>NC_058524.1:494416262-495666262 GCF_904849725.1 Hordeum vulgare subsp. vulgare | reverse complement strand
CTCGAAAGAATTCAGTGGGAGGAAGATAGTACTTGATGAGGTTGTAGAACCTCTGCTCCCTCTAGATGGTGGCAAAGGGCAGAGGGAAATCTCTGTCGAGGCAACACCGGTTGAGGACGAAGCTAATGATGATGATCATGAAACTTTGGATCAAGTTACTGTTGGACCTCGCAGGTCGACAAGATCACTTACTGCTCCTGGGTGGTACGGGAATCCTGTCTTATCTATAATGTTGCTATACAACAATGAACGTGCGAATTATGAAGAAGCAATGGTGGGCCCGGATTCCAACAAATGGTTAGAGGCCATGAAGTCCGAGATAGGATCTATGTATGAAAATAAAGTGTGGACTTTGGAAGTATTACCTGAAGGTCGCAAGGCTATTCATAACAAATGGATCTTTAAGAAGAAGACGGGCGCGGACGGTAATGTGACCGTTTATAAAGCTCGACTTGTGGCAAATGGTTTTTCACAAGTTCAAGGAGTTGACTACGATGAGACTTTCTCACCGGTAGTGATGCTTAAGTCTGTCGGAATCATGTTAGCTATAGCTGCATTTTTCGATTATGAAATGTGGCACATGGATGTAAAAACGGCATTCCTTAAGGAAGAGTTGTATACGATGCAACCTGAAGGTTTTGTCCATCCGAAGAATGCTAACAAAGTATGCAAGCTCCAGTGATCCATTTATGGACTGGTGCAAGCATCTCGGCGTCGGAATAAGCGCTTTGATGAGGTGATCAAAGCATTTGGGTTTATACAAGTTGTTGGAGAATCTTGTATTTACAAGAAAGTGAGTGGTAGCTCTGTAGCGTTTCTAATATTATATGTGGATGACATATTGCTGATTGGAAACAATGTGGAGTTTTTAGAGAGCGTAAAAGATTAATTGAACAAATCTTTTTCAATGAAAGACCTTGGAGAAGCTGCTTACATATTAGGCATTAAGATCTATAGGGATAGATCGAGCCGCCTAATAGGACTTTCACAAAGCACATACCTTGATAAAGTTTTGAAGAAGTTCAAAATGGAGCAGTCCAAGAAGGGGTTCTTGATAGTGTTACAAGCTATAAAGTTGAGTAAGACTCAGTGTCTAGAAACTGCGGAAGATAGAGAAAAGATGAGTACCATCCCCTATGCTTCAGCCATAGGGTCTATCATGTATGCAATGCTATGCACAAGACCAGACGTCAGCCTGGCCATAAGTATGGCAGGCAGGTTTCAAATTAATCCAGGAGTGGATCACTGGACGGCGGTCAAGAATATCCTGAAGTACCTGAAAAGGACTAATGAAATGTTTCTCATTTATGGAGGTGACGAAGAACTCGTCGTAAAGGGTTACGTCGATGCAAGCTAGTGCGGTAAGCTTGTGCAGTTCCAAGCAAAGCGTCGTAGCAGATTCTACATGTGAAGCGGAGTACATGGCTGCCTCGGAGGCAGCTAAGGAGGGTGTCTGGCTGAAGCAGTTCATGACGGATCTTGGAGTTGTGCCGAGCACACTAAATCCAATAAGTTTGTTCTGTGACAACACTAGTGCCATTGCTATAGCAAAGGAACCAAGGTTTCACAAGAAGACCAGACACATCAAATGATGCTTCAACCTCATCCGCGACTATGTCGAAGGACAGGACATTTATGTTTGCAAAGTGCACACAAATCTGAATGTTGCAGATCCGCTGACTAAACTTCTTCCACGAGCAAAGCATGATCAACACCAGAACTGTATGGGTGTTAGATTCATTCCAATGTAAATCGCATAGCGATGTGAGACTAGATTATTGACTCTAGTGCAAGTGGGAGACTGTTGGAAATATGCCCTAGAGGCAATGATAAAATAGTTATTATTATATTTCCTCTTTCAAGACAATCGTTTATTATCCATGTTATAATTGTATTGAATGAAAGCATAGATACATGTGTGGATATATAGACAAAACAATGTCCCTAGTAAGCCTCTAGGTGACTAGCCAGTTGCTCAAGGATATTTAAGGTTTTCTGACAATATGCAAGTGTTGTCACTTGATGACTGGATCACATCATTACGAGAATGATGTGATGGACCAGATCCAAACTATGAACGTAGCATATGATCGTGTCATTTTGTTGCTATTGTTTTTTGCGTGTGAAGTATTCATTCATATGACCATGAGATCATGTAATTCACTGGCACTGGAGGAATACCTTGTGTGTATCAAACATCGCAACGTTACTGGGTGACAATAAAGGTGCTCTACATGTATCTCCAAAGGTGTCCGTTGAGTTAGCATGGATCAAGACTGGGATTTGTCACTCCGTGTGACGGAGAGGTATCTCGGGGCCCACTCGGTAATAGAACATCACATGTAAGCCTTGCAAGCAATGTGACTCAAGTGTTAGTCACGGGATCTTGTATTACGGAATGAGTAAAGAGACTTGCCGGTAACGAGATTGAAATAGGTATAGGGATACCGACGATCAAATCTCGGGCAAGTCACATACCGAAGGACAAAGGGAATGTTATATGGGATTATATGAATCGTTGGCACAGAGGTTCAACCGATAAGATCTTCGTAGAATATGTAGGATCCAATATGGACATCCAGGTCCCGCTATTGGATATTGACCAGGGAGTATCTCAGGTTATGTCTACATAGTTCTCGAACCTGCAGGTTCTGCACACTTAAGGTTCGGTGACTGCTACTTCTCAAACAACAATGCAAGAATTAACACGTCGACGGAGACTGGGCTTGCGTTGGTTTTTGCCCTTAAAGAGGAAAGGATGATGCAGCACAGGAGCAGTAAGTATTTCCCTCAGTTTGAGAACCAAGGTATCGATCCAGAAGGATGGTCTCGTCAAGTCCAAAGTACCTGCGCAAACACAAACAAGCTTGCACCCAACGCTTCAAAGGGGTTGTCAATCCCTTCAAGATTGTTTGCAAAGTGAGACCTGAAGGCGAAAAGTGCAACGAAGTAAAAAGTGTAAGGCTGAAAATATGGTGTGGAGTAGACCCTGGGGGCCATAGTGTTCACTAGAGGCTTCTCTCAAAATAGAAAGTATTACGGTGGGTGAACAAATTACCGTCGAGCAATTGATAGAACCGTGCAAAATCATGACGATATCTAAGGCAATGATCTAGCATATAGGCATCACGCCCGAGACAAGTAGACCGATACTTTCTGCATCTACTACTATTACTCCACACATCGACGACTATCCAGCATGCATCTAGTGTATTGAGTTCATGACGAACATAGTAATGCTTTAAGCCAATGATGACATGATGTAGAGGGATAATCTCAAACCAATGATGAAAACCCCATCTTTTTACCCTTGATGGCAACAACACGATACGTGCCTCACTACCCCTTCTGTCACTGGGTGAGGTCACCGCACGGTATGAACCCAAAACCAAGCACTTCTCCCATTGCAAGAATCATAGATCTAGTTGTCCAACCAAAACCCACAACTCGAAGAGAATTACAAGGATATGAAATCATTCATAAGAGAGATCAGAAGAAACTCAAATAAGATTCATAGATAATCTGATCATAAATCCACAATTCATCGGATCTCGACATACACACCGCAAAACAAGATTACATCGGATAGATCTCCATGAAGATCATGGAGAACTTTGTATTGAAGATCCAAGAGAGAGAAGAAGCCATCTAGTTACTAGCTATGGACCCGTAGGTCTATGGTGAACTACTCATGCATCATCGGACAGGTCATGGTGTTGATGAAGAAGCCCTCTTTATCCGAATCCCCCGCCGGCAGGGCACCAGGACGTGCCCCAGATGGGATCTTGCGGAGACAGAAGCTTGCGACGGCGGAAAAGTGATTGTGATCGTCCTCTAATTTTTTTTGGGAATATTTGGGAATATATAGGCGCAAGATCTAGGTCAGGGGACCTCCAGGGGGCCCACAAGCCTACATGGCGCGACCCCCTGGCCACGGGGTGGGGGCTTGTGGGGACCCTGGTGCTCCTCTGGCTTGGCCCCCAAGTCCTCCGATCTTCTTCCGTTCCAGAATTTTTTTTTGGGGATTTTCTTCCGTTTGGACTCGGTTTCAAAATCTCCTCTGAAAGGGGTCAAAAACATGGAAAAAACAAGAACTGGCACTTGTCACTGAATTAATAAGTTAGTCCCAGAAAATAAATAAAAGGCATCGAAAACATCCAAAAGTTTGACAAGATAATAGCATGAAACCATAAAAAATTATAGATACGTTGGAGACGTATCAGTGACGTTTCGGTATAGTTGAGTTATAGGTGTTGGTGACCGAAGGTTGTTCGGAGTCCCGAATGAGATCACAGACATCACGAGGGTTTCCGGAATGGTCCGAAAAAGAAGATTGATATATGTGATGGTTTCATTTGGATTCCGGAAAGATTTCGGGCATTACCGGCAGTGTACTCGGAGTGACGAATGGGTTCCGGGTTTTCACCGGGAGGGGCTCACCCACCCGTGAGTGAGCCTAATAGCCCAAGGGTGGCCCACCAGCCCTTAGTGGTCTAGTGAGGCCAGCCCAAGTGGGCTATGTCGGCTAGGAAAAGAAAACCAAAGAAAAGAATAAAAAGAGGGAGGTGGGAAGGAAGGAGGGGACTCCTCCCCCCAAAACCGAATTGGAGATGCAATCCTCCTCCTCCTCTCTCAGCCGGTGCCCTAGGGGCTCCCTTCAGCCACAAGGCTAGCCCCTCCCCTCCTCCTATATATACTAGTGGTTTTAGGGTTTTTGAGACACAACTTTACCACGTGCAACTCAAACCTCTACTTCGTAGTTCTTCCTCTAGATCGGTTTTTTGCGGAGCTCGGGCAGAGCCCTGTAGGAATAGATCATCACCATCACCGGTGCGCCATCACGCCGCCGGAGAACTCATCTACTTCCTTGTCTCTCTTGCTGGATCAAGAAGGAGGAGATCGTCATCGACCTTTACATGTGCTGAACGTGGAGGTGCTGTCCGTTCGGCGCTAGATCGGAACGGACCGTGGGACGACGGTGATTTGAATCACGAAGTTGTTCCACTACATCAACCGCGTTTCTTAACAATTCCTGCTTAGCAGTCTACAAGGGTATGTGGATCCGATCTCCCTCCCGTAGATGAACATCACCATGATAGGTCTTCGTGTGTGTAGGAAATTTTTTGTTTTCCATGCAACGTTCCCCAACAGCAATGAAGCTTCGCCGGACGTCATCGGTGTTGCATTGGAGCTTCGTCGAACAACGTGGGTGCTCCATGAGAGCTTTGCTACCTCTTGAGCTTGCGTTGGTTTTTCCCTTGAAGAGGAAAGGGTGATGCAGCACAGTAGCGAAAAGTATTTCCCTCAGTTTGAGAACCAAGGTATCAATCCAGTAGGAGTATCAAGATGAGGCACCAATGTACCTGCGCAAAAACATACAAACTTGCAACCAACGCTATAAAGGGGTTGTCAATCCCTTCACGATTATTTGCAAGGTGAAATCTTAATGAGAAAAGTGCAACAAAGTAATTGTGTAGATCTGAAAATATGATGTGAAGTAGACCCGGGGGCCATAGTGTTCACTAGAGGCTTCTCTCAAGATAGCAAGTATTACGGTGGGTGAACGAATTACTGTCGAGCAATTGATAAAATCGCGCAAAGTCATGATGATATCTAAGGCAATGATCATACATATAGGCATCACGTCTGAGACAAGTAGACCGATACTTTCTCCATCTACTACTATTACTCCACACATCGACCGCTATCCAGCATGCATCTAGTGTATTGAGTTCATAACAAACAGGGTAACGCTTTAAGCAAGATGACATGATGTAGAGGGATAGATTCATGCAATATGATATAAACCCCATCTTTTTACCCTTGATGGCAACAACACAATGCGTGACTTGCTACCCCTTCTGTCACTAGGTGAGGACACCGCACGGTATGAACCCAAAACCAAGCTCTTCTCCCATTGCAAGAATTATAGATCAAGTTGGCCAAACGAAACCCATAACTCGAAGAGAATTACAAGGATACGAAATCATGCATATAAGAGATGAGAGGAGACTCAAATAATACTCATAGATAGTCTGTTCATAAATCCACAATTCATCGGATCTCGACAAACACACCGCAAAACAAGATTACACCAGATAGATCTTGATGAAGATCATGGAGAACTTTGTATTGAAGATCCAAGAGAGAGAATAAGACATCTAGCTACTAGCTATGGACCCGAAGGTCTGTGGTGAACTACTCACGCATCATGCTTTCATGTTGATATTTATTGCTTTTTGGGCTGTTATATTACTTGTGGTACCATATTTATGCCTTCTCTCTTACTTTGCAAGGATTATTTGAAGAGGGAGAATTCAGGCAGCTGGAATTCTGGACTGGAAAAGGAGAAAATCCTAGTCCACTATTCCGCACATCTCCAAATGCCCTGAAAATTTACGTGGATTTTTTCTGTATTATATTAAAAATACTGGGCGAAAGAACTACCGGAGGTGGCCACCAGGGCCCCACAAGCCCCCACTCCGTCACCACCCCCTGGTGGCGGTGGGCAAGCTTGTGGGCTGCCTAAAGGCACACTAGCCCACCTCTTTTGCTATATGAAGCTTCCTGGTCTCGAAAAAATCAATAGGGAGCTTTTTCGTGGTTTCGCCGCCGCCACGAGGCGGAACTTGAGCAGATCCAATCTAGAGCTCCGACAGGACGATCCTGCCGGGGAAACTTCCTTCCCGGAGGGGGAAATCGTCGCCATCGTCATCACCAACACTCCTCTCGTCGGAGGGGAGGCATCTTCATCAACATCTTCATCAGCACCATCTCCTCTCCAATCCCTAGTTCATCTCTTGTAACCAATCTTCGTCTCGCAACTCCGATTGGTACTTGTAAGGTTGCTAGTAGTGTTGATTACTCTTTGTAGTTGATGCTAGTTGGATTATTTGGTGGAACAGTTTATGTTCAAATCCTTGATGCCATTCATTACACCTCTGGTCATGATTATGATTATGTCTTGTGAGTAGTTACTTTTGTTCCTGAGGACATGGGATAAGTCATGCTGATAATAGTCATGTGAATTTGATATTCGTTCGGTATTTTGATATGATGTATGTTGTTTTTCCTCTACTGGTGTTATGTGAACGTCGACTACATAACACTTCACCATATTTGGGCCTAGAGGAAGGCATTGGGGAGTAGTAAGTAGATGATGAGTTGCTGGAGTGAGAGAAGCTTAAACCCCAGTCTATGTGTTGCTTCGTGAGGGGCTGATTTGGATCCACTAGTTTAATGCTACGGTTAGACTTTGTGTTAATTCTTCTTTTGTACTTGCGGATGCTTGCGAGAGAGGTTAATCATAAGTGGGATGCTTGTCCAAGTAAGGGTAGTACCCAAGCGCCGGTCCACCCACATATCAAACTATCAAAGTAACGAACGCGAATTATATGAACATGATGAAACTAGCATGACAAAAATTCCCACGTGTTCTCGGGAGCGTTTTTCCTCCTATAAGACTGTGTTCAGGCTTGTCCCTTGCTACGAAAGGGATTGGGCCACTTGCTGCACCATTGCTACTACTTGTTACTTGTTACTTTTTGCTCGCTACGTTTCACCTCGCTACACAATCACTTGTTACCGCTACTTTCAGTGCTTGCAGTTATTACCTTGCTGAAATCCGTTTATCAGAGCCTTCTGCTCCTCGTTGGGTTCGACACTCTTACTTATCGAAAGGACTACGATTGATCCCCTATACTTGTGGGTCATCACCCTCCATGTCCGAATCCCCCTCACGCAGGGCACCAGAACGTGCCCCAGATGGGATCTTGCGGAGACAGAAGCTTGCGGAGGCGGAAAAGTATTTTCATGGCTCTCGCTAGTGGTTTTGGATTTTTAGAGAATTTATAGGCGAAGGAGGTAGGGCAAAGGAGCCACATGGGGCCCACAAGCCTGCTAGGCGCGCCCCCAGGCCGCAGCTAGGGGGCTTGTGACCTCCCCCGAGGTCCTCTGCCTTGGTTCTCAAGTCCCCTGCGTATCTTCTGTTATGGAAAAAAAAATCATCCCGCACGTTTTATTCCGTTTGGATCCTGTTTAATATTCTTCTCTAAAAAAGGTCAAAAACACAGAAAAAACAGAAACATGCACTTGACACTGAGCTAATAAGTTAGTCCCAAAAATAGCATAAACATGCATATAAAACATCCAAAGTTGACAAGATAATAGCATGGAACCATCAAAAATTGTAGATACGTTGGAGACGTATCAAGCATCCCCAAGCTTAACTCCTGCTCGTCCTCGAGTAGGGAAGTGATAAAGACTGAATTTTTTATGTGGAATGCTACCTAACATATTTGTCCTTTGTAACTTTTTTCTTGTGGCATGAATGTTCAGATGCGTAAGATTCAAAACAATAGTTTACTATTCACATGAAAACAATAATACTTCAAGCATACTAGCAAAGTAATCGTGAACCTTTGAAATAACAAGGCCAAAGAAAGTTATCCCTACAAAATCATATAGTCTGGCTATGCTCCATCATCCCCACACAACGAATTTAAATCATGCATAACCGCGGTATTGGCCAAGTAATTGTTTTCGCACTCTTAAACTTTTTCAACTCTCACGCAATACATGAGCGTGAGCCATGGATATAGCACTATAGGTGGAATAGAGTGTGGTGGATGTTGTGAGGCAAAAAGGAGGAGATGGTCATATTGACTTGCCGTATTAATGGGCTATGGAGATGCCCATCAACAGATATCAATGTGAATGAGTAGGGATTGCCATGCAATGGATGCACAAGATCTATAAGTGTGTGAAAGCTCAAAAGGAAAATTAGTGGGTGTGCACCCAACTTGCTTGCTCACGAAGACCTAGGGCAATTTTGAGGAAGCCCATCATTGGAATATACAAGCCAAGTTATATAATAAAAATTCCCACTAGTATATGGAAGTGTCAAAACAAGAGACTCTCTATCATGAAGAACATGGTGATATTTTGAAGCACAAGTGTGGAAAAAGATAGTAGCATTGTCCCTTCTCTCTTTTTCTCTCATTTTTTTGTTTGTGCTCTTTGGCCTCTCTTTTTTCATTTTTTGGTGGGCATCTTTGGCCTCTTTTTTTATTTCCTCACATGGGACAATGCTCTAATAATGATGATCATCACACTTTTATTTACTTACAACTTAATAATTAGCACGCTGAAGACTCTATAGGAAATGCCTCCGGTAGTGTACCGGGATGTGCAATAATCTAGCTTAGCGTATGACGTTGAAACATCTCGCTAGCTATCTTACGATCATGCAATGGCAATATGAAAGTGACGACACATGTCATGAGACGGAACGGTGGGAGTTGCATGGAAATATATCTCGGAATGGCTATGAAAATGCCATAGTAGGTAGGTATGGTGGCTATTTTGAGGAAGGTATATGGTGGGTTTGTGCACCAGTGAAAGTTGCACGGCACTAGAGATGCTAGCAATGGTGGAAGGTGAAAGTGCATCTATACCATGAACTCACATTAGTCATGGAGAACTCATATACTTATTGCGAAAGTTTTATTAGTAATCGAAACAATGTTCTAAACGCATACTCCTAGGGGACGGGTTGGTAGGTGTTAACCATCGCGCGATCCTGACTTCCACACAAAGGATGACAATCAATAAATCAATTATGCTCCAACTTCCTAACATAGCGGTTCACCATACGTGCATGCTACGGGAATCACTAACTTCAACGCAAGGATTTCTATATTCACAATACCCTACTAACATAACTCTAATATTACCATACCCATATCTCAAAACTAATTGTGAGGAATCAAACTTCTCTAACTAATCAATGCACTTCAATATGGAAGTTTTTATTATATCCTCTTTGGATGCCTATCATATTTGGGCCTAATTTCATAGAACACACTAATTACCAAGTTATTTAGAGAGAGCACTTCCAAAAAGATATAAGTGAAGATCGAGAGTTTTTATTTCTTCAAAATATGACACCGCCGTTCTCTAAAAAGATATAAGTGAAGCACTAGAGCAAAGTTATCTAGCTCAAAAGATATAAGTGAATCTCAATGAGTATTCTAGCAAATTCACGATGAGTGCATGTACCTCTCAAAAAGGTGTGAAGCAAGGATGACTATGACAAAACAAAAAGCAAAGACTCCTATAATACACTACACTCCAAGCAAAACACATCTCATGTGGTGAATAAAACTATAGCTCCAAGTAACGTTACCGATGGATTGAAGACGAAAGAGGGGATGCCGTCCCGGGGCATCCCCAAGCTTAGGCTTTTGGTGTCCTTGAATTTGGCTTGGGATGCCTTGGGCATCCCCAAGCTTAAGCTCTTTCCACTCTTTATCCCATTGTCCATGAGAATATCACCCAAAACTTGAAAACTTCACAACACAAAACTTAAAGAGAAACTAGTGATATCATTAGTATAAGAAAACAAACCACCACTCTTTAGGTACTGTAGTAAACTTGATTTCTATTTATATTGATGTTATATTACAGTATTCTCACTTTTCCATGGCTAGTAGCCCCTGATACTAACCATAGTTTCATCAAAATAAGCAATCAACATAAAAAAAATAGAATCTGTCAAACACAGACCAGTCTGTAGCAATCTGTGTACTTCGTATACCTCTGGTATCCCAAAAATTCTGAAAACTTATGAAAATTAGGGAAATTTGTAGGTCAAGCATCAGCAAAAAGAATCAACTCAAAAGCTCTTTCTGGATAGGAATTAAAAATAATTTCATGAGCGCAAAGTTTTTGTCTTTTTCAGCATGATCAAACAACTCAAGTTTGCAGAAACACAAAAGAAATATATAAAACACTAATCATAACAAAATTATGATGGTGTGGACACAACAAAAAAAAAGCAAAAATCAAAGATAAATTCATTGGGTTGCCTCCCAACAAGCGCTATTGTTTAACGCCCTTAACTAGGCATAAGGCGATAGAATCAAGTATCTTCATCTTTGGTGCTCAAGCCATAAGTAGCCCTCATCATGGATTGATAAGGCGATCTTATTTTCTTTCTAGTAAAGTGTTCCATGGCCTTCTTTAATGGAAATTTAAATCTAATATTCCCTTCCTTCATATCGATGACAACACCAATAGTCCTAAGGAAAGGTCTACCAAGAATGATGGGACATGTCGGATTGCAATCAATATCAAGCACAATGAAATCTATGGGTACATAGTTCCTATTTACAATAATAAGAACATCATTGATCCTTCCCATAGATTTCTTGACAGTAGAATCCGCAAGATGCAAATTAAGAGAGCACTCATCAATCTCATTGAAGCCTAGAACATCACATAAAGACTTTGGAATAGCGGAAACACTAGCACCCAAATCACACAAAGCATTGCATTCGTAGTTTTTAATCTTGATTTTGATAGTAGGTTCCCACTCATCATGAAGTTTTCTAGGAATAGATATCTCCAACTCAAGTTTCTCTTCAAGAGATTTCATTATAGCATCAACGATATGATCGGTAAAGGCCTTATTTTGGCTATAAGCATGTGGAGAGTGTGGCATGGATTGCATCAAGGAAATACATTCAATCAAAGAGCAACTATCATAATTTAATTCCTTGAAATCCAAAGTAGTAATTTCATTACTACTCAAAGTTTTGATATGCTCAACTCCACTTTTAGTGCTTTTAGCATCAAGATAAATAGACTCCGAATCATTGGGGCATTTCTCAACCAAAGTGGATTCATATCCAGCACCATCATCATTAGGATTGACATTATAAAACAAGGATTCAATAGGAGTCACACCAAGCACTTTAAGATCTTCTTGATTCTCATCATGAGAACACGCCTTTTTAAGCCATTCATGTCTAGCACGAATTTGGGCGGTTCTTTCTTTAGTCTCATTCATGGAAACACGCATAGCTTTCAAAGTTTCATCCATATTAATCTTGGGAGGAGCACATCTCAATTTCAAAGCATCAAGATCAAGAGACATTCTATCAACGGTCCTAGCCAAGTCATCAATTTTGAGCAGTTTTTCTTCTATGGACGCATTGAAAATCTTTTGCGAGTTGATAAACTCTTTAATATTACTCTCAAGATCAGAGGGTAATTTATTGTAATTTCCATGAGCATTGTTGTAGGAATTGCCAAAGTTATTAGAGGGATTACAAGGAAAAGGCCTAGGATTAAAATTACCTCTATAAGCATTGTTGTTGCCAAAATTATTCCTACCAACAAAATTAACATCCAAGCTCGCATTGCTATTCTCAATCAAGGATGAGAAAGGCATATCATTTGGATCTATAGGAGCCCCTTTACTAGCAAAAAATTTCATTAACTCATGCATCTTAGCACTCAAAGAGTTAATTTCTTCTATAGCATGCACTTTTACTAGTAGGTGACCTTTCAATGTGCCATTGAGAATAGTTTTTCATGATATTATCTAGGAGTTTTGTGGCTTCTCCTAGTGTGATTTCCATGAAAGTTCCACCAGAGGCGGAATCCAAGATATTTCTAGAAGCAAAATTCAAACCAGCATAGAAGATTTGTATAATCATCCAAAGACTCAGGCCATGAGCGGGACAATTTCTAATCATCAATTTCATTCTCTCCCAAGATTGTGCAACATGTTCATGATCTAGTTGCTTAAAATTCATGATATCATTACAGAGAGAGATAATCTTAGCCGGTGGAAAATACTTGGAAATATAAGCATCTTTACACTTGTTCCAAGAATCAATACTATTTTTGGGTAAAGATGAAAGCCAAGTTTTTGCTCGATCTCGTAATGAGAATGGAAATAGCTTAAATTTAATCACATAATTATCCACATCTTTCTTCTTTTGCATATCGCATAACTCAATGAAGGTATTAAGATGGGATGCGGCATCTTCACTAGGAAGGCCGGAAAATTGCTCTTTCATAACAAGATTCAGCAAGGCAGCATTGATTTCATATGATTCCGCACTAGTGGCGGGAGCAATCTGAGTACTAATAAAACCATTATTATTAGTATTCGAGAAGTCACACAATTTGGTGTTTTCAGTCATGGTGACTCAGCAAGCAGACAAGCACACAGCCGAACAGAAAGCAAGCGAAAGAAAAGGTGTGAACGAAAAAGCCAAATATTTTTGTAAATTTTGTTTTTCTAGAAGTGGAGGAGAGGAAAAACGACAGGCAAAAGGAAAATAAAGTAAATGCAAGAGATGAGTTTGCGATAGTTACTTGGATATGCTTCACTTTGCATACTCCCCGGCAACGGAGCCTGAAATTGGCATGTTGATGGGAGACTATTCTTGACTTGATCCCCCGGCAATGGCGCCAGAAATTCTTCTTGCCACCTCTTGAGCTTGCGTTGGTTTTTCCCTTGAAGAGGAAAGGGTGGTGCAGCACAGTAGCGAAAAGTATTTCCTCAGTTTGAGAACCAAGGTATCAATCCAGTAGTAGTATCAAGATGAGGCACCAATGTACCTGCGCAAAAACAAACAAACTTGCACCCAACGCTATAAAGGAGTTGTCAATCCCTTCACAATTATCTGCAAGGTGAGATCTGAAGGAGAAAAGTGAAACAAAGTAATTGTGTAGATCTGAAAATATGATGTGAAGTAGACCCGGGGGCCATAGTGTTCACTAGAGGCTTCTCTCAAGATTGCAAGTATTACGGTGGGTCAAGGAATTACTGTCGAGCAATTGATAGAATCGTGCAAAGTCATGATGATATCTAACGCAATGAGCATTCATATAGGCATCACGTCCGAGACAAGTAGACCGATACTTTCTGCATCTAGTACTATTACTCCACACATCGACCGCTATCCAGCATGCATCTAGTGTATTGAGTTCATAACAAACAGAGTAACGCTTTTAATCAAGATGACATGATGTAGAGGCATAGATTCATGCAATATGATATAAGCCCCATCTTTTTACCCTTGATGGCAACAACATGATGTGTGCCTCGCTACCCCTTTTGTCACTAGGTGAGGACACCGCACAATATGAACCCAAAACCAAGCACTTCTCCCATTGCAAGAATTATAGATCAAGTTGGCCAACGAAACCCATACCTCGAAGAGAATTACAAGGATACGAAATCATGCATATAAGAGATCAGAGGAGACTCTAATAATATTCATAGATAATCTGATCATAAATCCACAATTCATCGGATCTCTACAAACACACCGTAAAATAAGATCACATCGGATAGATCTCCATGTAGATCATGGATAACTTTGTATTGAAGATCCAAGAGAGAGAAGAAGCAATCTAGCTACTAGCTATGGACCCGAAGGTCTGTGGTGAACTACTCATGCATCATCAGAGAGGCAGCGGTGTTGATGAAGAATCCCTCCGTGTTGGAACCCCCCTCTGGTAGGGCACAAGAACGTGCCCTAGATGGGATCTTAGGGAGGCAGAAGCTTGCGGCGGCGGAAAAGTATTTTCGTGGCTCTCTCTGGTGGTTTTGGATTTTTAGAGAATTTATAGGCGAAGGAGGTAGGGCAAAGGAGCCACGTGGGGTGCACAAGCCTTCTAGGTGCCCCAGGCCGCGGCTAGGGGGCTTGTGACCTCCCCCGAGGTCCTCTGCCTTGGTTCTCAAGTCCCGTGCGTATCTTGTGTTATGGAAAAATTCACCCCGTAGGTTTTATTTCGTTTGCACTCCGTTTAATATTCTGCTCTGAAAAAGGTCAAAAAACGGAAAAAAACAGAAACTGTTGATACGTCTCAAATGTATCTATATTTTTTGATGGTTTCATGCTGTTATCTTGTCAACTTTGGATGTTTTATATACCTTTTATGTATTTTTTTGGGACTAACTTATTAATTCAGTGCCAAGTGCCAGTTCCTGTTTTTTCTGTGTTTTTGACTATTTTTAGATCTAATTTTGGAATGGAGTCCAAACGGAATAAAATTCCCGAAATGAATTTTTCCAAAACAGAAGAAGACCGGGGGGCTTGAGGGCCAAGGCAGGAGACCCACAGGGAGCCCACAAGCCCTGTAGCCGCGGCCAGGGGGGCCCGCGGCTACCAGGCTTGTGGCCTTCCTGGAGGTTCGCTGCCCTAGCTCTTTCGCCTATATATTCCCTAAAATCCCAGAAAAAATCAGGGCGTCCACGAAACCACTTTTCCGCCACCGCAAGCATCCGTTTCCGCGATATCTCATCTGGAGACCCTTCCCGGTGCCCTGCCGGAGGGGACTTTGGAGCTGGAGGGCTTCTACATCAACATCATTGCCTCTCCAATGACTTGTGAGTAATCTACTTCAGACCTACGGGTCCGTAGTTAGTAGCTAGATGGCTTCTTCTCTCTCTTGGATCTTCAATACAAAGTTCTCCATGATCTTCATGGATATCTATCCGATGTAATCCTCTTTGGCGGTGTGTTTGTTGAGGTCCGATGAATTGTGGATTTGTGATCAGATTATCTATGAATTATATTTGAGCCTTTGCTGATTTCTTATATGCATGATTTGATATCCTTGTAAGTCTCTCCGAATCTTGGGTTTTGTTTGGCCAACTAGATCTATGATTCTTGCAATGGGAGAAGTGCTTGGTTTTGGGTTCATACCATGCGGTGACCTTTCCCAGTGACAGAAGGGGCAGCAAGGCACGCATCGTGTTGTTTCCATCAAGGGTAACAAGATGGGATTTCATCATAGATTTGAGATTGTCCATCTACATCATGTCATCTTGCTTAAGGCGTTACTCTGTTCTTATGAACTCAATACACTAGATGCATGCTGGATAGCGGTCGACATGTAGATTAATAGTAGTAGATGCAGAAAGTATCGGTCTACTTGTTTTGGACGTGATGCCTATATGTATGATCATTGCCATAGATAACGTCATGACTTTGCACAGTTCTATCAATTGCTCAACAGTAATTCGTTCACCCACCGTCTACTTGCTTTCATGAGAGAAGCTACTAGTGAACACTACGGCCCCCGGGTCTACTGACAATTATCATCTCAGCTTTTACTTTTATTTTGCTTTGTTTACTTTTTACTTTCAGTTCTCACTTTGCAAACAATCTATAAGGGATTGACAACCCCTTCATAGCATTGGGTGCAAGCTCTTTGTGTTTGTGCAGGTACTTGTGACTTGATGCGATCCTCCTACTCGATTGATACCTTGGTTCTCAAACTGACGGAAATACTTACCGCCGCTGTGCTACATCACCCTTTCCTCTTCAAGGGAACACCAACGCAAGGCTCCAAGGCCGCGGGGGAATCCTTTGCATATTTGCCAAGGAAATCCCTATAGGCGTAGCCAGCAGCAACTGTCACTTGGCACTGAGTTAATAAGTTAGTCCCAAAAATAGCATAAACATGCATATAAAATATCCAAAGTTGACAAGATAATAGCATGGAACCATCAAAAATTATAGATACGCTGGAGACGTATCAAGGTGCAATGGAGCTACGCTGAAAGCGTCGGTGCCGCGTTAGAGCTCCACTGGTGCTGCAATGGAGCTTTGTCGGAAGCAACGATGTCGAATTGTAGCTCCACTTGTGCTGCAATGGAGCTTCGTCGGACATCATCGGTGCTGAGTTGGAGCTTTGCATGATGACGACGATGCGAGAAAGCTGCAGTGGAGCTTTTGTGTGGGTGTTGTGCTACATTGCAGCACTCTACTAGTGTCGTGGCGTTGCTATAATCCAGCGGCCACTAGTAGCCAGATCGTACGGCTAGACAGCCGGATGATTTCTCTAAGAAATCATCCGATTGATTTGTAGCACTCGCCAATGTTATTTCAGGATGGAATTTTCCAAGAGCTGAGAACATTTGTCAAAGTTTGCATCCAAAAAATCAAAATTGTTTGGTAATTTTACTACTTATTTTATTTTATTGTTCATTCGGAAGCATATGAGCTCAAGCTGAGAATAACTGCATCACGGTAAGAGCATCTATTGTCAGCATCTCAAACAATCCTCGAACTATTGGGCAAACTTCCCACGTAGTGATCCATATGGGTGACTCAAACGGGCCTCAAATACCTCGGCCGTCCATCATCCCTCACATCCAACCCAAATCTGGGGGGCTATCGGGTGAACCCGATGTGATCAGGCGCGTCCGTCATGTTAGACTAGGCAGCTTGACCCCATCATAAATTGCACCAAATTTATTAAACCCACAACCCTCCTCCTGCCTTCCTCCACCAATTCCTACCTTTGAGCTCCCGTCGTCGACCATCGTTGCTCCCCCATCCCAGCCACCAGCCCCCATATTCTGCCGTAGATGTTGTCGAGCTTGTCCTTGGATTCATCGTGCAAGCTGGTGAACCACGCCTAGAGGGACCGACGACAGAGGAAGTGGGAGATGGAAGTAGCGTCACATGAAGAGGATGTAGACCACGAGGAGCAATGTGTGGAGTTGTATCCTATCGCTACCAACCGAAGTGTGGCACCTCTACAACATCAATGGGGCATCAAGTGTTGACGGTTAGTAAAACCACTAGTTTCAAGAAGGGCAAGGGAAAGAAGGGAAACTTTGAGAATGAAAACCAAGTTGTCGCTCAAGTGAAGAATCCCAAGGTTGGATCCAAACCCGAGACTGAGTGCTTCTCTTATAAGAGGGAACGGTCACTGAAGAGGAACTACCCCATATACTTGGAAAATAAGAAGGCTCACAATGTTAACAAAAGTATATTTGATATACATGTTATTGATGTGTAGCTTAGTGGTGCTTGTAGTAACCCCGAGGTATTTGATACCGGTTCAGTTGCTAATATTAGTAACTCGAAATAGGAGTTGCGGAATAAATGGAGACTAGCTGTAACGCCCAGGATGCGGTCCTATCCCTATATTGGCGCGAGGGCCTTGACAGGGATGGAAGCGCATCTCATCATTTCGCAAGAATGGATATCCTTACATGTACATGTACAAAAAAGATGAGTATATGGAATTGGCTTACACTCGCCACAAGCTACAACATGAACATCACAATAAAGCTATACAACTAGTCACCATGTAGAAGAGCAGGGTCCGACTACGAACGAAAAAAATGATAAAAGAACAATGTCCATCCTTGCTATCCTAGGTTGTCGCTGTTGGGGAACGTCGCATGGGAAACAAAAATTTTCCTACGCGCACGAAGACCTATCATGGTGATGTCCATCTACGAGAGGGGATGAGTGATCTACGTACCCTTGTAGACCATACAGCAGAAGCGTTAGTGAACGCGGTTGATGTAGTGGAACGTCCTCACGTCCCTCGATCCGCCCCGCGAACAATCCCGCGATCAGTCCCACGATCTAGTACCGAACAGACGACACCTCCGCGTTCAGCACACGTACAACTCGACGATGATCTCGGCCTTCTTGATCCAGCAAGAGAGACGGAGAGGTAGAAGAGTTCTCCGGCAGCGTGACGGCGCTCCGGAGGTTGGTGATGATCTTGTCTCAGCAGGGCTTCGCCCGAGCTCTGCAGAAACGTGATCTAGAGGAAAAACCGTGGAGGTATGTGGTCGGGCTGCCGTGGAAAAGTCGTCTCAAATCAGCCCTAAAACCTCCGTATATATAGGTGGGAGAGGGGGGACCTTGCCTTGGGGCTCAAGGAGCCCCAAGGGGGTCGGCCGAGCCAAGGGGGGAAGGTCTCCCCCCCCAAACCGAGTTGGACTTGGTTTGGTGGGTGGGAGTCCTTCCTTCCCTTCCCACCTCCTCCTTTTTTTTTCTTTCTCTTTGATTTTTCTTACAATGCACATAGGGCCCTTTTGGGCTGTCCCACCAGCCAACTAAGGGCTGGTGCGCCACCCTCAAGGCCTACGGGCTTCCCCGGGGTGGGTTGCCCCCCCGGTGAACTCCCGGAACCCATTCGTCATTCCCGGCACATTCCCGGTAACTCCAAAAACCTTCCGGTAATCAAATGAGGTCATCCTATATATCAATCTTCGTTTCCGGACCATTTCGAAAACCCTCGTGACGTCCGTGATCTCATCCGGGACTCCGAACAACATTCGGTAACCAACCATATAACTCAAATACGCATAAAACAACGTCGAACCTTAAGTGTGCAGACCCTGCGGGTTCGAGAACTATGTAGACATGACCCGAGAGACTCCTCGGTCAATATCCAATAGTGGGACCTGGATGCCCATATTGGATCCTACATATTCTACGAAGATCTTATCGTTTGAACCTCAGTGCCAAGGATTCATATAATCCCGTATGTCATTCCCTTTGTCCTTCGGTATGTTACTTGCCCGAGATTCGATCGTCAGTATCCGCATACCTATTTCAATCTCGTTTACCGGCAAGTCTCTTTACTTGTTCCGTAATACAAGATACTGCAACTTACACTAAGTCACATTGCTTGCAAGGCTTGTGTGTGATGTTGTATTACCGAGTGGGCCCCGAGATACCTCTCCGTCACACGGAGTGACAAATCCCAGTCTTGATCCATACTAACTCAACGAACACCTTCGGAGATACCTTTAGAGCATCTTTATAGTCACCCAGTTACGTTCGACGTTTGATACACACAAATTATTCCTCCGGTGTTAGTGAGTTATATGATCTCATGGTCATAGGAACAAATACTTGACACGCAGAAAACAGTAGCAACAAAATGACACGATCAACATGCTACATCTATTAGTTTGGGTCTAGTCCATCACATGATTCTCCTAATGATGTGATCCCGTTATCAAGTAACAACACTTGCCTATGGCCAGGAAACCTTGGCCATCTTTGATCAACGAGCTAGTCAACTAGAGGCTTACTAGGGACAGTGTTTTGTCTATGTACCCACACAAGTATTGTGTTTCCAATCAATACAATTATAGCATGGATAATAAACGATTATCATGAACAAAGAAATATAATAATAACTAATTTATTATTGCCTCTAGGGCATATTTCCAACAGTCTCCCACTTGCACTAGAGTCAATAATCTAGTTCACATCACCATGTGATTCCAACGAATCCAACACCCATATAGTCATGGGGTCTGATCACGTCTTGCTCATGAGAGAGGTTTTAGTCAACGGTTCTGAAACTTTCAGATCCGTGTGTTGTTTACAAATCTTTATGTCATCTTATAGATGCTGCTACTATGTGCTATTCGGAAATACTCCAAATATCTACTCTACTATACGAATCCGTTCCACTACTCATAGTTATTCGGATGAGTGTCAAAGCTTACATCGACGTAACCCTTTACGACGAACTCTTTAACCACCTCCATAATCGAGAAAAATTCCTTAGTCCATCAGTTACTAAGGATATATTTTGACCGCTGCTAGTGATTCAATCATGGATCACTCTCTGTACCTCTCAATAGACTTGCTGCAAGGCACACATCAGGTGCGGTACTCAGCATGGCATACTTTAGAGTCTACGGCTAAGGCATAGAAGACGACCTTCGTCTATTCTCTTTATTCTGCCGTGGTCGGGTTTTGAGTCTTCCTCAAATTCACACCTTACAATGCAACCAAGAACTCCTTCTTTGCTGATCTTCTTTGAACTCCTTCAAAACTTGTCAAGGCATGCATCTTGTTGAAACTTCCATTAAGCGCTTTCGATCTATCTCCATAGATCTTTGTTGCTCAACGTTCAAGTAGCGCAATCCAGGTACTCCTTTGAAACTCCTTTCAAACAACCTTGTATGCTTTACAGAAATTCTACATTACTTCTGATCCACAATATGTCAACCACATATACTCATCAGAAATTCTATAGTGCTCCCACTCACTTCTTTGGAAATACAAGTTTCTCATAAACCTTGTACAAACCCAAAATCCTTGATCATCTCATCAAAGTGTATATTCCAACTCCGAGATGCTTGCACCAGTCCATTTAAGGATCGCTGGAGCTTGCATACTTGCTAGTATCTTTAGGATCGACAAAACCTCCTGGTTGTATCACATACAATGTTTGCTCAAGGAAACCATCGAGTAAACAATGTTTTGACATCCTACGTGCAATATTTCATAAATAATGCAGCAACTACTAACATAATTCTAACAGACTTTCAGCATTGCTATGAGTGAGAAAGTCTCATCATAGTCAACTGTTTGATCTTGTCGGAAACATCTTTGCGACAAGTCGAGCTTTTCTTAATAGTGACTTATCACCATCATCGTCTGTCTTCCTTTTAAAGATCCATCTTTACTCAATAGTCCTATGACCATCAAGTAGTTCTTGCAAAGTCTACACTTTGTTTTCATACATGGATCCTCTCTCGGATTTCATGGCTTACAACCATTTGTCGGAATCTGGGCCCATCATTGCTTTCTCCATAACTCGTAGGTTCACTGTTGCTCAACAACATGACCTCCAAGACAGGGTTACCGTACCACTATTGTAGTAGTATGCGACCTTGTCAACCTACGAGGCTTGTAGTAACTTGATCCGATGTTCGATGATCACCATCATCAGCTCTCACTTCAATTGGTGTAGGCGCCACAGGAACAACTTCCTGCGCCCTGCTACACACTGGTCGAAGTGATGGTTCAATAACGTCATCAAGTTCTACCACCCTCCCACTCAATTCTTTCGAGAGAAACCTTTGCTCGAGAAAGGAGCCGTTTCTAGAAAACAAACACTTTGCTTTCGGATCTGAGATAGGAGATGTACCCAACTGTTTTGGATATCCTATGAAGATGCATTTATGCACTTCGGGTTCGAGCTTATCAGACTGAAACTTTTTCACATAAGTGTCGAAACCCCAAACTTTCAAGAAATGACAGTTTAGATTTCTCTAAACCTCAGTCTATACGGTGTCATCTCAACGGAAATACGTGGTGCCCTATTTAAAGTGAATGCGGTTGTCTCTAATGCTTAACCCATAAATGATAGTGGTAATTTGATAAGAGACATAATAGCATGCACCATACCAAATAGTGTGTGGCTATGACGTTCAGACACATCATCACACTATGATGTTCTAGGTGGCATGAACCGCGAAACAATTTCCACAGTGTCTTAACTGCGTACCAAAACTCGTAACTCAGATATTCATTTCTATGATCATATCGTAGAAAGTTTATCCTCTTGTTACGACGAACTTCACTCCTGAAATAGAATTGAACTTTTCAATATTTCAGACTTGTGATTCATTAAGTAAATACTCCTGTATCTACTCAAATCGTCAGTGAAGTAAGACCATAATGATATCCACTGCGTGCCTTAGCACTTATTGGACTGCACACATCAAAAATGCATTACTCCCAACAAGTTACTCTACTTGTTTCATGTGGCATGTTTTGCATGTCTCAAGTGATTCAAAATCAAGTGAGTCCAAACGATCCATCAGCATGGAGCTTCTTCATGCATTTTACACCAACATGACTCAAGTGGCAGTGCCACAACTAAGTGGTACTATCATTATTACATTTTATCTTTTGGCACTAATATTATGAACATGTGTAACACTACGATCGAGATTCAATAAACCATTGAGGGTAATTATTCAAGCAAATAGAATAACTATTATTCTTTTAATCGTATTGCAACAAACACGATCCAATCATGTTCATGCTCAACGCAAACACCAAATAACAATTATTTTGGTTTCACCACCAATCCCGATGATAGAGGGAGCGTGCGACGTTTGATCATATCAACCTTGGAAACACTTCCAACACGTATCGTCACCTCGCCTTTAGCTAGTCTCCGTTTATTCCGTAGCTTTCATTTCGTGTTACCAATCACTTAGCAACTGAACCGGTATCCAATACCCTCATGCTACTAGGAGTACTAGTAAAGTACACATCAACATCATGTATATCAAATATACTTCTTTCGACTTTTGCCAGCCTTCCTATCTACCAAGTATCTAGAGTTGCTCTGCCTCAGTGACTGTTCCCCTCATTACAGAAGCACTTAGTCTCGGGTTTGGGTTTAATCTTGGGTCTCTTCATTAGTGCAGCAACTGTTTTGCCGTTTCACGAAGTATCCCTTCTAGCCCTTGCCTTTCTTGAAACTTAGTGGTTTTACAAACCATCAACTATTGATGCTCCTTCTTGATTTCTACTTTCGGAGTGTCAAACATCGCGAATCTCTCAAGGATCATTGTATCTATCCTTGATATGTTATAGTTCATCACGAAGCTCTCACAGCTTGGTGGCAGTGACTTTGGAGAACCATCACTATCTCATCTGGAAGATTAACTCCCACTTGATTCAAGTGATTGTCGTACTCAGACAATCTGAGCACATGCTCAACGATTGAGCTTTTCTCCTTTACTTTGTGGAAAAAGAATCTTGTCGGAGGTCTCGTACCTCTCAACAAGGGCACGAGCATGAAATCACAATTTCATCTCTTTAGAACATCACTTATGTTCCGTGACGTTTCAAAACGTCTTCGGTGCCTTGCTTCTAAGCCATTAAGTATTTTGCACTGAACTATCGTGTAGTCATCAGAAACGTGTATGTCGGATGTTCACAGCATCCACAGACGACGCTCGAGGTGCAGCACACCGAGTGGTGCATTAAGGACATAAGCCTTCTGCGCAGCAACGAGGACAATCCTCTTCAAAGTTTGCTACTATCAACTTTCAACTAAATTTTCTCTAGGAACATATAAAAACAGTAGAGCCATAGTGCAAGCTACATCGTAATTCGCAAAGACCATTAGACTATGTTCATGACAATTAGTTCAATTAATCATATTACTTAAGAACTCCCACTCAAAAAGTACATCTCTCTAGTCATTTGAGTGGTACATGATCCAAATCCACTATCTCAAGTCCGATCATCACGTGAGTCGAGAATAGTTTCAGTGGTAGGCATCTCTATGCTAATGATATCAACTATACGATTCATGCTCGACCTTTCGGTCTCATGTGTTCCGAGGCCATGTCTGCACATGCTAGGCTCGTCAAGCTTAACCCGAGTGTTTCGCGTGTGCAACTGTTTTGCACCCGTTGTATGTGAACGTTGAGTCTATCACACCCGATCATCACGTGGTGTCTCGAAACGAAGAACTGTCGCAACGGTGCACAGTCGGGGAGAACACAATTTCGTCTTGAATTTTTAGTGAGAGATCACCTCATAATGCTACCGTCGTTCTAAGCAAGATAAGGTGCAAAAAGGATTAACATCACATGCAATTCATAAGTGACATGATATGGCCATCATCATGCGCTTCTTGATCTCGATCACCAAAGCACCGTCACGATCTTCTTGTCACCGGCGCCACACCATGATCTCCATCAACGTGTCGCCATCGGGGTTGTCGTGCTACTCATGCTATTACTACTAAAACTACATCCTAGCAAAATAGTAAACGCATCTGCAAGCACAAATGTTAGTTTAAAGACAACCCTATGGCTCCTGCCGGTTGCCGTACCATCGACGTGCAAGTCGATATTAACTATTACAACATGATCATCTCATACATCCAATATAACACATCACATCGTTGGCCATATCACATCACCAGCATACCCTGCAAAAACAAGTTAGACGTCCTCTAATTTTGTTGTTGCATGTTTTACGTGGTGACCATGGGTATCTAGTACGATCGCATCTTACTTACGCAAACACCACAACGAAGATATATGAGTTGCTATTTAACCTCATCCAAGGACCTCCTCAGTCAAATCCGATTCAACTAAAGTTGGAGAAACTGACACTTGCCAGTCATCTTTGAGAAACGGGGTTACTCGTAGCGATGAAACCAGTCTCTCGTAAGCGTACGAGTAATGTCGGTCCAAGCCGCTTCAATCCAACAATACCGCGGAATCAATAAAAGACTAAGGAGGGCAGCAAAACGCACATCACCGCCCACAGAAACTTTTGTGTTCTACTCGAGAAGACATCTACGCATGAACCTAGCTCTGATACCACTGTTGGGGAACGTCGCATGGGAAACAAAAATTTTCCTATGCGCACGAAGACCTATCATGGTGATGTCCATCTACGAGAGGGGATGAGTGATCTACGTACCCTTGTAGACCGTACAACATAAGCGTTAGTGAACGCGGTTGATGTAGTGGAACGTCCTCACGTCCCTCGATCCGCGCCGCGAACAATCCCGCGATCATTCCCACGATCTAGTACCGAACGGACGGCACCTCCGCGTTCAGCACACGTACAGCTCGACGATGATCTCGGCCTTCTTGATCCAGCAAGAGAGACGGAGAGGTAGAAGAGTTCTCCGGCAGTGTGACGGCGCTCCGGAGGTTGGTGATGATCTTGTCTCAGCAGGGCTCCGCCCGAGCTCTGCAGAAACGTGATCTAGAGGAAAAACCGTGGAGGTATGTGGTCGGGATGCCGTGGAAAAGTCGTCTCAAATCAGCCCTAAAACCCCCGTATATATAGGTGGGAGAGGGGGGACCTTGCCTTGGGGCTCAAGGAGCCCCAAGGGCGTCGGCCGAGCCAAGGGGGGAAGGTCTCCCCCCCAAACCGAGTTGGACTTGGTTTGGTGGGTGGGAGTCCTTCCTTCCCTTCCCACCTCCTCCTTTTTTTTCTTTCTCTTTGATTTTTCTTCCAATGCGCATAGGGCCCTTTTGGGCTGTCCCACCAGCCCACTAAGGGCTGGTGCGCCACCCTCAAGGCCTACGGGCTTCCCCGGGGTGGGTTGCCCCCCCGGTGAACTCCCGGAACCCATTCGTCATTCCCGGTACATTCCCGGTAACTCCGAAAACCTTCCGGTAATCAAATGAGGTCATCCTATATATCAATCTTCGTTTCCGGACCATTCCGGAAACCCTCGTGACATCCGTGATCTCATCCGGGACTCCGAACAACATTCGGTAACCAACCATATAACTCAAATACGCATAAAACAACGTTGAACCTTAAGTGTGCAGACCCTGCGGGTTCGAGAACTATGTAGACATGACCCGAGAGACTCCTCGGTCAATATCCAATAGCGGTACCTGGATGCCCATATTGGATCCTACATATTCTACGAAGATCTTATCGTTTGAACCTTAGTACCAAGGATTCATATAATCCCGTATGTCATTCCCTTTGTCCTTCGGTATGTTACTTGCCCGAGATTCGATCGTCAGTATCCGCATACCTATTTCAATCTCGTTTACCGGCAAGTCTCTTTACTCGTTCCGTAATACAAGATCCCGCAACTTACACTAAGTCACATTGCTTGCAAGGCTTGTGTGTGATGTTGTATTACCGAGTGGGCCCCGAGATACCTCTCCGTCACACGGAGTGACAAATCCCAGTCTTGATCCATACTAACTCAACGAACACCTTCGGAGATACCTGTAGAGCATCTTTATAGTCACCCAGTTACGTTGCGACGTTTGATACACACAAAGTATTCCTCCTGTGTTAGTGAGTTATATGATCTCATGGTCATAGGAACAAATACTTGACACGCAGAAAACAGTAGCAACAAAATGACACGATCAACATGCTACGTCTATTAGTTTGGGTCTAGTCCATCACATGATTCTCCTAATGATGTGATCCCGTTATCAAGTAACAACACTTGCCTATGGCCAGGAAACCTTGGCCATCTTTGATCAACGAGCTAGTCAACTAGAGGCTTACTAGGGACAGTGTTTTGTCTATGTACCCACACAAGTATTGTGTTTCCAATCAATACAATTATAGCATGGATAATAAACGATTATCATGAACAAAGAAATATAATAATAACTAATTTATTATTGCCTCTAGGGCATATTTCCAACAGTCGCCTGGAATCCATCCTAGACCGAAGAAGAAGAAGAAGAAACTCCAAATAGAACAACCATCGCGCTCACGTCAAAGTATTGCTTTACTTGTACCTTAACTGTTTTTGTAGTAATCTGTGAGACAAAGGGACTCAAAATCTCATTTCCGAAGGTATCAAGACTAGCAAAGCTTAAGGGGTGAGATATGGGTAAGTGGTGAGGCTACAGCAAGAAACTAAGTATTTATTTAAATGGCTAACTTATGAGTACACGAATAAAAGGGGTATGATCTACACATAACGCACGTCAATTAATAATGATATCGAAGTGATCCTGAACATCTACCTATGTCAAACATAACCCTACTATGTCCTCTCTCGGATGTAGAACTCATGAGAAGAGATAGTCACGGTTATGCACATAGTTGGCATATTTTAATTAACTCTAGTTCAAGTTTGCTATGACCGGGTGTTAAAAAAAGTTTCCAAGTTGCCACATAACCACGGGCACGTCTCTCAGAAAGATTTAACCCTGTAGGGGTGCACCAACTAGTCCATCATAAACTACCACAAGCTGCATCGGAAACCTCGAGCACGGAAAACCCGTGATCTCCTCGGATTCCTGGTGGAAAACCTCAACCTCGAGATAGCCGAAAGCATCTTCGCAATTCCTCGCACGAGATGTTTGAGAAAGGTAAAACAGATCTAGGAAGGCCGCCCGACATGTCGACGATCCCGATAGGAGACGTGTATCTCCTTCTGAGGACATGACAGATAAGCTACACATATGGAGGCCTGATAGAAATCACCCAAGTTGCCTGGGTTGGCCTCACAGAGTGCTCTATTTAGGATCAACACCATCAGCACTAGCCATGCATGTATTATGTTGAATTAATCCACGGGTAGCGCTAACTCCCTATGCGTACTAACAATGTTCAATATTATTACGTTGGGAAAATATAGTACCAATGTTAGGCCTTGCCGAAAGAGTTTTATCCCAAAACAAAAATCAAGGGGTTCCCCATAACACCCCAAGCATGTTAGGAGCGCTCAATTATGAAACATAACAACGGTACACAAGTAACTAGGGCGGCAAAGATGGAACAAAACACCGGTCTAGAAGGCCAAGCCTTCCACCGTTTACTAAGTATATAGGTGCATTAAATTAAATAGCAATAATATGGTGATATAACATGGAACCCATGTTTCACATGTAAGCAACTGCACCTGCAGCTAGAAACGCTATAAGAAGGCTAAGCAAGCGCTAACATAGCTAAATAAGGCTTTGTTGGGATGTGGATGGGTTAGAGGCTTGTCATAGAAATGTTAGGACGATGACATAGGAGGTGGTAGGTAATGAGACATAATTATAGAAGTGAGAACTA
This sequence comes from Hordeum vulgare subsp. vulgare, assembly GCF_904849725.1. Lineage (NCBI taxonomy): Eukaryota > Viridiplantae > Streptophyta > Magnoliopsida > Poales > Poaceae > Hordeum > Hordeum vulgare. The sequence continues at coordinate 495,638,348 of NC_058524.1, read as the reverse complement.
GCATAGAAATGATAGTAGTGGTATCTAGGGAAATGATCATCTTGCGTGTGATCCCGCTTGGAAGAAGAAAGAATCCGTGAAGTAGACGATCCAACGTAGTCGAACAAATCCTCACACTCCGGCACGCTTGTGAAAATCTATCAAGAAGAAGCAATTTAGAAACAACAATCAACACACAATAAACACCACAAGATATGCATGCACTACTAGGAAAAGTCTTATAGATAGATGCTTACTAGTAGTGCCGGTTTTTACCCCTCGCTTCCGGTACTTACTAGTAGCACGGGTTTATACTGTTGGGGAACGTAGTAATTTCAAAAAAGATCCTACATCACACAAGGATTTATCTAGGAGAAACGAGCAACGAGCAAAGGGGTAGAGCATCTTCATACCTTTGAAGATCGCGAAGTGGAAGCATTACTAGAACGCGGTTGATGGAGTCGTACTCGTAGCGATTCAGATCGCGGTGGATTCCGATCTAAGCACCGAACAATGGCGCCTCCGCGTTCAACACACGTGCAGCCCGGTGACGTGTCCTATTCCTTGATCCAGCAAGGAGAGAGGAGAGGTTGACAGAGAGCTCCAGCAGCACGACGGCGTGGTGACGATGGAGCTGCGTGGTACTCTGGCAGGGCTTCGCCAAGCGCTACGGAGGACGAGGAGGAGGAGAGGTACGGCTGCACCGTGGAGAGGTGAAACTTGTGTGTCCAACAGCCCCAAACCCTTGGGTTTATATAAGAGGAGAGGGAGGAGGGTGCGCACCCCTAGGGTTTCCCCTAGGTGGTGTGACAACCCTAGATGGGGGGCGACGACCCAAACAGGAGGAGGAGGCAGCTCCCTAGGGTGCCTTGCCACCCAAGGCAAGCCCCTAGGCCTAGGGTTAGCCCACCCTTCCCTCTTGTGCGCCTTGGGCTGAAGTGGGAGGCGCACCAACCCATCTAGGGGCTGGTTCCCTTCCACTCTTGGCCCACTTAGCCTTTCTGGGCTGCTGGCCCTTCCCGATGGACCCGCGAAACCCTTCCGGTGGTCCCGGTACAATACTGACGGTCTCCGAAACTCTTCCAGCGATCAAAACTCCAATTCCTATATATGAATCTTTACCCCAGACCATTCGGAACTCCTTGTGACGCCCGGGATCTCATACGGTACTCCGAACAATCTTCGGTAACCATGTATACTATTCCCATAATAATCCTAGCATCATTGAACCTTAAGTGTGTATACCCTACGGGTTCGGGAACCATGCATACATGACCGAGACACCTCTCCGGATAATAACCAACAACGGGGTCTAGATATCCATGTTGTTTCCCGCATGTTCCACGATGATCTCATCGGATGAACCTCGATGTCGGGGATTCAATCAATCCCGAATGCAATTCCCTTTGTCTACCGGTATGATATTTTCCCGAGATTCGATCATCGGTATCCCTATACACCGTTCAATCTCGTTATCGGCAAGTCTCTTTACTCGTTCTGCAACACATCATCCCATGGCTAACTCCTTAGTCACATTGAGCTCAGTATAATGATGCATTACCGAGTGGGCCCATAGATACCTCTTCGTGGAGTGACAAATCCCAATCTCGATTCGTACCAACCCAACAGACAGTTTCAGAGATACTTGTAGTGTACCTTTATAATCACCCAGTTACGTTGTGACGTTTGATACACCCAAAGCACTCCTACGGTATCCAAGAGTTGCACAATCTCATGGTCTAAGGAAATGATACTTGACATTAGAAAAGCTTTAGCAGATGAACAATACGATCTAGTGCTATGCTAAGGATTTGGTCTTGTCCATCACATCATTCCCCAATGATGTGATCCCGTTATCAATGACATCCAATGTCCATGATCGGGAAACCATGATCATCTATTGATCAACGAGCTAGCCAACTAGAAGCTCACTAGGGGCACGTTGTGATCTATGTATTCACACATGTATTACGGTTTCCGGTTAATACAATTACAACATGAATAATAGACAATTATTATGAACATGGAAATATAATAATAACCACTTTAGTATTGCCTCTAGGGCATATTTCCAACATATACCCCTCGGTACTACTAAGTTGATAGTCGTAGCACGGGTTTTTACCCCTCGTAACTACTAAGTGGTCTCTACCATGCCCCCCGGTACATGCCATAGTAGTAGCGAGGGGTTTAAACATGCGCTACTACTAAGTTGATAGTTGTACTGCGGGTTTTACACCTCGCTACTACTAAGTGGTCTCTATTGTGCCCCCCGGGACAAGCCATAGTAGTAGTGAGGGTTATAAACAACGCTACAACTAAGTACAAGGTAGGTTAACAACCCTGAAGTCCCCATATATCCTCCCCCGAATCCCTCCTCTCTCCCGTCACTCCCGCTCTCTCTGATTCATTTCTCCCATTCCCTTCCCCCATGGATTGGCATCGCCACCCAACACCGTCCCATCTCCTCCCGACCTTGCCGCCGCCGACAATGGCCCCCACTCTCTCCTCCACCGCAGCAGCCGCCCCACCCTGTCCTCCTCCCATCCCATCCTATCCCATACTGTACGCTCCCCTCCCCTCGAGCTGCAAGAAGGTCAGGTGGCAGCCATGGTGCCTGCCCGTAGATCCACCATGGGCTTCGACGAGGAGCTCGAACTTGTCCCAATAGTCGTGAGTCGGGACGTACGTGTGCTTCTTCTCGGATAGGCGTCACTGCTTGTGAATCTAGGTACTCTCTCGCCCATATCCGATTTTCTCTTCCCTTCCCTTCTCTCCCCTCATGGGTTTCTTTCCCATCCGCCGGTGTACAAGTTGACGATGCCTTATATCCTCCACATCTCCGGCTGGTGCTGCCCATGATGTACTCCTCGAAGCGGCCCTCTTCTCCAGCATGGGCCAAGATTTTTTTTCGTTTTTCAAATAATAGTAGTAGCGCGGGTCACAGACAAGTGCTATAGATAGTCAGTAGTAGCGCGTGTGGCACCCGCGCTACTACTAACACATGTAGTAGTAGCGCGGCATGCACGGTGCTATTACTACCAGTTAGATATAGCGTCGTAGTAGTAGCGCGGGCACCAGTGCTACTACTAGATGTTTAACATGTGCTACTAGTAGGCATTTTCCTAGTAGTGATGGTATGATGTGCAATAAATTATGATGCATGTCCATTTAATTATGCATGGCATCGCAAGCACAACAATTAACTCCTACACGTTAAATGAAGCTCAATATGCAACAAGTTGCATAATGAAGAAACTCCATATTTGAATTACTTAGTTCACTCTAGTTTAGGTACATGACAATGTTAAATGTTGTTAAACATGACAAGAGGTTAAGCATAAATAACCTACACTATCTAGACATTTTTAATGAGGACAAAAACAACATATAGCATCTCCGAAATGACCACATATGTTAATTTCGAAATTTGAACAGATCTGTACTAACCACGTTTTATATTTATTAAACAACAAAAATAAAGTGGACCATGTGATTCTACACATGATTATAGTCAATTTACATATATAGAGCTACAGTTTAAAAGATATGAGCAACACAAGATGATATGGAATGGATGCAAAATGCATGCAAATGATAGCTAGAACATGTTAAATCATGGATGCACAATATCCTATGAAACTATTGGAAATTCTAGGCAAGTTTAAATAAGGCCGGAATAACGAATAAGAATTTTGGAAAGTCACCATATGCAAATAAGATTCGGTAGTATTTTGCCTACAACAGAATTTTAGAGTTGTCAAACAGCAAAATAAATGTCTACCATATTATTCTACACATTTTTCTAGACAAGTTACACATATAAATCATTTTAATCGGAGCGATGGTTAATTAGTTATGAATTAACTCATTTCAACATGGCGTCTACGGAAATTTAATTAAACACCAAGTTTAAACATTTTTATCATGGGTAAAAATTGGATATTATAAAACTACACAAAATTCTAAGCATGTTTCATGTTGAAATCATTTTAATCCGATATGCGATTTTTGAGTTATTTACGATTTTTGAGTTATTTATGCATGAAGATGAGGGACTATTCTGCAATTTTGTAACTCCACGAATAATAGAAAAAGTTGTCGGACGAAGAAAAACATCTGGTGGGTTGAATCATACCCACTGGCCTACCATGAATCTGAGCACAAATTAACTAAACAACGCGTGTAGCGATAAATAGGGCTCTCGGGCAGGCTCATCAATGGGTTTGGGCCCATCTTGTGTAACGGGTGGAGGAGGTCGGGCTTGGGGAAGCAGCTGGCGCTGGCCTGGCTTGCTGCGATGCTGCTGATGGGTGAGTGCGCAGACCAGGCGAAGGCGAGGCAGGGAAGGGGGCCCACGTGTGGGGGCGGCTCACGGTGGCGCTGGATGGGGGCCTCTCCCTCGTGCTCCGCACGACACACGCATGGCGGATGAGACGACACCTGACGAGAGGTGGGATCCGGCGGGGCTCGACCGGATCCGGGGATATCTATGCCGTGGGAGCCCATTCCTTGTGGGTGAAGGTGCATGGGCGGCGGCAAACGGTGTCCATGGCAGCGACTTGGATGCCGGCGAGCTGGTCGACATGCGGATTGCAGCGGGGAGGCGCGGGACCGACCGGTGAGGTCCTCAAGCGACCTGGCATTGGGGCTGTCTAGGCTAGGGCGATGCAGGAGAGGCGCGCGGCAGCGCCCCGATGAGGCGGTAAGGTGGCTGGCGAGCTTCGGCGCACACGCTCTAGGGAGCTAGGCATGCGGGGCTCATGGCTAGGAGGAGCGGGCCGCGCAGGCGTCCGGGCCTGTGATGGGCTCGGCCGGGCCTGTGGGTTGGAGGCTGTGGGAGAGAGGCACGTGGTCGCTGGAGGATTGGGGCACATGAAATTTGAGGAGGAAGAGGGGAAGGAGCCAGATCTGGCAGGGGTAGCACCCTTTTATAGGCACAGTCTAGGGTTTGAGGGGTTTTGAGATGTTTTCGGTCCTATGATCGTGATCTGATGGCTCAGATCGGAGGGAAGGTCTCGTGGGTTGTCTTGGGCTATTTAGATGGGCCACGTGGGGATGAGAGGGAGGTTTTGCGGCCCGAGGCATGAATTTATAAAACCAAATAACATTCACGGAATAAACCGATGACGGTGCCGCTACAGTCGACCGATCGGGTATTAAACGGAATCTGATTGAGATGAATTTTGGCAGGCGGCTTACCTACTTTAAAATAATTCCGCGCGCCAAGTTTCAACCCAATCCGGAAAAGTTCCATAGGCACTTTTGAAAAACAATATTTAAACGATGCTGCGGGTGCGTGCGTGTGCTGTTGGTCTCGAAATGGTCAATGGCAAAAATGAAAAGACCCGACAAATAATAATGGATGCAAGTTTTTGAAAAATGTCGGCAACGGAGTGCCGATGCAATGCGTATGATGCGAATGATGCGATGATGAATGCGACAACCAAAATAATCACACGACGACAACGGAATAAAGGGAAATCTTCTGGACTGTCTGTTCCGGGCTGTTACACTAGCTAACGACAAGGTGACGATGTGTGTTGGAAGTGTTTCCAAGGTTGATGTGATCACCATCGCAGGCTCCATCTACCTTCGGGATTAGTGTTAAACCAAAATAAATGTTATTTGGTGTCTACGTTGAGCATGAACATTATATTGATAATATTTAATGCGAGATTATTTTTCATTTAAGTCAAAGAATAATGATTATTCTATTTACATTAATATTATCTTTTATGATCGTGCACCCAATGTGAATCGTTTATCGAACCTCGATCATAGTGATACAAATGTTCATAGTATTAATGCCGAAAGATGTGAAGTTAGTAATAATAGTACCAATTACTTGTGGCACTGCTGATGCAGATATGTACCTATGGTAGGGCCATAGGCCTGACCTACATGTCCTACCTAAGGGCACCTCATTAAATACTTGACGACTACAAGGAGAGCTTCGACTAGATAGAAATGGCGTCTGAATCACTCGGTAAACAATCACTCGTAGTATATTTCCCCATTCACTCGACAATCAACTTCCACTCGGAAGAACAAGAAGCCAGTCGACACAGAAGACCAGAAGCCACTCCAGGGAGACCAATAGATGAGCCTTCGGCTAGTCATCATAAGTAACATTAATTACATACGTTAGCAGTAATGTACGCCTTTAAACTCCGCTGATCGAACCCTTGGTTGCCTGGGATTGATGAGGGGCAGTGCACTCTATATAAGTCACCCCTCTGGCAGAAGGCTTCACACCCCGTGTAACACAAATATTCCACTCGACATAAAGCTCCAGAGCACTGAGACGTAGGGTTGTTACCTCCACGAGAGGGGCCTGAACTCATACATCTTGTGTACAAGCTTGCAGTAGCTAGGACTCTGCCCTCTCCATTCGTACCCTACACCTCTACTATCAGGTTCATTCCCACGACAGTTGGTGCCCACCATGGTGCAGGCGTCTAAGCGACTTCCGGCAAGTTTGCGATTTTCATCTTCATCATGTCTTCCGGCAACGACTTGTTCTTCGGCAACAAGATCCATTTCGGCGCGCTCGTGTTCGTCGCTGATGATTTGGCATGGTTTCAAGGGGCGCCTCTAGACATTGAGGTGCTCCTGATTCGCAAGGCAACGCACTTCCGTGCAAGCTCATGCGACGTAATTCTTCAACAACCTTCGACTCCGATGTCGACTGCTCTCCTCGTTGTTCGTCGCCACAAGCGATCCGGTCGCTCATGACTTTAGTGTTGGGTGAGTCATGCGGTGGCCGTCAAGCGTCTTCTCCGCAAGTCGCATCCATCGAGCTTTCTGAATCGCCTCTCGGTGCATCTGACTTGGCATCCGATCGGTCTGATGTTCCTTTCGAGTGCAAGAGCTGCAACCCTGTGGTGGAGGTCTTCATGGGAGGCTCACAGGAAAGCCCGCCCGGATTCGTTCGTGGAGAGCACAAGGCTGGCGAAACGTCGAGTGATCAGGTTCGCGAGCGCCCTCCAACTTCCAGTCGGTGTTAGCGCCAACTTATCCCGAATGAACCTCGGAACAACGTCGAGGTATTTGGTACACCTGTTCTAAATGTTGTAGTACCTGCTAAGATAGTAGATTCTATTGAGCCGTCAAATTCAGAGGCTAGTAGAGGTTTGGAGCAGATTCGTGCTTTGCTTTGCTACTGCGACAATAGACCTTCCCTGGCAACGGCGCCAGGAATCCTTCTGTCACGGGCTACGCCTTTAGGGACTTCCTTGGCAAATATGCAAAGGATTTCCCCACGGCCTTGGAGCCTTGCGTTGGTGTTCCCTTGAAGAGGAAAGGGTGATGTAGCATAGTGGCGGTAAGTATTTCCCTCAGTTTGAGAACCAAGGTATCGATCCAAGTACCTGCACAAACACAAAGAGCTTGCACCCAACGCTATGAAGGGGTTGTGAATCCCTTATAGATTGTTTGCAAAGTGAGAACTAAAAGCAAAAAGTAAACAAAGCAAAGTAAAAGCGAAAGTGGAGACGATGTGTTCACTAGTGGCTTCTCTCATGAAAGCAAGTAGACGGTGGGTGAACGAATTACTGTCGAGCAATTGATAGAACCGCGCAAAGTCGTGACGTTATATATGGCAATGATTATATATATAGGCATCACGTCCAAAACAAGTAGACCGATACTTTCCGCATCTACTACTATTACTCCACACGTCGACTGCTATCTAGCATGCATCTAGTGTATTAAGTTCGTAAGAACAGAGTAACGCCTTAAGCAAGATGACATGATGTAGATGGACAATCTCATATCAACGATAAAAGCCCATCTTGTTACCCTTGATGGCAACAAAACGATGCGTGCCTTGCTGCCCCTTCTGTCACTTCGAAAGGTCACCACACGGTATGAACCCAAAACCAAGCACTTCTCCCATTGCAAGAATCATAGATCTAGTTGACCAAACAAAGCGCAAGACTCGTAGAGACTTACGAGCATATCAAATCATGCATATAAGAAATCAGCAAAGACTCAAATATAATTCATAGATAATCTGATCACAAATCCACAATTCATCGGATCTCGACAAACACACCGCCAAAGAGGATTACATCGGATAGATGTCCATGAAGATCATGGAGAACTTTGTATTGAAGATCCAAGAGCGAGAAGAAGTCATCTAGCTACTAACTACGGACCCGTTGGTCTGGAGTGGACTACTCACGAGTCATTGGAGAGGCGATGATGTTGATGTAGAAGCCCTCCAATTCCAAAGTCCCCTCCGACGAGGCACCGGGAAGGGTCTCCAGATGAGATCTCGCGGAAACGGAAGTTTTTGGCGGCGGAAAAGTGTTTTCGTGGATGCCCTGATTTTTTTTGGATTTTAGGGAATATATAGGCGAAAGAGCTAGGGCAGGAGAGCGCCAGGGAGGCCACAAGCCTGGTAGCCACCGCCCCCTGGCGGCGGCTACACGGCTTGTGGGCCCCCTATAGCTCTCCTGCCTTGGCCCTCAAGTCCCCTGATCTTCTTCTGTTCTGGAAAAAATATTTCGGGGATTTTATTCCATTTGGACTCTGTTCCAAAATCAGATCTGAAAATAGACAAAACAAAGAAAAAACAGGAACTAGCACTTGGCACTGAATTAATAAGTTTTTCCCAAAAAGATATAAAAGGTACATAAAACATCCAAAGTTGACAAGATAACAACATGAAACCATCAAAAATTATAGATACATTTCAGGCGTATCAAGCATCCCCAAGTTTAACTCCTGCTCGTCCTCGAGTAGGGAAGTGATAAAGAATGAATTTTTGATGCTTTCATGCTACCAAGCATAGATGTCCTTTGTAACTCCTCTTATGTGACGTGAATGTTCAGATCCTTTAGATTCAAAACAATAGTTTGCTATTGATGTGGAGACAATAATAATTCAAGAAAACTAGCAAGGTAATCATGAACTTTCAAAATAACAAGGCCAAAAGAAAGTTATCCCTACAAAATCATATAGTCTGGCTATGCTCTATCATCCTTGCACAACGAATTTAAATCATGCACAACCCCGGTATTGGCCAAGTAATTGTTTTCACACTTTTACATTCTCAAACCTTTTCAACTCTCACGCAATACATGAGCGTGAGCCATGGTTTTAGCACTAAGTGGAATGGAGTGTGGTGGAGGTTGCAAGACAAACAAGGAGAAGATGGTCACATTAACTAGGCATATCAATGAGCTATGGAGATGCTCATCAATAGATATCAATGTGAATGAGTAGGGATTGCCATACAAATGATGCACTAGAGCTAAGAGTATGTGAAAGTTCTTAAAGAAAACTAGTGGGTGTGCATCCAACTTGCTTGCTCACGAAGACCTAAGGAAAATTTGGGGAAGCCTATCATTGGAATATACAAGCCAAGTTATATAATTAAAATTTCCTACTAGCTATATGGTGGTGAAAAAACGAGAGACTCTCAATCATGAAGATCATGGTGCTTAATAAGCACAAGTGTGGAAGGATAGTCGCATTGTCCCTTCTCTCTTTTTCTCTCATTTTTTTTGTGGGCTCTTTGGCCTCTTTTTTCTATATATATATCTTTTTTGGTGGGCATATTTGGCCTCTTTTTGTAAATGGGCTTCGCTGGCCTCTTTTATTTCCCCACATGGGACAATGCTCCATCAATGATGATCATCACACTTACAACTCAAAACTTAGAGCAATGATCACTCTATATGAAATGCCTTCGGTAGTGTACCGTGACAATGATCTAGCATGGCATAGACATTAATGGAAACATCATGCTAGCTATCTTACGATCATGCAATGGCAATGTAGAAGTGGTGGAACATGTCATGGTGGTATTTGCATGGCAATATATATCGGAATAGCTTTGAAAAAGCCAAAGTAGGTAGGTATGGTGGCTGTTTTGAGGGAGGCTAATGGTGGGTTTTGTGCACCGGCGAAAGTTGCACGACACTAAAGAAGATAGTGATGGTGGAAGGTGAAAGTGCATCTAAACCATGGAATCAACATTAGTCATGAAGAACTCATATACTTGTTGCAAAAGTTTTAGTAGTAATCGAAACAAAGCATTCAACGCCTACTCCTAGGGGAAGGGTTTGTACTATAAACCATTGCCCGATCCCAACTGCCACACAAAGGATGACAATCAATAGACTAATCATGCTCAGACTTCATCACATAGCGGTTCACCATACGTGCATGCTACGGGAATCACTAACTTCAACACAAGTATTTCTAGATCCACAACACCTTACTAACAACTTAAATATTACCACAACCACAACTCAAAACTAATTGAGATGAATCAAACTTCTCTTACTATTCAATGCACATGAAGGTGGAAGTTTTCATATCCCTTTGGATAACTACCCCTTTTGAGACTACTTTCATAGCATGGATCAACTACCAAGCCACGCGCTTCCGTTCTCTAAAAGATATAAGTGAAGCACATAGAGAAAAATCAACTTGCTCAAAAGATATAAGTGAAGCACATGTGAGCTGAATTGTCTACCAAAGGATATAAGTGAAGCTCGACAAAATCACGGTGAGTGCATGTCTCTCTCTCTAGGTGTGCAGAAAGGAAGATTGTGACACGACAAAAATAAAAGACTCCTACGATACAAGACGCTCCAAGCAAAACACATAACATGTGGTGAATAAAAATATAGCCCCAAGTAACGTTACCAATGGATTGAAGACGAAAGAGGGGATGCCTTCCCGGGGCATCCCCAAGCTTAGACTTTTACGGCATCCTTGAATCAACTTGGGGTGCCTTGGGCATCCCCAAGCTTGATCTCTTGCCACTCTTTATCTCTTTTTCCATAAGAACTTCCCCCAAAACTTGAAAACTTCACAACACGGAACTTAAACAGAAACTCGTGATATCATTAGTATAAGAAAGCAAACCACCACTTCCTTAGGTACTATAGAAAACTTAAATTATACTTATGTTGATGTTGGGTTACTGTATTTTAAATCTTCATAGTTTCATCAAAATAAGCAACCAACTCAACAAAAATAGAATCTGTTAGCAGCAAACCAGTCTGTAGCAATCTGTATACTTCGTATACTTCTGTTACTTCAAAAATTCTGAAAAATTTCAAAAGTCTGAATAATTTGCGTAGAAATCAGAAGCAAAAATAATCAACTCAAATTCTCTTACAGAAAAAAATGGAACTTATTTTCGTGAGCAGAAAGTTTTTGTCTTTTCCAGCATTACCAAACGATCATCCCCAAGACTAATCATAACGGTTTTACTTGGCACAGACGCAAAAAGAAACCCAAAAAACACAATCATAACAGAACTATTAATGTGTGGAAAACACAACATAGAAAGAAAAAGGATAGATTCGTTGGGTTGCCTCCCAACAAGCGTTGTTGTTTAACGCCCTTAGCTAGGCAAAAGGTGATGGAATCACGTATAGTCATCTTTGGTGCTCAAACCATAAGTAGCCCTCATCATAGATTCATAATGCAATCTTATTTTCTTTCTAGGAAAATTCTCCATGCCCTTCTTTAGAGGAAATTGAAATCTAATATTCTCTTCCTTCATATCGATGATAGCACCAATAGTCCTTAGGAAAGGTCTACCAAGAATAATAGGACATGAGGATTGCAATCTATGTCAAGTACAATGAAATCCATGGGTACATAGTTCTTATTTGCAACAATAAGAACATCATCGATCCTTCCCATGTGTTTCTTGACAGTAGAATCTACAAGATGCAAATTAAGAGAACACTCTTCAGTCTCATGAAAACCAAGAATATCACATAAAGACTTTGGAATCGCGGAAACACTAGCACCCAAATCACACAAAGCATTGCATTCATAGTTTTTGATTTTTATTTTGATAGTAGGTTCCCACTCATAATGAAGTTTTCTATGTATAGAGACTTCTAATTCGAGCTTCTCTTCAAGAGATTTCATCATAGCATCTACGATATGAGCGGTAAAGGCTTTGCTTTGGCTATAAGCATATGGAGAGTTTGCAATGGATTGCATCAAAGAAATGCATTCAAACAAGGAGCAACTATCATAATTGAATTCCTTGAAATCCAAAGTGGGAGTTTCATTACTACCCAATATTTTGATTTCTTCTACTCCAATCTCCACACCTTTATCATCAAGATAGGTGGACTCCGAATCATCGGGGTGTTTTTCAACCAAAGTGGATTCATATCCAGCCCCTTCATCAATAGGTTTGACACGCAAAAACAAAGATTCAAGAGGAATCACACCAAGCACTTTAAGATCTTCGTGATTTGCATCACTCGAACGCACCCGTTTAAACCATTCATGCCTAGCGCGAATTTGGGCGGTTCTTTCTTTGCTCTCATTCATGGAGACACGCATAGCTTTTAAAGTTTCATACAAGTTGACCTTGGGAGGAGCACATCTAAGTTTCAAAGCATCAATATCATAAGACATCCTATCAACGCTCTTAGCCAAATCGTCTATTTTGAGTAGTTTTTCCTCTATGGACGCATTGAAAATCTTTTGAGAGTTGATGAACTCTATGATATTACTCTCTATATCAGAGGGTAATTTGTTGTGATTTCCATAAGTGTTCTTGTAGGAATTGCCATAATTGTTAGAGGAGTTACTAGGAAAAGGCCTTGAACATAGTTTCCTCTAAAAGCATTGTTGTTGCCAAAATTGTTCCTACCAACAAAATTGACGTCCAAACTAGCATTGCTACTCTCAATCAAGGAAGATAGTGGAATGTCATTAGGATCTAAAGGAGCATTTCTACTAGCAACCAAATTCATCAACTCATCCATCTTGGCACTAAGCGAGTTAATTTCTTTTATAGCGTGTACCTTTTTACTACCAGGTGACCTTTCAGTGTGCCACTGAGAGTAGTTGGTCATGATATTGTCTAGGAGTTTTGTAGCATCTCCTAACGTGATTTCCATGAACGTTCCACCTGAGGCGGAGTCCAAGATATTGCGAGAAGCAAAATTCAAACCAACGTAAAAGATTTGTATAATCATCCACAAACTCAAGCCATGAGCGGGACAATTTCTAATCATTAACTTCATCCTCTCCCAAGATTGTGTAACGTGTTCATGATCAAGTAGCTTGAAATTCATGATATCGTTACAAAGGGAGACAATCTTAGCCGGTGGAAAATACTTGGATATGTAAGAATCTTTGCACTTATCCCAAGAATTGATAATATTTTTAGGAAAATAATAAAACCAAGTTTTTGCGCGATCTCGCAACGAGAAAGGAAAAAAGCTTCAACTTAATCACGTCATTATCCACATCTCTTTTCTTTTGCATATCGCAAAGTTCAATGAAGGTATTGAGATGGGATGCGGCGTCTTCACTAGGAAGGCCAGAGAATTGCTCTTTCATAACAAGATTCAACAAGGCAGCGTTGATTTCATACAAGTCCGCACTAGTGACGGGAGCAATCGGAGTACTAATAAAATCATTATTATTGGTACTCGAGAAGTCGCAAAGTTTGGTGTATTCCGCCATGATGACTTCAACAAACCAACGAGAACACAAGAAAGCAAGACAACTGGCAACGAAAAACGGCAAAAGGCAAAAGAAAACGGCAGAGGAGAAAGGCAAATGAAAACGACAAATGTGAAGTGGGGGGAGAGGAAAACGAGAGGTTCCTAGCAAAAAAGGTAAATGCAAGAGATGAGTTTGTGACACCTACTTGGATAGATCTTGACTTGATCTCTCCTCGGCAAGCGATCCTCCTCCTCGGCAACGGCGCCAGAAATCCTTCTACTACTGCGACAACAGACCTTCCCTAGCAACGGCGCCAGGAATCCTTCTCTCACGGGCTACGCCTTTAGGGACTTCCTTGGCAAATATGCAAAGGATTTCCCCGCGGCCTTGGAGCCTTGCGTTGGTGTTCCCTTGAAGAGGAAAGGGTGATGTAGCACAGCGACGGTAAGTATTTCCCTAAGTTTGAGAACCAAGGTATCGATCCAGTGGGAGGCGCGTGTCGAGTCACAAGTACCTGCACAAACACAAAGAGCTTGCACCCAACACTATGAAGGGGTTGTCAATCCCTTATAGATTGTTTGCAAAGTGAGAACTGAAAGCAAAAAGTAAACAAAGCAAAGTAAAAGCGAAAGTGAAGATGATAGTTGTGAATAGACCCGGGGGCCGTAGTGTTCACTAGTGGCTTCTCTCATGAAAGCAAGTAGACGGTGGGTGAACGAATTACTGTTGAGCAATTGATAGAACCGCGCAAAGTCGTGACGTTATCGATGGCAATGATTATATCTATAGGCATCACGTCCAAAACAAGTAGACTGATACTTTCTGCATCTACTACTATTACTCCACACGTCGACCGCTATCCAGCATGCATTAGTGTATTAAGTTCATAAGAACAGAGTAACGCCTTAAGCAAGATGACATGTTGTAGATGGACAATCTCATATCTACGATAAAAGCCCATCTTGTTACCCTTGATGGCAACAAAATGATGCATGCCTTGCTGCCCCTTTTGTCACTGGGAAAGGTCATCACACGGTATCAACCCAAAACCAAGCACTTCTCCCATTGCAAGAATCATAGATCTAGTTGGCCAAACAAAACCCAAGACTCGGAGAGACTTACAAGGATATCAAATCATGCATATAAGAAATCAGCAAAGACTCAAATATAATTCATAGATAATCTGATCACAAATCCACAATTCATCGGATCTCAACAAACACACCGCCAAAGAGGATTACATCGGATAGATCTCCATGAAGATCATGGAGAACTTTGTATTGAAGATCCAAGAGAGAGAAGAAGCCATCTAGCTACTAACTACGGACCCGTAGGTCTGGAGTGGACTACTCACGAGTCATTGGAGAGGTGATGATGTTGATGTAGAAGCCCTCCAACTCCAAATTCCCCTCCGGCAGGGCACCCGGAAGGGTCTCCAAATGAGATCTCGCGGAAACGGAAGTTTTTGGTGGCGGAAAAGTGTTTTCGTGGATGCCCTGGTTTTTTTCTAGATTTTAGGGAATATATAGGCGAAAGAGCTAGGGCAGGGGAGCGCAGGGAGGCCACAATCCTGGTAGCCGCCGCCCCCTGGTGGCGGCTATAGGGCTTGTGGGCCCCCTGTAGCTCTCCTGCCTTGGCCCTCAAGTCCCCCGATCTTCTTCTGTTCTGGAAAAATTTATTTCGGGGATTTTATTCTGTTTGGACTCCGTTCCAAAATCAGATCTGAAAAGAGTCAAAAACACAGAAAAAACAGGAACTGGCACTTGGCACTGAATCAATAAGTTAGTCTCAAAAAAGATATAAAAGGTACATAAAACATCCAAAGTTGACAAGATAACAGCATGAAACCATCAAAAATTATAGATACGTTTGAGACGTATCATGCTTCACGCAGCGTAATAGCAAAATTCGGCTGTCTCATAGTCGTTGCACAGATTGCACAGCAGTCCACCCAAAGAAGATACAGTTCGGTCAGTTTATAGTCCAGGAACCCCTCGACATCAAAGAGGTGGGGATTATCATGAAGATCGGTACAAAGATGAGGGACGGAATCCGTTTCCTCCCAGTTATCACCATGACGGCAGCCGCCGAGTGCATTCTCCTCCGCGGAGTGGATCATATGTGTCCCGACACTACAACGAAAGACGCCCAGTCGGGGATGAACATGATCCTGGGTATGACGCGAGGAATTACCTCGCCGAGAAGCGGATTGACTCGGGCCGAGCCCACAGAGATGGTTATGATAGAAATCGTCCAAGTGGAAGTGGCACCATCATTTCTGGTCCGAGTGTTTCAGCAAAGCAATTGGTTACGCTGATATTCCCCCAATTTCAGGTTGGCGACCGGAATAAGCAAGTTCATAGGAGAATCAAAGCCTGACACATGGCTGGATGATTACAGAGTAGCAGTTCAGATTGGCAGAGGCAATGACAATGTGTCTATGAAGCACTTATCCTTGATGTTGGATGGATCAGCCTATGCATGGCTGAATCAGTTGGCTCCTTCTAGCATCTATTGCTGGGAGGATTTGTCCCGATTGTTTATCAAAACCTTTGAGGGCATATGCAAATGCCCCGCTAGTCTATCTGAATTACAACATTGTGTGCAGAAGCCAAGTGAGACTCTGCGCGATAACATCCAGCGTTGGACCACCCTCCACCAGATGGTGGAAAATGTGTCTGAGCATCAAGCAGTCCGCGCCTTCAAGGCGGGCATTAGATACAGGGGGCTATATTTGAAATTCGGTCGGACAGGCGACATGTCGCTAGGCAAAATGATGGAGATTTCTACCCGTTATGCTAATGGTGAAGTGGAAGACCGTATCCGTAGCGGCAAAGGAAAGGTAGTCGGCAATGACGCTGGCAATTCCAATAGGAAACAGAAATGCAAGGTTGATGGTTTTGCTCAGGCAGAAACTACAGCTTTGGCGGTAGGGAAGTTTCAATAGAAGTCCAAGGGACCATTTCCCCCCAAGAAGTCGAAGAAGAAGTCACGACCTGATATCCTGGATTTACTGTGTGCCATCCACACGAAGACAAATGATGAGGGCTATGAGATATTTCCCAAACATACGACTCGGGAGTGCAGACTGTTGATCCAACAGTTTAAAGAGGATTAATCGAGTGGGAAAGCTCCTAAAAAGGAGAATGACAAAGAGAAAGATGATTTCCCAGAAGTTCAAGCAACCCTGATGATTTTTGCTGACGTGGAGAGCAAAAGTCGATTGAAAGTCATAAACAGAGAGGTCAACATGGTTGTTCCCACAACACCACCTACCTCAAGTGGTCGCAGACCCCCATAACGTTTGATCAGTCGGATCATCCTGCTCATGTCGCTACCTAGTCGACAGACTCTGGTCGCTGATCCAGTTGTGGAAGGCATTCGGCTCCGTAAGGTTCTGATGGATGGCGGGAGTGGGCTGAATATTTTGTATGCGGATACTCTCAAATGGATGGGCATTCTGATGTCCCGACTCAGCAAGAGCAAGATGCAGTTCCATGGAGCCATTTCTGGAAAAAAGGCTAAGTCACTCGACTAGATTGCATTGGACGTCATTTTCGATTCTCACAAAAACTTTCGCAATGAGAAGTTAACAATCGAGGTGGTAGATTTTCAGAGTGCATATCATGCCATCCTTGGTCGTCCGGCCTATGCTCGTTTCATGGCCCGCCCATGGTACGTGTATCTCAAGATGAAGATGCCTGGACCCAGAGGAGTGATCACGGTCAGAGGGGATCGGCAGAGAGCAGAAGAGTGCGTGCTAGCCTTGGAACATGCAGCTAGAGGTTGGGTATCTGAATTACCGTCTGTGTTCTGGGGCTTAAGGACAACTCCAAACCAGTCAACTAGACACACACCCTTCTTCTTGGTGTACGGAGCTGAAGCCATCTTACCAAGTGATCTTCTTCAAAATTCCCCACCCCCCCCCCCCGTGTGGATTTATTTACTGAGGTCGAGGTTGAAAAGGAGCAACAGGACGGAGTAGATCTCTTGGAAGAAGAATGTGAGCTGCCTTGATTCGGTCGACAGTATATCAACAGGACCTATGTCGCTTCCATGCGAGGCATGTCAGGATTCGGGCGTTCCACGAAGGCGATGTGGTACTTCGAGTGGATCAACAATGACCTCACAAGCTTTCTCCCACATGGGAAGGACCTTTCGTTGCTACCAAAGTACTGAACAATGGAGCCTATCACCTTTACAACCTCAAGAAGAGAATCAACGAACCGGGTTCTTGGAATGCATACCTACTCCGACGTTTTTATGCTTGATAACTGATTGGTTTGATGTCATAAGAGAGTTTTTTGAAGAATGTTGCTTGTCAATGTCATGATCCCTACAGCTTTTGTCGACTCCGATCGTGCCATTTCACACTCAAAAGATATTCCGAGTGACGAGAAACCCTCTCACTCGGGGGTTAGCTGCGACCATGTTTTCGCCTAAGTTAAAAACACCTCTCAGTGAATAGCAACCTATTCACTCGGGTGCTTAGCCATGAACCACCCTTTGCCTGAGTTTAGAACATGCGCCAAGTGACGAGCAACCCTCTCACTTGGGCGCTTAGCTGCTAACATGTTTTCACCTAAGTTAGAAACCCCTCCGAGTGAATAGCAACCTATTCACTTGGGTGCTTAGGCGCGAACCAGCCTTCGCCTAAGTTTAGAACATGCTCCGAGTGACGAGAAACCCTCCGAATGAAAAGCAAACTATTCATTTCACTCGGGGGCTTAGTTGCAAACATGTTTTCGCTGAAGCTAAAAAACCCTCCGAGTGAAAAGTAACCTATTCACTCAGGTGCTTAGCCGTGAACCAACCTTCGCCTAAGTTTAGAAAATTCTTCGAGTGACGAGAAATCCTCTCACTCGGGGGCTTAGCTGCGAACAGGTTTTTGCCTAAGTTAAAAACCCATCTCAGTGAATAGCAACCTATTCACTCACGTGCTTAGCCACGAACCAGCCTTCGCCTAAGTTTAGAACATGTTCCGAGTGACGAGCAACCCTCTCACTCGGGGGCTTAGCCACGAACATGTTTTCGCCTAAGTTAAAAATCCCTCCGAGTGAATAGCAACCTATTCACTCGGGTGCTTAGCCACGAACCAGCCTTCGCCTAAGTTTAGAACATACTCCAAGTGATGACCAATCCTATAACTCGGAGGCTTGGCTGCGAACAAGTTTTCGCTGAAGTATAAAACTCACTTCGAGTGACGAGCGATCCTCTCACTAGGGGGCTTAGCTGCAAACATGTCTTCCCGTAAGTTCAAAAAACGCCGAGTGCATAGCAACCTACTCACTCGGGGACTTAGCACCGAATCAGTCTTTGCCTAATCTAGACCCCTCCGAGTGAATAGAAACCTATTCGTTCGGATGCTGAGCCGCGAACCAGCCTTCGCCTAAGTATAAAACTCACTCCGAGTGACGAGCAACCCTCTCACGTGGGGGATTAACCGTGAACATGTTTTCGCCTAAGTTAGAAAACCCCGCCGAGTGAATAGCAACCTATTCACTCGGGGACTTAGCTGCAAAGCAGCCTTCGCCTAAGTATAAAACTCACTCCGAGTGATGAGAAATCCTCTCACTCGGAGGCTTAGCTGCGAACATGTTTTCACCTAAGTTTGAAAACCCCGCCGAGGAAATAGCAACTTATTCACTCGGGAACTTAGCAGCGAATCAGTCTTCGCATAAGTTAAACTCCAGTCGAGTGAAAAACAATCTTTCTACTCAGATACTTAACTGCGAATCAGACTTCGCTTAAGTAAGAGATTTTCCCAAATGTGAAGAACATTCAAAAACCAAACAAACTCAGCCAAACGCAGATGAACTCAAAGATATCCAGCACGGATTAAAGTTGTCTACGTAGACGAAAGTACTTGGGTTCAACACCCGAATGAAGTTTTAACGGATACATTAACACTCACCATACGGAGGCGAATAAAATTTTGGACTCTAATCGAAGTTCATTTTCAAGGCTCACGAGGACTCGCAGGTTCAATGAAGGTGTCAAGATCGACCCCATCAGCAATGCAAGTGGTCGCGTCGATGAAGGTGTGCATGAAGTCCTCAAACTGGAGCTTCTTCGTATTAAGCACCTAGAGCGCTTTCAACTTATCTTCGCTGCCTCCTTGCAATAGACTCGGATAAGTAAAAGAGCCACATGAGCTCCGCAATGTGCATCAGACTTCTTCCATGCCTGCATCATGTTGGGAACATGGTCCAAGCGACTCATAATTGACTCGAGATCAGCCTAGAGGATGTCTTCATGCCACAGTTCCTTGTTGATTTTCCCCAACGCAGTTCGTAGTCGGGCGACGTATCCTTGGACCTTCAAGGGACGAGCGTTGAGGTGTAACATATCCATGGACACAACATCTGCAACAGGTGACTTGATAGGGTCGAGATGCGGCTCCACCTCTTCAATCTCCTTATCAAAGTCTTGGCAGAATTCTGTGTAAAGGAAAAATGAAAAGTCAGTCACAATTCATTCGGTAAAGTTAGAAGAGATTCACTCGGTGAAAGTAGTGTACCAGTGAGCATGCTAAGCATCTTGCTCACGAAGTCCTTCAGATACTTCTCCATGGCGTTCTCCCTTTTGGCCACTTGCTCAAGCTTTTTGCCCCACTCGATTTGTTCTTTCTTCATTCTGGTGTTCTTTTCTTCTATCTTGCTGACTGCCATGAGTTTCTTCTCGCCAGCCTCGGATTTCTCCTTAGCCTCTGCAAGGACCTTGTCCTTATCCTCGAGTGCCTTCTTCAAGAAATTCAGGTGATTGGTTGTCACTTCCAGATCCTGCTGAAGCTGGTTATTCTTCGATTCCAAGTTGGCATACTTGGCTCCAATCTCACAGGTTTTCTGAAAACATCAAAGGAATAGTTCAGTCGACATTAAAAAAAATCCACTTCCGATTGGAGAAGTGAAGTTCACTCAACAGATAGTGGCACAAGTACTCTAAGTACGAAAAATGAACTTGCGTTCGAGTTCTTAATACTATTGCCCTTCGTAAACGATCGACGATAGTCTCGGGGACTACACCCAGTGGGTGCACTCAGCATGCCCCCACTGGATACAAAACCACTCTACCAGGTCCGGACTGGCTGAGTCAAAAAAAAGAGAAGAGTGTGTCTTCCAATCAGACCCCTGCCGATACAAGCACTCGACATCGGTCTCGGGGACTACACCCACTGGGTGCACTTAGCGTGCCCCCACTAGATACAAAACCACTCGATCAGATTGTGTCTTCCAATCATACCCCTGCCGATGCAAGCACTCGACAACAGTCTCGGGGACTACACCTAGTGGGTTCACTCAGCGTGCCCCCCACTGGATGAGAAACAAACAACCATACAACACAAGAAAACACCGAGTGGGTGTAAACTCAAGATGGACAGGATTGAATCAGAAATGAACTTACAATCACACTTACTCTGGCGTTAGCTTGAAGTGTCGAGTTGGGATCGTGTGCCAACTTGCTAGCCCCATATGCCTCTTCGGTTTGCTGCATCATCTGTTCGGCCTGAATCATGGCCTTTTTAGTAGCTCGAGTTTGGTCTTCCGGGACACGGTGCAGAGGATATGTTGAAGGAGTTAGCATTGCAGAAGATGTAACATGATTTACCGGAAGAGGTGCAACCGGCACTGTTATCACAACAATCGAACCAACTGGAGGAGCTGTAGTCACAACAGTCGAACTGGCTGGAGGAGCACTCGACACCGGCGTTTCAGGCATGGTTTTAGCTAATTCAGTAGTCGACCGCGACAATTCTTCATCGTCATCCAAAAGGATGACATATGTAGCTGTCAGTCGACAATGTCAGTATGTCCAATCGACGGATCACATCTAGAAAACAGAACAAAATGAAGACTTGTCATACCTCGTTGGGAGGTCGGCATGTCCACGGCATCCAAGTCCATGGGATCCTATTCATCTCAAGGAGGCAACGTCATCGAGGTAGCAACTCTGGCAAGTAAATTCCACTCGGTCGTCAAAGGCATGAAATTTCCCAATGACAAAAGAAAGAAAGAGGCAAATACTCACGTTGAAGCGACTGGCACAACAATCCTCATTCAGGGCAGAGAATTCCGAGGCTTGGGAGCATCAAGTTTGGGTTGTTTGGCGGCCTTTTACACCGACTCGGTTGTGGCAGCTCGTTCACGCTTCACATTCCTAGTGCTCGACACTAAGGTCCTGCTTGGGATAGCCACCAGATCATGGCGATGCTTGGATCGGGACTCGGTGCATGGAGGAGATTGGATCTCTTCCTCACTCTCCTCCGAGTCGTGTTCGCTCCCCTCGCCGTCCTCAGCATAGTCGTTGTCGACGCTGCCAGCTTCGCTTTCCCCACCAATGTCAAGTTGATCCCGATTTAGCACGGGTGAGTGCATGTTTGTTCGCTCCTACAAGATGTAAAGAAAGCAAAGTTAGTCGGCCGAAGATTCAATCACTCGACAAATATATGAAAGTAATCAACAAGGAAATAACTAACCATGTTTGGCAACTTGTTTTCAGCAGAGAAAGGCAAGACCCGCATGGCTACTAATGTTTTGTCGTAGGCTCTAGTGATGCCTATGAGCCACTGAGCCATGGTTTCTTCAGAAACCTCCTCTGGGTGCGACCGAGTGGAATCCTCAGGTCCTGAGTAATGCCACATGGCATGATCCCTCGCCTGAAGAGGCTGAATACGCTGACCGAGGAATGTTTCAAGCAAGTCCATTAAAGTCAGTTTGCCACAGACCAAATTAACCACCTCATTTACCAGAACCCCTACCTGAACCTTCTATTCATCCGATACGTTTATTGTTCTAGGAACTGTTGGTCGCTCTAAAGTGAATGAGGGAAGGCTAGTCGACATATTTGGAGATGCAATATCATTACAGTAAAACCAAGTCTACTGCCAGTTTCGGACTGATTTGGGAAGGGTTATGTGAGGATACGTACTCTTAGCCCTCTTCTGAATCGCCAGACCACCGCACAACTGAATGACACGAGTTCTACTATCACTCAGATTAGCTTTCTTCACCGATTGGGAGCGCACACTGAAGATGTGTTTAAACAGTCCGCACTGAGGGTGACAACCCAAAAAGCATTCGCCCAACATTTGGTATGCAGTAAGATATGCGATGGAATTGGGAGGAAGATGATGAAGTGGCGCACCAAAGTAATTCAGAAAACTGTGGATGAAATGATGAGGAGGCAAATAGAAACCTCGCTCGATGTGAGTAAGCAGGAGGACCTGTTCTCCCCTTCAGGCAGCCTCCACAACTTCTCAACTATCATCTCATGTTCGACAAGCTCCAGAACATCCTCCTTCCACACGGTTGACGAGAGAAAAATCTCCCTGGATCCACCCTGGCGGCAGCGTAGATCGAACGTCTGACTTCTTTAACATTACACCCTTCTTGGTGCGTTCAAGTTTGCTCGTCTGGTCTTTCATCATCTCAGCGGCGGCAGGCGGATCTAAGCTACACCCAAGGGCAGGAATGGAGAGGAAACATAAAAGAATCAAGAAGAGACACCGCTCCAACCATAGCGTCGGCCAGAATTATAACAGCCCGAGTGAGTCACTGACTGGTGGTCCCGCCGTATCCATGTCTATCCCGATAATAGTGGGGGCACGATACGTGGCGATAAGGGCGGTGCGATAATCGAGGCGTCATTATCCCACTTGCCCTGGTTGTCACGTCATCACCGCGCAACATGCATTAAACAAAATTTAGAATCTCGTGAAATCCGGACTTGACGAAGTGATGCGTCACATCTCTAGATTCCGTTAGTCACTCGGATTAACCTCAATGTTCAAATTCAGTCGGATGTACTTCACATCAGAATCGACCAGGGTGAATGACGAAGACTTCAATCGACGCACTATTCTACTAAGCCTCAGAGCACGTTCCAGATTGGTATGCCTCGACTAAATTTACATCGAGCCCCTTCCTCACTCGAATCCCAATCCATTCGAGGGCTAATTCTCGGTATTTGTAACTTGGGTAGGGCCATAGGCCTGACCTACATGTCCTACCTAAGGGCACCTCATTAAAGACTTGAAGACTACAAGGAAGGCTCCGACTGGATAATTAGGGCGTCTAAATCACTCGGTAAACAATCACTCGGAGTATATTTTCCCCTTCATTGGACAATCAACTTCCACTCGGAAGAACCAGAAGCCATTCGACACAGAAGACCAGAAGCCACTCGAGGGAGGCCAATAGACGAGCGTTCGGCTAGTCGTCATAAGTAACATTAATTACATACGTTATAAGTAACGTACGCCTTTAAACTCCACTGATCGAACCCTTGGTTGTTTGGTATTGATGAGGGGCAGCGCACTCTATATAAGCCACCCCCTCTGGCACAAGGGTTCGCACCCCTTGTAACACGAATATTCCACTCGACACAAAGCTCCAGAGCACTGAGACGTAGGGCTGTTACCTCCACGAGAGGGGCCTAAACTCATACATCTTGTGTACAAGCTTGCCGTAGCTAGGACTCTGCCCTCTCCATTCGCACCTTACACCTCTACTGTCAGGTTCATTCCCACGACAACTACCGCTTAGGTCATATTGGTGTAAAACACATAAAAAACTCCATCCTGATGGATCTTCAGAGTGACTCGATTATGAATCGCTTGAGACATGCGAACCATGCCTTATGGGCAAGATGACTAAAGACTTCGTTTCCGGTAAGATAGAGCGGGCAAGTGAATTTTTGTAAACTAGTCATCAACCCGTGCATCTGCACGGTCTAGCTATATCACGAACACTACTGAGATGGTGAATGTATCTGCAAATTTCTTACAATTAGAAATAAGGGGGAAAACATGATGCACTTTGAAAAGTTGGTACCATAATATTTGAACATACACTTTAGAAACATTGGTATTAAATCTGCATAAAAGTCTGTAAATGTACGTGGATAGCAAAGGGATCTAGATGCATTCAGAAATGCATCTCGATCTATGCACAAAATCCAAAATACAACCATGAGCAAAATTTAGTTTTCAAGTATCTGCATAGAGCTTGGTAGGTTCTAACTTCTCCAAAAACATATTTAGATGTTTCCAAGGAGAAAACAGACTTCTATAAATGGTTCTACATGCCTGTAATTTTTTTATTTAAAATACAGTAACATACATGGTAAAAACGTAAAACTATGTGGTTGGGAAAAGCATAAATTAACTCTATATTGATCTTCTGTGTGTATACCCTAAATGAAAATGTATATGGATAAGAACAATTGGACGTACATAATACACATCTATATGTACATGTATAATTGTTTCCCAATTTTTGAGGTTTCAAAATACTCTGTTTTCTCTTGTTTTTACAAAGAGGCTCAGTATACTTGGGATCTATTTTTATTTATCGACATCCCATGTGCCTTCTAATATGGAGCTTAAAGCCAATAACTGCAATATATGGTAAGTAGAAGCTTTAATTTATATGTATAGTAGGAACATTATGGTGTGCCAGCTCGGGTAAGTCCACAACAAAATTTTAAAACACAAAGATTGAAATTTGATGTCATTTGGCATTCATAAAAATGTGTCAATTTTTCCTTTTGGGTGTTCTGCATATGCTGAAGATTACTACTCCCTCCGTTTTCTAAATATAAGTCTTTTAAGCGATTTTACTAGGGGTCTACATACAAAACAAAATGATTGAATGTATGATCTAAAGTATGTCTATATACATCCATATGTAGTCTAATAGTAAAACCTCTAAAAAGACTTATATTTAGGAACAGAGGGAGTACAATCCAGCTTTTGGTATTTCTAGAAACACTTCTCTATACTATTTGTACCTAAACATGACAAATTTCATAGGTATGAATGAGTATATATAGCACCCATCAAAGCATATATGTAACACGTAGGGAAAAAAAGCAACGTACATCTTCTTCACATTAAAATAGCAGCAACTCAAAACAAATGGGGACATTATTAGTAATGATTGTCTGGTTGCTATTTATATGACAAAAATAAACTGAGTCTGCATGTCCGTTCACTTCTGTTATATCTGAAATTGCAACACTTAATATTTCCTATGAGCGGCACATGTGATGTTAACCTGAAAAACTGTTGATTCTAGGAAACAACAAAATCTAAGACCCTATAGGATCCAACTCATGTGTAAGAGGTCCTAAAAGTTATGAATTTTCTATCTCTGAAATTAAAAAATATATAATACAGCTAAACATAGATGGATAGGTTAGAAATGTCTAAACATGCAAATTATCATTCAAAATAATATTTCAATATATTTGTTTCTTAAAATTCTATGATTTCCAATAGAAGCAGTATCCTATCGAAAATGTGAAATGCGCCATGCACACCAATAGCACGTAGAAGTGTTTTCACCGTAGCATAAATGTGGTTGTCATTTTTCAGAAAATCCACATGGAGGTGTTCTTTTATTGAAGTGCTCTTCCAAATGTTAGTTTTGAAAAGATGACTCGGTACTAAAGAAGTCATAGCATTACGAAGTGAAAACTTTATTGCATTCCGAGTTTGACGATTTGTAGTTCTGTAGGGTAGATAACAATGACTACTTGACATAAGATCAATATGGCTACTCCTGTTCCATGCTAGAGGTTGATCTTGATACTCATGGTTTGGAACTACATGAAGTTTTCATTGTGCACTCTATGGTTACCATAAATATGTCGTCTTTAGAACCTTCTCCAACCAAATTGATCAATACAGATCCTTGTTAACATAGGTAAGCCTGTTTTTCTAAAAACACTGTGTACTTTATTTCCGGCTGGTCGTAAAGAATACAACCACGATATTCCAGAAATATAAGGTAGTATTACTCACTTTACTTCATGTCGTCCTAATTAATCAGTAAAACACCTGTCTTGAGTACAGTTTCAAAATAAACGTCCGTTCAAATCCTTCATAACACAATTCCTCCGTGTTGTTTTTTCCATTGACCGTATAGAAAATAGAAATACAATCACACAATTCCACAAACCTATGGTAGTAGTCCTACTTTCACATCTTATGTGTTAATTAATCAAAATTGCTATCAATAGTTGGAATACATACCGGTCCACCGTATCGCCATCCTTTGAAAAACAAAGGTATACATAGCAGTATGACATTACCTTCAATCCTTAATTCTTGATTCCATATATAGTGATTTGGAACCAACCCATCTATTACAACAACTGGTACATTGTTATGTCAAGAACAGCCCCGGAAATTTAAGTACAGAATGAGAAGTATTTCATGTTTGACATACACAATGAATAAATTTGTTGGTGCTTGTCTACATACCACATACTATTCTTATCCCCCGTACTTCATGATCATGTCTTGTTAGTGTGGACTCCCCACCATTTCCCTTCCAGAAACAAATTCATCATAGAACATGACTCACATGTATAGAGCCCCCTCCAACTCAACTTGTATTTCAGCCAGCAAAATATATGGCTTGCAGCTAGCGAACAAATCAGAGAATATATATACCCTTAGAACAAAACATCGGATAGGTAAGTGAGATTGAATTATGGAAGACGAACACGTGGGTCACAAATCCGACAATGGAGACATTCATTCAATAAGGACAGCACAACCACCATATGTTCATGTTTTTCTTATTATACGTAATCTGAGATCCATACAACAAAAAAATTAAGGACTTCTCGGGAATGAAGCACCGCAATGGTGTCCATGTATATAGTTTAGTATCCACATTACATCTGTTATATATTACATCCGTTATATATTATATCCTTCTGGTTTAAAAAAATCAAACAAAAATGTTCAATAGGTGACTTACTCAACCTGGTGCACTGCAGGCAATGAAAACTTTTCTAATTGACACCAGACCTAGGATGAGCTCTCCGCTCCCTCCGCTCCTCCCCTCCGCTCCTCCAGCAACCACGATCATTTCCTACCGCCAGCCACCCCTACCACCAGATCCTCCCCCTCCAACAACGGTGACCGCCATTTCCCTTCCCACTGCTTCGTTCACCTCGCCTCCACTTTCTCCAGGCGGCAAGCTAGATGATTCTCCCATCCATGCCGCCATCCGAGTTGCTCTTGGTGTGGGAAATGCAATGGGGGCCGACTTCGAAGATCAGGTCTGGTCTGCCATCCTACAGCCAATTACTCCATTCCGCCACAAAAGCTCTGGAATCCACCTCATGGCAACAATCGAGCGTGCCGTCCTAAAAATTGACAGCCTAATGCTTGGTTCCTATCTCCAAGGCTGCATCGGAGGTCAGTCCGACCTGTTCATGTCCCTCCAGCTCTCACCTTCCGAATTTCACTTCACCGTCTCGTCGGTTCCAGTGGCTCTTGCTATACTTTGGGAGGCAAAAATTGACACTCCTCCCATTCACATCTCTTTCTTGCCTTGCTCGATTGAGAATGTTGCTAAGGTACCCGCTGCGTACATGGACCCACGCATCCTTGTCTCCCCGCTCCATCAGCCTGCGCCGCCGCTTGATCTTGCTCGCTCTGCTTTCCAACCAATGAACATCGGCGATCGCATGCAACATGCATTCCGTTTCATCCATCAAACGCTCAAACTTGGCCCCAACATTGGACTCTTGTTTCAGTCTGCACTCTGGCGGGCAAAACGCTCAATGCTCTCGCCGCCTCGCCATGCCTCCTCGCGTGCTCGAGACACCATCATCTTCTTCCACAATTGTCACCTACCTCTAGATTGCTTCCTTGTCGCGGCTCTTCTAGAAACCAGGTTTGGCGGTAGGGCTGTATCTTTCGACGTCCAACGCGCGTCATCATAGGCCTACTCCTTCTGCGTCGCCTCGCCAGACGCGCAAGCTTGGATCACGGCCTGCTCTCCGCTCCCATCGCCCTTTTTCTTCGCCATCATCATCGCCACCCCTCACTTGAACATTGCGGCCGCTGTCCCTGACATGGTTCCAGTGTTGCCTTCTGCTTCATCTGCGCCTACTTGCAGCCAGAAACTCCTGCCTGACTCGACAATGGCGTCACCTATCTATGCATATGAGGTTAGGCCTTTTCGTCATGGATTTAGATTCTTTAATCATGTTCTAAGCATGTACCACACAGAGGTCACTCGCCCTATATTTACACCTCGCCATGCACCCAAATTCCTTTCTGGATTGATTGCTTTTCAGAAAAGGTTATCCCAAATAAATTACTCATCTCCACTGCACTAGATCACCACTTTTTAGTTAAACCAGATTTCCACGCAACTAACCTCTCGGACAATGTGTTCCGTTCCTCCGTTCTGACCAAGGAGGTTAGATTAGAAATTTTAAAAAAGTCGCCTTTGGTGTTCAAAAGTTTCTCCTTGTACTTCTTTGACCAGTTGGAATCGGCCACTGTTTTCGAACACCAGCAGCTCGCACAACCGGTTTTCGAACACCAGCAGCTCACACCATCGTTAGTGCTCGCTCAAACAATTACCATGTAACCATCCATCCTTGGACCCCCCTCCAAGGCCTAACTCTCGACTCGTACCTCTGAAAATGTCCAAGCGAACTAGCACCACTTTGCCCAACGGTTCAAACCATGCTCGCCACATCGCCAAACATGTACCACCAACTGCTTTGTGCCTCAAACCTGACAAGAATCTAGCTACACCGACGGTCAAAACTGCTTTGACTATTGATGAAAATGAGGGCTGCCACAAAAGTCAAGACGGCGAAGATGGCACAGCCAACCCATCCTACTCACTGCTGGCCTGCGTATCGATGGACAACCACACTGCAAGTCGCCCCCAATTGCTCCCCTCTCCTGCCAGGGACGCAGTGCATACACCACTCCCACCTGCACACGGGCCACTCACCCCGGCTCACACACACGCTTCAACTGAACCAGCTGTGCATGCATGCATGC
This sequence comes from Hordeum vulgare subsp. vulgare, assembly GCF_904849725.1. Classification (NCBI taxonomy): domain Eukaryota; kingdom Viridiplantae; phylum Streptophyta; class Magnoliopsida; order Poales; family Poaceae; genus Hordeum; species Hordeum vulgare. Next base: position 495,609,091 of record NC_058524.1, on the reverse strand, counting down.
TTGCAACCATGCTGATGCTGCCACTTGCCGCCCACCTGCCTCTACAATCTCCGCCACCTGAGCCATCCGCGATCGAACCATGCCCTGCAAATCTGCCAAAAAACCAAGCCATGACCGACAATTTCTGTCCCAACAGTCCTTTGACCGGCTGCATGATGTACCAAGCCACCATTCAATCAAAATCCCACCGAGACACACTCCTATCTCCTCCCCTACATGCACACGCTTTCCTCTCCCCTCCTATACATAAGGCATCCACCACCACTCCCTCCTCACTGCCCCCATCTCCCAAACACAACGCTCTCCTCGACGCTGCTGTTTCCGCTGACTAGCTCTCGATCACCAAGTCCAGGCCTGCCGTGACCCGGTGCGTTCTGCTCGCTGCTGCCGCTCCGGCCACAAAGCTAGGCGGTGCACCTCGGTTCGCCTCCTCCCCTTGTTCCCATCCATGCCTCCAAACCCCACTTCCAACCCAGCTTTCTCGGTCCCATCCAGATCACCACAACCTACATCAATGGCCAACTCCATCCCGCATGCTACAAAGAACCAAGCCGCTGCCGCCTGGCCTCGCGGCGGAAGCGGCCCTTTCGCGCCTCTCCACGGAATACCCATTGGCCGCATTATACACCCACAAGACAACTCCATTCCGGTTCCTCCACCACCCACGCCTCCCACCCAAGCTGATATTGACATGCTCCGCGCTCTTCTCACTGAGGCACGCACTGCGGCACCAACCGCTGCTGCGCATTCTGCTCGCCAAAATCACCAGCTTCACCAGTTAAGTCTCCTAGTAGACGCCGCTCCTCTCATCGTCGCCCCACCATGCCTGGTCAAGGACGTGGGACACTTCGCTTTCGGTCACCTTCGCACTCGTATTCACAACCCGACGCCTTTCATCCACATGGCTATTCTCGAACACGCCGACAACATCAGTTTTAGCATCTCCGGCTCATGGCGTGGGGCTGGTTGCGTCACCTTTGAATCCGCAAGCGTGTGTGAGTTCCTTGTCGGCCTCGAGGCTCCATCAACTTTCTCGGCAATCAGATCACCTTTGAGCCAGTTGAACTAGCTCATCGAGCATCCCCTATCTTCGATCAGCTTATCGAAGTAAGGGCCAAGGGATTCCCTCACGAGCTATGGCATGGCGCAGGCATACGGTGGGCTCTCAGCCGATTGGGAGATGTCTGTTCGGTTGACCAATATTGCGTCGACGGACGCGACTACATGGCTGTCCGCGCACTTATCATGGTCAACTGCAACATACCCCTGCCGGACTCTCTCACCACCCAGCTTCCCCCGACCAATGATCTTAAAATCGTCAAGAACTCTAAGCTGGCCACGGTCCTCGACCAGATGGGTCCCAGCGACCCGTCTCCCTTCGAATCCGACTCGGATTCGGACAACATCCCTGCCAGTTGCGCTCAACCTTTCTGCGCGCATCCTGGAGCTGATGAGGAACTTCCCCAGGGGCCGCTGTCATCCCCCGTCTGCTTCCGCGTGCATGCTCAACCAAACGGCGTTGTCGGAATGGTCAACATGCCTATCCTCGTCTCATCCGGGGACGAGGCTGCTGCAAACCTAGGGCCTCCCATCCTCAGCGTCTCCTCCGACAACGACTCCGCTCCTTTATCACAGCGGGCGCCGCCGCCGTCGGAGTTCTCTGTGACGGCCATCGTTGACTCGTCTTACACCACCTCCCACAGCATCAACCGACCCACACCACGCCTCGCCGCTATTGTCGCGGGGTATCCCCCCGCCTCCTCCCCGGGTGCATGATCAGGGCAAGGAGAATACCTCTCCTCCACCCTCCAGTGCGCAGCTTCCGTCGGTGTTCCGCCCATATGACAGCTCCAATGCATCGGCACTGGACTTTGACTCACCTATCGTGGCCTTCTCGGCTGGATCCTCCTCTGGTAAGTGTTCGCAACATCCACCTCCTTCTCGTTCTACAACCAATGAACCTCCACCCTGCCTAACCATAGACACCCCCGCGATGGAAACTGCAGATCCTAATCCGCACGAAGCTGTGCTTCGCAAGCTGCGCCATTCTGCCAAACCTTGCAGCCAAAGAACCTAGAAGCTTCACCAACATGACAACCAAGGCTGTTCGAGCCCGAGCAGCACGTCTCTCTGCCAATGATGTCCAAAAGCACTTCAGGAAGCCATTCGCTCCACCCAGCTCGACATCCAGAGGATCCTCCTGCCTCTGCCGCAGCCCTTGTAGAACTTGCCGAGCTCTGCGGTGCAGATGCTGCGACAACTGCGTCTGTTGTCAATGCTGACAACAACTCTGACGCCGAAGGTGCGGACGTCATCCCATGATCGCCACAACCAAACTTCGACGCCTTGATGGCGCACGGATGCCGTCTCGCCGTCTCTACCATGGCCCTGTATCGTGGGTCTATATATTTCCTTGCATGTGTGTCTTCAGCAATCTCGTGATCTGCTTCTCTTCCCTTTAATTTCCACCGTAAACCTAGGTTCCCACGTGTTTCCTTCCCCAACTAGTATCCTGTTCTCTCACGGATGGCAAAACTACGAGTATGAGTAGTACAACTTTATCTATTTGTTCGTGGAATGTAAGAGGACTTGGCGATGAATCAAAATGCACCGATATTCTCTCTGAACTAATCAGTATCAAGCCTCAATGCGCCCTTCTACAAGAATTAAAGCTAAACGACATCTCCGAACGTAAACTTAAATCCTTCTTACCACACTCTCTAGACCAAATAATAAGTCTACCAGCCAATGGCTCGGCCAGCGGAATCATTTCCGCTTTTAACTCAAACCATCTCTCGGTTCTCTTCCACTCTCACCATACTTTTGCCACATCCATTACTCTATCATCCCTCGCCCACCCCCTCCTGTTTGTCATCACTAATATTTATGCGCCATCCAACCGAATCCTAAAACAGGCATACCTAAATGAACTAAAATCAATAAAGGTTGACGACGCCACTCCTTGGCTCATTATTGGAGATTTTAATCTAATCCGCTTCTCTCACGAAACAAATAATAGCAATTTCCACCAACGAGAAGCTGATGCGTTCTATAATCTGATAAATGAGCTAGCATTAATCGAAATACCCCTTCTTGATAGACGCTTTACGTGGTCCAACAAAGGATCAACTCCAACCTTAGAACATCTAGACCGAGCCTTTTTTAACCTAGCCTGGAATACCTGCTTCCCTAATACAATTCTGTCATCTCTGCCTCGTGTCATCTCAGACCATGTTCCACTCATCCTTAGCATCCAAACTTCTATTCCACGCCCGCCCCATTTTAGGTTCGAATCCTCCTGGATTACCTCCACAGCCTATCAGGACATAATTAAAAAATGCTGGACTAATCAACAACGCACGCTCCAACCCCTAAACTCCGCTACTGCCCTAACAAACGCTCTAAAGAAAACACGATGCGTTCTTAAAAAATGGACCTTCACTCGATCATCTGCTCGCACTCGTGAGGCAGCTGCCAAACAAGTCATCAATCTCATTGATTTAAAAGAAGAAGCTAGACCACTCTCAAAAGCGAAGAAAAATTACGATCTGTCATCACGGACGCTCTGCACTCGGCTATTTTCGAAAAAACGGCCTTCTGGAAGCAACGTGCAAAGGTAAGCGTCGCGATTGAAGGTGAGGAAAACACTAAATATTTCCACGCTGCAACCTCTCAGCGGCTTCGTAAAAACACTATCTCATCTCTCCTTTCTGAGGGGACTGAATTCCATTCCCATGCTCAAAAAGCGGAAATTCTAAAAGACCACTTCACAAAAATAATCGGCTCCCCCCAAACACATCCTGGTCTTTTCAACCACAACAATTCTACCCCCACACGCTCCCCCAACTACGGCCCTTGACTCCCCCTTCTCAAGTGAAGAAATCAAAGATGCATTCTTCCAAATGAATCCCCTAGCCAGCCCGGGACCGGATGGATTTGGGCCACATTTCTACCGAAAATTCTGGAGCCTCGTCAAATACCACATCAATTCATTCATGAGGGATTTCCAAGATCAAAAAAACCCAACTGAATGTCTAAACTGAGCACAGCTCATCCTTCTGCCCAAAAAAGACCATGCAAACACACCTGACGCCTACCACCCAATCTCCCTTCAAAATTGCCCAATCAAAGCTGTCGCAAAGGTTCTAACCAACAGACTAAAACCATCAATCCCTCTGCTCGTCCACAGAAACCAGACTCGGTTCATCTCTGGACGCTGCATCGCGGACAATTTTGTCTATGCTGTAGACCTCATTGGAATCTGCCACAACAGAAAAGCTCCCACCATGGTCATTAAACTATACTTCAGCAAAGCCTTCGATTCTCTATCGTGGGACCTCCTCTTAGCTATTCTTCGCTGTCGTGGATTCCCGCCAAAATTTCTATCATGGACCCACGACTTGCTATCCACCGAAAAAACAGTTGTTATGCTAAACGGGGTTCCCGGAAATTGGATCAACTGCAAAAACGGACTGAGGCAAGGCGACCCCATATCTCCATATCTCTCATAATCGTTGCTGATCTTCTTCAGCAAATGATCCAACAAGATTGCGACCTATTGCACCTAAGCCACCCTCTGTTTTCCCATCTTCCTCCAACCATCCTACAATACGCGGATGACACTCTTATTATCGCCAAGCCATCTCGGGACGGTGCTCACCATATCAAAAGTATTGTCCATAGTTTCGCCATGGCAACCGGCCTCTCTATAAATTTCTCAAAAACAACGTTTGTTCCTAGGCACATGATCCCCCGACATGACCGAATCAATCCCATCCGCTCTGCAATGCCCAATCTCAAAATTTCCTCAGATCTACCTAAGCCTTCCCCTAGCTCCAACCCTCCTTCCTGCATGCGCCTTTCTTCCTATTATCGAACATTGTAAAAAAAATTTAACAGGTTGGCGTGCAAAACTCCTCTCCAAAGGGGACAGACTCATCCTTCTATCGGCGGTCATTGATTCTATCATGATATATTTTATGTCTGTCTTTCTCATTCCCCAAAGCATAATTAAGACCATTGACTACATTCGATGAGCCTTCTTCTGGTCTGCGGACGAAACATGCACTGGTGCCCAATGCTTAGTTGCCTGGAAAAATGTGTGCAAACCAAAAAAGTTTGGTGGTCTAGGCCTAAAAAACCTTCATGAACAAAATAATTGACTCCTAATGAAATTTGCTGTAAAAGCGCTTGTCCCTGCTCAAACACCATGGTTAGATTGGCTAGACCTACAACACCCACATCTTTTCATAGCTCCACAAAACAGCCACTGCGTCCTTGGTCGAATAATAAACCAACAACTCACAGCACTTCATGCCATCTATTTTGTCCTCACCAATTCTGGCACTCACACATACTTCTGGCTAGATACCTGGCTTCAGCAGGAAACCCTTGCTTCAGTATACCCTTGTCTTTTCTCCCACACCACTTCACATCTTGCTCGTGTGGCTACTGTTTTGAATTATGGTTTAGATTCAATCCTTCGGAATCGCCTAACTTCTAATGCGGCTACCGAGTTGTGCTCCTTGTTGTCTCTCCTGTAGGATTTTCAGGTGTATCCAGGGCCAGATGAGCGCTACTTAAATGGTGGAATCACATTCACCACAAAGGCAACATATGAACTAACCATGTCAGATGACAACGACACGCACTATGTGTCAATATGGTCCTCTTGCGTCCCCAACCGTGTGAAGATCTTTGCGTGGCTGCTTTTTCGTGACCGACTTAATTCCAAAAGCAACCTACTTCGCAAGCACATCGTCTGAGACTCAATTTGCCAGCGATGTGGGTTCCATGGAGAAAATTGCGCCCACATATTCATCCACTGTCCACTCTTGTAGCGTATATGGCAACGACTGGGCTTCTCTCCCTCGGATGACGTCGACAACCTTTGGGATTGCTGTCTACCTCCCCAAGTAGGCATGGGAATATGGCACTCAATCCTTCTTATTATTCTATGGAAGATTTGGCACTCCAGGAATGCCATGACCTTCAGACAGGAAAATCACCATAGTATCTTAACCCGTAGGCGAATCATTGATGATCTCAGACTGTGGACAAATAGGAGGAAGAAACCAGAGAATAAACTGGACGCCTACTCTTGGCGATCTTACTTCTTATCACGTTTACACGTGTCTATGTAATTCACTACGTAATATGACACTAGGGTTATAGACTTGAGAAATATATTCAGGTGGGGAGCTTCCCCGCCCGCTGCGCTGATTTTTCAAAAAAAAAGATATTGCCCACTTGGCTCCTCGGTTAAGATCAGGATAGCATGCACTTGTTGGTGTGTTACAACTTGAGACAGTTACCTGTACTCGACAAACAACATACTGTTGGGCGTCTAGCCTTTCGACTTTAATCATAGGCACTAGTTTCTACTTTGAAATTAGAGCGGACAAGGACTTACGGTGGCAAGGATATGTTACTAGCTAGTTGGTCTTTGTAATTTACGAATTCTGGTATGATTAAGTCTTCAACATGAGAAGAACTAATCTAAGGTTGTTGCATACCTGAAGAGCAGATCGAAATCTTCATAATTTGAGCATATAACATGGGGAAGAATCTCCAGCCACTCCATGCTTAATCGCATTGACATGAATACTCGTTGGCGGAATTGATCTTAGATTGTTAGGAAAGGAAACAAATTGAATCTAGCCTTTTCTTGGTAGATTGTATTGTAGTTTTGTACCACTTGAATCCACTCAGAAAACATGCACATATATTGTTGGAATTAATCCCGACGTAATTACCAGATTGTATACAGAGCAATCACCTAGTCTGGTTAGTATTGCAGTCCGAGTAGGATTAGCAATGCTATACCTAATTTGTTACTTTGAGCATATAAAGACGTTTGTAGCCTAGATGTAACTTGTATCCAAAAAATAAGTAATAAAACATCAGGTACGATATGTACCTGTGGCCATCAACAAAGCATCGGTTTTGTGTGCGTGCGTTTGCTTTCCGGCCGGTTGGATGCTTGCGTATCTTTGTTGTGGTTTGGTACAACTTCACGTAGAATCGATCAAGGTATAGGTAGGCTAGCAGGAGGCTACCTTTACACAGAGGGTGGATCGATCTACTTCTTTGCACTGCGGTGCATCGTGTATCCCGGTGTAAAATATCTCGTCGAGTTCGTCAGCGAGTTTTGTTCATCATCGTGATTCGTCGTCGGTGGTCGCATGTCGTCGGAAAGTACTCGACGCTAAGATCTAGGCAGAAAAAAAAGTTTCTAGTTACTTCTCGCTTGATTGTCCTGATACGTCTCCATCGTATCTACTTTTCCAAATTCTTTTGCCCTTGTTTTGGACTCTAATTTGTATGATTTGAATGGGACTAACCCGGACTCACGCTGTTTTCTGCAGAATTGCCATGGTGTTGTTTTTGTGTAGAATTGAAAGTTCTCGGAACGTCTTGAAAATTTACGGAGAATAATTCTGGAAAATATGAAAAATACCTACGCAAAGATCCACCAGAGGGGATGGGCCAATGGGCCACAAGCCATGTTGTCGCGCCCCCTGGCCGCGGCAGCCAAGTTTGTGGGGCCCACGTGGGTCTACCGCCCCCAACTCCAGCTCTATACATTCACTTTCGTCTAGAAAAAAATCAGAAGAGAAGATTTCATCGCGTTTGCGATATGGAGGCGTCGCCACATCCTGTTCTTCATCTGGAGGGCAGATCTGGAGTCCGTTTTGGGCTTCGGAGAAGGGAAATCGTCGCCATCGTCATCATCAACCTTCTTCCCTCTCCAATTCCATGAAACTCTTCATCGTTCGTGAGTAATCTATTGTGCGGACCCCGACTAGCAAGTCGAGTTCGCCGTGCCCAGTGACCCCAAGGATCATTGTTCACTGAACACAGATACTGAATAATAGAGTCTTACATCCAAGTACCAAATTATTACATCAAATGACCAGAAGGTTGGGTTCAAGTGCAAGGCCTAAAGCCAAATAAAACGGATACATCGAGTAGCGGAAACTCGTAAGGGCTAAGCGGTGCCCATGCCATCAAGCCTACACCGATAGGCATTCCGACTTGTAAGCGTCCTAGATCGCAGGTCCGTCTCCGACGGCGTACTCATCGCCAAACTCTGGTCCTTCCATGTCTGGTCAATAACATAACCAGTGGCAAGCCAATGAGTACTTTGAATGTACTCGCAAACAACCCATGATGTATATATGATAAGGAATAACAGTAACAGTTATCTTTAGTGGAATGCAATGTGGTGGTATGATCAAGTATGCAACAAGTTAAATAACTACTTTTGAAGAACAGGTTACAGATATTGACATATCTCTCAAGGGTTGAACACACCGGGTTCACCCTATATGCCAAGTCATCATACTTGTCATATCCTCAAGATATTAATGAGGGCAAAACCATCCAGGTTTACCCTATATGTCAAGTCACCGAACTTGATCATATTAATGTGGTTATCATAACAACACCTTTTTAACACCACACACACAGACTTGGTTTATGCGGAAACTCTGGACGTAGTTTAAGCAGCACCACCCAACTGTCCTTGACCGTGGACACGGCTATTCGAATAGTTTACACTCTGCAGAGGTAGTACCCTGGACCCACGAGAAACGGAATACTTCCGTGTCATCCACGACTCGCGGTATATCACATATACCCGAGGTAAGTACCTGATCATCATCTTTCCCCTGACGATACTAGACAAAGAGATCCACTCGATTGGTACCCAGCCCACATGTTGTACGTCTTACGAGCATCGACTCTGGACTGTAACAACCATGCAGGGACCAAGAGTGTGCCTGGAACTCATAATAATGGCATAGTCATCCTACCTGGCACGACCCCATCACGAGAGTGACACCGATCACTCCCGCCACTAGTAATGTGGCTCTTTGCTAGCACCGACCAGAGTAATCAACAAAGCCCCGTCCCATAAAGGGGTATCGTGGTCGTACTGGTAAGGTTGGGACGGTCGACACATCATAAATCTAATCCATTTCTGAAACCATACTCACACCAAAATCACCGGTGCATCACTTCACCAAAAGTGATCACCAACTCACTATCACCCTCGGGCATTAGTGGCACCCGACGTGGTTTTCATAAACTCTTTATTTAACTCATCATTATGCTCATGATAAAATGCTCTATTATTACTTGTCAACATGGTAATGTCATGACCCTCACGGGGTAGGGTCAAGCTCAATGAAGTGATTATACTCTACTAGCCAACATGACAGTAGCATGATCCTCGTAGATGGTATGGTCAGCTCATCATGTTTGTGCTCCGAGGAGCCATGAGAATATCATTATCAACATGCAAGTGCTTCGAAGAAGCCTTCGGTACCATCACATCAGTGACGAACCGGCATCGTGATCACATGCAACGGAAAATACTTGCTATTCTAGCATGCATCATTTTATTTACTTAAGTCATGGAAAAAGGGCATGCTTGCCTTGGTCAGCTAGGTATTCGGGGTCTTCGAGGTCTTCCGCTCCGGATCCTCCGTCACTCGGTAACTCTACCGTCGAGAAAGGAATAAATAAATACTAGCTCTCACTAAAACAGATCACAAAGTGCTTTTAAAAATGTTGCAAGGCTTGAATAAATTCAGGATATTATTTTGAAAAATGTTTCCTATTGTTTTATTAGCTAAGCATATTTATTTAAAAGCAAACATAGGCAAACAAGTGTTTTTTAATATCATTAAATTGTACCAAAATAGTTTCAGTTTTTGATAAATGTCAACTATTACAGAATCAAATACTACTCATTTTTAGAAAAATACTGGTGGAAGAATTATATTTTTCTACTGGCTAAATCTTTTTATAAAAATCATTTAGTTTCTGGATTAAAAGAAAAAGAAAAAGGCTAGGGGAAACAGATCCAGCCGGCCCAGCCAGCAGGCCTGGCCACCAGGCGCGCGCGGGCCAGGTTCAAACCTGACCTGCGGGCCCCTGGGGTCAGCATCAGCGGCTGCGCGCGCTGGCTGCCCCAGGACACCGACAGGTGGGCTCCACCTGTCGGGTCCTTCTCCTACCTCCATCCAGAGAGGTGGAGACGGACGCCAGCGAGGCTGCCGTTGTCCTCAGGCCTAGCTAGGAACGGGAACGGGTTCCTCGTGCCTCCGCCTACCTGCTCATGGTCGGGACGTCACCGGAGGTGGTCTGGGTCATCGGCGAGGAGGTGCTCGTGGCGGAAGGGTTTCGGGTTCGTGTCCTCACCAGTTAGGGGAAATGTACCTGGTGTCGAGGGGAGTGTAATGAGAGGTCGGGCAGCGCAGGAGCCGACGTGTAGTCGGAGATCGACTGGAGCTCCGAGGCGGAGGGGCCTCGGTCGATCTCGAGCACCGGGGCTCTGCGAGCTCGATTGGGCGGCTAGGGAGGGTCTACTGGTTGTGCTGAGGCTGCTTGGAGGGTGCTGGAGTGCCGGGGGGACCTATTTATAGGCCAACGACGGTGACCCGACTCGGGCAGGCCGGTGACTCACCGTGGCACGTGTGCAAGTACAGTGAGGTGCTGGCCGCGAAACCACGGGTTCGGGACGTGGTTTAGGGCCTCCTGGGGCAACGGCCGCAGAGGGAATGCGAGTGGGGATGAGCTGCAGCGACCGTGCATGCTCGGTTGCGTCGGGCGCGCACGGGCACGCGTCGCCTGAGCTCTTGCGTGAGGGGGAGAGGGTCCTTGGGGTAGCTTTGCACTGAATGGTTGTCGGGGGAGCGCTTGGACATAACTGGGGAGGCTGGGACCGGCCAGAGCGTCGGCCCCTTGCGGGTGGCTCTCTGCAGCGCGCCCAGAGCGCAGTTTTGGCATGCCGCGGCATGCTGGCTCGCTCTGGGACACTTGGGACGTGTCCTCCATGTCCTGAGTGTTGCTGGGAGTGTGCCTAGCCGTTGTGGTTTAGTGGGAGCTCGAGCTGGTCAAGAGAGCAAGGAACACTAGTGTTGCCAGTACTGTCCTGCAGCTCAAATTGGAGTTCTTGTCACTTGTGCTTGGAGTTGGGGAGGGGCAGATTGACTGGGTGCTCAGGGTGTTCTGGTGCTCTAACCCACCAAGTTTGGGGCCTTGACATTGGGTAAAATAGTGGCTAGGAATGTTTTTACCTTCCTGTCAGTAGGTGTTCGACAGTGACTTGGGGTGCTTCCACTCCACCACTGTAAATGAAACTTAACAGGTTTGGTCTTGGGGTAAAAACATGGGGTTCCACCAAATCTGGGCTCTATTGAACAAGTCTGGCTTTGCAAACTTGAAAATGTCTCTAAATGACCAATACTGTCCTTTACAAAAGAAGTGTGGCCAAACAGAGTCTCACAAATCCCATTTTTTGTGTGGAGTCCTCATTTGGGGTGTTAAACACCTCTGCAAAGTTTCAGCTCCATTCGAGAAACTTCGCAATGTAGAGTTGTTCCAACTCTACTCTGGACAGAGAGGGTTTTGGGCTCTTTAAGTGCACTTCCCCACCTTGGATCAAGGTTAGATTTTAGGTGAGCACCTAATATGGTTTGGGAGGGCTCCTGTAATTTTATGGGAATTTACTGAGATAATTTCCTTTGGAAACATCTCAAAAAGCTAAAACAGACAGAAATATTGATATAAACTAGGGTTGAAAATCCTGCATATGGACATTATATGTCCTTCTGAGCTTCCATGAATTAACTGAGAATTTTCTAAGGCAGGAAAATAATCTTCCTTGTGGAAATATCATTACTGGCCTTAGAAATAGACATAGATATAAAATAGGAAAATAATATTTTAAATCACCAAATAATGTTTTTAATGAATGAAAATGATATTAGGATCAGATCACCAACTTTGGTTGGAAGTGCCACTTGGCTTCGTGAGCTAGTAGTGTATCCCAACATGATGAAGGTGATCTTGATATAAAGGAAAAAGGGTTTTTGATGAGAGCAAAATAATACGTTTTCATGGGTTGGAGTCATCAAACAAGCAAGCATACACTCAAACAATGGCTGACATTGCACTCACAACATTATTTGAAAAAGTTTTAACAAGCTCTGATTTTTGCAACACAGAAAACTTGGGGTGAAAAACAGGGTGTGACATCTATTCGTAGGCTCGCTGGGCGGTGATGAGTAGGATGAGATCTATCATGTAATCGAGTTAGTTTTGACGGGAATTGATCCCTAGTATCCACTATGTTCTGAGATTGATGTTGCTACTACTCTGCCATGCTTAATGCTTGTCACTAGGGCCCGAGTGCCATGATTTCAGATATGAAATTATTATGTTGTCACCAATATATGTGTGTTTTAGATCCAATCTTGCAAGTTGTAGTTACCTACTATGTGTTATGATCCGGCAACCCCGGAGTGACAATAACTAGAACCACTCCCGGTGATGACCATAGTTTGAGGAGTTCATGTGTTCACCAAGTGCTAATGCGTTGTTCCAGTTCTTTATTAAAACGAGAACCTTAATATCCCGTAGTATCCTTTTGGACCCCGCTGCCATGGGAGGGATGGACAATAGATGTCATGCAAGTTCTTTTCCCTAAGCACGTATGACTACACACGGAATGCATGCCTACATCACATTGACGAATGGGAGCTAGCCACACATCTCTCCGTGTTATAACTGTTGCTTGATGAATATCATCCAAACGAATCACCGACCCATTGCCTACGAGTTTGTCCCGCTCGTGTTGTTACTTGTTTTGCTCTCCTCTTGTTACTACTTTTGCTCTACTGCTGTTACTTGTTTTGCTCTGCTGCTGTTACTACTGTTGCTGCTTCCGTTACTTGCTGTTCTCTACTGCTACTTGCTACTGCTGTTACTTGCTACTATTGCTACTTGCTACTGCTGTCACTACTGCTTTGCCTTGCCACTGTTGTTACTCGTTACACTGCTGCTACCTGCTACAATACTTTTTCTTGCGCCGTTGACGGGAAAGAATATTTTCCGTCCACGGTCAACTTCTGGCGCCATTGATACAACCGTTAGGAATAGTCTGCCGTCAACACATCATTTTTGGCACCGTTGCTATCATACTACTTTGTTGCTGATACTTTGCTTGTAGATACTAATCTTTTAGGTGTGGTTGAATCTGACACAATCAGCTGCTAATACTTGAGAGTATCCTTTCACTTCCTGTCGGGCGAACCAAAAAATTTGGGTTGAATACTCTACCCTCCAAACCTGCCACGAACCCACGCGCTGGTGGGCCATTGCAAGACAATTGCTAATTGGTGAGCAACTGGGAGCAGTTCTGGCTCCGTTGCCGGGGAGGCATCAAGTCAGGAACACGTCAACAACATTTGTCTAGTGCCGTTGCCGGGGACTGCTAGCAGCATTTTTTCTGGCGTCGTTGCCGGGGAGGGGATTGCTATATTCTCCGAGTCACTTGGGATTGATATCTGCTGATCACTATGAAGAATCTGAAAGATCCAAAACCAAAGTCTTGCCATCAACTACGAGGGGAGGTAAGGAACTGCCATCTAGCTCTGCACTTGATTCACCTTCAGTTGTGAGTAAGTTTGCGACATCACCTCCTGCTAGAAATCTTGATATGTCGCCTGTGCTTGATGATGCTTATGATGCTACTATGCTTGATGATGCTATGCGTGATACTGCAAGAGATGCTATGCCTGATACTGCTTTGCCTGATGATGCTAGAGATGCTATTTTGCCTGATGATGCTATGCTTGATACTGCTAGAGATACTACTTTGTCTGATATGCCACTCGGGGTATTCCTTGATGCTCATATTGCTAGAGTTACTGCCAATGCTCGTGATGCTTCTGAAACTACCGATACTATTGAGATAGAACCTGCTTTTGCTCCTGCTAGATCTAGCTCTCCTAGATATGAATTGCCTGATATACCTGACGGTTATGTTATGGAGGGAGAGATAGCTAAGGACTTTCTTGCGTGTAAGGATGCCTATGACGCTGAGAAATTACTTCTCAAGTGGAAGGAAAAATCTCTGAAATCTAGGATGAAATACGACCCGAAGTTTGTCACTTCACCTATCTTTATCACCGATAAGGATTATGAATTCTCTGTCGACCCTGATATAATCTCTCTAGTCGAATCTGATCCTTTCCACGGTTATGAGTCTGAGACGGTCGTAGCCCATCTTACCAAACTGCATGATATAGCCACCCTTTTCACTAGTGAGGAGAAGATCCGCCACTACTATATCCTTAAGCTGTTTACTTTCTCTCTAAAGGATGACGCTAAAGCCCGGTTCCCTTCTCTTCCTCCTGGATGTGTAATTAGTCCCCAGGATATGGTCTATTACTTCTGCGAGAAATATTTCCTTGCCCATAAGAACCAAGCTGCCTTGCAGGAAATATACAACTTTGCTCAACTCAAAGAAGAGAGTCTCCCACAAGCTTGGGGGAGGCTCATCCAGCTACAGAATGCTTTGCCTGATCACCCTCTTACCGATGCTTCTAGAGACCACCTAGATAGTTGTGCCGGTTGTGTTTTTAGGGAACGAACTATAGAACAAGCTGAGACTCTACTGAATAACATCTTGATCAACGATAATGATTGGACTATTCCCGAACCACCTCCTAAGCCAACTCCAAAGAAAAGAGGTATTCTATTCCTCAGTCCCGAAGATATGAAAGAAGCCAAGAAATCTATGCAAGAGAAAGACATTAGATCTGAAGATGCCAAAAATCTATCACCTATCAAAGATCATGGTCTCGTTAACCCGATACAGGTAGTAGAAGTAAATTCTCTGCATAGGTTTGATGAGAGTGATATTCCTTTTGATAAACCTGCTAGCCTATGCTTTGATGAATTTGACAACTTTGTTGCCAAACAACAGAGTTTCAATGATTATGTTAGCAGACATTTGGAACAAAGTACTCGTATGCTTAGTCATTTAAGTGCTTGTGTAGACAGAAATGTCAATGATCTGAAGCTTCTGAGTAAACATGCCTCTATGATTACTACTCAGGTAGAACAAGTACTTAAAGCTCAGAATGACCTTCTCAATGAATTAAATGACAACTCTGTCAGAGTCATTACTAGAGGAGGCAAAATGACTTAGGAACCTTTGTATCCTGAAGGTCATCCTAAGAGAATTGATCAAGATTCTCAAGGAATTAATGCTCATACACCCAATCATCCTAAGGAGAATAAGAAGGATGATAGAAACCTACATGTCAGTTCACCAAATAGTGCCACACCTGAAGAACCAAATGATATTTCTACGTCTAATGCAGAAACACAATCTGGTGATGAACATGCACCTGGTGACAATATGGACAGTGATGTGCATAATGATGCTCAATCTAGCAATGATAAGGATGTGGAGATTGAACCTACGGTTAATCCTGATAACCCACAACCTAAGAGATACGATAAGAATGACTTCACTGCTAGGAAGCATGGTAAAGAAAGAGAGTCGTGGGTTCAAAGACCTATGCTCTTTCCTCCTAAGCCATCCAAGAAAAAGGATGATGAGGATTTTGAGCGCTTTATTGAAATGATAAGACCCATCTTTCTACAGATGCGGTTAGTTGATATGCTCAAAATTTCTCCATATGCCAAGTACATGAAAGATATCGTGACTAATAAACGGAAGATACCAGATCTTGAGATCTCCACCATGCTTGCCAATTACACTTTCAAAGGTGGAACTCCTAAGAAACTTGGTGATCCCGGAGTGCCCACTATACCTTGCTCCATTAAAGTAAACTACGTAAGAACTGCCTTATGTGAACTTGGAGCCGGAGTTAGTGTTATGCCTCTCCCCCTTTATCGTAGACTTGAACTGGATAAGTTGACACCCACTGAAATTTCTTTGCAAATGGATGACAAATCAACAGCTTTCCCTGTCGGCATTTGCGAGGATGTGCCTGTTGTGGTTGCTAACACCACTATCTTCACAAACTTTGTTATCTTGGATATTCCCGAGGACGATGCCATGGCTGTCATCCTGAGAAGACCCTTTTTAAACACTGCAGGGGCTGTTATAGATTGCAACAAAGGCAATTTCACTTTCAGTGTCAATAGTAATGAGCATACCGTGCACTTTCCGAAGAAACGATATCAAGTACATTGCATCAATGCTATCGAAAAAACTTCATCGATTCTTATTGGGAGATTTGAATGCCCTATTCCTCGTGTCAAGATGAAGTATGATTTGCTTGTTGGGGAGATACATATCCCCATTGAGGTCACTTAGTGGCTATTCGAAAATTCTCCGTTTCCTTTTGCGATTCGAAAAAAGTTTTGTCATGAGGATTTGATCAACCCCATTGACGGATTTCTTTCGATGACCATGAAATGGATGAATCAAAGAGTCACATACCTCTGTTTTAAGCTTTCACTTTCTGTTGCTTAGAAGAAAAATGATAGATTTAGTCTAGTTTTTCCTGTTTTCTGTTTTAGCGTCCCGGAGAAAAGTACCCCGAAAATAAAAGTTCTCCGATGGTCCTAAAAATCTAGTATGATTTTTTCTGGAATATTTGAAGAATACTTGGACTAAGAGTTGGCCTGGGGGGCACACTAGTGGGCCACAAGCCCTATCACCGTGGCCACCCCCCTGGCCGCAGTAAGCAAGCTTGTAGGGCCCACAAGGGACCCCCTCCACTCATTCCAGCTCTCATCCTCTTCCTCTACCTCCAGAAAAAATCGTTTCGCAGCTCAAGCCCATGTTCTTGCTCATTTGGCTGTGATTTTCGATCTCCTTGCTCAAAGCACCATTCTCTGAACCGTTTTGGGGAAATTACTCCTTGGTAAGTGACTCCTCCATTGGTCCAATTAGTTTTTGCCCTAGTGCTTTATCCTTCGCGTATTCTTGCTACCTTGGCGACCCTATTCTTGAGCTTGAAATGTTGATTTTAGCTTGTCCCAAGTAGTTTTAGCGCGTTATATGGTCTCTAGGCGCTAGTAGGAGTAGTTGTTACGAGTTTGGTTAATCTCTATTCACTTTTCTTTCAAAGTCTCTAAAAATTTCAGAATTTTTCAGAGCTAGAAAAGGAAAAAGATGAGGAGGTTCTCCAGAGGCTCTTCAAGCCGTAACCCCAAGGAGGATGAGAATAACCTCCCCAAGTACGTGGTTCCTCGAGTCACGGAAGTTCGAGCGTGCGAGTGGCCAAGTGATGAATTTTTGCGCGCCGCTGGGCTTTATGAAGACTTTTATTACTTGGTGGAGAACGCAGGTCTTACCGCGTTCATTGAAGATAAGTGCCCACAATACCTCCTTCTCACCAATATTTTCGTTCAAAGCTTCAACTTTTATCCGAGGAAGAATCCTCCCATGGTTGAGTTCATGTTATACGATATCCCCCAGTGCATGACACTACAGGATTTTTGCAATGCATGCAAATTACCTTATGTTGGGGATATTCATGATCCTTGTCCACGGGATTTGGAAGATTTCATAGGCACTATTGCTGTTGGAGAGGAGAGAGGAGTGTCTCGCGCTAGAATTGCTAGCATACATTTTCCTGTGCTTCGGTACTTCTCTTTATTTGTTGGAAAATGTTTGATTGGACGTGGGGAGGCTGGATCACTTAGCTCTCCAGACCTTGCGGTTTTGCGCGAAGGCCTTTATAGAGATAAGACTTATAGCCTAGGTGCTATAGTAGCGCAGCGGTTGAACACAAACCGTTCCAAAGGTGTCGTCTATGGAGGTATCTATGCTACTCATCTTGCTAGACACTTTGAGATATCTATTAGACTTCGCGATGAAGAAGAGATGCTTCTTCCTGAGAAATATCTGGATTATGACAGCATGGTTCGGCATCATTTTCTGGATAGAGATGCTAGTAGACGAATGATTTATAACCTGGTATTTAGTGAGGGTACTCGAGAGACTATTACTCTGCCTACTCCTTCTTTGTTCAACCTTTATGCAGGCAGGTACATTATTATGCCCTTGGACATCTACGCGTATTGGGGCTTGCCCCAACCACACGTGCCCGTGCCCGAGCCGCCATTCGAGTACCAGACGCCGGTTTATTAGTGGGAGCCAAAGGAGCTCACACAACATTGGCATCCACAGTCCGCTCCGGAGTATTCTGGAGCTGGTTATTTCCCGCCTTGGGAGTAGACCAAGCTAGGCCAAAAGCCTAAGCTTGGGGGAGTACGTGTTCTCACCGACTTTACATTCATGCTTATGATTTCACTTTGTTAGCCGGTGTTTACACTTTGCCACTATATCATCCATGCTAGTTTATTTTCGTTTTCTTGTTTTCTTGTTTTGTGTCCTTTTGAGAAAACCCAAAAAGATTTTCCTTTCCTCTTTTTGCTTGTTGGGACCTTTCCCGTGTAAATAGTTTTGTTTTTTTCTTTGGGTCAAGGTAGAAGATATTGGTTACAATGTTTAGTGGCTCTTGCATGCATACCTGTTTAGCTTTCAAAGAGCCATATTACTTTGTCTTCTCCTTTGTGTTTGCCTGCAGATTCAGCTTAGTCCAATGCACGAGCACTCTTATTATTGTTCACATCGTTCGATCGTGCAAGTGAAAGGCAATAATGATGATATATGATGAAGTGAGTGAGACTGGAAAAGCTGGTATGAACTCTATCTATTTTTTTTGTAAATATGACTAGCTTGTCGTCCCAGATTCAGCTTTGTTGTGAGAGAACCATGTTTGCAATGACAACTTAGAGATCATAGTTTCTGATGCCATGCTTAATTAGGTAGGAGCTTATAATGGTTTGTCTTGAATGCCCACATGAATGTTGAGATGACTATGATGTAGTATGATAGGATGGTATCCTCCTTTGAATGATTCAAGTGGCTTGACTTGGCGCATCTTCATGCATGTAGTTGAAACAAAATCAACATAGCCTTTACGATGTTCGTGTTCATGGTGATTTATATCCTGTTCATGCTTGCATTAAATGTTAGTCATACTCATTGCATCTTGATGACTGTTGTCGCTCTGTAGTTGGTCGCTTCCCAGTCTTTTGCTAGCCTTCACTTGTACTAAGTGGAATACTGCTTTTGCATCCACTTCCATAAACCTAAAAGTTTTTCCTGCCATACCTACCTATTTGCGGTATTTACCTGCCATTCAAAGTAAATTTTCATGTGCCATTCTCTAAACCTTCAAGAAATAATCTGTTTTGCATGCCCGAACCGCTCATGTGGTGACAGGGGGCTATTGGTATCTTCCATGTTAGGCGTGTTATCCTCGACATGTGTTTATTCACTGTCATTCACGAGAAAGGGGCCGGTAATTGGAATGCCCAGTTTCACGCTTAAATCGAAAACATAACTGTAAAACAAGACTCCCCCTGGATTGATGTTAGTATGGACGGTACCCAAGGATTCGGCTAGCCGTGGAGTGTCATTGATTGGTGGTGGGGGAGTTAGAACTTTACTTTTCTGTTTGGGAACCGCCTATAGAATGAATAGCGTGGAAGATATTGAGAACTCTTGGTCATTGCGTTGACAATGAAAGCATGCCACCCTAAATTATTATCTCCATTTTCAAAGCTTGAGCTCTGGCACCTCTACAAATCAATGCTTCCCTCTGTGAAGGGCCTGTCTATTTATGTTCCTATTGAGTCATCCTCTTCTAATATAAGCACCAATTAGAGAGCACCTCTGTCATTTTTATGCTTTGCTTTTGATTGATATTGAGTATGACTATGACTGGATCTTCGTCGCTATGAATTACAATGTTTAGTCAACCCTTGATCTTTGAAATTGCTCAGCATTTATGTTTTGCGGTCTCAGAAAGAGCTAGCGAGATACCACGTGTTCATATTGCTTCATGCTTGTTTTGATTGAATTGTTGGTATCTGAAACTCATTATTATTTGCTCGCTAGCTGATTATGCCATTGATATTAGTTTACCGTGAGACCTTTGTGTCACACGCTTATGTGGTTAACTTGTGATATTGCTGAAATTCTGGTTATGAGTTAGACATAGTTGCAACAACAAGATGAAACAGAGTTTGTCAAAGTTTTTCTTTCTCTTTCAGTTTGTCAACTGAGTTGCTTGAGGACAAGCAAGGTTTTAAGCTTGGGGGAGTTGATACGTCTCCATCGTATCTACTTTTCCAAACTCTTTTGCCCTTGTTTTGGACTCTAATTTGCATGATTTGAATGGAACTAACCCGGACTGACGCTGTTTCCAGCAGAATTTCCATGCTGTTGTGTTTTGTGCAGAAATAAAAGTTCTCGGAACGTCCTGAAAATTTACGGAGAATATTTCTGGAAAATATGAAAAATACCTGCGCAAAGATCCACCTGAGGGGATGGGCGAGTGGGCCACAAGCCCTGTTGCCGCGCCCCGTGGCCGCGGCAACCAAGCTTGTGGGGCCCATGTGGGTCTACCGCCCCCAACTCCAACTCTATAAATTCACTTTCGTCCCAAAAAAATCAGAAGAGAAGATTTCTTCGCGTTTGCGATACGGAGGCGCCGCCACATCCTGTTCTTCATCTGGAGGGCAGATCTGGAGTCCGTTTTGGGCTCCGGAGAAGGGAAATCGTCGCCATCATCATTATCAACCTTCTTCCCTCTCCAATTCCATGAAGCTCTTCATCCTTCGTGAGTAATCTGTTCGTAGGCTCGCTGGGCGGTGATGAGTAGGATGAGATCTATCATGTAATCGAGTTAGTTTTGACGGGAATTGATCCCTAGTATCCACTATGTTCTGAGATTGATGTTGTTAGTACTTTGCCATGCTTAATGCTTGTCACTAGGGCCCGAGTGCCATGATTTCATATCTGAAATTATTATGTTGTCACCAATATATGTGTGTTTTAGATCCGGTCTTGCAAGTTGTAGTTACCGACTATGTGTTATGATCCGACAACCCCGGAGTGACAATAACCGGAACCACTCCCGGTGATGACCATAGTTTGAGGAGTGATGGGGTTATAGTCCTAGGGTAGGGTCATAGGCCTGCCCTGTAGATCCAACCCAAGGACTACCCCTCATAAAGGACGAGGCCCTTAGTCAGTTCCGACTAAACTAAAGAGTTCCCTTCATCCAGTTGGTAACAGATCCTCGACCATCCAGTCGGAGATTAGCATCCAGAGTTTATCAAACTAACCGACTCGATTCCACTCTGTGCATCGTAACCTCCCTGGAGGTAAACGTTCATACGTTTCCATGTGGCTTTATTAGCATTTAAGACGTACGTTACCTGTAACGTAGGCATTTATTCGCCACTACTCCACCCCTGTGCACCGAACCGTTGTGGAGGGCAGCGCACTCCATATAAGCCACCCTCCCCCACTTGTGCAAGGGTTAGCAACTCATTGTATTCCATATTCCACTCGACAACAAGCTCCCAGAGCACTGAGACGTAGGGCTATTACCTCCACCGCTGAGGGGCCTGAACTCATACAACCTCGCCGTAGCTAAGGCTCTGCCCATCCTTTCGTACCCTACATATCTACTGTCAGACTTATACCCACGACAGTTGGCGCCCACCGTGGGGCAGGCGTCTAAGCGACTTCCGGCGAGTTTGCGACTACATCATTTCGTCATGTCGTCCGATGGAGATTCGAGCATGGGTCACGAGATCTTCTTCGGCACTCTCTCCTTCATCGTCGATGATTCGACATGGCTTCGAGACGCCCCTCTCGACGTCGAGGCGTTTCCCCGCCGCGGGGCTATGCACTTCCGTGCCGGCGCCCGCGGCATTCTTATTCTCCAGCAGTTGGCTCCGGTGACGACCTACACCGCCGTCACGCGCCGCAACAAGCGGTCCCGCCGTCCGCGGCTCCAGCGTTGGGTGCAACACGCCCAGGCGCGCCAGAACGCATCTTCACAAGTGGCGGTTCTAGACTCGGTTCCGACTGAGTTTCCTTCCGAGTACGCGGGTCGCGGGCCTGCAGCAGAAGTACACATGGCCAACTCCCATGAAGATCCCCGTCAAGCTGGCCGGAACAAGCACGAGATCGGCGAAACGTCCGGCGTGCGTCGTCCACCTCGCCGTTCTGCGAGTCGGCACACTTGGCGGAGCAACGTGGAGTTGTTCCGCACACCCCTCCTCAACTTGGCTGTGGCTGCAAAGATAGCCGATTCCCTTCAGCCGACTGATTCAGAGGCTGGTAGGGGGATCGAGCAAATCCGCGCCTTGTTGCACACGGCGCAGCAGGAAAATTCGGCAGTCTCCCAGTCGCATAACAGGATCCACAATAATTCTGTTCATGCGAAAACGCATCGGTCAGTTCACAGCCCTGGTTCTCATCAGCGACACAGAGGAGGTAGCCGTTCCATAAATCCCGAAGACCGTCGCCGTTCACGGACCCCTCCGCGGGGTGGGCTCTACGGGCCCCGACATCATGATGATCGGCGTTCAGTCGGCGACACTTACAACCCAAGGCCCGACGCGAGAGGGCATATCGCCTAGCGAAGGATCGACAGGGGCTGAGCTCACCGTGATGGTTACGATGTTGACCGTCCGGGTGGAAGCAGGACCATCGTTTCTGGTCCCGAGTGTTTCAGTCGAGCCATCCGTTCGGCTGACATCCCACCCAACTTCTGATTGGCGATGGGAATCAGCAAGTTTACAGGAGAATCCAAGCCAGAAACGTGGCTGGATGATTACCGAGTGGCAGTCCAGATAGGAGGAGGAGACGACCATGTCGCCATGAAGCACCTCCCTCTGATGCTCGACGGCTCTGGCGAGCGTGGCTGAACCAGTTGGCCCCCTCAAGCATCTACAGTTGGGAAGATCTGGCCCGAGTGTTCATCAGGACCTTCGAAGGGACGTGCAAGCGCCCTGCCGGCCTCGTGGAGCTCCAGGACTGTGTCCAGAAGCAGAATGAGCCCCTGCGTGATTTCATTCAGCGTTGGACAACCCTCTACCACACGGTGGAGAACGTCACAGAGCATCAAGCAGTCTGCGCCTTCAAGGAAGGCGTGCGGTACAGGGATCTGTACCTGAAGTTCGGCCGAACAGGTGACATCTCCATGAGCAAGATGATGGAGATAGCAGCACACTATGCAAATGGCGAAGAAAAGGACCGCATCCGAAGCGGCAAGCACAAAACAGTCGCTGATGGAGATGGGAATAACTCGGAAGCAGAAGCAGAAAGCTCCCTCCGCTCCTCAGGCAGAAGCTGCAGCCGTAACCAATGCCAAGTTCAAGGGCAAAGGGAAGGCTCAGTTCACCCCCAAGAAGAAGCATTTCAATAATCCCATCCTGGACCAGCCATGTCCGGTTCATACGAAGATGGATGAAGAGGGAAACCCCATATATCTGAAGCATACCACTCGACAGTGTCGGCTCCTAATCCAGGGGTTCGGCGAAGGGCAACCGAGTGAAAAGGACAATGAATAGGATGAGGAGGATAAGGAGGATCCGTTCCCCCAAGTCCATGCAACACTGATGATTTTTGCTGACGTTGATAGCAAGAGTCGACTGAAGCTGGTGAACAGGGAGGTGAACATGGCCACCCCTACCAACCCCAAGTTCTTCAAATGGTCTCAGACTGCGATCACCTTTGACCAGTCGGATCATCGAGCACACGTACCCACCCCAGGGAGATAGGCTCTGGTCGTCGACCCGGTGGTAGAAGGAGTCTGACTGCGCAAAGTCCTCATGGACAGCGGCAGTGGCTTGAACATCATGTACGCCGACACTCTCAAGGGGATGGGCATTCCGATGTCCAAACTCAGCGAGAGCAGCATGCAGTTCCATGGATTCGTCCCTGGATGAAAGGCCAAGTAACTCGGCCAGATCGCGTTGGACGTCGTTTTCGGCTCCGACAAGAACTTCCGCAAGGAAAAGCTGACGTTCGAGGTGGTAGACTTCCAGAGCGCTTACCACGCAATTTTAGGCCGCCCGGCGTATGCGTGTTTCATGGCCCGTCCATGTTACGTATACCTGAAGCTGAATATGCCAGGCTCGAAAGGTGTGATCACCATCACTGGCAATCGACACCGAGCAAGGATCAAGAATTGCCGACCAGCAGATGGCCGTCCTCGAGCTTGACGAGTACAAGAAGACAGTCGACCCCGCTGATTTGATGCGTTCGAAGAAGCCAGCTTCGGAGTCCGCATTTCAGTCGACGGGAGAGACGAAGAAGGTCAACATCCACCCGACGGACGACACTGCTGCCCCGACAAACATCTCCACCACCCTCGATCCTAAATAGGAAGCCGAGCTCACCCAATTCCTCCGTGAGAACTGGGACATCTTCGCATGGAAACCCTGTGACATGCCGGGTGTACCCAGAGAGTTGGTTGAGCACCGACTGCATGTGGATCCCACCGCTCGGCCCGTCCGAGAACGCCTGCGCCGGTCCGCCGCGCACAAGAGGAAGGCAATCGGGGAAGAGGTGGCCAAGCTATTGGCAGCCAACTTCATTCACGAGGTTCACCACTCCGAGTGGCTCGCCAATGTTGTCATGGTGCCCAAGAAGGACAAGTCGCTCCGGATGTGCATCGACTTCAAGCATCTCAATAAGGTCTGCCCGAAAGACCATTTTCCTCTCCCCCGCATCGATCAAATTGTCAATTCGACTGCAGGTTGTGAGCGTTTATCATTTCTTGATGCCTACTCGGGCTATCATCAGATCCGTCTGTATGGCCCCGATGAATTAAAAACAGCCTTCATCACCCCATTCGGGTGCTTCTGCTACATCACTATGCCATTCGGTTTAAAGAATGCAGGAGCTACCTTTATGCGCATGATCCAAAAATGCCTCCTCGACCAAATCGGTCGGAATGTGGAGGCGTATATGGATGATATCATAGTCACGTCACGCAAAGGTTCCGACCTGCTGACCGACTTGGCAGAAACATTCGCCAACCTTCGTAGGTACGATATCAAGCTCAATCCCGCCAAGTGTTCATTCGGTGTTCCCAGCGGAAAGTTACTCGGTTTCTTCGTTTCCGAACGAGGGATCGATGTCAACCCCGAAAAGATCGGGACCATCGTCCGAATGGAGAGGCCGGTCAGAATACATGATGTTCAACGGCCCACAGGTTGCCTAGCGGCTTTGAGCAGGTTTATCAGTCGACTCGGCGAGAAAGCACTTCCTCTGTACCGACTCATGAAGAAATCAGATACTTTCGAGTGGACAGATGAAGCCCAAGTCGCATTCGACGACCTCAAAGTCCTACTTCCAACCCAGCCGGTTCTTACTGCTCCGCTCAGTAAAGAGCCCCTTCTTCTGTACATCACGGCTACAAATCAAGTCGTCAGCACTGTTCTTACAGTCGAACGAGAAGAAGAAGGCAAAGCATACAAAGTTCAGCAGCCAGTGTATTACGTCAGCGAAGTCCTGACTCCTTCCAAGCAGAGGTATCCCCACTATCAAGAACTTATCTACGGGATTTACATGACTGCGAAGAAGGTGGCCCATTATTTCCAAGACCACTTGGTGTCTGTTGTTTCTGATGCTCCGTTGTCGGAAATCCTCCACAATCGGGACGCATCAGGCTGAGTGGCGAAGTGGGCAATGGAGATGTTGTACTGCGATATCAAGTTCGAGGCCAAGAAGGCTATAAAGTCTCAAGCTCTAGCTGACTTCATAGCAGAATGGGTAGAACAACAGCAACCGACCCACATCTACTCGGCTCATTGGACAATGTTCTTCGATGGGTCCAAGATGTTGAATGGCTCCGGCGCTGGCGTTGTGATCGTATCGCCAAAGGGCGACAAACTCAAGTATGTGCTGCAGATACACTTTGACTCCTCGAACAATGAGGCAGAGTATGCAGCTCTCCTTTATTTACTACGCATGGCCATCGCACTCGGCGTCCGTCGCCTGATGGTCTATGGCGATTCGGATTTGGTGGTTAATCAAGTGATGAAAGAGTGGGACGTCAGGAACCCCACCTTGACCACATACTGTTATGCAGGGAGGAAGCTCGAGAAGAAGTTTGAAGGTCTAGAGCTCCACCATGTTCCGCGACTTAAGAACCAAGCAGCTGATGAGTTGGCAAAACTCGGATCCACTCGGAGACCAGTCCCGAGTGACGTCTGCCTCGAGCACCTCCACCTTCCTTCAGTTAAAGAAGATCCTTTCACAGAGGAGCCAGTACAACCAAAGAGCTCAACAGATCCGACTGAAGTCGACGTACCTTCTGTGGTTGATCTGGTCATGGAGATTCTTGCCGTCATCCCCGATTGGACTGTGCCGATCATTGCATATATCCTGAGGCAGGAATTACCAGAAGACGAAGTCCAAGCCAGACAGATAGTCCGCAGGTCGAAGTCGTTCACTGTCATTGATGGTCAGTTGTACAAGGAAAGCGTTTCAGACGTTCTTCAACGATGCATCTCCCTAGTTAATACTGGAAGAAATTCACTCGGGAACCTGCGGTCATCACGCCTCTTCGAGAGCAATCGTCGCCAAAGCATTCAGAGCTGGCTTCTTCTGGCTACAGGCGAACGAAATGGCCAAAGATATGGTCGACAGATGTGAAGGCTGTCAGTTCTACTCCAACAAGTCCCACAAGCCAACATCTGCGTTGAAGACAATCCCTCTTGTGTGGCCATTTGCAGTATGGGGATTAGATACAGTCGGTCCATTCAGGACAGGCCAAGGAGGGTACACACATCTGTTGGTGGCAGTCGACAAGTTCACAAAATGGATTGAAGCCAAGCCCATCAAGAAGCTCGACGCCCTTACACCCATCAAGTTTGTCAGAGACATCATCTCCAGATTCGGGGTACCTCACAGCATAATCACGGACAATGGAACAAACTTTGACTCGGAAAGATTCAAAAGTTTCTGTGCAAGCCAAGGTATCCGAGTGGATTTTGCATCCGTGGCGCATCCTCAATCAAACGGACAAGCAGAGCGGGCGAATGGACTTATTCTGCAAGGTTTGAAGCCCCGACTCCTGCGAGAGGTGGGACATGCCGCTGGCGCATGGGTCACCGAGCTACCTTCAGTGCTTTGGGTTCTCCGCACAACCCCAAACAGATCTACAGGGTGATCACCGTTCTTCCTCGTTTACGGAACAGAAGCAGTCCTTCTGAGTGACTTGCTTCACATTGCTCCACGAGTCGAATTCTTCTCCGAAGCTGAAGCAGAACAAGCGAGGCAAGATGGAGTGGACCTTCTAGAGGAGGAGCGCAAGATGGCGCTGACTCGCTCAACCATTTATCAACAAGATCTGCGGCGCTTTCACGCACGCCACGTCAGGAGTCGCACGTTACCAGCAGGTGACCTGGTGCTCCGTGTGGATCAGCAAAGACCTCACAAGTTGGCTCCTGCCTGGGAAGGGCCCTTCATCGTCTCCAAGGTGCTGAACAACGGAGCATACAGACTCTACAACATCGACAGGGACACAGACGAGCCGCAAGCATGGAACGGAGATCTCCTGAAGCGCTTCTACACGTGACCGTCGACTGAAGCAATGCAAAGAACAAGTGTTGGTGAAATAATATAAAGCAGATTGAGCTTTTGCAGATTCAAAATTCTTCCGCGGTCGCAGACTCCGGTCTAAAAAAAATACTTAGCTGCGATCCAGAATCGCCTAAGTACTGACTTTCTCCGAGTATGCACTAAACGTCGCACTCGGGGACTTAGCTGCGATCCAGAATCGCCTAAGTACTGACTTTCTCCGAGTGTGCACTAAACATCGCACTCGGGGACTTAGCTGCGATCAAGAATCACCTAAGTATGACTTTCTCCGAGTATGCACTAAACGTCGCACTCGGGGATTTAGCTGCGATCAAGAATCGCCTAAGTACTAACCTTCTCCGTGTGTGCACTAAACGTCGCACTCAGGGACTTAGCTGCGATCAAGAATCGCCTAAGTACTAACTTTCTCCATTTTTGCACCAAACGTCGCACTCGGGGACTTAGCAGCGATCAAGAATCGCCTAAGTACTAACTTTCTCCGTGTGTGCACTAAACGTCGCACTCGGGGACTTAGCTGCGATCAAGAATCGCCTAAGTACTAACTTTCTCCGTGTGTGCACTAAACATCGCACTCGGGGACTTAGCTGCGATCAAGAATCGCCTAAGTACTAACTTTCTCCGTGTGTGCACTAAACGTCGCACTCGGGGACTTAGCTGCGATCAAGAATCGCCTAAGTACTAACTTTCTCCATGTGTGCACTAAACGTCGCACTCGGGGACTTAGCTGCGATCAAGAATCGCCTAAGTACAAAGCATCCTGCGACTGTATCCCACAGACACACTCGGGGACTCAGCAGACCCTCATTGAGGCTCATGTGGATGTCAAGACCACTGACAATTACATGAGTAGCAGACCCTCATTGAGGCTCATGTGGATGTCAAGACCACTGACAATTACATGAGTACCAACTCGCTCCGAGTGAGGCCTGTCCGACGCACTCAACGACTTAGCCGCGATCATGAATCGCCTAAGTACTCTATTGCCTTCGAGTGTACCCTACAGATCTACTCGGAATCTCAGCAGACCCTCATTGAGGCTCATGTGGATGTCAAGACCACTGACAATTACATGAATTCCAACTCGCTCCGAGTGCGGCTTGTCTGTCACACTCGACAACTTAGCCGAGATCATGAGTCGCCTAAGTATTCTATTACCTTCGAGTGTATCCTACAGATCTACTCGGAGACTCCGCAGACCCTCACAGCGGCTCATGCAGATGTCAAGGCAACTGACACTTACATGCTCCGCATGTTTGCCATTGGCTTCACCAAGAAACGCCAAACAAAAACTCGAGCCAAAATTGCAACAGAAGAGCAAACGATTTGATTCAAATTCGAAGTTCTCCTAAAGATAGTTGACTCGGTGCGGATCAAGCTTACCCGCACCGAACCAAGAATGTGACGGCCAACAGAAGTGGCCAAGGTTTCTTACAACCAACACTCGGCATACCGAGGTAAAAGTTTTCTTAAGCGTCCTCCGGATTGGCGCCAGGACTGGAGGGCTCCACGAATGTGTCCAGGTCGATCCCATCGGCGATGCGGGTGGCACTCTCAAGGAAGGTTTCCATGAAGTCTTTGAATCGAAGTTTCTTCGTGTTGGCGACCTTCAACGCTTTCAGCTTCTCCTCACGCACCTCCTTGGAATGCACTCGGACCAGGTACAGAGCAACGTCTGCACCACAGCGAGCTTCAGACTTCTTCCATGACTGCACTCGGTTTGGGACCTCCTCCAGTCGAGTCATCAAGCTTTCCATCTCATGCCGCGACTCATCTTCAGGCCAAAGCTCCTTGTCAATCCGGGCGACGACTTCTCTCAGTCGACCGATGAAAGGACCAACTTTGCCCACGTATCGACCGCTCGACGTCAGCTGCTTCAGCCTCAGCGTCCATGCAAAAATCTGCAAAGACAGGACAAGCAAACAATAAGCACCGAGTGAAATGGAAATACCACAAGCACTCGGAAAACAGTACTTACCACCCAGAAGCGTTGTCATCTGCCGGGCCCAGTCACTGACATATTTTTCCTGCGCTATACACCGCCTGTTCAACACCTTCATTTGTCCCATCAGCTCGGACCTATGCATTTTCATCCTCTCAATTTCAGCAGTCAATGCCTTGTTTGCTTCACGGGCCTGCTCCAACGACTTCTCTCGTTCCGCCAGAACGTCCTTCATACCAGCCATTGCAACCAGTGCCGCATCCAGCTCACCAGCAAACTGAACCTTTTCAGCCCTAAGAGTCTCGTATGCTGTCCCCATCTCACAAGTTTTTTGCCAGCGAGCACCAAGAGACGATCACACAAATCCAACGATAAAAAGTCTAAGTTCTTCAGACCCCTGCCGACGCAAGCAGTCGACAGCGGTCTCGGGGACTACACCCAGTGGGTTCACTGAGAGTGACCCCACTGGCATGAAACTCAAACAGGTCCGCCCTATTGAGATACATGACAACACCTACGCCTAAGAGGCTAATACTACCCGACCTGAGTAAAATTACTCTTGGAGACTCTTACAGTAGGTGCACTCCGAGTGCCCCAACTGTTAGCATTCGACTAGATTATTTACGGATCTGATCAAGTCAAAGACAATATGCATAAAGACAACTGCCGGTGCAAGCACTCGACAGAAGTCTCGGGGACTACACCCACTGGGTTCACTCAGAGTGAACCCATTGCAAAAATCATACGGTTATCGAGCACACCTAGTGGGTTACAAGAGAAAAGTAAATACTTACTAGTCCACTTACTCGGATATCGTCCCGCAGCTCCAAGCTTCGCTGGTATAGGGATGCGATGGATTCGTACGCTTTCTTGGCTTCTCCCGCCATCAGCTCCGCCTGCACCATGGCCCCCTTGGCCGCTCCCACCTGATCCTCCGAGAGGCGCTGGACGTTGAACTCGACATTCGACGAGCCTGGCATCGTTGGAGGCTCCTTGGGCATCCCAAGGCCTGCTCTAGTCGGTTCAGCAGCAACCAGCGCCGTTTCAGTCGGCGGCATCGCCTCAGTCGGCAGCACGTCCGCGGCGAGAGCAGTAGCTGGCGGAACAGCCTCAAGGACAGGCACCGCAGCTTGCTCGGATCTCCCCTGGTCACCCTCATCCACATAAATCACCCCTGAGGAAAGCCAGACGGAACGGCGTGAGATCTCAGAAAAAGAAAGAGGCTAATGTAAACTCTCGGAATCGCTACGACGCACCTGGCTGGGACGAGACGACGTTGTCCATGTCCATGGGGTCATCCCCCTGGCGTGCCGAAGAGGTGGCAGAGGTAGCAACTCTGTCGAGCGAAATTCATTCGACTAGTAAACAGGAGTCCAATCGAATATTAGAAGAAGTTAGAAGAACAATACACTTACGTTGAGGTGACGGGAACGGTGACCCTCATCCGCGGCAAAGCCTTCCGAGGTTTAGATCCGCTCGGTTTGGCCACCTTGGAAGGCTGACCCGCAAGTTCAATAGCAGCATCCCTGGTCCTCTTGGTGCTCCGAGCACTCGGACCCCCAGGAACAGTTGAGGGGGCACTCGGAACCATAGGAGGCGGAGCACTCGAGGATGCTGGAAGGGCCGAGAGAGCTGCAGGTTCATGTCGGCGCTTGGTTCGATGCTCTGGCAGCGGGGGTGGTGAGTCCTGCTCTTCGTCTTCCTCCTTCTCTTCACTAGACTCTTCCTCCGTTTCCCCACTGTCGGAGACGTACTCGACGCTCTCCACGCTGCCCTCCTGGCTGCCCTCCTCCTCCTCCTCGGCCGGGTTCCCGTTCGAGACAGGGAGAACCAGTTGGTCCACTTCTGCATAAAATACATTCGGCGACATCAGGCGTTAGACAGAGATTCTAGAAAGCGATAAAACTAAGATGGTTACGTGCACTCGACAAGTGGTACTCACCTCGTTCGGAGGAGGGTTGTCCGTGCAGAAAGCTCTCACCCGCCGGGACCCTCTAGGGTTCTCGCAGGCGCCTGTGATCTAGAGCACCCACGACGCCACCTTCTCGTCGGTCACGCCCAAGACGTTGTTCCGAGTGGAGTCTTCGGGCCCCGTGTAGTGCCACATCGCATGGTCGCGAGCCTGCAGTGGTTAGATGCTCCGACCAAGGAAAACCTCCAGCAAATCTATGCCGGTGACTCCCCTTCTTACGACATCTACGAGTGCGTCGACCAGAGGCTGGATATCGATCTTCTCCGCCTTCATGAGCGCAAGCTGCTTAGGCGGAGCGGGTCGATCTAAGCTAAAAGGAGGCAACCCTGTCGTGGCATTCGGGCAAGCAACGTCCTGGCAGTAGAACCATGTCGACTGCCAGTTCCTAACCGACTGGCTCATCTGAAGAGCAGGATAACTACTTCTACTCTTCTTCTGGAAACCTAAGCCTCCGTAGAGCTGGAGAAGGTGTGTCTTATCATCCGACTGGTGAAGTCGTTTGATAGTTTGGGATCTAGCAGAGAAAATATGTTTGAAAAGCCCCCAATGGGGGGGGGACAGCCGATGAAGCACTCGAACAGGACTATGAAAGCAGAGAGATGAGCTATAGCATTCGGGGAAAGTGGTGAAGCTGCGCCCCGAAGTGGTTCATTATGCCCTTGAAGAAAGGATGTGGGGGCAGGGAGAAACCTCGATACACGTGGCTGAGCAGCAAGACGCGCTCCCCCTCCCGGGGCGTCGACTCGATCTCACCCTCCGCCGGCAACCTCCACGACTTGTGCACGATCATCCCGTGCTCCACCAGCTCTAGCAGATCCCCCTCCGTCACCATGGAGGGGAGGAAGTCCCCCTGGATCCACCCCGCCGGTAGCGCTCGCTGTCGCCGCTGAGCAGGAGCCGCCGCCTTCCCCTTCTTCTTCTTCGCCTCCAGCTTGCTAGTCTGACCCTTGGTCATGGCGTAAGCTACGGGTCTGCGGAGGAGAAGGAAATGGAAGGAGCTTGGGTGCGCGAGAGGAGGCGAGAGGAGCGGAGCAAGCAAAGGCAAGAGATCCGGCAAGTGTAACGAGAAAACCCTCGCCGCTGAGGTTTAAGTAAGGTTCCGACTGCGTCACTGGCAGGTGGCCCCGAAACCTTATCCCCGACCAACCGCGGCGATATTAGTGGAGAAGATGAAGGCGCGAGAATCGAGGCGTCAGGCGCTACTCGAGCGCGATGTCGTCATCCCCGCTGAGCACGCGGTAACCGAAATTTGAGGATCCTGGAAAATCCGACGCTGGTTGACTGGTCACGTCAGGAGATACCCTGGAAGCACTCGGTTTCCGATAGTTTGTTCCACAAATACTTCCACTCGGATCATTAGTCAAAAAAGATAAAATGGATCAAGGCTAGCAACGCCAAAGTCACATCCGTTCCAGTCGGATCCAAACTTCAAGCATCGCTTCGTTGTTCCAACCCCAATCCATTCGGGGACTAATGATGGAGTTATAATCCTAGGGTAGGGTCATAGGCCTCCCGTGTAGATCCAACCCAAGGACTACCCCTCATAAAGGACGAGGCCCTTAGTCAGTTTCGACTAAACTAAGGAGTTCCCTTCATCCAATCGGTAACAGATCCTCGACCATCCAGTTGGAGATTAGCATTCGGAGTTTATCAAACTAACCGACTGGATTCCACTCTGTGCATCATAACCTCCCTGGAGGGAAATGGTCATACGTTTCCATGTGCCTTTATTAGCATTTAAGACGTACGTTACCTGTAACGTAGGCATTTATTCGCCACTACTCCACCCATGTGCACCGAACCGTTGTGGAGGGCAGCGCAGTCTATATAAGCCACCCTCCCCCACTGGTGCAAGGGTTATCAACTCATTGTATTCCATATTCCACTTGACAACAAGCTCCCAGAGCACTGAGACGTAGGGATATTACCTCCACCGCTGAGGTGCCTGAACTCATACAACCTCGCCGTACCTAAGGCTCTGCCCATCCTTTCGTACCCTACATATCTACTGTCAGACTTATACCCACGACAAGGAGTTCATGTGTTCACCAAGTGCTTATGCGTTGTTCCGGTTCTTTATTAAAAGGAGAACCTTAATATCCCGTAGTATCCTTTTGGACCCGGTGCCACGGGAGGGATGGACAATAAATGTCATGCAAGTTCTTTTACCTAAGCACGTATGACTACACACGGAATGCATGCCTACATCACATTGACGAACGGGAGCTAGCCACATATCTCTCCGTGTTATAACTGTTGCATGATGAATATCATCCAAAAGAATCACCGACCCATTGCCTACGAGTTTGTCCCACTTCTGCTGTTACTTGTTTTGCTCTGCTGTTGTTACTACTTTTGCTCTGCTACTATTACTTGTTTTGCTCTGCTGCTGTTACTACTGTTGCTGCTACCGTTACTTGCTTTGCTCTGCTGCTACTTGCTACTGCTGTCACTTGCTACTGTTGCTAGTTGCTACTGCTGTCACTACTGTTGTTTCTTGTCACTGCTGTTACTCGTTACACTGCTGCTACCTGCTACAATACTTTTCTCGCGCCTTTGACAGGAAAGAATATTTTCCGTCCACGGTCAACTTCTGGTGCCATCGATACAACCGTTAGGAATAGTGTGCCGTCAACACATCATTTCTGGGACTGTTGCTATCATACTACTTTGCTGCTGATACTTTGCTTTCAGATACTAATCTTTCAGGTGTGGTTGGATCTGACACATTCAACTGCTAATACTTGAGAGTATCCTTTCACTTCCTATCGGGCGAACCTACAAATTTGGGTTGAATACTCTACCTTCTAAAACTGCCGCGAACCCACGCGCTGGTGGGCCATTGCAAGACAATTGCTAATTATTGAGCAACTGGGAGCAGTTCTGGCTCCGTTGCTACGGATGCATCAAGTCAGGAACAAGTCAACAACATTTGTCTAGTGCCATTGCCGGGGACTGCTAGCATGTCCCAAGGAAAAGATATTGGCAAATATGTATTGGAATTGCATATGCACTTGCAAGAAGTATTCTGGGCACGGTCTAATAGTACATGAGAGATGAATGGGAGAAGGAACAAAATATATTAGCTTACAACAACTGATCACATGATGTTGTTAGCAAAAAATTCTTTCTTTGCTTTGGGTGTTCGGTCGGCGAGGAGGAAGATGGAGGTGACCGGCGCTAACAATCACGACGATTATGTAGGAGCGGTCTGTGGTTGAGGGAAAGCAGTCTGCTAGGTTTCTTTTCCGCAACCTGTAGATAATTTTTTTGCTTAAAGGCAGCCTATTGATGTTTTTCTGAAGGAAGTAGGTGTTCAAATGGAACAAACTGCGAGGGTTTCCTCCTGTCCATCCTACCGAACATCTTTTTTAAGGCAGCTTATAGATTGATTTCCTTAAGGAAGGATGTGCTCACGCGGGATAAATTGCAAGGACTTCCTCCTGTCAATCCGACGGTTGTAGATTATCAGCATGGAGATCCAATGGATAATATCGTTAATTTTCTAGGATTAACGTGGAGCCTTGTATGGTGCATCCAATTAGTAAATATAAGATAAGATAATACATATTGATGTATGTTGTCGAATGAGTGTTGAAACACGTAGCGAATATCATTATTATCTTACCTTCACAAATTATTTCAGTAGATACAGGTATACTTACTTGATGAAACCCAAGTCTGAAATCATGAAGAGTTGAAAATCATCATGACAAGAAGATAAAATGTCTATGATGTGATCGTGGAGGTAAATATCCGAGTTATGAGTTTGGTATGGTTGTAAGACAATGCGGAAATTGTTTCACAAATCACGCCACCTCGAACACCATAGTGTAATGGTGTGTCCATACGTCGTAGCCATGCTTTATTGGATATCGTGTGTACTATGATGTCTCTTACCAATTTTCCACTATCATTTTGGGGTTATGCATTAGAGACAACCATATTCACTTTAAATATGGCACCATATAAATTCGTTGAGACAACCATGTATGAATTATGGTTTGGCAAGAAACCTAAGTTGTCGTTTCTTCAAGTTTGGGGTTGTGACGCTTATGTCAAAAGGCTTTTGCCTAATAAGCTCGAACCCAAAGAGGAGAAGTGCATATTTATAGGATACCCTAAGGAAACAATTGGGCATACCTTCTATCTTAGATCCGAAGGTAAAGTCTTTGTTGCCAAGAATGGATCATTTCTAGAGAAAGAGTTTCTTTCGAAAGAATTGAGTGGGCGGAAGGTAGAACTTGATGAGGTTATTGAACCATCACTTCAATTAGAGGGTAGCACGACACAGAAAGGTGTTTTTGTGACGCCTACACCAATCGAAGAGGAATATAATGATGATGGTCATGAAGCTTCAAATCAAGGCACTATCAAACATCGTAGGTCGACAAGGACACATTCTGTTCCTGAGTGGTATGGTAATCCTATCTTGGAGGTCATGTTGTTGAACAACGGTGAACCTACAAGCTAGGGAGAAGCGATGGTGGGCTCGGATTCCAACAAATGGTTACAGGCCATGAAATCTCAGATAGAATCCATGTATGAAAACAAAGTATGGACTTTGGAAGAATTACCTGATGGTCGTAAGGTTATTCATAACAAATGGATCTTTAAGAAAAGGACAAACGCGGATGGTAATGTTACCATCTATAAATCTCAACTTGTCACAAACCGGATTCATATAGTGGAGCAGTCATTTGGAATAGATCCAAGTGGAGCGTGGTAGTTGTTGGAAATATGCCCTAGAGACAATAATAAAATAGTTATTATTGTAGTTCCTTGTTCAAGATAATATTTTATTATCCATGATATAATTTTATTGAATGGAAACTCAGATACATGTGTGGATACATAGACAATACATTGTCCCTAGTAAGCCTCTAGTTGACTAGCTCGTTGATCAAAGATGGTTAAGGTTTCCTAGCCATAGACAAGTGTTGTCACTTGATAACGTGATCACATCATTAGGAGAATGATGTGATGGACATGACCCAAACTATGAACGTAGCATGTGATCGTGTCATTTTATTGCTACTATTTTTCTGCATCTCAAGTATATGTTCCTATGACCATGAGATCATGTAACTCACTGACACCAGAGTATTACCACTAGTAGAAAAACTAATTTATGTGAGATACATTAGTCCCGGTTTGTAAATGGACCGGCACTCGTGTGACCATTACTGCCGGTTCCAATGGCTAGGGGGCTGGCATCATTAGTCTCGGTTCTTGTTTAACCTCTAGTACTGGTTCATGAAACGAAGCGGGACTAAAGGGGTGGTGGCACGCTGGTGTCCGGCTGGGGCCCCACTAGCACCTTTAGTCCCGGTTCGTGGCACGAACCGGTACTAGAATCTCACATTTAGTCCCGGTTTGTGTCATGAATCGGGACTAAAGGTTTTCCTATATAAACCCTTTGTCCAGCCCTTAATCGCGCTCTCTGTTCTTCCCCTTTCCTCTATTCTCTATTCTTCCCCAAATCTCGAGCTCATCCTTCATTTTGCCCAAAATTTGTCAAGATTTGAAGCCCCCCATCCATCCAAGGTTAGCAAGTTTGTCCTTTTATCTCTCATTGCTAGATTAGCTCTTGCAATGCTCTATAAGTATAGTGTTTTGTGGGTTTTACTTTGGGAGTAATTATATGTGGTAGTTTATTTGATTTGTATGCAATCTGAGCTCAAATTAAGTCTTAGTTTGTCAATATAGGCGTGGTTTACTTAGTGCCTTCCCGTCCCCGTCCTAACCACCGTCGATCACCTACACTGTCTCGTCGTCGGCACCACCTTGGTGAGCCTCTTGTTCTTATTATGTTTTTTATAAAAAATAATGTTTGTGTCATTTAGATATATAGTTACTTCTATAATTTTCTTACCCGTACGTTGTTTGTTATACATAGTGGCATGGTTTGGATACTCGTCCCCATCGGCCCTTGTTCGGTTTAGGATTTGGATGTGTTATATTCTCTTTTATAAGTATTTGTTGCATTTCGTGTTTATGACAAATTATGCCCATCAAGTTGACATAGATATTTTTATCTAGGAGGTATGTGAACCGGAAATTCCAACCGACCCTCTTTTCGAGAGGTTAAATTTAGTTGAAAAAGAAAACTAGTATTTGAAAGAAAAAATGAAGAAGAGAAGATGAAACTGGAGTTGTATGTTGCTGATGTTGTCGATGATCATAAGATCAAGATGGAGAAAATGCGCTTTAAGATTTGAAAGATTAGAGAATATGCCATTGATAGCGAGGCTTTGTATTATTATGTTGTTGGATCAGTTGTTACCTTAGTTGCGATCTTGATCGCATTTGTTGTTGCATTTAAATGCTTTAACTAGAGAGTTTGTATGTTGTTTTCTGAGAATAAGTGTGTTGGAGCTTTATGTATGAATTTGTATTAATTTGGTCTTTTCGGTGTTGTGTATGAAGATGAGCCGACAATGGATGTACGATGACCGATGCTATCCCTGGTTCGTTAAAGGCGTGCATACTTTTCTGATTGCGACTAAGGCAAATAAGCGGGCGGATGGCTTTATGTGTTGTCCATGTGCTGTCTGTAAAAATGATCAGAATTACTCTAAGTCAAGAACCATTCACGTCCACCTGTTTGTGTCTGGTTTATGCCCCACTATAATGTTTGGACCAAGCACGGAGAAAGAGGGGTTATGATGGAAGACAATGAAGAAGAAGAGGACGACGACAACTATCCTGGCCATGGGTTCCCTGAATACGATGCTACAACAATGGGGGAAGAAGCCGAGACGGCAATGCGGGAAGAAGGTGAAAAAGAGGCATCAGATGGCTGATGATCTTGGTCGGGCCATTGTCGATGCAAAGAGAAACTGCGCAAGTGAAAAGGAGAGGCTGAAGTTGCAGCGCATGTAAGAGGATCACAAGAAATTGTTGTACCCAAATAGCGAAGCTGAGAAGAAAAAGCTGGGCACCACACTGGAATTTCTGCAAGGGAAGGCAGAGAATGGTGTATGTGAAAAGGGATTTGACAAGTTGCTGATAACATTAAATAAGATGCTTCTAAAGGACAACAAATTTCCTGACAGTACGTACAAAGCAAAGAAGGTTGTCTACCCTCTAGGATTAGAGGTGCAGAAGACACGTGCATGCCCTAATGAGTTCATCCTCTACCACGGTGAGTACGAGGATTTCAATGCATGCCCGGTATGCGGTGCAATGCGCTATATGATCAGCTGCGATGACCCTGGTGATGTTGAGGGCGAGCACCCCAGGAAGAATATTCCTGCCAAGGTGATGTGGTATGCTCCTATTGTTGGAAATATGCCCCAGAGCCAATAATAAATTGGTTATTATTATATTTCCTTGTTCATGATAATCGTTTATTATCCATGCTATAATTGTATTGATTGGAATTTCAAATACATGTCTGGATACATAGACAAAACACTGTCCCTAGTAAGCCTCTAGTTGAAGAGCTCGTTGATAAAAAATGGTTAAGGTTTCCTAGCCATAGACAAGTGTTGTCACTCGATAATGGGATCACATCATTGGGAGAATGATGTGATGGACAAGACCCAAACTATAAACGTAGCATATGATCGTGTCATTTTGTTGCTATTGTTTTCTGCATGTCAAGTATACATTCCTATGACCATGAGATCATGTAACTCACTGACACCGTAGGAATGCCTTGTGTGTATCAAACGTCACAAGTGGGTGACTATAAAGGTGCTCTACAGGTATCTCCAAAGGTTTCTGTTGAGTTAGGATGGATCAAGACTGGGATTTGTCACTCCGTGTGATGGAGAGGTATCTCGGGGCCCACTCAGTAGTACAACATCACAAACAAGCCTTGCAAGCAATGTGACTAAAGATTTAGCCACAGTATCTTGTATTACAAAACGACTAAAGGGACTTGCCGGTAACGAGATTGAAATAGGTATGGAGATACCGATGATCGAATCTCGGGCAAGTAACATACCGAAGGACAAAGGAAATGATATACGGGATTGTGTGAATCCTTGACATAGAGGTTCAACCGATAAGATCTTCGTATAATATGTAGGATCCAATATTCGCTATTGGATATTCGCCAGAGAGTGTGTCTTTGTCATGTCTGCATAGTTCTCGAACCTGCAGGGACTTAAGGTTCGGTGACGTTTCAGTATAGTTGAGTTATAGGTTTTGGAAACTGAAAGTTGTTCGGAGTCACGGATGAGATCCCGGACATCGGGAAGAGCTCTGGAATGGTCTGGAGGTAAAGATTGATATATCAGAAGTCCTGTTTAGGTTACCGGATTTTTTTGGGTTCATCGGCGCTGTATCGGGAGTACCGGGAGGGTACGAGGGACCATTGGGAGCGGAATCACACCCCGAGGGGCCTTATGGGCAGCGGGGGGGGGGGTAGAAACCAGCCCCTAGTGGGCTGACATAAGCTCCCACTAATGCCCATTAGGTTTGAGCGGCAAAAAACACAAAGGTGGAAAAGGTGGAAAGGGTTTCCAAGTGGAAAGGTGGAATCCTATTCCTAGTGGGATTGGAGTAGGCCTCCTCCATCTTCAATTTCGGCCAAACCTTGAGGGTTTTAGGCTGCCTCCTCCCCTCCCTACCTCCTATTTATATACAAGAGGAATTGAGGGTTTTTGAGACACAGAAAAACAGCCACGTGCTACCCTCTCTCTCTAGATCTGTTTCTCCTCTAGTCTAGTTTCAGCGGTGCTTAGGCGAAGCCCTGTTGGAATAGCTCCACCACCACAACCACCATGACGCCGTGCTGGAAAACTCATCTACCTCTTCGACCCTCTTGCTGGATCAAGAAGGCGTACATTGTCATCGAGCTGTACGTGTGCTATTCACGGAGGAGCCGTCCGTTCGACACTAGATCGGGATGGATCGTGATGGTATCGCGGGACGGATCGTGATGAGATCGCGGGACGGGCTGCGATTTGGATCGCGAAGATGTTACACTACATCAAACGCGTTATATATGCTTCCGCTTAGCAATCTACAAGGTATGCAGGTGCACTCTCCCCTCTCGTACATAATCATCACCATGGATAGGTATTTCCTGTGCATAGGAAATTTTTTGTTTCCCATGGGACGTTCCTCAACAAAGGTATCACAGCAAGGTTCATGCGTAGATGATATCTCGAGTAGAACACAAAGGAGATTATGGGCGTTGATGTTCAATTTGTTGCCCTCCTTAGTCTTTTCTTAATTCAGTGGTATTGTTGGATTGAAGCGGCCCAGACCAACTTTACTCGTATGCTTACGAGAGACCGGTTTCATCGAGTGACATGCAACTTATTGCATAAAGATGACTGGCGGGTGTCTGTTTCTTCAACTTTAGTTGAATTGTATTTGACCGAGGTGGTCCTTGGAGAAGGTTTAATTGCAATTTACATATCACCGTTGTGGCTTTGCGGAAGTAAGATGCGATCATACTAGATACCCATAGCAGCCATGTAAAAATTGCAACCACAAATAAGAGGACGTCTAACTTGTTTTTGCAGGGTATGCATGTGACGTGATATGACCAAAGACATGATATGATAAATTGGATGTATGGGATGATCATTCTGTAATAGTTAAATATCGACTTGCACATCGATGCTACAGCAACCAGCAGGAGCCATAGGGTTGTCTTTAAACTAACGTTTGTGCTTGCAGATGCTTTTACTATATCGCTAGGTATTACCTTTAGTAGTAATAACATAGATAGCATGACAACCTCGATGGCAACACGGCGATGGAGATAATAATGATGGAGATCATGGTGCGACGCCGGTGACAATGGAGATCATGCCGGTGCTTTGGTGATGGAGATCAAGAAGCACAAGTTCATGGCCATATCATGTCACTTATGATTTGCATGTGATGTTAATCCTTTTATGCACCTTATTTTTCTTTGGATGACGGTAGCATTATAAGGTGATCCCTCACTAAACTTTCAAGATGAAATTGTGTTCTCCCCGACTGTGCACCGTTGCGACAGTTCTTCGTTTCGAGACACCACGTGATGATCGGGTGTGATAGACTCAACGTTCACATACAATGGGTGCAAAACAGTTGCACACGCAGAACACTCGGGTTAAACTTGACGAGCCTAGCATGTACATACATAGCCTCATAACAAAAGAGACCGAAAGGTCAAGCATGAATCATATAGTTGATACGATCAACATGGAGATGTTCACCACTGAAACTATACTCAACTCACGTGATGATTGGACTTGAGTTAGTGGATTTGGATCATGCGCCACTCAAATGACTAGAGGGATGTCTATTTGAGTGGGAGTTTATTAGTAATATGATTAGCTAAACTCAATTGTCATGAACATAGTCCAAATATCTTTGTAAATTATGTTGTAGCTTGTGTTGTAGCTCTACTGTTTTGATATGTTCCTAGAGAAATTTTAGTTGAAAGATGATAGTCGCAATTATGCGGACTGGGTCCGTAAGCTGAGGATTGTCCTCATTGCTGCATAGAAGGCTTATGTCCTTAATGCACCGCTCAGTGTGCTAAACCTAGAGCATCATCTGTAGATGTTGCGAACATCTGACATACACATTTTTGATGAATACATGATAGTTCAATGTGTAATGCTTAAACGGCTTAGAAGTGAGGCGCCGCAGACGTTATGAATGTCACGGGACATATGAGATGTTCCAACAGATGAGATTAGGATTTCAGGCTCGTGCCCGTGTTGAGAGGTATGAGACCTACGACATGTTCCTTTGCCTACAAAGTAAGGGAGAAAAGCTCAATCGTTGAGTATGTGCTCAGTTGTCTAGGTGCTACAATCGCTTGAATCGAGTGGGAGTTGATCTTGCAGATAAGATAGTTATTGGCATAGTTTTCCAAAGTCATTGCCACCAAGGTACAGAACTTCATGATGAACTATAACATGCTAGGGATAGAATTGATGATCCTTGAGCTATTTGCGATGTTTGACATCACAAAGTTAGAAATCAAGTAGGAGCATCAAGTGTTGATGGTTAGTAGAACTACTAGTTTCGAGAAGGGTAAGGGTTAAAAGGGATGCTTTATGAAAAGGAAAACCAGTTGCCACTCTAGTAAAGAAACCCAAGGTTGAACCCAAACCCGAGACTAAGTGTTTCTATTATGCGGGGAATACTCACTGAAGTGGAACTACCCTAGCTACTTGGTAGATGAGAAGGCTGACAAAGTCGACAAAAGTATATTGCATATACATGATTTTGATGTGTACTTTACTAGTACTCCTAGTAGCACCGGGGTATTTGTGACAGCACGATGCCGACGTTCCAGAAGATTCCCCTTCTATTCTGTTTTCGTCGTGTGTTTATTTTTATTTGTCACATCATCATAGCATCATGCGCATCATCCGCATTGCATCGGCATCTCCGTTGCCGGCAGTTTTCAAACTTGCATCTGTTGTTAGTTGTCGGTTCTCTCCCTGTTCGTCGTTGTCCGTTCTGAGCCCGACCACACACGCACACGCCCGCGGCACCATCAAAATCTTGTTTTTAAAAGTGTCTTTAAAACTTTCTCTGATTGAGTTGAAACTTGGCGAGCGGTCTTAATTAGTTGTAGCTAGGACGCCGGTTAAATTTCGTCGCAATCGGAGTTCGTCTGGTACCCGAACGGTCGATCGTAGCGGCACCGTATTCGGTCTATCGTCGGACATTTTATCGGTGTTTTAGATTACGTGGCCGGGTGCCCGTTTCCCTCTCGTCATAGCCCATCTACACAGCCCATTAGTGCCACCTAGCCACTTCCTCCGTTCGTGGTCGTCGGATCACGATCGGATGGACGAGGTCCACCCCACCATAGACCAACCTATATAAGCTCCACCCCATGGAGAGACCTCTCTCACTCCACTAGGGTTCCCCCTAGTCATTTTTGCAGCCACCCCCTAGAAAACCCCCACCTGCTAGCTCCACCTCCTCTCTCCCCGAAATCCAAGCTCAGGTCAGATCTAGACCATTGGATATCCATCCAGAGGCCCAGATTCGCCCAAAAACCCCACCTACCGGACATGTCTGTGGCCAACTCGGACATGTCCGGGTAACCACAGAGCAAAGAGCCATCCCCGCCGGCTCCCTCCTCCTCCCCAGCTCCTCCCATGGCAGCCCCCATGCTCCTTCTCCTCGTCTTCCCGTGGGCAGCCGGGCGGAGCTCGCCAGATCGAGCCGCTCGCCCCGCCGGAGCCCTGGATCTCCTCGTAGCCGCAGCTCCCGCCAGTGACCGCCGCGTGCGCCGCGAGGCCTCGCCGCCAGCCGCCGTCGAGTGCGTGTCGCTCGGCCCCGCCCCGATCCAGGTCAGATCGGGAGCGTGAAGCCCCGTTGACCTGCCTCTTCTCGTCCCAGCGCCCGCAGCCGATAGCGATGAGCGCAGGCTCCCATCGGGCCGTCTCCGCTCGCGAGCGCCCGCGTAGGCCGGCCTCCAGCACCAGCGCCATGGCCCTCCCTTCAGCCCAGCATCTCTGCCTCCCCTCGTGGCCTTGGCCTGCAAGGTGAGAGCCCCCACGAGCCACTATTCCTCGCCCCAGGCAAATGATAACTATCCTGCGCCCGTGTACTGTAGGCCAACTGTTGTAGAATTAGGCCCAATAGGTTTTTATTTTAGAGTTTTCGAATTAGTTATTCCAGGAATTTGCTAGATATTAAAACGGTCGTAGTTTTTAATACGTACGTCGGATCAGAGCGAGTTGTATATGGATCTTGTGTAGTTTTGCGCTTAGATTCTTAATTTATAACTTGCATGCATGTTTGAAGTAGTTTGACCTGCCAAATGCCTAGTTTTGTGTGTTTTCCCAATAGGAATTGTTCCGTATTTATTTTCCGTGCGTGTGTGGATTGTTCGAACATTGTAGATAAAATGTTCATGTTTTTAGGGACCCTTTTCCATGTATTTTAGAGTAGGGGTTGGCATTTTTGCATGTAGGATTCTGTAGCTAGTTTGC
The DNA here is from genome assembly GCF_904849725.1 of Hordeum vulgare subsp. vulgare. Taxonomy (NCBI): domain Eukaryota; kingdom Viridiplantae; phylum Streptophyta; class Magnoliopsida; order Poales; family Poaceae; genus Hordeum; species Hordeum vulgare. Next base: position 495,564,995 of record NC_058524.1, on the reverse strand, counting down.
TATACCGTGTTTAGGATATATTCCCGCATATACGTGTGGCGTTTTTTTATTTTGCAATCCACATGGTATATATATTTTCGGGGTAGAAAAATCCATAGGATTTACCTATGTATTTAGTTTTAGCTTTTGAGCAAGTTAGTTCGCGTGATATTTTGCCATGATGTCGTTTTGTTTATTTTGTGGGATTTAATCCGTGCGTGTTATAAAAGAAGTTGTCAACTAGAGATATGCCCTTGGATGTGTTGGCTAGCCCCTGGTAATTTTGGTTGCAATAGAAATCAATGTTTAGGTGTGGTTTGCTTGTTCTTTACTTGCTAGGGAATAGTGTTCTTTAAAGATGCTGAAATATTTCCAAGTCTGAAATCTGTTATATTTTGTTGTTGTCTTTGCATGAGTTTATCTGGTGATCTGTAGCTCTTTTGAGGTTGGTGCAATGGAGTTAGTTGTAGACTTTGGGATTCTCTAGCATGCTGTGATTTTTCATGCTATTTGGAGTCCTGTAGCTTATGGTTTTGCTGCTGTCAATATGCCTCCAGATCAAAAACTGCAGTTTCATAAACTGTTATTTTCTCTAAGTCTGAAACAGTGTGTGAGAAGCCATTTTGTGACTTCTTTCCCTAGTGATCCATGCTGCCATGCTAGGTGTTATTGGTTGTATGTTGTAGTGCTTGTTTCCCTCTATCGTCTCATGCCTTGGTTGAGCATATTGGATTTGTGTAGCTCGTAGTTGTGGGGTGTAGAAAATGATATGTGGCTGATTTTGGTAGATTGTAGTGATTTCTTGTTTAGCTCGTAGTTTGTGAACCGTTGCTCCGTTTTGGTCGTGTCTTATATGGATCTTTCTTAGAATCTCGTGTAGTTTCGTATTATCTTGCTGGTTGTGTGTTTTGAAGTGCTCGTGACTGTCGTTGCACACATTTTGCATTCATGCCATCATATCTTGCGGTGCTCGAATCTTTTGAACCGTAGCTCCGTTGGAGAAGTTCTCTATGTGTAAATTGCTTGTAACGACGCGTAGAATGACGTGAACCTATTTGTTTTTCTGTTTAACAAACATTTAAACGTGTTAGTTCAGATCTGGACAGAATTGTAAATTAAGATGTGAGGTCATCTCGGAGATGCTATATGTCATTTTTTGACCTCATTTAAAATGCCTAGATAGGTAGATTAATTGCTCTTCACCTCTTGCCATGTTTAATAACATTTAATATTGCCGAGTACCTAATCGGGATAGAACTAAATAACTCGTATGTGGAGTTTCATTAATATGCAACTCGTTGCATATTGGACTTCACTTAATGTGTAGTGTTTGATTGTTGTAAATTGTCATGCCATGTCTTGCATACATTCAGCTGTTCATGCATCATTTGTGTTGTGCATCATGTGTGAATATCGTGTGTTGATCCTTGTGTCCGGTTTGCTTCGTCTCGATAGAGTTCCGCAAGCGTGTCGGATTGTGAGGACCCGTTCGACTACATCGGTTCGTGTGCTTCACGGAGCCGTTCTTCTTCCAAGCGGGATCTCAGGCAAGATGACCATTTCCCTAGATACCATTACTATCATTGCCATGCTAGTTTTATCGCTTCTATCGATTATGTCTCGTTGCCTACCACATGTTAAATATGAGCCTCTCGACAATGCCATGAAAACCTGCAACCTGTTCAGCACCTAGCAAACCACTGATTGGCTATGTTACGGCTTGCTTAACCATGTGTTAGCGTTGCTAGTTGCAGGTGCAGTTGCTTCCATGTGATAACATGGGTTCCTTGTTATATCACCATATAAATTCTATTTAATTTAGTGCACCTATATACTTGGTAAAAGGTGGAAGGCTTGGCCTTTCTAGCCTGGTGTTTTGTTCCACCTTTGCCCCCTTAGTTTCGGCTACCGGCGTTATATTCCTTAATTGAGCGCTCCTAACACGATTGAGGTTGTTATGGGGACCCCCTTGATAATTCGTTTTATATTAAAGCTGGTCTGGCGAGGCCCAACATTGGTTCTACATTTGTCCAACATAATAATTTTGTTAACACTGAAATGCATAGGGCGTCATGAACCCGAGGAGTAATTTTACATAAATAGGGGGCCCAGTGCTGATGGTGTTGGTCCCAAACGGTGTGCCTGCGAAGCCACCGCGAGGAAACTCAAGGTTTGGCACTCGTAGCTAGTTCCATCTGGTCGTGTCCTGAGAACGAGATACGCGGCTCCTATCGGGTTCGTCAACACGTCGGGCGGCCTTGCTGAGTTAGTTTTACCTTTGACGAATGTCTTGTGCATCGGGATTCTGGTGATGCTTTGGGTAAACTCAGAGTTGAGGTTTTCCACTAAGGAGTCCGACGAGATCGCGAGTTTCCTGATCGAGGATTTCTATGCGGCTTGTGGTAATTTGTGATGGATTAGTTGGAGCACCCCTGCAGGGTTAAATCTTTCGGAAAGCCGTGCCCGCGGTTATGTCGCAACATGGAAACTTTGTTTAACACTGGTTCTAGATAACTTCAAGTTAACTTAATTAAAACTTGCCAACTGAGTGCGTAGCCATGACTGTCTCTTTCGCGAGTTCCTTCTCCGACCGAGGACACGGTGGGGTTATGTGTGACGTAAGTAGGTGTTCAGGATCTTTCAGTTGGTCATCAGTAGTTCACGTCTGCTATACGTAGATCATCCCCCCTCTTAGTTCTTGTACTCGTAAGTTTAGCCACTAAATATATGCTTAGCCGCTGCTGCAACCTCACCACTTAACCATACCTCACCTATTAAGCTTTGCTAGTCTTGATACCTTTGGAAATGAGATTGCTCAGTCCCCTGTGGCTCACAGATTACTACATCACCAGTTGCAGGTACATATAAAAGTTACTTGACGTGAGCGCATTGATTGTTCATTTGGAGTTTCTTCTTCTTCTTCTTCTTCATCGATCTAGGATGGGTTCCAGGTCGGCAGCCTGGGATAGCAAGGATGGACGTCGTTATTCTTTTCTCGTTTGTTTTCGTCCGTAGTCGGACCCTGCTGTTTTTCATGATGTTTATGTATTGTACTGATGTGACTCTGATGTAGCTTGTGGCGAGTGTAAGCCAATTCCATATATCTCTTCTTTTCAGTACATGTACTTGTAATGATATCCAGTCTTGCGAAACGACGAGATGCGCTTTTATCCCTGATGAGGCCCTCGTGCCAAATTGAGGAGAGGATCGCATCTTGGGCGTGATAGTATTAGATACCGGTTCAGGTTGCTAAGTGTTAGTAACTCGAAATAAAAACTACAGAATAAACAGATACTAGCTAAAGGTGAGGTGACGATGTGTTGAAAGTGTTTCCAAGGTTGATGATATCAACATCGCACGCTCCCTCTACCATCGGGATTAGTGTTGAACCTAAATAAATGTTATTTGGTGTTTGCGTTGATCATGAACATGATTGGATTGTGTTTATTGCAATACGGTTATTCATTTAAGTTAGATAATAAAAGTGATTCTATTTACATGAATAATACCTTCAATGGTCATGCACCAATATGAATGGTTCATTGAATCTCGATCGTAGTGATACACATGTTCATAATATTGATGCCAAAAGATGCAAAGTAGTAATGATAGTACCACTTACTTGTGGCACTGACACTTGAGTCATATTGGTGTACAACACATGAAGAAGCTCCATGCCGACGGATCTTTGGACTCATTTGTTTTTGAGTCGTTTGAGACATATGAACCATCCCTATTGGTGTAAACACATGAAGAAACTCCATGCATATGGATCATTTGGACTCACTTGATTTTGAATCACTTGAGACATGCAAATCATGCCACATGGGCAAGATGACTGAAGGCCTCATAGTATTGAGATGGAAGAAGAAAGTAACTTTTTGGAATTAATGCATTTCGATGTATGGAGTCCAATGAGTGCTGAGGCACGAAGTGGATATCATTATGTTCTTACTTCACACATGATTTGAGTAGATACTGGTATATTTAATTGATGAAACACAAGTCTGAATCATTGAAAGGTTCAAGCAATTTCAGAGAGAAGTTGAAGATCGTCGTGACAAGAGGATAATATGTCTATGATGTGATCGTGGAGGTAAATATCTAAGTTGTGAGTTTGGTATACATTTAAGAGGATGTGAAAATTGTTTCACACCTAATGCTAGCTGGAACACCATAGTGGGATGGTGTGTCCGAACTTCGTAGCCGCACCCTATTAGATATGGTGCATATTATGATGTCTCTTATCAAATTACCACTATCGTTTTGGGGTTATGCATTGGACACAACACCATTCACTTTAATAGGGCACCACATAGTTCCGCTGAGATGACACCGTATGAACTATGGTTTGGAGAAACCTAAGCTATCATTTCTTAAAAGTTTGGGGCTACGATGCTTATGTCCAAAGGCATCGGCCTGATAATATGGAACCCAAAGTGGATAAATGCATCTTCATAAGACACCCAAAATAGTTGGATATACCTCCTATCTCAAATCCAAAAGCAAATTGTTTGTTTTAAAAAACTGGTCCTTTCCCGAGAAAGAGTTTCTCTCGAAAGAATTGGGTGGGAGGATGGAGGAACTTGATGAGGTTATTGAACCAACACTTCAACCAGAGAGTTGAAGGGCGCAGGAAGCTGTTCCTTTGGCGCCTACACCAGTTGAAGTGGAAGCCAATGATGGTGATCATCAAGCTTCGGATCAAGTTACTACCAAACCTCGTAGGTTGACAAGGATACGCGCTACTACAGAATGGTGCGGTAATCCTGTCTTGGAGGTCATGTTGCTGGACAACAATGAACCTACGAGCTATGGAGAAGCGATGGTGGGCCCGGATTCTGAAAAATGGCTAGAGGCCATGAAATCCGAGAGAGGGTCCATGTATGAAAACAAAGTGTGGACTTTGGAAAAACTACTTGATGGTCGTAAGACTATTAAGTACAGATGGATCTTTAAAAGAAGACAGACAATGATGGTGAAAGTCACCATTTGAAAAAGCTCGACTTGTTGCAAAGAGGTTTCCGACAAGTTCAAGGAGTTGACTGCGATGCGACTTTCTCACTCGTAGCGATACTAAAAGTCTGTTGGAATTTGGTTAGCAGTTGTTGCATCTTGCAGATGGATGTCAAAACATTGTTTCCTCGACGATTTCGTTGAGGAAAGTTTGTATGTGATACAACCATAAGGTTTTGTCGATCCTAAGGATGCTAGCAAGTATGCAAGCTCTAGCGAATCTTTTAAGGACTGGTGTATGCATCTCGGAGTTGGATGTGTGCTTTGATGTGATGATAAAAGCTTTTGGGTTTATACAAAGTTTGTGAGATACTTGTATTTCCAAGGAAGTGAGTGGGAGCACTATAGAATTTCTGATGAGTATATGTGGTTGACATATTGTTGATCGGAAATGATGTAGAATTTCTGGAAATCATATAGGGTTGTTTGAAAAGGTGTTTTCAGAGGAATACCTGGATTGAGCTACTTGAACATTGAGCATTAAGATCTATAGAGATAGATCAAGATGCTTGATAAAACTTTCAATGAAATGCATGCCTTGACAAGTTTTTGAAGGAGTTCATAATAGATCGGCGAAGAAGGAGTTCCTGACTGTTTGTAAGGTGTGAATTTGAGTAAGACTCAAAGCCCGACCACGGCAGAAGAAAGAGAAAGGGCGAAGGTTGTCCCCAATGCATTAGCCATAGGACTTATAGTATGTTATGCTGTGTACCGCACCTGATGGGTGCTTTGCCATGAATTTGTCAAGGGGTACGAAAGTGATCCACGAATGGATTACTGGACAGCGGTCGAAAATTATCCTTTGTAACTAGTGGACTAAGGAATTTTTCTCGATTATGGAGGTGTTAAAAGAGTTTGTCCTGAAGGGTTACGCTGATGCAAGCTTTGCCACTAATCTGAAAAACTGTGAGTAGTAAACCGGATTCGTATAGTGGAGCAGTCATTTGGAATAGTTCCAAAATAGCACATTAGTAGAAGCACCTACAGGATGACATAGAGATTTGTAAAGCACACCCAGATCTGAAAGGTTCAGACCCGTTGACTAAAACTTCTCTCACAAGCAAGACATGATCAAACCCCATAACTGTATGGGTGTTAGATTCATCAAAATCACATAGTGATGTGAACTAGATTATTGACTCTAGTGCAAGTGGGAGACTGTTGGAAATATGCCCTAGAGGCAATAATAAATTGTTTATTATTATATTTCCTTGTTCATGATAATCATGTATTATCCATGCTATAATTGTATTTATTGGAAAGACAAATACATGTGTGGATACATAGACAAAACACTGTCCCTAGTAAGCATCTAGTTGACGAGCTCGTTGATCAAAGATGGTTAAGGTTTCCTAGCCATAGAGAAGTGCTATCACTTGATAATGGGATCACATCATTAGGAGAATGATGTGATGGAGAAGACCCAAACTATAATGATCGTGTCATGTTGTTGCTATTGTTTTCTGCATGTCAAGTATACATTCCTATGACCATGAGATCATGTAACTCACTGACACCGGAGGAATGCCTTGTGTGTATCAAACGTCGCAACGTAACTAGATGACTATAAAGGTGCTCTACACGTATCTCCAAAGGTTTCCGTTGAGTTAGCATGGATCATGACTGGGATTTGTCACTCCGTGTGACGGAGTGGTATCTCGGGGCCCATTCGGTAATACAACATCACAAACAAGCCTTGCAAGCAATGTGACTAAAGATTTAGCCACGTGATCCTGTATTACGGAACGAGTAAAGAGACTTTCCGGTAACGAGATTGAAATAGGTATGGAGATACCGATGATCGAATCTCGGGTAAGTAACATACCGAAGGACAAAGGGAATGATATACGGGATTGTGTGACTCCTTGACATAGAGGTTCAACATATGAGATCTTTGTAGAATATGTAGGATCCAATATGGACGTCCAGGTCCTGCTAATGGATATTGGCCAGAGAGTCTCGGTCATGTCTGCATAGTTCTCGAACCCGGAGGGTCTGCACAATTAAGGTTTGATGACGTTTTCGTATAGTTGAGTTATAGGTGTTGGTAACCGAAAGTTGTTCGGAGTCTTGGATGAGATCCTGGATGTCACAAGGAGCTCCGGAATGGTCTGTAGGTAAAGATTGATATATAGGAAGTCTTGTTTTGGTCACCGAAAAAGTTTTGGGCTCATGGGTAGTGTACCGGGAGTGCCGAGAGGGTACCGGGGACCATCGGGAGGGGCGTCACACCCCGAGGGGCCTTAATTAATGGCTGTTGCAGGATAGAAACCAGCCCCTAGTGGGCTGACATAAGCTCCCACTAAGGCCCATGAGGTTTGAGAGGCAAAAAAACCCAAAGGTGGAAAAGGTGGAAAGGGTTTCCAAGTGGAAAGGAGGAATCCTATTCCTAGTGGGATTGGAGTAAGACTCCTCCACCTCGAATTTCGGCCAAACCTTGAGGGTTTAAGGCTGCCTCCTCCCCTCCCTCCCTCCCTCCTATATATACTAGAGGTATTGATGGTTTTTGAGACACAGAAAAAGCCACGTGTTGTCCTCTCTCTCTAGATTTGTTTCTCCTCTAGAATAGTTTCAGCGGTGCTTAGGCAAAGCCCTGCTGGAATAGCTCCACCACCACCACCACCATGCCACCGTGCTAGAGAACTCATCTACCTCTTCGCCCCTCTTGCTGGATCAAGAAGGCGGAGATCGTCATCGAGATGTACGTGTGCTGACTGCGGAGGAGCCGTCCGTTCGACACTAGATGAGAATGGATCGTGATGGGATCGCGGGACGGATCGTGATGAAATCGCGGGACGGGCTGCGATTTGGATCGCAAAGATGTTCCACTACATCAACCGCGTTATATATGCTTCCTCTTAGCAATCTACAAGGGTATGTAGATGCACTCTCCCCTATGATAGATGATCATCACCATGGAGAGTATTGCCTGTGCATAGGAAAAAATTTGTTTCCCATGTGACGTTCCTCAACACCTATAATACTACGATTGAAATGTTTGTTCCAAAACAAAGAGCATGCCGAGTTGATGCAATGGCACATAGAAGAGCATAAGAAAGATGGGAAGATGAGAGAACCCGCTGACGGGTTGCAGTGGAGAAAAATCGAGAGAAAGTGGCCCGACTTTCCAGCTGACGCAAGGAACATATGGTTTGGTCTAAGCGCAGATGGCATTAATCCTTTTGGGGAGTAGAGCGGCAATCATAGCACCTGGCGTGTGACTCTATGTATGTATAACCTTCCTCCTTGGTTGTGCATGAAGCGGAAGTACATTATGATGTTAGTGCTCATCCAAGGACCTAAGCAACCCGGCAAGGATATTGATGTGTACCTAAGGCAATTAGTTGAAGAACTCTTACATCAGTGGAATGAAAAAGGTGTACATGCGTGGGATGAGTACGGAGGGGGGGAATTTGAGCTACATGTGTTGGTGTTTGTGACCATCAATTATTGGCCCGCTCTCAATAACCTTTCAGGATAGACAAACAAGGGATACCATGCATGCACGCATTGTTTGGATGATACCAACAATATATATTTGGATAATTGTAAGAAGAATGTGTACCTGGGACATCGTCGATTTCTTCCGAGCAGGCATCCTGTAAGAAAGAAAGGCAAGCATTTCAAAGGTGAGGCAGATTACCGAAAGAATCCTCGCCATCGTACTCGTGATGATGTACTTGATCTGGTCAAGGATTTAAAAGTAATCTTTGGAAAGGGTCCTAGTAGACAATCTGTTTCGAATGACGATGAGAGACGCGCACCCATGTGGAAGAAGAAATATATATTTTGGGACCTACCTTATTGGAATGACCTAGAGGTCCGCTCTGCAATTGACGTGATGCACGTGACGAAGAATCTTTGCGTGAACTTGCTAGGCTTCTGGAGCCCACGTGAAGGGGGAGGAGAACTCCAATTGAGCGCGCGTGCGACACCGGTGTTGAGGTCCCTGGAAGCAGCGATTCAAGGGCCCTTCCTTCTTTTTATTGCGCCATATTTCCATCCATGTAATGCAACATCTTGGTCACGCGGGGTGTGTAAGAAGGGTTATGTCCTTCACACTTTAAATGGAATGCTATTTTTGATCGAAAGTGAACTGCTCCTTGGCATTCTCTGCCAAGCTTGGACCCTCTTGAAGATCTTCCCGATGCCTCGTGTTGTCGAGACCTAGACCCCGAGCGTGGGTACGGAGGATCCTGAGGTGGCCCCTCAGGGATCCATCTTCCTCGCATGGGTGGATGCTACTTTTGGGGAATGCCTCCCGAGGCCCACGAGGGGAATCCCACGGAGGAGGCGCCCTGTATTCATGGTGCCTGCTTGCTTCCCTGTGTCTGGGCGTCACGCGAGAAGTACAAGCCCCCCATGTCCTTGATGAGGTGACGTATGCATGGAGTTTTTCGCCGGGCACAATCCATTTCCCTATGTTCCCCACGTCGCCAGGGGACACCTACTTCAAGGAACCGTGCCCAGCCCCCGGGAGGGCGAGGCCGAGGGTAGGCTGGCAGGCACGCACCTCAAGGGCGTTCCTTGCCGTCATCATCTCATCATCATCGCTATCCCCCAAGGCGAGGTATTGGGCTTCTTCTGGTGTGGTCATGGTAAAAAAAGGAGGAACCAAGGAAACTTTGAAAAGCCAAAAGACCAAAACTTTTATCAAGAACCCAAGGCTAACTTGTTCGCGAGCCTAAAAAGGGCGATGCGGCTACCACATCAAGACGGATCTGCCTAGGGGATCGTTCACATGTTGAAGAAAAAGGCGAATGAAAACTGCCGCCTTATGAACCATGGATCAACCTCAGAAAGAAAAGTGGGTGTCGTATCCAGCACGGGTCAACCTAAAAAAAGAGTGCGATTCACGAGGCATCTTCTTCGATCGTCTTCTTCCACCAGCGCAGAGCATATGGACTTCCACTAGGACGTGGGCGGGGGTCCTCCACCGCGGCCATGACACGGCTTGTCGTGGGGTTACTCATTGGAGGCCCTCGAGCTTGTACAGCCCAACACTCATTATTACGTGAGAGGGTCATGGGCGGCGATAGGTTAGCGGATACCCGGGGCACAAGGTTGAGGATTTCCTAACCCGGTCTTTAGGTGCGCCCTTGTGGCCCAAACATGTGTAATGTTCACACCCCGCATACCCCCACCAACACCTTTGCGTGCACCCATGGCCCAAGAATGAGTGTTGTTCACACCCCGCATGACCATGACAGCACATCATTAGGAGAGTTGTCGTGTGGAGCCTCAATGCTCCCGTCCAGATCCGAGTTGTGTCCTCTTCATCCTGTTCATGATGGCTTGTCGAGAGGGCGCACTAATAAGAACCTTGGCGAGATGTCTTGCCAGAGCTCTGTCACTTAGATTTCTCAGCGCTGTGAGGACATGTCCTGCACAAACGCCATGTCGAACCCCTCACCGTCGATCCTTCATTTGGCGGTTGCAAGGATGCGTCAATCCCCGGTAGCATCAGAGAACCAGAGCTTAAAGCTCAAACAAACTATACCATCTCAAGTGCAGGTTCATTGAGTTTGTTACACGTCGAGAAAGCACCCACTCAAGGCGAGACAGAATACATGGAACTGCCTCAGTCAAGCAACCAAAAAAATCACTTGGCACCCATGCTGCTGCGGGAGTGTTGGGCCTCTTGACGATGCGCACTGTTGCAGCCTACCCCTTCGAAAGGGAAGGATGGCCAGCTCCAGAAGCTTCAACACCTCGCGAGGGAGATTTCTGAGGCCCCAAGGACCCGCGGGTTCCGGCACTTCGCGAGGCCCGCGAGACCCCACTTCCTGTTGCTCGCCGGTCTTCAGAACGATGATCTCCCACGTCCTTGGTGCCCCACACCATGCTTGCATGCCACGCTGCACGCCTACATGGGCCAGGCGACTCCCAGGCAGGAGCCCTCGAGCCCGGCCTGACGAGGGCGTCGGGCGCAGCCCCCTATGAAGGAGGGAAGTGCATGCAGGCCAAAGGTGCGGTGAGCATAGTGTCGATGCCAGTCGCGGCCCTTCCCATCCTGTCGACATAGACACGGGCCAGGTGCCGGGCGGCGCACTCGCCTTTGGCAGATTCGCCTACCCGGGAGTCCTTCATGTTGTGGGTGCGCATATTGTGGTGAGCGTAGAACACCCTGCCGACTCTTCCAGGCATGCCCGTGGGAGGGCCTTGCAACGGCTGAGAGTCGGTCATCGGGACTCGGAGGAGAAAGAGCACGGTGCCAGGTGCACCCCCTTCCAGGAACCTTGAGCTGAGACCCAATTGTCTCGCCGCGTGGTGGTGGAGGCGGCTCCCTGGCTAAGCCCCCCGCTTCTGGCACCGGGGGACGAAGCGAGGCATAGGGCGCCAAAGCCCTCCTGGCGATGACGACGAGATTAGCGATGCTTTCCTTCAAGCATCATATCCTCCATCCATCGGGCGGTGGTAGAGCAGCTCACTCGCCATGAGCAGCGCGCCTTGTGTGTTGAAATCTCCCACTTGAGCACAGACTACGGCGGACACGACGGGGGGCATGGCGGAGCGGCCGCCATGCCGCGCTGGGGGCCATGAAGAGCCATTTTACCCATAGTCGATGATGGTCGTGGCCGCGACACCGGCGGGCCGGTAGCGGCTGTCCGACGCCAAGCCCTCGGGGCGCATGTAGTGAGCGTGAGGCATGGGTTCCGTGAAGCCGGAGCACCACTGGAGACGAAGAGCGGCTGCGCACCCCTACGCGGCGCACCAAATGTCGCAATCGGGGCTTCGCAGACCCAAGAAAAGGTTCTAACTCTAAGGTGTGCTCGCTCTCCAACCATGTTCTACCTCTCAACTTCATGACAACTCTCCGACTTCACGAGCTAAGGTAAGCGGACTAGAACACACATCGGTTTACCCAGGCTCGGGCCACCTTGCAGTGTAAAACCCTACTCTTGCTTGTTTTAGGATTGCTTGAGGTGGAAGACGAGTACAAAGGTGGGTTCTTGCCCTGGTGGAGACGATCGGGGTTGGATCCATTACTACGGGGGCTGGGCCTCTCTTTTATATTGGTCATGGTCCTATTCCCCTAAAAAAATGGCGGGAAGGGTTGACACAACGAACGTTTTAAAAGGGTACAAAGGTGGTCTTCGACTGCAAAAGCTTGTCCTCGTGATGCGGTGGTGGGCTTGCGGGTGACCTCCGTCCTGCCGAGCCCCCAGCCTTGGTCCTCTTGCACCGATCAGGGAACCTTTGGGATATGCTTCACAACCCGCCATTAGCCCTTGGTTCCTTAGCACGAAAGCAGAAATCTCTCCTCCCCATGACCACTGGCACCGCTCCTGCGCTTCCTGCATGCCTTGCATCGCCCACACGGATCATACAGCCGTGGGTCCCGGTCACGCCGCCTTCGATGGAGTGGCCCTACGAGGGCCTTAGGGGTAGCCTCGGGACACGCCCTTTCTATGGGTGACCCATCCACACCCTAGGTGGTGACCCCTTGACGCTTACCTCACGAGGGTCTACCTTGTAGAGCTTGCCGATGGGCCGAACCAGGCTCTCCCAACCGCATCGCGCCCGGGGACGTAGGCCGATAGGCCTGGGTACCCCTGGTCCCAGAGGCCCACCAAACAAGATGCGAGAAGAATGGAGATGGAGTATATTAGTACCAATCTACAATAACAATGGGGATGTTTAGAGTGTACTAATTACTATGGAATTAAACTGTTGATCCATACAATGAAGCTATCTGAGAGAGTCATTAAGCACCGCTTAAGAAGAATGACAGGCGTGACCAAAAATCAGTTTGGTTTCATGCGTGGGAAGTTGACCATGGAAGCCATTCTCTTGGTACAAAAACTTATGGAGATATATAGGGAGCAAAAGAAGGACTTGGATATGGTGTTCATTGACTTGGAGAATGCCTATGATAAGATCCCGCGGAATGTTATGTGGTGGGCCTTAGAGAAACACAAAGTCCGAGCAAAATACATTACCCTCATCAAGGACATGTATGATAATGTTGTGACAAGTGTTCGAACAAGTGATGGCGATGCTCATGACTTCCTGATTAAGATAGGACTCCATGATGGGTCAGCTTTGAGCCCTTATATTTTTTCCTCGGTTATGGATGAGGTCACAAGGGATATACAAGTAGATATCCCATGGTGAATGCTCTTTGCAAATGATGTGGTGCTATGGAGGAAACCTTGGAATCGAAAGGTTTTAAACTTAGTAGGACATGGGTCAACAGGAAGTTGGAGTTATGGAGACAAACCTTGGAATCGACAGGTTTTAGACTTAGTAGGACTATGACCGAGTAAATGAGGCGCGCTTTCAGTACAACTAAGAACGAGGAGGAGGGGGATCTTAGCCTCCATGGGCAGGTGGTACCTCAGAAGGACACCTTTTGTTATTTGGGGTCAGTGTTGCACAAGGATGGGAATATCTATGAAGATGTGAACCATTGAATTAAAGCCGGATGGCTGAAGTGGCGCCAAGCTTCTGGCATTCTCTATGACAAGAGGATGCCACAAAAGCTAAAACACACTTCCATAGGACGGCGGTTCAACCCGCGATGTTGTATGGTGCTGAATGTGGGCTAACTAAAAGGTGACATGTGCAACAGCTACGTGTGGCGGAGATGCACATGTTGAGATGGATGTGTGGACACACAAGGACCGAATCTGGAATGATGATATTTGATACAGAGTTGTGGTAGTGCCAATTGAAGAGAAGCTTGTCCAACATCATCCGACGGATGGGTATATTAATTGCAGGCCTCCAGAAGCCCTAGTGCATAGCGGACGGGTAAAGCATGATGATAATGTAAAGAGAGGTCGGGGTAGACCAAACATGACATGGGAAGAGTTTGTAAAGAGAGATCTAAAGGATTGGATCATCACCAAAGAACTAGCCATGGAGAGGGGTGAGTGGAAGCTTCCTATCCATGTGCCAGAGCCATGAGTTGGTCACGAGATCTTATGAGTTTCACCTCTAGCCTACCCCAACTTGTTTGGTACTAAAGTCTTTGTTTTTGTTGTTGTATAAAAATATATTTCCACTATCCATACTATACTTGTATCACCATATTTTTGCCAAATTAGTGCACCTATACAGTTTGCCATTGTATTGGGCGTGTTGGGGACACAAGAGATTTCTTGAATTTGATTATAGGATTGCTTGAGAGAGACCATATTCATCATACACCTCATGTGGATTGGTAAACCTTAGGTCATCCACTTGAGAAAAATTTTGCACTATCCAACAAACTCTGCACTTGGAGGCCCAACAACGTCTACACGAATAAAGTTGCTTATTAGACATCAAGCTCTGTTGTGGCACCCTTTTCAAAAGATGAGTGCTTGAAGGTATATCTTTATGTATTGCAATTAAATCTTTTAGTTACTTTGTTAACTAGTTTGGTTTTTTAAAATAAAACTACAAAAAATGGAATTTCGGTTACCTCAATTTTTTCGCCTTTTTAATGTCTTTTGTCAAAATGATGCTTCGGAAAATTGTGCTCAACTGTTAGAGGAAGAAGTTAGAAAAATGCTTAATGTGAATTCCATGAATGATGAGCATGATAGTAATATTGTTAGTACGAATTATCTGAATATCTATGATGCTAACAATATGCAGAGCCAGAAGCTTGACGATACTATGTGTGATGAAGATGATATTTTCTGTCCCCAGAAGTTTTGATGAGCATATTTATTACAATGATAGCATGCCTCCTATCTACAATGATTATCGTGACGACATGTATGCTATAAAGAGTAATAATAACCATGAAACTTGTCATCATGATTTTAATTTTCAATTGGATTACGCCGCTCAAATATCACATGATAATTTTTTTGTTGAGTTTTCTCCCACTACTACGAATGAGAGAAATTTTGCTTGTGTGGGTAGTAATAAAAACTCTATGCTTGTAAATCATGTAAAGGATACATTTTCTCATAGTTGTATTGTTGAATTCCTTCATGATGCTACTAAAAATTATTATGATAGGGGAAGATGTGCTTATGTATATTTCAATAATATTAAGTTTCCTCTCTTTTTGTTCAAAATTTGAACTCATGCTTGTTTTGGCTTCCTATGCAAGTTGATTCTTGCTACAATAAATTGTTTGCTTGCAAAATCACTATGCATAGGAAGTAGGTTAGAATTAAATTTTCTTGCCATGTGATCCATGATGCTCTCTTGCATGTTTCAATTACTACATTTCATGCGAGCATCATTTAAATCATCATGCCTAACTTAAAGGCATTAAAGAAAAGAGCTTGTTGGGAGAAAAACCCGATACTTCTACCTATTGTTTTGTGTGTTCAAATGATTAAGATCATGTATTAATAATTTTTTGTGTCTTTGATTTAAATAATATGCCAAGTAAATCCTTTGAAATAGTGTGGATTCATGCTTGTTTGATTATGTGCAAAAATAGAAAATTTTACGTCCACTGCATAATTTATATGATTTTACTAGAGAGACAAAAAATTCTAAATTTTTCACAAAGTTTTTCTATTAGAATTATCTACATTGTCCTAATTTTTTCAGAATTTTCAAAACATAGGGAAGTATCGAAAATGCCTATTGGAGCTCGGGATCCATGGCACACTTTGTTTGAAAACCACAAAAATCATCAAAAATCATACTTTTACATTTCAAAAAAATCTACAAAAATACGGATATACATGCACTCCTAACACGCATTGATAATTGTTTTTATAATAAAACATGTTGAAACGAGATCTGTGAAAAAAGACAAATTAGTGGCTTTTTAAAAATGATACTATTCATCCCAAAATTCTATGCATTTTTTCTTTTGCACATATCGCATCTTAAGGTATTTCACCCTGAATTTTTGCACACTTATAAATTTCATTCTTGTGTACTTGCATGTTTTTTTCCAGATTTTTTTAAAAGTGAAAAAAAATTAATTTTGAATTTTTCAAAAATAAAGGGTGACATGGAGCCCGAGCTCCAAATTTTATTGAAATGTGGAAATATTCTGAAATTTTTACACAACAATTTCAGAAAAAGTTTTTAGCGTGTCCTAAATTTTCATAATTGTTGGAGTTGCTTAAGTACACTATTTAAATTAATTGCTACACACTGTCCTGTTTGGATAGATTGCTGTCATAGTTTTGGTATCTACTTATCCTAGAGTTTTCATGGCTTATATTGGTAGATATAAATTGTGGAAATGATATTATACAGTATCTAATGTTTTAACATTATTATGAAACTTTTCTTGGCAGTACCTGATGGATTTATTTATTCTTATGGGTACTAACCTATCTCACGGGTTCTTTTGAAGTTTTGTGTTGATGAAGTTTTTTTAGACTTAGGTGAAACCGGGATATGAGAGGATCGAAAGAGATACAAAAGCTCATGCTTGGGGATTCCCAAGGCACCCCAAGTAAATATTCCAAAGAGTCTCAAGCATCTAAGCTTGGGGATGCTATGCATCCCACCTCTCTTCATCAACCACTATGGTTTAGCCTATGTTTATCCTAACATTTATTTAGTCCACATGATATGTGATATGCTTGATATGTATTTTCTTTAGTTTGTTGTTTTAAATAAATCTCAGATTTGAAAATATTTATTGATAGAGAATCCTCAAATAGTTACTTAATTGTTTGACTACTCATTGATCTTCACTTATATCTGTCGAGAGTAGTTTGATATTTACTCATGTGCTTCACTTGTATCCTAAGAGTAAATAATGAATGAATGGAACATCATAGATCTAAAATTATCAGTCTACTTTATGCTTAGTTGTTGTTTCACATTTGGTTTATAAAGTAAAATCTATTTTAGCACTAAGTAGGTGAGTTGCAAAAAGAAAATTTTAAGTGCAATGACATGTTCAATGAACTTGTAAAGGCATGCATCATTAGGTTGCACATATCGATATGAACAAGTTACATATATCAATGTAAGCAACTGTTAGAGCATATTTCTCCATATGTGGTTTTGGTAATTGATGACAATCCCTATGGACTAATGGTTGCCTTAAGTTATATTCGAAGGATTTGTCCATAGACACTTCTTGAAGTCCATCTGTTGGTGTCAAGGAGATTATATGATGACCTAGGTGGTATTCAACGTATTATCCAAAGATTGGTCATAAAGAAACAAGGTTGATCAAGACTAAGCAAAGAGTAAATCAAGATGATCATCACACAAAGTGTACAAGATGTACCGAGAGGGATGAAGTGATCTCATGGTATGGTAAGCATTGTCCATAACGCTTTTTTGTACTAACCCATGGTCCTTGTGAGAGTTATATATGGGGTTAGGTGTGTCTCCATGGGTTTGAGTCAAGAGGAAGATCTCATTCAACCTATGAAGGATGACATCAAGTGGTGATCGTCATCAAGATTGCGGTGTGCAAGTTCAAGTGGAGCATCACGAAGATATCATGCTTGAAGCTTGCAATTCATTGTGGTGGCTATTGACTTGTGAATATTTGCTGAAGAGTGGCTCACCCATAGTGAGTATGGGGAGCAATCAACTAATCTTCATGAAACCAAGGCAATCAAGAAAGGTGGTCAATCTTGAGGAAGCCAAGATCATCATCATCTAGCTCAAGAGTACTAGGTGCAAGGTATAGGTTTGCCCTTAATAGGTTTTCTATTTTAGGATAGATTACCATACTGTCAAGAGGGGCTCTCACGTGAGTAGCTTGATTGTATCGTTCGTTGAGAGCTCAAAACAATTTCATCCTTGCATCATATTAATTGGTTCTTGTTTGTTGTTTCTCTTTGTGAGTTTTAGAGCTTATGGTAATCTTCATGACAAGCTCGATTTCATCGAAAACGAAGTCCACATGCATCTTCTATGATGTTTTTGATGTTCGAAGTTTTTGTTAGTTCTTCATTAATAGAGGTCTCACTTCTCTATATCATTGGCATTTTCTAACTGCATGTTCTTAAAATTTTATGTCACTATTGTATATCTCTTGTCTTTTTGAATTCAACAAGCTTGAGTTTGCTCGATTCGGAGTTTCTTTGAGAAAGTTAGAGCAGTTTTAGTATCCAGCGGTAGTACCACCTGTGGTACGAGCGATAGTACCACTCGTGGAGCGGTAGTACCACCCCCGGAGCGGTAGTAACTTTTTACTACCGCTCAAGGAGTGGTAGTACGGTTTCGTCGGACTGTATTTGCGCGTCCTTTTTGGCCTCAGCATGGTTCGTGAACCTACCGAGCGGTAGTACCGCTCCCATGAGCGGTAGTACCACTCTGTGCGGGCTGTGAAGCATAACGGTTGGATTTTTCCCCACCTATAAAAGGGGATATTCTTCCCCATTGAACCTTATCTCTTTAGCTCGTGTTCTTCCCCCATTGTTGAGCTTCTTCGAGCCTGTTAACTCTCAATCCCTCCAATGATTCTTGCTAGTTCTTGAGGGAAAAGAGAGAGGAGATCCCGATCCACATTTCCACCAATCACTTTCTCCTCTAAGTGAGGGGAACCCCTTGGGTCTAGATCTTGGAGTTCTTCGTGTTCTTCTTCGTTCTTCCTCT
The DNA here is from genome assembly GCF_904849725.1 of Hordeum vulgare subsp. vulgare. NCBI lineage: Eukaryota > Viridiplantae > Streptophyta > Magnoliopsida > Poales > Poaceae > Hordeum > Hordeum vulgare. The sequence continues at coordinate 495,546,518 of NC_058524.1, read as the reverse complement.
CATTTTCCTCCCTAGCATTAGTTGCTTTGGTGGGATTTGGGATAGAAGGACTTGGGTACTCCGTGTGCCCTTGCCATTGCATTTGGTGCATCGGTTTGAGTTCTCCACGGTGATACGTGGAAGTGAGAAGTTGAGAAGCTTATTACGCTTGGGTACTTGGTACCCCTAGAAGCTTGGTGGGCCTCAGAGCTTTTGTGGTCACCTCGAAGCCATATGCCATTCTTGTGAAACTTCGTGGTGTTTCTGGGAGCCTCCAATTAAGTTGTGGAGATTGCCCCAACCTTGTTTGTATGGGTTCGGTGACCGCCCTCAAGGGTCCCTTAGTAGAATCATGGCATCTTGCATTGTGAGAATGCGTGAGGAGATTACGGTGTCCTTAGTGGCATCTTGGGGAGCATTGTGCCTCCAGACCGCTCCAATGGAGATTATCATCCGCAAGGGTGTGAACTTTGGGATACATCATCGTCTCCGCATGCCTCGGTTATCTCTTACCCGAACCCTTTACTTATGCACTTTACTTTGTGATAGCCATGTTTTTTCTTGTCATATATCTTGCTATCACTCAGTTGTTTATCTTGCTTAGCATAAGTTGTTGGTGCACATAGTTGAGCCTAGTTGTTTTAGGTTTTGTGCTTGACAAATTAAACGTTAGTTTTATTCCGCATTTGTTCAAGCCTAAACAGTAATTATTTTAAAGTGCCTATTCACCCCCCTCTAGGCGACATCCACGTCCTTTCAGCAAGGGTTGAACATCTCATGTTCAATCATCATGTCAAGACATCTGACTTCTCTCAAGTATCTTCTTTCAATCCCACTCACGCGCACACACACCAAGTTTTGTAAACAATGGACATAGTCCAAGAGAGGTCATCCAACTGTCCTTGACCATGGACATAGGTATTCATAAGTTTTACACTCTGCAGAGGTTGCACACTTTACCCACAAGACTTGGGAAACTTCCGTGTCAAGCCAAGACTCACGGTATTTTAGATATTCGAGGTAAGTACCTGAAGAATGCCTTTCCCATGGGGACGGTAAACAAAAAGTACACTCGATTGGTACCCAAACCTCATGATGTACATCATGCGAGATTCACTCGAGATTGTACCATTGATGAAGGGACCAACGGCATGCTCGGTGTCTATAAAAACAGTCCATGGTCATCCTTTATGGCACGAGCCCGTATCAAGATTGACCCCATCACTCCGGCCACTAGTAATGCGGGATATCTACTAGCATCGCCCAAAGTAATCAAAATATCCCTGTCCCATAAGGGGCATCATGGTTGTACATGTAAGGTTGGAGTAACGGTCACAACTTAAACAATCTATTTTTGAAAACAACACACTTACTTGTCTCGGTAAACCACTTCTTGATCAAGTGGTTACCTAGCACAACATCATCTCCCTTGGGCATTAGTGGCACCCGACGGGGTTTTCGATAAACTTTGAAAGCACATTGGTCTCCGACACCGTGCATATTCCTATCCCATTTGCGTAGCAATTACTGGCATCATATCTACTTCCCACCCGCATAACCCTCATAGGAAGGTAGGTTCATGCACAACGCAATTATCAACGAGGAAAGTAACAGAGGCATCCCACCAAAGTGGTCACCCTTTCATCATGATTCGATGCAACAAAGTAATTGATATATGCCATGCAAAAAGTGTTTCTTAGACATGTTCAAAGGACTGCTTGCCTAGCTCAACAAGGTCTTTGGGGTCTTAAAATGCTTCTGGTCCAACCTCTTCGTTAACAACATAATCTATCGTCGCAAAATAAAGGGCACAAACAAGGCCAAAACAAAAAGAGGAAAAAATTACTCCTAAAAATGGAAAATCATTTTTGTAAAATACTAGGGAGAAAACTAACATTGCCAAAGTCTTTAGCTTTTGGTTTTGAAGTGTCAAAAATGGTGAAAGTCATTTACCAGAGATTTAAAATATTCAAAATATGGTGTTAAATAAAAATAGTGTACAAAATATTTTCTAAATAAGGCACAAGTGGCATCTTTAAATAGCTTGGAATATTACAAGATTTTAGGAAATGGATTCACTAGATTTGGGTAAATATTTTGTCCTGTAGAATTTTTTAAAATAGAAAGAAAATAAAAGGTGCAAGGCTCTTCTGGCCATGGGCCACAATGACCTGCAGCTGGGCCATCCTACAACCGAAGTTGCATGAGTCAAGCCGGTGCATGTGCACAACCATGTTTTAAACCTGACGCACGGGGCCTAGTGGAAGAGAGGGACACGAGGGCAAGGAGAGAGGGTGACGAATGGCCCCCTTGTCAGGTTCTTCATCAACCATCAGCGTCGACTTCGTCCACGGCAAGGCAAACCGATTGCAAAAATGGGCTTCGGACGTTGTCGTCGTTTGTGTGGACATTGAGGGAGTCGCTGGGGTGGTCGGAGTCGCCGGTGACGAAGAGGCCGTGGTGGAGATGCCTCGAGCGAGCTCCAAGCCGATGTTTCCTGTAGAAATCCATTCTCAAGAGGAAAGGAAATGCGTCAAGGAGGCAAAGGATGACCAGAGGAGAAGAAAACAGAGACGTAGAGGGGTTGTACCCTAAGATCTCCGGTGAGCCTATGCGGAGGACTCTGAGCTCTATCTGAAGCTCGGGAGCTCTGAGGTAGAGATGGGTGGAGCAAGAGGTCAATTTGGGGCTGGAGAGAGGGACCAGAGGGGAGAGGACGACTCAGGGAGGCCTTTTATAGGTGGGGTGAGGTGCACCATATGCATGTGCGTAGGTGAGGCCGTAGCCGTCGCTGGAGGGCACAGGGGCTCGCGGGGGAATGTTTGAGGCGTTGGAACAAGTGGTATATAACCAGTGATGGGAAGCGAAGGAGTGGCAGAGCACACTGTTGCCCGCGCATGCAAGGCCGCGGTTTGGCCGAGACGGGCGGCGCTCTGGCACACGCTGCATGGGGTTTGGAGAGAGATGAAGAAGGGGCCATTGCCCTGGCACGTTACGCATGCCGACACGCGGCTCCGGGCAAGTGGGGAGGAACCGAGGTGCGGAAGATGCGAGGTCAACACTCTGGGGTGTGGATGCAAGCTCCAGAGGTGCTTTTTGTCTGAAATAGGCATGCCCCTAATGCGCCGTGGTGGGCCCTCTTGTGACCATGAGCTGCAGAATGAATAAAAAAATGGAAAGGGAGCATTGGATGCTGTGGAGACTTGACAGGAGAGAGGAGAAACTAAGGGGCAGGCAAAACTTGGTTGTCCGGAGGGTTTCAAGTGGGTTTTCACCCCTCAATCATGGAGTGGGTAGCCAGGAAACACACTTGAGGTGTGGAGGGGCTTACTTGTGTTGCGGTAAAAAGTGGGACTCAAGGAGAACTTCTTTGTCGCTGCAATCATTGATTTTTGGAGTTAGGCAGAACATGTTTGATGGATATTTTGGCTAGGTAGGTATGATATTTAACAGGATCATATGATGGGTATAAATGAGCTTGATCACCTAGCTTGGGCTCATTTGAAGAAAGTTGCCAATGCAAACTTTGGAAACCCCATAAATGAGCACAAACTGATTTTCTTAGACTTAGTTAGGCTAATACGTTCTCCTTAATGCACCACTTGGTGTAGTAGCATTATTTGGGGATTTGAGGATGTCCACAAAGTTTGGGATCAAAGGAAGAAACCTCACCATGTAATGTTTCTCAAATTTTGATCTAGGGAGAGATGGCTTTGGGATATTTTCTTGAACCAAAATGATCTGGATTGGGATGAAACTTGGCACGATCATCACATATGGCATATGTGACATGCTAGAATTTTCGTTTACTTATTTCAGAATATTTCTTATAGAAATATTTCAAATATTTGAAATAGGCAGAAAGGGTTTTGGAGGGTTTTGTCGAATATTTTTATGATGACCATGTGTGGAAACTCTTATATATAGACTATGTCCGTTGAGTTTCCCTAAATTTTCTCAAATATTTTGGAAGGACAAAAATAAATTTCCCCTATAAATGACCATTTTTGGACTTAGAAAAAGATATATAAATAAAATATAAAAATAACTTTCAAAATAATATTTTTATGGTTTTGGGAAGTCCTTTTGATAATAGGATCCAAATAAAATATTTGGGCTAAAGCATCCTCCCTACTTTGAGGACTTGTAGTACAAAGCTCATTTCCAGGGTTTTTGAAAACCTAAATTAAATAATTGCTTTTTGGTCAAAATAATATTTTGTATAAATAGATTAGGTCCTATTCACGTGGTATGTTCATTGGGCAAAGGTTTTGATCGAGCACATAAGTTTTGAGAATAAGGGAATTTTTGTGAATAAAAACACAAACAGGTAGATAGACAAATAGCGATCAACACAAGCATCACAAGCACACCAAAAGTTTTAATTGGTCCAAAATTTTAAATTCAAAGTCATAGAAACGTGCTACAAACACATGGTGTGATAGACCTACCCCCTTACAAGAATCTCGTGCCCAAGATTACTACGCTAGGCGCTAAACAGATAAGGGAACTCAGTTTTATGGTAGTCTTCATGCTCCAAGATTGCTTCCATTTCAACGTGCTTTCTCCACTGGACCTTGAAGTACTTGATGGTGCGGCTTCGAGTACAGTGCTCGGCTTCATCCAAAATGCGAACTGTCCTCTAACGATAAGTGGGGTCTGACTGAAGATCAATGACTTGATGATCAATGTCCTTGTAGAGGTCGGAGCGATTGGGAACATGGAGGCTGATGACCCACAAGTATAGGGGATCGCAGCAGTTTTTGAGGGTAGAGTGTTCAACCCAAATTAATTGATTCGACTCAAGGGGAAGCGAAAGAATATTCTCAAGTATTAGCAGCTGAGTTGTCAATTCAACCACACCTGAAAGATTTAGTGTCTGTAGAAAAGTATCAGTAGCAAGGTGGTATGATAGCAGCAGGAGCAACAGTAACAGCAGCAATAGTGACAGCAGTAGCAACAGAGTAACAGTAGCAGCAGTGACAGCAGTAGCAGCAAAGCAACGTAGCAAGGACCAATAATAAAAGACTCGTAGGCATTGGATCGGTGATGGATGATTTTGCCGGATGTGATTCATCATGTAACAACTATAACACGGAGAGATATGTAACTATCCCCCGTTCGTCAATCTAATGTAGATATGTATTCCGTATGTAGTCATACGTGCTTCGGGAAAAGAACTTGCGTGACATCTATTGTCCATCCCTCCCATGGCAGCGGGGTCGTAATGGAAACTACGTGTTATTAAGGTTGTCTTTTTAATAAATAATCGGACCAACGCATTAACACGTGGTGAATATACGAACTCCTCTTACTATGGTCATCTCCGAGAGTGGTTCCGGCTATTGTCACTCCGGGGTTGTCGGGTCATAACACAAAGTAGGTGACTACAACTTGCAAGATAGGACCTAAAACACACATATATTGGCGACAACATAATAGGTTCAGATCTGAAATCATGGCACTCGGGCCCTAGTGACAAACATTAAGCATGGCAAAGTAGTAGCAACATCAATCTCTGAACATAGTCGATACTAGGGATCAATCCCCGTCAAAACTAACTCGATTACATGATAGATCTCATCCAACCCATCACCGTCCAGCAAGCCTACGATGGGATTACTCACGAACGGTGAAGAGCATCATGGAATTGGCGATTGAGGAAGGTTGATGATGACGATGGCGGCGATCTCCCCTCTCCGGAGCACAGAACAAAGAACAAGAGGTGGCGGCGCCTCCGTATCGTAAAATGCGATGAATCCTTCTCCCTGATTTTTTTTCCTGGCGAAACGGAATATATAGAGCTGCGATTGGACGCGGTGGATCCTCATGGGCCCCACAAGCCCACATGGCGCGGCCAGGGGGGTGACCGCGGCCCCTGGGCTTGTGGCCCACTCGCTCACCTCCTCCGGTGGATCTTTGCGCATGTATTTTTCATTAATTCCAGAAAATTTCTTCGTAAATTTTCAGGTCATTCCGAGAACTTTTATTTCTGCACAAGAACAACATCATGGCAATTCTGCTGAAAACAGTGTTAGTCCGGGTTAGTTCCATTCAAATCATACAAATTAGAGTCCAAAACAAGGGCAAAAGAGTTCGGAAAAGTAGATAAGACGGAGACGTATCAACTCCCCCAAACCTAAAGCCTTGCTTGTCCTCAAGCAATTCAGTTGACAAACTGAAAGAGACAAAAGAAAAACTTTGATGAACTCTGTTTGATCTTGTTGTTGCAACTATGTCTAACTCACAACCAGAATTTCAGCAAGATCACAAGCAAACCACATAAGCAAATGACATCTAGGTCTCACGGTAAACTCATATCAATGGCATAATAAACTAGCGAGCAAATAATAATAAGCCTCAAATGTCAACACTTCAATGAATACAACATGAAGCAGTACGAACAGATGGTATCTCGCTAGCTCTTTCTGAGACCGCAAAACATAAATGTAGAGCACCTTCAAAGACCAAGGGCTGACTAAACATTGTAATTCATGGCAAAGAAGATCCAGTCACAGTCATACTTAACACAGTTAAACGCAAAGCATAAAAACAACACAGGTGCTCTCTAATTGGTGCTTTTATATGAGGAGGATGAGTCAACAGGAACATAAATAGACAGGCCCTTCGCAGAGGGAAGCATTGATTTGCAGAGGTGCCAGAGCTCAAGCTTTTAAAATAGAGATAATAATTTTGGGTGGCATGCTTTCATTGTCAACGCAATGACTAAGAGTTCTCACCATCTTCCACGCTACACATGCTATTGGCGGTTCCCAAACAGAAAAGTAAAGTTTTGACTCCCCCACCACCAATCAATCACACTCCACGGTTAGCCGAATCCTCGGGTACCGTCCATACCAACATCAATCCTGGGGGAGTTTTGTTTGCAATTATCTTTTTGATTTGAGCATGGAACTGGGAATTCCAATTACCGGCCCCTTTCTCGTGAATGATAGTGAATAAACACATACCGAGGATAACACGCCTAGCATGGAAGATACTGATAGCCCCGTGTCACCACATGAGTGGTTCGGGCACGCAAAACAGATTAATTCTTGAAGGTTTTAGAGAGTGGCACATGCAAATTTACTTGGAACGGCAGGTAGATACCGCATATAGGTAGGTATGGTGGACTCGTATGGAACAACTTTGGGTTTATGGGGGTGGATGCATAAGCAGTATTCCCGCTTAGTAGAAGTGAAGGCAAGCAAAACACTGGGAAGCGACCAACTAGAGAGCGACAACAGTCATCAAAATGCATTGAGATTAAATAACATTGAGTGCAAGCATGAGTAGGACATAAATCACCAATAACATGAATATCATAGAGGCTATGTTGATTTTGTTTCAACTACATGCGTAAACATGCGCCACGTCAAGCCACTTGAATCATTCAAAGGAGGATACCATCCTATCATACTACATCATAGTCATCTCAAAATTTATGTGGGCATCCAAGAAAAACCATTATAAGCTACTAGCTAAGTAAGCATGGCATAAGAAACTATGATCTCTAAGTTGTCATTGCAAACATGTTTCTCTCACAACAAAGCTGAATCAGGCATGATGAGCTAGCCATATTTACAAAAACAAAATAGATCGAGTTCATACCAGCTTTTCTAGGCTCAGTCACTTCATCATATATCGTCATTATTGCCTTTCACTTGCACGACCGAACGATGTGAACAATAATAAGTGTGCTCGTGCATTGGACTAAAGCTGGAATCTGCAGGCAAACACAAAGGAGAAGACAAAGTAATATGGCTCTTTAACAGATAAACAGATATGCATGCGAGAGCCACTAAACATTGTAACCAATATCTTCTACCTTGACCCAAGGAAAAAGAAAACTATTTACACGGGAAAGATCCCAACAAGCAAAAGAAGAAGAAAAAACTTGTTGGTTTTTTTTCAAACTAGGGAGACACACGAAAAGAAAACGAGAAAAATAAATAAACTAACATGGATGATACAGTGGCAAAGTGTGAACACCGGCAAACAAAGTGAAAGCATAAGCAAGAATGTAAAGTCGGTGAGAACACGTACTCCCCCAAGTTTAGGCTTTTGGCCTAAGTTGGTCTACTCCCAAGGAGGGAAATAACCAGCTCCGGGTTACTTCGGAGTGGACTGAGGATGCCACTGATAAACTGGCGTCTAGTACTCGACTGGTGGCTCGGGCACGGGCACCTCCGGTTGGCCTAAGCCCCAATACGCGTAGATGACCGAGGGCATAATAATGTACCTGCCTGCATGAAGATTGAACAAAGAAGGAGCAAGCAAACTAATTGTCTCACAAGTACCCTGACTAAATACCAGGTTATATATCATCCTTCTATTTATATCTCTATCAAGAAACTCATGGCGAACCATGCTATCATAATCTAGATATCTCTCGGGAAGAAGAATCTCTTGTTCCTCCTCTAGCCTAATAGGTATCTCAAAGTGTCTAGCAAGACGAGTACCATAGATAACTCCATAGACAATGCCCTTAGAACGGTTCGTGTTCAACCGTTGAGCTACTGTGGCACCCAAGCTATAAGTTTTATCATTGTAAAGGGCTTCGTGCAAGACCGCAAGATCTGGGGAACTAAGTCACCCGGCTTTCCCACGGCCAATCAAACTTTTTCCCACAAAAAGTGAGAAGTACCGAAGCACAGGAAAATGAAAGCTAGCAGCTCTAGCGCAAGACACTCCTCTCTCCTCCCCTACAGCAACTGTATTGATGAAAGCTTCCAAGTCCCGTGGACGAAGTTCATGAATATCCCCAACGTAAGGTAATTTGCAAACATTGCAAAAATCTTGGAGTGACATGCGTTGGGGGATATCATAAAGTTTGAACTCAACCATAGGAGGATTCTTCCTCGGATAGAAGTTACAGCTTTGTACGAAGATATTAGTGAGGAGGAGGTATTGCGGACACTTATCTTCAACGAAGGAGGTAAGGCCTGCGTTTTCCACCAAGTGATAAAAGTCCTCATAACTTCCAACGACGCGTAAGAACACGTCGCTTGGCCACTCGCAAGCTCAAACTTCTGCGACTCGAGGATCCAGATACTTGGGCTTCTTCTCACTCCCATCATCCTTGGGGTCACGGCTTGAAGAGCCTCTTAAGAACCTCCTCATCTTTTCCCTTTTCTATCTGTGAAAATTTCTGAAATTTTTAGTGATTCTTAGGAAAGTGAACAAGGCTCAACGAAACTCGTAGCAACTACTCCCACAAGTGCCTAGAGGCTATATTACCTATAAAAACTACTTGGTACCAGCTAAAATCAGCATTCAAAGCTCAAGAACATGGTCACCAAGGCAGCAAAAATACGCGGAGTATAAGGCACTAGAGCAAAAACTAATTGGACCAATGGAGGAGTCACTTACCAAGGAGTAATTTCCCCAACACAGTTCGCAGAATGGTGATTTGAGCAAAGAGATCGAAAATCCTAGCAAGAGGAGCAAGAACACGGGTTTTAGCTGCGAAACGATTTTTTCTGGAGGTAGGAGAACCAAATGGGAGCAAGAATGAGTGGAGGGGGTGCCTGTGGGCCCCACAAGCCTGGGTGGCGCGGCCAGGGGGTGCCCGCGCAGCAAGGGCTTGTGGCCCACTAGTGCATCCTCTGAACAAGCTCTTCGTCCTAGTATTTTTCAAAAATTCTAAAAAAAATCATACTTGACTTTCAGGACGTTCGGAGAACTTCAATTTTCGGGGTACTTTTCTACCGGACGCTAAAACAGAAAACAAGGAAAACTAAACTAAACCTATCATTTTTCTTCTAAGCAACCAAAGGTGAAAGCTTGGAACAGAGGTTGTGACTCCTCGATTCATCCATCTCATGGTCATCAAAAGAAATTCGTCAGTGAGGTTGATCAAGTCTCCTCGACAAACCTTTTCGAATCGCAAAAGAGAATGCAGAATTTTCGAATAGTCACTAGGTCACCTCAATGGGGATGTGTATCTCCCCAACAAGCAAATCTTACTTCATGGTGACATGAGGTATAGGGCATTCAAAGCTCCCAATAAGAATCGATGAAGTCTTTTCGATAGCATTGATGCAACGTACTCGATATTGTTTCTCCGGAAAGTGCACCGTATGTTCATTACTGTTGACATGGAAAGTGACATTGCCTTTGTTGCAATCTATAACAGCCCCTGAAGTGTTTAAAAAGGGTCTTCTGAGGACGACTGCCATGGCATCGTCCTCAGGAATATCCAAGATAACAAAGTGTGTTAAGATAGTGACATTATCAACCACAACAGGCACATCCTCGCAAATGCCGATAGGGAAAGCAGTTGATTTGTCGGCCATTTGCAGAGAGATTTCAGTGGGTCTGAACTTATCCAGTTCAAGTCTACGATAAAGGGAGAGAGGCATAACACTAACACCGGCTCCAAGGTCGCATAAAGCAGTTCTAACGTAGTTACCTTTAATGGAGCAAGGTATAGTGGGCACACCGGGATCACCTAGTTTCTTAGGAGTTCCACCCTTGAAGGTATAATTAGCAAGCATGGTGGAAATCTCAACCTCAGGTATCCTCCTCTTATTAGTCACAATATCCTTCATGTACTTAGCATACGGAGACATTTTGAGCATATCTGTCAAACGGATTTGCAGAAAGACAGGTCTGATAATTTCAATGAATCGCTCAAAATCCTCATCATCCTTTTTCTTGGATGGTTTGGGAGGAAAGGGCATGGGTTTCTGAACCCATGGTTCCCTTTCTTTACCATGCTTCCTAGCAGTGAAGTCATTCTTATCGTATCTTCTATTCTTAGGCTGTGGGTTATCAAGATCAACAGGTTCAATCTCCACATCCTTATCATTGCTAGGTTGAGCATCAACATGAACATCACTATTGATATCATCATTAGGCTCATCTTCATCACCAGATTATGTTTCAGCATCAGAGACAGAGGCATCGTTTGGACTCTCAGGTGTAGCAGCAGCAGGGTTGCTAGCGTGCAAGTTCCTATCATCTTTCTTCTTCTTCCTAGGATGACTAGGTGCATCAGTGCTAACTCCTTGAGAATCTTGTTCAATTCTCTTAGGGTGACCCTTAGGATACAAAGGTTCCTGGGTCATTCTACCGCCTCTAGTAATGACTCTAACAGAATTGTCATTCAACTCATTGAGCAAGTCATTCTAGAGCTTAAGATCATTGACATTTCTGTCCACACAAGCACTTAAATGACTAAGCATACGAGCATTCTGTTCCAATTGTCTGCTAACGTAAGCATTGAAACTCTGTTGTTTGGCAACAAAGTTATCAAATTCATGTATTAATAAGCTAGCAGGTTTCTCAAAAGGAATATCACTCTCATCAAACCTACGCACAGAATTTACTTCTACTACCTGTATCGGGTTATCAAGACCATGGATCTCTTCGATAGGTGGTAGATTTTTGACATCTTCACATTTAATGCCTTTCTCTCGCATAGATTTCTTGGCTTCTTGCATATCTTCAGGACTGAGGAATAGTATACCTCTTTTCTTCGGAGTTGGCTTAGGAGGTGGTTCGGGAATAGTCCAAGCATTCTCATTGCACAAGATGTTATTCAATAGAATCTCAGCACAACTATCTAGGTGGTCTTTGGAAGCATCGGTAAGTCCATTATAGAAGATATCAAGTATTTCATTCTTCTCAAGAGGGTGATCAGGCAAAGCATTTAGTAGCTGGATGAGCCTCCCCCAAGCTTGTGGGAGACTCTCTTCTTCAGCTTGAGCAAAGTTGTATATTTCCTACAAGGAAGCTTGCTACTTATGGGTAGGGAAATATTTTTCAGAGAAGTAGTAGACCATATCCTGGGGGCTACTCACACAACCAGGAGCAACAGAAGTGAACCAGGTCTTAGCATCATCCTTTAGCGAGAAAGGAAACAGCTTGAGGATATAGTAGTGGCGGATCTTTTCCTCACTAGTGAATAGGGTGGCTATATCGTGCGGTTTGGTAAGATGGGCTACAACCGTTTCAGACTCATAACCATGAAAAGGATCAGATTCAACCAAAGTGATTAACTCAGGGTCGACAGAGAATTCATAATCCTTATCGGTCACAAAGATAGGCGAAGTAGCAAACTTCAGGTCGTATTTCATCCTAGCGTTTAGAGATTTTTCTTTCCACTTCAGCAGCAATTTCTCAACATCATAGCTATCCTTACACGCAAGAAAATCCTCAGCTATCTCTCCCTCCATAAGATAACGCTCAGGCATAACAGGCAATTCAGGCATAGGAGAGCTAGTTCTGGCAGGCAAAATAGCTGGTTCGGCTTCAATGGTATCACCAGTTTCAGAAGTATCCTCACATCTAGCAGCAACTCTAGCAATTTGTGCATCAGGGAATGCACCTAGTGGCAAAGCAGTATCAAGCATAGCATCATCAGGCAAAGCAGTATCAAGCATAGCATCATCAGGCGAAGCAGTATCAAGCATAGCATCGTCATAAGCATCATGGGCAGCATAAGTAGCATCATCAAGCACAGGCGACATATCAAGTTTTCTAGCAGGAGGTGATGTCGCAAACTTACTCATAACTAAAGGTGAATCAAGTGCAGAGCTAGATGGCAGTTCCTTACCTGTCCTGATAGTTGAGGGCAAGATTTCAGTTCTTGGATCTTTCGGATTCCTCATAGTGACCAGCAGACGTCAATCCCAAGTGACACAGAGATATAGTTGTACCTCCCCGGCAACGGCGCCAGAAAAATGTCTTGATCACCAACAAGTATAGGGGATCGCAGCAGTTTTCGAGGGTAGAGTATTAAACCCAAATTTATTGATTCGACTCAAGGGGAAGCGAAAGAATATTCTCAAGTATTAGCAGCTGAGTTGTCAATTCAACCACACCTGAAAGATTTAGTGTCTGCAGCAAAGTATCAGTAGCAAGGTGGTATGATAGCAGCAGTAGCAACATCAACAACAACAGCAGCGACGTCAGTAGCAAGAGAGTAAGAGTAGCAGGAGTTACAGCAGTAGCAGCAAAGCAACGTAGAAAAGACCAGTAATAAAAGACTCGTAGGCATTGGATCGGTGATGGATGATTATGTCGTATGTGATTCATCACGTAACAGCTATAACACGGAGGGATATGTAACTAGCTCCTGTTCGTCAATCTAATGTAGACATGTATTCTGTATGTACTCATACGTGCTTAGGGAAAAGAACCTGCATGACATCTATTGTCCATCCCTCCCGTGGCAGCGGGGTCCTAATGGAAACTATGGGATATTAAGGTTCTCCTTTTAATAAAGAACCAGACCAACGCATTAACACGTGGTGAATACATGAACTCCTCATACTATGGTTATCTCCGGGAGTGGTTCCGGCTATTGTCACTCCGGGGTTGCCGGGTCATAACACATAGTAGGTGACTACAACTTGCAAGGTGGATCTAAAACACACATATATTGACGACAACATAATAGGTTCAGATCTTAAATCATGGCACTCGGGCCCTAGTGACAAGCATTAAGCATGGCAAAGTTGTAGCAACATCAATCTCAGAACATAGTGGATACTAGGGATCAATCCCCGTCAAAACTAACTCGATTACATGATAGATCTCATCCAACTCATCACCGTCCAGCAAGCCTATGATGGGATTACTCACGAACGGTGAAGAGCATCATGGAATTGGCGATGGAGGAAGGTTGATGTTGACGATGGCGACGATCTCCCCTCTCCGAAGCCCAGAGCGGACTCCAGATCTGCCCTCCAGATTAAGAACAGGAGGTGGCGGCGCTTCCATATTGTAAAACGCGATGAATCCTTCTCCCTGATTTTTTCCGGGCAAAACGGAATATATGGAGCTGAGATTGGAGGAGGTGGAGCCTTGTGGGCCCCACAAGCCCTAATGGAACGGCGAGGGGGGTGGCCGCGCCCCCTGGGCTTGAGGCCCACTGGCTCACTGATACGTCTCCAACGTATCTATAATTTTTGATGGTTTCATGCTATTATCTTGTCAAACTTTGGATGTTTTGCATGCCTATTATATATTTTTTTGGGACTAACTTATTAACTTTCATGTTTTTTCCATGTTCCTGTTTTTCCATGTGCGAGTTCCTGTTTTTTCCATGTTTTTGACCCCTTTCAGAGGAGATTTTGAAACGGAGTCCAAACAGAAGAAAATCCCTGAAAATATTTTTCTTTCAGAGGAGATTTTGAAACGGAGTCCAAATGGAAGAAAATCCCTGAAAAGATTTTTTTTTGGGAAGGAAGAAGATCGGGGAGCGTGGGAGCCAAGGAAGAGGAGCCACAGGGGCCCCACAATCCCCCACCCCGCGGCCAGGGAGCGCGCCATCCAGGCTTGTGGGCCCCCTGGACGCCCTTTGCCCTAGGTCTTTCGCCTATATATTCGCATAAATTCCAGAAAAAATCAGGAGATCATCCCAATCACTTTTCCGCTGCCGCAAGCTTCTGTCTCCGCAAGATCCCATCTGGGTCACGTCCTGGTGCCCTGCCGGAGGGGGGATTCGGACACGGAGGGCTTCTCCATCAACGCCATGACATCTCCGATGATGCGTGAGTAGTTCACCATAGACCTACGGGTCCATAGCTAGTAACTAGATGGCTTCTTCTCTCTCTTGGATCTTCAATACAAAGTTCTCCATGATCTTTATGGAGATCTATCCGATGTAATCTTCTTTTGCGGTGTGTTTGTCGAGATCCGATGAATTGTGGATTTATGATCAGATTATCTAAGAATCTTATTTGAGTTTCTTCTGATCTCTCTTATGCATGATTTCATATCCTTGTAATTCTCTTCGAGTTGTGGGTTTTGTCTGGCCAACTAGATCTATGATTCTTGCAATGGGAGAAATGCTTGGTTTTGGTTTCATACCATCCGTGACCTCACCCAGTGATAGAAGGGGTAGCGAGGCACGCATCGTGTTGTTTCCATCAAGGGTAAAAAGATGGGGTTTTCATCATTGGTTTGAGATTATCCATCTACATCATGTCATCTTCCTTAAAGCGTTACTCTGTTCGTCGTGAACTCAATACACTAGATGCATGCTGGATAGCGGTCGATGTGTGGATTAATAGTAGTAGATGCAAAAAGTATCGGTCTACTTGTCTCGGACGTGATGCCTATATGTATGATCATTGCCTTAGATATTGTCATGACTTTGCGCGGTTCTATCAATTGCTCGACATTAATTTGTTCGCCCACCGTGATACTTGCTATTTTGAGAGAACCCTCTAGTGAACACTATGGCCCCCAGGGTCTACTCCACACCATATTTTCAGCCATACACTTTTTACTTCGTTGCACTTTCCGCCTTCACATCTCACTTTGCAAACAATCTTGAAGGGATTGACAACCCCTTTGAAGCGTTGGGTGCAATCTTGTTTGTGTTTGCGCAGGTACTCTGGACTTGACGAGACCCTCCTTCTGGATTGATACCTTGGTTCTCAAACTGAGGGAAATACTTACTCCTCCTGTGCTGCATCACCCTTTCCTCTTCAAGGTAAAAACCAACGCAAGCCTAGCCTTTGTCAACGTGTCAATTTCTGGCGCTATTATCTGTGGGATAGCACTCACCTCCTCCGGTGGATCTTTGCGCAGGTATTTTTCATTAATTCTAGAAAAATTCTCTGTAAGTTTTCAGGTCATACCGAGAACTTTTATTTCTGCACAAAAACAACACCATGGCAATTCTGCTAAAAACAGTGTTAGTCCAGGTTAGTTCCATTCAAATTATGCAAATTAGAGTCCAAAACAAGGGCAAAAGAGTTCGGAAAAGTAGATACGACAAAGACGTATCACAGGCACATCGGAAAGCTCGGAAGGTAGCTCTAGCCGGTAGGCAACTTATCCTCGCTTGTCGGTGATCTTGAAGGGGGCGATATATCTCGGTGTGAGCTTTCCTTTGATATGGAATCACTTGGTTCCCTTGAGAGGTGTAACACAAAGGTAGACATAGTCTCCAACACGGAAACTCATGTCTCGGCGGTGTGTGTCTGCGTAGCTCTTTTCTCTTGAGTTGGTGGTCTCTATACATTCTCTGAAAAGTTGAACTTGCTCTTCTTCTTCACAGATAATATGTGGTCCAAAGACTAGTCCTTCACCGGTTTCTGGCCAGTTGAGGGGAGTGATGAACCACAAGTATAGGGGACTAATCGTAGTCCTTTCAATAACTAAGAGTGTCGAACCCGACGAGGAGCAAAAGGAAATAATAAGCAGTTTTCAGGAAGGTATTCTCTGTAAGTGTTGTAAGTAATAGTGATAGATAGTTTTGTAGCAAGATAATTTGTAACAATTGAGAAGTAACAATATTAGCAAAGGTGTAGCAAGATAACCAAATCCTTTTTGTAGCAAAGGACATACGTGAAAGTATTCTTATATAAAGCAAGCACTCCTGAGGACACATGTCAGGGAGTCCGTGATTCTCAGGTCCTCGGGCGGTTGGCTAGTCTATGCCGAATTGGCCCATTAGGTCGTCCTATTAAAGATCGGGTCATGTGATGACCTATACTCTGGAAGGAATGTACCGAAGATTGGCGTGTACTTCAATCATAGAAGGACTAGTCGGCTCACCCACCCCCGATTATGGACGGCAACTTGTAAACCCTAGGGTCCCTGGTGTCTATATAAACCAGAGATCCCTATCCGTGTGGGGGAGGCTAAATCATCTAGGGTTTAGCATATACGTACGATCTTGAGGTAGATCTAACTTTTAATCATCTTCATCAATACAATCAAGCAGGACATAGGGGATTACCTCCATAGGAGGTCCCGAACCTGGGTAAATTGTTGCCTCCTCCTTATTTCTACAACCCATCCAAGGTCCATAGTTATGGACTCCTTACCCGAGATCTGCCACTTTCGACACTAACATTGGTGATTTCATTGAGAGTTCCACTGTTGGATCGCTAAGAAGATCAATGGCTCGGATAATCGTGAGTGACAGAGTCAGCAAGGGAGACATCTTTGTCCTCTGGCAGGTCCTCTTGTTCGTAGACCCAACCGGCTGTCTTAGCTAGATTGAAGGTTTCGTCCTCGGTCAAACAAACAAGGTAAGGGAGTTACGAATTCCCAACCCATCCGCGGACTGATCTGGTCCCCATAAGAATCCCGATTCGGCCTATGAGATCAAAAAACCCAAAGCTTTAACTTCGGGTCCCGCGTCCGACCATGTCCTCGGATCCATCTCTTCCAAAGAGTCGGCCCCTAGATCAGACCCGATCCTGACGCCTAGATCACAACAAACGGCTTTTTCTGAACACGCCTCTCTCATGGAGGCCCCGGAGGTTAACTCCGAAAATCATCCAACCATGTACTAGGACGAGCCCTCCGTGTTAAATGAGATGCTCGGCCAGATCCAATCGTTGCACATCTCAACCAGCCCGACCTGCTCGCAGTACGGCTCTGAGTCATAATATGAGGACTTTTATGGCCCACCCACCACCCAGTTGATAGCTACCGTCGAAGATTTAAACGACGCGTTAGACTACAGCTCCGAGGATCTTGAGGGCATGGACGACGAGGCCGATGAATCCACTCCCACAAATACACGGTGATGGCCCGAAACTTCTACTTATGACGTCTACATTGTGGACACGCGCAGTAACAACGGCGACCTCCCCCAAACCAAACGATGACAAATCCGGGGAGGAGAAATCAAAGCGCCGAAAGAAGTGTAAGTGTGCTTAGGCGAACAAATAAAACCCCAGAGGACCATGGTAACCTCGGAATTCCAGAACATCCACAAGAAGATGCGGACAAGCACAAGGAACAGGACGACCCTGACGACATCAGCAGGTCGGACGATGATGACTATCCTCCCCCCCCCTCGTCGACGACAACCCAGAGGATGAAGACTTCACAGTTTTTGATGACCTTGGAGGTGAGGAGGAGTTTTGATAGCTACTCCTAGCTACTGCTCGAAGCTTTAAAGCGAAGGAACGAAAACTCAAGGCCGAACAATACACTTTAAACAACAGGTGGACCAAGGTACTAGCCACCAAAGAAGAATACGGCCTTGGATGGCCGGATCATAACACAAGTTACCCACATCACTAAATGTGTCCACAATTCGATGACGAGGCCCCGAAGCCCGCATCCCCTAAGTGCATTGATTATGACTAACCTGGCCGCCCGTCTCGAGGGCGCGACAGGGTGGCAGCGGACGCCGAACACTATCCTGGGCCTCCCCGCGGAAAGGGGAAGGAAAAAGTGAACCCTCGGGAGAGACATGACTTGCGATACAACCTGGATAGGAAGACACGTCGCAACAGATCCATTTACGGGTCCAGAAGTTACTCCTCCGCTAGATGGGTTGGAGAGCCACCTCAGCTCTCCTACTACGCCAGAGACCGGGAATCGTACGGGATTCAACCCAAAGCCGACCTTCGCCACAAGATAGCCCATACTGGAGGATCCGCACACCCACTATGCTTCACACACGAAGTAATGCAACACCAATTTCCAGAGGGATTCAAACCCATCAACGTAGAGCAGTGCGAAGGGACTACGAATCCCGCCATGTGGATAGAAGACTTCCTTCTCCACATTCATATGGCGAGAGGAGATGATCTCCACGCCAGTAAATATTTACATCTCAAGTTGAAAGGGCCAGCATGACACTCATTAAACAATGTGCTCGAGGACTCGATCGGAAGTTGGGAAGAGCTCGAAGAAGCCTTCTTGTCCAATTTCTACGACCTAAGAAGCATCATCCAAAAGGCGGCTGAGTCAGCCAGAGAGTTCTCGAACCGGTTCTTAACGAAGAAAAATCAAATTGTGGACTGCGTGTACACCGAAGCAGTAGCCACTTTTAGGCAAAACATTCGAGCGACTAGTTAGCTCATCGGATCGGACAAGACAGGCCGAGGACAATGTCCGCCCTCACTTACCCCATGACCCACATTTGCGCGGGCAAGGACAACTGGCTAGCTCGGCCTAGCCACAACACGGACGAACCTGGAACCCGTTTCGTTCAGGACGGAAACGACAAGTCGAGGAAAAACAAGAACAAGTGTTGCCTCCGTGCCGACGATGCCAAATACACATCAATAAATGCTCGATTCCGCAGCTCCAAGCGAGGACAGCGGAGGAAACCCTTCAAAGCGAACAAAGACACACCAGCCCAATGGGAAAAAATTATGGAACGACCCTGGCAAATCCACGACACCCAAGACAAGCAGTCACTCACACCAACCATAAATATTGGGTATCCAAGCAGGCCAGCAAAGGAGCTGCCGAAGAACAAGGTAGGATCCCTCGAAGAGAATAGGACAAGGAGCCCCGTGTCCCGAACAACGGGGGTGAAAAACAGTTCCCTCCCGAGATAAAAAACGCAAACATGATTTATGTGACTCACATACCCAAGAAGGAGCGGAAGCGAGCCCTCCGAGAAGTCTATGTCGTAGAACCTGTAGCTCCAAAGTATAATACATGCATGGTCGGCTTGCCCAACCCCATTCGACTATAGGGATCATCCGACCAGTATCCTTCATGGAGGGTCATCCGCCCTCGTTCTAGATCCCATCATAGATGAGTACCACCTCACCAAAGTTCTCATGGAAGGAGGAAGTAGCCTTAATTTGATTTTCTCAGATACGGTGAAAAAGATGGGCATTGAACCTTCTAGAATAAAACCAAGCAACACTACCTTTAAAGAGTAATTCCAGGCATTGAGGCCCGCTGCTCTGGTACTATAATGCTGGAAGTCGTGTTCACATCACCCAATAACTTCCGCAGCAAAGACTTGATCTTCGACATTGTACCCTTCCGATGCGGGTTCCACGCACCGCTCAGCCTCACCTCCTTCGCACGATTCAGCATCGTGCCTCACTATGCCTATCTCAAGCACAAGATGCCTGGAGCTCTAGGAGTCATCACCATCAACGGCAGTACAGAACGCTCTCTACAGACCGAAGAACACATTGTAGCCGCATGACGACGAAACATCAAGTCACCAGCCGATCAAGCAACGACAGAGAGGTAAGCAATCCTGAGCTCAATCAGGTCCCCGGGAGTGTCCCTCGGCTCTGAGTACATAGGAGTACGCCCCCCACAGCATGCCTCGAGCACCTTCAAGGTATGTCCCTCGCGTACACAGTTTCACTCTCCGAATAACATGGGAGGTTGTGGGGGCCTTCGAACAAGTACCATATGCTCGGCCAGACCAAACCATGGTACCAACTTCTTCCCGGACACATAAGGGATAGCGTAAAGAAACTCACAAGCATCAAGCTCTATGTCATCATTAGCTTGTCATGGCTCTTCATTGAAAGCCCATCTACCATCTGCAACAACCTTTTAAGGACCTAACCCCTCCCCTTTAATGGTTTGGAGAGTTAATGCAGCCAGGAGCCAGGTGTACGTCAAGTTAGACGCAAAATGGCTATAGGTGAGGCGTTGCTTAATCATGCTGCTCAGAATAATGTGGTTTCTTTTAAAAACTCAATAGTTTCCTGTACACAGCGGCCTTGGTGCCAAGAATTATAAAAATTCCTCGCTTATATCTGTCACAGATGCTCCTCTTTCCCTTTTAATTTACTTATTTTTATGCATGTTTCTCTACTGCGTGGCACTGATAGGACAAATTGATTTCATAATTACTAGAAAAGTGCAACCGACTACTAAACCGGGGGCTCGGATAAATTTACCTCCGCGAGCACTACATCGTCACTCTTTCTTTTATATATGTGTTCGGTTTCTCAGGATGTTGCCTCATATGCATCAGTTCCAAATTATGTCTTGGATCTATAGTTGGATTGCCCCGCTCCTATGCTTACCCCCTTATATTCCGCTAGCTCGATTAAAGGGGTAAAGGGAGAACCAGTGCGATTGTATTCCCAGCTTACCTGGTTTTGAAATACCTCAGTGGAGAAAGCCAAAAACTGACTGTCATAATGAGAGAGACCTGATTTGCAATCCGAGATTATTCACAGAGTTGATAGAGGCTATTTGTAACATCCCAAATTTTGGAATGTTAATATAATTATTAGTTAGTTTGTTTGCTTGCTTGAGTGATTGAAACTTGAGTGAAAATTTGAAACTTTTCAAAACTTTTGAATGAGAGGGACTAAAATGACTTTCCCCATCTCCGATGAATTCAAATTCAATCTTTTAAAAAGCAAAGAGAGAAGATGACATGACTTCTTCAACTATAAAGAATTTGAACGGAGATAATTGCATTTGAATTCTCTTGCATTTCTATTTGTTTTTCTCCACTCAAGAAATGCCGGGAAATACATTCTAGAGAGGAGGAACATGACCCTCAAACCCACGGGCATTTTGAAAGTTATTTGAGCCCTAAAACTTAGAGGGTCATTTGAAAATCATTTGCAAAAGAAAATAAACCTTTTGGGCAATTTTGTGAAAATATTTTTTTCTGAAGTTTTTATTGTTGCCGTGGAAAATTGACCATCATTTATATTTTATTTTTCTGATAATTTTAGTATATAAAAACTCTTTATTCCGAATTGATTTGAATTCCCTTTTATCGTTTTAGTTTCCTAGTTTTAAAAGTAGGAAAGGAATCCCTTTTTATTTGGAAACTCCAGGTGGCCCATTAAGACCTTTCCCTATTTTGGCCCAACAGAAGATCATCTCCTACCTCTCCTCTCCCTCACGTCACAGAACTTTCCCTGCCATGGACAGGGAGATCTCCACCTCCGGGATTCGCGAAATCCTTTCCCTCCCAGCACCACCCGTCGCCTCTATAAGAACCCCCATGGCCTCCTCGTTCCATTCCCGTTGAAACCACCCCTTCTCCTCGCCTCTAGCTCGCGCGCCACCTCGCCGAAGTCGGCACCAGAGAACTCGCCGGCCACCTCCCCATCGCCCCTGCACACCCTCCCCTCCCTGCCGAGCCCATCTCACCCTTCGGCCCCTCCCTGCCGAGCCCATCTCACCCTTCGGCCCCTCCCCCTGCATCCCTCCCCTGCCGCACCTCCCTCCACCTCGTCACCCCCCTGCCACCCCACCCCGCCGAGAGCTCCTGCCAGAAACTTCACCACGTCGCCCCCCTGCATGTCCCTCCACCTCGCCTCCCTCCCCTCCCTGGAGCCTCGCCGCCCCTCTGCCGGATCTCCTCCATCGGCCCCTTTCCCCACCCTCGCCGGCGGCCCCCACCCCGCCGGAGTTGCCCACCTCGCTGCACTCCAGCACGGGAGCAACTCCCAGCCACGGTAAGGCCCCCTCTTTCCTTTCTTTTTTTCTTTTACTTGTTTTGTTTTTTAGTTTTCGTTTTACCCTTAGATCTATTTCCAACGGTGTAGATTAGAGTAACTTACCCTTTCGATTTTTAAACAAAAACCGCACTGGTTTTTATTTACTTAACTTTTAGCCAGTAAGTTTTAGTTAGATCTCGTCCGTTTGCTCCTAATGTTAGCAACATACACCTCCTTAGCCAATCAGAGAGCACCACGTGTACACCCTGCCCGTTAGTTGGATTTTTCTTTTTTCTGTTTAATTCCAAAAACCGAAAAGTTCCAATCTTGTTTACCCCATAACTTTTGATCCACAACTCCAATGGAGTTGATTCTTTTTCGAGTAGCTCACAAATGGCATGTAGTTTTTAAAAACATATAATTTGCCTATGTTTGAAATTTTCAAATTTGAATTAGATCAGATTTAGTTTAAACCTTGTTTTTCCTATTCCAGGAGTTTAAAAATAGATTTTAATTTGATTCCTTTTGCTACTGATCACTAGTGATCTTATATATCAGTGGTAAAAATTACAGATTTGTTTGAGTATTTTAGCTCACTGTTTCTTGTGAAACAATTTCTGTCTCACCTCTTTTAGGATTGTGACTAATTTACTTTCTTTAGTTACTTTTAAATTATTTTATTTATATTTCAGAAATATTATGTTTTGTTTCTGTTAGTTAAACAGTAGTTTTGCAACAAGTTTTTATTTTATTTTTATTTGTTTTCATGAAATCAATTCTCGTTCCTTAGTAACTTGCAATTGGTTTCACCACTATTTCAAATCCCGTTTGGGAATACTTTCAAAAAGTTTTGTGAAAAATACTTTATTTTATCTTATTTAGATTTATATATTAGTTCCTTGTTTTTATTTTCTGTTAGACAAAAACTATTTAGTGTTTGACGTAGTAGAAGACTCCCTAGTCTTATTTGAAGTTTCTTTCGGATTCTTATTCACTCTCTTCTTCGTTTTGATTGCTAGAATGATTGCTAGTATGAGTGCTTATGTGAATGATATGTTTGCTATATAGATTTCATCGGAGAGTGACGAGTAGTCTATCAAGTTATTTTCTCGAGAAATTCTTCTTCGTCAACATCACCAGGCAAGTCACTTTGATCATACTATCACCTATGTTTTATGCATCATAGTTCTACCATCCTATGCCCAATTGCATGTTGCTTAGGTACTTGGAAATTTTAGTATAGATTGTAGTATCATGTGGTAGGTACACAACAACCCCGATACTTGGCCTCGGGACGACAAATTTCATATTGCTATGCTTGAGTAGACGGGATTTCGGTTGAGTGCACAACACGAGTGATGCAAGGTTGATTAAATAATCAAGACCGGTTAAGACAAGATTGTCAAGACCTCGGACGCAATGCAACTCTGGGTGAAGGACGCTTGATCGGCTCCCTGGAGAACCTAGTGGATGACCCGGGATGCTGGGGACGGCCATGACATCCTGCGGAAAGCTTCACCCAGGCTCAAAGAGACAAACGGATGTTTTCAAGACCCAAGGCTTACCTGCACAGCCACAAGCCATTATGGGCTCTGGCTTGGTTGGACAACGCGGCGACTCTGGACAGGCGGTGCTAGCAGATGTAGAAGAACGGTAGGAATGGATGGGCACCGACAGGGATTCAGAGGGACCCGTTGAAAGACCATGTTTTGATCATCCGGTCTTCAAACACCTTGAAGTGCGAGGACATACTCGGAGGCGATCAAATCTTGTGGGGAACGTGTGCAGAACTCTGCAGAGTACTCAAACCTAATCGATTAGCCGTGTCCACGGTCAAGGACAACTTGAGCCAAAGGAACTGAAGTTATCTGGATTTCTCAACACCATTATATATATTTGATGAGGGTAATTATTGACAACTCGGGTACGAGAACTGGTTGGCGGAACCATCTCATTAACAACCAACAATGTAGTAACATTTTTCTTTTAGCCCTCTCTTGTTGTAGGAGAAAATTTGCTTTACGCTAAAACTTACAACACCACCTGCCATATATGCATATAGTATAGATGATCACTTTTCACCCCTCTCTTATGTGACTTGCCGGCATATTCAATATGCTGACCTACATGGCTGCAACGTCTTATGTTGCAGATATCTTTTCTCCGACGAGTAAGAGTACGATTCAGGGTTACAGTCTACACTCAACTTGTCGTTGGTGTTTATTGGGACTCCACTCCCTTGACTGCTTCCGCTAAGATATTTAAGGTATATATCAGTTTTACGCTATTTTACTTGTGATTGCACTTTGATATATACATTGATGTACCGTGTGTGCCAGCATAATGATCCAGGGATGGCACAGAAACACAGAGGCTTGACTCGTCTTGAGTCGGGTCGCAACACTATTCCATGTCACACAGACGGGTTTGCAATTAAACAAACCCTGCGGTAATCATTTCGATCTTCGGTTTTTTTCCAATTGCTGCAAAAAGGGTCAGGGGCTCGTCATTAGATCCCGCATTATAACATTCCTAAGGTTAAGTGGAAGCGATAAAGCCTCATAGTCCAATTTCCACATTTCCCTCCTACACTACCACCTTCGGGCACTGATTAAATCGGCTAAGGGATATGTGCGGGCGATTAAACACCGAGTAGTATCTACATGGGGGTTGAAGCCGACGACTGGCAACTTTCAGATTAAAATGGCCACAACATGACTTAAAGTAATATAAAGCATACTCAAATTAGGACATGTATTGTTTAAGGCACATTTTTCTGAGTTACATCAACATATATTTATTCTAATATTACATCCTTGCAGCATTGCAATTCGATTGCCCGAGCACCTTCGATGGCGGAAGAGAAGTACATCTCAGGGCGCATGTGCTCCTTTCTCGCAGGCGGCAGATTAGTAGCCATCTTCAGTGGCTTTACCCCAGGAAAGTGCACCATCGTCCACGCAAAGGTTATCCCAGTCCCCTCTATACAAGCTGAGTATTGTAGGGCTTCAATCTGAGGTGCGACGTCGATCAGCTTCCGCACCAGGGCGAAGTAGCTTTTCAGCAAGGGCTCGGTAGGCCATAGCCGAACACACAGGTCCTTCATCGCCGACTCGGCCATCCTGTGTAGCTTGAGGAGCTACTTCATATGGTAGCTTGGACTGGGGTTAGGCTCAAGGGTCTCCAACTGAGCCCAGAATAGTCATTGCTCAGCATCCCCATCGTGAGCTGCAAAGTACTTGGCTGCATCTGCCGCACTACACGGGAGGTTTGTGAAGGCGCGTGCAGAATGCCATATCAAGAAAAGCAAACCGGTTTCTGCCAAAGGCACACTGTAGTAAGTATGGCTTACCGATTGCAATAGGCTTGGCCTGGCGCACCTCTTCTTCACATTACCTCCTCTCCACTCGCTCTAATTGGAGCTCGGCGAATAGTTTGGTCTGCTCGTCTGCCTGATCTTTGACTTTTTTCTCCAAGGACTCGCACTTTGAGATCGCCTCCTTCAGCTCTTGTTGGACCTTCGTCACCCTCGCCTCATGTTGCTTGCTGACGGTCTTGAGGGTGTACAGTTCACAGCCGCTTGTTCGGCCGCCGCCTTGGGGAAACGGCCTCTTATTTGGCCCTCTCCACCTCGGCCGTGAGATTTTCAAGCTTTTTGTCTTGAGTTGTTGATCAAAGATAAAATGACAAAGGTTAAACAGCAGGGCCAGGACATTCTGTCAGACATTAACTAAAGGCAAAACTCTTACACAACTTACCCTGCTTCTCGTCAAGCCGACCATTGATGCGGTCAAGCTCTTCATCAAACATTTGCAGTTTCCGATTTAGTTCGGCTATTTCCAACGCATTAGCATTGACAGCCGATGACGAGGCCTACAAAGTGCACAATTTGTCAGCATGGTTTCCGCCTATTGAGCTAACCTTGCTTGACCAAGTTTCTTAAAACAAGTGGTCTAAGCAAAGTCTTGGGGCAATTTTTTGTGCATTCCTTTTTTGAGCCACGGGTTAGCTTTTCAAACTCACCCCTGGCTCGGGGGCTGTCATACCATAAAAGTATAATTCAAATACATAAAACAATATTGACAAATGAGTTGTTTACCTTAAAGCACGTCAATAAGCCAGTAAAGGCTTCACTCAGTCTGCTGTTAACGGGCCAAAGGCTTTGCAAAACCACACCGATTAAGGTGTGGTGCTCATTGGCAATGGAGGAGTTGGCTAGGTTCTCCTCCATCACTGCCGACCCCTTGACCGTAGCGCGTTCTAGCATGGGTGGCACCGAGGAAGTTGGAGGGAGCTCGGGTGAATTTTGACCCTCCCTTCGACCTTCCAAAGGGCCGATCTCCTGGGTTGCGTCGGTCGGGGAGTTGGACTCAGCCACAGCCTCCCGGTTCACGGTGGTTAGCACGTCTTTGGTAGCTGAGACCTCGTGGTCTTCGGCCATCACCTCCTTTCCCCTTGCATCATGTGGGGCTTTATGGGAAGCCACTTCCACGGCCTCATCAGAGGCCTCGGGAAGAGAGATGCGGGCTATGTTCCCGCTCTCCGCTAGCTCGGCTGGCAGCGAATCTCCTCTCGAGGCCTGATGTATTGGCAGGTCTCGAACGGGGCTACGACAAGTAAGACACATGATCAACTAGTTAAACATAAAACTAAGTGTGAGATTCACTCAATAAAGTCATCAGATTCCATAACTTCGGGCCGGGGGCTTGACCTTAGGGGCTCAACAGGGAACCATCTCGAACTCCCAGACCTCGTTGTCGGAATCCGGATAGTCATCAGAATAACCTTCCTTTTGCAAGGCTTCTTAGGATCCCGATGAGGTAGGGCCTCTTCGGCCACCTTTGGCAGGCCTCTCTTCCCTCATTGCGAGGAGTCCCTCTCCTCCTCATCTTCCGCGTCCTCTACCTCTCGGGTAGAGGAAGCTCGTGTGTCCCCAGACTTTGTGTGAGGGGGTCGTATGGAACGGAGACCCCCGCGAGTCTCCTTCTCTTTCTTCTTTGGCTCTGGTGCCGTGTACGACATTGTAACCAACATCGAGGTCAGCAAATCCGACCGAGGCCCTTCGAGTAGAGGGGCTCGTTCGTGGATATTCTCGGACTTGGCCAGCCATTCATGTTGGAACAATATGAGGAAAAATAAGACTTCCATTAAAAATAGAAGCCTTGGGCATGTATAGTACTCGGACATACCTCGACTGGGGGTGTCTTGTGGTCCAAGTTGATGTCTTCTTCCTCGGCCGGCTACTCCTGCTGGGGTTTGAACAATATCTGCCATATATCCTCATGGGTAGTGCGGAAGAATTCTTTTATCACCTGAGGGTCGTCTGGCTTGTAGACCCATATCGGGTTGGCCCGATGCTGGCAGGGTAGGATGTGCCAATGAAGCGCGACCTAGATCACGTCAGTCGGATGGATGTTTGTCGTCACCAATTGTTTGAGGCAATTCTGCATCATTTTTACATCTGCACGTGACTCCCAATCTATGCCTTTTTCTAACCCAGGAGGTTAGCCTCACTGGTGGGCCAAACTTGAACTCGGTGGGTGCTTCCCAGTTTGCTTCCCGTGGTTCAGTGATGTAGAACCACTCTTTCTGCCAGCCCTTGATAGTATCTATCAAGGTGCCATCCAGCCATATTACGTTGCAAAGCTTGCTTATCACCACCCCTCTTCAATCAATGTGCTAGGCTCTCATCGATTTCGGCTTGACGTTGAATGTCTTGAGCCAGAGCCCGAAATGCGGACGAACCCGTAAGAAAGCTTCACATACGACTATGAATAACGTGATGTGCATGATGGAATTGGGAGGGAGGTCATGGAAATATAATCCATATTAGAACATGACACACTTGAAGAAAGGATGGAGGGGAAAGCCAAGGCTCCGGAGGAAATGAGGAATAAACACTACCCGCTCACCGGGCCTTGGTATAGGAATCGCCTGGCCTGCCTCCGCCACCCGGTGAGCGATGTTGGCCGAAAGATACTCGGAGCGCATTAGCTCCTGGATGTCAGCGTCGGAGACGGTCGACACCTCCCACTTGCCGTGGGAGCCAGCCATGGCGCGAGCTCAAAGATGACCATGGGAAAGGAGAATGCAGAAGGGATTAGATCTGGGCACTCGGGCTTGGAAGAGGCAAGAGGGAAGCCGAGGAGAAATACCAAGTGTCCCTCTTGATGCGCGAGTTGCTCTGCCACTCCCCGAAAATTATCGAGCCATTGCGCGCATAGGTAAGTCTATGCACTTATTCGTATCTGAGTAAATGTGGAGGCAGGATCTCCTCGTTGAGAGAACGTGCCCCTTGAAAAGTAGCCTCGAGCCGTGGTACAAGTCAAACTTTCGTCAGAAAAACCTGCTAATTGAGGGATTGTTCACACGTGGGCTTTTAAAATGCCTTTGCTAAAAAAGATACCAGTTTTAAAGACATGCAGGTTACTAGAGCAATCAAATCAGAGTCAGCCGAGCATGAGGGGAACTCTCCTTGCAAGCCGATTACTATCGATATGTGGGGTATTCGAAAACTGAACACACCGGCGTTCAAGGATAGTTCGGGGGCTACTGAGGAAGTCCGGGATTCTGGGGTCCTCGGGCGGCTAGCTAGTCTATGCCGGGTTGGGCCATTGGGCCGTGCTATTGAAGGTCGGGTCGTATGATGGCCTCTACTCTCGGAGGAATGTTCCAAATATTGGCGTGTACTACAAGCTTAGAAGGACTAGGTCGGCTCACCCACCCCCTATTATGGTCGGTAACTTGTAAACCCTAGGGTCCCTGGTGTCTATATAAACGAGAGGCCCCTATCCGTGTGAGGGAGGCTGAATCATCTAGGGTTTAGCATATACGATCTCGAGGTATATAGATCTGCTTTGTAATCATCTATATCAATACACTCAAGGAGGACATACGGTATTACCTCCATAGGAGGCCCAGAACCTGGGTAAACTGTTGTCTCCCCCTTCTTCCTACAACCCATAGATCCAAGGTGCACAGTTCAGGAACCCCTACCCGAGATCTGCCGGTTTCGACACCGACAACATGGGAATTTATATCTAGTCATGTTTATCATATTGAGTTGATTGACGTTCGCTACTTTGATAATTTGATATGTGGGTGCACCGGTGCTAAGGTGTTGTTATTACTTGAACTAACAACATTCTTGTGATTAATCCGTCTCACAAGCATCCACAACTATAAAAGAAGAATTAAGATAAATCTAACTATAGCATGAAACTTGTGGATGCGAATCAGCCCCTTATGGAGCAACGCATAAACTTGGGTTTAAGCTTCTGTAGCTCTAGCAACCCATCATCTACTTGTTACTCCACAATGACTTCCCTTAGGCCCATAACATGGTGAATTATCATGTTGTCGATGTTCACGTGACACCACTAAAGGAAGTAACAACATACATATTATCAAAATATCGAACGAATCCTAACTTTATATGATTACTTATAACCAGACTTCTCCCATGTCCTCAGTGACAATAGTAACTACTCACACCTCATCAACATGCTCAACATCATAGGTGTAACAAATATGATTAACAATATGAACATATTGTCTTTCACCAAGTAATGCAACTAGCATCATCTACAAGATGTAATTAACACAATTAGTAACCCACACGTACCAATCTGAGGTTTTGAGACAAAGATTGAATACATGAAATGAACTAGGGTTTGAGATGAGATGGTGCTGGTGAAGATGTTGATGAAGATCTATCCTCCCATGAAGGCGGAAGCGTTGGTGATGAAGATGGCCTCTATTTCCCCCTCCTCGAGAGGAATCCCTTCGGCAGAATTGCTCTGCTTGAGAGCAAAAGGACCTCTATCCAGGATTCCGCCACGACATGGCGGCGCTTTGTTCCGAAAGTTATGTCTTGATTTTTGCTAGGGTAAAACACACCATATAGAATAAGAGATGTGTCGCAGGGCCAGCAGAGGGTGCACAAGCAATTAGGGAGCGGCCTCGGGGCGCTCTTTTGGCTTGTGCACAGGTTGCCGCCCCTCTACGGTGTATTTTTGGCCCATATATTCCATAGAAATTCTCCGTGAAGTTTCACGTAATTTGGAGCAACTTGATTTTTCTTCCCTTTTCTCGGTTTCTCGATCCAAAGTTCTAGTTTCCAAATACTTCCCTCTTCATAATGTAACTTGCATATTTAGAGATAAAAGACATAGGAATTACATAATAATAGGGAATAATGGACAATAATAACACGAATATCAATAATGGACATAGGAATTACATAATAATAGGGAATAATGGACGTATCAACTCCCCCAAGCTTAGACCTCGCTTGTCCTCAAGCGAAAGCCGAGCTCGAGAATAATGGCCACATGATTTGAGAGGGAGAAGTCAATAAAAATAAAATATGAACGTGAGAGCATCATGAATATTAGCATAGCAGCAACTATTTTATCATATATCTTTCCATAAACAAGTAACAATCCATTCACTAATATTGCAATATGAAGTGTAAACTTTGTTCACAAACAACAAGCTATGTTCTCAGTCATTGGGACAATCATATGTAAACATATTTCAGAGGGGAGTCTATATAAGAGCTTTATTATTAGCAAGTTATCATACTTAACTATCATTTATTCTTCTATGATTGCTCATACTCAAGTCATATTTTTGGAGCTCAGGTTTTCATAGGACACATAAGAAGATAGGGGCTTATGATTCGCCGCCCAACTCAATTACCTCAAGGATAATTTCAACAATAATAAATCATGATAATCTACATTCACTTGGATATATAAATCTGAAACTTTCCACAATACATGATGCTTGCCACTATAGCATTAATAGGTAGAAAGAAGAATGAATTTAGGAACTCATGCACAAGAATGAACTTCAAAGATACAAGATAGGCCCTTCACAAAGGGAAGCAGAGGTTGTCATGCGCTATTAGGTTTTGGAATGTGCAAACTTTAAATGAAAAGGAACATCACTTTATATTTCCCCTTGTTTTAGCAAAATTTATTATGCAGTCTGTCGCTTTTATTTCTTTGCCATAACAAGATCGTACAAAGTTTATTTCCCCTTGCAATAAAAGATCATACATATTTAGAAGCAACTTCATATTGCTTGGCGTGCACCGATGACAACTTACTTGAGGGATGTTACTCAATACATGGGTAGGTATGGTGGACTCTCATATCAAGAAACTAGGTTTTAGGGTTATGGATGCACAAATAGTATCTCTACTTAGTGCGAAATTTTTGGGCTAGCAAAAGGTCTAAAGCAAGTATCACATGTTAAAGGACCAATGACCATATAACTTCTATATGAATGTGAAATACCATCACCATTATGTTATCTTCCATGTCGTACGTCAACAGTTGATCATTATATAACATTTGATGAGTGGTCACAATCATAAAAGATGTGTAGGATAGTATATTTATATGAGAATCTCCTCTCTCTTTCATAGTCTTTCTTAGATTGTATCCATGATGAATACTATGTTTGTTTATTTTCAACAACCTTCATCACTTATACTATTTAGTATGTCAAGTCGTTACTTCTCATGATGTAAGTGTATGATATATATATTTCTTTTTGTTGATATGATATGATAATGGGTGCCCACAGGTAAACCACAAAAACTCAACAACTATTTATTATATATCTCGCATACTCGATTACAAGGGTAGATGGGACTCAAAGCAAAAATACTAAGAAAAGGAAACTTGAAATTTATTTCTCTAAATCACGAAACAACTAAGGATCAAACTAAAATAGATAGCAATGATGATGGAAGTTATGATGATATGATACTCGGGCACCTCCCCCAAGCTTGTAACAAGCTAAGGGCGGTGCCCATACCCAATAACTCAAGTGTCCTTCTCACGTGATGGTGGTGGTGTAGTCGGGGTCTCCCTACCTTCCAAGGTGTAGATTCCCCATCATAATAAGACAATTTTAACTCGGGAGTCCTGAAACCGACAGCAAAGCTCATCCTCTGAAACCTAGATTCAAACTCATAGTTTTGGCCTTGGAGTTCATAGACTTGATCATGGAGGTGATCGACCCGCTCTTGAAGCTTGAAGGGAACCGCTGCCTGATTCTGGGTGTCCATCTTGTTTTCTCGGATAAAGTCCGTGATCATAGAGTGATTAGCACTCAAACCACGTTTAACCATCCCTTGGCCCTTAAAGATCTCGTGCTCAACCGGTGTAAGTCGGGCCTTCTCATTCCCTCCTTCTTGGGACCTTGAACATCCCGTATGTGAAGCACCCCCTCATGCATATCAATGGCTTGAGGGTGCCTCATCACCTCCGGCAGGTAGGGGTTGATGACCTTCTCAATGGACTTGTCCTTTAAAGGGCTTGGTAAAGTCATGGCAATCTAGTTCTGTCAGAAAAACAACTTGAAACAAGAACAGAGGAAAATCTCGCAATGCGATAGTGAATACAATCGGGAGTATATATAATGATTTTTTTGGGACCACAATACATGCTCCAGAAGAAGTTGGAGTCTGGGAGGCACACGAGCGCCCCAAAAGCCATCAGGGCACGTTCTGGGGGCGCCATGTTGGCGTGTAATTCCCTCGTGGGTTCCGTGGACTCCTTTTTATTTTGTAATTTTTTGAAAATACCAAAACCGACAAACATTATTTATTTTGAATTTTTGTAGCCGGTTTACTTACTGTACCACATACCTACCCTTTTTCAGGTTTCTGGAGTGTTCCAGAAGACTTCCGCTATGTGCTCTTCCGGTGTTATGACTTGGATGATATTAGTCTCTTCATTAATGGGTGCACCTGAAATATAATGTTTGATTCTATTTCCATTCACCACTCGTGGATTTTAACCATCGAAGTCATTAACTTTTATGGCACTGGAGCAATAAACATCCTCGACAACATAGGGTCTTTCCCAATTGGAGAGGAGTTTACCTACAAAAAATCTGAAACGAGAGTTGTACAAAAGCACTAGGTCTCCTACATTAAATTATCTTTTTTGAATTGTCTTTCATGCCATCTTTTACCTTTCTCATTAAATAACTTAGCATTTCATAATCTTGTGTCCTCCATTCATCTAATGAGCTAATATCAAACAACCTCTTTTCACCTGCAACTTTGAAATCATAATTAAGTTCTTTAATTACCAGATAGGCTTTATGTTCAAGCTCAAGAGGTAAATGGCAAGCTTTTCCAAAGACCGTTTTATATGGGGACATCCCCATGGGGTTCTAATAAGCGGTCCTATAAGACCACAAAGCATCATTAAATTTCTTAGACCAATTCTTTCTGAACCTATTGATAGTATTTTGCAAGATTATTTTTATTTCACGATTGCTCTGTTCAACTTGTCCACTAGACTGAGGATGATATGGTGATGCAACTCTATGGTTAACACCATATTCAGCTAGCAGTTTATAGAAAGCACCTTCGATAAAATGTCAACCACCATTGGTCATTAAGTATCTAGGGATACCAAATCTTGGAAAGATAATTTTTTAATCAGCACTACTAGTTGGAATAGCTTCTACCCATTTAGTAATGTAATCAGCAGCAACTAGAATATATGTATATCCATTA
This sequence comes from Hordeum vulgare subsp. vulgare, assembly GCF_904849725.1. Lineage (NCBI taxonomy): Eukaryota > Viridiplantae > Streptophyta > Magnoliopsida > Poales > Poaceae > Hordeum > Hordeum vulgare. Next base: position 495,512,885 of record NC_058524.1, on the reverse strand, counting down.
GAAGAAGTAAAAGGTCCCATAAATTCAGTACCTCATAAATCAACTCGTTTAATAGCTACTTAATAATCCATAGGCATTTCCTAATGTTTACTAATATTACCAACACTTTGGAATTCATCACAAGAAAGAACAAACTTACGAGCATCTTTCAAAAGAGTAGGCCAATAAAAACCAGATTGTAATATCTTATGTGTCGTTCTGCCACTAGTGTGATGTCCTTCATAAGCTTTAGAATGGCATTTCCTAAGGATTTATTCCTGTTCATGCTCAGGTATACAACATGTAATAACACCATCTACTCCTTCTTTATAAATATGTGGGTTATCCTAAAACTAATATCGTAAATCATAGAATAATTTATTCTTTTGTTGATAGGTGAAACTAGGCAGAATATATTTAGCAACAATGTAATTAGAATAATCCGCATAACAAGGAGTACTAGGTGAAGTGTTTATAACAGCAAGTTGCTCCTGAGGAAAATTATCATCAATAGGCAGTAGGTCATCAAGAACATTTTCCATCCTAGGCAAGTTATCTACTACAGGGTTATCAGCTCCCTTTCTATCAACAATATGCAAATCAAATTCTTGGAGTAGTAGCACCCATCTAACGAGTCTAGGTTTAGCATCTTTCTTTTCCATAAAGGACTTAATAGCAGCATGATCAGTGTGAATAGTTACTTTAGAATCGATAATGTAAGGTCTAAACTTATCACATGCAAACACAAGTGCCAAAAAATTATTTTCAGTAGTAGCATAATTCCATTGAGCGGTGTCTAGGGTCTTACTAGCATAATGAATAACATTCAATTTCTTATCTACTCGTTGCCCTAGAAGAGCACCAACAGCATTATCACTAGGGATGAAAATGGAGCGGAAAATTTCCGCTTTTCCGGTAGAAAAACGGAAATGGAGAGTAAAAATGAAAACAGAAACGGAATTTTGCAACACGAGAACAAAAGTGGAATTTTTTATGCGGAAATGGAAACAAAAATGAAACTGTGTTTTCCGACGGAACAAGTGTGGGAATGGATCCATTTTCCATTTCCGCCAATATGGAACTTCCCATTTTTAATACGATCAAATGTCTATTTAGCGCAGCGCATAATAAGACCCTACCCAAGTACATATAGCTGAATAATGGCCCATGGTCCAACTTCAACATAACAATACACCTAGTACACCTCAAAGAAAAGCATCAAGCACCGTAGGGGCAAGCAGAATCCCTACCCTAATCACCGCTCAAAATAAAAATTAATCCCTAATCGAGCAGACGAGCACGCCGCTGCCGCCTTTGCCCTCGCATCTTCGGCCGGCCTGCCCACACTTGACATGCAGCCGTCGGACGCTCCCGTCCTCTGAAGCCACCGTGCGACACCGCCGTCCTGTGAAGCCGTCGAGGGACAATGCCGTCCTCTGAAGCCGTCATGGGTCACCGCCATCCTCTGAAGCCGTAGTCCAACGCCGCCGCCGTCTACCCCCCTCTGAATCCACCTTTCCGACGCCTTCAACCTCTACACCCCTCCAGCGCGACCGAAACCCTCTACAGTTGCACTCCTCTCCTCCATTGATGACACCTTCACGGGTACAACCGCAGTCCTGCGCTACTGCATATACAAAGTAATATCACGAGGCAAGACAACTTATGAATGTTCATGTAGGAATCCATGATTCATACTATGTTGAATTGCTTATACATACAATAATTAATTAATAGGATAGTGGTACACTTGTATTTAGCTTGTTTAATACATAATTAATTAATGTTGTTATAGGTCTGGTCCTAAAGTCAGTGCATTGCCTAGCTGCAATGGATGATTTTTTTATGGCAAGTAGCACTGCAAGTGTAAGCGCAACATCTCCGATTGTGCTTGAATCATCGTCCGAGCAGCCTCCCAAATGCTACTAATACAAATGCAACACCTACAAATTCGGATACGGCCAATGGAACTGAAGATGCAGCCCCTGATGTGAAGAGATGTAAGAAGCTTACCTCTGATGTTTGGGAACATTTCACCAAGTATGCCATAACGACGATGGATAAGGATGGTAACAAGATTGTAGAGAAATGGGCTAGCTGCAATAGCAAAGGGTGCACTTACAAGGGCCCTCGTACTAATTCTCGAGGCAATCGAGGCACAACATTTTTCAAGAGTCATTTGCAGAACAAGCATCAGATCATTACTAGACAGCAAAAACATGTACTGAATAAAGTTGAAGGCAACGAGTCCATGGCAGCACCTGCGACCTTTAGGCATGACGAGGCTACCAGTTTGAATAAGTTTTATCTCTCAATTATAATGCATGAGTACCTCTTCAATATTGTTGAGCACGAGTACTTGGTGGACTTTATCCATTCTTTGCGTCCAACTTTTCCAATTAAAAGTCGCCCTACTATTAAGAAAGACATCATCAACATATTTTTGGAGGAAAAGAAGAAATTGTACGAGTACTTCAAAACAGTGCAGTGCCGATTTAGTCCCACCATGGACATGTGGACATCTGGACAAACCAAAGGATACATGTGCATTACTGTTCAATGGATAGATGAAAATTGGTGCATGCAAAATAGGATTATCAAGTTTAATCATGTACAGGGAAACCATTCAGGAAAAAATCTTGGCTTACATTTTTATGATTGCATAGTGGATTGGAATCTTGACAGGAAATTGCTTTCACTCAGTTTGGACAATGCTTCAGCCAATGATAAGTGTGTTGAGGGGCTAGTAACCAAATTCAGTAAGAATAGTCTAATATGTGATGGCATATTTTTTCATGTAAGATGTTTCAGTCACATCTTAAACCTGGTCGCTCAAGATGGTTTGAAGACATTTCTCCATGGAAAAAGGAAGAGTTTGAGAAATGTGCTTCAGAATGTGACTTCAATCCAAAATCTGAACTGATTTTGGATGTTCCTACCTGGTGGAATTCCATGTATGATATGCTGCAGAAGGCACTTTCATTTAGAGATGCTTTTGATAGGCTTTTTCTTTGGCATAAAAAGAAGTATAACAAATGTGCTCCAACTTCTAAGAATTGGAATATGGCATTGAACTTATGTGCTCACTTGAAGATTTTCAACGATGCTACTGTACTGTTCTCTGGAACTACATATCCAACTGCAAATAAGTTTTTTATCACCTTTTGCAAGTTTAAGATTGCAATTGACGGCTGGTGTGCCAGCTCTGATAAAGTAATTAAGTCTATGGCATGTTCCATGAAACTTAAATATGATAAGTATTGGGAGAAATCCAACATGGCACTTTCTGTGGCAGTCTTCGTTGATCCTAGATACAAGAGAAACGTGATAGAATACTATGCACCAACCATTTACCCCACCACCCATGACCAACAAATTGAGAAGTTTACAAAAGTTATTACCCAGTTGTTTGAAGCTTATGTCTCTACATGAAAGAAGTCAGCCTGTAACAATAGTGATACTACTGTGTGTGACACACCTTCTGTTGATCTTGATCTAGATGATTGTTTAGGCTCGTTCTTGAGTAGCAGAAGTCATAAATAAGACCGTGTTCTCAAAACTGAGTTAGAAGTATACATGGATCAAGAGTTACAATCTAGGAAATATATGATTTTTGATATACTATCATGGTGGAAGGTCAATCTAGTTGAGTTTCTTATTCTGTCATGACTTGCTCGAGATATCTTATCTATTCAAGTGTCGACGGTTGCCTCGGAGTCGGCATTCAGTGCTGGTGGGCGGGTTGTTGACCCGTTTCGTGGTCGTCTTGATCCTGAATCCGTCAAAGCTTTAATTTGTACTAAAAATTGGATTGGAGCATCGAAAGGTAACCTTTTAGATTTATTCAAATTTCATGTGCATCCTGTGACATAATAATAATAATCATTAATCATTTAAGTAGTGACATTGCATCTGTTGTCAAAGACATGGACATGCCAAGCTTGGAGGAACGTTTTACAACATTGGTGCACATGGTCTATATTTTATCTAATTTCTGACTGGTATTATGTCTAATACTCGTAATAGAGAACTTAAAATATATTTGTATGCTTGCCTATGTAGTTGCAGGATCCACAAGAGGATGATAGTGATGATGACCTGGCGGACTTCATGGATGCAAACATGGAGGACTATTAGTTACAATATTTGAAGTTTAAAATATTTGCATCATGGATAATTTTCTTGTTGAGTTGAAGTGTGTACTATAGTACTAGTACTATTATAAGCTGAGCACTATTGTGATTTGAGCTGCACTGTTTGGTTGTTGCATGCCTTTCAAGTTTTTATGTTGCGAAAGTTGATTATTATACACAAATGAATATCTAATTATATATCCAAAATATATCATAATGTTTTATAACCATCTTATCCATTGTATTTTTGTCTATGGTTCAAGGGTTCTTTGTTCCAGTGAACATCCACTTCTATCTTCGTATCCGTGTTGTATTCGCTCTGTTTTCTTTTCCGGTAGTATCTATTTTCGGTTTTGTTTCCGATTTTTTTGTATTCATTTCCGTTTTCGGAAAAAAATATGAAAACAAATGTGGTAGCACCTAGTTCCGTCCGTTTTCATCCCTAATTATCACTAGCATCACACACAATCTCAAAGGGTAGGTTCCAATCAGGTGGTTAAACAATATGTGCAGAAATTAAGGTTTTCTTAAATATTTCAAAGGCTTATACACAATCATCATAAAAAATAAAAAGGAACATATTTTTGGAGAAGCTTAGTTAATGGCCTAGAAATCTTTTAGAAATATTTAATGAAATGCCTATAGAAACCTACATGACCAAGGAAACTTCTTATACCTTTGATATCTTTTGGGCAAGGCATTTTCTCTATTGCATAAACTTTGGCTTTATCCACCTCAATACCTCATTCGGAGATTGTATGCCCAAGCACTATACTTTCATTCACCAAAAAGTGTCACTTCTCCCAATTCAAGAAAACATTAGTTTCTTCACATCTCTACAAAACTCGATCAAGGTTGTTCAAGCAATCACCAAAGGAAGTCCCATAAATGGAAAAATAATCCATGAAGACCTCAACAATATTTTCTCAAAAGTCAAAGAATATAGGAGTCATACATCTTTGAAAGGTAGCATGTTCATTACATAGACCAAAATGCATATGCCTATAAGCATCAGTTCCAAAAGGGCATGTAAAGGTAGTTTTCTCTTGGTCCTCTTTTCACATAGGTATTTGAGAAAATCGAGAGTAGCCATCAAGAAAGCAGAAGTGTGTATGCTTAGATAATCTTCCTAACATTTGATAAATAAACAGAGGTTAGTGATCTTTCCTAGAAAGTTTATTCAATTTCCTAAAATGAATCACCATCCTATAACCAGTTACTATCCTTTGTGGAATGAGTTCATTTTTATCATTGGGAACAATAGTTACACCACCTTTCTTAAGAGAACATATAATCTCTCATGCTAAAGTGATAATTCCTTCACAAAGTAAAGCATGGATCAAGAACCTTACCGAGAAGTGACAACCGATAGCCTTTAGTCATTGAAGCAATTGCAATTTATCACAACATCAGAAAGAGTCAAATAAGAGCTTGTAAAGCAAATCAACATACTCAATCATTCTTTCGTTCTCTACAATTGCTACAACTCACGTGGTACTCATGAGATCAAAGTTTCAGCTGGACACAGAGAAAGATAGGGGCTTATAGTTTTGCCTCCCAACTGCTTACGTCAAGGGTAATGTCAACAATAATAATTCATGAATACTTACCTCCAAGTTGACATATGAGTATAGATCTTTCCCAAGCATATGACGTTAGCAAAGATTAAGGCGAGATAAGGAATTGGTGAAGATCACCAAGACTCTTTCAAGGGCAAAAACTAAAGGTATAAGATAGGCCCTTCGCAGAGAGAAGCAGAGGTTGTCATGTGCTTTTGAGGTTTGGATGCGTGTCCTCTTAGTGCGGAGGAACGCCACTTTATATTTCCCCCTGTGATAAAGAACTTTATTATGCAGTCTGTTGCTTTTATGTCTTCCTCATCATAGGTTCGTACAAAGCTTATTTTCCACACACTAATAGATCATACATATTAGAGAGCAATTTTTATTGCTTACACCGATGACAACTTACTTGAGGGATCTTATTCAATCCATAGGTAGGTATGGTGAATAGACATGGCAAAACTGGGGTGATGGTTTATGGATGCACAAGTAGTATCTCTACTTAGTGCGGGAGGTTTGGCTAAGGTGAGGTGGAAGCAATCGTCACATGCTAACGGATCTCTAATCATATAATATTGTTCGGAGCCAAGCAAACACAATCCATTATGTTGTCTTCCTTTTCCAACATCTACTTCTAGGCATGAAATAGTTTAGTGAGTGTTCACAACCATAGATGGTGTCACAGATGATATATTTATATGTGAACCTCTCCTTCTTTATCACTTCCTATTAATTGCAACAATGACAAAGGTCTACGTTTGCCTACCCTCAACAAGTTTCAATCCTCATTCTTTTTATATGTGAAGCCATCACTTCCCATAAGATCATTACATGATCTTTCATGATTTTGTTCTATTCTCACTCTTTTGATCATGGCAAGAGGCAAAGCCCTTCAACTAAGACACTCTTTATTATATGGCTCACGAGCTCGAATACATCGGGGGTGACACAAAGCAAAACTCAAGACTAAAGCACTAAGACTTTTAATGTACTAGAGAAAGAGAAAACTGAAAAGGAAAACTAAAACAAAGGTAAAGGCAAAAGATGTGATGGTGATACGATACCGGGGCAACTCCCCCAAGCTTGGCACAAGCGAAGGGGATTGCCCATACCAATGCTTAGTTGTCTTCCTTTCGTGGTGATGGTGGAGTTGTTGCAACATGAGTTTGATCCTCCGTCTTCCAAGGAATATGTGCTCCATCATGGAAGGATGAACGAGTCTCCGGAATCCTCAAGTCTGCAGCCAACCGTATTGATTTAAATATATACTCATACTCACAGTTTTGGTTCTGCAGGTCATAGATCTGGGCCTGGAGTTGATCAATCCTGTCATAGAGCCTGGAGAGGTGCTTCCCAATATCATTGGCATCAATCCAGTGCTTATTGGTGAACTCCGTGATCATCATGTGGTTGGCATTGAGTCCACGCTCCACCATCCCTTGGCACTTGAAGACTTGCTGCTCCATTGCTTCGAGCCTCGTGTCCATGCTTCCGGTCTTCTTGGGCCCCTCAACATCATGGATGTGCAACATCCCCTCACGCATCTCGATAGATTGAGGGTGTTGCAGCACTCCCGTGAGGTAGGGATTGATGACCTTCTCAAAGATCTTGTCCTTCGGAGCTTTTGGGGAAGTCATAGCGATCTAGATCTGCAACAAAAACAGGCTCGAAACAACAGACAGAAGAAATCTACGTGATGCAGGGGTCAGACCAAACGGGAGTACATATAATGATTTTTTTCCAAACCAGAAGGAGTACCCTACACGAAAATGGAGTCCGGGAGGCGCACGAGGTGGCCACAAGCCCTCACGGTGCGGCCAGTGGGTGGGCCCGTGCCATGCAGGCTTGTCGCCTCCTCGCGCACTTTCCGGACTACTTCCAATTTTTGTATTTTTTTCAAATAATCCAAAACGGAGAAAATTTCCTACTGGAAAAGTTTTGGACTTCGTTTACTTACCGAAACACATACCTCTTTGTTTTCGGAGTCTAAAACAGGCTGATAAACATCCCTTAGGTATTCCTCCGGAGTTATGGTATTGATGATATTGCTTTCAACATTTATGGGAGTACCTGAGATATAATGCTTGATTCTCTGCCCATTTACAACGCTCGGACATTTACCTTCCGTGTTGTTGATCTTGATAGTGTTGGAAATATGCCCTAGAGGCAATAATAAAATGGTTATTATCATATTTCCTTGTTCATGATAATCGTCTATTATTCATGCTATAATTGTATTAATAGGAAACGGTAATACATGTGTGAATAAATAGATCACAATGTGTCCCTAGCAAGCATCTAGTTGGCTAGCTCGTTAGTCAATAAATGATCATGGTTTCCTGGTCATGGGCATTAAATGTCATTGATAATAGGATCACATCATTGGGAGAATGATGTGATGGACAAGACCCAATCCTAAGCATAGCACTAGATCGTATTGCTCGTATGCTAAAGCTTTTCTAATGTCAAATGTCTTTTCCTTTGACCGTGAGATTGTGCAACTCCCGGATACCGTAGGAGTGCTTTGGGTTTACCAAACGTCAGAACGAAACTGGGTGACTATAAAGGTGCACTACGGGTATCGCTGAAAGTGTCCGTTGGGTTGGTACGAATCGAGATCGGGATTTGTCACTCCGAGTGATGGAGAGGTATCTCTGGGCCCAATCGGTAGAACATCATCAAGAGCTCAATGTGACTAAGGAGTTAGTCACACGATGACGTGCTACAGAACGAGTAAAGAGACTTACCGGTAACGAGATTGAACAAGGTATGGGTATACCGACGATCGAATCTCGGGCAAGTTCTATACCGACAAACAAAGGGAATCGTATACGGGATTGATTGAATCCTTGACGTCGTGGTTCATCCGATGAGATCATCGTGGAGCAAGTGGGAGCCACCATGGGTATCCAGACCCCACTGATGGCTATTGGCCGGAGAGGTGTCTCGGTCATGTCTGCTTGTCTCCCGAACCCGTAGGGTCTAGACACTTAAGGTTTGATGACGCTAGGGTTATAGGGAATTGTTATACAAGGTTACCGAAAGTTGTTTAGAGTCCCGGATGAGATCCTGGACGTCACGAGGAGCTCCGGAATGGTCCGGAGGTAAAGATTGATATATAGGACGGATGGTTTCGGACACCGGAAGTGTTTCGGGCATCACCGGTAACGTATCGGGACCACCGAGACCATCGGAGGCCCACCAGGGAAGGGGGGCAAACCCTAAGCCAGGTGGGCCTAAGGCCCACCAGGGGTGCGCACCACCCCTCCTCCCTGCCCTGGTCGCCGCCCCCTCTCCCATTTGGGGCTGCCGCAACCCTTGGGGGTGGGAACCCTAAGGGCTGCGCCCCCTTCCCCTCCCCCTATATATAGTTGAGGTTTCGGGGCTGTTTTGCAAACGGTTTCCTCTCTCTCTCGGCGCAGCCCTGCCCTTCTTCCTCCTCCTCTCTGCAGGTGCTTGGCGAAGCCCTGCCGGGAGATCTCGTCCCTCCATCGACACCATGTCGTCATGCTGCTGGAGTTCTTCCCCAACCTCTCCCTCCTCCTTGTTGGATCAAGGTGCGGGAGACGTTACCGGGCTGCACGTGTGTTGAACGCGGAGGTGTCGTAGTTCGGCACTAGATCGGAATCACACCGCGATCGGAATCGCTGCGAGTACCACTCCATCAACCGCGTTCTAGTAACGCTTCCGCTTAGCGATCTTCAAAGGTATGAAGATGCACTCACCCCTCTCTTGTTGCTGGTCTCTCCATAGGAAGATCTGAATATGCGTAGGAATTATTTTGAATTTATGCTACGTTACCCAACAGTGGCATCCGAGCCAGGTTTTCTATGCTTAGATTCTATGCACGAGTAGAACACAAAAATTGTGGGTGATGATTTGTCAATTTGCTTGCCGCTACTAGTCTTATTCTTTTCCGGCAGTATTGTGGGATGAAGCGGCCAGGACCGACTTTACACGTACGCTTACGTGAGACTGGTTCCAAAGACAGACATGCACACCGTGCATAAAGGTGGCTAGCGGGTGTCTGTCTCTCCTACTCTAGTTGGATTGGATTTGATGAAAAGGGTCCTTAGGAAGGGTAAATAGCATTGGCATATCATCGTTGTGGCTGTCACGTAGGTAAGAAGGCGTTCTTGCTAGAAACCCAAATCAGCCATGTAAAACTTGCAACAACAATTAGAGGACGTCTAACTTGTTTTTGCAGGGTTTGACATGTGATGTGATATGGCCAAAGTTGTGATGTTGCATGTATGATGTATGAGATGATCATGTTATTGTAATAGGTTTCACGACTTTCATGTCGATGAGTATGACAACCGGCAAGAGCCATAGGAGTTGTCTTAATTTATTGTATGACATGCAACGCCATGTGCTTACTACTTTTACTTCATTGCTAACGGTTAGCTATAGTAGTAGTGATAGTAGTAGTTGGCGTGACGACTTCACGGAGACATGATGATGGAGATCATGATGATGGAGATCATCGTGTCACGCCGGTGACGATGATGATCATGTGATGCCTAAAGATGGTGATCAAAGGGCAAAGATGATAATGGCGATATCATGTCACTATATGATTGCATTGTGATGTTTATCATGTTTTTCATCTTATTGCTTAGAATGACGGTAGCATAATAAGATGATCCCTCTTAAAATTTCGAGAACGTATTCCCCTAAGTGTGCACCGTTGCGAAGGTTCGTTGTCTCGAAGCACCACGTGATGATCGGGTGTGATAGATTCTAACGTTCGCATACAACGGGTGTAAGCCAGATTTACACACGCGAAACACCTAGGTTGACTCCACGAGCTTAGCATGTACATAAATGACCACGAATACAAGAGACCGAAAGGTCGAACATGAGTCGTATGGTTGAATACGATCAGCATGAAGTTGCTCACCATGGTGACTAGTCCGTCTCGCGTGATGATCGGACACGGGTTAGTCAACATGGATCATGTATCACTTAGATGACTAGAGGGATGTCGATTTAAGTGGGAGTTCATACTTAATATGATTAAATGAACTTAATTGTCATGAACTTAGTCTAAAAGGTTTGTCTTTATAAATATTGTAGATGTCCAACGTCAACCTCAATTTCAACACATTCCTAGAGAAAAACAAGCTGAAAGATGATGGTAGCAACTATGCGGACTGGGTTCGCAACTTGAAGCTCATCCTTGAAGCAGCTAAAAAGGCTTATGTCCTTGATGCGCCGCTAGGTGACCCTCCCGCTCCCGCAACAGCCCAGGACATTCTAAACGTCTGGCAAATGCGGAGTGATGACTGCTCTCTGGTTAGGTGTGGCATGTTATACAGTTTAGAAACGGGGCTCCAAAGGCGTTTTGAACAACACGGAGCATATGAGATGTTCCAAGAGCTGAAGCTAGTTTTTCAAGCTCATGCCCGTGTCGAGAGATATGAAGTCTCCGACAAGTTCTTTAGCGGTAAGATGGAGGAGAACGGTTCTGTCAGTGAGCACATACTCAAAATGTCTGGGTTACACAGTCGTCTGACTTCACTTGGAGTCAAACTTCCGGATGATGCTGTAATTGACAGAATCCTCCAGTCTCTCCCACCAAGCTACAAAGGCTTTGTGCTTAACTACAACATGCAAGGGATGGAGAAGACCATTCCCGAGTTGTACTCGATGCTCAAGTCTGCAGAAGTAGAAATCAAGAAAGAGCATCAAGTGTTGATGGTCAACAAGACCACTAGTTTCAAGAAGGGAAAGGGTAAGAAGAACTTCAAGAAATACGGCAAAGCTGTTGCCGGGCTTGGTAAGCCAGATGCCGGGAAGAAGAAAAAGAATGGACCCAAGCCTAAGACTGAGTGCTTCTATTGCAAGGGAAAGGGTCACTGGAAGCGAAACTGCCCCAAATACTTAGCGGACAAGAAGGCCGGCAACGTTAAAGGTATATGTGATATACATGTTATTGATGTGTACCTTTCCAGCGCTCGTGGTAGCTCCTGGGTATTTGATACCGGTGTTGTTGCTCACATTTGCAACTCAAAGCAGGAAGTGCGGAATAAGCGGAGACTGGCCAAGGACGAGGTGACGGTGCGCATCGGGAATGGTTCAAAGGTCGATGTGATCGCCGTCGGCACGCTACCTCTACATCTACCGTCGGGATTAGTCTTAAACCTTAATAATTGTTATTTAGTACCAGCATTAAGCATGAACATTGTATCAGGGTCTTGCTTAATGCGAGACGGCTACTCATTTAAGTCAGAGAATAATGGTTGTTCTATTTATATGAGTGATATGTTTTATGGTCATGCTCCGCTGGTGAATGGTTTATTCTTGATGAATCTCGATCGTGATGTTACACATATTCATAGTGTGAGTACCAAAAGATGTAAAGTTGATAATGATAGTCGCACATACTTGTGGCACTGCCGCCTTGGTCATATGGGCGTTAAGAGCATGAAGAAGCTCCATACTGATGGACTATTAGAGTCTCTTGACTTCGAATCATTTGACACATGCAAACCGTGCCTCGTGGGCAAGATGACTAAGACTCCATTCTCAGGAATAATGGAGAGAGCAACCGACTTATTGGAAATAATACATACTGATGTGTGTGGTCCAATGAACGTTGAAGCTCGCGGTGGCTATCATTATGTTCTCACTCTCACCGATGATTTGAGTAGGTATGGGTATATCTACTTGATGAAGCACAAATCTGAGACATTTGAAAAGTTCAAGCAATTTCAGAGTGAGGTGGAGAATCAACGTGACAGAAAAATTAAGTGTCTATGATCTGATCGTGGAGGAGAATATTTGAGTCACGAGTTTGGCACACACCTAAGGAAGTGTGGAATCGTTTCACAACTGACGCTGCCTGGCACACCGCAACGCAACGGAGTGTTTGAACGTCGTAATCGCACTTTGTTAGATATGGTACGATCTATGATGTCTCTTACCGACCTACCGCTATCATTTTGGGGATACGCATTAGAAACTTCAGCATTCACTTAAAATAGGGCACCGTCTAAATCCGTTGAGACGACACCGTATGAACTATGGTTTGGCAAGAAACCTAAGTTGTCGTTTCTTAAAGTTTGGGGCTGCGATGCTTACGTGAAGAAACTTCAACCAGAAAAGCTCGAACCCAAAGCGGATAAATGCGTATTCATAGGATACCCTAAGGAAACTATTGGGTATACCTTCTCTCTTAGATCCGAAGGTAAAACCTTTGTTGCCAAGAACGGATCCTTTCTAAAGAAAGAGTTTCTCTCGAAAGAAGTAAGTAGGAGGAAGGTAGAACTTGATGAGGTAATTACACCCCCTCTCGAACAGGATAGTAGCGCAGCGCGGGAAGTTGTTCATGTGGCGCCTGCACCAACTGAAGAGGAAGTTAATGATAATGATCATGAAGCTCCGGATCAAGTTACTACTGAACCGCGAAGGTCCACGAGGGCACGCTCTGCACCAGAGTGGTACGACAACCCTGTGATGGAAATCATGTTGTTAGACAACGGTGAACCTTCGAACTATGAAGAAGCGATGGCGGGCCCGGATTCCAACAAATGGCTTGAAGCTATGAAATCCGAGATAGTATCCATGTATGAGAACAAAGTATGGACTTTGGTGGACTTGCCCGATGACCGGCAAGCCATAGAAAATAAATGGATCTTCAAGAAGAAGACTGATGCAGACGGTAATGTAACCGTTTATAAAGCTCGACTTGTCGTAAAGGATTTTTGACAAATTCAAGGAGTTGACTACGAAGAGACTTCCTCTCCCGTAGCGAAGCTGAAATCAGTCCGAATCATGTTAGCGATTGCCGCCTTTTATGATTATGAAATTTGGCAAATGGACGTCAAAACAGCGTTCCTTAATGGGAACCTTAAGGAAGAGTTGTATATGATGCAACCAGAAGGTTTTGTCGACCCTAAGGGTGCTAACAAAGTGTGCAAGCTCCAGCGCTCCATCTATGGGCTGGTGCAAGCATCTCGGAGTTGGAACATTCGCTTTAATGAGGTGATTAAAGCGTTTGGGTTCATACAGGTTTACGGAGAAGCCTGTCTGTACCAGAAAGTGAGTGGGAGCTCTGTAGCTTTCCTCATAATATAGAGATGTTGGCGAGCATATAGGCCTATTTGAACAAGAGTTTTTCAATGAAGGACCTTGGAGAAGCTGCATACATATTAGGCATCAAGATCTATAGAGATAGATCAAGACGCCTCATAGGTCTTTCGCAAAGTACATACCTTGACAAGATATTGAAGAAATTCAATATGGAAAACTCAAAGAAAGGTTTCTTGCCAGTTTTGCAAGGTATGAGATTGAGTAAGACCCAGTCGCCGACCACGGCAGTAGATAGAGAGAAGATGAGTTATGTCCCCTACGCTTCAGCCGTAGGCTCTCTTATGTATGCCATGATGTGTACCAGATCTGATATAAACCTTGCCATAAGTTTGGTAGGGAGGTACCAAAGAGATCCAGGTATGGAGCACTGGACAGTGGTCAAGAATATCCTTAAGTACCTGAAAAGGACTAAGGAAATGTTTCTCGTTTATGGAGGTGACGAAGAGCTCGTCGTAAAGGGTTACGCCGACGCTAGCTTCAACACAGATCCGGATGACTCTAAGTCATAGACCGGATATGTATATGTTTTGAATGGTCGGGCAGTGAGCTGGTGCAGCAGCAAGCAAGAAGTCGTGGCAGCATCTACATGTGAAGCGGAGTACATAGCTGCTTCAGAAGCGGCTCATGAAGGAATTTGGATGAAGGAGCTCATCACCGACCTTGGAGTGGTTCCAAGCGCGTCGGGTCCAATGACACTCTTCTGTGATAACACTGGGGCCATTGCCATAGCCAAGGAGCCCAGGTTTCACCGAAAGACGAAGCACATCAAGCGCCGCTACAACTCCATCCAGGACCATGTCCAGAGTGGTGTAATAGATATTTGTAAAGTACACACGGATCTGAATATTGCACACCCGTTGACTAAACCTCTTCCACGAGCAAAACATGATCAACACCATAATGCTATGGGTGTTCGATACATCACAATATAACTAGATTATTGACTCTAGTGCAAGTGGGAGACTGTTGGAAATATGCCCTAGAGGCAATAATAAAATGGTTATTATCATATTTCCTTGTTCATGATAATCGTATATTATTCATGCTATAATTGTATTAACAGGAAATAGTAATACATGTGTGAATAAATAGATCACAATGTGTCCCTAGCAAGCCTCTAGTTGGCTAGCTCGTTAGTCAATAGATGATCATGGTTTCTTGGTCATGGGCATTAGATGTCATTGATAACGGGATCACATCATTGGGAGAATGATGTGATGGACAAGACCCAATCCTAAGCATAGCACTAGATCGTATTGTTCGTATGCTAAAGCTTTTCTAATGTCAAGTGTCTTTTCCTTCGACCGTGAGATTGTGCAACTCCCGGATATAGTAGGAGTGCTTTGCGTGTATCAGACGTCACAACGTAACTGGGTGACTATAAAGGTGCACTACGGGTATCTCTAAAAGTGTCTGTTGGGTTGGTACGAATCGAGATCGGGATTTGTCACTCCGTGTGACGGAGAGGTATCTCTCGGCCCACTCGGTAGAACATCATCATGAGCTCAATGTGACTAAGGAGTTAGTCACACGATGACGTGCTATGGAACGAGTAAAGAGACTTACCGATAATGAGATTGAACAAGGTATGGGTATACCGACGATCGAATCTCGGTCAAGTTCTATACCGACAGACAAAGGGAAGCATATACGGGATTGATTGAATCCTTGACATCGTGGTTCATCCGGTGAGATCATCATGGAGCAAGTGAGAGCCACCATGGGTATCCTGACCCCGCTGATGGTTATTGGCTAGAGAGGTGTCTCGGTCATGTCTGCGTGTCTCCCGAACCCGTAGGGTCTACACACTTAAGGTTCGATGACGCTAGGGTTAGAGGGAATTGTTATACAAGGTTACCGAAAGTTGTTCGGAGTCCCAGATGAGATCCCGGACGTCACGAGGAGCTCCGGAATAGTCCGAAGGTAAAGATTGATATGTAGGACGGATGGTTTCGGACACCGGAATTGTTTCGGGCATCACCAGTAACGTACCGGGACCACCGGGACCACCGGAGGTGGCCCTGTGGGTCCACCGAAGGGGGGCAACGACCCCGGGAGGTAAGATGGGCCAAGTGGGGGAGGGAACCAGCCCCTAGGTGGGCTGGTGCGCCTCCCCACTCAGCCCAATGCGTAGGGGAGAGGGAAGGGGGGCAAACCCTAAGCCAGGTGGGCCTAAGGCCCACCAGGGGTGCGCACCACCCCTCCTCCCTGCCCTGGCTTCCGCCCCTCTCCCATCTGGGGTTGCCGCACCCCTTGGGGGTGAGAAACCTAAGGGTTGCGCCCCCTTCACCTCCCCCTATAAATAGTTGAGGTTTCGGGACTGTTTTGCACACGGTTTCCTCTCTCTCTCGGCGCAGCCGTGCCCTTCTTCCTCCTCCTCTGTGCTGGTGCTTGGCGAAGCCCTGCCGGGAGACCTCGTCTCTCCATCGACACCACGCCGTCGTGCTGCTGGAGTTCTTCCCCAACCTCTCCCTCCTCCTTGCTGGATCAAGGTGTGGGAGACGTCACCGGGCTGGACGTGCGTTCGGCACTAGATCGGAATCACACCGCGATCGGAATCGCTGGGAGTACGACTGCATCAACCGCGTTCTAGCAACGCTTCCGCTTAGCGATCTTCAAAGGTATGAAGATGCACTCACCCATCTCTCGTTGCTGGTCTCTCCATAGGAAGATCTGAATATGCGTAGGAAATTTTTTTAATTTGAAATCAAAGTTGAGCTCTTTCATTGCCCAATAAGCTTTATGCTCTAGCTCAAGAGGTAAATGGCATACTTTACCGTACACCATTTTGTACGGAGACATGCCCATGGGATTCTTATAGGCAGGTCTATAAGCCCACAGTGCATCATCGAGCTTCTTAGACCAATTCTTTCTAGACCTGTTGACAGTCTTTTTCAGAATTAGTTTAACCTCTCTGTTTCTTAGCTCTACTTGACCACTGGACTGAGGATGGTAGGGAGACGCAATTCTATGGTTGACATCGTACTTAGCAAGCGTTTTACGGAAAGCACCATGAATGAAGTGTGAACCACCGTCGGTCATTAGATATCTAGGGACTCCAAATCTAGGGAAAATAACTTCTTTAAGCATCCTGATAGAAGTGTTGTGATCAACACTACTAGTGGGGATAGCTTCTACCCACTTAGTGACATAATCAACAGCAACTAGGATGTGAGTATACCCGTTGGATTTTGGAAAAGGTCCCATATAATCAAATCCTCAGACATCAAATGGTTCAATGACAAGTGAATAGTTCATAGGCATTTCTTGACTTTTGCTAATATTACCTATTCTTTGACATTCGTCACAAGACAAGACAAACTTACGGGCATCCTTGAAGAGAGTGGGCCAGTAGAAACATGATTGCAATACCATGTGTGCAGTTCTATCTCCCGCATGGTGTCCTCCGTAGGCCTCGGAGTGACACTTCTGTAGGATCTGTCCCTGTTCATGTTCAGGTACACAACATCTAATAACACCATCTACTCCTTCCTTGTAAAGGTGAGGATCATCCCAAAAGTAATGTCTCAGGTCAAAGAAGAATTTCTTCTTTTCCTGGTACGTGAAACTAAGTGGTATGTATTTGGCAACGATATAGTTTGCATAATCAGCATACCACGGTGCACTACGTGAAGCATTGATGACATTCAGTTGCTCATCGGGAAAGCTATCATCAATAGGTTGTGGGTCATCAAGAACGTTCTCCAACCTAGACAAGTTATCTACTACGGGGTTATCAGCACCCTTTCTGTCGAGAACATGCAAATCATATTCCTGTAGCAAGAGAACACATCTAATAGGTGTAGGTTTAGCATCTTTCTTCTCCATGAGGTACTTAATAGCAGCATGATCAGTGTCAATAGTGAATTTGGAATCAACTATGTAAGACCTGAACTTTTCACATGCAAACACGGCTGCTAAAAATTCTTTCTCCGTAGTAGCATAGTTTCGCTGGGCACTGTCTAGAGTTTTACTAGTGTAGTGAATAACATTCAACTTATTATCAACTCTTTGACCTAGAACAGCACCAACAGCATAATCACTAGCATCACACATGATCTCAAAAGGTAAGTTACAATCAGGTAGTTGAACAATGGGTGCAGTTATCAAAGCCCTCTTAAGTATTTCGAAAGCTTCCTCACAATCATCGTCAAAAACAAAAGGAATATCCTTTTGCAAGAGATTCGTAAGAGGCCTAGAAATCTTAGAGAAGTCTTTAATGAACCTTCTATAGAAACCAGCATGACCAAGGAAACTTCTTATACCTTTGATGTCTGTGGGGTATGGCATTTTCTCGATTGCATCAACCTTAGCCTTATCGACTTCAATACCTATTTCAGTAATTTTATGTCCTAAGATGATGCCTTCGTTAACCATAAAGTCGCACTTCTCCCAATTCAAGACAAGATTGGTGTCTTTACATCTCTGTAAGACTCGATCAAGGTTGCTGAGGCAATCATCAAAGGAAGACCCGTAAATGGAGAAGTCATCCATGAAAACCTCAACAATCTTTTCACAAAAGTCATAGAATATAGCCATCATACATCTTTGAAAGGTGGCAGGTGCGTTACATAAGCCAAAAGGCATACGTCTATACACAAAGGTATCGAAAGGGCAGGTCAAAGTGGTTTTCTCCTGATCAGATTGTGCAACTGGTATTTGGAAGAAACCAGAATAACCGTCTAGAAAGCAAAAGTGTGTGTGTTTAGACAGTCTTTCTAGCATTTGGTCGATAAAAGGCAGAGGGTAATGATCTTTCCTAGTGGCCTTATTCAGTTTCCTGAAATCGATCACCTTCCTATAGCCAGTAATAATCCTCTGTGTGATCAATTCATCCTTATTATTAGGGAGAACGGTAATGCCTCCCTTCTTAGGGACGCAATGCACCGGACTCACCCAATCACTATGAGCAACAGGATAGATAATACCCGCTTCGAGGAGCTTTAGTATTTCTTTTCTTACTACTTCTTTCATCTTAGGATTTAATCTCCTTTGATGATCAGCAACTGGTTTGAAATCAGGATCAGTTTTAATCTTGTGATGGCATAGAGTGGGACTAATGCCCTTGATATCATCAAGAGTATATCCGATGGCAGCACGGTGCTTCCTCATAGTTTTTTGTAACTTCTTTTCTTCATGCTCCGAGAGGCTAGCACTAATAATGACAGGATATATCTCTTTTTCATCAAGATAGGCATACTTAAGAGTATCAGGCAATTGTTTAAGCTCGAACACAGGATCACCCTTTGGTGGGGGTGGATCCCCAAGCATTTCAACAGGTAGATTATTCTTAAGGATAGGGTATTGTTCTAAGACAACTCTATCTATTTCAACCCTTTCATCCATATGCATATCATTTTCATGCTCAAACAAGTATTGCTCTAAGGGATCAGTAGGAGGCACGGCAATAGAATCTAAGGCAATAGTTTCATCCCTACTAGGCAACTCTTTTTCATGAGGTTGTCTACCAAACTTGGAGAAATTGAACTCATGTGACACACCTTCAAAGCCAGCGGTGACAGTTTGCTTCTCACAATCAATATGAGCATTGACGGTATTGAGGAAGGGTCTGCCAAATATGATGGGACAAAAGCTAACTTGAGCGGTAGCAAGAACGAGGAAATCAATAGGATACTTCATTTTACCACATAAGACTTCAACATCCCTAACAATTCCCACATGGCAGATAGTATCTCTATTGGCAAGCTGAATAGTAACATCAATAGGCTCTATCTCAACAGGTGCAATCTCACCTGTGATTTCATCGTATAAGGATTGAGGTATTGCACTAACACTAGCACCCACATCACATAAACCATGATAACAATGATCTCCTATCTTAATAGAAACCACAAGCATGCCAACAACAGGCATATGTTTGTCTCTAACGTGAGGTTTAGCAATTCTAGCAACATCTTCACAGAAGTGAATATTATGTCCCTCAACTTCTTCAGACAGAAGATCTTTGATAATAGCAATGCTAGGTTCAACTCTAATTTGCTCAGGGGGTGTAGGTGTTCTAATGTAGCCTCTACGTATCACAATTGAAGCTTTAGAATGATCCTTTATCCTAACAGGGAAAGGTGGTTTCTCAATGTAAGCACTAGGAACCATAGGATCATTATGGGCAATGACTTTCTCTTCAACTGGAGTGGGTTTAACTACATTGACTTCTAAAGGAGGATGATATTTAAGCCACTTCTCCTTGGGGAGATCAATATGTGCAGCAAAGGATTCACACAATGAAGCTACTATCTCAGAGTCAAGTCCATACTTAGCGCTAAAGTCACAAAAAGTATTTGTCTCAACAAAGGATTTAACGCAATCAAAAGGGAAATTCATACCTGACTCCTTACCTTCTTAAAGCTCCTAATCTTCAGAGTTGCATTTAATTCTCTCCAATAAATTCCATTTGAAGTCATATCTCTCTTCATAAAAGAACCGGTACAAGAAGTGTCAAGCATGATGCGATCATCGTGAGATAGCCGAGCATAGAAGTTCTGAATGATAATTTGTCTCGAGAGCCCATGATTGGGGCATGAATATAACATTGATTTAAGCCTTCCCCAAGCTTGAGCGATGCTTTCTCTGTCACGAGGCCAAAAATTGTAAATATAATTCCGATCACGATGTACTAAATGCATAGGATAAAACTTTTGATGAAATTCCACTTTCAACCGATTGTAGTCCCATGATCCAGTGTCATCACATAGCCTATACCATGTCGACGCCTTATCCTTCAAAGATAAAGGAAAGACCTTCTTCTTGACCTCATCCTCGGGCAGACCTGCAAGCTTAAATAAACCACAAACTTCATATACATAGATTAGATGCAAGTCTGGATGTGATGTTCCATCTCCTGTAAAAGGATTAGCGAGTAGTTTCTCAAGCATACCCGAAGGAAACTCAAAGAAAATATTTTCAGTAGGTGCAGCAGGTTGAGGAGCAACTCTTTGTGCTTCCGTTCGAGGTGAAGATACCCCGAAAAAGACCCTCAAAGGATTAGTATCCATAGTGACAACTGACAACAAATTTTAGCACACTATATGAATGTTTCCTTACCAAGTTTCACTTACCAAAGGCGCTTCACTCCCCGGCAATGGCGCCAGAAAAGAGTCTTGATGAGCCACAATTATAGGGGATCAATGTAGTCCTTTCGATAAGTAAGAGTGTCGAACCCAACGAGGAGCAGAAGAATCTGACAAGTAGTTTTCAGCAAGGTAAAATCTGCAGGCACTGAAATTGTCGGTAACAAGTGATTGTGTGGTGAGATGATTCGTAGCAAGAAACAAGTAACAAAACTAGAAACGGTGCAGCAAAGTGGCCCAATCCCTTTTGTAGCAAGGGACAAGCCTGGACAGAGTCTTATAGGAGGAAAAATGCTCCCGAGGACACACGGAAATTTCTATCATGCTAGTTTTCATCATGTTCATATGATTCACGTTCGTTACTTTGATAGTTTGATATGTGGGTGTACCGGCGTTTGGGTACTGCCCTTACTTGGACAAGCATCCCACTTATGATTAAACCCTCTCGCAAGCATCCGCAACAACGAAAGAAGAATTAAGACAAAGTCTAACCATAGCATTAAACTAGTGGATCCAAATCAGCCCCTTATGAAGCAACGCATAAACTAGGGTTTAAGCTTCTGTCACTCTAGCAACCCATCATCTTCTTACTACTTCCCAATGCCTTCCTCTAGGCCCAAATAATGGTGAAGTGTTATGTAGTCGAAGTTCACATAACACCACTAGAGGAAAAACAACATACAACATATCAAATTACCGAACGAATACCAAATTCACATGACTACTATTAGCATGACTTATCCCATGTTCTCAGGAACAAAAGTAACTACTCACAAAGAATAATCATATTCATGAACAGAGAGGTAATGAGTAGCGTCAAGGATCTGAACATAAACTCTTCCACCAAGTAATCCAACTAGCATCAACTACAAAGAGTAATCAACACTACTAGCAACCTTACAAGTACCAATCGGAGTCGCGAGACAGAGATTGGTTACAAGTGATGAACTAGGGTTTGGAGATGAGATGGTGCTGATGAAGATGTTGATGGTGACGAGTCCCCTCCGATGAGAGGAGTGTTGGTGATGACGATAGTGACGATTTCCCCCTCCGGGAGGGAAGTTTCCCCGGCAGGATCGTCCTGCCGGAGCTCTAGATTGGTTCTGCTCAAGTTCCGCCTAGTGACAGCGGCGAAACCACGAAAAAGCTCCTCCCTGATTTTTTTCCTGGACGAAACCCTCCATATAGCAAAAGAGGGGGGCAAGTGGGCCAGCAGGGTGCCCACAAGCCCCATGGCGCGGCCTGGGGGTGGTCGTGCCGTGCAGGCTTGTGGCCACCCCCTGGCACCCCTCTGGCACTTCTACGGCACAGTATTTTTGATAAATCAGGAAAAAAATCCTCGTTGATTTTTACGATGTTTGGAGTTGCGCAGAATAGGTATCTCAACTTTGCTCCAATTTGAGGCCAGAATTCCAGTTGCCGGCATTCTCCCTCTTCATGTAAACCTTGCAAAATTAGAGAGAAAATGCATAAGAATTGTACCGTGAAGTGAAATAACATCCCAAGAAGCGATAAATATCAACATGAGAACATGATGCAAAATGCACGTATCAGCGTGCAAGTTCCTATCATCTTTCTTCTTCTTTCTAGGATGACTAGGTGCATCAGTGCTAACACCTTGAGAATCTTGTTCAATTCTCTTAGGATGACCATGAGGATACAAAGGTTCCTGGGTCATTCTACCGCCTCTAGTAACGACTCTAATGGAATTATCATTCAACTCGTTGCTACGGCAACAAAAGTCCTTCCCTGGCGCTTAGGAATTCGTCTTGTTACTTCTCTGGTTTGTGTCGGTTTTTCCCTTGAAGAGGAAAGGGTGATGCAGCACAGGAGCAGTAAGTATTTCCCTCAGTTTGAGAACCAAGGTATCGATCCAGAAGGAGGGCCTCGTCAAGTCCAAAGTACCTGCGCAAACACAAACAAGCTTGCATCCAACGCTTCAAAGGGGTTGTCAATCCCTTCAAGATTGTTTGCAAAGTGAGATCTGAAGGCGGAAAGTGCAACGAAGTAAAAAGTGCAAGGCTGAAAATATGGTGTGGAGTAGACCCTTGGGGCCATAGTGTTCACTAGAGGATTCTCTCATAATAGCAAATATCACGGTGGGTGAACAAATTACTGTCGAGCAATTGATAGAACCGCCCAAAGTCATGATGATATCTAAGGCAATGATCATGCATATAGGCATCACGTCCAAGACAAGTAGACCGATTCTTTCTGCATCTACTACTATTACTCCACACATCGACCGCTATCCAGCATGCATCTAGTGTATTGAGTTCATGACGAACAGAGTAACGCTTTAAGCAAGATGACATGATGTAGAGGGATAATCTCAAAACAATGATGAAAACCCCATCTTTTTACCCTTGATGGCAACAACACGATACATGCCTCGCTACTCCCTTCTGTCACTGGGTGAGGTCACCGCATGGTACGAACCCAAAACCAAGCACTTCTCCCATTGCAAGAATCATAGATCTAGTTGGCCAGACAAAACCCACAACTCAAAGAGAATTACAAGGATATGAAATCATGCATAAGAGAGATCAGAAGAAACTCAAATAAGATTCATAGATAATCTGATCATAAATCCACAATTCATCGGATCTCGACAAACACACCGCAAAAGAAAATTACATCGGATAGATCTCCATGAAGATCATGGAGAACTTTGTATTGAAAATCCAAGAGAGAGAAGAAGCCATCAAGTTACTAGCTATGGACCCGTAGGTCTATGGTGAACTACTCACGCATCATCGGAGAGGTCATGGTGTTGATGAAGAAGCCCTCCGTGTCCGAATCCCCCCTCCGATAGGGCACCAGGACGTGCCCCAGACGGGATCTCGCGGAGACAGAAGCTTGCGGCGGCGGAAAAGTAATTGCGATCGTCTCTTGATTTTTTGGGAATATTTGGGAATATATAGGCGCAAGATCTAGGTCAGGGGACCTCCAGGGGGCCCACAAGCCTGGATGGCGCGGCCCCCCTGGCCGCGGGGTGGGGGCTTGTGGGGCCGCTGGTGCTCCTCTGGCTTGGCTCCCAAGTTCTCTGATCTTCTTCCGTTCGAAAAAAAATCTTTTCGGGGATTTTCTTCCGTTTGGACTCCGTTTCAAAATCTCCTCTGAAAGGGGTCAAAACGTGGAAGAAACGGGAATTGGCACTTGGCACTGAGTTAATAAGTTAGTCCCAGAAAATAAATAAAAAACATGCAAAGTATCCAAAGTTTGACAAGATAATAGCATGAAACCATCAAAAATTATAGATACGTTGGAGACGTATCAAGCATCCCCAAGCTTAACTCCTGCTCGTCCTCGAGTAGGGAAGTGATAAAGAATGAATTTTTGATGTGGAATGCTACCTAGCATAGTTGTCCTTCGCAACTTCTTTCACGTGGCATGAATGTTCAGATTCGTAAGATTCAAAACAATAGTTTTCTATTGACATGAAAACAATAATACTTCAAGCAAACTAGCAAAGTAATCATGAACTTTCAAAATAACAAGGCCAAAGAAAGTTATCCCTACAAAATCATATAGTCTCGCTATGCTCCATAATCCTCACACAACTAATGTAACTCATGCACAACCCCGGAATTGGCCAAGTAATTGTTTTCGCACTCTTACTTTCTCAAACTTTTTATAACTATCACGCAATACATGAGTGCGAGCCATGGATATAGCACTATAGGTGGAATAGAGTGTGGTGGTGGTTATGAGACAAAAAGGAGGAGATGGTCACATTGACTCGGTGTATCAATAGGCTATGAAGATGCCCATTAATAGATATCAATGTGAATGAGTAGGGATTGCCATACAAGAGATGCACTAGAGCTATAAGTATGTGAAAGCTCAAGAGGAAAACTAGTGGGTGTGCATCGAACTTGCTTGCTCACGAAGACCTAGGGCAATTTTCAGGAGGCCCATCATTGGAATATACAAGCCAAGTTATAAAATGAAGATTCCCACTAACATATGGTGGTGACGAAATGAGAGGCTCTCAATCATGAAGAACACGGTGCTATTATGAAGCACAAGTGTGGAAAAAGATAGTAGCATTGTCCCTTCTCTCTTTTTCTCTCTCTTTTTTTATTTGGGCTCTTGGCCTCTTTTTTATATATTTGGGATCTTAGGACTCTTTTTTTTATTTCCTCACATGGGATAATGCTCTAATAATGATGATCATCACACTTTTATTTACTCACAGCTCAAAGCTTAGAACGATGATGACTCTATAGGAAATGCCTCCGGAAGTGTACCGGGATGTGCAACGAACTAGATTGGCTTATGACGTTGAAACATCTCGCTAGCTATCTTACGATCATGCAATGGCAATATGACAGTGACGGCACAAGTAATGAGACAGAACGGTGGGAGTTGCATGGCAATATATCTCGGAATGGTTATGAAAATGCCATAGTATGTAGGTATGGTGGCTGTTTTGAGGAAGGCATATGGTGGGTTTGTGCACCGGCGAAAATTGCGTGGCGCTAGAGAGGCTATCAATGGTGGAAGGTGAAAGTGCATCTATACCATGGACTCACATTAGTCATGAAGAACTCACATACTTGTTGCGAAAGATTTTATTAGTAATCGAAACAAAGTGCTAAACGCATACTCCTAGGGGAAAGGTTGGTAGGTGTTAACCATCGCGTGATCCCGACCTCAACACAAAGGATGACAATCAATAGATCAATTATGCTCCGACTTCCTAACATAGCGGTTCACCATACGTGCATGTTACGGGAATCACTAACTTCCACACAAGTATTTCTAGATTCAAAACACCCTACTAACATAACTCTTAATATTACCAAATCCATGTCTCAAAACTAATTGAGAGGAATCAAACTTCTCTTTCTACTGAACGCACATGAAGATGGAATTTTTGTATCCTTTCTGGGTACCTATCACCTTTGGTACTACTTTCATAGCACAAACCAACTACCAAGTCACGCACCACCGTGCTCTAAAAGATCTAAGTGAAGCACATAGTGCAAAATTATCTAGCTCAAAAGATATAAGTGAAGCACGATGAGCATTCTAGCAAAATCACGATGAGTGCATGTCTCTCTCAAAAGGTGTGCAGCAAGGATGATTGTGACACAACAAAAATAAAAGACTCCTACGATACAAGACGCTCCAAGCAAAACACATATCATGTGGTGAATAAAATATAGCTCCAAGTAATGTTACCGATGGATTGAAGACGAAAGAGGGGATGCCTTCCCGGGGCATCCCGAAGCTTAGGCTTTTTGGTGTCCTTGACTTTGGCTTGGGATGCCTTTGGCATCCCCTAGCTTAAGCTCTTTCCACTCTTTATCCCTTAGTCCATGAGAACATAACCCAAAACTTGAAAACTTCACAACACAAAACTTAAACAGAAACTCGTGATATCATTAGCACAAGAAAACAAACTACCACCTCTTTAGGTACTGTAGAAATCTTGATTACTATTTATATTGGTGTTAGATTACTCTATTCTCACTTTTCCACAGCTAGTACCCCCCGATACTATCCATAGTTTCATCAAAACAAGCAACCAACTCAACAAAAACAGAATCTGTCAAAAACAGACCAGTCTATAGCAATCTGTATACTTCGTATACTTCTGGCATGTCAAAAATTCTGAACAATTACGACTGCGTGGGAAAAATGCATATAAACGTCACACCCTGTTTTTCATCCCAAGGTTTCTGTGTTGCAAAAATCAGATCTTGTTAAAACTTTTTCAAATAATGTTGTGAGTGCAATGTCAACCCTTGTTTGAGTGTATGCTTGCTTGTGTGATGACTCAAACCCATGAAAAACTTATTATTTTGCTCTCATCAAAAACCCTTTTTTCTCTTACATCAAGATCACCTTCATCATGTTGGGATACCCTACTAGCTCATGAAGCCAAGTTGCACTTCCAACTAAGGTTGGTGATCTGATCCTAATATCATTTTCATTCATTAAAAACATTATTTGGTGATTTAAAATATTATTTTCCTATTTTATTTCTATGTCTTTTTCTAAGGCCAGTAATGATAATTCCACAAGGAAAATTGCTTTCCTGCCTTAGAAAATTCTGAGTAAATTCATGGAAGCTCAGAAGGACATGTATCTTCCATACATAAGATTTTAAACCCTATTTTATATTAATATTATTTGAGTAAAACCCTGAAAACCATTTCTGTTTGTTCTAGCTTTTTGAGATGTTTCCAAAGGAAAGTATCTCAGTAAATTCCCATAAAATTACATGAGCCCTCCCAAACCGTATTAGGTGCTCACCTAAAATCTCACCTTGATCCAAGGTGGGTAAGTGCACTTAGAGAGCCCAAAACCCTCTCTGTCCAGAGTAGAGTTGGAACAACTCTACATTGCAAAGTTTCTCCAATGGAGCTGAAACTTTGCAGAGGTGTTTAACACCCCAAATGAGGACCCCACACCAAAAATGGGATTTGTGAGACTCTGTTTGACCACACTTCCTTTGTAAGGGACAGTACTGGTCACTTTGAGACATTTTCAAGTTTGCAAAGCCAAACTTGTTCAATGGAGCTCATATTTAGTGGAACCCCATGTTTTTACCCCAAGACCAAACCTGTTAAGTTTCATCTATAGTGGTGGAGTGGAAGCACCCCAAGTCACTATCGAACACCTACTGACAGGAAAGTAAAAACCTTCCTAGCCACTGTTTTACCCAATGTCAAGGCCCCAAACTTGGTGGGTTAGAGCACCAGAACACCTTGAACACCCAGTCAACCAGCCCCTCCCCAATTCCAAGCACAAGTGACAAGAACTCCAATGTAAGCTGCAGGACAGTACTAGCTACACTAGTGTTCCTTGCTGCCTTGACCAGCTCGAGCTCCCAATAAACCACAGCAGCTAGGCACACTCCCAGCAACACTCAGGACATGGAGGACACGTCCCAAGTGCCCCGGAACGAGCCAGCATGCCATGGCATGCCAAAACTGCGCTCTGGGTGGGCTGCAGAGAGCCACCCGCAAGGGGCCGACGCTCCGGCTGGTCCCAGCCTCCCCAGTAGTGTCCAAGCACTCCCTCGACAGCCCCTCAGTGCAAAGCTACCCCAGGGACCCTCTCCCCCTCGCGCAAGAGCTCAGGCGACGCATGCCCGTGCGCGCCCGACGCGGCCGAGCATGCACGGTCGCTGCAGCTCGTCCCCACTCACTTTGCCTCTGCGGCCGTTGCATCAGGAGGCCCTAAACCACGTCCCGAACCCGTGGTTTCGCGGCCAGCACCTCACTGTGCTTGCACACGTGCCACGGTGAGTCACCGACGTGCCCGAGTCGGGTCACCGTCGTTGGCTTATAAATAGACCCCCCCCCCCGGAACTCCAGCACCCTCCAAGCAGCTTCAGCACAACCAGTAGACACTCCCTGGCCACCCAATCGAGCTCGCAGAGCCCCGGTGCTCGAGAACAACCGATGCCCCTCCGCCTCGGAGCTCCGGTCGATCTCCGGCTACACGTCGGCTCCTGTGCTTCCCGACCTCTCATTACTCTCCCCTCGACACCAGGAACGTTTCCCCTAACTCTCCCGAGAAAATCCATACCTCTAGCCCCTAGTTCAACACGAACCCAAAACCCTTCCGCCACGAGCACCTCGTCGCCGGCGACCCAGACCACCTCCGGTGACGTCCCGACCACGAGCAGGTAGGCGGAGGCACGAGGAACCCGTTCCTGTTCCTAGCTAGGCCTGAGGACAACGGCAGCCTCGCCGGTGTCCATCTCCACCTCTCTGGCCAGAGGTAGGAGAAGGACCCGACAGGTGGAGCCCACCTGTCGGTGTCCTGGGGAAGCTAGCGCGCGCAGCCGCTGACGCTGACCCCAGGGGCCCGCAGGTCAGGTTTGAGCCTGGCCCGCGCGCGCCTGGTGGCCAGGCCTGCTGGCTGGGCCGGCTGGATCTGTTTCCTTGGCCTTTTCCTTTTGTTTTAATCCAGCAAACTAAATGATTTTTATAAAAAGATTTAGCCAGTAGAAAAATATAATTCTTCCACCAGTATTTTTCTAAAAATGAGTAGTAGTTGATTCTGTAATAGTTGACATTTATCAATAACAGAAACTATTTTGGTATAATAAAATGATATTAAAAAGCAATTGTTTGCTTTTTTTTGCTTTTAAATAAATATGCTTAGCTAATAAAACAGTAGGGAACATTTTTCAAAATAATAACCTGAATTTATTCAAGCCTTGTAACATTTTTAATAGCACTTTGTGAACTGTTTTAGTAAAAGCTAGTATTTATTTATTCCTTTCTCGACGGTAGAGTTACCGAGTGACGGAGGATCCGGAGCGGAAGACCTCGAAGACCCCGGATACCTAGCTGACCAAGGCAAGCATGCCCTTTTGCCATGACTTAAGTAAATAAAATGGTGCATGCTAGAATAGCAAGTATTTTTCTGTTCCATGTGATCACGATGTCGGTTCATCACCGATGTGATGGTACCGAAGGCTTCTTCGAAGCACTTGCATTTATAGTAGTGATATTCACATGGCTCCTCAGAGCACAAACATGATGAGCTTGATCTTACCACCTACGAGGATCATGCTAGTGTCATGTTGGCTAGTAGAGTATAATCATTGCACTGAGCTACCCCGTGAGGGTCATGATATTATCATGTTGACAAGTAATGTTAAGGCATATCATGTGGACAAGTAATAATAGAGCATTCTATCATAAGCATGATGATGAGTTAAATAAAGAGTTTATGAAAACCCCGTCGGGTGCCACTAATGCCCGAGGGTGATGATGAGTTGGTGATCACTTTAGGTGAAGTGATGCACCGGTGATTTTGGTGTGAGTATGGTTTCGGAAGTGGATTAGATTTATGATGTGTCGACCATCCCAACCTTACCTAGTACGACCACGATACCCCTTTATGGGACGGGGCTTTGTCGATTACTCTGGCCGGTGCTAGCAAAGAGCCACATTACTAGTGGCGGGAGTGATCGGTGTCACTCTCGTGATGGGGTCGTGCCAGGTAGGACGACTATGCCATTATTATGAGTTCTAGGCACACCGTTGGTCCCTGCATGGTTGATACAGTCCAGAGTCGGTGCTTGTAAGACGTACAACATGTGGGGCTGGGTACCAATCGAGTGGATCTCTTTGTCTAGTATCATCAGGGGAAAGATGATGATCGGATACTTACCTCGGGTATAGGTGATATACCGCGAGTCGTGGATGACACGGAAGTATTTCGTTTCTCGTGGGTCCAGTGTACAACCTCTGCAGAGTGTAAACTATTCGAATAGCCGTGTCCACGGTCAAGGACAGTTGGGTGGTGCTTCTTAAACTACGTCCTGAGTTTCCGTATAAACCAAGTGTGTGTGTGTGTGGTGTTAAAAAGGTGTCATTATAATCATGATAATCACAATAATATGATCAAGTTCGGTGACTTGACATATAGGGTAAACCCGGATGGTTTAGCCCTCATTAATACCTTGAGATTATGACAAGTCCGATGACTTGGCCTATAGGGTGAACCCGGTGTGTTCAACCCTTTACAGATATGTCAATATCTGTAAGCTGATATTCACAAGTAATTCTTTAACCTGATGCATATACATGATCATACCACCTCCACACATTCCACTCAAGATAACTGTCACTGTTATTCATTACCATTTATGTCATGGGCTGTTTGCGAGTACATTCAAAGTACTCATTGGCTTGCCACTGGTTATGTTATTGACCAGACATGGAAGGACCGGAGTTTGGCGATGAGTACGCCGTCGGAGACGGACCTGCGATCTAGGACGCTTCCGAGTCAGAATGCCTGTCGGTGTAGGCTTGATGGCATGGGCACCGCTTAGCCCTTACGAGTTTCCGCTACTCGATGTATCCCTTATTTGGTTTTGTCCTTGCTCTTGAACCCGACCTTCTGGTCATTTGATGTAATAATTTGGTACTTGGATGTAAGACTCTATTATTCAGTATCTGTGTTCAGTGAACATTGATCCTTGGGGTCACTTGGCACGGCGAACTCGGCTTGCTAGTCGGGGTCCCCACAGAACTGGTATCAGAGCCATCCTGACTATAGGAAGCCTTAGATAGCATGGACGTTAACCAAGAACGTTAGGACGCCAGCCTTGCACAAGACTCTTGCACATACAACCTCCTGACTTCTCTCCTATGCCTTGTAGATGGCTGATGTACCTGAGACGCTTCTGGAGACCGGCTTTCCACTACTTCTGGTGGATTGTCTCGAGAAGTGCCACGTACAACGCACGCCCATATTCCTCTACCATGAGCACTGGGTCAACGCCGACACCAAGGAATATCACGTGGACGTGATAGTGAAGGCTAATGACTCCCCGTCTAGTTGGTTCTTTGAAGGACCACAGATGGGAGAGGTGATGTTGGCAGCGGAGACGGCTGCACGAGAGGTGCTCGTGCAACTCCACAGCATCCTCCCTGAGATGGCTAATGAGCCTGTCACTCGTCATCTACCTTTCATTAAGGAAGGAGTGGATGGGAGTTGGACACTCACCCCCGCCACGGAGGATGGGATGCCACTGAGGTTTCAGACCTACTTCAGTCTCTCGTCAGACACCCTGACACACTTCCTGGTTAAGGAATCAGTCAAGCTTCGCCAAGAGCTGCACCTAGTCAAAGGCCTGCTCCACACTGAGAAGATGCAGAACCACAAAATAAAGAAGGCAAGCGCACCTGAAGGGAGGGCAGTTGTTGCCACTAGGGGTGGTGTGTTACCCATTCGGGCAGTCCCTCTTCAGAGTCGCCGCCTGACAGCGGAAGAGTACACTGAGATCTTCGCCACCTCGCCCAAGAGACGCCGAGACGTGCGGATTCTTTCTTCCACTCCTATAAAGGAAGAGGATGTTGATGAAGATGAGGATCCTGTTGAGTCCGCCTTTGAGACCGAGCAGTCCGCCGCGTAGGTTTTAGCGTAGGCAATCAGAGTAACCGAGTATAGGGTATCCTTGTATCCGTTTTAATTTGCGTATGTGTGCTTGATGTAAGTCACCTATTGCCTTGGGCAGTCTGTAAGTGACTATGTCACCTAGTTGTCATGAATGCAATTTCCAGTTTGTCAAAAACTTTGGTTTAAAAAAAACTTGGCACATGCACGTATTGGACCCCCCCCCCCCTCTTACTAGGAGAAAATCCTTGTACTCCCGAGCAAGGTGGCATTTTGACCTGTCTGTTTCTATGACTGGATGGTGAACGCAACCCGGAACAGCACCTTCGGCACCCCCGGCGCCGGCTCCTCAGGGACGCCGCAGGGAACCGAAGGAGAAGCTCACGCTGGAGGTCACCACGAGCAGCCTAGAGACCTTCCGCCACCACCTCCTCCTGAGAACTTGACGATGGCTCAATTACTTCAAGCTCTTCGAGAGGAGCGTCAAGCCAGCAATGCCGCTATCCAGCAACTGACCCAAGTCCTGGTGGACAACCCGCCGCGGAATGAGTATCGCGGTGGTTGCTCTACTCTTTTTGAGTTCATGCGGACTACGCCCCCCATATTCACGGAGTCGACTAAACCCTTGGACGTCGATGACTGGATTCGCACCATTGAAGACCTCCTTGCGCTGGTCAAGTGCACCGATGATCATGAGAAGGTCCTTTATGCTTCTCACTGTCTCGGAGGCACCGCCAGGGCATGATGGGATGGATTCCAGATCATGCGGGCAGGGCAAGTCATCACGTGGGAGATGTTCAAGGAAGGATTTCGTGCGGCTCACATTCCGCCTGGACTGATGACCATTAAGAAGCGGGAATTCCGAGCCTTGAGGCAGGGCAGTGGAACTGTTAAGGAGTACCTGCAGAAGTTTAATCTCTTGTCAAGGTACGCACCTGAAGATGTTAACACTGAGGCCGCTAAGGTGGAACGCTTCATGGGAGGGTTACAGCAGTCCCTGCAATACCAGCTGGTGGTTTGCGACTGCCAGACTTTCAGCGAGTTGGTTAACAAAGCGCTTATGCTGGAAGACAAGCGTCGTGCAATGGACGACACCCGCAAGCGCAAGCTGATAGGCAGTGGAGGACCCGGTAACGCAAGACCAAGACCGTGGCAGTCAGCACCTGCAAGACCCAACTTTCAGCAGCAACAGTACAAGTACCCGGTGTTCCGCCAGAATTATCAGCCTCAGCAGCAAGTCAAGCCAGTAGTCAAACCGCCGAACAACGGTGGGGACAAGACGAACCCTCCAGGGCAAGTCACCTGCTTTGAGTGTGGTCAGACTGGGCACTATTCCAGGCAGTGCCCCAACAAGAAGCCTGACGCACCGCGTCCCAATGCACCCAACCCCGGTCAAGGTGCACCAGGGAGGAACCAGGCCCCCGCAACCAACAGTTCAATGGTAGGGGCCGGATCAATCACATCCCTGCAGAATAAACACAGGAAGACCCGGACTGCATTCTGGGTACGTTCCTCGTCAACTCAACTCCAGCAACAGTGTTGTTTGATTGTGGTGCTTCGCATTCTTTTGTTACTCAATGGTTTGCGGAGAAACGTGGTTTAAAACCCACTTTACTCCGCGGACAGATGGCAATTCAAACCCCAGGAGCAGTATTAAGGACCAACCTAGGGTGTAGAAGGGTCGAGATAGTTATCAATGGGACGAGTTTCTTGGCACACCTCATTGTGCTTAAATCGCAAGGTGTGGAAGTAATCCTCGGTATGGATTGGTTGGCCAAGCACCAAAGTCTTTTGGACTGTGCCAACAGAGCCATCACCATGATAAGCAACCAAGGGGTCAAGGTCAAGTTCGTCTCCGAACCAATATCGGCTCACGCACCTCGAGTCAACAGTCTCTCCGAGGTAGAGCTTGATCGAGTGCCTATAGTCTGTGAATACCCGGACGTCTTTCCTGACGAGCTACCTGGAATGCCTCCTGACCGAGACATTGAGTTCATCATTGAGCTGATGACCGGATCGAGGCCTATTTATAAAAATCCTTACAGGATGGGTTCCGAGGAGTTGGCAGAGCTGAAGAAACAGCTGGATGAGCAACTCAGGAAAGGGTTCATTCGTCCGAGTGCGTCACCTTGGGGATCACCTGTTATGTTTGTTTCAAAGAAGGATGGTACCATTCGACTCTACATCGACTACCATTCCCTTAATGAAGTAACAATTAAGAACAAGTACCCGCTTCCCAAGATCGAAGACCTGTTTGACCAGTTAAACGGGGCCAGGGTATTTTCCAAGATCGATCTCCGATCGGGACACTACCAGTTGAAGATCCGACCAGAAGATAACCCAAGACTGCATTCGTGACCCGGTACGGTCTGTATGAATGCACGGTCATGCCCTTCGGTTTGACTAATGCCCCAGCCTACTTCATGTACCTCATGAACAAGGTCTTCATGGAATATTTGGACAAGTTTGTCGTCGTGTTCATCGATGACATACTAATCTTCTCCAAGTCCAAAGAAGA
This sequence comes from Hordeum vulgare subsp. vulgare, assembly GCF_904849725.1. Taxonomy (NCBI): domain Eukaryota; kingdom Viridiplantae; phylum Streptophyta; class Magnoliopsida; order Poales; family Poaceae; genus Hordeum; species Hordeum vulgare. The sequence continues at coordinate 495,478,630 of NC_058524.1, read as the reverse complement.
GCATGAGCAACACCTGAGGCTAGTTCTGGGAAAGCTTCGAGAGCACCAACTTTACGCCAAATTCAGCAAGTGTCAGTTCTGGCTGAACGAAGTTGGATTTCTGGGTCATACCCTGACGGCACGCGGGTTAGTCGTGGATCAGTCCAAGATTTCTACAGTGACCAACTGGGAATCACCTAAGGATGTGAAGGATGTCAGTAGTTTCCTCGGGCTCGCGGGATACTACCGCAACTTTGTCGAGGGATTTTCCAGCATCGCTCGACCAATGACTCGGCTCTTGAAGAAAGGCCGGAAGTTCGAGTGGACACCGGCGTGTGAAGCAAGCTTCCAGGAGTTGAAGAAGAGGCTAACTACCGCTCCGGTATTGGCTACCCCACACATCAACAAGGAATTCGTGATATATTGTGATGCCTCGGGAACCGGGCTCGTTGGAGTCCTGATGCAAGATGGCAGGGTCGTGGCATACTTGTCACGGCAACTGCGACCGCATGAGGAGAACTACGCCACCCATGATCTCGATTTAGCAGCGGTAGTGCATGCTCTGAAGACGTGGCGACATTACCTTCTCGGAAAGCGATGCGAGATATATACATACCACAAAAGTCTGAAGTATATCTTCATCCAGAGAGAGCTGAACATGAGACAGCGGAGATGGCTTGAGTTAATCAAGGATTATGACCTCAGCATTCAAGGAAAGGTTACCATCCTTGAACGTCGCGCTCAAGGAAAGGTTACCCGCCTTGTATGAAGAGATGGAGGGCTTAGGACTTGAGATAGTCGAACCAGGGTACCTGGCCAACCTTGAAGTCAAGCCTACTCTGGCAGACGACATCAAGGAAGCCCAGAAGGGGCACAAGAGTATCGAAAGCCTCAAGAGGAAGGTGCGAGAAGGCAAAGCACCAGGATTCTTGATTGATGAGCAAGGGGTATTGTGGTATGGGAAACGCTTATGCGTACCCAATAAGGCCGAACTTAAGGACTTGATCATGCAAGAGGCACATGACACACCGTACTCTATCCATCCAGGTGGTACCAAGATGTACCAAGACATCCGAGAACGATTCTGGTGGCATGGCATGAAGAAGGAAATTGGCTCCTATGTCGCTAAATGCGATGTATGTCACCGAGTCAAGGCTGAACACCAACGACCCGCTGGATTGCTACAACCTCTTCAAGTGCCAGAATGGAAGTGGGATAAAGTCGGCATGGACTTCATCATCGGGCTGCCCCGGTCGAATAAGGGTCATAACTCCATTTGGGTTATAGTTGATCATTTGACCAAGGTGGCCCATTTCATCCCCGTTAACACCACTTACGACGGCAGCCAGCTGGCCAGTCTGTACATTCATCGTGTGGTGAGTCTCCATGGAGTCCCCAAAGAGATTGTGTCCCACCGCGGCACGCAGTTCACCTCAAGATTCTGGAAGAAGTTTCAAGAAGCTCTCGGAACCAAGCTCTCCTTCAGTACGGCTTTCCACCCGCAGACGGGCGGAAAGACCGAGAGGGTAAATCAGATACTTGAGGACATGCTCCGTGCTTGTGTTTTGGCCCATGGTGCCAAGTGGGAAGACTGCCTACCATTTGCTGAGTTCTCTTACAACAACAGCTACCAGTCCAGTCTTCAAATGGCCCCATTCAAAGCATTATATGGGCGGAAATGCCGCACCCCGCTCAATTGGTCCGAAACCGGTGAAGGGCTTGTTTTCGGACCAGAAGCACTGCAGGAAGCAGGGGACAAGGTTCAGCTTGTCCGAGAGAACTTGGAGGCAGCTAAGTCAAGGCAGAAGAGCTATGCGGACCCTCGCCGCCGAAACGTGGAGTTTGTTCCCGGAGACCAAGTGTACTTGCAAGTCACGCCTCTCAAGGGGACCAAGCATTTCCACGTCAAGGGGAAGCTAGCTCCAAGGTTCATTGGACCCTTCAAGATCACGGCAAGGCACGGGGACGTAGCTTATCAGTTAGATCTACCTCCTGAACATTCGGGTGTGCACAACGTGTTTCACGTGTCACAGCTCAGGAAGTGTTTGCAAGTGCCGAACCATCCCGATCTTTACAAGGACATTGACCATCAAGATATTGACCTTCAACCGGATCTTACCTACCGCGAGAGACCGATCCGCATTTTGGACGAAGCAGAGCGTTGCACCAGAAGCCGCACCATCAAGTTTTTCAAGGTTCAGTGGAGCAACCATACCAAAGCAGAAGCCACATGGGAGCGTGAAGACTATCTCCGATCAGAATTTCCCGAGCTGTTTAACACTTAGCTTAGGAATCTCGGGGACGAGATTCTTGTAAGAGGGATAGGTCTGTCACACCCTATTTTTCATCCCAAGTTTTCTGTGTTGCAAAAATCAGAGCTTGTTAAAACTTTTTCAAATAATGTTGTGAGTGCAATGTCAACCCTTGTTTGAGTGTATGCTTGCTTGTGTGATGACTCAAACCCATGAAAAACTTATTATTTTGCTCTCATCAAAAACCCTTTTTCTCTTACATCAAGATCACCTTCATCATGTTGGGATACACTACTAGCTCATGAAGCCAAGTGGCACTTCCAAGTAAGGTTGGTGATCTGATCCTAATATCATTTTCATTCATTAAAAACATTATTTGGTGATTTAAAATATTATTTTCCTATTTTATATATATGTCTATTTCTGAGGCCAGTAATGATAATTCCACAAGGAAAATTTCATTCCTGCCTTAGCAAATTATGAGTAAATTCATGGAAGCTCAGAAGGACATATATTTTCCATACATAAGATTTTCAACCCTATTTTATATTAATATTATTTGAGTAAAACCCTGAAAACCATTTCTGTCTATTTTAGCTTTTTGAGATGTTTCCAAAGGAAAGTATCTTAGTAAATTCCCATAAAATTACAGGAGCCCTCCCAAACCATATTAGGTGCTCACCTAAAATCTCACCTTGATCCAAGGTGGGTAAGTGCACTTAGAGAGCCCAAAACCCTCTTTGTCTAGAGTAGAGTTGGAACAACTCTACATTGCAAAGTTTCTCCAATGGAGCTGAAACTTTGCAGAGGTGTTTAACACCCCAAATGAGGACTCCACGCCAAAAATGGGATTTGTGAGACTCTGTTTGACCACACTTCCTTTGTAAGGGACAGTACTGGTCACTTTGAGATATTTTCAAGTTTGCAAAGCCAAACTTGTTCAATGGAGCTCATATTTAGTGGAACCCCATGTTTTTACCCCAAGACCAAACATGTTAAGTTTCATCTACAGTGGTGGAGTGGAAGCACCCCAAGTCACTGTCAAACACCTACTGACACGAAGGTAAAAACCTTCCTAGCCACTGTTTTACCCAATGTCAAGGCCCCAAACTTGGTGGGTTAGAGCACCAGAACACCCTGAACACCCAGTCAACCAGCCCCTCCCCAATTCCAAGCACAAGTGAAAAGAACTCCAATCTAAGTTGTAGGACAGTACTGGCTACGCTAGTGTTCCTTGCTCCCTTGACCAGCTCGAGCTCACACTAAACCACAGCAGCTAGGCACACTCCCAGCAACACTCAGGACATGGAGGACACGTCCCAAGTGCCCCAGAGCGAGCCAGCATGCTGTGGCATGTCAAAACTACGCTCTGGGCGCGCTGCAGAGAGCCACCCGCAAGGGGCCGACACTCCGGCCGGTCCCAGCCTCCCTAGTAGTGTCCAAGCACTCCCCCGACAGCCCCTCAGTGCAAAGCTACCCCAGGGACCCTCTCCCCCTCGCGCAAGAGCTCAGGCGACGCGTGCCCGTGCGCGCCCGATGCGGCCGAGCATGCACGGTCGCTGCAGCTTGTCCCCACTCACTTTCCCTCTGCGGCCGTTGCATCAGGAGGCCCTAAACCACGTCCCGAACCCGTGGTTTCGCGGCCAGCACCTCACTGTGCTTGCACGCGTGCCACGGTGAGTCACCGGCGTGCCCGAGTCGGGTCACCGTCGTTGGCCTATAAATAGACCCCCCCCCCCGGCACTCCAGCACCCTCCAAGCAGCTTCAGCACAACCAGTAGACACTCCCTAGCCACCCAATCGAGCTCGCAGAGCCCCAGTGCTCGAGATCGACCGAGGCCCCTCCGCCTCGGAGCTCCGATCGATCTCTGGCTACACGTCGGCTCCTGCGCTGCCCGACCTCTCATTACACTCCCCTCGACACCAGGAACGTTTCCCCTAACTCTCCCGAGCAAATCCATACCTCTAGCCCCTAGTTCAACACGAACCCGAAACCCTTCCGCCACGAGCACCTCGTCGCCGGCGACCCAGACCACCTCCGGTGACGTCCCGACCACGAGAAGGTAGGTGGAGGCACGAGGAACCAGTTCTCGTTCCTAGCTAGGCCTGAGGACAACGGCAGCCTCGCCGGCGTCCATCTCCACCTCTCTGGCCAGAGGTAGGAGAAGGACCCGACAGGTGGATCCCACCTATCGGTGTCCTGCGGCAGCCAGCGCGCGCAGCCGCTGACGCTGACCCCAGGGGCCCATAGGTCAGGTTTGAACCTGGCCCGCGCACGCCTGGTGGCCAGGCCTGCTGGCTAGGCCGGCTGGATCTGTTTCCCTGGCCTTTTCCTTTTGTTTTAATCCAGCAAACTAAATGATTTTTATAAAAAGATTTAGCCAGTAGAAAAATATAATTCTTCCACCAGTATTTTTCTAAAAATGAGTAGTATTTGATTCTGTAATAGTTGACATTTATCAATAAAAGAAACTATTTTGGTATAATAAAATGATATTAAAAAGCACTTGTTTGCTTCTGTTTGCTTTTAAATAAATATGCTTAGCTAATAAAACAGTAGGGAACATTTTTCAAAATAGTAACCTGAATTTATTCAAGCCTTGCAACATTTTTAAAAGCACTTTGTGAACTGTTTTAGTAAAAGCTAGTATTTATTTATTCCTTTCTCGACGGTAGAGTTACCGAGTGACGGAGGATCCGGAGCGGAAGACCTCGAAGACCCCGGATACCTAGCTGACCAAGGCAAGCATGCCCTTTTTCCATGACTTAAGTAAATAAAATGATGCATGCTAGAATAGCAAGTATTTTTCCGTTGCATGTGATCACGATGCCGGTTCATCACCGATGTGATGGTACCGAAGGCTTCTTCGAAGCACTTGCATTTATAGTAGTGATACTCACATCGCTCCTCGGAGCACAAACATGATGAGCTTGATCTTACCACCAACGAGGATCATGCTACTGTCATGTTGGCTAGTAGAGTATAATCATTGCATTGAGCTACCGCGTGAGGGTCATGATATTATCATGTTGACATGTAATGTTAAGGCATATCATGTGGACAAGTAATAATAGAGCATTCTATCGTAAGCATGATGATGAGTTAAATAAAGAGTTTGTGAAAACCCCGTCGGGTGCCACTAATGCCCGAGGGTGATGATGAGTTGGTGATCACTTTTGGTGAAGTGATGCACCGGTGATTTTGGTGTGAGTATGGTTTCGGAAGTGGATTAGATTTATGATGTGTCGACGTCCCAACCTTACCTAGTACGACCACGATACCCCTTTATGGGACGGGGCTTTGTTGATTACTCTGGCCGGTGCTAGCAAAGAGCCACATTACTAGTGGCGGGAGTGATCGGTGTCACTCTCGTGATGGGGTCGTGCCAGGTAGGACGACTATGCCATTATTATGAGTTCCAGGCACACCGTTGGTCCCTGCATGGTTGATACAGTCCAGAGTCGGTGCTCGTAAGACGTACAACATGTGGGCTGGGTACCAATCGAGTGGATATCTTTGTCTAGTATCGTCAGGGGAAAGATGATGATCGGATACTTACCTCGGGTATATGTGATATACCGCGAGTCGTGGATGACACGGAAGTATTCCGTTTCTCGTGGGTCCAGCGTACTACCTCTGCAGAGTGTAAACTATTCGAATAGCCGTGTCCACGGTCAAAGACAGTTGGGTGCTGCTGCTTAAACTACGTCCTGAGTTTCCGCATAAACCAAGTGTGTGTGTGTGTGGTGTTAAAAAGGTGTCATTATAATCATGATAGTCACAATAATATGATCAAGTTCGGTGACTTGACATATAGGGTAAACCCGGATTGTTTAGCCCTCATTAATACCTTGAGATTATGACAAGTCCGATGACTTGGCGTATAGGGTGAACCCGGTGTGTTCAACCCTCTTCAGAGTCGCCGCCTGACAGCGGAAGAGTACACTGAGATCTTCGCCGCCTCGCCCAAGAGACGCCAAGACATGCGGATTCTTTCTTCCACTCATATAAAGGAAGAGGATGTTGATGAAGATGAGGATCCTGTTGAGTCCGCCTTTGAAACCGAGCAGTCCGCCGCGTAGGTTTTAGCGTAGGCAATCAGAGTACCCGAGTATAGGGTATCCTTGTATCCGTTTTAATTTGCGTATGTGTGCTTGATGTAAGTCACCTATTGCCTTGGGCAGTCTGTAAGTGACTACATCACCTAGTTGTCATGAATGCAATTTCCAGTTTATCAAAAACTTTGGTTTTTAAAAAAAAAACTTGGCACATGCACGTATTGGACCCCCCTCTTACTAGGAGAAAATCCTTGTACTCCCGAGCAAGGTTGCACTTTGACCTGTCTGTTTCTATGACAGGATGGTGAACGCAACCCTCAACAGCACCTTCGGCAACCCCGGCGCCGGCTCCTCAGGGACGCCGCAGGGAACCGAAGGAGAAGCTCACGCTGGAGGTCACCACGAGCAGCCTAGAGACCTTCCGCCACCACCTCCTCCTGAGAACTTGACGATGCCTCAATTCCTTCAAGCACTTCGAGAGGAGCATCAAGCCAGCAATGCCGCTATCCAGCAGCTCACCCAAGTCCTGGTGGACAACCCGCCGCGGAATGAGTATGGCGGTGGTCGCTCTACTCTTTTTGAGTTCATGCGGACTACGCCCCCCATATTCACGGAGTCGACTGAACCCTTGGACGCTGATGAATGGATTCGCACCATTGAAGACCTCCTTGCGCTGGTCAAGTGCACCGATGATCATGAGAAGGTCCTTTATGCTTCTCACTGTCTCGGAGGCACCGCCAGGGCATGGTGGGATGGATTCCAGATCATGCGGGCAGGGCAAGTCATCACGTGGGAGATGTTCAAGGAAGGATTTCGTGCGGCTCACATTCCGCCTGGACTGATGACCCTTAAGAAGCGGGAATTCCGAGCCTTGAGGCAGGGTAGTGGAACTGTTAAGGAGTACCTGCAGAAGTTTAATCTCTTGTCAAGGTACGCACCTGAAGATGTTAACACAGAGGCCGCTAAGGTGGAACGCTTCATGGAAGGGTTACAGCAGTCCCTGCAATACCAGCTGGTGGTTTGCGACTGTCAGACTTTCAGCGAGTTGGTCAACAAAGCGCTTATGCTGGAAGACAAGCATCGTGCAATGGACGACACCCGCAAGCGCAAGCTGATAGGCAGTGGAGGACCCGGTAATGCAAGACCAAGACCGTGGCAGTCAGCACCTGCAAGACCCAACTTTCAGCAGCAACAGTACAAGTACCCGGTGTTCCACCAGAATTATCACCCTCAGCAGCAAGTCAAGCCAGTAGTCAAACCGCCGAACAACGGTGGGGACAAGACGAACCCTCCAGGGCAAGTCACCTGCTTTGGGTGTGGTCAGACTGGGCACTATTCCAGGCAGTGCCCCAACAAGAAGCCTGACGCACCGCGTCCCAATGCACCCAACCCCGGTCAAGGTGCACCACGGAGGAACCAGGCCCCCCGCAACCAACAGTTCGGCCGGATCAATCACATCACTGCAGAAGAAGCAGAGGAAGACCCGGACTGCATTCTGGGTACGTTCCTCGTCAACTCAACTCCAGCAACAGTGTTGTTTGATTGTGGTGCTTCACATTCTTTTTTTACTCAAGGGTTTGCGGAGAAATGCGGTTTAAAACCCACTTTACTCCGTGGACAGATGGCAATTCAAACCCGAGGAGCAGTATTAAGGACCAACCTAGGGTGTAGAAGGGTCGAGATATTTATCAATGGGACGAGTTTCTTGGCAGACCTCATTGTGCTTAAATCGCAAGGTGTGGAAGTAATCCTCGGTATGGATTGGTTGGCCAAGCACCAGCGTCTTTTGGACTGCGCCAACAGAGCCATCACCATGATAAGCAACCAAGGGGTCAAGGTCATGTTCGTCTCCGAACCAATATCGGCTCACGCACCTCGAGTCAACAGTCTCTCCGAGGTAGAGCTTGATCGAGTGCCTATAGTCTGTGAATACCCGGACGTCTTTCCTGACGAGCTACCCGGAATGCCTCCTGACCGAGACATTGAGTTCATCATTGAGCTTATGACCGTATTGAGGCCTATTTATAAAAAGCCTTACAGGATGGGTTCCGAGGAGTTGGCAGAGCTGAAGAAACAGCTGGATGAGCAACTCAGGAAAGGGTTCATTCGTCCGAGTGCGTCACCTTGGGGATCACCTGTTCTGTTTGTTTCAAAGAACGATGGTACCATTCGACTCTGCGTCGACTACCATTCCCTTAATGAAGTAACAATTAAGAACAAGTACCCGCTTCCCAAGATCGAAGACTTGTTTGACCAGTTAAACGGAGCCAGGGTATTTTCCAAGATCGATCTCCGATCGGGACACTACCAGTTGAAGATCCGACCAGAAGATATACCCAAGACTGCATTCGTGACCCAGTACGGTCTGTATGAATGCACGGTCATGCCCTTCGGTTTGACAAATGCCCCAGCCTACTTCATGTACCTCATGAACAAGGTCTTCATGGAATATTTGGACAAGTTTGTCATCGTGTTCATCGATGACATACTAATCTTCTCCAAGTCCGAAGAAGAGGATGAGCAACACCTGAGGCTAGTTCTGGGAAAGCTTCGAGAGCACCAACTTTACGCCAAATTCAGCAAGTGTCAGTTCTGGCTGAACGAAGTTGGATTTCTGGGTCATACCCTGATGGCACGCGGGTTAGCCGTGGATCAGTCCAAGATTTCTACAGTGACCAACTGGGAATCACCTAAGGACGTGAAGGATGTCATAAGTTTCCTCGGGCTCGCGGGATACTACCGCAAGTTTGTCGAGGGATTCTCCAGCATCGCTCGACCAATGACTCGGCTCTTGAAGAAAGGCCGGAAGTTCGAGTGGACACCGGCGTGTGAAGCAAGCTTCCAGGAGTTGAAGAAGAGGCTAACTACCGCTCCGGTATTGGCTACCCCAGATATCAACAAGGAACTCGTGATATATTGTGATGCCTCGGGAACCGGGCTCGGTGGAGTCCTGATGCAAGATGGCAGGGTCGTGGCATACTTGTCACGGCAACTGCGACCGCATGAGAACTACGCCACCCATGATCTCGAGCTAGCAGTGGTAGTGCATGCTCTGAAGACGTGGCGACATTACCTTCTGGGAAAGCGATGCGAGATATATACATACCACAAAAGTCTGAAGTATATCTTCACCCAGAGAGAGCTGAACATGAGACAGCGGAGATGGCTTGAGTTAATCAAGGATTAGGACCTCAGCATTCAGTACCATCCCGGCAAGGCGAACGTGGTAGCCGATGCCCTGAGCCGGAAGGCAGGCTCCTTGAACATCGCGCTCAAGGAAAGGTTACCCGCCTTGTATGAAGAGATGGAGGGCTTATGACTTGAGATATTCGAACCAGGTTATCTGGCCAACCTCAAAGTCAAGCCTACTCTGGCAGACGACATCAAGTAAGCCCAGAAGGGGCGCAAGAGTATCGAAGGCCTCAAGAGGAAGGTGTGAGAAGGCAAAGCCCCAGGATTCTTGATTGATGAGCAAGGACTATTGTGGTATGGGAAACGCTTATGCGTACCCAATAAGGCCGAACTTAAGGACATGATCTTGCAAGAGGCACATGACACACCGTACTCTATCCATCCAGGTGGTACCAAGATGTACCAAGACATCCGAGAACGATTCTGGTGGCATGGCATGAAGAGGGAAATTGGCTCCTATGTCGCTAAATGCGATGTATGTCAGCGAGTCAAGGCTGAACACCAATGTCCCGCTGGATTGCTACAACCTCTTCAAGTGCCAGAATGGAAGTGGGATAAAGTCGGCATGGACTTCATCACCGGGCTGCCCCGGTCGAATGAGGGTCATAACTCCATTTAGATTATAGTTGATCATTTGACCAAGGTGGCCCATTTCATCCCCGTTAACACCACTTACGATGGCAGCCAGTTGGCCAGTCTGTACATTCATCGAGTGGTGAGTCTCCATGGAGTCCCCAAAGAGATTGTGTCCGACCGCGGCACGCAGTTCACTTCAAGATTCTGGAAGAAGTTTCAAGAAGCTCTCGGAACCAAACTCTCCTTCAGTACGGCTTTCCACCCGCAGACGGGCGGAAAGACCGAGAGGGTAAATCAGATACTTGAGGACATGCTCCGCACTTGTGTTTTGGCCGATGGTGCCAAGTGGGAAGACTGCCTACCATTTGTTGAGTTCTCTTACAACAACAGCTACCAGTCCAGTCTTCAAATGGCCCCATTCGAAGCATTATATGGGCGGAAATGCCGCACCCCGCTCAATTGGTCCGAAACCGGTGAAGGGCTAGTTTTCGGGCCAGAAGCACTGCAGGAAGCAGGGGACAAGGTTCAGCTTGTCCGAGAGAACTTGGAGGCAGCTAAGTCAAGGCAGAAGAACTATGCGGACCCTCGCCGCCGAAACGTGGAGTTTGTTCCCGGAGACCAAGTGTACTTGCGAGTCACGCCTCTCAAGGGGACCAAGCATTTCCACATCAAGGGGAAGCTAGCTCCAAGGTTCATTGGACCCTTCAAGATCATGGCATGGCGCGGGGAAGTAGCTTATCAGTTAGATCTACCTCGTAAACTTTCGGGTGTGCACAACGTGTTTCACGTGTCACAGCTCAGGAAGTGTTTGCAAGTGCCAAACCGTCCCGATCTTTACAAGGACATTGACCATCAAGCTATTGACCTTCAACCGGATCTTACCTACCGCGAGAGACCGATCCGCATTTTGGACGAAGCAGAGCGTTGCACCAGAAGCCGCACCATCAAGTTTTTCAAGGTTCAGTGGAGCAACCATACCGAAGCAGAAGCCACATGGGAGCGTGAAGACTATCTCCAATCAGAATTTCGCGAGCTATTTAACGCTTAGCTTAGGAATCTCGGGGACGAGATTCTTGTAAGGGGGATAGGTGTGTCACACCCTATTTTTCATCCCAAGTTTTCCGTGTTGCAAAAATCAGAGCTTGTTAAAACTTTTTCAAATAATGTTATGAGTGCAATGTCAACCCTTGTTTGAATGTATGCTTGCTTGTGTGATGACTCAAACCCATGAAAAACTTATTATTTTGCTCTCATCAAAAACCCTTTTTCTCTTACATCAAGATCACCTTCATCATGTTGGGATACACTACTAGCTCATGAAGCCAACTGGCACTTCCAACTAAGGTTGGTGATCTGATCCTAATATCATTTTCATTCATTAAAAACATTATTTGGTGATTTAAAATATTATTTTCCTATTTTATATCTATGTCTATTTCTAAGGCCAGTAATGATAATTCCACAAGGAAAATTTCTTTCCTTCCTTAGCAAATTCTGAGTAAATTCATGGAAGCTCAGAAGGACATATATTTTCCATACATAAGATTTTCAACCCTATTTTATATTAATATTATTTGAGTAAAACCCTGAAAACCATTTCTGTCTATTTTAGCTTTTTGAGATGTTTCCGAAGGAAAGTATCTCAGTAAATTCCCATAAAATTACAGGAGCCCTCCCAAACCATATTAGGTGCTCACCTAATATCTCACCTTGATCCAAGGTGGGTAAGTGCACTTAGAGAGCCCAAAACCCTCTTTGTCTAGAGTAGAGTTGGAACAACTCTACATTGCAAAGTTTCTCCAATGGAGCTGAAACTTTGCAGAGGTGTTTAACACCCCAAATGAGAACTCCACACCAAAAATGGGATTTGTGAGACTCTGTTTGACCACACTTCCTTTGTAAGGGACAGTACTGGTCACTTTGAGATATTTTCAAGTTTGCAAAGCCAAACTTGTTCAATGGAGCTCATATTTAGTGGAACCCCATGTTTTTACCCAAGACCAAACATGTTAAGTTTCATCTACAGTGGTGGAGTGGAAGCACCCCAAGTCACTGTCGAACACCTACTGACACGAAGGTAAAAACCTTCCTAGCCACTGTTTTACCTAATGTCAAGGCCCCAAACTTGGTGGGTTAGAGCACCAGAACACCCTGGACACCCAGTCAACCAGCCCCTCCCCAATTCCAAGCACAAGTGACAAGAAGTCCAATCTCAGCTGTAGGACAGTACTGGCTACGCTAGTGTTCCTTGCTCCCTTGACCAGCTTGAGCTCACACTAAACCACAGCAGCTAGGCACACTCCCACCAACATCAGGACATGGAGGACACGTCCCAAATGCCCCAGAGCGAGCCAGCATGCCGTGGCATGTCAAAACTGCGCTCTGGGCGCGCTGCAGAGAGCCACCCGTAAGGGGCCGACGCTCCGGCCGGTCCCAGTCTCCCCAGTAGTGTCCAAGCACTCCCCGACAGCCCCTCAGTGCAAAGCTACCCCAAGGACCCTCTCCCCCTCGCGCAAGAGCTCAGGCGACGCGTGCCCGTGCGCGCCCGACGCGGCCGAGCATGCACGGTCGCTGCAGCTTGTCCCCACTCACTTTCCCTCTGCGGCCGTTGCATCAGGAGGCCCTAAACCACGTCCCGAACCCGTGGTTTCGCGGCCAGCACCTCACTGTGCTTGCAGGCGTGCCACGGTGAGTCACCGGCGTGCCCGAGTCGGGTCACCGTCGTTGGCCAATAAATAGACCCCCCCCCCCCCGGCACTCCAGCACCCTCCAAGCAGCTTCAGCACAACGAGTAGACACTCCCTAGCCACCCAATCGAGCTCATAGAGCCCTGGTGCTCGAGATCGACCGAGGCCCCTCCGCCTCGGAGCTCTAGTCGATCTCCGGCTACACGTCGCCTCTTGCGCTGCCCGACCTCTCATTACACTCCCCTCGACACCAGGAACGTTTCCCCTAACTCTCCCGAGCAAATCCATACCTCTAGCCCCTAGTTCAACACGAACCCGAAACCCTTCCGCCACGAGCACCTCGTCGCCAGCGACCCAGACCACCTCCGGTGAAGTCCCGACCACGAGCAGGTAGGCGGAGGCACGAGGAACCCGTTCCCGTTCCTAGCTAGGCCTGAGGACGACGGCAGCCTCGCCGGCGTCCATCTCCACCTCTCTGGCCAGAGGTAGGAGAAGGACCCGACAGGTGGAGCCCACCTATCGGTGTCCTGGGGCAGCCAGCGCGCGCAGCCGCTGACGCTGACCTGAGGGGCCCGTAGGTCAGGTTTCAACCTGGCCCGCGCACGCCTGGTGGCCAGGCCTGCTGGCTGGGCCGGCTGGATCTGTTTCCCTGGCCTTTTCCTTTTGTTTTAATCCAGCAAACTAAATGATTTTTATAAAAAGATTTAGCCAGTAGAAAAATATAATTCTTCCACGAGTATTTTTCTAAAAATGAGTAGTATTTGATTCTGTAATAGTTGACATTTATCAATAACAGAAACTATTTTGGTATAATAAAATGATATTAAAAAGCACTTGTTTGCTTCTGTTTGCTTTTAAATAAATATGCTTAGCTAATAAAACAGTAGGGAACATTTTTCAAAATAATAACCTTAATTTATTCAAGCATTGCAACATTTTTAAAAGCACTTTCTGAACTGTTTTAGTAAAAGCTAGTATTTATTTGTTCCTTTCTCGACGGTAGAGTTACCGAGTGACGGAGGATCCGGAGCGGAAGACCTCGAAGACCCCGGATACCTAGCTGACCAAGGAAAGCATGCCCTTTTGCCATGCGTAAGTAAATAAAATGATTCATGCTAGAATAGCAAGTATTTTTCTGTTGCATGTGATCACGATGCCGGTTCATCACCGATGTGATGGTACCGAAGGCTTCTTCGAAGGACATGCATTTATAGTAGTGATATTCACATCGCTCCTCGGAGCACAAACATGATGAGCTAGATCTTACCACCAATGAGGATCATGCTACTGTCATGTTGGCTAGTAGAGTATAATCATTGCATTGAGCTACCCCGTGAGGGTCATGATATTAACATGTTGAAAAGTAATGTTAAGGCATATCATGTGGACAAGTTATAATAGAGCATTCTATCATAAGCATGATGATGAGTTAAATAAAGAGTTTATGAAAACCCCGTCGGGTGCCACTAATGCCCGAGGGTGATGATGAGTTGGTGATCACTTTTGGTGAAGTGAAGCACCGGTGATTTTGGTGTGAGTATGGTTTCAGAAGTGGATTAGATTTATGATGTGTCGACCGTCCCAACCTTACCCAGTACGACCACGATACCCCTTTATGGGACGGGGCTTTGTTGATTACTCTGGCCGGTGCTAGCAAAGAGCCACATTACTAGTGGCGGGAGTGATCGGTGTCACTCTCGTGATGGGGTCATGCCAGGTAGGATGACTATGCCATTATTATGAGTTCCAGGCACACCGTTGGTCCCTGCATGGTTGATACAGTCCAGAGTCGGTGCTCGTAAGACGTACAACATGTGGGCTGGGTACCAATCGAGTGGATATCTTTGTCTAGTATCGTCAGGGGAAAGATGATGATTGGATACTTACCTCGGGTATATGTGATATACCGCGAGTCGTGGATGACACGGAAGTATTCCGTTTCTCGTGGGTCCAGCGTACTACCTCTGCAGAGTGTAAACTATTCGAATAGCCGTGTCCAGGGTCAAGGACAGTTGGGTGGTGCTGCTTAAACTACGTCCTGAGTTTCCGCATAAACCAAGTGTGTGTGTGTGGTGTTAAAAAGGTGTCATTATAATCATGATAATCACAATAATATGATCAAGTTCGGTGACTTGACATATAGGGTAAACCCGGATGGTTTAGCCCTCATTAATACCTTGAGATTATGACAAGTCCGATGACTTGGCGTATAGGGTGAACCCGGTGTGTTCAACCCTTTACAGATATGTCAATATCTGTAAACTGATATTCACAAGTAATTCTTTAACCTGATGCATATACATGATCATACCACCTCAGCGCATTCCACTCAAGGTAACTGTCATTGTTATTCATTACCATTTATGTCATGGGCTGTTTGCGAGTACATTCAAAGTACTCATTGGCTTGCCACTGGTTATGTTATTGACCAGACAGGGAAGGACCGGAGTTTGGCGATGAGTACGCCGTCGGAGACGGACCTGCGATCTAGGACGCTTCCGAGTCAGAATGCCTGTCGGTGTAGGCTTGATGGCATGGGCACCGCTTAGCCCTTACGAGTTTCCGCTACTCAATGTATCCCTTATTTGGCTTTAGGCTTTGCTCTTGAACCCGACCTTCTGGTCATTTGATGTAATAATTTGGTACTTGGATGTAAGACTCTATTATTCAGTATCTATGTTCAGTGAACATTGATCCTTGGGGTCACTGGCCACGGCGAACTCGACTTGCTTGTCGGGGTCCCCACAATAAACCAGCACCAAAAAGAATCAACTCAAAAGATCTTTCTGAATAAAAATGAAAAATAATCTCGTGAGCGAAAAGTTTCTGTCTTTTTCCAGCAGGATCAAACAACCATCACCAAGACTAGTCATAAAGGTTTTGCTTGGCTCAAACACAAAAAGAAACACAAAATACACAACCATAATAGAATTATGATGGTGTGAACGCAACAAAACAGAAAGAAAAAGATAAATCCATTGGGTTTCCTCCCAATAAGCGCTATTGTTTAACGCCCTTAGCTAGCCATAAGGCGGTAGAATCACGTATCGTCGTCCTTAGTGCTCAAACCATAAGTAGCCCTCATCATAGATTCATAAGGCAATCTTATTTTATTTCTAGTAAAATGCCCCATGCCCTTCTTTAAAGGAAATTGAAATCTAATATTCCCTTCCTTCATATCTATGATACCACCGATAGTTCTTAGGAAAGGTCTACCAAGAATGATAGGGCATGTAGGATTGCAATCCATGTCAAGCACAATGAAATCCATGGGTACATAGTTCCTATTTGCAATAATAAGAACATCATTGATCCTTCACATGGGTTTCTTGACAGTAGAATCCGCAAGATGCAAATTAAGAGAACACTCCTCAATCTCATTAAAACCCAGAACATCACATAAAGACTTTGGAATCGCGGAAACACTAGCACCCAAATCATACAAGGCATTGCACTCATAGTTTTTTATTTTGATTTTGATAGTAGGTTCCCACTCATCATGAAGCTTTCTAGGGATAGAAACTTCCAATTCAAGTTTTTCTTCAAGAGATTTTATCATAGCATCGACGATATGATCGGTAAAGGCCTTGTTTTGGCTATAAGCGTGTGGAGAGTTTAGCATGGATTGCATCAAGGAAATGCATTCAATCCAAGAGAAACTATCATAATTGAATTGCTTGAAATCCAAAGTAGTAATTTCGTTACTACTCAAGGTTTTAATATCTTCTACTCCACTTTCAATGCTTTTAGCATCAACATAGATGGACTCTGAATCATTGGGGCGTTTTTCAACCAAAGTGGATTCATATCCAGCCCATCATCATTAGGTTTGACACAAGAAAACAAAGATCCAATGGGAGTCACAACAAGCACTTTAAGATCTTCGTGATTCTCATCACAAATTTCAGGTTTAGCAGCCATTTTATTGACTAAAGTAGCCTATTTATCAGAAATCTGGCCTACCAATTTATCAAGACGGGCAAACTGAGAATTTAGCGCAAGGAATTCTTTGGCCATATCATCAACTTCTTTATTCATAAAATCCAAAAAACAATTTTGCTCCTTCAGTTCTCTATGAAAGTAACTGTTGTAATCAAACAGTGTAGACATGAAGCCTTTAACACTAGTTTCAATCTCTTCCAACCTCGCATACTAAGCATCAAAATCCCTTGGTTGGGCCATACAGGTCTTAGCAGGTAGACAAGCGAACAGAAAGCAAGCAAGAGGGAAGGGCGAACAAAAAAGGCAAACAAAATAGGCAAAAAAAATTGTAAAATTTTGTTTTTCAGAAGTGGGGGACAGGAAAACGAGAGGCAAAAAAGTAAATGCAAGTGATGAGTTTGTGACACTTACTTGGATGAGTACTTGACTTGATCCTCCCCGTCAACGGTGCCAGAAATCCTTCTTCTACATCTCAAACAACAGCGCCAAAAATTGGCATGTTGACAGAGACTTGGCCTGCGTTGGTTTTTCCCTTGAAGAGGAAAGGGTGATGCAGCACAGGAGCAGTAAGTATTTCCCTCAGTTTGAGAACCAAGGTATCAATCCAGTAGGAGAATCTCGTCAAGTCCAGAGTACTTGCACAAACACAAAAGAGCTTGCACCCAACGCTATAAAGGGGTTGTCAATCCCTTCAAGATTGATTGCAAAGTGAGATCTGAAGGCGGAAAGTACAACGAAGTAAAAGGGTAAGGATGAAAATATGGTGTGAAGTAGACCCGGGGGCCATAGTGTTCACTAGAGGCTTCTCTCAAAATAGCAAATATTACGGTGGGTGAACAAATTACTGTCGAGCAATTGATAGAACCGCGCAAAGTCATGACGATATCTAAGGCAATGATCATACATATAGGCATCACGTCGGAGACAAGTAGACCGATACTTTCTGCATCTACTACTATTACTCCACTCATCGACCGCTATCTAGCATGCATCTAGTGTATTGAGTTCATGACGAACGGAGTAATGCTTTAAGCAAGATGACATGATGTAGAGGGATAAAGTCAAACCAATGATGAAAACCCCATCTTTTTACCCTTGATGGCAACAACACGATGTGTGCCTCGCTACCCCTTCTGTCAATGGGTAAGGTCACCGCATGGTATGAACCCAAAACCAAGCACTTCTCCCATTGCAAGAATCATAGATCAAGTTGTCCAAACAAAGCACACAACTCGAACAGAATTACAAGGATATGTAATCATGCATATAAGAGATCCGAAGAAACTCAAATAAGATTCATAGATAATCTGATCATAAATCCACAATTCATCGGATCTCGACAAACACACCGCAAAAGAAGATTACATCAGGTAGATCTCCATGAAGATCATGGAGAACTTTGTATTGAAGATCCAAGAGACAGAAGAAGCCATCTAGCTACTAGCTATGGACTCGTAGGTCTATGGTGAACTACTCACGCATCATCGAAGAGGTCATGGTGTTGACGAAGAAGCCCTCCGTATCCGAATCCCCCCTCCGGTAGGGCACCAGAACATGCCCTAGATGGGATCTTGCGGCGGCGGAAAAGTATTTTCGTGGAACTCCTGTTTTTTCTGGGATTTTAGGGAATTTATAGGCGAAGGAGCTAGGGCAGGGGCGGCCTAGGGAGCCCACAAGCCTGGGAGGCGCCCCCCCCCCCCCCCACCCGTGGCCGCGCCATGAGGGCTTCTGCCCTCCCCCGGGACTCCCTGCCTTGGTTCCCAAGCTTTCTGCGTATCTTCTATTCCGGAAAAAATCTTTTCGGGAGTTTTATTCCGTTTGGACTCCGTTTAAAATCCTCCTCTGAAAATGGTCAAAAACACGGAAAAAACAGGAACTGGCACTTGGCACTGAGTTAATAAGTTAGTCCCAAAAAATATATAAAAGGCATACAAAACATCCAAAGTTTGACAAGATAATAGCATGAAACCATCAAAAATTATAGATACGTTGGAGACGTATCAGTGATGACGAAGACCAAAGATCCCCCTCTCTGGAGCCCCAGATTTGGCCTCTCGATGAAGAATGGGGGTGGCAGTGGCTCGGTATCGTGAAACGCGATGAAACTTCCTCTCTGATTTTTTTTCTCCAAAAATAGGATTTTATAGCGCTGGAATTAGGGTCAGCGGAGCCCTCTCGTCCACACTAGACACGAGGCCGCTCGAGGGTGGGCGGCGCACCCTGGTGCCTAGTGGGCATTTGGGGCCTCCCCTCTAGTGGGTCTTTGTTCAAGTATTTTTCTTTAATTCCATAATAAATCTCCAAAAAGTTTCGTTCCATTCCGAGAACTTTTATTTCTGCACAAAAAACACCATGGTAGTTTTGGTAAACACAACGTCTGTTCGGGTTACTTTCATTCAAATCATGCAAACTAGAGTCCAAAATAAGAGCAAACGCATTAGGGAAAGTAGATACGATGGAGACGTATCAGGTTTCATTCAAATGAAGTGCGGTCGCCAGCCTCCGTTTAGGCGCCACGCGAGCAGACCGAACACTAAGGGACTTTGTGGGAGGATGCGTGAGAGCAGGCCCGCGAGCCTGGGCTCGTCCCCCTTTGCCCTTTAGCGCCACTTAGGCCGAGCCGAGCATGGCCCCCGGTCCAGCCGCCGCTCGCGTGGGGCCCGAGGTTCAGTTGGCGAGTGCAAGCTGCGTATGCCACGACTCGCCATGATGTTGGTGTGGCCTGCAAGGCACCTTCGGTTGTTCTTATTGGAAATATGCCCTAGAGGCAATAATAAATTGGTTATTATTATATTTCTTTATTAATGATAATCGTTTATTGTCCATGCTGGAATTGTATTGATTGGATACTCAAATACATGTGTGGATACATAGACAACACACTGTCCCTAGTGACCCTCTAGTTGACTAGCTCGTTGATCAAAGATGGTCAAGGTTTCCTGACCATAGACAAGTGTTGTCACTTGATAACGGGGTCACGTCATTGGGAGAATGATGTGATGGACTAGACTCAAAACTAAGAACGTAGCATATGACCGTGTCAGTTTATTGCTATTGTTTTCTCCATATCAATGTATCTGTTCCTATGACCATGAGATCATGCACCTCCCGGACACCGGAGGAATAAGTTGTGGGTTATCAAACGTCGCAATGTAACTGGGTGACTATAAAGGTGATCTATAGGTATCTCCAAAGGTGTCTGTTGGGTTGGCATGGATCAAGACTGGGATTTGTCACTCCGTGTGCCGAAGAGGTATCTCAGGGCCCACTCGGTAATACAACATCACAACAAGCCTTGCAAGCATTGTGACTAAGGAGTTAGTTACGGGATATTGTATTACGGTACGAGTAAAGGGACTTGCCGGTAACGAGATTGAACTAGGTATGGAGATACCGACGATCGAATCTCGGGAAAGTAACATATCGAAGGACAAAGGGAACAACATACGGGATTAACTAAATCCTTGACATAGAGGTTCAACTGATAGAGATCTTCGTAGAATATGTGTTGTGATATCTTCTCGTGAGTCCTTCAGTTTGATCATACGAATTTGCGTGTATGATTAGCATACGATTAAATCGAGGGCGTCAGAAGTTGGTATCAGAGCCGACTACCTGTAGGTACCCCCTTTCCAATCCTTGGCCGAAGTTGAGTCTAGTGTTTGAAAAACTTTACTAACAATGATGTTGTGGGTTATGGGCCCACATCTCAATTGGGTGGTATTAGTATCTTTTACTCCTTTCCTATACTTTGGGTTCTACTCTCTCTTCTCTTTCGGGTTAAAGATTTTACTAACTCTAAATCTAGGTTCTCGTAAATACTTCCTCTCGGAGAGCCCCGTATTCCAGACGATGGCTTGATCCGTCAGAAGACTCCGATGATACTCTGCGATGTTCTCTCGAGAACTAGTGCTCATCGCTATTGCGATTTCCCTTCCTCCGTCAACCCCTATGGACGACTACATATAAATGTCATTCATACTTTCTTTCAATTGATCTTGTTTTGTGAGATGCAATGAATTATCTTATCGGGGATTCGTCCGCCATCAGTTGTCATGGGTTTCGAAAGTTCTTCGAATTGCTATTCGATCTTTCAGAATCCCTAGTAGCCTATTGCTCTTGATCTTTCTCACCTGCTTCCATTATGGTTAAATCCATTATGTCTAGCCGCAATCATTAAAATCCTTTGTGATTTCCCTGTGATCTTATTGATTCTACCTTTGTGTGAATGCACACAATCATCTGTTAATACTCATAAATTATCTTTCCGGCTAGGACGTCCTTCCAGACAAAGCTGGTTCTCGACAAATCAACTTTGGTTGATTGTACACCTAAGTCCTTGCGACTTGCTTGTATTTGGTCGCAGCATCTGATTCTGATACATAACCGGGAAATCATAAATTCCTTTGGTATTTAAGTATTGATATTTTTCAGATGTTCTATAACCTGATGCATTGCATCCTATCTCCCTCTAATTGAGTACCGATACTCACATCAAATCCTTTGTGGACTGCCAGACTCAATGCTGGGTTATTATTCCACGACATCCCTTTGCATTAAAAAATCTTGTGATAGTGTTCCCCTGATACATAATGCCATTGGTAAATTGTGTTCTCTCCTTTTGATAAGTTGTATCATATGCCCTTGTCAGCCATGCTCTTCAAGCATGTGTTAATTACTCCTGAAGTTTGCGGTATATGTTCCTAAGATGCCCCGACGGGTTGAACCTATGCCTTCCTAAATCAAGGTGATCCCAATAGTTTTTCATGAGACTTACTTTTCTAGTGTTTTTCCGGATATTCTTTCAAAAATAGAACCTCATCAAAGGCGAGGAGTAAATGGCAAGTGATGCATTGATGAAGTGGGAGTCGACCTTGAACTTTGTGTTCATGCCCATGGAAACTACGTTGATCCTATCAGAGAAACTTCTCGTATCAGTAGTCATTCGTTGTATGATGTGATCTTGTATCCGTGATTGGGTACTTTGCAATCGCGTTATGACCATGTTTTCCTACCTTGAATTCATTCTCAGACGAGTTAAAGTACTTGTGTTCTTCAGATCAATACATCGATCCAAGCCTTAATGTTGATCTACCTTCGAGTATTATCCCTTGTATCCCGAGAATATCACGGAGCTACGTAACTTCTTGTGAGCTCCTCATCAACTATGATATTTCATTGATTTCAGTTTCCTTGTGTTTTGGGTTGTTGAACATGCAAGGACATCGATGCCTCAATCGCGTACGCTCTGTGATTTCACAACTCTCAATAATCTTCTTTGCTTATAGGTTGTACTCAATCATGTCTTTCCTAGCGGTTAAGCTACATCATCATCGTCATGTTAAAGCTTGACCATACTATCTTTGTCCTTCATCCCCGGAACAAATTTTCAACAGTGCGATAAGCTTACATCGATCTTTCAACATCATGTTGGTTATCTTAAAAGGCAATTTCGATTCTGAGCGAGTAGTCTTATCTGGGATTCCACAACCTTTGGCTTCATCATTCCTTTGATCGATGTCGTTGCTGACCGATTACACCTTTGTGAAGCTTCTCGACAAATGTGTCGTGATCATCATCAGCATTCTGAGCTCTTGTAGGGTATCAATCGAATGCATGTTGAGAAATACCATCACTGCCCCTTGATGAATTGTATTACCATCGACATTCTTGTTGCCTTCCCTCCAACACAAAAGTGTTCATGTTTTGTGTTGTCCCTTCTGTTCCTTGCTATCCAGCTTATGTTATCTACTACCTTGGAGTATTACCATCTTGATGTCAAGAATGTTGTGAGCATCATTGCACCTCATAATAATTCTTGATATAGTGGTACTTCTCACCATCACCGTTCATTCTTGGTCCCCGTGTTGTTTCTAACCAGAATACCGACAAGTGGACTCTGATGTGTGATTCCAATACTTGGGGTGTCGGATGTCGACTCACCATTCTAGCAATGGTCGTGCTACTCATTCAGTATTTCCGAGTAAACCCTTTGACTAATGTTTAATTGTTGTTGTTCCCTCGAGCATACGTCATTATACCATTTGATTTGACAAATGCTATCTCCTTGATATTATAATTTTGGAAATTCATCCCTGTCCAAATCTTGAGGGGTCGTTGTTGAGCCCATCGGCCACACCCTAAACTTCTCCATGTTTCCTAATGAATCTTTTGAAAGCACTATCCTTGTGTCTAGCTCATGAAGAATACAATTGATAAGAAGGAGTGTTTTCCCATGGTTCACGTGCATTCTTGTCGCCGTGAATATGTGAAAGTTTTGTTTCGCTTCCTCTCGGGAAATACCAAATCATTCATGCATGAGCGAAGTGTTATATGTTTTGAAGATTTGTTATCTTCACTTCATAAAACTTCTCTTAGCATCCCAAGCCACTGACTGATTTGATCAAGGAAATTAAGTTCCGTCATAAGAGCTAATCGAGACTTACACATGGAACATTGTTATCCTCGATGATGGTTCTCAAATCATAACTCAGTTGTATTTTGACGTAAGAATTATATGTGGGCACGAATGTCTTGACATTGTCTTCATATGTCTTACAATCGAACTCATGATTCAAGAATTGCTTGTGGAGCTCATATCATGAGAATCTTGCATCTTCATCTTTTCTTCTGAAGCATCTTGAGTCTAAGGTGTCCCGACACCAATCAGATCTGAATCTCGGGCAGATATGATGGTTGGAACATTTCCCAATAATTATAACTTTGGCCTTTATGTAACCCGGTATGGTGATGTCTTGCCTAGCACACCTAGCCGAAGGACCTATTGTTAAGGCATCTTGTTCAAACAAGATTCGCCATTCTTCCATGTGGAAACTATATGGCTTATTTATAAGTTGTTTTTGATGAATCCTTTGTGTACCCAAAGTCCAACCTTTATCTGATGACCATGTCGATGCTACCCCGAAGCATGAATGTGGTACTTTAATTGTCAACAGGAACATTGGAAGCGCAATGCTAAA
Organism: Hordeum vulgare subsp. vulgare; assembly: GCF_904849725.1. Classification (NCBI taxonomy): domain Eukaryota; kingdom Viridiplantae; phylum Streptophyta; class Magnoliopsida; order Poales; family Poaceae; genus Hordeum; species Hordeum vulgare. The sequence continues at coordinate 495,454,963 of NC_058524.1, read as the reverse complement.
TTGTTCCTCATCAATTATCCAGACCACATGGTATGGGTAAAAATCATGATTCTTCTTGCCTCTTTATCAAAATGGTTGTGTACTTGATGACCTATCATGTATATCATACTCTATTTTCCTCGGGAATGGTATACTCTAATACTTGTGTGTGTGAACACATTTTCCTTTCCATTGGACTGGTTGTCATGACAGACACCTTTTCCTTCCCATTGGTCAGTTTAACCTATCTTGAATCATAACTTATCTAAGCACTATTAATTCCCTGCTTAGGTAAAAACCTCGGTATACAACTCTGTCAGTGAGGCCCTATTACTATTGTGGATAACATTCCGGTAGCCAACAGTGGACGAGAGCCTTGCCTATTGGTCCGCCTTGTTTCAGCGAGCAACAAAATGGTTCTATTCGTCCCCCACCCTTGGTACCGACGTTGTTGCCAACATAACTGATAGGCTATCCTCTGACATGTCTTGCTACCAAGACCGTATAATGTCACCCCTCTGCCTACTCTCGTCCCACATGGTGTATCCATGATCCAAAGTTCCACAGGATTGAAACCTGACTCTCCTGTATATCTTTGACTCCAAAGTATACTTTGCACTTGGCTTCGTATGAAATTCCAGAGCCATCGTCCAATGGAGCGATCCCTCTTCGGTCCAAATGTTATCCAACATGCTAAAGATCAAGTCCGCATTATTTACGACAATCTAAAGGCTATTCAGTCTCGTTAGAAGAGTCAGTATGACCGTCATCATCAAGATATGGTCTATCAACCTGGCAAAAAGCCTTATCTTCGTGTCACACTAATGAGAGGTGCACATCATTTTGGGATCAAGGGCAAGTTAGCTCCTCGCTATATTGGTCCTTTCACTGTTCTCGAGCGACGTGGAAAAGTGGATTATCAATTGGAACTACCGGCGAACCTTTCTTAGGTTCGCGATGTCTTCCATGTGTCTCAGCTCCGCCGCTGCTTCAAGAAACCTATTCGAGCAGTGGATCATGATATGCTTGAGCTGCAACAAGACCTTTCTTATAAGGAGCATCCGGTCCGCATTCTCGACCAGGCTGAACGTCAGACTCGTCGCAAAGTCACCAAGTTCTTTAAGGTATAGTGGTAAAATCATTTTGAAGATGAAACCACTTGGGAACGCGGGGATCATCTTCGTGATGAATACCTCGAGCTCTTTCCTTCTACCTCTTAATTCTCGGGACGATAATTCTTGTTAGTAGGGGAGAGTTGTGACATCCTCAGTTGTTGCTACAGTAACCTCCGTAGTTAAACTAAGTAAACCTATGTTAATTGTGCCATGTCACCGTGATTTATATTGTTAATCTCGCGTTAGTTCAAAATGATTCGAATTCAAATTTAGAATAAAGTCAAACGAATAAAATTTTCAAATGTAAAAATAAAAATGTTTGAGTTGTAGAAGATAAATAATGGTTAGTATTTTCTAAAACTAAAATGCAAAAAAATATAAAAGAAATGAAATAAACAAAAGGGTGAAATAAAATTTAAACTGAATGTAGAAAAAAAACACAAAAACAAAACCTTCCCACCCCACTGGGCCGGCCCCAACCGGCCCAACCTACATCTTCCCCCCCCCACCATTGGCCCAGCCCCGTGGGGGTATAACCCCTAGAGCCTCACAACCCTAGGCGCTCCCTGATTCGTCGCCATCGTATCTATAATTTTTTATTATTTCATGCCAATATTCTACAACTTTCATATACATTTGGCAACTTTTTATACTATTTTTGGGACTAACATATTGATCCAGTGCCGAGTGCCAGTTCCTGCTTGTTGCATGTTTTTTGTTTTGCATATTATCCATACCAAATGAAGTCCAAACGCAATAAAAAACCTACAGGGATTTTTTTTGGATTATTTATGATTTTGGGAAGAAGAATCTACGCGAAATGATGCTCGAGGGGGTCACAACCCCAGGAGGCGCAGCCTACCCCCCAGGCGCGGCTCGCAGGCTTGTGACAAATCCCTAAGGCGGTTGGGGCCCTTCTTTCGCCGCAAGAAATCTAATATCCGGAAGAAAATCATGCTAAAATTTCAGCCTAATCGGTGTTACAGATCTCCGAGAATTTAAGAAACAGTGAAAGCCAGAATCTGGGAGCGCAGAAACACAAGGACACAGAGAAAGAGATCAAATCTCGGAAGGGCTCTCGCCCCTCCGCCGCCATGTAGACCATGGACCAGAGGGAAACCCTTCTCCCATCTAGGGAGGAGTTTAAGGAAGAAGAACAAGAAGGGAGCTCTCTCCCCCTCTCTCCCGGCGGCGCCGAAACGCCGCCCGGGACATAATCGTGTGACGGCGATCTACACCAACACCTCCATCATCTTCACCAACACCTCCATCACCTTCGCCGTCTATATTCGGCGGTCCACTCTCCCGCAACCCACTGTACCCTCTACTTGAACATGGTGCTTTATGCTTCATATTATTATCCAATGATGTGTTGCCATTCTATGATGTCTGAGTAGATTTTCGTTGTCCTATAGATGATTGATGAATTGGTATGATTGGTTTAATTTGCTTGTGGTTATGTTGTTGTCCTTTGGTGACCATCATATGAGCGTGTGCGTGGATCACACCATAGGGTTAGTAGTTTGTTGATAGGACTATGTATTGGAGGGCAAGGGTGACAGAAGCTTCACCCTAGCATAGAAATTGATGCATACGGGATTGAAGGGGGACCAATATATCTTATTGCTATGGTTGGGTTTTACCTTAATGAACGTTAGTAGTTGCGGATGCTTGCTAGTAGTTCCAATCATAAGTGCATAGGATAACATGCAAGGGATGACATGCTAGCAGTGGCCTCTCCCACATAAAACTTGTTATCGGTCTAGTAACGTAGTCAATTACTTAGGGACAATTCCGCAACTCTTACCACCACTTTTCCATACTCGTTAAACTAACGTAATTGTTCCTTTATTCTAACATCCCCTAGTTTTTATTTAAATGTTCTTTATTTTCTTGCAAGCCTATCCTATCACTCCTACAAAGTACGTGTAGTTTCATACTTGTTCTAGGTAAAGCTAACATAAAGTGTGCGTAGAGTTGTATCGGTGGTTGATAGAACTTGAGGGAATATTTGTCCTTCCTTTAGCTCCTCATTGGGTTCGACACTTACTTATTGAGAAAGGATAGAACTGGTCCCCTATAGTTGTGGGTTATCAAGACCTTTTTCTGGCGTCGTTGCCAGGGAGCAATAGCGTGGGGTGAATATTCTCGTGTGTGCTTGTTTTCTTTATCACTAAGTAGATTTATTTGCTGTTATAAGTTGTTCTCTATCTTTAGTTATGGATATGGAACACGAAATACCAAAAAAATTAGGTGTACTTGCTACTCATGGAGATGGGGAACCTCCTAAAACCCTCGATGCTCGTTATGTGGAATATATTATGCACTTCTTTAATAATCCTGAGAAAACCCCATTAAATTATATAATGGGATACACGTTGGATCAACGTGAATACTTTAGGGATTATAGCTTGACTCAAAAAGGAAAACTATTATGGGATCAAATTCATATGTTGAAATGGTATGCTTGGGAGCTATGCTCGAGATATGATATTACTTGTTTCTCTAGGATGAAGGCTAAACACCTTCCCTTTTCTTGCAAATTTAATGCTAATGAAACCTTGGCTTCTTATGTTAATGGTATATATGATTACAATGATGTGGAACGAATAGAAGATTTTGTTGCTTTTATGGGTGCTTATGAAATTGAAGCTCTGTTTAAAAGGTGTGATGATAATGATGATGCTGCTTACCGATCTAAAAATTTGGTTATGCTTCGTTATTGTTATACTAATTATGAATATAAGGCCCATATTTATCGATTTATGGAGAAATTCTACGCTGCCCAAGAAGAGAATAATATTTTGCAGGAAACTATGGAAGAAGAAAATACAGAAACTGTGAGCTCATTAGATGAAAAAGATGATGAGGAGAGCGAAGAACAAAAGGAGGAAGAGCGTACTAGCTACCCGTGCCCACCTTCTAATGAGAGTAACTCTTCAACTCATACATTGTTTAATTTCCCTTCGTTCTTACCGAAGGATGAATGTTATGTTGATTGCTATGATCCCTTGGATTCGTTTGAAATATCCCTTTTTGAAGAACTTGATGCTTCTATGCTTGTGGCCATGATGCCAATATGAATGATGCTTATGAAGATGAACTTGTTATAGTTGCTTATGTTAAACATGAAATTGTTGCTATCGCACCCACTTATGATAATCCTATTATCTTTTTGAACTCTCCCAACTACACTATATCGGAGAAGTTTGCTCTTATTAGGGATTACATAGATGGGTTGCCTTCTATTATTACACATGATGATTTTGATGAATATAATATGCATGTGCTTTTTTCTCCTACTTGCAATTATTATGAGAGAGGAACTACATCTCCACCTCTCTATGTTTCCAATACGATAAAATTGCAAGAAACTGCTTATGCTATGTATTGTCCTTTACTTGATGTGCATGAATTATTCTTTTATGACATGCCAATGCATATTAAGAGGGTTAGACTTCGGCATTGCATGATATATGTTACCTTGTGCTCACTACTAAATTACAAATCATTGTTAATTAAAATTGGCTTTGATATACCTTGGGATCCGGGTGGATCCATTACTTGAGCACTTTATGCCTAGCTTAATGGCTTTAAAGAAAGCGCTGCCTGGGAGACAACTCCGAAGTTTTAGAGAGTCATTTATTTCTGTTGAGTGATTTTACATAGTTTAAAAACAAAAAAATATAGAGGGGAACTTAAAAAAAATTCAAAAAGAGAAGTGATTGAAAGGTGATGCATTGCGCAAGTGAGGGTCGACCTTGAACACTTGTGTTCATGCTCATGGAAACAATGTAGAATTTTTCATGGAAGTTTCTCGCAAAAATAATTATCCCCTTGTACAATTCCATTGTATTATAAAAATAATGTGCTAAGCAAAGCCTTTATGATTAGTTTGGGTGATAGTTGTTTGATCATGGTGAAAAAGAGACAAACTTTGCACTCACGAAATCATTTCTTATTTCTATACATAGAGTGCTATTGAGTTGATTCTTTTTTCTGCTGATTTATATACAAATTGCCTTAATTATCATAATTTTTCAGAATTTTTGGAGTATAATAAGTATGGTATAAGTTCAGATTACTACAGATTGTTCTGTTTTTGGCAGATTCTGTTTTCTATGCATTGTTCTCTTATTTTGATGAATCTATGGGTAGTATCGGGGGCTATGAACCATGGTGAAGTTGGATTACAGTATATATAATTCTAATTTGAATTTGTAATGAGTTCACAACAGTACTTAAAGTGGTGATTTACTTTATTATACTAACGGATCTCACGAAGGTTTTGTTGAGTTTTGTGTGATTGAAGTTTTCAAGTTTTGGGTGAGACCATGATGGATGAAGGAATAAGGAGAGGCAAGAGCCTAAGCTTGGGGATGCCAAAGGAACCCCAAGGTAATATTCAAGGAAGACTCAAGATTCTAAGCTTGGGGATGCCTCAGAAGGCATCCCATCTTTCGTCTACAATCTATCGGTAATTTTACTCGGAGCTATATTTTTATTCGTCACATGATATGTGCAAATGCTTGGAGCGTATTTTGTGTTTATTTTTCATTTTTCTTTTATGCACCATGCTGGTATGAGATAGTCCTTAGTTGATTTATATAATGCTCTTTACACTTCACTTATATCTTTTGAGTATGGCTTTATAGAATGCTTCATGTGCTTCACTTATATCATTTGAAGTTTGGATTGCCTGTTTCCCTACACATAGAAAAGCACCATTTGTAGAATGCTCTCTTGCTTCACTTATATTTTTTAGAGCGGGGCATATATTTTGTAGAAAGAATTAAACTCTCATGCTTCACTTATATCTATTTAGAGAGTTAACAAAAGTTGGTCATTCACATGGTTATTCGTAAAATCCTACATAAAACTTGTAGATCACTGAATATGATATGTTTGATTCCTTGCAATAGTTTTGCGACATGAAGATGTGATATTAGAGTCATGCTAGTGATTAATTGTGTATTCGTAGAAATACTTGTGTTAAGGTTTGTGGTTCCCGTAGCATGCACGTATGGTGAACCGTTATGTGACGAAGTCGGAGCATGATTTATTTATTGATTGTCATCCTTTGTGTGGAGGTCGGGATCGCGCGATGGTTAACTCCTACCAACCCTTCCCCTAGGAGCATGCGTGTAGTACCTTGTTTTGATGATTAATAGACTTTTGCAATAAGTATGTGAGTTCTTTATGACTAATGTTGAGTCCATGGATTATACGCACTCTCACCCTTCCACCATTGCTAGCCTCTCCAGTACCGCACAACTTTCGTCGGTGCATTACACCCACCATATACCCTTCCTCAAAACAGCCACGATACCTACCTATTATGGCATTTCCATAGCCATTCCGAGATATATTGCCATGCAACTTCCATCATTCCGTTTATTATGACACGCACCATCATTGTCATATTGCTTTGCATGATCGTAAGATAGCTAGCATGATGTTTTCATGGCTTGTCCTTTTTTGATGTCATTGCTACGCTAGATCATTGCACATCCTGGTACACCGCCGGAGGCATTCATATAGAGTCATAATTTGTTCTAAATATCAAGTTATAAGTAAATAAAAGTGTGATGATCATCATTATTAGAGCATTGTCCCTTGTGAGGAAGTAATAAAAGGGGCCAATGAAGCCCAAATAAAAAAAGAGGCCAAAGAAGCCCACCAAAAAAAAGAGAAAAAAATAATAAAAATAAAAATTAGAGAAAAGAGAGAAGGGATAATGCTACTATCCTTTACCACACTTGTGCCTCAAAGTAGCACCATGATCTTCATGATAGAGAGTCTCATATGTTGTCACTTTCATATACTAGTGGTTAATTTTCATTATAGAACTTGGCTTGTATATTCCAATGATGGGCTTCCTTAAATTGCCCTAGGTCTTCGTGATCAAGCAAGTTGGATGCACACCCACTTAGTTTCTTTTTGAGCTTTCATACACTTATAGCTTTAGTGCATTCGTTGCATGGCAATCCCTACTCACTCACATTGATATCTATTGATGGGCATCTCCATAGCCCGTTGATACGCCTAGTTGATGTGAGACTATCTCCTCCTTTTCGTCTTTTTCACAACCACCATATTCTATTCCACCTATAGTGCTATGTCCATGGCTCACGCTCATGTATTGCGTGAAAGTTGAAAAAGTTTGAGAACACTAAAGTATGAAACAATTGCTTGGCTAAAACCGGGGTTGTGCATGATTTAAATACGTTGTGTGGGGAAGATGGAGCATAGCGAGACTATATGATTTTGTAGGGATAACTTTCTTTGTCCATGATATTTTGAGAAGACATGATTGCTTTGTTAGTATGCTTGAAATATTATTGTCTTTATGTCAAATGATAGACTATTGCTTTGAATCACTCGTGTTTTAGTATTCATGCCATGATTGGATTATATGATCAAGATTATGCAAGGTAGCATTCCACATCAAAAATTATCTTTTATATCATTTACCTACTCGAGGACGAGCAGGAATTAAGCTTGGGGATGCTGATACGTCTCCGTCGTATCTATCATTTTTTATTGTTTCATGCCAATATTCTACAACTTTCATATTATTTTGGGACCTTTTTATACTATTTTTGGGACTAACATATTGATCCAGTGCCAAGTGCCAGTTCCTGTTTGTTGCATGTTTTTTGTTTCGTAGATTATCCATACCAAACAAAGTCCAAACGCAATAAAAACCTACAGGGATTTTTTTGGAATATTTATGATTCTTGGGAAGAAGAATCTACGCAAAACGATGCCCGAGGGGGTCACAAGCCCACGAGGCACGGCCTACCCCCCCCCCCCAGGCGCGGCTGGCACGCTTGTGTCCGATCTCTAAGGCAGTTGGGGGGGCCTTTTTCCCCGCAAGCAATCTAATATCCGGAAGAAAGCCGTGTTAAAATTTCAGCCCAATCGGAGTTATGGGTCTCCGGGAATTTAAGAAACGGTGAAAGCCAAAATCTGGGAGCGCACAAATAGAAGGACACACAGAGAGAGATCTAATCTCGGAGGGGCTCTCACCCCACCGCTGCCATGGAGACCATGGACCAGAGGGGCAACCCTTCTCCCATCTAGGGAGGAGGTCAAGTAAGAAGAATAAGAAGGGGAGCTCTCTCCCCTCTCTCCCAGCGGCGCCGGAACGCCGCCCGGGACATCATCACGTGACAGCGATCTATACCAACACCTCCATCATCTTCACCAACACCTCCATCACCTTCCCCCATCTATATTCAGCGGTCCACTCTACCGCAACCTGTTGTACCCTCTACTTGAACATGGTTCTGTATGCTTCATATTATTATCCAATGATGTGTTGCCATCCTATGATGTCTTAGTAGATTTTCGTTGTCCTATCGGTGATTGATGAATTGCTATGATTGGTTTAATTTTCTTGTGGTTATGTTGTTGTCCTTTCGTGCCCATCATATGAGCGCGCGTGTGGATCACACCATAGGGTTAGTAGTATGTTGATAGGACTATGTATTGGAGGGCAAGGGTGACAGAAGCTTCAGCCTAGCATAGAAATTGATGCATACGGGATTGAAGGGGGACCAATATATATTATTCCCATGGTTGGGTTTTACCTTAATGAACGTTAGTAGTTGCGGATGCTTGTTAATAGTTCCAATCATAAGTGCATATAATTCCAAGTAAGGGATGACATGCTAGGAGTGGCCTCTCCCACATAAAACATGCTATCGTTCTAGTAACGTAGTCAATTTCTTAGGGACAATTCCGCAACTCCTACCACCACTTTTACACACTCGTTAAACTAACGTAATTGTTCCTTTATTCTAACAGCCCCTAGTTTTTATTTACATGTTCTTTATTTTCTTGCAAGCCTATCCTATCACTCCTACAAAATACTTCTAGTTTCATACTTGTTCTATGTAAAGCTAACGTAAAGTGTGTGTAGAGTTGTATCGGTGGTCGATAGAACTTGAGGGAATATGTGTCCTACCTTTAGCTCCTCGTTGGGTTCGACACTCTTACTTATCGAGAAAGGCTACAATTGATCCCCTATACTTGTGGGTTATCATGACTCCCCACTCCCTCCCCTCGTCTCACACCTGCCGCCAGCCACGAGGGAACCAGGGTGCTTGCCTCCACTCATCACGTCCCCCCACCCCTCGCTCACGCAAGCGCCCCCAGGTCGCCTTCGCCCCCAGCGCCTCCCTCACCCTCCCTCGCCTAGGCCTCATCGTCTCCAGCCCATCGAACCCCCTCAGCGTCTCCCTCACCCACCCCTCATTAGCGCCTCCTCTCGCGCGAGCTAGAGCCTGTGGCTCGATCCCTGTCGTGAGACCTCACCGCTCGCGTCGCCCCTGGCTCGCCCCCTCGATCTACCCCCCAGATCGAGCCCCCCACGCGCTCGCTCGCCCCTGCCTCCTCCCTCACCGAAGACCCTTGTTTCCCCTCGCAAGCCCCGCTCCAGGTCCTCCCCTAACCGACCACAGCCACCGGGACCGGCCCCTCGTCACCACTGTATCGAGCTCATCCTCGCACCTCACTGGACTGCACCAGCCCCTTCACCGGATTCCTCCCTCACCGCGCCACCATGGGCCTCCTCCACCGGTCGACCGCGTCGGCCGCCACTGCCTTGCTCCGCCTCCACCTGCTGGACGACCCCAACCGGATAACCCCACTGTCGGCTCCCTCCTCTCCACTTCGCCGGCCCCCGCCTCCCCTACAAACGTCGGTGAGGCCCCGGCTACCCCCTCCGCTCCCCCCCACCGTGCCACCCGGCCACCCCCATGCATCGTGTAGCTGCCTAGGCCTTCCTGGTCGGTTGGGTTTAGTGGGGGATTAACCCCCCACTAACCCTTTTTGATTTGTGTGTATAATAGGGGGGCCAGAACCCCCCCCCCCCTCACTAAAACTGTTATAAAAAGAAGCATAAATAAAAAAAATATTAAAAATAAATAAATAGATATATTATTTAATTAATTAATTAGATAATTTAAGATTAATTAGACTAGTTAATTATTTTTTAATTAGATAATTGATTTATCCTATTAGAGTATGAGACGTGGGTCCCCCACTAAATTAATCTGAATAATTAATAATAACCCTAATTAAAAATTGTGTCTATGACACATGGGACCCACTGGTCAGAGTCGACGAGTCAACTGCTGATGTTAGCATGACATCATGTTGATGTCATAATACATTTAATTAAATTAATTAAATCTGTTTTTAATTCCTAAATATTAATAAAACTTTGAAAATTAATATAAAATAAACCATAGCTTAGATGAAAATATTTTCAACATCAAAGTTGATCAGCACAACAAGACGAATCCGGATACGTTATCCGTTTGTGTGTCACGCGTCCCTAGCATAGCAAACGTGGAACTTTTCCACCGTTTTTCATGTGACCGGTAGTAGCCACACACCTCGGAAATATCATCCGATATTTTCCTGACCCGTCTATGACGAATAGCATTGTGTTACCTCATACCTAGACGTACATATTGTCATGTCATGCTTAGTGTTGCACCTGTTGCTGTTATTTATTGTTTCTCCCCCCTCTTCTTACCGGTAGACCCCGAGACTAATGTTGTTGCCCCGTACTTCTACCCTCCCGACGACCAGCCCTTTGCCGCAGAGCAACAAGGCAAGCAAACCCCCTTGATCATTCCTATATCGCCTATTCTTTCTCCCTCATGCTTGCATAAGTATTTTGCTACTGTTGTAGTTAGCTCCTATATCTGATGCATAGCCTAATTTTTTATGAACTGCTACTTTTAGTATCGTGCTTTAAAACTGTTTAGTATAGGTGGAGCAGTCATCCCCTCTGACCCCTTAGTCCAGTTGCTCCGCTTTATTGTCGAGTCTCGATCCCTGATCGACGAGCCAGTTTCGACACAGCACTCATACCCCCTTAGTTGTGCGGCGCTACAGAGCTACTATCGGGTACCGAGGGTGACACCTCGCGAAGTACTCATGATGATATCTCCGTAGTGCAGCTAGTCAGTCGTGGTTATCGAGGGTGATTCCTCCTTCACCACTCCCGACGATGTCTAAGTCGTGCAACCCCTCAAGTGTGAGACCCTCGAGGATGATTCCTCTAAGTCCACCTTGACGGATACATCATTCGGAATCCAATGAGGGTGGTACCTCGGATCCCCCCTGATGTTACAACCACACGGTTACTTGACCTTGTTACTGGGATCTTTAATGGATAGATGTTAGGAGGGTAGATTCTCGCGTGAATGTGTTGATGACTTAATTAAAATGATATTGGATTTGGGTATTTGATCTCGGTTGGTCGGAAGGCCTAATTACGCACTAACCGTCTGCGTGGGAAGAATTATGGGTACTGGACGTCGTGGTATCGGCCGAAGCTTTTCAAAATTCAACAATGGAGCGGCGTGCGTCCGAGTGGTCCCAAGATGCATCGCGCTTGTAGTAAGGGGTGCTAGGACTGACATCGGCCGCCCACGCATCACGCAGGAGCGCAGAGGGCAAGTGGGCCCACGAACCCTTTGTTCTTAGGAGTTAGACCGGCGGGCTGGCCTCTCTGTTGAGCTTAGGTGGAGCTGCGACGTGTCGATATTCCAAGGCCTGGCAGGACCCAGAAAAGTGTGTCCGGCTAGAGTGTTATCGAGCGTGATGGGGAATATGTTGTGCACCCCTCGAGGGAAGAAATGAACTATTCGGATAGCCGTGTCCACGGTTAGAGGACAACTTGGAGGTGTGCCCTGATCTTATACAACTACAACTGTTACTTAACTGGAATTAGTTGCCCGGGATTGCTTCCTCGCAGAAAGTCGAGGGAGGATCTCTGGGCATGACCTCATATTAATATTGCTGCAACAATATGACTATTAGTGTGTACCTGTTCTACTCTCGTCTATTGCTACAAGACCCTTGAAGATGCTAGTCTTAGATAGGACTAGGACTTCTCTCTATTCTCGCATTGCTACAGACAGTCCACATATAAACCCCTTTCTTTCATACTGATGCATACTTAGCTAGTTCTGATATAAGTCCTGCGAGTACTTTGGATGAGTACTCACTGTTGCTTTGCTCCCCCTTTGCCCCTTGATCTGTTTCTGCAACCAGATGATGGAGCCCCAGAATGGAGTATCGCACAGACGACAACTGCTACCCCGACGGTGCCTACTACTACGTGGAGGCCGCTGAAGACCAGGAGCAGTTAGCAGGCTCCCAGGCAGGAGGACTCGCCTCGTTCGATCGTGCTTCTTTTGTGCTAGCCTTCTCTAAGGCACCCCATGTCTCATGTTTGTACTCAGATATGGTTGCTTCCGCTAACTCTGTGTTTATCAAGCTTCTGTATTCTAGCCCTCCAGGCCCCTAACTTGTAATATGAAGCTTGTATGTTTTATTTGTGTCTAGAGTTGTGTTGTGATATCTTCACGTGAGTCCTTGAATTTGATCGTACGCATTTGCATGTATCATTAGTGTATGATTAAATCGAGGGCTTCACAATGTGGGAGCCAATATGTACATCCAGGTCCCGCTATTGGTTATTGACCAGAGAGTGTCTCATGTCATGTCTGCATAGTTCTCGAACCTGGAGGGTCTGCACACTTAAGGTTCGGTGATGTTTCGGTATAGTTGAGTTATATCTGTTGGTGACCAAAGTTTTGTTAGAAGTCCCGGATGAAATCCCGGATGTCACGAGGAGTTCCGGAATGGTCCGGAAATGAAGATTGATATATAGGAAGTTGGTGTTTGGCTTCTGGAAGGTTTTCGGGCATTGCCGGCAGTGTACCAGGAGTGACGAATGGGTTCCAGGGGCCCACTGGGTGGGCCCACCACGCCCCAATGGTTCACGTGGGTTTATTGGATTCACACTAAGGCTTAATGGGCTGGCAAGTCATCCAAGGAAAGCCCATGAGGAAAAAGGTGGAAAATCCAAAATAGGTGGGCAATTTCGGAAGGAGTCCTAATCCAAGTGGGATTGGAGGAGGACTCCTCCCTCCTCCACTTAGGCCGGCCCAAGGGAGTCTCCCTTGTGGCGCAAGGCTGCCTCCTCCCTCCTCCTACATATACTATAGGTTTAGGGCCTTTTGAGACACAACTTTGCCATGTGCAACCCTAAACCTCTACATTGTAGTTCTTCCTCTAGTTCGGATTTCTGCGGTGCTTAGGCAAAGCCCTGCAGGAATAGATCACCACCAGCACCGGCGCGCTGCACGCTGCCGGGAAACTCATCTACATCCCCGTCTCTCTTGCTGGATAAAGAAGGCGGAGATCGTCATCGAGTTGTACGAGTGCGGACCGCGGAGGTGTTGTCCGTTCGGCACTTGATCAGGACGGATCGTGGGACGGATCGTGAGACGGTTCGTGGGACGGATCGTGAAGACGTACCACTACATCAACCGTGTTTATTAACGCTTCTCTTAGCGATCTACAAGGGTATGTGGATCCGATCTCCCTCTCATAGATGATCATCACCATGATAGGTCTTCGTGTTCGTAGGAAATTTTTGTTTCCCATGCAACATTCCCCAATAGTGGTATCAGAGCTAGGTTCATGCGTAGATGATATCTCGAGTAGAACACAAAATAATTTGTGGGCGTTGATGTTCAATTTGCTGCCCTCCTTAGTCTTTTCTTGATTCAGCGGTATTGTTGGATTGAAGCGTCCGGGACCAACTTTACTCGTATGCTTACGAGAGACCGGTTTCATCGACTGACATGCAACTTGCTGCATAAAGATGACTGGCGGGTGTCTGTTTCTTCAACTTTAGTTGAATCGGATTTGACCGAGACGGTCCTTGGAGAAGGTTAAATAGCAATTTGCATATCACCGTTGTGGCATTGTGTAAGTAAGATGTAGTCATACTAGATACCCATAGCAGCCACATAAAACATGCGATGACAAATTAGAGGACATCTAACTTGTTTTTGCATGGTATTGCTACGACAACAGACAACAACGCCAAAATTGGCACGTTGACGGAGACTGGGCTTGCATTGGTTTTCCCTTGAAGAGGAAAGGGTGGTGCAGCACAGGAGCAGTAAGTATTTCCCTCAGTTTGAGAACCAATGTATCAATCCAGTAGGAGAATCTCGTCAAGTCCAGAGTACCTGCGCAAACACAAAAGAGTTTGCACCCAACGCTATAAAGGGGTTGTCAATCCCTTCAAGATTGATTGCAAAGTGAGATCTGAAGTCGGAAAGTGCAACGAAGTAAAAGAGTAAGGCTGAAAATATGCTGTGGAGTAGACCCGGGGGCATAGTGCTCACTAGAGGCTTCTCTCAAAATAGAAAATATTACGGTGGGTGAACGAATTATTGTCGAGAAATTTATAGAACCTCGCAAAGTCATGACGATATCTAACGCAATGATCATACATATAGGCATCACGTCTGAGACAAGTAGACCAATACTTTCTGCATCTACTACTATTACTCCACACATCGACAGCTATCCAGCCTGCATCTAGTGTATTGAGTTCATGACGAACAGAGTAACACCTTAAGCAAGATGACATAATATAGAGGGATAATCTCAAACCAATGAAGAAAACTCCATCTTTTTACCCTTGATGGCAACAACACGATGCGTGCCTCGCTACCCCTTCTGTCACTGGGTGAGGTCACCGCACGGTATGAACCCAAAACCAAGCACTTCTCCCATTGCAAGAATCATAGATCAAGCTGGCCAAACAAAACCAACAACTCGAAGATAATTACAAGGATATGAAATCATGCATAAGAGAGATCAGAAGAAACTCAAATAAGATTCATAGATAATATGATCATAAATCCACAATTCATCGGATCTCGACAAACACACCGCAAAAGAAGATTACATCAGATAGATCTCCATGAAGATCATGGAGAACTTTGTATTGAAGATCCAAGAGAGAGAACAAGCCATCTAGCTACTAGCTATGGACCCGTAGGTCTATGGTGAACTACTCACGCATCATCGAAGAGGTCATGGTGTTGATGAAGAAGCCCTCCGTATCCAAATTCCCCCTCCGGCAGGGCACCAGAACATGCCCCAGATGGGATCTTGCGGAGACAGATGCTTGTGGCGGCGGAAAAGTACTTTCAATTATCTCTTGATTTTTTCTGGAATTTTTGGGAATATATAGGCAAAAGACCTAGGGCAGAGGTGGCCCACGGAGCCCACAAGCGTGGGAGCCCCCCCCCCCTCCGCTGGCCGCGACTAGGGGGCTTGTAGGGTCCCCGGTGGCCCCTTGCCATGGTTCTCAGGTTCCCCGATCTTCTTCTGTTTCGAAAAACATCTTTTTGGAAGTTTTGTTCCGTTTGGACTCCGTTTAAAATCCTCCTCTAAAAAGGGTCAAAAACACGTAAAAACAGGAACTGGCACTTGGCACTGAGTTAATAAGTTAGTACCAAAAAAGATATAAAAGGCATACAAAACATCCAAAGTTTGACAAGATAATAGCATGAAACCATCAAAAATTATAGATACGTTGGAGACGTATCAAGCATCCCCAAGCTTAACTCCTGCTCGTCCTCGAGTAGGGAAGTGATAAATGCTGAATATTTTATGTGGAATGCTACCTAACGTAGTTGTCCTTTGTAACTTCTTTCATGTGACATGAATGTTCAGATCCATAAGATTCAAAACAATAGTTTGCTATTGACATGAAAACAATAATACTTCAAGCAAACAAGCAAGGTAATCATGAAATTTAAAAATAACAAGGCCAAGGAAAGTTATCCCTAGAAAATCATATAGTCTGGCTATGCTCCATCATCCTCATACAACTAATTTAAATCATGCACAACCCCGGTATTGGCCAAGTAATTGTTTTCAACTATCACACAATACATGAGCGTGAGCCATGGATATAGCACTATAGGTGGAATAGAGTGTGGTGGTGGTTGTGAGACAAAAAAGGAGGAGATGGTCACATTGACTCTGCGTATCAAAGGGTTATGGAGATGCCCATTAATAGATATCAATGTGAATGAGTAGGGATTTCCATACAAAGGATGCATGAGAGCTATAAGTATGTGAAAGCTCAAAAGGACAACTAGTGGGTGTGCATCCAACTTGCTTGCTCACGAAGACCTAGGGCAATTTTGATGAAGCCCATCATTGGGATATACAAGCCAAGTTATATAATAAAGATTCCCACTATCATATGGTGGTGGAGAAATGAGAGGCTTTCAATCATGAAGAACATGGAGCACAAGTGTGGAAAAAGATAGTAGCATTGTCCCTTCTCTCTTTTTCTCTCTCTTTTTTTATTTGGGCTCTTGGGCCTCTCTTTTTTTATTTGGGCTCTTTGGCCTCTCTTTTTTCCTCACATGGGACAATGCTCTAATAATGATGATCATCACACTTTTATTTACTCACAGCTCAAAGCTTAGAACGATGATGACTCTATAGGAAATGCCTCCAACAGTGTACAGGGATGTGCAACGATCTAGCTTGGCGTATGACGTTGAAACATCTCGCTAGCTATCTTACGATCATGCAATGGCAATATGAGAATGACGGCACAAGTCATGAGACGGAACGGTGGGAGTTGCATGGCAATATATCTCGGAATGGCTATGAAAATGCCATAGTATGTAGGTATGGTGGCTGTTTTGAGGAAGGCATATGGTGGGTTTGTGTACCGGCGAAAGTTGCGCGGCACTGGAGAGGCTAACAATGGTGGAAGGTGAAAGTGCATCTATACAATGGACTCACATTAGTCATGAAGAACTCACATACTTGTTGTGAAAGTTTTTTATTAGTAATCAAAACAAAGTGCTAAACGCATGCTCCTAGGGGAAGGGTTGGTAGGTGTTAACCATCGCACGATCCCGACCTCAACACAAAGGATGACAATCAATAGATCAATTATGCTCAGACTTCCTAACATAGCGGTTCACCATACGTGCATGCTACAAGAATCACTAACTTCAACACAAGTATTTCTAGATTCACAACACCCTACTAACATGACTCTTAATATTACCAAATCCACGTCTCAAAACTAATTGAGAGGAATAAAGACTTCTCTTTCTACTCAATGCACATGAAGATGGAGGCTTTTGTATCCTATTTGGGTACCTATCACCTTTCGGACTACTTTCATAGCATAAGCCAACTACCAAGTCACGCACCGCCGTGCTCTAAAATATCTAAGTGAAGCACAAAGAGCAAAATTATCTAGCTCAAAAGATATAAGTGAAGCACGATGACCATTCTAGCAAAATCACGATGAGGGCATGTCTCTCTCTAAAGGTGTGCGGCAAGGATGATTGTGACACAACAAAAGAAAAGACTCCCAAGATACAAGACGCTCCAAGCAAAACACATATCATATGGTGAATAAAAATATAGCTCCAAGTAATGTTACCGATGGATTGAAGACAAAAGAGGGGATGCCTTCTCGGGGCATCCCCAAGCTTAGGCTTTTTGGTGTCCTTGAATTTCGCTTGGGATGCCTTGGGCATCCCCAAGCTTGAACTCTTTCCACTCCTTATCTCTTTGTCCATGAGAACATCACCCAAAACTTGAAAACTTCACAACACAAAACTTAAATAGAAACTCGTGATAACATTAGCACAAGAAAACAAACTACCACCTCTTTAGGTACTCTAGCAATCTTGATTTCTATTTATATTGGTGTTAGATTACTTTATTCTCACTTTCCCATGGCTATTACCCCCCGATACTATCCATAGTTTCATCAAAACAAGCAACCAACTCAACAAAAACAAAATCTGTCAAAAATAGACCAGTCTGTAGCAATCTGTATACTTCGTATACTTCTGGTACCTCACAAATTTTAAAAAATTACGAATGCCTGGGGAAAGGCATATCAACCAGCAGAAAAAAGAATCAACTCAAAATCTTTTTCTGAATGAAAACTAAAAATCATCTCGTGAGCGAAAATTTTCTGTCTTTTTCCAGCAGGGTCAAACAACCATCACCAAGACTAGTCATAAAGGTTTTGCTTGGCTCAAACACAAAAAGAAAAACAAAAAACACAACCATAACAGAATTATGATGGTGTTGATGCAACAAAACAGAAAAAAATAAAGATAAATTCATTGGGTTGCCTCCCAACAAGCGCTATTGTTTAACGCCCTTAGCTAGGCATAAGGCGATAGAATCACGTATTGTCGTCTTTGGTGCTCAAACAATAAGTAGCCCTCATCATGGATTCATAAGGCAATCTTATTTTCTTTCTAGGAAAGTTCTCCATTCCCTTCTTTAAAGGAAATTGAAATCCAATATTCCCTTCCTTCATATCGATGATAGCATCGATAGTCCTTAGGAAAGGTCTACCAAGAATGATAGGGCAAGTAGAATTGCAATCAATGTCAAGCACAATGAAATCCACAGGTACATAGTTCCTATTTGCAATAATAATAACATCATTGATCCTTCCCACGGGTTTCTTGACAGTAGAATCCGCAAGATGCAAATTAAGAGAACACTCTTCAATCTCATTAAAACCCAGAACATCACATAAAGACTTTGGAATCGTGGAAACACTAGAACCCAAATCACACAGAGCATTGCATTCATAGTTTTTGATTTTGATTTTGATAGTAGGTCCCCACTCATCATGAAGCTTTCTAGGGATAGAGATTTCCAATTCAAGTTTCTCTTCAAGAGATTTTATCATAACTTCGACCATATGATCGGTAAAGGTCTTGTTTTGGCTATAAGCGTGTCGAGAGCTTAGCATGGATTGCATCAAGGAACTGCATTCAATCAAGGAGCAACTATAATAATTGAATACCTTGAAATCCAAAGTATTAATTTCATTACTACTCAAGGTTTTAGTATCTTATAGTCCACTTTCAATGCTCTTAGCATCAAGATAGATGGACTCCGAATCGTTGGTGCGTTTTTTAACCAAAGTGGATTCATATCCAGCCCCATCATCATTAGGTTTGACACAAGAAAACAAACATTCAATGGGAGTCACACCAAGCACTTTAAGATCTTCGTGATTCTTATCACGAGAACATGCCGTTTTAAGCCATTCATGTCTAACACGAATTTGGGCGGTTCTTTCTTTGCTCTCACTCATGGACACACGCATAGCTTTCAAAGTTTCTTCCATGTTGATCTTGGGAGGAGCACATCTAACTTTCAAAGCATCAATATCACTAGACATTCTATCAACGCTCTTAGCCAAATCGTCAATTTTGAGTAGTTTTTCCTCTATGGACGCATTGATAATCTTTTGCGAGTTGATAAACTCTTTGATATTACTCTCTAGAATAGAGGGTAATCTATTGTAATTTCCATGAGTATTGTTGTAGGAGTTTCGAAACTTATTAGAGGAGTTACTAGGAAAAGGCCTAGGAACATAGTTTCCTCTAAAAGCATTGTTGTTGCAAAATTATTCCTACCAACAAATTTAACGTCCAAGCTAGAGTTGCTACTCTCAATCAAGGAAGACAAGGGCATATCATTAGGATATAAAGGAGCACTTCTACTAGCAACCAAATTCATTAACTCATCCATCTTAGTACTCAACGAGTTAATTTCTTCTATAGCGTGTACCTTCTTACTAGTAGGTGACCTTTCAGTGTGCCACTGAGAGTGGTTCGTCATGATATTGTCTAGGAATTTTGTGGCTTCTCCTAACGTGATTTACATGAACATTCCACCTGAGGCGGAGTCCAAGATATTTCTAGAAGCGAAATTCAAGCCAGCGTAGAAGATTTGAATAATCATCCAAAGACTCAAGCCATGAGCGGGACAATTTCTAATCATCAATTTCATTCTCTCCCAAGATTGTGCAACATGTTCATGATCAAGTTGCTTAAAATTCATGATATCATTACAGAGAGAGATAATCTTAGCCGGCGCAAAATACTTGGATATATAAGCATATTTGCACTTATCCCAAGAATCAATACTATTTTTGGGCAAAGACGAAAACCAAGTTTTTGCTCGATCCCGCAACGAGAAAGGAAAAAGCTTCAATTTAACCACATAATTATCCACATCTTTCTTCATTTGCATATCACAAAGCTCAATGAAGGTATTAAAATGGGACGCGGCATATTCACTAGGAAGGCTCTTTCATAACAAGATTCAGCAAAGCGGCATATTCACTAGGAAGGCTCTTTCATAACAAGATTCAGCAAAGCGGCATTGATTTCGTATGACTCCGCACTAGTGGCGGGAGCAATCGCAGTACTAATAAAATCATTATTATTAGTATTCGAGAAGTCACAAAGTTTGGTGTTTTCAGCCATGGTGACTTCAGCAAGCAGGCAAGCACATAAGAGAACAAAGAGCAAGCGAGAAAAAACGGCGAACGAAAAAGGCAAACCAGAAAAGGCAAACGAAGAAAAGGGCAAATATTTTTGTAAATTTTTGTTTTTCAGAAGTGGGGGTAGGAAAACGAGAGGCAAAAAAGTAAATAAAAGAGATGAGTTTGCAAAACTTACTTGGATGAGTTCTTGACTTGATCCTCCCCGGCAACGGCACCAGCAATTCTTCTACTACGGCAACAGACAACAGCGCCAAAAATTAGCACATTGACGGAGACTGGGCTTGCGTTGGTTTTTCCCTTGAAGAGGAAAGGGTGGTGCAGCACAGGAGCAGTAAGATTTCCCTCAGTTTGAGAACCAAGGTATCAATCCAGTAGGAGAATCTCGTCAAGTCCAGAGTACCTGCGCAAACACAAAAGAGCTTGCACCCAACGCTATAAAGGGGTTGTCAATCCCTTCAAGATTGATTTCAAAGTGAGATCTGAAGGCAGAAAGTGCAACGAAGTAAAAGAGTAAGGCTGAAAATATGGTGTGGAGTAGACCCGGGGGCCATAGTGTTCACTAGAGGCTTCTCTCAAAACAGCACATATTACGGTGGGTGAACGAATTACTATCGAGCAATTGATAGAACCGCGCAAAGTCATGTCGATATCTAAGGCAATGATCATACATATAGGCATCACGTCCGAGACAATTAGACCGATACTATCTGCATCTACTACTATTACTCCACACATTGACCGCTATCCAGCATGCATCTAGTGTATTGAGTTCATGACGAACAGAGTAACGCCTTAAGCAAGATGACATGATGTAGAGGGATAATCTCAAACCAATGATAAAAACCCCATCTTTTTACCCTTGATGGCAACAACATGATGCGTGCCTTGCTACCCCTTCTGTCACTTGGTGAGGTCACCGCACGGTATGAACCCAAAACCAAGCACTTCTCCCATTGCAAGAATCATAGATCAAGCTGGCCAAACAAAACCCACAACTCGAAGAGAATTACAAGGATATGAAATCATGCATAAGAGAGATTAGAAGAAACTCAAATAATATTCATAGATCATCTGATCATAAATCCACAATTCATGGGATCTCGACAAACACACCGCAAAAGAAGATTACATCGGATAGATCTCCATGAAGATCATGGAGAACTTTGTATTGAAGATCCAAGAGAGAGAAGAAGCCATCTAGCTACTAGCTATGGACCCGTAGGTCTATGGTGAACTACTCACGCATCATCGGAGAGGTCAGGGTGTTGATGAAGAAGCCCTCCGTATCCGAATCTCCCCCCTCCGGCAGGGCACCAGAACGTGCCCCAGATGGGATCTTGCGGAGACAAGCTTGCGACGGCGGAAAAGTACTTTCGATCATCTCCTGATTTTTTCTGGAATTTTTGGAATATATATAGGCGAAAGACCTAGCGTAGAGGTGGCCCAAGGAGCCCACAAGCCTGGGAGCCCCCCCCCCCCCCCCCCGTGTCCGCGGCTAGGGCGCTTGTGGGGTCCCTGGTGGCCCCCTGCCCTGGTTCTCAGGTTCCCCGATCTTCTTCTGTTTTGGAAAAAATCTTTTTGGAAGTTTCGTTCCGCTTGGACTCCGTTTAAAATCCTCCTCTGAAAAGGGTCAAAAACACGGAAAAAACAGGAACTGGCACTTGGCACTGAGTTAATAAGTGAGTCCCAAAAAAGATATAAAAGGCATACAAAACATCCAAAGTTTGACAAGATAATAGCATGAAACCATCAAAAATTATAGATACGTTGGAGACGTAACAGGTATGCATGTGATGTGATATGGCCAAAGACATGATATGATATAGTGTATGTATGAGATGATCATGTTGTAATAGTTAAATATCGACTTGCATGTCGATGCTACGGCAACCAACAGGAGCCATAGGTTTGTCTTTAAACTAACGTTTGTGCTTGCAGATGCGTTTACTATATTGCTAGGTAGTAGCTTTAGTAGTAATAGCATAGATAGCACGACAACCTCAATGGCGGCACAATGATGGAGATCATGGTGTAGCACCGGTGACGATGAAGATCATGCCGGTGCTTTGGTGATGGAGATCAAGAAGCAGAAGATCATGGCCATATCATGCACTTATGATTCGCATGTGATGTTAATCCTTTTGTCCACCTTTATTTTCTTAGAATGACGGTAGCATTATAAGGTGATCCCTCACTAAAATTTCAAGATGAAATTGTGTTCTCCCCAACTGTGCACCATTGCGACAGTTCGTCGTTTCGAGACACCACGTGATGATCGGGTGTGATAGACTCAACGTTCACATACAATGGGTGCAAAACAGTTGCACACACTCAACACTCGGGTTAAACTTGAGGATCCTAGCATGTACAGACATGGCCTCGGAACATAAGAGATCGAAAGGTCGAGCATGAATCATATAGTTGATATGATCAACATGGAGATGTTCACCACTGAAACAAACTCAACTCACGTGATGATCGGACTTGAGTTAGTGGATTTGGATCATGCGCCACTCAAATGACTAGAGGGATGTCTCTTTTGAGTGGGAGTTATTAGTAATATGATTAGCTAAACTCAATTATCATGAACATAGTCAAAAGGTATTTGCAAATTATGTGGTTGCTTGCGTTGTAGCTCTACTAATTTTTATATGTTCCTAGAGAAAATTTAGTTGAAAGATGATAGTAGCAATTATGCGGACTGGGTCCATAAACAGAGGATTATCCTCATTGCTGCGCAGTAGGCTTATGTACTTAATGCACCGCTCGGTGTGCTGAACCTCGAGCATCGTGTGTGGATGTTGCGAACATCCGACATACACGTTTTTGATAACTACGTGATAGTTCGGTATGTAATGCTTAACAGCTTAGAATTGAGGCGCCAAAGATGTTTTGAAAGTCACTGAACATATGAGATGTTACAAGAGATCAAATTGGGATTTCATGCTCGTGCCCTTATTGAGAGGTATGAGACCTTCGACAAGATTTTTTGTCTAAAAAGTAAGCGAGAAAAACTCAATCATTGAGCATGTGCTCAGATTGCTGAGTCCTACAATCGCTTGAATCGAGTGGGAGTTAATCTTCGAGATGAGATAGTGATGGTTCTTCAAAGTCACTGCCACCAAGCTACTAGAGCTTCGTGATTAACTATAACATATCAAGGATACATAGTATGATCCTTGAGATATTCGCAATGTTTGACACTTTGAAAGTAGAAATCAAGTAGGAGCATCAATTGTTGATGGTTAGTAAAACCACTAGTTTCAAGAAGGGCAAGGGAAAGAAGGGATGCTTCATGAAACGGAAAACCAGTTGCTGCTCAAATGAAGAAACCCAAGGTTGAACCCAAACTCGAGACTAAGTGCTTCTGTTATGAGGGGAACGGTCACTGAGGCTGAACTACCCTAGATACTTGGTAGATGAGAAGGCTGGCAAAGTCGACAAAAGTATATTGGATATACCTGATATTGATGTGTACCTTACTAGTACTCCTAGTAGCACCAGGGTATTAGATATCGGTTCAGTTGCTAAGTGTTAGTAACTCGCAATTATAGCTACGTATTAAAAGGATACTAGCAAGGGTGAGGTGACGATGTGTGTTGGAAGTAATTCTAAGGTTGATGTGATCAAAACATCGCACGCTCCCTCTACCATCGGGATTGGTGTTAAACCTAAATAATTGTTATTTGGTGTTTGTGTTGAGCATGAACATGATTGGGTCGTGTTTATTGCAATACGATTTTTTATTTAAAGAGAATAATGGTTATTCTATTTGTTTAAATAAATACCTACAATGGTTTATTGAATCTCAATCGTAGTGATACACATGTTCATAATATTGATGCCAAAAGATACAAAGTAGTAATGATAGTACCACTTACTTGTGGCACTCCCGCTTGAGTCATGTTGGTATAAAATGCATGAAGAAGCTCCATGCTGATGGATCTTTGTACTCGCTCATTTTTGAAACACTTGAGACATGCAAATCATACCACATGGGCAAGATGAGGGAAGGCCTCGTTTTCCAGTGAGATGGAAGAAGAAAGTAACTTGTTGGAAGTAATACATTTTCATGTGTGCAGTCCAATGAGTGCTGAGGCACGCAGTGGATATCGTTATGTTCTTACTTCACTGACGATTTGAGTAGATACAGGAGTATTTACTTAATGAATCACAAGTCTAAAATATTGAAAAGTTCAGAGCTATTTCAGAGTGAAGATCATCGTGACAAGAGGATAAAATGTCTACGATATGATCAGAGAGATGAATATCTGAGTTGCGAGTTTGGTACAGAGTTAAGACAATGTGGAAATTTCACAATTCATGCCACCTAGAACACCATCGTGTGATGGTGTGTCCGAACGTCATAGCCGCGCCCTATTTAATATGGTGCATAGTATGATGTCTCTTATCGAATTACCACTATCGTTTATGGGTTATGCATTAGAGACAACCGCATTCACTTTAAATAGGGCACCACGTATTTCCGTTGAGATGACTCTGTATGAACTATGGTTTGCAGAAACCTAAGATGTCGTTTCTTAAAAGTTTGGGGCGATGATGCTTATGTGGAAAAGTTTCAGCATGATAAGCTCAAACCCAAAGCGGATAAATGCATCTTCATAGGACACCCAAAACAGTTGGGTATACCTCCTATCTCAGATCTGGAAGCAAAATGTTTGTTTCTAGAAACGGGTCCTTTCTCGAGGAAAAGTTTATCTTGAAAGAATTGAGTGGGAGGGTGGGGGAACTTGATGAGGTTAATGAACATTGATTTCAACCAGTGTGTAGCAGGGCGCGGGAAGTTGTTCCTGTGGTGCCTACGCCAATTGAAGTGGAAACTGATGATAGTGATCATTAAGCTTCGGATCAAGTTACTACAAACCTCGTAGGTCGACAAGGTCGTGTACTGCTACAGAGTGGTACGGTAACCCTGTCTTGGAGGTCATGTAGTTGAACAATGAACCTACGAGCTATGAAGAAGCGATGGTGGGCCCAGATTCTGGCAAATGGCTGGAGACCATGAAATCCGAGAGAGGATCCGAGTATAAAAAAAGTGTAGACTTTGGAAGAACTACTTGATGGTCGTAAGACTATTAAGTACAGATGGGTCTTTAAAGGAAGAAAAACGATGATGGTGAAAAGTCACCATTAAGAAAAGCTCGACTTGTCTCAAAGATGTTTCCGACAAGTTCAAAGAGTTGACTATGATGAGACTTTCTCACTCGTAGAGATGCTAAAAGTTTGTTGGAATTATGTTAGCAGTTGATGCATTATTTATGAAATATTGCACATAGGATGTCAAAACATTGTTTCCTCGACGGTTTCCTTGAGAAAAGGTTGTATGTGATACAACCAGATGGTTTTGTCAATCCTAAGGATGCTAATCCTTATGTGAACTCGAGCAAGCATCTCAGAGTTGGAATATACGCTTTGATGAGATGATCAAAGTTTTTGGGTTTATACAAGGTTTGTGAGAAACTTGTATTTCCAAGGAAGTGAATGGGAGCACTATAGAATTTCTGATAAGATATGTGGTTGACATATTGTTGATCGGAAGTAATGTAGAATTTCTAGAAAGCATGAAGGGTTGTTTGAAAGGAGTTTTTCAAAGGAAAACCTGGAAAGAGCTACTTGAAAATTGAGCATCAAGATCTATAGAGATAGATCAAAACGCTAAATAGAACTTTCAATGAAATGCATGCCTTGACAAGTTTTTGAAGGAGTTCAAAATAGATCAGCAAAGAAGTTCTTGGCTGTGTTGTAAGGTGTGAATTTGAGTAAGACTCAAAGCCCGACCACGGCAGAAGAAAGAGAAAAGGACGAAGGTCGTCCCCTATGCCTTAGCCGTAGGCTCTAAAGTATGCCATGCTATGTACCGCACCTGATGTGTGCCTTGCAATGAGTCTGTCAAGGGGTACAAAGAGTGATCCAGGATTGAATCACTGAACAGCGGTCAAGGTTATCCTTAGTAACTAGTGGACTAAGGAATTTTTCTCGATTATGGAGGTGATTAAAGAGTTCGTCGTGAAGGGTTATGTCGATGCAAGCTTTGACACTAATCCGAATAACTATCAGTAGTAAACCGGATTTGTATAGTGGAGCAGTCATTTGGAATAATTCCAAATGGTGCGTGGTAGCAGCATCTATAGGATGACATAGAGATTTGAAAAGCACACACGGATCTGAAAGGTTTAGACCCATTTACTAAAACCTCTCTCACAAGCAAGATATGATCAAACCCCATGGGTGTTAGGTTCATTGCAATCACATAGTGATGTGAACTAGATTATTGACTCTAGTGCAAGTGGGAGACTGTTGGAAATATGCCCTAGAGGCCATAATAAATTGGTTATTACTATATTTCTTTGTTCATGTTAATCATTTATTATCCATGCTGGAATTGTATTGATTGGAAACTCAAATACATGTGTGGATACATAGACAACACACTGTCCCTAGTGAGCCTCTAGTTGACTAGCTCGTTGATCAAAGATGGTCAAGGCTTCCTGACCATAGACAAGTGTTGTCACTTGATAACGGGATCACGTCATTAGGAGAATGATGTGGTGGACAAGACCCAAAACTATGAATGTAGCATATGATCGTGTCAATTTATTGCTACTGTTTTCTGCATGTCAATGTATTTGTTCCTATGACCATGAGATCATGCAACTCCCGGACACCGGAGGAATACCTTGTCGGTTATCAAACGTCGTAACGTAACTGGGTGAGTATAAAGGTGCTCTACAGGTATCTCCAAAGGTGTCTGTTGGGTTGGCATGGATCAAGACTGGGATTTGTCACTCCGTGTGGCAAAGAGGTATCTCGGGGCCCACTCGGTAATACAACAACACAACAAGCCTTGCAAGCAATGTGACTAAGGAGTTAGTTACGGGATCTTGTATTACGGAACGAGTAAAGAGACTTGTCGGTAACGAGACTGAACTAGGTATGGAGATACCGACGATCGAATCTCGGGAAAGTAACATACCGAAGGACAAAGGGAACAGCATACGGGACTAACTGAATCCTTGACATAGAGGTTCAACCGATAGAGATGTTCGTAGAATATGTGGGAGCCAATATGGACATCCAGGTCCCGCTATTGGTTATTGAGCATAGAGTGTCTGGGGTCATGTCTACATAGTTCTCGAACCCGCAGGGTCTGCACACTTAAGGTTCGGTGATGTTTCGGTATAGTTGAGTTATATGTGTTGGTGACGAAGTTTTGTTCGGAGTCCCGGATGAGATCCCGGACGTCACGAGGAGTTCCGGAATGGTCCGGAAACGAAGATTGATATATAGGAAGTTGGTATTTGAATTCCGGAAGGTTTCCGGGCATTGCCAGCAGTGTACCGGGAGTGACAAATGGGTTCCGGGGGGCCACTGTGTGGGCCCACCACGCCCCAAGGGGTCCACATGGTTTTATTGGATGCACAATAAGGTTTATGGGCTGGAAATTCACCCAAGTAAATCCCATGAGTAAAAAGGTGGAAAATCTAAAAGAGGTGGGTAATTTAGGAAGGAGTCCTAATCCAAGTGGGATTGGAGGAGGACTCCTCCCTCCTCCACTTCGGCCGACCCAAGGGAGCCTCCCTTGTGGCACAAGGCTGCCTCCTCCCTCCTCTTATATATACTAGAGGTTTAGGGCCTTTTGACACACAACTTTGCCACGTGCAATCCTAAACCTCTACTTCGTAGTTCTTCCTCTAGATCAGATTTCTGCGGTGCTTAGGCGCAGCCCTGCAGGAATAGATCACCACCACCACCGGTGTGCCATCACACCGGTGGGGAACTCATCTACCTCCCCGTCTCTCTTACTGGATCAAGAATGCGGAGATCGTCATCGAGCTATACGTGTGCGGAACGCAGAGGTGCCGTCCGTTCGGCACTTGATCGGGACGGATCGTGAGACGGTTCGTGGGACGGATCGTGAAGACGTACCACTACATCAACTGCATTTATTAACGCTTCCTCTTAGCGATCTACAAGGGTATGTGGATCCGATCTCCCTCTCATAGATGATCATCACCATTATAGGTCTTCGTGTGCATAGGAAATTTTTTGTTTCCCATGTAACATTCCCCAACAGTTTTATCCACCGGCACGGATCATGGGGCTTCCACTAGGCGTGTGCATGGTCGTGGTTCGACCGTATTCTGCCAACGCAGAGCATGGGGCTTCCACTGGGCATGGACATGGTCGCGCTTCGATCGTATTCCGCCAGCACGAAGCATGGGGCTTCCACTAGGAGTGGGCATGGTCGTGGTTCGACCGTATACCGCCAGCATGGAGCATGGGGTTCCACTAGGCGTGGGCATGGTCACGGTTCAACCGTATTTTGCCAGCATGGGGCATGGGGCTTCCACTAGGCATGGGCATGGTCGTGGCTGGACCGCATTCTACTAGCATGGAGCATGGGGCTTCCACTAGGCGTGGGCATGGTTATGATTCAACCGTATTATGCCACTGCGGAGCATGGGGCTTCCACTAGGTGTGGGCATGGTCTCGGTTCGGCCGTATTCCGGCAGCACGGAGGATGGGGCTTCCACTAGGCGTGGGCATTGTCGTAGTTCAACCGTATTCCGCCAGCACGGGGCATGGGGCTTCCACTAGGTGTGGACGGGAGTCCTCCCAAGGCCAAGGAGTGGCACTCCGGGAGGCTCTGGGGCATGTATAGCCCCACCTCATTATTACATGAGATGATCACGAGCGGATAATTCGAGGGTTCGAGGCGCGCGACCCAATCCATTTTCGAAAACAACACACTTACGTGCCGCGATACAACACTTCTTTGTCAATTGGTTACCTAGCTCAACATCATCTCCCTTGGGCATTAGTGGCACCCGGTGGGGTTTTCGATAAATCTTCGAAAACACATTGGTCTTCGACACCATGCACATTCCCATCTCATTTGTGTAGAAACTACTGGCATCCTATCTACGTCCCACCAGCATAAGCCTCATAGGTAGCTAGGTTCGTGCACAATGCAAGTATCAACGAGTCAAGTAACGAAGGCAACCCACCAAAGTGGTCACCCTATCATCATGGTTCAACGAAACAAAGTAATAGTTATATGCCATGGAAAAAAGGGTTTCTTAGACATGGTCAAAGGGTTGCTAGCCTCGCTCAACAAGGTCTTCGGGGTCTTCAAATTCTTCTAGTCCAACCTATTTCTCAACAACGTAATCTACAATCACAAAATAAAGGGCACAAATAAGGCCACAACAAAAAAGGAAAAATAATTCACTCCTAAAAATGTCAAATCATTTTTGTAAAATACTAGGGTGCAAACTAATATTGCCAAAATCTTCAGCCTTTGGCTTAATAGTGTCAAAAATGATGAAAGTCATATTAAGAGACATTTAAAATATTCAAAACATGGTTTTAAATACTAAAAGTGTAGGAAATATTTTCCAAACAAGGCACAAGTGGCATCATTAATAGCTTGGAATATTACAAGATTTTAGGAAACGAATACACTCGATTTGGATAAATATTTTGGCTCGTCATAGGCCAAAATGACCCACAACTCGGCTGGCCCACGGCCAAAATGGCCCGAGCCAAGCTGGCGCACATGCGCCGTCAGGTTTTAAACCTGATGCGCGGGGCCCAGTGGCACAGAGAGAGAGGCGCGGAGGCGAGGCGAGAGGCTGACGAGTGGCTCCCCTTGTTAGGGTTGTCATCAACCCCCAGCCATAAGGGCGGTGAGCTCATCGGCGTCGACTCCGTCCATGGCAAGGCAAAGTGATGGCGAAAATGGGATCGAGATGTTGTCGCCGTTCGGGTGGAGGTTGAGGGAGTCATCGGTATGGCCGGAGTCGCCAGCGGCAAAAAGGCTGTCACGAAGGGGCCTCGGGCCAGCTCCAAGACGACGTTTCCTGTAGGAACCCACGTGGGAGAGGAAGGGAAACGCGTGAGGGAGGCAAGTGATGACCAGAGGAGAAGAATACGGAGTCGGAGATGGGTTATACGAGAGATCTCGGGCAAGCCTATGCGGAGGATGATACGTCTCCGTCGTATCTACTTTTCCGAGCTCTTTTGCCCTTGTTTTGGACTCTAATTTGCATGATTTGAATGGAACTAACCAGGACTAACGTTGTTTTCAGCAGAATTGCCATGGTGTTGTTTTTGCGCAGAAATAAAAGTTCTGGGCATGACCTGAAAATTTACGGAGATTTTTTCTGGAATTTATGAAAAATACTGGCGCAAGAATCAGCGGAGGGAGTGGAGCTGTGAGCCCACAAGCCCACCAGGCGCGGCCCCCCTGGCCGCACCTGGCAGGGTTGTGGGGCCCACAAAGCTCCACCGCCTCCAATCTCAGCTCTATTTAGTCCATCTCGCCTGGAAAAAATCAAGGAGAAGAGTTCATCATGTTTTACGATATGGAGGCGCCGCCACCTCCTGTTCTTCATCTGGAGGGCAGATCTAGAGTCCGTTCTGGGCTCCGGAGAGGGGAAATCGTCGCCATCGTCATCATCAACCTTCCTTCATCGCCAATTCCATGATGCTCTTCAACGTTCGTGAGTAATCTCATCGTAGTCTTGCTGGACGGTGATGGGTTGGATGAGATCTATCGTGTAATCGAGTTAGTTTTGACGGGGATTGATCCCTAGTATCCACTATGTTCTGAGATTGATGTTGCTACTACTTTGCCATGCTTAATGCTTGTCACTAGGGCCCGAGTGCCATGATTTCAGATCTGAACCTATTATGTTGTCGCCAATATATGTGTGTTTTAGATCCTATCTTGCAAGTTGTAGTCACCTACTATGTGTTATGACCGGGCAACCCTGAAGTGACAATAGCCGGAACAACTCCCGGAGATGACCATAGTATGAGGAGTTCATGTATTCACCAAGTGTTAATGCGTTGGTCCGGTTCTTTATTAAAAGGAGAACCTTAATATCCCGTAGTTTCCATTAGGACCCCGCTGCCACGGGAGGGATGGACAATAGATTTCATGCAAGTTCTTTTCCCTAAGCATGTATGACTACATACGGAATACATGCCTACATTAGATTGACGAACGGGAGCTAGTTACATATCCCTCTGTGTTATAACGGTTACATGATGAATAGCATCCGGCATAATCATCCATCACCGATCCAATGCCTACGAGTATTTTCCTACTGGTCCTTGCTATGTTACTTTGTCGCTACTTCTGTCACTTCTGCTACTATTACTATGTTACTACTGCTGTTACTTTGCTGCTACTTGTTACTGTTGCTACTGCTGCTATCATACTACCTTGCTACTGATACTTTGC
Source organism: Hordeum vulgare subsp. vulgare (assembly GCF_904849725.1). Taxonomy (NCBI): domain Eukaryota; kingdom Viridiplantae; phylum Streptophyta; class Magnoliopsida; order Poales; family Poaceae; genus Hordeum; species Hordeum vulgare. Next base: position 495,423,387 of record NC_058524.1, on the reverse strand, counting down.
TGCAGACACTAAATCTTTTAGGTGTGGTTGAATTGACAACTCAACTGCTAATACTTGAGAATATTCTTTGGCTTCCCCTTGAGTCGAATCAATAAATTTGGGTTGAATACTCTACCCTCAAAAACTGTTGTGATCCCCTATACTTGTGGGTTATCAAGATTATTTTCTGGCGCCGTTGCCGGGGAGGCACAGCTATATTCTCTGAGTCACTAGGGATTTACGTTCGCTGGTCACTATGAGGAATCTGATAGATCCAAGAACTAAAGTTTTGCCCTCAACTACGAGGATAGGTAAGGAACTGCCATCTAGCTCTGCACTTGATTCACCTTCAGTTATGAGTAAGTTTGCGACACCGCCTCCTGCTAGAAATCTTGATATGTCACCTGTGCTTGATGATGCTACTTCTACTGCCCATGATGCTTATGATGATGCTATGCTTGATACTGCTTTGCCTAATGATGTTATGCTTGATACTGCTTTGCCTGATGATGTTATGCTTGATACTGCTTTGCCACTAGGAGCATTCCTTGATGCACAAATTGCTAGAGTTGCTGCTAGATGTGATGATACTTATGAAACTGCTGATACTATTGAAGTAGAACCTGTTATTTTGCCTGCTAGAGTTAGCTCTCCTAGACATGAATTGCCTGATATGCCTGAGCGTTATGTTATGGAGGGAGAGATAGCTGAGGACTTTCTTGCATGTAAGGATAGCTATGACGTTGAGAAATTACTGCTCAAGTGGAAAGAAAAATCTCTGAACGGTAGGATGAAATACGACCCGAAGTTTGCTACTTCGCCTATCTTTGTGAACGATAAGGATTATGAATTCTCTGTCAACCCTGAGTTAATCACTCTGGTCGAATCTGATCCTTTTGACGGTTATGAGTCTGAAACGGTTGTAGCCCATCTTACCAAACTGCACGATATAGCCACCCTATTCACTAGTGAGGAAAAGATCCGCCACTACTATATCCTCAAGTTATTTCCTTTCTCACTAAAGGATGATGCTAAGACTTGGTTCACTTCTCTTGCTCCTCGTTTTGTGCATAGCCCCCAGGATATGGTCTACTACTTCTCTGAAAAATATTTCCCTGCCCATAAGAAGCAAGCTGCCTTGCAAGAAATATACAACTTTGCTCAAGCTGAGGAAGAGAGTCTCCCACAAGCTTGGGGGAGGCTCTTCCATCTACTGAATGCTTTGCCTGATCACCCTCTTGAGAAGAATGAAATACTTGATATCTTCTATAATGGACTTACCGATGCTTCTAGAGGCCACCTAGATAGTTGTGCTGGTTGCGTTTTTAGGGAACGGACCATAGAACAATCTGAGATTCTACTGAATAACATCTTGTGCAACAAGAATGCTTGGACTATTCCCGAACCACCTCCTAAGCCAACTCCGAAGAAAATAGGTATTCTATTCCTCAGTCCTGAAGATATGCAGGAAGCTAAGAAATCTATGCGAGAGAAAGGCATTAAATCTGAAGATGTCAAAAATCTACCACCTATCGAAGAGATCCATGGTCTTGATAACCCGATACAGGTAGTAGAAGTAAATTCTCTGTGTAGGTTTGATGAGAGTGATATTCCTTTTGATAAACCTGCTAGCCTATGCCTGGATGAATTTGATAACTTTGTTGCCAAACAACAGAGTTTCAATGATTATGTTAGCAGACAATTGGAACAGAATGCTCGTATGTTCAGTCATTTAAGTGCTTGTGTGGACAGAAATGTCAATGATCTTAAGCTCTTGAGTAAACATGCCTCTATGGTTACTACTCAGGTAGAACAAGTACTTAAGGCTCAGAATGACTTGCTCAATGAGTTGAATGACAATTCTGTCAGAGTCGTTACTAGAGGCGGTAGAATGACCCAGGAAACTTTGTATCCTGAGGGTCATCCGAAGAGAATTGAACAAGATTCTCAAGGAGTTAACACTGATGCACCTAGTCATCCTAGAAAGAAGAAGAAAGATGATAGGAATTTGCACGCTAGCAACCCTATTGCTGCTACACCTGAGAGTCCAAACGATGCCTCTGTTTCTGATGCTGAAACACAATCTGGTGATGAATATGAGCCTAATGATAATATCAATAGTGATGTTCATGATGATGCTCAACCTAGAAATGATAAGGATTTGGAGATTGAACATGTTGATCTTGATAACCCACAGCCTAAGAATAGAAGATACGATAAGAACGACTTCACTGCTAGGAAGCATGGTAAAGAAAGGGAACCATGGGTTCAGAAACCCATGCCCTTTCCTCCCAAACCATCCAAGAAAAAGGATGATGAGGATTTTGAGCAATTTTTTGAAATGATTAGACCTGTCTTCCTGCAAATGTGTTTGACACATATGCTCAAAATGTCTCCATATGCTAAGTACATGAAAGATATTGTGACTAATAAGAGGAGGATACCTGAGGTTGAGATTTCTACCATGCTTGCTAATTATACCTTCAAGGGTGGAACTCCTAAGAAACTAGGTGATCCTGGTGTGCCCACTATACCTTGCTCCGTTAAAGGTAACTATGTTAGAACTGCTTTATGCGATCTTGGAGCCGGTGTTAGTGTTATGCCTCTCTCTCTATCGTAGACTTGAACTGGATAAGTTGACACACACTAAAATCTCTCTACAAATGGCCGACAAATCAACTGCTTTCCCTATCGACATTTGCGAGGATGTTCCTGTTGTGGTTGCTAACGTCACTATCTTAACAGACTTTGTTATCTTGGATATTCCCAAGGACGATGCCATGGCGATCATCCTTGGAAGACACTTTTTAAACACTGCAGGGGCTGTTATAGATTGCAACAAAGGCAATGTCACTTTTCATGTCAACAGTAATGAGCATACGGTGAACTTTCCGAAGAAACAATATCGAGTACACTGCATCAATGCTATCGAAAAAACTTCATCGATTCTTATTGGGAGCTTTGAATGCCCTATACCTCCTATTAATATGAAGTATGATTTGCTTGTCGGGGAGGTACACATCCCCATTGAGGTGACCTAGTGACTATTCGAAAATTCTCCGTTCTCTTTTGCGATTCGAAAAGGTTTGTCAAGAGGACTTGATCAACCTCATTGACGGTGATAACCATGAGATGGATGAATCGAGGAGTCACAAACCTCTATTCCAAGCTTTCACCTTCGGTTGCTTAGAATAAAAATGATAGATTTAGTTTAGTTTTCCCCGTTTTCTGTTTTAGCGTCCCGTAGAGAAGTACCCCGAAAATAAAAGTTCTCCGAACGTCCTGAAAATCAAGTATGATTTTTTCTGGAATTTTTGAAAAATACTGAGACGAAGAGCTAGTCTGGGGGCTGCACCAGTGGGCCACAAGCCTTGGAGGCGCAGGCACCCCCCTGGCCGCGCCTACCTGGCTTGTGGGGCCCACGTGCACCCCCTCCACTCATTCTAGCTCCCATCTGCTCCTCCTACCTCCAGAAAAAATCGTTTCGTAGTTCAAACCCGTGTTCTTGCTCTTCTTGCTGGGATTTTCGATCTCTTTGCTCAAAGCACCATTCTCCGAACTGTTTTGGGGATATTACTCCTTGGTAAGTGACTCCTCCATTAGTCCAATTAGTTTTTGCTCTAGTGCCTTATACTTCGCGCATTTTTGCTGCCTTGGTGACCATGTTCTTGAGCTTTGCATGCTAATTCTAGCTAGTCCCAAGTGGTTTTGATGCATAATATGGCCTCTAGGCACTTGTTGGAGTAGTTGCTACGAGTTTTGTTGAGCCTCGTTCACTTTTCCTTAGAATCACTAAAAATTTCAGAAATTTTCAGAGATAGAAAAGGGAAAAGATGAGGAGGTTCTTAAGAGGCTCTTCAAGCCGTGACCCCAAGGATGATGGAAGTGAGAAGAAGCCCAAGTATCCGGTCCCTCGAGTCGCAGAAGTTCGAGCGTGCGAGTGGCCAAGCGACGTGTTCTTACGCGCCGCCGGACTTTATGAGGACTTTTATTACTTGGTGGGAACGCATGCCTTACTGCCTTCGTTGAAGATAAGTGTCCGCAATACCTCCTCCTCACTAATATCTTCGTACAAAGCTTTAACTTCTATCCGAGGAAGAATCCTCCTTTGGTTGAGTTCAAACTTTATGATATCCCCCAGCGCATGTCACTCCAGGATTTTTGCAATGTTTGCAAATTACCTTATGTTGGGGATATTCATGAACCTCGTCCACGGGACTTGGAAGCTTTCATCGATACTATTGCTGTAGGAGAGAAGAGAGGAGTGTCTTGTGCTAGAGCTGCTAGCATACATTTTCCCGTGCTTCGGTACTCCTCATTATTTGTGGGAAATGTTTGATTGGTCGTGGGAAAGCTGGGTCCCTTAGCTCCCTAGATCTTGCGGTCTTGCGCGAAGCCCTTTATAATGATAAAACTTATAGCTTGGGCGCTATAGTAGCTCAACGGTTGAACACGAACCGTTCTAAAGGCGTTGTCTATGGAGGTATCTATGCTACTCGTCTTGCTAGAAATTTTGAGATACCTATTAGACTGGAGGAGGAAGAAGAGATTCTTCTTCCTGAAAGATATCTAGATTATGATAGCATGGTTCGCCATGACTTTCTTGATAGAGATATAAATAGAAGGATGATTTATAACCTGGTATTTAGTCAGGGTACTCGTGAGACTATTACTTTACCTGCTCCTTCTTTGTTCAATCTTCATGCAGGTAGGTACATTATTATGCCCTCGGACATCTACGCATATTGGGGCTCAGCCCAACCACAGGTGCCCGTGCCCGAGCCACCAGTCGAGTACCAAACGCCAGTTTATCAGTGGGAGCCAGAGGAGCTCACACAGCAGTGGCATCCTCAGTCCACTCCGGAGTACCCTGGAGCTGGTTATTTCCCTCCTTGGGAGTAGACCAACTTAGGCCAAAAGCCTAAGCTTGGGGGAGTACGTGTTTCTCACCGACTTTACATTCTTGCTTATGCTTTCACTTTGTTAGTCGGTGTTCACACTTTGCCACTGTATCATCCATGCTAGTTTATTTCTTTTTCTCGTTTTCTCTTCGTGTGTGTGTCTAGTTTGAGAAAACCAAAAAAGATTTTCCTTATTCTTCTTTTTGCTTGTTGGGAGCTTTCCCGTGTAAATAGTTTTCTTTTTCTTTGGGTCAAGGTAGAAAACCATGGTTACAATGTTTAGTGGCTCTCGCATGCATATCTATTTATCTGTTAAAGAGACATATTACTTTGTCTTCTCCTTGTGTTTGCCTGCAGATTCTAGTGTAGTCCAATGCACGGGCACGCTTATTATTGTTCACATCATTCGGTCGTGCAAGTGAAAGGCAATAATGACGATATATGATGAAGTGACTGAGCCTGGAAAAGCTGGTATGAACTCGATCTATTTTGTTCTTGTAAATATGACTAGCTCATCGTTCCTGATTCAGCTTTCTTGTGAGAGAAACATGTTTGCAATGACAACTTAGAGATCATAGTTGCTTATGCCATGCTTACTTAGCTAGGAGCTTATAATGGTTTGTCTTGGATGCCCACATGAATGTTGAGATGACTATGATGTAGTATGATAGGATGGTATCCTCCTTTGAATGATTCAAGTGGCTTGACTTGGCGTATGTTCACGCATGTAGTTGAAACAAAATCAACATGGCCTCTATGATATTCATGTTCATGGTGATTTATGTCCTACTCATGCTTGCACTCAATGTTAGTTAATCTCAATGCATTTTAATGACTGTTGTCGCTCTCTAGTTGGTCGCTTCCCAGTCTTTTGCTAGCCTTCACTTGTACTAAGCAGGAATACTGCTTGTGCATCCACTTCCATAAACCCAAAGTTGTTCCATATGAGTCCACCATACCTACCTATATGCGGTATCTACCTGCCGTTCCAAGTAAATTTGCATGTGCCACTCTCTAAATCTTCAAGAAATAATCTGTTTTGCATGCCCGAACCGCTCATGTGGTGACAGGGGGCTATCAGTATCTTCCATGCTAGGCGTGTTATCCTCGATATGTGTTTATTCACTATCATTCACGAGAAAGGGGCCGGTAATTGGAATGCCCAGTTCCATGCTCAAATCGAAAAGATAATTACAAACAAAACTCCCCCTGGATTGATGTTGGTATGGACGGCACCCGAGTTTTCGGCTAGTCGTGCAGTGTGATTGATTGGTGGTGGGGGAGTCAAAACTTTACTTTTCTGTTTGGGAACCGCCTATAGCATGTGTAGCGTGGAAGATGGTGAGAACTCTTAGTCATTGCGTTGACAAAGAAAGCATGCCACCCAAAATTATTATCTTTGTTTTCAAAAGCTTGAGCTCTGGCATCTCTGCAAACCAATGCTTCCCTCTGCGAAGGGCCTGTCTATTTATGTCCCTGTTGAGTCATCCTCCTCTTATAAAAGCACCAATTAGAGAGCACCTCTGTCATTTTTATGCTTTGCTTTTAACTGTGTTGAGTACGACTGTGACTGGATCTTCTTCGCCATGAATTACAATGTTTAGTCAGCCCTTGATCTTTGAAGGTGCTCTGCATTTATGTTTTGCGGTCTCAGAAAGAGCTAGCGAGATACCATCTGTTCGTACTGCTTCATGATTGTTTTGATTGAAGTGTTGGTGTTTGAGACTTCATATTATTTGCTCGCTAGTTGATTATGCCATTGGTATGAGTTTACCGTGAGACCTAGATGTCATTTTCTTATGTGGTTTGCTTGTGATCTTGCTGAAATTCTGGTTATGAGTTAGACATAGTTGCAACAACAAGATTAAACAGAGTTCGTCAAACTTTTTCTTTTGTCTCTTTCAGTTTGTCAACTGAATTGCTTGAGGACAAGCAAAGCTTTAAGCTTCGGGAGTTGATACGTCTCTGTCGTATTTACTTTTCCGAACACTTTTGCCCTTGTTTTGGACTCTAATTTGCATGATTTGAATGGAACTAACCCAGACTAACGCTGTTTTCAGCAGAATTGCCATGGTGTTGTTTTTGCGCAGAAATAAAAGTTCTCGGAATGACCTGAAAATTTACGGAGAAGTTTTCTGGAATTTATGAAAAATATTGGCGCAAGAATCAATGGAGCGAGTGGAGCTGTGAGCCCACAAGCCCACCAGGCGCGGGCCCCCCTGGCCGCGCCAGGCAGGCTTGTGGGGCGCACAAAGCTCCACCGCCTCCAATCTCAGCTCTATTTAGTCCGTCTCGCCCGGAAAAAAACCAAGGAGAAGATTTCATCGCGTTTTACGATACGGAGGCGCCGCCACCTCCTGTTCTTAATCTAGAGGGCAGATCTGGAGTCCGTTCTGGGCTCCGGACAGGGGAAATCGTCGCCATCGTCATCATCAACCTTCCTTCATCGCCAATTCCATGATGCTCTTCACCGTTCGTGAGTAATCTCATCGTAGGCTTGCTGGACGGTGATGGGTTGGATGAGATCTATCATGTAATCGAGTTAGTTTTGACGGGGATTGATCCCTAGTATCCACTATGTTTTGAGATTGATGTTGCTACTACTTTGCCATGCTTAATGCTTGTCAATAGGGCTCGATTGCCATGATTTCAGATCTGAACCTATTATGTTGTCGCCAATATATGTGTGTTTTAAATCCTATCTTGCAAGTTGTAGTCACCTACTATGTGTTATGACCCGGCAACCCCGGAGTGACAATAGCCGGAACCACTCCCGGAGATGACCATAGCATGAGGAGTTCATGTATTCACCAAGTGTTAATGCATTGGTCCAGTTCTTTATTAAAAGGAGAACCTTAATATCCCTTATTTTCCATTAGGACCCCACTGCCATGGGAGGGATGGACTATATATGTCATGGAAGTTCTTTTCCCTAAGCACGTATGACTACATACGGAATACATGCCTACATTAGATTGACGAACGGGGGCTAGTTACATATCTCTCCGTGTTATAATTGTTACATTATGAATAGCATCCGGCATAATCATCCATCACCGATCCAATGCCTATGAGTATTTTCCTACTGGTCCATGCTACGTTACTTTGCCGCTACTTCTATCACTGCTGCTACTGTTACTCTGTTACTACTGATGTTACATTGCTGCTACTAGTTACTGTTGCTACTGCTGCTATCATACTACCTTGCTACTGATACTTTGCTGCAGACACTAAATCTTTCAGGTGTGGTTGAATTGACAACTCAACTGCTAATACTCGAGAATATTCTTTGGCTTCACCTTGAGTCGAATCAATAAATTTGGGTTGAATACTCTACCCTCGAAAACTGTTGCGATCCCCTTTACTTGTGGGTTATCAGTGGACTCTGAGCTGGACCTCGATCCTGGGAGATCCTCGGAGATATGGGTGGAGCAGGAGGTCGATTGGGGGCAGGGGAGAGGAGGGATCGGGAATGCCTCTTATCGGCGGGGCGAGGTGCACCGTACACCTGTGCACCGACAAGGTTGTAGCCGTCCGTGGAGGGCATGGGGGCTCACGGGGGTGTGTCTGAGGCATTGGAGGAAGTGTTCTACGATAAAGGAAGGGGATAGAAGGAGCGGGGGAGCTTTCACACTCGCGTGTGCGAGGCCGTGGGTTGGTCAAGTCGGGCGGTCCTATGGCACGCGTTGCAGGGGGTGCGAAGAGAGGAAGGAGTGGGACGTTTGCTTGGCGCATTGCGGACGTCGAGACGCGTCTGGTGGCACGAGGGGAGCACCCGAGGTGGCTAGAGACGCGAGGTCAACCCTCTGGAGTGCATATGCCTGCTCCGGAGCAGATTTTTTGCCCGAAATGGGCATGCTCCCGACGCGGTTTGGCACACCCACTTTCGTCCATGCATGGCAGAATGAATAAACAAAGGTAGAGGGAGCATTGGATTCTATGGAGAATTGGCAGGAGAGAGGAGAAGCTGAGGGGGAGGCTAAACTTGTTCACCCACATGGATGCAAGTGGGTTTTCACCCCCCCCCCTCAATCATGGAGTGGGAAGCAAGGAAGCTTACTCGAGGTGTGGAGGGTGGAAGGACATGGATGTCGCCTAAAGAGGGGGGGTGAATAGGTGCTTTAAAGTAATTACGGTTTAGGCTTGAACAAATGCAAAATAAAACTAACGTTTAGTTTGTCAATCACAAAACCTAAAACAACTAGGCTCACCTATGTGCACCAACACCTTATGTTAAGCAATATAAACAACTAAGTGATAACAAGATATATAACAAGAAACTATATGGCTATCACAAAGTAAAGTGCATCAGTAAAGTGCTCGGGTAAGAGATAACCGAGGCACGCCGAGACGATGATGTATTCTGAAGTTCACACCCTTGCGGATGCTAATATCCATTTGGAGCGATGTGGAGGCACAATGCTCCCCAAGATGCCACTAAGGCCACCGTAATCTCCTCACACCCTCGCACAATGCAAGATTCCATGATTCCACTAAGGTACCCTTGAGGGCGGTCACCGAACCCATACAAACAAGGTTGGGCCAATCTCCACAACTTAATTGGAGGCTCCCAACAACACCCGAAAGCTTCACCACAATGGAATATGGCTTCGAGGTAACCTCAAATGCTCGGGGAAATATCCACAACCTAATTGGAGACCCCGGCGCTTGCCTGGAGATTTACACCACAATGATTGAGCTCTGAGGCACCACCAAGCTTCTAGGATGCCAATGCACCCAAGAAGAACAAGTATTAGGGTACCAAGCACCCAAGAGTAATAAGCTTCTCAGACTTCACTTCCACGTATCACCGTGGAGAACTCAAACCTATACACCAAATGCAATGGCAAGGGCACACAGAGTGCCCAAGTCCTTCTCTCAAATCCCACCACAACAACTAATGTTATGGTGAAAATGAGAGGAAGAACAAAGAAGAACATGAAGAACTCCAAGATCTAGATCCATGGAGTTCCCCTCACGTAGAGGAGAAAGTGATTGGTGGAAATGTGGATCTAGATCTCCTCTCTATTTTCCCTCACGAACTAGCAAGAATCAATGGAGGGATTGAGAGTTAGCAAGCACAAAGAAGGTCAACAATGGGGGAAGAACACGAGCTCAACAAATAGAAAACCATTGGGGAAGAAGACCCTCTTTTATAGGGGGGAAGGAATCTACCCGTTACCCACCTCCTCAGTCCGAGCCAGAGTGGTACTATCGCTCCTCGGAGTGGTACTAACAATGATAAGAGGTACTACCGCTCAGAGTGAGCGGTACTACCGCTCAGGCAGAGGGAGGCTGAATAGAGTCGAGGCAGTGTACTACCGTAAAACCCTGACCACAAAAGTGTTCACGCATCCGAGCAGTGGTACAGGCCAGCGGTACCAGCAGAGCACTACCACCCTAAGAGGTAATACCGTCGGCCCTGGTGGTACTACCGGTGATAAGAGAACCTGCCCCGAACCGCTTGGAACAGAGAACCTGCCCCGAACTGCCATAACTTTCCCATACGAGCTCCGAATTGAGTAAACTCAAGCTTGTTCGATTCAGGACGACAAGAGCTATCAAGTTGTCATATCTTAAGAATATGCAGTTATGAAAATGCCAATGATATAGATATGTGATACCTCTATGAATGAAGAACCGGTAAAAACTCCAACATCGAAAACATCATAGAAGATGCACATGAACTCCGTTTTCAATGAACTCAAGCTTGTCATAAAGATGACCATAAGCTATAATACTCACAAAGAGAACCACCAAACAAGAATCAAGAAAGATGATGCAAGGATGCAAACGGTTTGATCTCTCAACGAACGATACAATCAAGCTACTCACTTGAGAGGCCCCCTTGATAGTACGACAATCTATCCTAAAATAGAAAAACCGATCAAGGGTAAACCTATACCTTGCACATAGTCCACTTGAGCTAGATTATGACGATCTTGACTTTCTCAAGATGGACCAGCTTTCTTGATTGTGTTGGCTTGATGAAGATTGGTTGATTTCTCCCCCATACTCACTATGGATGAGCCACCCTTCAACACATCTTCAGAAGTCCATTGCCACCACAATGGACGGCATGCTTAAAGCATGGTATCTTCGAGATGCTCCACTTGAACTTGCACACCGCAATCTTGATGACGATCACCACTTGATGTCATCCTTCATGGGTTGAATGATATCTTCTTCTTGATGCAAGCCCATGAAAACACACCTAACCCCACATAGAACTCTCACGAAGACCATGGGTTAGTACACAAAAGCGTAATGGACAATTCTTACCATACCAAGGGATCACTTGATCCCTCTTGGTACATCTTGTACGCTTTGTGTGTTCATCAACTTGATTTACTCTTTGTCTTAGTCTTGATCAACCTTTTGTCTTTATGACCAATCTTTGGATAAAACCTGAATACCACCTTGGTCATCATATAAACTCCTTGAAACCAACAGATGGACTTCAAGAAGTGTGAAAGTGCGTTATATCGACTAGAGGGGGGTGAATAGGAGATTTTTAGAATTTCATCACTGAGGAAATTCCTTTTGAGGAAATTCCTCACTGATGACTAACTTACAGCGGAAACAGTAAAGGATCAGACGTGGAAACGTTCACACCAGCAGTATTTCAGAGTGAAGAATGTGAAAACAGATTGCACAGTAAGCAGGCACGCAGAATACAGATGATGATTAACTATTGTGAAGAATTTGGGGTTGAGGAAATTAAAGAAAGTATTCAACAAATTCTTCAAACAGTCACAGTGAAAGTCATCAACACATAACACACACAAAGTAAAGAGTTGAGGAATTAGAACCCGATTCTCAGAGAAGACAGTCGTTGATGACCCAGTTCCAACTGCTGTGACAGTTGTACATCTGGTTTGGAGCGGCTTGGTATTGAAACCAAAGGACACACAGTCCCTACCGTATTCTCCTTGAGCTAAGGACACACAGTCCTCGCCCAACTCTCGTGGTAAGTCTTCAGGGCAGACTTCCAAACCCTCACAAACTCGGTCACCCGGCGATCCACAATTGAGTGCTGGATTGCTCTAGACCATGACGCCTAACCATCTGGAGGATGCACAGTCCTCAAAGGTAAAAGGCTTCAGTCCCACACAGGAACAACTTCTTCAGTGATGCTCAATCACTAGGTTTGGTTTGTGGTTTCGGTGGGTGGTGTATTTCCTCACTGATGAATTACTCTCGAAGGCTTTGAGGAATTTGGGATGCTCTTACGACAAGTGTCAGTTTCTAACGGAGCAGCCAACCAGCTAGTGGTTGTGGGGGTGGCTATTTATAGCCTGGGAGCATCCCGACATGATTTGACACTAATGCCCTTAAATAATATGACCGTTGGAGTGGATAAGACCGGTGACTTGGCGTGGTTATCGAAACGGTCGGGACCCTCAACTGTGAGAGTCCTAATGTCACTCATATTCCTCACTTGAGGCTTTTGGTAGGATTAGGCTTGGGTTGAGCATCATGAGGAAATCCATTCCATAGTGTTACTTTGACCCCCTTTAACAGTATGGTGTTCCTATTCATCAAATGCGAAGAAAGTAAAACAGAAAACGTAAATCTTCACGCTTCAATTTCTTCAGAATGATTTTCTTCAGGAACCACCGATCTTCTCAATATCAGTGTATTCATGAGGAATATCAATTTCATCGCAGATTCTTCGCGATTCATTACTTCAACTTCAGACCAATTTCTTCAACTGAAGATATACATTTTTAGGGGTAGATATTCTTCAAATATCTCAAACTCCTCAATGACTTATAGATCCTGTGTACACTTATAAACACATTAGATACTTAACCTATAAGTCTTCAAACCACCAAAATCACTAAGGGGCACTAGATGCACTTACAATCTCCCCCTTTTTGGTGGTTGATGACAATTAGGTTAAGTCTTCAACAGGGATCAAAAATATGAAGTGTAAATACTCATTTGAGGAATTTGAAAACAAGATTCACAGAGACTCCCCCTGAAGATGTGCATACCTTGAGGATTTTGCTTTTATAGCAGATGCACATTGATGATTTGTATCATGGAGATCTCCCCCTGAATCTTGTAAATCATGCATACATATAACATATCATATGAAGAAAATGAAGATGCATGATGGCAAATGGTATCTGACGAATTCCAGCATGCGTGCATTAAAACTTGAGGAATAAGCATGCGAAGAAAAACGTTCAAAAGCGTCAGAGTACCATCGGGCTTAAGTTACAACTCATTACATAAAAACTTCAGAAGAACCAAGAGTTTGTAACTTAAATATAGTTTATAAGCCCCAAATATATCCCGCTTGAAGCCTAACTCTCGAGTTTCTCCCCCTTTGTCATCAAGTGACAAAAAGGGACAAACTGAGGACTAACGCCCGTGAAGACTTCATTTCTTGGCGGTTGATGAAGAGCCATGACGCTTCTTGGGGGTAGTCTTCTTCCTTGGGCCGGTTATTGTGTCGAGTTGTTCCTCATCAGATTCAGCGGTGCGGAATGAAGAAAAGGAGCTGTCTTCAAGGTCTGGCACTGGAATGGGCATGAACTTCCTCTTGGGAGGCCACGACCAGTCAAAGTCCTGCTCAAAGTTCATTTCTTCACGCTCAGTCTAGGTCTTCAGATGTGCAAGTGTAGCCCAGGTGCGATCGAAAACCTCATGCAGATAGTGATGATTAAGCTTCACAGAGTTCTGCGTTTCAGTGAGGGTTTTCACAATGGCACCAAACTGGCGTTTGACCCGTTTGTGGTTGCGATCCACGTTCTGGTGAAGACTGAGGAGGAGCTCTCTGGTATTCAGCACGCGAGGAGGAACTGGGCTTGCTGGACGAGTCTCAATATTGTCCCATGAGGAATAAGCGTCTGGTTCATTAAACTGGCCATCAAGGGGCGTGCTGCCTTCGTCAATCACAGATTTTCCTTTTCCCTCAATGGGCTCGAAAGTCTTCTTGTTGACCCGGATAGGAGGCATATAACCAACATGGTTTTGGAAATCAGCGTGAAAGTTGATGCATGTCCTTGTCCTGATGAATCTCATGATCCACGGGGCATAAATCTTGTGATCATATGGGCACATTGCATTGTCAGCCAAAGTCCTCAAGAATAAATCATGGATATTGATAGGAATACCATGAATGATGTTGAAGAGGATATTCTTCATGAGGCCTACAACATCTTCTTCATCGTCATGGCCTTTGATTGGCGCGAGCACACTGCAGAGAATTCTGTAGACAGACCGGGGTGTGTACTTGAGCTCATGGACGAGGAATGTGGTTCTTGAGGGTTTTCCTGCAGCCAAAGGCTTCATGAGGACTTCCATCATTCCATTTGGCAGCTCACGCTCACCATAAAGCTTCACTGCCCCATCTGAGGGAATTGGTACGGGCAGTTCTCTGAGGAGTTCAGACGCCGGAGCTTTGTAGTGAGTATTTTGGGACATCCAGTCGAACACCCAAGTGTTGATGTCATCAGCGTTGCCAGAAATGTGCAGAGTTGCATAGAACTGAAGAATAAGCTCACTATTCCAGTCTGATATGTCGGAGCACATAGGGAGCAAACCTGCATCGTGGAGTACACTAAGGACTGGTTCCAGGCAGGGTATTGCTTCAAGCTCAACATGAGGAATGTGCCTGTGCTGGAATATCTTGTTGCGGTCACAGAGCACTCAGGAATAGTAGCTCATCTGAGTTCTTGTCCAAAACTTCAGATCCCTCATTTGAGGCTTGTCATAAGGGTTCTCTCCGATGAAATACATGCGTTCTTCAAAGAAATATTCTTTCTGAAAGTTTGGACGCTTGGAGAATGGCTCACGCTGAACTGGCTTAAGATTCTGCTGAGGAATGAGAGGGCAAACAACCATGGCAGTCTTTGGGTTGAGTACAATGAATTCATTGTCTTGGGCGGGAACATTTTCTTCAGCATTTTCCTGAGGTTGAGGAATTTCATCAGCTGGTACTTCTTGCTCTGGCTGAGCTTCAGGCTGAGGAATTTCTGCTTCTTTCTCAGCTTGAGGAGTTGGGTCAGCCTGTTCAGAATGAGGAGTCTGCTCAGAATGTGCATTTTCCTCACATTGTTTTTCTTCAGCTGGCTTTGTGGCAGAAGCAGTTTCATCAGCTGATGCAGCTGATGCTTGAGTGGTCTTTGTCTGAGGAATGAGGGGTTGAGGACTGTCATCAATCTGGATTTCCTCATCAGTGTGTTCCTCAGAGGCGACATCCTTCATTTCCTCATCTGCCCTTGTAGTTGGGTTATCAATGACGACCATTTCATATGAAGGTGCGGCATTTAGAGGCACTGGGTCCAGAGGGGCAGATTCTTTAGTTTCTTTGAGGCGCTTTGCCTCTGTCTTTTCTTTTGCTGAGGAAGCTTTTCTCTTCTTTGCTTCCTTTTCAGCAGCTCTTGTCTTCTTCGCGTCTGATGCAGACGGGATTATCTTCTTCACCTTTGAAACTTTTGGTGAAGGTGTTCTTTCCGCAGATTCTTCAGCTGGTAGTGAGGAACCAGCTGGAACAGAGTCATCAGCCTGCTTTGATGAAGCAGCTGGATCAGGAGCAGTCTCATCAGTGGTTGCAATTTCATCAGTTGCAGTCTCCGTGATGATTTCTTCAATGGTCGGTTCATCAGCACGGCACTCCTGGTGTTCTTCCTCAGCTTGAGGAGATTCCTCCTCATCAGGAGATGCATCTGCTGGCTGTTCAACCAGGGGCTGAGGAGTTGGTGCTGGTGGTGCTGTTCTCTTGTTGTAGTCATCAACAGCACTAGTGGCTAGCTTGATGAAATTGCGCTTGATGCTTTTGCGATCTGACAGTTTGTCACACTTGTCAGTCAAGACTTGCAGCTCTGCCTGGGTTGACACCAGTGCATGAGGAGTCAGCTTGAGGAGATTCTGCCTGAGGAATTTCTCCTTTTTGGCCTTTGCAACCTTTGCCTGCCTGGCCTGCTGTTCCTTCCACTTGGCTTCATTTATGAAGGTGGCCACCATGTGGCTGATGCCAGGAGGAAGTTTCAAATCGTCAATGGGTGTGTTTGGGTCCTCATACCATATACTGATGTAGTCGAGGAGGACCTTGGGGTCCATGGCCAGAGGAATAGCACTGCCTGATGCTTGTGCTACCCGTTCTTGCTTGTTCTTGATGATGGCTTGCAGGGTTTCATCATCATAATCATCACTTCCCTCTGATGCATACAGGACTGCGATGATTTTGCTGGGGCTGGGCAGAGGTGCAGGTTGAGCAGTTGTCAAAGTCTTCACAAGTGGTGTTGAAGACTTTGTCTCCGAGCTAGTTGCAGCTGGGAGTGAGGAGCTGGAGCTGGCGGTCGTAGGTTTCATGACAAGCTTTTGTACTGGTTTTTCTTGAGGCTTTGGAGGTGGAGCTGAGGATCTTGGTGCAGAGGGTTTTGGCGCTGATGGTTTTGGTGTTGAAGGTTTTGGAACTGAGGGTTTTGGAGATGAGGATTTTGGAGCTGAGGATTTTGTGACTGAAGCCTGAACAGACTTCTCTTGAGGCTTTGGAGCCCTTTGCTTTGATGGCACAGACTGCGTGTGAGGAATTTCCGAGCCTGAGGTTTCTGCCGCTGAGGAATTAGCAGCACCGGAGGCAGCAGCTGAGGATTCATTAAATTTCCTCACTGCAGCTTGTGCTTGCTTCTTGAGCTTGGCCAGATACTTTTCCTTCTCATCTGGGTAGTCATCAATTGTCATGAGACTTGAGGGATGTGCTACTTGATGATCCTCAAGTGGGGCCCTTCTCCTAAGAGGCTTCAAAGCGAATTTCTTCGCATATTTTGGAGTCACAAACCTGTACTCCTTCCATTCCTTCTCCCATCCGCGTTCAATCTTCTGCAGCCTAATCTTTCTCTTGCCATTGTCTCAGGTTCTTCATGAGGCGTACAATAGTCCAAGTATATGTCCTCAGGAATATCAGCAGCTGTGTTCTGCTCCAGTTTCTTTCCTCCCTTCTGTTTTCTCTCTTCCTCCATTTTCTTCAGTCGAGGAATTTGCTGATGATTTTGAACTCTTGAGGATTCTGATGAGCCTTGAAGAGTTTCTTCCAGAAACGCTGCAAATGAGTTAATGTGATGAGAACCGAGAGATTCATCAGCTGACATGTGTGTACCTGTGAACAGAGTATAGTTGCGAGGAATTTGGAGAGGTCATATGCGTTCTCAGATTTGAATAAAATGAAAAAGTTTGACAGTTTGAGGAATATAACCAGTGGTTGAGGAATTTGCCTAAGCATACTGTTCTTGGGTTCCAGAGTTGTACAGATCCGAAAATTCGCACAATCTCGTGAAAATCTTAGATGCTTAGCTAGTGCATCAATGATTGCGGTGATAGGTAGTGTTTGAGGAATCATGTGCGCATCGTATCTTGAGAAAAACAGATTTCACATAGAAGAGGTAAAATTTCAGATCTAATCTGCTGTAAAAATGGGATATATTTACCCTGGAAGGTGCGAGCGAAGAACACAGAAAGTAGTGTTGGAGAGGCTCTTCGGTCGAGTGTCCAATGCACCCTAACTTGGCGGCAGAGGACGTCTACGGCGGCAGAGGACGAAGATGGTCCGACTCCGGCGTGATCCTGGCGACGAAAAGGTCGAGGCAGTGAAGCTCTTCCTTACCGGCGACAAGACTACCAGCGGTGGCGCTAGGGTTCGGTGGAGTGTGCGATGGCAGGAGAGCGATGAGGTGAAGAAGAGGATACCGAGGGGGATAAGGACATATTTATAGCCCGAAAGTTACTGTTTGGCGCGAAAGTTTCGGACCAAATAGCCCCTGCCTCTACGTCTCCGCAGGACACGTGTAGCTTCCGTACGATGCGGTGGAGATAGTGGAGATCGTGGTTATCCGATCGTGGGAAGTGGGTGTTCAGTTACTGTGCCTTTAAAGAAAACAGTTTTTGTAGATTTGAGGATTTTCGTTACAAAATCATCAGCTGACAAGGATGCAGTGAGGATTTTGAACAAAGTTTCAAGTAGAACGCATATGAAGAATTGAATAGACTGGATAAGTATAGCATAGAGGGAAAGTAGGGTCCGATCACATTCACTTAGCAGAAACATCAACTTGAAGAAATAGCAATAAGTGAATGTTGTTGAGGACTAGAAATCATAGTCTACCTAGGCAAATGAAAGTCATCAAGTGTTTTGAAGATTTTGTAATAGATCATCACAATGAAGAATAACTGTTTTGAAGAGAAATGCATTGTGAGGAAATTGATCATTTGAAGAAAATCAACTTGAGGAATTTCACATTGGGCGGTCGCGTTACCCACCATATAAGAATGTTGATTACAGACGCCGCGTACAATTGTCGTAGGGCCCTGAGAATCAATTTCTTCGTTAATTTCTTCACATTCAGAGTGACTTTCTTCATAAGTTGAAGAAAATCGTTTCATCATGTGTTGCACATCTAAGTCATCAACTTTGCATAAGTGTTAGGATGTGTGCATGTTTTTACAAAACATTTGAAGACTCTAAGATATTTAGCTCACACCGCAACTTGCAAAACCTTTTCTCATCCAAGGGCTTAGTGAAGATATCTGTCAGGTGATCATCAGTCTTCACATGGTCGATGAGGATATTGCCCTTGAGGACATGGTCCCGAAGAAAATGATGACGAATCTGGATGTGCTTGGTCTTCGAGTGTTGTACTGGATTGTATGCAATCTTGATAGCACTCTCATTGTCACAGTAGAGAGGCACATTCTTCATGTTGATGTCGTAGTCCTTGAGGGTTTGCTTCATCCATAGCAATTGAGCACAGCAAGAACCAGCAGCAATGTACTCAGCTTCGGCAGTGGAGAGTGATACGCAGTTCTGCTTCTTTGAGGACCAGCAAACTAGTGATCTTCCGAGGAAATGGCATGTGCCAGAAGTTGACTTGCGATCCACACGGTCACCAGCATAGTCTGAATCAGAATACCCTACCAGATGAAGATTGGAGCCCTTGGGATACCATAATCCTAGTGTTGGTGTGTGAGCTAAGTATCGAAGAATATGTTTCACAGCCTTATGATGTGATTCCTTCGGTTTTGCTTGAAAACGTGCACACATGCAAACACTAAGCATTATATCTGGCCTAGATGCACATAGATACAATAAAGAGCCAATCATAGAACGGTATACCTGCTAATCGAAATCTTTACCATTTTCATCAGTGCCGAGGTGGTCGTTGGTAGGCATTGGAGTCTTGGCACCTTTGCATTCGTGCATGTCGAATTTCCTCAGAACATCCTTGAGGTATTTCTCCTGTGATATGAAGATTCCATTGCTTTGTTGACGAATTTGAAGACCTAAGAAGAATTTCAGCTCCCCCATCATGGACATCTGATATTCTTCACTCATCATGTAGGCAAATTCATCACTGTATCTTTTGTCAGTACAGCCAAATATGATATCATCAACATATATTTGACATACAAACAGCTCATTATCATAGGATTTTGTGAAAAGAGTTGGATCGAGCAAACCAGGTTTGAAGCCTTTCTTCATGAGGAATTCCTTCAATGTATCATACCATCCCCGAGGGGCTTGCTTGAGGCCATACAGAGCCTTTTTGAGTCTGAAGACTTTGTCTGGATTCTTTGGATCCTCAAAACCTGGGGGCTGAGAAACATATACTTCTTCCTAAAGCTTACCATTGAGGAATGCACTTTTCACATCCATTTGATATAAGGTGATGTTATGATGATTAGCATAAGCGAGTAGTATACGAATAGCTTCAAGTCTAGCAACAGGTGCAAAAGTTTCATAGAAATCTATTCCTTCAACCTGAGTGTACCCTTGGGCTACAAGTCGTGCCTTGTTCCTCACCACTTGACCGTCCTCATCTTGCTTGTTTCGGAAAATCCACTTGGTGCCGATGATGTTATGCTTGCGAGGATCTGGTCATTTGACGAGATCCCATACGTCATTCAGCTTGAATTGAAGAAGTTCGTCTTGCATGGCTTGGATCCACTCCGGTTCTAGAAAAGCCTCAGCTACTTTTGAGGGTTATGTGATGGATACAAAGGAAAAATGCCCACAAAAGTTAACTAAGTGTGAAGCTTTTGAGCGAGTGAGAGGACCTGGCGCGTTGATGTCATTGAGGATTTTGTCAAGTTCTACTTCGTTTACAATCCTCGGATGTGCTGGTTGAGGATTTTGTCTGGGCTGAGGAAGTGGTGTTGTTGCAATTTCCTCAGGAGCATCTTCTTGGTTTTATCAGCAATGGGGATTGTTTCTTCAGCAATTTCCTCAGTGGGGACAATGTCTTCAGTAGGCTTAAGCTTTATCGCTTCCTCAGGAGACAGCTTATCTGGATCAGAAGGCAATTGCTCTCTTTGTGAGCCATTAGTTTCATCGAACCGCACATCTACAGTCTCAACAACTTTGTTGTGATAGTTGTTGAAGACTCTATAGGTGTGCGAGTCCTTTCCATAACCGAGCATAAAACCTTCATGTGCCTTAGGTGCAAATTTTGAGCTATGGTGAGGATCTCTAATCCAGCATTTTGCACCGAAGACTTTGAAATAACTTACATTGGGTTTCTTGTCAGTGAGGAGTTCATATGAGGTTTTCTTGAGGAATTTGTGAAGATATACCATGTTGATGATATGGCATGCAGTGTTGATTGCTTCAGGCCAGAAGCGACGAGGAGTCTGATATTCTTCAAGCGTAGTTCTTGCCATTTCAACCAGAGTCCTGTTCTTCCTTTCGACGACACCATTCTGCTGAGGAGTATAAGGAGCAGAAAATTCGTGAGTAATACCAAGTTCATCAAGATAATCATCAAGACCAGTGTTTTTGAACTCAGTTCCATTATCACTCCTGATGTGTTTGATCTTGATGCCAAAGTTCGTCGAGGCCCTTGAAGAAAATCGTTTGAAGATTTCCTGCACTTCAGTTTTATACACTATGATATGCACCCAAGTATATCTGGAATAATCATCAACTATGACGAAGCCATATAAAGATGATGCATTGGTTAGTGTGGCATAGTGAGTAGGTCCAAATAAATCCATATGAAGCAATTCGAATGGACGTGTAGTAGTCATGATGGTTTTAGAGGGATGCTTGGATCTGGTCATTTTCCCAGATTCACAAGCACCGCAGAGATGATCCTTGAGGAATTTGACTGATTCGATGCCGATGACATGCTTCTTCTTTGCAAGCGTGTGCAGATTCCTCATGCCTGCATGACCTAGTCTTCGGTGCCACAGCCATCCTTCTGAGGTTTTTGCTAGTAAGCAAGTGGCTGGTTGAGGACCTGTAGAGAAATCAACAATGTACAAATCCCCTCTTCTTACACCTTCGAAGACTTTGGATCTGTCAGATTCCATGATGACTACACATCTATATCTACCAAAGATAACAATCATATCAAGATCACAAAGCATTGAGACTAACATGAGGTTAAAACCAAGGGATTCAACAAGCATCACTTTGTCCATATGCCTATCCTTGGAAATAGCTACTTTGCCAAGTCCCAATACCTTGCTTTTACCTTTGTCAGCATATGTGATTTGCTTCAGAGGTGATGGAGTTAGTGGCATATTCATCAGTAAGCTTTTATCACCAGTCATGTGATGTGTGCAGCCACTATCGAGAACCCACTCAGTATTTGTGGGTTTGTCATCCTGCAGATGAATTAGTATAGCTTACCATCTCATATGCTTCATATTTGAAGAATATGATACTAATTTCATCAGTTCAGTAATTTCATCATAACAGAAATGTAAGGACGTGTGAAATATTTCTGTTTCATCAATCATTAGCTTGCGTCCTATCAAGCATTTCCTCGGGTCTCCAGCAAATTCTTCGGATGATGATTTTCATGTGGAGACCTGACCTGCAGAAGTGATTAGTTTGATTTCTTCACCACCCACATCTGAAGGGGTGGAAAAGCGTTCATCATCCTGCGAGCACCATATGAGAAAGGTGGCATTGAAGCTAATGCACTTCTCTTAACAGTAGGGGGGTTAAAGTACTCATATGAGTATGCAGAGAACTGGTTTGAGGATTTATGAACATAATGATTTGAGGAGTAACGCTCATATTCATATTCCTTGTAGTTTCCCTGCATGTTAGACGCATAAGCACGGGTACGAGCATAGTTTAGACCAGTTGAGGATTTTGATCCTCTTGAAGACTTTGGTCCTCCTGAGGAATTTGATCTGGGGTTCAGATTCTTCAGAGGTGGTGTCATGAGGACATTCACCTGAATATTTTCAAGACAACTTTTGGGAACCCAGATTTTCCTCAGAGGAGGGCCATTCCTGCAGTTAGTTCCAACATATCGAGCAAATACTTCACCAGATTGATTTTCGAACAATTTATAGTTGGAATCAAATGACTCATCCAAGGAATAGGATAATTCACATGAGAAGCCAGTTAGATTAGATGGATCAAAAGGAGGCCCAGTAGCAGCAACCCATGAGGTTTTGGGATACTGCTCAGGTTTCCAATAGGTTCCATCAGCATTTAATTTCCTCTCAAAGGCAATTCCTTCTTTCCTTGGGTTCCTGTTCAAGATCTACTTTTTGAGCACATCACAAAGGGTTTGGTGTCCTTTGAGGCTTTTGTACATGACTGTCACGTACAATTCCTTCAACCCTGCATTTTCATCAGTAACATTTGTGTTTTCCTCAAGTGAGGACATAGACACAACAGGTGCAGTTGGAGAATTTGTAGCATTTGATGATTCTGGTGAGGAATTAGCAGTTTCGCGTTCAATGCATTTAAGACATGGAGGAATAAATTCAACTTGACTAGTGCTGATCTGTTGAGCTAGTAATGAATCATTTTCCATGCGAAGATCATCTTGAGACATCCTCAGCTTCTCAAGATCAAGCTTCCTTTGAAGAAATTCGTAGGGAAGCTTCTCATGATCAGTGAGGAGTGTATCATAACGATCCTGAAGAATATCAAATCTAGACTGAAGACTTTTCATGTCATCAGCGAGGATTTGATTAAGATTCATTTCATCATTCAACAGATCATCACTTTTGTCTAGCAGTTTTTGAAGCTTTTCCAGAGCAGTTTGTTGTTTAGTGGCAATGATGGCAAGTTTACTGTAACTGGGTTTCTTATAATCATTATGTTCACAGTCACTTGAATCAAAGGAGGAGGCATTATTTGATACCTTTGAACCTTTTGCCATGAAGCAATAGGTTGGAGCGATGTCATCAGCATAGTCATCAATATGGATGGTGCACTCATTTTCTTCAAGATTGAAGATTGACTTGCTGACGAAAGTGGTTGCTAGTGCAAGACTAGCCTGTCCGGATTCTGAGTCTTCTCCAGAGCCTTCTTCTTCATCACATTCCTCTGATTCTGCCTCGGAATCCATTTCCTTGCCAATAAGTGCCCGAGCCTTTCTGAAGCTAGTCTTCTTGTGTGAAGAGGACTTTGAAGATGAGGATTTTGAAGATTTCTTCTTCTTCTTCAAGTCATCAGAACTGTCATCCTTGTATTTCTTCTTCTTTGATTCCTTTCCCCAGCGGGGGCAATCAGCAATGTAATGACCTGATTTCTTGCATTTGTGACAGGTTTGTTTCTTGTAGTCCTCAGATGCAGATTCTGATTTCCTCATGTCTCTTCTTGATGATTTACCGAACTGGCCTCGTCGTGTAAATCTCTGGAATTTTCTCACAAGCATTGCAAGCTCCTGTCCAAATTCTTCAGGGTCACAACTGCTGTCATCTGTGTCTTCTTCTTCAGATGAGGAAATTGCTCTAGCCTTGAGTGCTCATGGTCTGGAATAGCTTTGTCCATATAGATCTCTCTTTTCTTCTAGCTGGAATTCATGAGTATTTAGCCTTTCAAGGATATTAGTTGGATCCAGCATCTTGTAGTCTGGTCTTTCTTGAATCATCGGAACTAGAGTGTCAAATGAAGAATCCAAGGATCTCAGCAGTTTCTTCACAACTTCGTGATCAGTGATGTCTCTAGCTCCTAGTGCTTGCAGTTCATTTGATATATCAGTGAGGCGATCAAAGGTGTCTTGGCAGCATTCATTGTCATGTCTCTTGAAGCGATTGAAGAGATTGCGAAGAATATCAACACGAGAGTCACGCTGGGTTGATACTCCTTCATTTACCTTGCATAGTCTCTCCCAGATCAGTGTTGCAGAGCCCAAAGCACTTACTCTTCCAAACTGGCCAGGGCTCAGATGGCCACAGATGATGTTCTTCGATTGAGAATCAAGTTGCTTGAATTTCTTCACATCAGCTGCAGTGACACTGGCAGAAATGATGGGGACGCCATTTTCCACAATATACCAGAGATCATTGTCAATAGCTTGTAGATGCATTTGCATTTTGTTCTTCCAGAAAGGAAAGTTCTTCCCTTCGTAGGTGGGACATGCTGCAGTCACCTTGAACATGCCTGCAGTCGACATAACTAAAACTCCAGGTGGTTAAACCAAAATCACACAGAACAAGGGAGTACCTTGCTCTGATACCAATTGAAAGTGCGTTATATCGACTAGAGGGGGGTGAATAGGAGATTTTTAGAATTTCATCACTGAGGAAATTCCTTTTGAGGAAATTCCTCACTGATGACTAACTTACAGCGGAAACAGTAAAGGATCAGACGTGCAAACGTTCACACCAGCAGTATTTCAGAGTGAAGAATGTGAAAACAGATTGCACAGTAAGCAGGCACGCAGAATACAGATGATGATTAACTATTGTGAAGAATTTGGGGTTGAGGAAATTCAGAGAAAGTCTTCAACAAATTCTTCAAACAGTCACAGTGAAAGTCAAGAGTTGAGAAATTAGAACCCGATTCTCACAGAAGACAGTCGTTGATGACCCAGTTCCAACTGTTGTGACAGTTGTACATCTGGTTTGGAGCGGCTTGGTATTGAAACCAAAGGACACCCAGTCCCGGGACACACAGTCCCTACCGTATTCTCCTTGAGCTAAGGACACACAGTCCTCGCCCAACTCTCGTGGTAAGTCTTCAGGGCAGACTTCCAAACCCTCACAAACTCGGTCACCCGGCGATCCACAATTGACTGCTGGATTGCTCTAGACCATGACGCCTAACCGTCTGGAGGATGCACAGTCCTCAAAGGTAAAAGGCTTCAGTCCCACACAGGAACAACTTCTTCAGTAATGCTCAATCACTAGGTTTGGTTTGTGGTTTCGGTGGGTGGTGTATTTCCTCACTGATGAATTACTCTCGAAGGCTCTGAGGAATTTGGGTTGCTCTTATGACAAGTGTCAGTTTCTAACGGAGCAGCCAACCAGCTAGTGGTTGTGGGGGTGGCTATTTATAGCCTGGGAGCATCCCGACATGATTTGACACTAATACCCTTAAATAATATGACCGTTGGAGTGGATAAGACCAGTGACTTGGCGTGGTTATCGAAACGGTCGGGACCCTCAACTGTGAGAGTCCTCATGTCACTCATATTCCTCACTTGAGGCTTTTGGTAGGATTAGGCTTGGGTTGAGCATCATGAGGAAATCCATTCCATAGTGTTACTTTGACCCCCTTTAACAGTACGGTGTTCCTATTCATCAAATGCGAAGAAAGTAAAACAGAAAACGTAAATCTTCACGCTTCAATTTCTTCAGAATGATTTCCTTCATGAACCACCGGTCTTCTCAATATCAGTGTCTTCATGAGGAATATCAATTTCATCGCAGATTCTTCGCGATTCATTTCTTCAGCTTCAGACCAATTTCTTCAACTGAAGATATACATTTTTAGGGGTCGATATTCTTCAAGTATCTCAAACTCCTCAATGACTTATAGATCCTGTGTACACTTATAAACACATTAGATACTTAACCTATAAGTCTTCAAACCACCAAAATCACTAAGGGGCACTAGATGCACTTACAAAGTGCATATGGAAAAAATCCTCGAATATAACTTAAGGCAACCATTACTCCATAGGGATTGTCATGAATTACAAAAACCACATACCGAGAAATAATCTCTAACAAAGGGGCTTAGTAATGATGTGGTAAAAAGTGGGGCTCAAGGAGAACTTGTTTGCCCTTGCAATAATTTATTTTTGGAATTGGGCAGAAGGTGTTTGATGCTGGTTTTGGCTAGAAAAAAGACTCTAGTGGCTATGATATTTAACAGGATGAGATGGTGGGTATAAATGAGCTTCATCACTAAGTTTGAGCTCGTTTGAAGAAAGTTCCCAATGCAAACTGTGTAAACCCTACAAATGAGCACAAACTTATTTTCTTAGATCTAGTTAGGCTAATCCATTCTCCATAATGCATCACTTGGTGTGGTGGCATTTTTTGGGGCACTAGAGCATGTCCATAAATTTTGGGATCAAAGGAAGAAACCCGACAATGTAATGTTGCGAAAAATAGGATTTGGACAAAAACGGTTTGGGGATATTTTGATGAACCAAAATGATTGGGATTGGGATAAACTTGGCAAGATAATCACATATGGCATATGTGACATGGTAGAAGTTTTCTGGATTTATTTGGGAATATTTCTTATAGAAATATTTCAAATATTTGAAATAGTGAGAAAGGATTTTGAAGGGTTTTGTCCAATATTTTTAACATGACTATGTGTTGAAACTCCTTATATATCGAAAATATGTGTCGAGTGAGTTTCTCTAAATTTTCTCAAATAATTTGGAAGCATAAAAATAATTTTCCCCTATAAAAGACCATTTCTGGCCTTAGAAAAATATATTTAAATAAAATACAAAAGTAACATTTCAAATAATATATTTGTGGTTTTGAGAAGTCTTTTTGATTATAGGATCTAAATAAAATATTTGGGATAAAACATCCTACCTAATTTGAGGACTTGTAGTACAAACCTCAATTGAGGGGGTTTTGAAAACCTAAATTAAATAATTATTTTTTGTTCAAAATGATATTTTGTAAAAATAGTTTTAGGTCCTATACACAAGGTATGGTCATTGAGCAAAGATTTGTATCAATGACATGAGTTTTGAGAAGAGGAGATTTTATGAATTATAACATAAACATGCACACAAGCAAATAGCAATCAACACAGGCATCACAAGCACATCAAAAGTTTAATTAGTCCAAAATTTTAAACTCAAAGTCATAGCAAAGTGGTACAAACAGAGGATGTGACAATAGGTTGGCCCTTGTTGGGGTGGTGGTCGGGTCTCGTCTTGGTGTTACATGCGAGTGTTCGAATGAAATCTCCGCGCTTCACCCATCGGCACCGGTGACGTCCGTGTATGCTGCTTGCTTATTGAAGACGGCGTCGTGGATTGTATTTATGTGTGAGGGCTCAAGTAAAAACCATTATCTCTTCTCAGACTCGGCAGCGACGACGCTTCGCACCGTCACCCACTTGAGTGTGTTGTCATTGAGTTTGGGGTCTTTGTTCGGTCCTCGGCTATGTGTTAGGCTTATTCTAGGTTCATTTTGATCTTTTGATCTGGTTTGTAAGGGGCCCTCCCATCATATTGTATCGTTCGAACTTTGGTTCGGTCCTTTATTTATAAAACGGAGCGTAAGCTCTTCTTCGTTTTGACACAGTACATATGCAAATGCTTATATAAATAGCATACACTCATTCATATGGACACACGCACGCACACCCTACCTCTATGAACACCTTCAACGAATTGAGCTGCCATATCATCTTGGGATTTAGAAAGTCATCGTATACACCTCGTCGTTGAAGGAAACGTAACGCAAGCACTGGCACATGAAACCTGATGTGTTGGGGATCAACTTCAGGTTGGCTCGCAACGAAAGCTTATTTCGAAAGTATTACATATTGTGGTAGAAGTCTTGCGTATAAATATGATTATTGCCATATTGTGTAACTAATTATCTCATCATTGGTTGATACTTTGACATGACGTTCTATCAGCCTTTTCTTGTTAGAGCAACTTCAATGCAGCGATTAAAATCGTCCGCCCGCGTTTGTTTGAATCGACGCGTACAAAAATGGAGGCCCAACGCGTCGATCCAAACTCAAAAAGTGTCCGCTTGACGTGCGCGCGGATCCATTTCTCACGCAAATTTGGGTTACATTTGGGTCGCAAGCGGACACAAAGCGAACATTTTCTGTGCGTGCCTCGTCCACATATGTCCGGCTCACCCATTTATCATCCATCCATCCATCCACCTCTCTCTGCTTATTTAATTCGCTCGTCCATCCTTATTCACATCTCTTCTATTATTTTAATATCTAAACGGACAAAAAAAAAAGTCCCTTTGAATGGACGCGTTGGGTTGCCCTTAGCAACTCAAGTTAAGCGTCAACGACAAACAAAGTCCGGGAAACGAAAATCTTTGGCACTGAATGCCGGTTGGCATCATATGCATAAGAGCAACGGGGACGGTTCCCTCTTTACCTGACACGTGCAAAGTGACACTGTATGCGTTAGCGGCCCTTGCAAGAAAGCAAGCAGTTAGGTCCTAATACTACCTCCGTTACAGTTTACAAGGCATGTACTTAATTTTAGTACTACCTCCGTTACAGTTTACAAGGCATGTACGTATATCTAAGACATCAATTCGGCTTATATAAAATATATTGTTTAACATAAAAATAATATCATTAGAGAATAGAACATCTAAAGTTTCTAGTGATATATTTTTTATAATATATGTCCCTCATTAAATTGGTTAAATTAACGATCTAGATACACGTGTCGGACTTATAAACTGAAACGGAGGAAGAATAATGTTTATGCTGGAGGTCCGCGTACGTAATGTTGTATAGCCAAATATGTCTTTTTTTCAGGGAAGGCCATCTTCTGTTATTAATGAGCGAATGGTGTATGCATGGAAATTTCAGAGGGCAGCATTCAACATGAATCCGTATCTCCATTAACCAAGAACAGTGCTTGTACTACTGTACACTGTGGAGCTGGAGTACAAGCATCACATCACAGTTAAAGCTTTACCGCAAAAGGACTACTACTTTGTACCAAAATTGTAGACTTTTAAACTGCAAGTTGTTGTCGTTCCCCATCGCGTACTTGGGCATGCCATTGGCTGGCACAAAGATTCTGGCAAGTGGCTTTGACCAGTTGGTCGGACGTGTGGCTTCGCGGGCTGAGCCGTGGCGAGGAAGGTTTAGGTCCTGTTGGTTCATGACTAACTTTATCATAATTAATCTTAGGTAAAATGTGGCTGTCATAAAAAGTGTGGCTAATAAAATGAACACCACAAATGTGGCAAGATTTGATAAAAAATTGAGTCTATGACGTGTGAACCATATACCTATAAAAGTGTGGCAAGCCACAAGTGTGGTAATGAACCAAACACATGACTAAAGTATTGTGCATGACTAAGGTTAGGCATGGCAACCTTAGGCTGGAAACCAAACATCCCCTTACTTTCAAACGAAGCAAATCGGTCCTCATTAGTGCCAATCTTAAAAGCCTCTCCATGTATACGATGGGATTGTACATTTTGTCGAAGAGTGTTCATGGCTCGGTCGACAAGGAGCTCGCTAAGTTATTTTGACAGGCCTTGTACGGTTGTTAGAAGTGTCACTTGGTCAAATGGACCGGCATTTGCTTGCCGAAGGACCGGGGTGGTCTTGGTATTATGGGATTTCGTCGGATGAACGCCGACCTAATGTTACGTTGGGTCTGGCGGATCATGCGGGGCAAGGCCGGCTTATGGCTTCAGCTCCTCTACGCTAAACACCTGAGAGGGGAACCCCTCCTCGCATGCTCCCAACCGAAAGGATCTCAATTTTAGCGCTAGAATCAAGCGATCAAGGAGGACATCTGCTTACAGATTTCCATCGTTATAGGTAATGGTGAGGGGGCCCAATTCTGGCTGGATCCATGGATAGGGAATGAACCGCCAAGAATGTGGTTCCGTGTCTTGTATTTGATCTGCACGAACCCAATTTTTCTCTTCTTCGCGGTATTCAATGTTGGGCACCGGGATATTCGTTTTCGCCGTACGTTTGGGCAGATGGAGGCCGACGAATGGCGGAGATTACATGTGGCCCTCCCACCGAGGTTACTGGCGTATCCGGACACTGTGGCATGGCGATTATCACCGCTAGGAGAGTTCTTCGTCATCTCGGCGTACACGACACTATGTCGGTCTCATGCCATCCCTTGGCTATCACACATGTGGAAGGCTGAAAGTACATATGCTCCCTTGATGGTTTTGATAAGTCATGACAACATACATTATCTCTTGGACTAATACTTTTACCTAGTATATTTCAGATATAGTCCACAAAAGAGGATTGGGTAAGGATTGTTAGGATAAGCCCCAAGGAAGGAAAGGAATATGGTTGGCCAAGCTTCAAGCTTCAAGCTTCAACAATCTGCATTTTATATTTTTTGAGAAATCAAGTTTGAGTCCATCGGAAAGCCAATACTATTGAAAGGGGATGAGATGACTATGATGATCTGGTTGCTCAAGTGCTTAGTGTTAGCCACTAAAATTACTCAAGAATTCTCTCACAAATATTCTGTCCAAACCCTAAATATCTAAAATTTGATGCTACCAACTTTATCCATTTGGCCCTACCAAGTTTTTCATCATACAAACCCGTTGCCAAACCCTAGAGTCTCGGTACCACCAATTTCCATTTCGGCAACCGAAACCAGTGCCCCCGACTCTATTTACCAACTTCTTAGAATCGAAATTTCCGAGAATTTGTCTCATCGAGTTGTGGAAACCGACTAGGCGAGCCAAAATAGGTACCACCGAGATTCATATATCGGTCTTACCGAAAAGACAAAAGTTGCCATATTTTACACTAGTCGGTCCCACCGACTTTTTCTTCGGTTTCATCGAGTTGGGCAATAATGTTGTAACGGTTGGATTTTTGAGATGCCTATATATACCTCTCCACCACCTCTCATTCGCAGAGGAAGCATTGAGAACATACAAACACTTGCTATATCCATTTTTCTGAGAGAGACACACCTACTCATGTGTTGAGATCAAGGTATTCCATCCCTATCAAATGAATCTTGATTTCTAGCGTCCCCAAGTTGCTTTCATCCAATCAATCTCTTCAACCCAAGCCAAATATTTGAGAGAGTGATTGAGTGTGAAGGAGACTATCTTTTGAAGCACAAGAGCAAGGAGTTCACCATACTATCGTATCTATTACCTTTTGGAGATTGGTGTCGCCTAGATTGGTTAGGTGTCGCTTGGGAGCCTTGTACTTCGTGCTGTGGAGTTGAACCAAGAAGTTTCTACGGGCAAGGAGATTTCCTACTTCTTAAAGATCTACCCCGAGTGAGGTCAGTTCTTCATGGACCTAAGTCGTGTTGGAATAGACATGGTTGTTTCTCCATGGACCGTTCATAGGTTGAGACCTCCGTGGACTCGCGCGACCGTTACCCTCCATGGGTTGAAGTCTCAATCAACGTGGACGGATGATAGCACCACCTATCGGAACCACGTCAAAATTCACTGTGTCAATCTTTGCGTTTGATCTTCCTAAACTCTACTCCTTACTTTGCACGTGCATGTCTTTACTTTTTGCTGCTATACTAGTACACTTGCATGTATAGGGTTTGTTTGACTTGCTATAAATGCTAAAATCTGCCAACAACTTAAACTGGAAAAATGTTAGGTTTTATTTTTTCAAGTAGTCTATTCATCCCCCACTCTGGACATCCCTTCCAGTGATCCCACAAAGGCGCATCGCCCCTAAAAATCAAGATCTTTGTGTAGGAGCTACTGTGAGACTACATTTCCTCGGGGACCGAGGTACTTATGTGGCATGGACCGGGGAATGGCAAGTGCCCATTATGCTCGGTCTCAGAGATGGGGACTCATATCCTTTTCTTATGTATAACCGCCCGGGTCAATTGTACATTCATACGCGAGGCGGCGGGGCCCGACTGGGATGCCCGGGACCTCGCGAAACTCCTCCACACAAGGGATACACAGACTACAAAACATCGCCGCTTATTGTGGCTTATTTTCGCGACGATGGCATGGACTCTTTGGATGACTCATAATAAAATGGTTATTGAGCGGGAGTTTTCAAGGCAAGCTTGTGACTCCTTCTTCAAATTCCTTGCTTTCCTACATCATTGGCACCCGCTATCTAGGCGGCGGGCCCGGGATCGACAGATCTTCATGTTGGATGCTCTTCTCGCTACTGTGTGTCACTTATCGTCTTTGTAGTGCCGCACGTCGGCTTCCACTAGGTGGATTTTTTCTCATCTCTCTTTTTTTTTGGGCATGATTGTGTTGTTGCCCTAGGTGTCGTTATGATTCTGATTGGTGTATTAGTTGTATGAACTGTTGTTTTATCTATAAAGTAGGACGAAAGCCTATTTTAAGGAAGGAAAGGGGGGAGCTAAATCCAGTATAAAATATCTACGTGAGGGAGGGTAGCTAAATCCAGGGACATATGATTTAATAGAGATTGACCGTGATCGATTCTATCACATAAAGTTATTAGTAAATAACATACGCCCGCATGAAAAGTTATGATCTGTTTAGGTTTGTTTTTCATTGTTTGAAAGGTAAAGTAAAAAACCTACTCCCTCCGTCATGGTTTAGAAGGCATAATTAAACTTGGGTACGTTTCTAAAATAGACAAGGTTTAAGGCGCGAAAGCAATTACTCCTATTAATTAGTAGTAGTAGTAGTACTCATGCATGCGCCCTTTTAATTTGTTGCTCACGCATTAGTACTAGTATTTTCTCAGTTGATTAGGCGCATTAGCATCTACACCTGCTACATCTCACAACCAATCGGTACCTATCTTGGTCCCAGAGATTTTCCAAGCGTGCCTTCTAAACCGTGATGGAGGGAGTACTAAAAAATTCCCTACTTAACTGGACCTAATTAATTGCTCACTTATTTAACAATTTGGTAATTCTTTGTATTAGTGGCTTGACTAAAAGAATTGATTCGACACTCATTCCGAAACTATTTTCGTATTAATAACTGCATGCGAACCAATGAAATGACCTACGGACTCCTCCTTTAGGGGTAAAGTTTATGGTTGTTGTTGTTGGCGCCAAACTTGCAACTAATTGAATTTGTCTTCTCTTGACATGTTATTATGTGAAGATTTGTGAAATCATACCTATTGTAGTGGATTGGTCGGCTTTGTTTGATTTTTTTAACTTCTCACCTTGAGAAGGATTATCCACGCAAATCGATCTTATGCATATTGTTGTATTATTTTCAGTGGTTGTGTTTTGGTTAAAGCTATCTTCGGTACTCATAGACTACATGCTGCATTTTTTTGGAACAGTCACCAAACAAACAATTATAAATTCAATCAAATTCCTCTTCTTCATCTGATCTACCACCAACGAATCATGGTCTTGCTCTTCATCCTCCGACCCTTGCCCATCGATGCGTCGTCCGAAGCCCACAGAACCATCGGCTTCCATCACCACCCATGTTCTTCGGCCCTATGTGTGCGCTTCATGACCTCAAAACTAGGCCGCCGGCGGCTCAGCCTTCAGTCTAAACCCTATCAGATTCTCATGCCACCAAACTCCCCCTCCCCAGCACACCTCTACACCTGAACCTATGAACCTTCGACTCCACTCCAGCGGGGACAATGATTTTTTTTAGGCATTTTTAGTCCACATACGTGACTGTGATGCTAGAAAAGACCACATGTGAATAAATTAACAAAACTATCTTCGAGGCTGGCCCTATAGGCGACACGTGGTATCTGTCGCCACAGCCGAAGGTCGTAGGGCCGCCGCCATAGCTGTGAGCCATGAAGAGCGTGCCCCCATGGGTTGTGGCGGCAACCTATTTTCCTTCGAACATTTGCATCCTCTTCCATGTGGTTCTAAGTGCAATCATGTAGTAGCTGACATGCCACAAAATGAAACCGTGCAGTGTTTCAGTGTTCTCCGTGACACAAAGTACGTGTGGACATGCGAGGAATGGCCGGACCGGTGATTGTGTTGATTCACCTGCCCAGCAGTGAGGTCTTTGAGCTTTTTCGATCACCTCTATCTTCTTCTCTTGAGGGCAAAACAATCTACTTTGGGCAGGCTTCTGAGGCTTGCTAGGTATAGCTAAGGTGTGTATCATCAGCCGGTGAATGCAAGTCTGGTTCTCTTCTACTCCCTCCATACCTAAATATAAGTCTTTTAAGATATTTCATTAGATGTCTACATACGGAGCAAAATGAATGAATCTATACTCTAAAATATGTCTATATACATCCGTATGTAGTCCATTAGTTGAATCTCTAGAAAGACTTATATTTAGGAACGGAGAGAGTATTTCAGTTTCTTCTTACACCAGTATCCAAACTGCCACTTCTTAATAAGACTAGAATTCAGAGAGGCTCACTCAAATAGGCATCCACATGTGTGTCATTAAAGAACAAACTATTTGTTAATACAACAATTCATTATTTAATCTGAAGGGTGGTATAGAACCGCACAATAGCAAGAGAAGAGCTTGCCGCCACATCCCCTGGCAACAGGCTTCACGTGGGTGCGTTACCCGTCCCCTCCTCCCGGAGTTTCCTTTGATGCAAGGGGTGCCACCATGTGCCGTGGCAGGTACTACGTGTCGCCTGTTGGGCTTGCTGTCATGATAGTTTTTTTTTCGATTCCATTAACAAGTGCTATTTTCTAGCAATACATTCGTGCATGGTCTAATATGACAAAAAATGAAAACATAGAGGAGGTTGCACGTATTCGATGGAAGCCCGTTTTTTCAGGCACATAAAGAATAGCAAACACGCACTTTTATTTTCTTTAGGGAAAACACACTTTTATTCATATCAATATTGTTACACAAGGCGAACAACCTATGATCGGATGATTAGAGGGACTGTGGTATCCCCAGCTCATCAGGGTTAAAGTCCTGATATTTTCATTTACTAGGACATATGCCCGTGCGTTGCAACGGGAAGGAAAAGTTGACGTGCATATGCAAACACAACACTCCATGCGTCGATACGAAGGAAAACTAATCGTTTCATCCTTCAAAACGCCCAACCGATGTAGCACGACATCCGAACAGTGTCACCGTCGGCTAGCAGGCGCACAAATCGAGGTTTAGAAGAAATGTGGGGACCATATTATTCTCTCTTTACAAAGTATTATTAGACTGATAGACTACTTATCATGTCTGTGCGTTGCTACGAAAAAATATCATGTGACGTAATAATATGAAAACATACAAATTATTATTGCGGATATAATAATGTTGTTACAAAAAAGAACGTAGATGAGTGTCAATTATTCAAGTATTGATCCATTACGGAGTAAATTATACCTTGAGAGTAAAAACAACATATCACGTGCTTAAGCCATCACTACATGTTATGTTTTTTAAGCTAGGACAAAAAAATGAAAATAATATGTCAACAAAATAAGATAAGAAGGGGTGTGCGGGCACGGGCTCGGAGCTTCGGACAACAGGGCATGGTTGGCGGGAGTTGCAGGAAGTGGTGAGCAGCAGGGACCCACTTACAGCCGCTCACTCACTCACTGACAACAGCCGGCCTCCCCGACTCCTCCAACATCGCGTGGAGAGGAGCTCCTATGTGCTTCCGAGCCGCCTCTTTGAGCAGGCCATCTCTCTCTAATCTCCCATTCTCCTTCTTCTCTCTCTAATCTCTTTTTCTTCACGGAAGAGAGTCGCACATGGAACACAACCTGAGCGCCGCACCTTGGAGTTCGCCGCCTTCGGCGACCTCCTCAATCTGTCCGCTTGGCCGCCGGATCCAAGTCAGAACAACTGGATCCGTCGCCAAGACCTCCAAGTGCCGCCTCCTGCGCGTTGTCCATAAACTGGAGGTGCCTGTCCGCAGGTCTATTTTTTGTATCCTACCTCGGTTGGTTCTTCGTGTCTCTCTGTTCGAGCTGGGCACATATCTCTTTCTTTTTTATTGTTGTCAATTGATGAAGCAGTTCGCGTCGGAGATCGAGAAGCTGGCGGAGAAGGTGCTGGACCTGCTGTGCCAGAACCTCGACCTGGAGCAGGGCTATCTGAAGCGGGCCTTCGCCGGGTCCAAGGGCCCGACGTTCGACACCAAGGTCAGTAGCTACCCGCCGTGCCCGCTGCCGGACCTGGTCGACGGCCTACGCGCGCATACTGACGCCGGCGACGTGATCCTGTTGTTCCAGGACGACCAGGTCAGCGGGCTGCAACTCCTCAAGGACGGGGCATGTGTGGAGCCGCTGCCGGCGTGAAAGGGTTCGCCAACGTCAGCCACCAGTGGTGAACCAATTTAATTAAGCGGCACTGGTGACCGGTGGTGATTGTCCGGGGTGTTTTATGTAAAAACCGAAACATTTTTTAACTTAAAAATAGAGTGCGGGTTCCATTACCAGAAAAGAGGAGGGCCTTTTTGTAAAAATGCCTCGGCGGGTTTTTCGACAGAAGCGATAGCCTCTTTATTATTAGGTATAGATTTTTGCATTTTTTTCAGGATTTTTGGGGATGCGCATTCTGTGGAAAGAAACGTTTCCGTCGACAACGAGACGCCTTCGTAAAGGGCGGTGTTAGGCGCCGGCGCGCCGGCCCGAGGGCTCGCGCCGGTCGCGCAGCAGCCGACAGATCAGGGCCCTCTAACCGTCAGATCTGGTCGCGCGAGCCCCCACCGCCCGCCATCCTCGCACGCGTCGCCGTCCCCGCACGCGCCTAGCCCGCGCCGACGCCCCAGCACGCGCCGACCGCCTCGCCTCACCTCCTCACCGCTGGCCGCCCTCCACCGCCGGTCGCCGCCGGTCGTCGCCCTCGCCGCCCTCACCTATGTCGCCTTTCTGTGCATTTCTAACCTCCGTGGATGTAGCAGCGTGCGCTCATGGTTGCAACCCCTTGTAAAAAAATACGGTTGCAACAAAACAGAACGAAAAATATAGTAAAATTGTATAATGGTTGCAGCATTTCCCATCATGGTTGCAACTCGCCCATGTCAACGGTTGTAGCAAAAACAAAATACGGTTGCAACAACAAAAAATGACTGATGTAGCAAATTTGTATAATGATTGCAACATTTTCCATCATGGTTGCAACTCGCCCATGTCAACGGTTGTAGCAAAAAAACAATACGGTTGCAACAAAAAAGAATGACTGATGTATCAAATTTGCATAATGGTTGCAGTATTTTTTCATCATGGTTGCAACTCCGCCTACAAAACTCCGGCGAAGTTTGGTTGCAACTCTCATGGGCGTGGTTGTAACTTCTTTTATCAACGGTTGAAGATTTTTTTATGCCGTTTGAAGCTTTTTGCACACCGCTTGTAGCTTTTTTTAATACATGCATACACACAGACCAGTCCATGGTAGAAGGCAGCCATGTCATCTCCCCTGTGGCTCGGCCCGAGCACCGACGATGGTGATTTTGCAGCAGCGCCAGCGAAGGGTACAAGGGTGTGCGGCGGTGCCTGCGGGGGAGGGGGCGACGGCGGCATGCACAGAGGAGAAGCACGCGACGGCGGCGCCTGCACGCGGGGAGGGGGCGACGACGACTTGCGCAGAGGGGAAGCACACAGCGGCGGCGCCTGCGCGGGGGGAGGGGGCGACGGCGACCTGCGCGGGGAGGAAGCACAAGACGGCGGCGCCTGCGCGGGGGGAGGGGGCGACGACGACCTGCGCGGGGGGCAGGGGACGCCCGCGATCCGCCCAGATTGGACGAACGCGGTGCGTCCGGCCGAAACGGTTAGGCCGGCGCGCCGTGTATAAACGTTTTCCCTTCGTAAATCATAAGATAATATGTCGTCTCAGTATTTTGAAGGTGCTCACAGAGAAAGGATGTGCATACATGCATTCATAGGAATAAATATATGCGCGTATATATAAGGGAAAAAGCTAACGCTCTACCGGCTGATCGCGCGGAGAGCTCCGTCTCCCACACAACCGTTGAATCGCTTGATCCATGCTTGATCAGGCATGTTCTTTTGCATTGTCTGTTATTTCTCTTGTTGTTTCTGCAACAGGGTCAGTGTTGCAGAAAGAGGAAGGAATTATTTTTTACAACGAAGCGATTGTTTCAGAAACTCGAGCGTTGTCTCAGGAATTACCAAGTGCCCAGTCGAAGCGCGCGTAAAGAAAAAAAAACTGCAACAAAGCGATTGTTTCAGAAACTCGAGCGTTGTCTCAGGAATTACGGGTGACCAGCCGAAGCGCGCACAAAGAAAAAAAACTGCAACAAAGCGATTGTTTCAGAAACTCGAGCGTCGTTTCAGGAATTACTGGATGCCCGGCCGAAGCCCCGCGTGTGGATCGGCTGGATGAAGATAATCAAACGGCTGTAAAGGTGGCGGATCATTGGAAATAATCCGTCGGTGGACGCGTAGCGTTGTCCATATATAAGTGCTTGCATAGTAGTACTATGTTAAAAAAACATTGTTACACAAGGAGGGTTAATAGGATGTAACACGGTTTGCACGTACGGTACTTCTTCCTTTGCAATTGCTATATAACTGCCCCCAAAAGACGATAAGTGTACAAACAAAACATTCAGCAAACGTTTCCTCAAAAAAGAAAAAAAAAATCAGCAAACTATATCGGACCGTGACCGACGACTTTAGAAAGAGTAGCGCTCACATCTCTCGAACATAATAAAGGCACCCTCGTTTTCTTCAGTTTATTTAGGTCGCATGCATGGGTGCTCGTACATACGTTCAAACGAGGTCCTCTCTCATCAGGCCAGCGAAGTCGTCGGCGTGTTCCTTGGTGACGCAGCTCGCGAGCAGCCGCGTGCCGGTGAGCGGCGCCGGTGCCTTCAGGACGATGACCGACGCGATGAGGTCGCAGTTCACTAGCGGCCCGGCCGTCGTGGGTGTGCCGTACCCGTAGTCCACGTCGGAGAACCCGAGCTTGCTCCAGTCCGACACGTACACTGACTCGTAGTCGAACGTCATCTGGAACGGGTCGCGGCCGCCGGTGCGGCACTCGGCCCAGCTCAGACATTCCTCCGCCATGCGCCGCTTCGCTTCGCGTACCACCCGGACAATCTCGACCACCGAGGAGCCGGCAACCATCTCCGCCGGCGCCGACACCTTCACCGGGAAGATGGCGTTGCCCCAGTATCCCGGCTCCAGCTTCAGCACGTGGCGGGCGCTGGCGAAGAAGCAGAGCTTGACGTCCGCGCCGGGGACGACGACCGAGCCGATGGCCCGGGTCCGGCACTGCCAGAGTTTGGCGATGACGATGTCGAAGCCGGAGCAGTGCTTGCCGCCGGTGAAGTCGGAGTACTGCAACTTGATCTTGTCGAGGTACGCGACCGGGAAGTCAAACGCGATGTACTCGAGGGCCAGTACCGGCAGCTCCGGGAGCGGGCCGGGCTTGATGTCCGGGTCGGGGAAGCGGTCACGCCCCCAGACCGGCTTGACGCGGGGCTCGGGGAGGCCACGGGCAAGGTCGCCGACGGCGTTCAGGAACTGGGCCGCACCCGTACCGTCGGCCACCGCGTGGTTGGTGCGCAGGCCGATCACAAAGCCGCCGCAGGTAAACGTCGTCACCTGAGAGATCACAGGTTGACAACATTAAAAATTTGCACGAGTTTTTCAAGTGTATTAATGAGAGTTGCATGTATATGCAACGAATTATCACAAGTTGACATATGAACTAGTATCTGCAAAAAGAAGAGAAAAAGACATATGCACGAGTTTGGTTGCACAAACAGAAGAGAGCTGGTGTAGTGTACTATTTACTAATCGGGACCGAGAACGTGAAGACAAAACCGAAACAATGTAGTACGAAAAACAAAATAAGAACCTGTATCATGGCAAGGCTGTTTTGCGGCTCGACGGCCCAGAGCTCCGCCGTCGGGTACGGCACGAGCTGCTCCTTGCTGAGGAGCAGCGGCCGCTCCAGGAAGTTGACGTCGGCGAGCGTGCAGTTCGCGATGGCTTCGACGAAGTAGACGCCCTCGGCGGAGCACAGCACGGAGGGGCGGCTCTTGTCATCGCCGTCCACGATGCGGCCGGCGAAAGGGTAGTAGTGCACCAGCGCGTCCGCGAGGGCGCCGCGCACGACGGCCGCCGGGGGCTTCCTCTTCTTGTCTTCCGCGCCGGCGTCCCCCGTCCCGGTCACGGCGTCACGGTACACGTGCACGGACTCGACGAGGCCGCGGTGCGTCGGATACCGGTCAACCCACGCGAGTGGCAGCGTCTCCGACGGCGTCGCGGCGGACGGCCGGACGGGGCCCTCGGACACCTTGGTCACGGCGAAGACGCCCATGGTTATGTTGTGCAAGTCACGTGGTTGCCTAACTCGTTGTCAGCGGCTAAGGTTGCCTGGACTGGAGTGACACCGCCGTGCGCCATGGGCATTTATAGGAGCAGGAGAACTGCCTGCTACATTGTTTTGCCACCTCGATTGGTCGATCTCCACCACTATTTTCAACAAAAGGTTGGAAGATGCATGTTCTGGTGATGACTAATTTACGTTTTATTCTCCCGCGGAATGCGAATGCACAACGGTAATTCAAGTGGCGATTAGTTGGGGTCGATGGGTCGTGGAGTATTATTTTGAGAGAATGCTTGTTACGGACGATTTCAATCAATAAAACTTACCTTTACCCCTCGAAAAAAGAACATAGAATTTACAAACGTTTGTTTTAATAACCTTCTAAATTAATTTACACTCGCCTGTGAATTCAACTGAGATGCTGAGGTCAAAAATAATAATTCAACTGAGATGGACGCCTTCACCCCCCTATTGCAAATCATATTCCATCACGCCAGCTTGCATGTAGAAAAGATAACCTTCAAACTCATACTCGAGTGAATGCAAACAAAAAAAACACTTAAAATTGAAGGATGGAGGGATATAAAAAATGAGCACAAGCCATAAAATTGAAGACCGTTGAATCAGTGTGCTACATCATGGAGATGGATGAGTTTTTTTGTTTTATGAAATTTTGCGTAGGAGGGATGAGTAGGTCCTATTACTTGTCATGTGTTTGGAAGTTATTTATCTAAGATGATAACAATTATGTAGTATTGGTTAGCTTTTCATGTGCTAAAATGTGATGAGTTATTATATGACTACATATAATGTGGTTTTATATGATTATGATGATGATGAGTAAGCCGTAGTACTTGTTGTGAGAATCGGGGCTCCGGGGAACCAATAAGGTTTGAACTCAGGGGTGCGCAAGCTCTTCATCCTTACTCTACATCGCTACCTCGCGGCGACGCTCCGGCGTAATCGAGCTAGGGAAGAGGGACATCAGACACTAGTGATTATCCAGGTTCGGGCCACCTCTCGGTGTAAAACCCTACTCCTCTTCTTCATGATTAGGTGGGTGCAAAAGAGATCACAAGAGTCGTCCTCTCTATGGTGGTGACTTGTCCTCTTTTTATACCGGCCCTGGTCCTCTTCCCTCAATAAACCCGGCGGGAAGGGTTGCCACAACAGTTAGTTTGAAGGGGGACAAGATCGCAACCTATCCTGGCAAAAGCAGTCTCCGCCTGCAAAGGCTCCTGTCGTGACGCATTGGTGGGCTTGGTGGTGACATGCCGTTTTGGCGATCTCCCCGTCCTGGTCTCCTTGCACCGAAGAGGCAAAGCTTTAGGGGTCGCTTTGGTAACCGGCGATGGCCCTGCTCCCTTAGCACGAAAGGGGAAAGCTTCCTTATCCGTGCCAACCAGTACGCCTCGTGGCGTCGCCTGACGCCGCATGCGTCATCCATGTGACTCCGCAGGGCCGCCCGACCCGCTGAGCCGTCCTAGAGTGAACCCCCCCTCGCGCGAGGGCCTTGTGGGAAGCCCCAGGAGAGCCCCTCGCGAGGCAGGGCTTGGCGCGGAGCCTGCCGACGTCCGCAGGAATCCTCCTCGCGAGGGACTTCGTCAAGAGGACCAAAGATGGATCACGTCCGGTCTCCGACGTGAGTTCCGCTTGGGCCTACAAGCAGACGGGCCTGGGTAGCCCTGGTCTAACGGGCCCGACACTTGTCATGTTCTAGAATGATGATGAGTTATTATATGAGTACATATGATGAGTTGTTATATGATTACGATAATGATAAATTTTTATATGGCTATGAATGGTGAGTTATTATATGACATGGATCAGATTAAAGTGGATGATCCAAGTGACAAAATTGAATTAGTAGGAAGATATGATGTTGGGTCGACACACAAGTGTCGAATGAAGGCAATGCCTATCAATAAAATTGGACTTGATATGCACTGCTTTTATTTTACACTTGCGTGCAGTCCTAACATCATATTTACCTACTAATTCAACTTGGTCACTTGGATCTATTCACTTTAAGCTAATTCGTG
The DNA here is from genome assembly GCF_904849725.1 of Hordeum vulgare subsp. vulgare. NCBI lineage: Eukaryota > Viridiplantae > Streptophyta > Magnoliopsida > Poales > Poaceae > Hordeum > Hordeum vulgare. Next base: position 495,381,362 of record NC_058524.1, on the reverse strand, counting down.
TTTTGTCCACAACCTCTTCATTGATACTGTATAATGGCTTATAATTATAAAAAAAATGAAATATGTAGTAATAGTAGTGGTGAGGCGCCACAAAAGGCACAACCTCTATTTAGAACTAGCGTCGACCCAACCCAATGCTACTGCTAGCACAAGTAGAAATAGTGCGGGAAAGGCACATCGCTACTCCTAAATGTTAGTTGTAGCGAGCTAGCAGTAGCTCAGGTACGTGCGCTACTGCTAGGATTTTCCCTAGTAGTGGTTCATTATGCAAGTGTTAGTGAAGCGAAGATAATCAATATAATTTTTTCTCTCTAGTAGATAAAACAACTTTGCAACACTCAATTCTATTTATTATAGACAACACTTGCTTATAGGCAATGCACAAAATAGTTTACTTTGATAAAGCCAAAGAACATAAATTAGGGAGTCAAAGGCATGTAGAAAAACATGATGCTATAGTGCTCATCAACATACCCACAATTATCTCCACCTCGGGGATCTCAAGCACATTATTTAAATCAATGTTTGCTAGAACTTTGGTTGCCACGTGAAGGGGATTATGCAAAAAAAACGATCAAGTATACAATTTCGTTGTCTTCATTTAGGAACTATGTATGATAATTTTCTCTTTCGAACTTTATGATCAGTTCCACGCATTTACCACATGCACTCCTATTCAAGAGAAAGTCAGATAATATTTTATTGTAGTGTTGCCACTATGTAGGGTAACAAGCTCATAGACAAAATCCGAGTTGTAGCTCTATTGAATCATTCATTGGCTAGCGGAGTCCTCATCTTAATATCAAGAAAGGTGACGAAGTCACATTTACACACATATATGTGCATAAAGTAGCAAGGCCCATGGACCAACGAGAATCTGTAACACCGTGAAAGAGATACAACACAAATTTTTAGCATAATCTCATTCACCCTTCAACTAAAATCCTCTAGAAAATTTAATCCACGAGTGCTATCAAGTCTATTATAATTAACAACATGGGGTTGAGAATTTCAAACATTATCTACTCTACAATTATCATAACTCCCAATTTCTTGAAGCCTTTATCTTGTGCAAAGTTATTCTTGGTTAAGTTCATTTCATTTTAAAAGCTGTCACATGACAAGTCTTGGTTATCTAGATTAAACAGAACAAAGGCTATGAAATCATTTCAGCTACTAGAACAAAAGTTCTATTTTAATTATCAAGACTTACTCCCTCTTGCACAAATCACACACACTACTACTACATCTACTCTAACTATTTCATGTGCAAAAGATGGGAGTCATAGGACATACCTTCATGATTGTGAATTTACACACTTCTCTTCCTCATTCTTGCATTCCTCGTGTTTTGACAGAGATCAACTCCTCTAAATACAAAAATGAAAATGAACTCCAAGCGGCAAGAGAAATAAGAACACAACAAAGCTCATTCGTTTTATGGGGTTTTGAAAACTAACTTGTAAAAAAATTGCAGAGGTAAAAAGAAAAATCAAATTAAATGAAAGGCAAAGTATTGGAACAAACCAACATGAGTGTTTTGAAGCTCCTTGAGCTTAAGTACAACCTCATTACACTTTATTCAGATACCACCACATCTTGATGGAGAATTGGTAGTGACCTCTGATACATCTCCAACGTATCTATAATTTTTTATTGTTTCATGCTATTATATTACCTGCTTTCGATGTTTTATATGCATTAATATGTTGTTTTATATTATTTTTGGGACTAACCTATTAATCGAGAGCCTAGTGCGAGTTTCTATTTTTTCCACGTTTTTGAATATTGCAGATAAGGAATATTAAGCGGAGTCCAAACGGAACAAAATCTCCTAAAAGATTTTTCTTGGACCAGAAGACTCCGAGGAGACTTGGAGTAGGGTGCAGGGCATCTGCTGGGAGGCCACAAGCCTGCAGGGAGCGCCCTGGGGGGTGGGGGTGGTCGCGCCCCTTGGCTTGTGGCCCCCCTGCAGGTATGCTAACCTTATTCTTTGGCCTATAAATTCCCAAATATTCCCGTATCGCCAAAAAGAGCCACAAAAACACTTTGACGCCGCCGGGAGCCTGTGTTCCCGAGAGATCCAATATGGGAGCCTTTTCTTGTAATCTGCCGAAGAGGGAATTGATCACGGAGGGCATCTACATCAACTCCATTGCCCCTCCGATGATGTGTGAGTAGTTCACCACAGACCTACGGGTCCATAGCTAGTAGCTAGATGGCTTCTTCTCTCTATTTGATCTTCAATACCATGTTCTTCATGCACTTCATGGAGATCTGTTCGATGTAATACTCTTTTGAGGTGTGTTTGTCGAGATCCGATGAATTGTGAGTTTATGTTCAGATTATCTACGAATATTATTTGAGTCTCTTTTGAATTCTTATATGGATGATTCCATATCTTTGCAAGTCTCTTTGAGTTATTGGTTTGGTTTGGCCGACTAGATTGGTAATTATTGCAATGGGAGAAGTGCTTAGTTTTGGGTTCAATCTTGCGATGTCCTCACCCAGTGACAAAATAGGGGTAGGGAGGCACACATTGTATTGTTGCCATCAAGGGTAAAATGATGGGGTTTTCATCTTATTGCTTGAGTTTATCCCTCTACATCATGTCATCTTAGTTAATGTGTATAATGCACCAAGAGTGTATCTTTCCCTTTTTGGAACCTTGCCTATGTGGGTCCAACTTGTCATTGACATGAAAGCTATCAATGCATATGATTTCATGTGTCACCTTGTTTATTCTTGTTTGCATGCATGCATTCCATATCATTCCATGTGTTATGTGTGATGCCTTGTGATCTTTGTGTTGGTGTCATCCATGGTGGTGTAGATGTGATATGAGATGCTCTTGATAGTGTGTGTGAGAGTTGGAGTGTTGCATTTCTAGTAGTAAGGCTATGTGGTGGTATTAGGTTTTAAAACCTTCCCTCTCCCTTTTATACCAAGGCCAAGTTTCACTTGAGCCTACCCTGTTTTTAAAATGCCCATGTGTTAGCTTTGTTTTGTGGTGAATTGGAGATTTGGTTTTGCTGATTTGAATAGGTGTTTTAAATGGTGCAAGCAATTACAAAACAGACCCTACAATTCTGTTTTGTAAATATTTACTTGCTCCTAAAATCTTGTTTCTATTTTTATTAAATAGGGCATAAATTCTATGTCCAGGGGTATGCTTGTTTTATTTTTATCATCTATAGTTTAGGCTATGCTTTTATTTGTTTTTCTGGTGTTGCTAGTAAATAGAAACCCCCAGGAGTTTATCTTTCTTATGTGGCGCCTCAGGTGGGCTTTCTTCCCCTTGTGCAGACCATTCTCCTTGCTGCCTCCTGCGCTAGAGCCTAGCTGCGCGTCCCTCCTCCTACGTGACGCCGTTCCACCCCCGCGCCTGCTTTCCGTCCTGCTCCAGAGAGAGAGAGAGAGCGAGCCGCCGTGAGGGCACAGACGTCGAGGCCCCCATAAAATGTAGGCATTCGTGCCCTCCCTCATTAGGGTTCCTCCTTTCCCCATCTAGCGCCGCCACCATCTCCCTCCTTCTCTCCTTCCCCTCAGGTAAGCTGTGCAGATCAGTAACAGAGAGAGGAGAGAAGTGGTCGCCGATGTCTACCCCTGGTCCCGTCGTCGTCCGGCGCCGCCGCCATGTCCAGGGGCTCGGGGATGCACCCCGCGCTCCATTCCCACCATCGCTGAGGTCGAGGAGCGACCTCACCGACGGGCAAGAGCTCACCAACGGCTCGGACCCGGAGTTCTTCGTCCTCTACTTCGGTCTGCAGCAGGCTCTCTTCGTCAGACCGTCTACTTCCTCTCCAGCCAGCCTCTTCTTCCCGATTGGTCCCTCTTCGTCCTTCTCCGAGGTGAGATAGCCTCTTCTCTCCCTTCCCCCTCGGATGGATCGTCCTAGGTCTCACCAGAGTACCTCTGTCCCGAGAGGGTGGACAAATGCAGTGCATGTGTCGTGTGTGGCGTGCTTGGTTGAGCAGAGCAGGGGCTTTCCCTCGCAGTAGCAGCGTCGTAGCGTAGTGGATCCCCCCTCGTCATAGCAGCTGCAGTAGAAGAGAGCACACCGATGATCTTCCCTGTCGGCATCCCTGCGCAGGCAGAGCACATCAAACTTCCGTGGTAGAATACCTGGTAGACTTCCTCCTCTTTGTCAGATCCCAATGAGTGTCCCAGTGGTTAGCCGTGCATGCCTGGGTTCGAGTCCCAGAGAGAGCACCCCCTTTGTTTTCGTTTTTCGGCACAATGACAGATACAGTAGATGCAGAGCAGTTTAACCTGCTTGGCAACCCTTCCCTTTCTAACCAGTGCAGGTTAGCAGAGTGGTTTGGGTCTGTGGCTAGTACGAGGGGATCCAGGGTTCGAATCCTACCCCCTCTTTTATTTTATTTTTTCCCTTTGCATTTTGTGCTGTAGACCCTTTGGCTTGTTGTAGATTTTGCTGTGGTGTGCTTACACCATGGGGGAATTTTATCTCCCCTCAAAACAGCATGTGGTGCCTAGAGATGTTGCTAGTTTGTGAATATATATGATGGTGTAGGCTTGTGTGGGTGTGTAGGTTTACTTGGTTTTGTGAGCATGTGCGTAGATATGTTCTTGGTAGCTATGCATGTGTAGATGGATTTGCATGTATCATATGTAGATTCATGTGTGTGTGTGCACCTTGTGGGTGTATGGCACTAAGGTGGTGTTTCCTTGTAGTGCAAGTGCTTGTTATGTGTGAGGGTGTGTGTCCATGTGCATGGTGATGGACTCATTCCCATGGGGTGATGTGAGTGTGTTTGTGTGCTCATTGTGTGTGTGTCTCAACCATGTCATGGCAAGATATGACTTGATGAGCACATGTGCAAGATGACATGTGTAGGGTAGAAGTGCTTATGTGAGTTAAGTTAGTAGTGACATCTATTTAGCTTATGTAGGTGCTTTAATTATGTTGTGTTTGTCTCATGTGATGGTGTGGTGGTGTGCCAAGGCACATGGGCATGATGTCTACCCCTCATGTGCCCATTGATGTTGTGGTCATGTGCAAGAGCTTGAATAGGTGTAGTTCTAGTGAATAGCACATGTGATGAAACACTATTCACTATATGTGATTCTATGTAGATTTTATTTTCTAGTTTGTGCTCAATTTTTCCAAGAAAGTGCATAGGTTTTATATATGTTTTTGGGGTAGAATCTTCCCAGGAATCCATTGGTGAAGTCAGTTTTGCCATTGGAACACTTTCCGGAGATGACTTATTTCAGTTTTGTTCTATGTTTGGAGCTTGGTTCCATGAGATGTGGTGAGCCCAATAGTTTGGTTCTTGGTTGTGGTAGTTAAGGGTGACCCCCTCTACCCCATGTTGGTTTTGTTTCATGTTTAGGAACTCATATGTGCAAGTGGTGCTTAGTAAAAGTAGGCATGTGGCTGAAATGCCAGATTAGTGAAAATCTGTGATTTTCACTAAGTCTGAGAATCTGTTTATATTTTCTTCTCCTGTTGATCAGCTTGTGCAGGTCCATGTGTTGTGATTCGGCCTTAGCTTCCAACTAGGAAGTTGTAGCTTTTATGTTTGTCTAGCACTCTGTAAATTTTCATTCCATTTGGAGTCCTGTAGATATTGTTTTGGGTGCTGTAAAAATGCTTCAAAGCATAAACAAATAGTGAGAATCTGGAATTTTCACTAAGTCCCTCAGAACTGATATTTTTGGCCAAGTTAGTAGCTGTGTAAGTTTGTGTGTGTAACTCCTTTGTGTGATCTTTTTTGCTTGTGCTTGAAGTACCCTTGGATAGCTACTGCCACATATCTTATTTGGCTTATTTGGGTGGTTGTAGGTGACATGCATGTAGCTCTCAAAAGGCTATGACGCTGTTTATGGCAGATTGTGTAGTTTTGGTGTTTTGATGATTGTGAGTGCATCGATGATGGTGTGGTGTTCTTCTTAGCACCACCCCATCCATGTTGGTTTGTTTTATGTCTTGGCAACTTGGAAACACTAGGGTTATGCCATTGGAGTGTGTGGTGATGTAATTGACACGTAGCACTTAATTTCTTGTTTCGTTGTTTCCCGTAGATCCATAGCTCCGTTTGTAATGTTCTTTATATGGTTTTGCATCGTTTTCACGTGACGCATCTGATCATGTCATTCTCATGCATGTCAAGATAGCTTAGGGTGCATTTCTGTCCAGGAACATGTATTTACTTCTCATGCTTGTGCTAGTGATATAAATAGAGATGCATGTTCATTTTCATATCATGCATCATGTGCTTGTTGCATCTTGAGGTGCTATTTTTCATTGGATGTTATTTTTATGTTGGGTATCACCGGGATCGGAGAACGAGTACGTGGATTCGGGAGAGTACGTGCAAGACGAACAAGAGTAGTTCCAAGCTGAGGACATCACAGGCAAGATGATATGACCTTGATTCCATCTCTAGACTTGTTATGCTAGATTACGTTTCCTTGTCATATGCTCACTGCCTACCACTGAAATAATTGCCTCCTGAATTGCCATGAAACCCAAACACTTATCCCTTCCTAGCAAATCTGGAATGGCTAAGTAGGCTTTTCTAAGCTTCTAATGTTAGTGTTGCTAGATGCAGGTGCTTTGTCTCATGTGATAACATGAACTTGATATCATTATTTAAATATGTTATTTAATTAATGCACCTATATAGTTGGTAAATAACGGATGGCCTAGCGTTTTCGCCGGGTGTTTTGTTCCGTTATTGCCGCCATAGTTACCGGCTACCGGTGTTTGATTCCATAATGATCGCTCCTAACACGTTTGGGGTTGTTATGGGGACCCTCTCGATAAATCGCGTAGTGTTAAGACTTGTCCGACAGGACCCAACATTGGTGTTAATTTGCTAATCACTTAATAATAATCTGCATAGGGAATAGCTACCCCGAGGAATTAATCAACAACCCGGGCCAGTGCTCCTCGTGAGTGTTGGTCCAAACTGAGCATTGTTCGGGGCCAACTCAGCGCAACTTGAATGATTTCTATCAGGACATCGGGCGCGTAGCTCATGCATCGTGTTCTGAGACTGAGATACCGGCTCTTATCAGGGTCGTCGACACGACGGGAGGTCCTGCTAGTCTTGTCTTACCTTAGCGATATATCTTGCGTATAGGAATCCCGGTGAAGCTTTAGTTCTCCCCGGAGTTGAGGTTTTCCTCTAAGGAATCCGACGAGATCACAAGATTCATGATAGAGGATTACTTTGCGGCTCGTGTACGTTTGTGATGGACTAGTTGGAGCACCCCTGGAGGGTTTAATCTTTCGGAAAGCCGTGCCCGCGGTTATGTGGCAACTTGGAATATTTGTTAACATCCGGTAATAGACAACTTAAACATAATTGTAATAAAATTGCCAACTGTGTGCATAACTGTGACTGTCCCGTTCGAAGATATCTCTTCGATCGGGAACACGGTGGGGTTATGATTGACATAAGTAGGTGTTCAGGATCACTTGGTGATCAGTTAATCATTGATCGCTAGTATAGAGCACCTTCAATTCACGTCCTATGTAAGTTAGCCACTATAAAGCTTAGGATGCTGCAACCTATATACTCCACCTTTCCAACCTAATAACTAGACTAGTTCTGGCACCGAGGTCATAGATTGCTAAGTCCCCGTGGCTCACATATTCCTTCACAACACCAACAGGTTCAGGTACCCCCGAGACAGGTGATCCCGATGGGACGCAGCTGGCGTGGCAGTACGATGAGCAGAACGACCGCCTGTACATGAACTATCCAGAAGACTGATGAGTGATCGTGATCATGGGCAAGCATGCAGGGTAGCATAGTCATTTCTCATGTTTTGTAGTCCGTAGCGGAAATACCTTGTTTGGATGCGTGATGTAACTCTAATATATTTATGAGATGACAGTTGAATCCCTTATTGTCATTCTTCTATATTTATGTACGTGCTATGTTACCGTGCTTGCGAAATACTTAGATGTGTTTGTTTCCAATTCGGGGCCTTGTTCCCCAAATCGGACAGGACCGCATGTTAGTTGTTACAATGCATTACTCTGTTCTTCATGAACTTAATACTCTAGATGCATGCAGGAGTCGGTTTATGTGTGGAGTAATAGTAGTAGATGAAGAATCGTTTCGGTCTACTTGATATGGACGTGATGCCTATATGCATAATCATTGCCTTAGATATCTTCATAATTATTTGCTTTTTTATCAATTGCTCGACAGTAATTTGTTCACCCACCGTATTATTTTTCTACATGAGAGAAGTCTCTAGTGAAACCTATGGCCCCGGGGTCTATTTTCCATATTATATTTTCAGATCTATAAACCAAAAATACCAAAAATACTTTGCTACAATTTATTTACTTTTGTTTCCGCATTCTTTTATATCTATCTCTATCAGATCTCATCCTTGCAAATAACTCTGAAGGGATTGACAACCCCTTTATAGCGTTGGGTGCAAGTGTTTGATTATTTGTGTAGGTACTACTATTGGGGCCTTGCTTGTTCCTCCTACTAGATTGACACCTTGGTTCTCAACAAACTGAGGGAAATACTAATCTACTTTGCTGCATCACCTTTCCTCTTAAAAGGAAAACCAACGCAAGCTCAAGAGGTAGCAAGAAGTATTTCTGGCGCCGTTGCCGGGGAGGATACATGGCAAGATCACGCCTACCAAGTACCCATGACAAACTCATCTCTTGCATTTACTTTATTTGCCATTTGCCTCTCATTTTCCTCTCCCCCACTTCTAAAATGATTTTCAGAAAATATCAAAAAGATTTGCCTTATTATTTGCCCTTTTTTCATTCGTCTTTTTGTTTGCTTCTTGTTTGCTTAAGTGTTAGATCGCTTGAACTCATGGCTGGCCTTGCTACTATCGCTAGTATTCATGAGAATGAAGTTCTTAATTTTAAGCAAAGGGAGGGAGAAAACTTAAAAGATGCTTGGTATAGAATTTGTAATGCTCAAAATAGATCTATTCGCACGCAATCTAATACCGTTCTCCTTCATAATTTTATGTGGGTGTCTCTCCTTGGAATAGATATGTTTTGGATACCATTATGGGAGGAAACTTCTTGGGTAGCCATACCTTTGATTCTTATAATGCTATGACAAATCTGGTAGGTTCACCCCCACTCATGATTAATGAAACAATATTAACCTTGGAACATGTGATGCGAAGGCTTGATGTTATTGAAAATAAATTAACTACTGTAGAGCTCATTGAAAACTTGGACAAAAATATTCATAATCATATTACTCAATTTGGATCTAAGCTAGGAGTTACTTTTAAAAAACCTAAGGGAAAAGGAACCCATAGTTAATGAAAAACTGGATCAAGATTCTTCTAGAATTGGAAAGCTTGAGGACATTATTACCAACTTGGGTTCCGCCTTTGCCTCTATTCAGAACACTCCTCCTCCTAAGACTGCCAAGTTTGTTTATGTTCCTAAAAATAAGGGTGAATCCTCTAGAAAAAGTGATGAAGATCTTAAAATGATAAGCGTTCACCCTAGCTTTATTAGGGAACTCATTACTACAAGTGAAATTCTGGATTTTTCACCTAGGAGTATGATTATTGATAAAACCAAAGGATCTTCTATAATTCACAAGTCTGCAATTGAGGAATTTCATACCAAATATGACAATACCTAGATCTATTGCATTATGCCTAGCTAGGGGCGTTTAACAATAGCACTTGTTGGGAGGCAACCCAATTTTATTTGTTTTGCTTTTGTTTTTTCCTCTGTTTGTGAGTGCTGCACACATTATTACCTCTATAATAATTGTGTTTACTTGTTTTAATTAGTTTTTGATCCAAGTAAGACCTTTGGGATGGTCTACGGTGCTTGCAAGTTGATTTTGCTGAAAAACATAAACTTTTGCCCTCAGTCCAAGAATTCTATAAATTCACCGGAACATGCTTTTGATCTGAATTTTTACACAAGATTGGTTTAAAAATTGCACAGATCTTACTAATTGTTAAGAATTTTTGGAGTTATAGAAGTATACGAAGTAAACAAATTTCTACAAACTATTCTGTTTTTGACAGATTCTGTTTTCTTTGTGTTGTTTGCTTATTTTGATGAATCTATGGGTTGTATCGGGGGGTATGAACCATGGATAAGTTGGAATATAGTAAATATTACATCAATATAAATAAAGAATGATTTCACAACAGTACTTAAGTGGTGATTTATTTTCCTTATACTAACGGATCTCATGAGCTTTTTGTTGAGTTTTGTGTTGTGACGTTTTCAAGTTTCGGGTAAAGATTTGATGTACTACGGAATAAGGAGTGGCAAGAGACTAATATTGGGGATGCCCAAGGAAACCCAAGACATATTCAAGGATACCAAAGAGCCTAAAGTTGGGGATGCCCCGGAGGGCATCCCTTCTTTCATCTTCAATCCATTGGTAAATTTACTTGAGGCTATTTTTATTCACCACATGATATGTGTTTTGCTTGGAGCGTCTTGTATGATACGAGTCTTTAATTTTTTAGTTTTCCACAATCATCCTTGTTGAACACATATTTTGAGAGATAGACACACTGAATCGTGAATTTATTAAAATACTCTTTGTGCTTCACTTATATCTTTTGAGCTAGGCAATGTTTCTCTAGTGCTTCACTTATATCTTTTAGAGCATGGTGGTATTATGTTTTATAGAAATTATTAAACTCTCGTACTTCACTTATATTATTTTGTGAGTTCTTTGAACAGCATGGTAATTGGTTTAGGTTATGAATTTAGTCCTAATATAATAGGCATCCAAGAGGATATAATAAAAACTTTCATATTAAGTGCATTGAATATGATGAGAAGTTTAATTCCTTGCACATAGTTTTGAGATATGAAGATGGTAATATGATAGTCATGCTAGTAAGTAATAGTGAATTAGAAGAAATACTTGTTTTAAAGCTTGTGATTCCTGTAGCATGCACGTATGGTGAACCGTTATGTGATGAAGTCGGAGCATGATTTGTTTAATGATTGTCAACCTTTGTGTGGAGGTGGGGATCGTGCTATGGTTAAATCTGTTGGGTAACGTAGCATAAATTCAAAATTTTCCTACGCCATATTCAGATCCTCCTATGGAGAGACCAGCAACGAGAGAGGGGTGAGTGCATCTCCATACCTTTGAAGATCGCTAAGCGGAAGCGTTGCTAGAACGCGGTTGATGGAGTCGTACTCGCGGCGATTCAGATCGTGGTGTGATTCCGATCTAGTGCCGAACCACGACACCTCCGTGTTCAACACACGTGCAGCCCGGTGACGTCTCCCGCACCTTGATCCAGCAAGGAGGAAGGAGAGGTTGGAGAAGATCTCCGGCAGCACGACGACGTGGTTTCAATGGAGAGACGAGGTCTCCCGGCAGGGCTTCGCCAAGCACCGTGGGAGAGGATGAAGGAGGGGGCAGGGCTGCGCCGAGGGAGAGGGAAAACAATGTGCAAAACAGCCCCAAAACCCCCACTATATAGGAGGAGGGGAGGGGGGGTGCTGCCCCTAGGGTTCCCACCCTAGGTGGTGCGGAAGCCCCCCAAATGGGAGGTGCGGCGACCAGGGCAGGGGGAGGGGGTGGCGCACCCCTAGGTGGGCCTTAGGCCCACCAGCGCCTAGGGTTTCCCCTTTTCTCCACCTCCTGCGCCATGGGCCTCTTTGTGGGTGGCGCACCAGCCCACTTTGGGCTAGTTGCCCTCCCTCTTTTGGCCCATGCTACCTCTTGGGTCAGGTGGCCCCTCCCGGTGGACCCCAGGGACCATTTCCGGTGGTCCCGGTGGTCCCGGTACACTACCGGTGACGCCCGAAACATTTCCGGTGTCCAAAACCATCCATCCTATATATCAATCTTTACCTCCCGACCATTCCGGAGCTCCTCGCGACGTCCGGGATCTCATCCGGGACTCCGAACAACTTTCGGTAACCTCGTATAACAATTCTCTATAACCCTAGCGTCTTCGAACCTTAAGTGTGTAGACCCTACGGGTTCGGGAGACAGGCAGACATGACCGAGACACCTCTCCGGCCAATAACCATCAGCGGGGTCTGGATACCCATGGTGGCTCCCACTCGCTCCACAATGATCTCATCGGATGAACCACGATGTCAAGGATTTAATCAATCCCGTATACAATTCCCTTTGTCTGTCGGTATAGAACTTGCCCGAGATTTGATCGTTGGTATACCTATACCTTGTTCAATCTCGTTACCGGTAAGTCTCTTTACTCGTTCCGTAGCAAGTCATCGTGTGACTAACTCCTTAGTCACATTGAGCTCATGATGATGTTCTACCGAGTGGGCCCGGAGATACCTCTCCGTCACGCGGAGTGACAAATCCCGATCTCGATTCGTGCCAACCCAACAGACACTTTTAGAGGTACCCGTAGTGCACCTTTATAATCACCCAGTTACGTTGTGACGTTTGATACACCCAAAGCACTCCTACCGTATCCGGGAGTTTCACAATCTCACGGTCGAAGGAAAAGACACTTGACATTAGAAAAGCTTTAGCATACGAACAATACGATCTAGTGCTATGCTTAGGATTGGGTCTTGTCCATCACATCATTCTCCCAATGATGTGATCCCGTTATCAATGACATCTAATGCCCATGACCAGGAAACCATGATCATCTATTGACTAACGAGCTAGCCAACTAGAGGCTTGCTAGGGACACATTGTGATCTATTTATTCACACATGTATTACTATTTCCTGTTAATACAATTATAGCATGAACAATAGACGATTATCACGAACAAGGAAATATGATAATAACCATTTTATTATTGCCTCTAGGGAATATTTCCAACAAAATCCTACCAACTCTTCCCCTAGGATCATGCGTCTAATACTTTGCTTCGATAACTAATAAGCTTTTTCAATAAGTATGTGAGTTATTTATGACTAATGTTGAGTTCATGGATTATACACACTCTCACCCTTCCACCTTTGCTAGCCTCTCTAGTACCGCACAACTTTCACGAGTACATTAAACCCACCTTCCTCAAAACAGCCGCCATATATTTTTCTCAAAATAGCCACCATATATACTTATTATGGCATTTTCATAGCCATTCCGAGATATATTGCCATGCAACACCACCGCCTTGTTTTTATGACACGCACCATCACTTCCATATTGCTTATAGAGTCAAACTTTGTTCTAGATATCGAGTTGTAATCTTTTGAGTTGTAAGTAAATAAAAGTTTCAAGATTTGCATTATTAGAGCATTGTCCCATTTGAGAAAAGGATGTTGGAAGCTATGATTCGCTCACAAGTTGGGATGAGTCTTCGGGCATTACAAAAAAATAAAAGAGGCCACCGAAGCACATAAAAAAATAAAAGAGGCCATAGAAGCCCATCCAATTTTTTTTGAAAAAAGGTAGTAAAAAATGAAAAAAATGAGAGAAAGAGAGAAGGGAAAATGCTACTATCCTTTTCCACACTTGTGCTTCAAAGTAGTACCATGTTTTTCATAGATAGTCTCCTATTTTGTCACTTTCATATAACTAGTGGTATTACATCTTTTCCACAACCACTTAGTTTTATTTTTGAGCTTTCACACACTTATAGCTCTAGTGCATTTGTTGCATGGCAATCCCTACTCACTCACATTAATATCTATTGATGGGCATCTCCATAGCCCATTGATATGCCTAGTTGATGTGAGACTATCTTCTTCCTTTCTTTTTGCAACCTCCTCCACATTCTATTCCACCTATAGTGCTATATCCATGGCTCATGCGCATGTATTGCGTGAGAGTTGAAAAGTTTTAGAACATGAAAAGTGTGAAACAATTACTTGATTTTCACCGGGGTTGTGCATGATTTAGATAGAGCATAGCGAGACCATATGATTTTGTAGGGATAACTCTCTAAGACCATGTTATTTTGAAAGGAAGCAATTACCTTATTAGTATGCTTGAAGTATTATTGTTTTTGTGTCAATATTAGATTTTTGTTTTCAATCATATGGATCTGAATATTCATGTCACATTAGAGAATATTACATGGATAAATATGTTAGGTAGTATTCCACATCAAAAATTCTGTTTTTATCATTTACCTACTCGAGGACGAGCAGGAATTTAGCTTGGGGATGATTGATACGTCTCCAACGTATCTATAATTTTTTATTGTTCCATGATATTTTATTATCAGTTTTGGATGTTTTATATGCATTAATATGCTGTTTTATATTATTTTTGGGACTAACCTATTAATCTAGAGCCTAGTGCCAGTTTTTGTTTTTTCCATGTTTTTAAATATTGCAGATAAGGAATATTAAACAGAGTCCAAACGGAACAAAATCTCCGTAAAGATTTTTCTTGGACCAGAAGACACCCATGAGACTTGGAGTAGGGGGCAAGGCATCTGCCGGGAGGCCACAAGCCTGAAGGGCACTCCCTGGGGGGGGGGGGGGTGGCCGCGCCCCTTGGCTTGTGGGACCCTACAGGTCTACTAACCCTATTCTTTGGCCTATAAATTCCCAAATATCCCTGTATCGCCAAAAAGTGCCTCAAAAACACTTTTACGCTGTCGGGAGACTCTGTTCCCAAGAGATCCAATCTGGGAGCCTTTTCCGGTAATCTGCGGGAGAGGGAATTGTTCACGGAGGGCATCTACATAAAATCCATTGCCCCTCCGATGATGTGTGAGTAGTTAACTACACACTTACGGGTCCATAGCTAGTAGCTAGATGGCTTTGATCTTCAATACCATGTTCTTCATGATCTTCATGAAGATCTATTCGATGTAATACTCTTTTGCGGTGTGTCTGTGGACATCCGATGAATTGTTAGTTTATGTTCAGATTATCTATGAATATTATTTGAGTCTCTTTTGAATTCTTATATGCATGATCTCATATCTTTGCAAGTTTCTTCGAATTATTGGTTTGGTTTTGCCAACTAGATTGGTAATTCTTGCAATGGGAGAGGTGCTTAGTTTTGGGTTCAACCTTGCGGTGTCCTCACCCAGTGACAAAGTAGGGGTAGGGAGGCACGCATTGTATTGTTGCCATCAAGGTTAAAAAGATGGTGTTTTCATGATATTGCTCGAGCTTATCCCTCTACATCTACTCATCTTACTTAACACGTTACTCTGCTCTTCATGAACATAATACTCTAGATGCAGGCAGGAGTCGGTCGATGTGTGGAGTAATAGTAGTAGATGAAGAATCGATTCGGTGTACTTGATACGGACGTGACTCCTATATGCATAATCATTGCCTTAGATATCTTCATAATTATTTGCTTTTCTATCAATTGCTCGACAGTAATTTGTTCACCCACCGTATTATTTTTCTTCATGAGAGAAGCCTCTAGTGAAACCTATGGCCCCCGGGTCTATTTTCCATATTATATTTTCAGATCTATAAACCAAAAATACCAAAAATACTTTGCTACAATTACTTTTGTTTCCGCATTCTTTTATATCTATCTCTATCAGGTCTCATCCTTGCAAATAACTCTGAAGGGATTGACAACCCCTTTATAGCGTTGGGTGCAAATGTTTGATTATTTGTGTAGGTACTACTATTGGGGCCTTGCTTGTTCCTCCTACTGGATTGATACCTTGGTTCTCAACAAACTAAGGGAAATACTTATCTACTTTGCTGCATCACCCTTTCCTCTTCAAGGGAAAACAAACGCGAGCTCAAGAGGTAGCAACCTCCCCCTAGCTTAGGATTTTGCAAGCCCAAACCGACGAGTTCATTGTGGCGGTTGGTCATGAACCCATCATTGGCTCCATCTGGAGAAGCTCGTACTGATGTAGGCGGACATGTCTCAAAGGGACTTGGCGAGGTTGCTCATAACATTGACGGAGACCTTAAGACTGTAGAGGTCCACATAGGTGGTGTACTCTAGTTGTTGCGGCTTTTCTTGGGGCTCCTCCTCCTCTGTATCGGTGGCCATTTCTTCTTCATCTTCTTGTTCAGGTCCCGGGCCTTCTTGGTCAAAAGCTACAACTCCAACATGTGCCATATAATGCGTTTTCCATGTTCCATGGATAAACGGTTAGCCATCAAAGTGGGCAACAAGTGTGCCACTCGAGGAATTTCTATGCAATTATGACCATGGCTAACTATTACCGTACAAGAGGTAGCAAGGACACAAATGTTAACAAGGGTGTTATCGCCAATGGGACGAAGATGATTGTAGTTGAGACCAAGGGAGTTTCCGAACATGGCGATCACTCCACTACACACAATTTCTCGTTTTGCATGTTTTGTTTGATGCGTGAGGTGTTGCAAAAGTATTGCCCCTTGGTTGGGCAAATAACCAACATCAAGGTTTGTTGCTTTCCCAAGATTTGTTGCCTTCCCAAGAATTATCATATTATCAATGTTCACCTCAGAAACTTCTCTTCGTTCCTGCAACGAGTTAGTGATAACATAGTAGAAATAATGTATTGTTGGAAATATGCCCTATAGAACATAACAGAATAGTTATTATTATAGTTCCCGTTTCAAGATAATTGTTTATTATCCATGCTATAACTGTATTGAATGGAAACACAAATGCATGTGTGGATACATAGACAAAACACTGTCCCTAGTAAGCCTCTAGTTGACTAGCTCGTTGATCAAAGATGGTTAAGGTTTCCTAGACATAGACAAGTGTTGTCACTTGATAACAGGATCACATCATTAGGAGAATGATGTGTGATACGTCTCCAACGTATCTATAATTTTTGATGGTTCCATGCTATTATCTTGTCAACTTTGGATGCTTCATATGCATTTTTATATCTTTTTTGGGACTAACCTACTAACTAAGTGCCAAGTGCCAGTTCCTGTTTTTTCCGTGTTTTTGACCATTTTGAGAGGAGAATATCAGATAGAGTCCAAACGGAATAAAACCTCCGAAAAGATTTTTTGCGGAACCGAAGATATAGAAGGAGCTTGAGAACCAAGGGAAAGGGCACCAGGGGAGGCCACAAGCCCCCAAGCTGCGGCCTGGGGGGGCGCCTAGCAGGCTTGTGGGCCCCCCGTGGCTCCTTTGCCCTACTTCTTCCGCCTATAAATTCCCTAAAAATTTGAAACCACGGGAGAGAGCCACGAAAATACTTTTCTGCCGCCGCAAGCTTCTGTTTCCGCAAGATCCCATCTGGGACACGTTCTAGTGCCCTTTCGGAGGGGGATTCGGACACGGAGGGCTTCTTCATCAACACCATTGCCTCTCCGATGATGCGTGAGTAGTTCACCACGGACCTTCGGGTCCATAGCTAGTAGCTAGATGGCTTGTTCTCTCTCTTGGATCTTCAATACAAAGTTCTCCATGATCTTCATGGAGATCTATCTGATGTAATCCTCTTTTGCGGTGTGTTTGTCGAGATCCGATGAATTGTGGATTTATGATCAGATTATCTATGAATCTTATTTGAGTTTCTTCTGATCTCTTATATGCATAATTTCATATCCTTGTAATTCTCTTTGAGTTGTGGGTTTCGTTTGGCCAACTTGATCTACAGTTCTTGCAATGGGAGAAGTGCTTGGTTTGGGGTTCATACCGTGCGGTGATCTCACCTAGTGACAGAAGGGGTAGCGATGGACGCATCGTGTTGTTGCCATCAAGGGTAAAAAGATGGGGTTTATATGTAGCGACCCGACTCAAGACGAGTCAAGCCTCTGTGTTTCTATGCCATCCCTGGATCAGTATGCTGGCACACACAGTACATCAATGTATATATCAAAGTGCAATCACATGTAAAATAGCGTAAAACTGATATATACCTTAATTATCTCAGCGGAAGCGGTCAAGGGAGTGGAGTCCCATTAAACACCAACGGCAAGTTGAGTGTAGACCGTAACCCTGAATCGTACTCTTACTCGTTGAAGAAAAAATATCTGCAACATAAGACGTTGCAGCCATGTAGGTCAGCATATTGAATATGCCGGCAAGTCACATAAGAGAGGGGGTAAAATATCATCTATACTATATTCATATATGGCAGGTGGTGTTGTAAGTTTTTAGCGTAAAGCAAATTTTCTCCTACAACAAGAGGGGCTAAAAGAAAAAAATTACTACAAGGTTGGTTGTTAATGAGATGGTTCCACCAACCAATTCTCGTACCCATGTTGTCAATAATACCCACATCAATATTATTATTTGTGTTGAGAATTTCAGATAACTTCAGTTCCTTTGGCTCAAGTTGTCCATGACTGTGGACACGGCTAATCGATTAGGTTTGAGTACTCTGCAGAGTTTTGCACACGTTCCCCACAAGATTTGATCGCTTCCGTGTATGTCCTCGCACTTCAGGGTGTTTGAAGACCGGATGATCAAAACATGGTCTTTCAACGGGTCCCTCTGAATCCCTGTCGGTGCCCATCCATTCCTACCGTTCGTCTACATCTGCTAGCACCGCCTGTCCAGAGTCGCCGCGTTGTCCAACCAAGCCAGAGCCCATAATGACTTGTGGCTGTGCAGGTAAGCCTTGGGTCTTGAAAATATCCGTCCGTCTCTTTGAGCCTGGGTGAAGCTTTCCGCAGGATGTCATGGCCGTCCCCAGCATCCCGGGCATCCACTGGGTTCTCCAGGGAGCCGATCAACCGTCCTTCACCTAGAGTTGCATTGCGTCCGAGGTCTTGAAAAGTCTTGTCTTAACCGGTCTTGATTATTTAATCAACCTCGCATCACTCGTGTTATGCACTCAACCGAAATCCCGTCTACTCAAGCATAGCAATATGAAATTTGTTGTCCCGGGGCCAAGTATTGGGGTTGTTGTGTGCCTACCTCATGATACTACAATCTATACTAAAATTTCCAAGTACCTACTCAGCATGCAATTGGGCATAAGATGGTAGAACTACGATGCATAAAACATAGGTGATAGTATGATCAAAGTGACTTGCCTGGTGATGTTGACGAAGAAGAATTTCTCAAGAAATAACTTGATAGACTACCCGTCACTCTCCGATGAAATCTATATAACAAACATATCATTCACATAAGCTCTCATACTAGCAATCATTCTAGCAATCAAAACAAAAGAGAGAGCGAATAGGAATCCGAAAGAAACTTCAAATAAGACTAGGGAGTCTTCTACTACGTCAAACACTAAATGATTTTTGTCTAACAGAAAATAATAACAAGGAACTAAGATATAAGTTTAACTAAGATAAATTAAAGTATTTTTCACAAAACTTTTTGCAAGTATTCCCAAACGGGATTTGAAACAATGCAGAAACCAATTGCAAGTTACTAAGGAACTAGAATTGATTTCATGAAAACAAAATAAAAATAAAATCAACACTTGTTGCAAAACTACTGTTATCTAACATAAACAAAAAAATAATGTTTCTGAAATAATAAAGAAAATATTTTAAAACAAAAATAGAAAATGAAATAGCCGAAATCTTAAAAGAGGTGAAACAGAAATTGTTTCACATGAAACAGTGAGCTAAAATACTCAAACAAATCTGAAATTTTTACCACTGATAAATAAGATCACTAGTGATCAGCACCAAAAGGAATCAAATTAAAAGCTATTTTTAAACTCCTGGAATAGGCAAAAAAAGGTTTAAACTAAATCTGATCTAACTTATATTTGAAAATTTGAAACATAGACCAATTATATGTTTTTGAATACTACAGGAAATTTGTGAGCTACTGGAACAAGAATCAATGTCATTGGACTTCGGGATCAAAAGTTGTGGCCAAAACAAAATTGGAACTTTGTGTTTTTGCAATTTAGACAGAAAAAACTGAAGCTAACTAGCTAACAATTGGGGGGCACACGTGGCGCACTACGATAGGCTGCGGAGGGTGTTTGCTGCAAACTTAGGAGCAAACGGCCTAGCTCTAACCGAAGCTACTGGCTAAAAGTATAAGTGAAAACCACCGGTTTTCTACTCTAAACCGAAAAGGTATCCTAAGATCTAATCTACACCCTCTAATAGAGATCTAATGGCTACAAAATAATAAAACAGAAATAACAGAGAGAGGAGAGGTTACCTTCGGCTGGGAAGGTGATCCCATGCTGGTGGCCGCTGGGGCTGTCGTGGTGGAGCTCCGGTGGGTGGGGTAGGGGCCGGCGAGGGGGGGTGGGGTGGCAGGGGGGCGGTGGGGCTCCTGGGGGGAGGGAGGCGAGGTGGAGGGCGGGGGGGCTGCAGGGGTGGAGCCGCTGGGAAAACTGCTGGTGGCGAGGTGGAAAGCTACTGGTGGCTCCTGGTCGTGGTGATGGGAATGGGGAGGAGCAGCAGGGGGCGGTGGAGGGGGTGGAGGGGTGCAGCGAGGTGGTGGCCGAAGTGGTGGAGGGGTGCAGCGAGGTGGAGGAGTTCCTGGCGAGGTGCAGCGAGGTGGAGCGAGCTTTTGGTGACGTTCTCCGGTGCCGACTCCGGCGAGGGGTGCACGAGCTAGGGGCGAGGATAGGCGGCGGTTTCAACGGGAATGGAACGAGGAGGACGTGGGGCTTCTTATAGAGGCGACGGGAGGCGCTGGGAAGGAAGGGATTTCGCGAATCCCGGAGGTGGGGATCTCCTCTCCATGGAAGGCAAAAATCTCTCTGACGTGAAGAAGAAAGGAAGAAGAAGATGATCTTCTTGGGCTAGGATAGGAAAGTGTCTTAATGGGCCACTTGGGGTTTCCTAATAAAACGATTTCTTTCCTATTTTTAAAACTAGGAAACTAAAACGTTAAAAAGGAAATCAAATCAATTCGAAATAAAGAGTTTTTATATACTAAAATTATCAGAAAAATAAAATGTAGATGATGGGCATTTTGCCACGGCAAAAATAAAAACTTCAGAAAAAATTATTTTCACAAAATTGCCTAAAAGGTTTATTTTCTTTTGCAAATAATTTTCAAATGACCCTCTAAGTTTTAGGGTTCAAATGACTTTCAAAATGCCCGGGTATTTGAGGGTCATGTTCCTCCGCTCTTTAGAATGTATTTCCCGGCATTTCTTGCACGAAGAAAACGAATGGAAATGCAACAGAGTTCCATGCAAATATCTCCGTTCAAATTCTTTATAGTTGAAGAAGTCATGTCATCTTCTCTCTTTGCTTTTAAAAGATTGAATTTGACTTCACCGGAGAAGGGGAAAGTCATTTTATTCCCTCTCATTCAAAAGTTTCGAAAAGTTTCAAATTTCACACAAGTTTCAGTCACTCACCAAACAAACAAACAATCAATCTAATAATTATATTAACATTCTAAAATTTATAATTTTGGGATTTTACATTATATATATTATATGAATTTATCCCTCTACATCATGTCATCTTGCTTAAGGCGTTACTCTGTTTGTTATGAACTTAATACACTAGATGCATGCTGGATAGCGGTCGATGTGTGGAGTAATAGTAGTAGATGCAGAAAGTATCGGTCTACTTGTCTCGAACGTGATGCCTATATGTATGATCATTGCCTTAGATATCGTCATGACTTTGCGCGGTTCTATCAATTGCTCGACAGTAATTCATTCACCCACCGTAATATTTGTTATCATGAGAGAAGCCTCTAGTGAACACTATGGCCCCGGGTCTACTTCACATCATATTTTCAGCCCTACACTTTTACTTTGTTGCACTTTCCGCCTTCAGATCTCACCTTGCAATCAATCGTGAAGGGATTGACAACCCCTTTGTAGCGTTGGGTGCAAGTTTGCTGTTTTTGCGCAGGTAATTTGGAGACTTGGCTTGGTTCTCCTATTGGATTGATACCTTGGTTCTCAAACTGGGAAATACTTACTGCTACTGTGCTGCATCACCCTTGCCTCTTCAGGGGAAAAACCAACGCAACCTCAAGAGGTAGCAAGAAGAATTTGTAGCGCCGTTGCCGGGGAGGATCAAGTCAAGAATAGTCTCCCGTCAACGTGCCAATTTTTGGCGCCGTTGTCGGGGAGTATCTAGTCAAGAATAGTCTTTATTCGACGTGTCAATTTCTGGCACCAGGGACTATTCTAAGTGAATATTATCCAAGTAACTGTCGCAAACTCATCTCTTGCATTTACTTTTTTGCCTCCCGTTTTCCTCTCCCCCACTCCTGAAAAACAAAAATTTAGAAAAATATTTGCCTTTTTCGTTTGCCTTTCCTTTGCTTGTGTGCTATGTGCCTTCAATATGCTTGCATCTTCGCTTGCTGAAAATCTATTGATATGGATCCTCATCCACTTGCTAATCTCTTTAATAGATCCAATTATGTTGATCCAATTGCTAGTGAGTTGAGTGCACTTGACTATCTTTATAAAGTTTTTCTTGAGATGTGTGAATCTGAAAATTGTGATGAAGAAATTTATGAAGTGATTCACGAGGGCTCCTTGGATGAAAAGCATGATTGCAATGGTTTCATTATAAATTCTATTAATGACAATCATGCTAAAAATATGCAAAACCCTAAGCTTGGGGATGCTAGTTTTGCTATGTCCACTACTTGTTGCAATGATCATGATTGGGGTAATGATTTTTCTTATGATTTTGAAAATTTGTTTAAGCCTCATGATGATTATGATATTTGCAATAATATTGAAAGTGGGATTGGAGAAGTCATGACTTTAGTTGATGATAATCCCACTATTTTTGAAGAGCGTCAACTTTGCATGCTTGTGGATCATGAAAAGAATATCCTGTGTGATAGCTATATTGTTGAATTTGAATATGATACCACATTTAATTGTTATGAGAGAGGAAAATATTGTGGTAGAAATTTTCATATCACTAAATCACCTCTCGTTATGTTGAGATTGCTATTGTCTCTTTCTTCTTCCTTGCATATGGTAACTATTGGTTGTCTTGACGATCTGTTTTCCTATAAAATGCCTATGCATAGGAAGTATGTTAGACTTTGATGTGATTTTACATGCTTTATGATCCTCTCCTTGTGCTTCAATTCTTGTCTTTTGTGTGAGCATCATTGAAATCCTTATGCCTAGCTAAGGGCGTTAAACAATAGCGCTTGTTGGGAGGCAACCCAATGAATTTATCTTTGCTTTTTTGCTTTCTGTTTTGTTGTGTCCACACCATCATAATTCTCTTATGATTGTGTTTTTTGTGTTTCTTTTTGTGTTTGAGACCTTTATGACTAGTTTTGGTGATGGTTGTTTGATCATGCTGAAAAAGACAGAAACTTTATGCTCACGAAATTATTTTTAATTTTTATCCAGAAAGAGATTTTGAGTTGATTGTTTTTCTTCTGGTTGATATGCCAATTGCCCTAATTTTCATAATTGTTCAGAATTTTTGAGATACCAGAAGTATACGAAGTATAGAGATTGCTACAGACTGGTCTGTTTTTGACAGATTCTGTTTTTGTTGTGTTGATTGCTTATTTTGATGAAACTATGGATAGTATCGGGGGGGGGGGGTACTAGCCATGGAAAAGTTAGAATATAGTAATATAACACCAATATAAATAGAAATCAAGTTTGCTACAGTACCTAAAGAGGTGGTGGTTTGTTTTCTTATGCTAATGATATCACGAGTTTCTGTTTAAGTTTTGTGTTGTGAAGTTTTCAAGTTTTGGGTGATGTTCTCATGGACAATGGGATAAAGAGTGGAAAGATATCAAGCTTGGGGATGCCCAAGGCATCCCAAGACAAATTCAAGGACACCAAAAAGCCTAAGCTTGGGGATGCCCCGGGAAGGCAACCCCTCTTTCGTCTTCATTCCATCGGTAACGTTACTTGGAGCTATATTTTTATTCACCACATGATATGTGTTTTGCTTGGAGCGTCGTGTATTATAGGAGTCTTTTATTTTTGTTGTGTCACAATCATCCTTGCTGCACACCTTTTTGAGAGAGACATGAACTCATCGTGATTTTGCTAGAATACTCTTTGAGCTTCGCTTATATCTTTTGAGTTAGGCAATTTAGCTCGCATGTGCTTCACTTATATCTTTTGAGCTAGATAACTTTGCTCTAGTGCTTCACTTAGATCTTTTGAGAGCACGGCTATGTCATATTTTGGAGAAATAAGAACTCTCGATCTTCACTTATATCTTTTTGAGAGTGCTCTCTCTAAGTAACTTGGTAGTTGGATTGTTCTATGAAAGTGGTCCTAAAGATGATAGGCATCCAAAGAGGATATAATAAAACTTCCATACTCATGTGCGTTGATTAGAAAGAGAAGTTTGATTCCTCTCAATTAGTTTTGAGAAATGGATATGGTAATATTAGAGTTATGTTAGTAGGGTGTTGTGAATCTAGAAATACTTGTGTTGAAGTTAGTGATTCCCGTAACATGCACGTATGGTGAACCGCTATGTTAGGAAGTCGGAGCATAATCAATTTATAGATTGTCATCCTTTGTGTGGCGGTTGGGATCGCGTGATGGTTTACACCTACCAACCCTTCGCCTAGGAATATGCGTTTTGCACTTTGTTTCGATTACTAATAAAACTTTCGCAATAAGTATATGAGTTCTTCATGACTAATGTGAGTCCATTGTATAGATGCACTTTCACCTTCCAGCATTGCTAGCCTCTCTAGTGCCGCGCAACTTTCACCGGTACACAAAACCACCATAGACCTTCCTCAAAATAGCCACCATACCTACCTATTATGGCCTTTTCATAGCCATTCTGAGATATATTGCCATGCAACTCCCACCGTTCCGTCTCATGACATGTGCCGTCACTTTCATATTGACATTGCATGATCGTAAGATAGCTAGCGAGATGTTTCAACGTCATACGCCAAGCTAGATCGTTGCACATCCCGGTACACTTCCGGAGGCATTTCCTATAGAGTCATCATTGCTCTAAGTATTGAGTTGTGAGTAAATAAAAGTGTGATGATCATCATTGTTAGAGCATTGTCCCATGTGAGGAAAAATGAAAAGAGGCCAAAGATGCCCACCAAAAAAATGAAAAAAAGAGGCCAAAGGGTCCAAACGAAAATAAAATAAAATATATATATGAGAAAAAAAGAGAGAAGGGGCAATGCTACTATCTTTTTCCACACTTGTGCTTCACAATAGCACCATGTTCTTCATGATTGAGAGTCTCTTGTTTTGTCGCCACCGTATACTAGTGGGAATCTTCATTATATAACTTGGCTTGTATATTCCAATGATGGGCTTCCTCAAAATTGCCCTAGGTCTTTGTGAGCAAACAAGTTGGATTCACACCCACTAGTTCTCCTTTTGAGCTTTCACATACTTATAGCTCTAAATGCATCCGTTGCATGGTAATCCCTACTCATTCACATTGATATCTATTGATGGCATCTCCATAGCCCTTTGATACGCCGATTCGATGTGACCATCTCCTCCTTTTTGCCTCACAACCTCCACCACACTCTATTCCACCTATAGTGCTATATCCATGGCTCACGCTCATACATTGCGTGAGAGTTGAAAAAGGTTTGAGAAAGTAAGAGTGCGAAAACAATTACTTGGCCAATACCGGGGTTGTACATGATTTAAATTCGTTGTGTGGGGATGAGGGAGCATAGCCAGACTATATGATTTTGTAGGGATAACTTTCTTTGGCCTTGTTATTTCGAAAGTTCATGATTACCTTCCTAGTTTGCTTGAAGTATTATCGTTTTCATGTCAATAGCAAACTATTGTTTTGAATCTTATAGAACTGAACATTCAAGTCACATGAAAGAAGATACAAAGGACAAATATGCTAGGTAGCATTCCACATCAAAAATTCAGTCTATATCACTTCCCTACTCGAGGACGAGCAGGAGTTAAGCTTGGGGATGCTTGATACGTCTCCAACGTATCTATAATTTTTGATGGTTCCATGCTATTATCTTGTCAACTTTGGATGCTTCATATGCATTTTTATATCTTTTTTGGGACTAACCTACTAACTAAGTGCCAAGTGCCAGTTCCTGTTTTTTCCGTGTTTTTGACCATTTTGAGAGGAGAATATCAGATAGAGTCCAAACAGAATAAAACCTCCGAAAAGATTTTTTGCGGAACCGAAGATATAGAAGGAGCTTGAGAACCAAGGCAAAGGGCACCTGGGGAGGCCACAAGCCCCCAAGCTACAGCCTGGGGGGGGGGCGCCTAGCAGGCTTGTGGGCCCCCCGTGGCTCCTTTGCCCTACTTCTTCCGCCTATAAATTCCCTAAAAATTTGGAACCACGGGAGAGAGCCACGAAAATACTTTTCTGCCGCCGCAAGCTTCTGTTTCCGCAAGATCCCATCTGGGACACGTTCTAGTGCCCTTTCGGAGGGGGATTCGGACACGGAGGGCTTCTTAATCAACACCATTGCCTCTCCGATGATGCGTGAGTAGTTCACCACGGACCTTCGGGTCCATAGCTAGTAGCTAGATGGCTTGTTCTCTCTCTTGGATCTTCAATACAAAGTTCTCCATGATCTTCATGGAGATCTATCTGATGTAATCCTCTTTTTTGGTGTGTTTGTCGAGATCCGATGAATTGTGGATTTATGATCAGATTATCTATGAATCTTATTTGAGTTTCTTCTGATCTCTTATATGCATGATTTCATATCCTTGTAATTCTCTTCGAGTTGTGGGTTTCGTTTGGCCAACTTGATCTACAGTTCTTGCAATGGGAGAAGTTCTTGGTTTTGGGTTCATACCGTGCGATGACCTCACCGAGTGACATAAGGGGTAGCGAGGCACTCATCGTGTTGTTGCCATCAAGGGTAAAAAGATGGTGCTTATATCTATTGCATGAATTTATCCCTCTACATCATGTCATCTTGCTTAAGGCGTTACTCTGTTTGTTATGAACTCAATACACTAGATGCATGCTGGATAGCGGTCGATGTGTGGAGTAATAGTAGTAGATGCAGAAAGTATCGGCCTACTTGTCTCGGACGTGATGCCTATATGTATGATCATTTCCTTAGATATCGTCATGAATTTGCGCGGTTCTATCAATTGCTCGACAGTAATTCGTTCACCCACCGTAATATTTGCTATCATGAGATAAGCCTCTATGAACACTATGGCCCCCGGGTCTACTTCACATCATATTTTCAGCCCTACACTTTTACTTTGTTGCAGTTTCCGCCTTCAGATCTCACCTTGCAATCAATCGTGCAGGGATTGACAACCCCTTTGTAGCGTTGGCTGCAAGTTTGCTGTTTTTGCGCAGGTACTTTGGAGACATGGCTTGATTCTCCTACTTGATTGATACCTTGGTTCTCAAACTGAGGGAAATACTTACTGCTACTGTGGTGCATCACCCTTCCCTTTTCAAGCGAAAAACCAACGCAAGCTCAAGAGGTAGCAATGTGATGGACAAGACCCAAACTATGAACGTAGCATGTGATCGTGTTATTTTATTGGTACTATTTTCTGCATGTCAAATATACATTACTATGACCATGAGATCATATAACTCACTGACACCGGAGGAATGCCTTGTGTGTATCAAACGCCTCAATGCAACTGGTTGACTATAAAGGTGCTCTACACGTATCTCCGAAGGTGTCCGTTGAGTTAGCATGGATCAAGACTGGGATTTGTCACTCTGTATAACGGAGAGGTATCTCGGGTCCCATTCGGTAATAGAACATCACAAACAAGCCTTGCAAGAAATGTGACTAAAGAGTTAGCCACAGGATTTTGTATTACATAATGAGTAAAGAGACTTGCTCGTAACGAGATTGAAATAGGTACAGAGATACCGACGACCGAATCTTAGGCAAGTAACATACCAAAGGACAAAGGGAATGTTATACGAGATCAAATGAATCCTTGACATAGAGGTTCAACCGATAAAGATCTTCGTAGAATATGTAATATCCGATATAGACATCCAGGTCCCGCTATTGGATATTGACCGGAGAGTGTCTCGGTCATGTCTACATAGTTCTCGAACTCATAGGGTCTGCACACTTAAGGTTCGGTGACGTTTTGGTATAGTTGAATTATTGATACTGGTAACCGAATGTTGTTCGGAGTCCCGAATGGATCTCGGATGCCACGAGGATTTTCGGAATGGTTCAGAGACAAAGATTTATATATAGGAAGTGTCTATTTGGCTTCCGGAAGGTCTTCGGGCATTACCGTAAAGAATCGGGAATGCGAATGGGTTCCGAAGTTCCACCGGGACAGGCCACCCACCCGGGAGGGAACCAAAGAGGTCCATGGGTGGCGCAGTAGCCCCTGGTGGGCTGGTGGCCAGCCCAAGGAGGACTATTTGGCCGAAGGGGGCAAGGAAAGGAGGGTGGGGCCAAACCGAATTGGGTCCACCTTCCAAATTGTATTGGAGGAGGACTCCTCCTCCTCTCCTTGCGCCGGCCGAACTCTAGGGCTTGTCCCTAGGGCGCCACCGCTCTCCTCCCTCCTATATATAATGGAGGTGAGAGAGGCTTTTGGCACCTCAAGCCAAGGCTCAACCATCTCTCCTTCCACCACTTTGTGACACCCCGTAGCTAGTTCGGTAGAGTACGGCAAGGCCCTGCTGGAATAGCTCCACCACCATCACCACCAAGCCGTCGGGCTGCTAGTGAATTCAGCTGCCTCTTCGTCTCTCTTGCTGGATTAAGAAGTCGGAGATCGTCATCGAGCTGCACGTGTGCTGAACATGGAGGTGTCGTCCGTTCGGCGCTAGATCAGGACGAAGTTCGTGGGTCGGCTTGCGATTTGTATCGTGAAGCCATTCGACTACATCAACCGTGTTTCTTAATGCTTATCGCTTAGTGATCTACAAGGGTATGTGGATCCGATCTCCCCTCTCGTAGATGATCATCACCATGGATAGGTCCTGCGTGTGCGTAGGATTTTTTTTGTTTCCCATGCAACGTTCCCCAACATGTATAGCAGGACTTTCAACACAACCTTCTCTTTGCTTAGATCCACGGATACTCATATGGTATTAGGACTACCTTGCGTGTGGGTTAGTGATACATCTCCAACATATCTACAATTTTGGATTGTTCCATGCTATAATATTATCATCCTAGGATACTTTTTGGGTGTTTATATACCAAATAATATTATTTTTGAGCACTAATCTATTAACCTAGTGCCAATCCAAGTTGTTGTTTTCTCCATGTTTTTGGCTTTTCATGTTTACAATATCAAACGAAGTCCAATTACCGTGAACCATTTTTATGATTTTTTCTGTACCAAAAGAAGACATGGAAGCTTCGGGACGAAACCAGAGGCCACACGAGGGAGCCATCATACAACAGGGCATGGTCGAAGGGGGGGGGGCGCCATGATGTGTGGTGGGCCCCCCAGGCGCCTCTTGATGTCCCTCTTCATTCTATAAATCCTCAATTACCTCAAATATCCTAAGGAGCCACCTGAAAGACTTTTTCCGTCGCCGCAAGTCTCTATTCTGTTGTGTGTCTATCCGAAGCCCTTTTCTAATGCCCTTTCGGAGGGGGAATCGATCATGGAGGACCTCTACATCAACCTTGTTGCACCCATGGTGGTGTGTGAGTAGTTTACCACAGACCTACGGGTCCGTAGTTAGTACCTAAATGGCTCTCTCCGCCCCTCTGGATCTTCAATAGAATGATCATTGCATCTTCGCTTTGATCTATCCGATCTAATCCTTTTGTGCGTTGCGTTTGTTGGGATCCGATGAATTGTGAGTTTATGTTCAGATTATTCATGATAAAGATATGAGTCTTCTCTGTATCCTAATTATGATTCTTATTTGCATGATTGTGATAGCTTCATAAGTCTCTTTGATATATTGAAATAGTTTGGCAAACTAGATTGATATTTCGTCAGTGAGAGGGGTGTGTTGTACTGGGTTCAGTCTGATGGGTTTCTGTATCCCAGTGACAAAAGGGGACAAGCTACATATTTGTATTGTTTGCACTACGGATAATACGATGGAGTTAATTCATATTGATTCAGTTCTCTTTGTCTACATCATGTCATTGTTCTCCAAGCATTACTCTGTTTTACATAATACTCTAGATGCATGTTCGATAGCGGTCGATGGGTAGAGAAATATTAATAAGCGCAGGTAGGAGTCGACCTATTTTCTTATGGACGTAATGCCTATATATACATGATAATTGTCGTGAATATTACATTACTATGCGCTTTTCTATCAATTGCCCAATAGTAATTTGTTTACCCATGGTATGCCTACTACATGAGAGATGTCATTAGGGAAACTACGCCCCCCGGGTCTATTCACTTATAAGTTTTAAAATGCTACAATTACCTTGCTGTCTTTGTTTGATTTTTATTTATTTTGGAATTATCAACTATCAACTACACACTTTACTTGATAGCATATAGCGAGTATAAGGGGATTGGCAACCCTCTTGGCCGCGTTGGGTGCAAGTGTTTGCTTCTTTGTGTGGAGTCACTAAAGACGTGGGCTAGTTTTTACTCCTATTGGTTCAATAAAACTTTGTTATATACCGGGGGAAATACTTACCTATATTTTGCTGCATCACCCGTTCCTCTTCACTGAAAACCAAAACATATCACAAGTATAAGAAAGCATTTCCGGCGCCGTTGCCGTGAAGTATCGCCAATGTAATATGAAGTAACTTTGCACATATTATAATTCGCTTGTTCTTCCTTTTATTTTATGTTATATTTAGTGTTATTCATAAAGATCAAAAAATAAAAAATATTTATCTTTGCTTGTCACTATTTTACTTCTTCGCTTGCTAGTTTACTTTTCCTTCTTGTTACTTTTCTTAATCGGTCACCATGTCTCAAGATACTACTAAGTTGTGTGACTTCTCAAATACTAATAAGAATGATTTTATTAATACATCTATACCACCCTCCACTAGTGCGGAGTCTTATGATATAAATGCTGCATTGCTGAATCTTGTGATGAAAGAACAATTTTTGGGAAGTCCTAATGAGGATCCCGCTGCTCATCTTAATACCTTTGTTGCAATTTGTGATATGCAAAAGAAAAAATACATGGATAATGATATTGTGAAAGAAAACTAT
This sequence comes from Hordeum vulgare subsp. vulgare, assembly GCF_904849725.1. Taxonomy (NCBI): domain Eukaryota; kingdom Viridiplantae; phylum Streptophyta; class Magnoliopsida; order Poales; family Poaceae; genus Hordeum; species Hordeum vulgare. Next base: position 495,350,558 of record NC_058524.1, on the reverse strand, counting down.
TTTCTTTTTCTTTATGAGATAAATCTCAATCTTGGTTCTCATCTTTACCATGTAATAGTATTGGAACATGGGATAAGTGTAAACATGCTTTTATTACCAAGTATTTTCCTCCTTCTAAGATCATCTCCCTTGGAAATCAAATTATGAATTTTAGACAACTTGACCAAGCACATCTTTCACAAGCTTGGGATAGGAAGAAATTTCCCTGCTCATGGTTTAAACTTATGGATGATTATTAAAACTTTCTATGCTGGGCTAAACTTTGCTTTTAGAAATCTTCTAGACTCTGCTGCAGGTGGTAGACCTTCAAGGAGGTGACCTGAGGATAGACTACCAAACTTCTCGACAACATCATGACAAACTAATCTCAATGGCATACCGAAAGAAGTCCAACTGGTAAGAAGGTAAACTCTCTTGAGGAAATCACTACTTTGAGTAAAAATGTTGATGCTCTTATGAATTTTATTGCTAGTAAAAATGCTCATGTTGATACTAATGACATGCCTTTTTATAATTTATTTGAGCAAAATGATAATACCATTGTTGTGGATTTTATCTCCCAATTTTTTAATTACAAGGCCTATATGGGTAATTACAACGCTAGGCCATATCTCGGTAACACATTTAGTGGTTATCTCAACTCTTATGGAAATTCTTATGGAAATCCTTCTACCAATAATAATAAGTATCCTGTGATCTTGAGAACACCATTGAAGTTTTTAATACTATGGTAGAGGAAAAGTTGCATAAAGTAGATGATTTGGATAGGAACATGGATAGGTAGAAACTATTAACACGAAATCTTTGCCACCAAAGAATGATTTCAATGAGACTATTAAATCTATTAAAATGTCTACAAATTAAAGTATGTAGAGGAGTGCGAAGTTGAAATCTAAGCGGGAATTCCTCGAAAAAGCTCTTCCATACGGTTTTTACTAATCTTAAAATGAATGATAAAGGGACAGGAGATGAGTCAACTTTATCTTGAGAGCGTCCCAATTGCTTGGAGGATGATGACTACAATGATAAAACTGAAAAAGTTGGTTTGGAGAGGTTAAAGCTTTAACTAGTGATGTGCCCACTATCTTATATCACAAGGAATATAATTATGATAATTGTTCTATAGTAGAATGTATATCCTTGCTGCAATCCACCAATAGCTCACCAATGCTTATGATCAAAATAAAGCTTTTACCCAACATATAGTAGAAGCTATGGTAAAAGCCTATGATGAAAACCTTGAGTTAGAAGTCTTTATTCCTAGAAACTTGCATGATGAGTGAAAACTTAATATTAAAATTAAAATGAATAACAAGAGTGTAATTGATACGTCCCAAATGTATCTATAATTTATGCTTGTTCCATGATCTTTTGGGTGACATTGTTATATGTTTTGCTACACTTTTATATCATTTTACACATATTTGGACAAACCTACTAACTCAGTGCACCCAGTGCTAGATTCTGTCTGCTGATGTCTATTTTGGAGGGGCTTTTACCCAATTTTCCGAAGCCCGAAAAATTCTAGAAAAATATAAAAAAAAATCAGTGAAACAGAAGCTTCCGGATCACCGAAGATGGGCCAGAGGGGGACCAGGGGCCTCCTAGGTGACCTGTTGGCACGACCAGGCCCTAGGACGCGTCAGGAGGCCGCCTGGGTGGGTCCCACCTCCTCCGGTGCCCTCCTTTGGCCTATATTTAGTCTGGAGAGGAAACCCTTCCACAACTTCCAGAATCGCAAATTTCTCCATCGTTCCGCCACCGTAGCGCTTTCGAGATCGGGAGCGTCAGGAGACCTCTTCCTAGCACCCTGCCGGAGGGAGGATTGACCTCCGAGAGCTTCTCCACCGCCATGGACGGCTCCCTGATGTGCCATGAGTAGTCCTCCTTGGACCATGAGCCCATGACCAGTAGCTATGTGATGTCTTCTCTCCAATCTTGTGCTTCAATGGTTAGTACTTGTGAGCTGCTCAACATGATCAAGGCATCTATGTAATTCTCTTGCTATTGCTACGCTCGGTTTGTTGGGATCCGATGGATTATGAGATTATGTTCAGATAGTTATGAGTTATATATTTGATTATCCTTTTATATTATGTTCCTTAGTGATTCATGCATGTTCTCCGTTGCTATTTATTGCTTTGGCCGAGTAGTAGATTGTAACTCCAAGAGGGAGCATTATGCATGATTGTTGGTTCATGCCCCTCGATGTCTAGCTTGAGTGACAGAAACATGAGACTAGGGGATGTGCCTGTTGCCACCAGGGAGAAAACAACGGTGCTTGTGACCTTGATTTTAAGGATTGTTTACCTTACGCATAATTCGTTAATGCAGTTTTCCGTTGCTTTGAGTTTACACTTTGGGTGGGGCTCGCAACTTAATACTGGAGAGATATTCTGGATAGATATCTCAAGGTGGAAGATTAGTAAGTAGATGCTGATGAATAAACGGTATACTTGTCTCAGCGTACTACCCATTACTATTGAACCTCTAGCCATCAAGTAGCATAATAAGCATTCTGGTGCGTTCATAATTCTGTCAACTTGCCAACTATGATTTGTTTACCCAAGCATAGTTGTTTGTATTATTTTCGGAGAGAGCCATCACTAGTGAAGATCATGTGACTCGGGTCCATATCACCATCATTGTTCACACCTCCACTATTTACCGTTTTCATTTACTTTTCCGTTGCAATCACTATTACTTTCCGCTTGTGTTTTGATCCTTTGCAAACTACAAGGCCGGAGAGATTGAAAACCTCTCTATACTCGTTGGGAGCAAAGTTATTTGTTGTGTGTGCAGGTCCACGTCTTCTGCTAGCACCAGGGTGGAAGACACCTACTTGTTGAGCCTCAGCGTCCTCCTGGTTCGATAAACCTTACAGTCCCCGTGTAAGGGAAATCTGCTGCTGACTACATCTCCACCTTCTACTTGGGGTAACCAACTAGGGGCGAGAAGTATATCCATCAACTCGTCATCAAGAGAATATCTTGCGCTGTTGCCGGGGACTCCAGTGTTCAAGATAGGGGAGTTGCACGCTATCCTTTACCTTTGCTGTTTAGTCTTGTTAGTTTTATTTTTAGTTTTTGCTTTAGAGTCTTATACCAGAAACCAAAAAAATTAGTTGCTTTGTTCTTGCTCGTTGCCGTTGCTATGGGTTCCACTGAGAACACCAAGTTGTGTGACTTCACTAGTCACAACAACAATGACTTTATTCGCACTCCTATTGTTGCTCTCGCCAGTGGAGCCACGTCCTATGAGATTAAATGTGCTTTAATGAACCTAGTTATCAAAGATCAATTCTCTGGTGCTGGAGATGATGCTTCTTTGCACTTGAACAATTTTGTTGAGCTCGGTGATATGCAAAAGTATAAAGAAGTAGATGGTGATATTGTTAAACTTAAGCTTTTTCCTTTCTCCTTGAGAGGAGGAGCTAAACTGTGGCTTCAATCTTTGCCTAGGAATAGCATAGATTCTTGGGATAAGTGCAAAGATGCTTTTATTGGGAAATATTACCCGCATGCTAAGATTATCCAGTTGAGGAGTAACATTATGAATTTTAGGCAATTGGATAATGAACATGTTTCTGAAGCTTGCGAACGTATGAAATCTCTTGTTAAGAATTGCCCTACACACGGTTTGACTACTTGGATGGTTATCCAGACTTTCTATGCAGGATTGAACTTTACCTTGCGGAATCTGTTAGACTCGGTCGCGGGAGGAACCTTTATGTCAACTACACTTGGTTCTGCCACAAAGCTATTGGATGAGATTATTACAAATTATTCTCAGTGACACACCGAAAGAGCTCCAACAGGTAGGAAGGTAAACACTATTGAGGAGATCTCCTCACTTAATGATAAGATTGACATGATCAAGACTCTAATTACTAAGCAAACTCCTATTGATCCTCATGATGTTCCTTTAAATTATTTGGTTGCTCAAGAAAGAGAGCAAGTTCATGTTAATTTTATCTCTAGGAACAACTTTAATAACAATGCTTATAGGAGTAATTTTGGTAGCAATCCTAGACCGTTCCCATCCAACAACTATGGGAATAGCGAGACCTTTACTAACACTCCTAATGATAGAGGAATGCCTAGTTATGAAACACTTTTAGAGATAGAGAAGGCTACAACTAATTATATGCACACCCAATATGAACAAAACAAAGCCTTATATAGACAATTAGATGAGCATTCGTCTATTTTGCAAAACATTGGAAGACAACTTGAGAGCCTGAATAGTGAGATTTCCAATCTCCAAACTAGACTCACCACCAGGGAGACCCAAGTTTCCAATATGTCTCACACACAGACCACTTTGATAAATCAAATGGCAGCGAAACCCGAAGTGGTTGTACCTCGGGAAGAGGAAAAGAGAATTAAGAGCCTTCCTACACACACTACCATTGCTACTATACAAGTTCTTGAGGATCTCAAAACTTTTAGCACCCATCACACTCCTAGTCCCAATGGACCTATTAATGGTGATGCTAATACCTCAACTATAGGGCAAGAAGGTCCTATGAATTTAGGGACTACCAAAATAATGAGCTTAGATGACATTACTACCACTTTAATTAATGGTGGTAACCTTGATTTTGACAATTGTAGTCTCTCCGAAGTTATCACCTTTTTGCAAAGAATGGCTAATGACCCCCACACTAGTACACTCAATATTGCCTACACCGACCATATTACCAATGCTCTCATCAAAGCTAGGGAGGAGAAGCTCAAGCTAGAGACTTCTATTCCTAGAAAACTAGAAGATGGTTGGGATCCTATGGTCAAAATTAAATTGAATAATATCTCTTGCTTTGCATTGTGTGATGTTGGAGCTAGTGCTTCCGTTATGCCCAAAAGAATGTATGATATGCTTGACTCGAAACCTTATGATCCATGTTCTTTTGGTGTTCGTCTTGTTGATTCTTATATAAAGAAACCTTTAGGGAGGATTGATGATGTGCTTATTATTGTCAATGATAATTATGTGTCCGTTGATTTTCTTATTATGGACATTGAATGTGATCCTTCATGTCCAATTATTTTGGGACGTCCTTTTCTCCGCACCGTTGGTGCTATCATTGAAATGAAAGAGGGAGTTATTAAATTCCAATTTCCTCTTAAAAAGGGAATGGAAAACTTCCCTAGAAAGAATATTAAGTTACCTTATGAGTCCGTTACTCGGGCAAGTTATTCTTTTAGAGTTGTTAACACTTGATCTTCTTGCATTATGCCTTGCTCAAGGGCCTAAAAGAAAGAGCTTGTTCGTAGGCAACCCAATTTGTTTTTACTTTCTGTTTTAGTGGTATTGATGCTTGTTACTACTGTAGCAACATCATTGTATCTTTATTTTTAAGCTTTGTGCCAAGTTATAGCCTCCGATTGCAAGAAAGTTCAAAAGTTGTGACATGCTGTCCAGAAACAGATTTTGTCTGCTTGACAAAACAATTGGCCAAAAATCACCAGATCATTTTTTGATCTGAATTGTTTTGACAACATGCTCTATATAATTGCCTTTCTAGCATATGTTCTGAGTTTTTTTGATTTGATTTCCAGAAGTGCCCCAAATAAATTATTTACTACCCGCTGTTCTGTTTTTCACAGATTCTGCCATGTTTTGCGTTTTCCTTGTTTTGCAAATCCTAAGATTACTTTCTATTTGCAAAAACACTTTTGGCAATCATGAGAAGCAGTAGATTTTCATGAAAATCTTTATTTCCAGTAGGTAATGAATTATTTTATTAAGGGTACTAACCACTCTAATTAGCTTATGATGAGTTTCGTATGAAGGGAGTTTTCAAGTATGCGATGGGAGATGATGAAAGAAGATACACGAGTGTCAAGCGCTCAAGCTTGGGGATGCCCCCATGCACCCCAAGAAATATTCAAGGAGACTCAAGCGTCTAAGCTTGGGGATGCCCCCGTGCATCCCCTTCTCTATCAACACTCATGAGTTCGTCTATCTCCATGATATATTTTTATCACTTCATATGTTATGTGCTATGCTTGGAGCGTCCCTCTATTTGATTTTTAGTTTGTTTTAGTTTTTCTTGCTGTTCATAACAGGTCGGAACCTAGCCTACCTTGTTTGCGAGAGATACATGCTCCATTCCACTCTAGAACACAACATAGGTTTTCATGCTTATCTTTTGTGTGTGTTCTTCATCTTTTCGTAGCTACTGTCATGCTTAGCTCTTAGTTTTCATGATTATCTTTTGAAGAGCTATTATTTAGGTTGATTTTGGAACTCTCTTGAGTTATCATGCTTATCTTGTTTATAGAGTTGGCTCGTTGCACTGAGTTGTGTGTCTTGCATTAGTAGGTAATTGAGGTTGCTATTTAAGTATAGTATTAACTTGCAATAGTTTTGAGGTATTGATTTGAGTAATGTTTAGACTATTGGTCCCAAGAGATTGAGCCTATTAGTGATAGGTGTCGTATTTTGGGAAATCCGTGTGTTTTTCAAAAACTAAAATTAGTTGAGAACTCTAGCTACTAAATTGATCGCTAACCTCTGGAGGGGTTGGAATATATAGAGTACCCTCACGTTACCATGAGTAGAGGATGCGGAAGGATAACCAAACCCCCAAACACTCCTCCTCGGGGTACTTGTCTCTTTGTGAATTTCCTAACCATGTAGAGAGTTACTGATAATAAGTGTATGAGTTCTTCGGACTAATGTGAGTATTCGATTGTTGGCACTTCCACCATCCATATTTTGCTAGCTCTTCGGTACCGTGCATTGCCCTTTCTCACATTGAGAGTTGGTGCAAACTCCACCCGTGCATCCAAACCCATGACATGATACGCTCTGTCATACATAAGCCTCATTATATCTTTCCTCAAAACAGCCACCATACCTACCTATTAAGGCATTTCCATAGCCTTTCTGAGATACATTTCCATGCAACATATACCATTTCATGCCTTGATCTTCATGTCATACATGCTTTTGCTTGATCGTAGAGCCGCATGATAGTTGGGCCTAGCTCTAATTATTGCTACACGACGCGCTAGTATCATTGCATATCCTGCTACACTGGTAGAGGTATACATTTGCATACATCATGATAGTTTTCACTTGTCTTTATGTTGAGTACTTATTATAAAGTGTAATGATTTTTATTTTTATTCATGTAAAACATAGTGTTGCCCTTAAGAGAGGAAAATATCCCAAAGAGGACAAACAAAAGATCCCAAAGAGGACAAATGAGAGATAAAAAGAAAGAGCCAAAGAGGCCACAAAAAAATAAAAAGAAAAGGAAAAAGAAAAAATAAAATAAAAAGAAAAGGAAAAAGAAAAAATAAAATAAAAATAGAGAAGTGGGCAACACTACTATTCCTTTTGAAAGATCCACACTCGTACTCCATTGCTATATTGGTACTACATAGAGATTATCATTCTTGCATAACTATGTGGGGACCCTTACACTATAGAACTTGGTTTGCATAGTCCAATGATGAGCCTCCTCAAATGATCTCTAGGTCTTCATGAGAAAACAAGTTGGATGCATCCCCACTAGTCCCATTGGAGAGCTTATCTTAGCTCACATGTGCATCCATTACATGGCAATCCCTACTCCTCACATCATATCTATCATTTGGCTTTCTCTCGCCTATGGTTGTCCTCATTGATGTGAGCCTTTCACACATTTTTGTCTTCCTTCCCCATCATTATTCTATTTTCCATCCTAAGTGCCAACATATCTTTCTTATGCTCATCCATTGCATGAGTGCTCAAAGTCGAAAGGGAGAGGATCATTTTGACTTGTGCCCGACTAGTGGTCTAGGGATGAGTCAAAATAAGATTCCGAAGGAGACCAAGTGTGAAATTTTAGTATATTGAGTTCTCAATTAAAAATATATTTTATGATCTCAACCCATCTCCCACTTCTTGCACGCATACACCATTTGGAAACATTCGAGTCGCGGACAACGAGAGATCTTGCACCTTTATGTTCTTACTTTGGTAAACTCAATACTAGATATAAAATCTTGCTTGTTATTGTCTTGACTTGAATTGCATATCTCACTTTCTTTACATTGAAGTACTTATATGTGTGTTAGCATGTCAGCACCGAAATTATTGTGTAATCATTTATCTACTCGAGGATGAGTAGAAATTAAGCTTGGGGATGTTGATACGTCCCAAACGCATCTATAATTTCTGCTTGTTCCATGATCTTTTGGATAACATTGTTATATGTTTTGCTACCCTTTTATATCATTTTACACATATTTGGACTAATCTACTAACTCAGTGCATCCAGTGTCAGTTTTTTTCTGCTGTTGTCTATTTTGTACGAGCTTTTACCCAAGTTTCTGAAGCCCAAACAATTCTAGAAAAATATAAATATATCAACGAAACAGAAGCTTTCAGATCACGGAAGATGGGCCAGAGGGGGGCCAGGGGCCTCCCAGGCAACCTGCTGGCATGGCCAGGCCCTAGGCCGCGCCAGGAGGCCGCCTGGGTGGGTCCCACCTCCTCCAGTGCCCTCCTGATGTCTACTACGCAACCTTCTCCTTGTAGACGTTGTTGGGCCTCCAAGTGCATAGGTTTGTAGGACAGTAGCAATTTTCCCTCAAGTGGGTGACCTAAGGTTTATCAATCCGCACGAGGCGTAGGACGAAGATTTTTCTCTCAAGCAAGCCTGCAACCAAATAACAAAGAGTCTCTTGTGTCCCCAGCACACCCAATACAATGGTAAGTTGTATAGGTGCACTAGTTCGGCGAAGAGATGGTGATACAAGTGCAATATGGATAGTAGATATAGGTTTTTGTAATCTGAAAATATAAAAAACAACAAGGTAATTAATGATAAAACTGAGCACGAACGGTATTGCAATGCGTGGAAACAAGGCCTAGGGTTCATACTTTCACTAGTGAAGTTCTCTCAACAATGATAACATAAATGGGATCATATAACTAGCCCTCAATGTGCAACAAAGAGTCACTCCAAAGTCACTAATAGCGGAGAACAAACGAAGAGATTATTGTCGGGTACAAACCACCACAAAGTTATTCTTTTTGATCGATCTATTCAAGAGTCCGTAGTAAAATAACACGAAGCTATTCTTTCCGTCCAATCTATCCTAGAGTTTGTACTAGAATAACACCTTATGATACATATCAACCAAGACCCTAATGTCACCTAGATACTCCATTGTCACCTCAAGTATCCGTGGGCATCATTATACGATATGCATCACATAATCTAAGAATCATCTATTCAACCAACACATAGAACTTCAAAGAGTGCCCCAAAGTTTCTACCGAAGAGTCAAAACGTGTGCCAACCCATAGCCATAGGTTTCCAATGTCACGAAACCCGCAAGTTGATCACCAAAACATACATCAAGTACTCACATTAACATCCCATTGTCACCACAGATAGACATGGGCAAGACATACATCAAGTGTTCTTAAAGACTCCATCTGATAAGATAACTTCAAAGGGAAAACTCAATTCATTACAAGAAGGGGGAGAGGGAAGAACATCATAAGATCCAACTATAGTAGCAAAGCCTGCGGTACATCGAGATCAAGACATCTCAAGAACACGAGAGAGAGAGAGAGATCAAACACATAGCTACTGGTACATACCCTTAGCCCCGAGGGAGAACTAATCCCTCGTCGTCATGGAGATCGCCGGGATGATGAAGATGGCCACCGGAAATGGATTCCCCCTTCGACCGTGTGCCGGAACGGGCTCCCGATTGGTTTTTGGTGGCTACAAAGGCTTGCATCGACGGAACTCCCGATCTAGGATTATTTCTGGAGGTTTCTGTATTTATAAGAACAGATGGCATCGAGAACAAGTCCCAAAAATTAGCAAACATCCAAAGTTGATAATATAATAGCATGGAACGATAAAAAATTATAGATACGTTGGAGACGTATCAAGCATCCCCAAGCTTAATTCCTGCTCGTCCTCGAGTAGGTAAATGATAAAAATAGAATTGTTGACGTGGAATGCTACGTAACATATATTGTGGCATGATTCAAAGCAAAAAATTTAATATTGACATAAGCACAATAATACTTCAAGCATACTAACAAAGCAATCATGTCTTCTCGAAATAACATGGCCAAAGAAAGTTATCCCTACAATATCATATAGTCTGGCTATGCTCCATCTTCCCCACACAATGTATTTAAATCATGAACAACCCCGGTCTTAGTCAAGCAATTGTTTTCACACTTTTACTTTCTCAAACCTTTTCAACTCTCACGCAATACATGAGTGTGAGCCATGGACATAGCACTATAGGTGGAATAGAATATGGTGGAGGTTCTGAGGCAAAAAGGAGGAGATGGTCACATCAACTAGGCGTATCAACGGGCTATGGAGATGCCCATCAACAGATATCAATGTGAGTGAGTAGGGATTGCCATGCAATGGATGCACAAGAGCTATAAGTCTATGAAAGCTCAAAAAGAAACTACGTGGGTGTGCATCCAACTTGGTTGCTCACGAAGACCTAGGGAAATTTGAGGAAGCCCATCATTGGAATATACAAGCCAAGTTTTATAATGAAATTCCCACTAGTATATGAAAGTGACAATATATGAGACTCTCTGTCATGAAGATCATGGTGCTACTTTGAAGCACAAGTGTGGTAAAGGACAATAGCATTGTCCCTTCTCGCTTTTTCTCTCATTTTTTTGTTTGTGCTCTTTGGCCTCTTTTTTTTATTTTTCTTTTTTTTTTCATTTTCATTTTTTGTGGGCTCTTTTGCCTCTTTTATTTTATTTTTATAGTTCGGAGTCTCATCCCAACTTGTGAGGGAATCATAGCTTCCTTCCTTTCCTCACATGGGACAATGCTCTAATAATGATGATTATCACACTTTTATTTACTTACGACTCGATTCTTAGAACAAAAGATATGACTCTATATGAATGCCTCCGGCGGTGTACCGGGATGTGCAATGACTCATGTGTGACATGTATGAAAGATATGCACGCGCTTTGCCACAAATACGATGTTAACTACATGATCATGCAAAGCAATATGACAATGATGGTGCGCGTCATAATAAATGGAACGGTGGAAGTTGCATGACAATATATCTCGGAATGGCTATAAAAATGCCATGATGGGTAGGTATGCTCGCTGTTTTGAGGAAGGATATATGGTGGGTGTAATGCACCGGCATAAGCTGCGCGGTACTAGAGAGGCTAGCAATGGTGGAAGGGTGAGAGTGCGTATAATCCATGGACTCAAATTAGTCATAAAGAACTCACATACTTATTGCAAAAGTTTATTAGCTATCTAAGCAAAGTATTAGACGCATGCTCCTAGGGGAAGGGTTGGTAGGAGTTAACCATCGCGTGATCCCGACCTCCACACGAAGGATGACACTCAATAAATAAATCATGCTCCGATTTCATTACATAACGGTTCACCATACGTGCATGGTACAGGAATCACAAACTCTAACACAAGTATTTCTATCAATCCACTATTACTCACTAGCATGACTCTAATATCACCATCCTTATATCTCAAAACTACGTGCAAAAAATCAAACTTCTCATAGTATTTGATGCACTCTATATGAAAGCTTTTATTATATCCCTCTTGGATGCCCATTATATTAGGACTAGATTCATAACCTAAGCAAATTACCATGCTGTTTAAGACTCTCAAAATAATATAAGTGAAGCATCAGAGTTCAACTATTTTTATAAAATAAAACCATCGCAATGATCTACAAAGATATAAGTGAAGTACTAGAGCAAAAGGCAAACTACTCCAAAAGATATAAGTGAAGCTCAATGAGTAGTTGAATATATATTTGGCTATGTCGAGACTCTCCCATTTAAGATTTTCAGGTCTTAATTACCTTATTCAAAGAAAATAAATTGACACTCCAAGGATAGCACGAATCGTGTGAAGAAGCAAAAATTTAGGTTCAACCGATACTAACCGATAATTGTTGAAGAAGAAAGGTGGGATGCCAACCGGGGCATCCCCAAGCTTAGGTGCTTGAGACTTCTAGAAATATGTATTGGGGGTGCCTTGGGCATCCCCAAGCTTGAGATTTTGTGTCTCCATAATTCCTCTCATATGATGGTTTCCGAAATCTTAAAAACTTCATCCACACAAAACTCAACAAGAACTCATGAGATAGGTTATTATAAATCAATGCAAAACTTTATCATCCTATACTGTAACAAATCACTAATATTATTAATTGACATTTAATACTAAATGCCTCTGCATATTTAAAACTCCCATCCTCAAATGGAATCATTAAACAAGCAAACATATGCGAACAATGCAAACATAACAATAATCTGCCTAAACAAAACAATATGTAAATAATGCAGCACGATCCATATTTAATTAAATGCAAAAAATATGAAAAACTTCCACGCTGTAGAGGATTTATAAGATCATACTGTGTCCGAATTTCAAGCTATTCCGACATACAGAAAATTCTAGGGAATATTTGCACTACAAGCAAACTTTCTGTTTTGGAACAACAACTCCTATACTTGCAAATTAAGCATAGTAAAGGCTATCATTGACATTTTTATTGAACTAAATGATGTAAAACATTAATATAAATAACAGCAAGAAAGTACTAATAAAATAAAATGACGCTCCAAGCTAAACACATATCATGTGGTGAATAAAAATATAGCCCCAAGTAAAGTTACCGATGGATTGAAGACGAAAGAGTGGATGCCTTCCCGGGGCATCCCCAAGCTTAAGCTCTTTGGTGTCCTTGAATATGGCTTTGGGGTGCCTTGGGCATCCCCAAGCTTAGTATCTTTCCACTCCTTGTTCCATAGTCCATCGAAACTCTACCGAAAACTTGAAAACTTCACAACACAAAACTTAACGGAACTTCGTGAGATGGGTAGTATGATAACGAGGAAATCAATCACTTGGGTACTTTCAAAACAAGACTCATAATTATTTTCACACAATGCCTATTGTATCTTACTATTTACACAATTTATATTACTCAATATAATCTATGGAAACACCAAAACAAGGAAACTATGCATTGAAGACAGAATCTGTCAAAAACAGAACAGTCTGTAATGATCTGAATGATAACCATACTTCTGCACTTCCAAAAATTCTGAACAAATTATGAAAATTAAGGAAATTTGTATATAAATCATAAGCAAAAATAATGAACCTAAAATCACTCTCTGGATAAAAATTAGAAATGATTTCACGAGTGCAAAGTGTCTATCTTTTTCAGCATGATCAAACAACTATCACCCAAACTAATCATAAAGGCTTTACTTGGCACTTTATTGAAATAAAAGCTATAAAACATGATTAATACATTAGCTTAATCATGTGAACACACAAAAATAGTAAGGATACATATTGTGTTGTCTCCCAACAAGCACTTTTCTTTAATGCCTTTCAAGCTAGGCATGATGATTTCAATGATACTCACATAAAAGATAAGGATTGAAACATAATGGAAGCATCATGGAGCATATGACTAGCACATTTAAGTCTAACCTACTTCCTATGCATAGGGTTTTTGTGATCAAACAATTTATTGGAGTAAGAATCAACTAGCATAGGAAGGCAGAACAAGCATGACTTCAAAAAATTCAACACATAGAGAGGAAACTTGATGTTATCGCAATATGTAGAGGCATATGATCCTCTCTAATAATAATTTTCAGTAGCATCATGAATGAATTCAACAATATAACCAGCACCTAAAGCATTCTTTTCATGATCTACAAGCATAGAAATTTTACTACTCTCCACATAAGGAAATTTATTCTCATCAATAGTAGTGGGAGTATCGTAAAGGAGTTGAACACTACGAATTGTTTCCACATTAAAAGAGTAATGTTCAGTAAGAGGGTACTCATAATTGTGACAAGTTTTATTATCGTTCTTCTTTATAGCATAAGTATCATCACAATAATCATCATAGATAGGGGGCATGCTTTCATCATAATAAATTTGATCATTAAAAGTGGGGGAACCAAAAAGATCATCTTCATCAAACATAGCATCCCCAAGCTTGTGGCTTTACATATCATTAGCATCATGGGTATTCAAAGAATTCATACTAACAACATTGCAATCATGCTCATCATTCACATATTTTATGCCCATCATTCTATGTAATTCTTCTTTTAGCACATGAGCACAATTTTCATTTGTTGGAAATATGTCCTAGAGGCAATAATAAAATGGTCATTATCATATTTCCTTGTTCATGATAATCGTATATTGTTCATGCTATAATTGTATTAACAGGAAACAGTAATACACGTGTGAATAAATAGATCACAATGTGTCCCTAGCAAGCCTCTAGTTGGCTAGCTCGTTGATCAATAGATGATCATGGTTTCCTGATCATGGACATTAGATGTCATTGATAACATGATCACATCATTGGGAGAATGATGTGATGGACAAGACCCAATCCTAAGCATAGAACTAGATCGTATTGTTCGTATGCTAAAGCTTTCGTAATTTCAAGTGTCTTTTCCTTCGACCGTGAGATTGTGCAACTCTCGGATACCGTAGGAGTGCTTTGGGTGTATAAAACGTCACAATGTAACTGGGTGACTATAAAGGTGCACTACGGGTACCTCTGAAAGTGTCTGTTGGGTTGGTACGAATCGAGATCGGGATTTGTCACTCCGTGTGACAGAGAGGTATCTATGGTCCCACTCGGTGGAACATCATCATGAGCTCAATGTGACTAAGGAGTTAGTCACACGATGATGTGCTACGGAACGAGTAATGAGACTTACCGGTAACGAGATTGAACAAGGTATAGGTATACCGACGATCGAATCTCGGGCAAGTTCTATGCCGACAGACAAAGGGAATTGTATACGAGATTAATTCAATCCTTGACCTCGTGGTTCATCCGATGAGATCATTGTGGAACGTGTGGGAGCCACCATGGGTATCCAGATCCCGCTGATGGTTATTGGTCGGAGAACGTCTCGGTCATGTCTGCATGCTTCCCGAACCCGTAGAGTGTACACACTTAAGGTTCGATGACGCTAGGGTTATAGGGAAGTGTTATACAAGGTTACCGAAAGTTGTTCGGAGTCCCGGACATCACGAGGAGCTCCGGAATGGTCCGGAGGTAAAGATTGATATATAGGATGGATGGTTTTGGACATCGGAAATGTTTCGGGCGTCACAGGTAGCGTATCGGGACCACCGGAAATGGTCCCGGGGGTCCACAGGGAGGGGCCACTAGGCCCAAGAGGTAGCATGGGCCAAAAGGGGGAGGGCAACCACCCCAAAGTGGGCTGGTGCGCCTCCCACAAGAGGCCCAAGGCGCAGGAGGGAGAGAAGGGGGGGAACCCTGGCGCTGGTGGGCCTATGGCCCACCTAAGGGGTGCGCCACCTCCTCCCCCTACCCTAGCCGCCACACCTCCCATTTGGGGGGGCTCCCGCACCACCTAGGGGGGAAACCCTAGGGGTGGCACCCCCTCCCCTCCTCCTATAAATAGAGAAGGGTATGGGGCTATTTTGCACACAGTTTTCTCACCTTTCGGCGCAACCCTGTGACTCCGTAACAGCAGAACTTCCCTTGCAACGGCACCAGAAGAATGCTACTAGCACTCTCCGGCAATCGAAACTAGAAGAATGTTGTTGACGGCCCACCAGCGCGTGGGATCGTAGCAGTTTTCGAGGGTAGAGTATTCGACCCAAATTTGTTGATTCGCCAGGCAGGAGGTGAGAGAATACTCTCGAGTATTAGCAGCTGAATTTATCATATTCAACCACAGCAGAAAGATTAGTATCTGCAAGCAAAGTAGTAACAGCAAAGTAGTATGATAACAATAGTGTCAGAAACGATCTCTTGACGGCAGACTATTCCTAACTATCGTATCAATGGCGCTAGAAGTTGCGTCGTTGATGGAAATTGTCTGTTCCCGTCAACGACAAGCGAATCAAGATTATAGCAGGTAGCAGCAGTGTAACGAGTAACGGCAGTGGCAAGGAACAAAAGTAGTGACAGCAGTAGGAAGTAGCAACAGTAGCAAGCGATAGTAGTAGCAACAGTAGAAGCAGAGCAAGACAAGTACCAGCAACAGAGCAAGACAAGTAACAACAACAGTAGGACAAACTCGTAGGCAATGGGTCCGTGATTTGTTTGGATGGTATTCATCATGCAACTGTTATAACATGGAGAGATATGTGGCTAGCTCCCGTTCGTCAATGTGATGTAGGCATGCATTCGGTGTGTCGTCATACGTGCTTAGGGAAAAGAACTTGCATGACATCTATTGTCCATCCCTCCCGTGGCAGCGCGGTCCAAAAGGAAACTACAGGATATTAAGGTTCTCCTTTTAATAAAGAACTGGACCAACACATTAGCACTTGGTGAACACATGAACTCCTCAAACTATGGTCATCACCGGGAGTGGTTTCGGTTATTGTCACTCCGGGTTGCCGGATCATAACACATAGTAGGTAACTACAACTTGCAAGATCGGATCTAAAACACACTTATATTGGTGACAACATAATAATTTCAAATCTGAAATCATGGCACTCGGGCCCTAGTGACAAGCATTGAGCATGGCAAAGTAGTAGCAACATCAATCTCAGAACATAGTGGATACGAGGGATCAGTCCCCATCAAAACTAACTCGATTACATGATAGATCTCATCCTACTCATCACCGCCCAACGAGCCTACGAATAGATTACTCACGAACGACGAAGAGCTTCATGGAATTGGAGAGGGAAGAAGGTTGATGACGACGATGGCGATGATTTCCCCTCTCCGGAGCCCAAAACGGACCCCAGATCTGCCCTCCAGATGAAGAACAGGTTGTGGCGGTGCCTCTATATTGCTAATGCGACGAAATCTTCTCTTTTTATTTTTTCTGGGACGAAAGTGAACTTATAGAGCTAAGATTGGGGGCGGCAGAGCCGTGTGGGCCCCACAAGCTTGCCCACCGCCACGAGGGGGTGGCGGAGGTAGGGCTTGTGGCCCACTGGCCCAGCCCTTCAGGTGGATCTTGGCGCAGATATTTTTCATATTTTCCAAAAATTCTCCCCGTAAATTTTCAGGACGTTTGGAGAACTTTGATTTCTGCACAAAAACAACAGCAAGGCAATTCTGCTAAAAACAGCATCAGTCCAGGTTAGTTCCATTCAAATCATGCAAATTAGAGTACAAAACAAGGGCAAAAGAGTTTGGAAAAGTAGATACGATGAAGACGTATCAACTCCCCCAAGCTTAAAACCTTGCTTTCCTCAAGCAACACAGTTGACAAACTGAGAGAGAAAGAAAAACTTTGACAAACTCTGTTTGATCTTGTTGTTGCAACTATGTCTAACTCATAACTAGAATTTCAGCACGATCACAAGTTAACCACATCAGCAAGTGACACAAAGGTCTCATGGTAAACTAATATCAATGGCATAATCAGCTAACGAGCAAATAATAATGAGTTTCAAATACCAACACTTCAATCAAAACAAGCATGAAGAAATATGAATAGGTGGTATCTCGCTAGCTCTTTCTGAGACCGCAAAACATAAATGCAGAGCACTTTCAAAGATCAAGGGCTGACTAAACATTGTAATTCATGGCAACGAAGATCCAGTCATAGTCATACTCAATATCAATCAAAAGCAAAGCATAAAAATGACAGAGGTGCTCTCTAATTGGTGCTTATATAAGAGGAGGATGACTCGATAGGAAAATAAATAGACATGCCCTTCGCAGAGGGAAGCATTGATTTGCAGAGGTGCCAGAGCTCAAGCTTTGAAAACAGAGATAATAATTTTGGGTGGCATGCTTTCATTGTCAACTCAATGACCAAGAGTTCTCAATATCTTCCATGCTACTCATGCTATAGGCGGTTCCCAAACAGAAAAGTAAAGTTTTAACTCCCCCACCACCAATCAATCACACTCCACGGCTAGCCGAATCCTCGGGTACCGTCCATACTAACAACAATCCGGGGGGAGTCTTGTTTTACAGTTATGTTTTCGATTTAAGCGTGGAACTGGGCATTCCAATTACCGGCCCCTTTCTCGTGAATGACAGTGAATAAACACATGTCGAGGATAACACTCCTAGCATGGAAGATACCAATATCCCTAAGTCACCACATGAGCGATTCGGGCATGCAAAACAGATTATTTCTTGAAGGTTTAGAGAGTGGCACATGCAAATTTACTTGGAATGGCAGGTAGATACCGCAAATAGGTAGGTATGGTGGACTCTCATGGAAAATCTTTTGGGTTTATGGAAGTGGATGCACAAGCAGTATTCCGCTTAGTACAAGTGAAGGCTAGCAAAAGACTGGGAAGCGACCAACTAGAGAGCGACAACAGTCATCAAGATGCAATGAGTTTAACTAACATTGAATGCAAGCATGAACAGGATATAAATCACCATGAACACGAATATCATAGAGGCTATGTTGATTTTGTTTCAACTACATGCATGAACATGCGCCAAGTCAAGACACTTGAAACATTCAAAGGAGAATACCATCCTATCATACTACATCATAGTCATTTCAAAATCTATGTTGGCATTCAAGACAAACCATTATAAGCTCTCAGCTAAATAAGCATGGCATCAGAAACTATGATATCTAAGTTGTCATTGCGAACATGGTTCTCTCACAACAAAGCTGAATCTAGGTCGACAAGCTAGTCATATTTACAAAAACAAAATAGATAGAGTTCATACCAGCTTTTCAGTCTCAGTCACTTCATCATATATCATCATTATTGCCTTTCACTTGCACGATCGAATGATGTGAACAATAATAAGAGTGCTCGTGCATTGGACTAAGCTGAATCTGCAGGCAAACACAAAGGAGAAGACAAAGTAATATGGCTCTTTGAAAGCTAAACAGGTAAGCATGCAATAACCACTAAACATTGAAACCAATATCTTCTACCTTGACCCAAAGAAAAAGAAAACTATTTACACGGGAAAGCTCCCAACAAGCAAAAGAAGAAAGAAAAATCTTTTTGGGTTTTCTCAAAAGGACACAAAATAAGAAAACAAGAAAATATAAATAAAGTAGCATGGATAATACAGTGGCAAAGTGTAATCACCGGCTAACAAAGTGAAAGCATAAGCATGAATGTAAAGTCGATGAGAACAAGTACTCCCCCAAGCTTAGGCTTTTGGCCTAGCTTGGTCTACTCCCATGGTGGGAAATCACCAGCTCCAGGATACTCCGGAGCAGACTGTGGATGCCACTGCTGTGTGAGATCCTCTGGCTCCCACTAATAAACTGTCGTTTGGTACTCGACTGGCGGCTCGGGCACGGGCGCCTGTGGTTGGGCCAAGCCCCAATATGCGTAGATGTCCGAGGGCATAATAGTGTACCTGCCTGCATGAAGATCGAACAAAGAAGGGGCAGGAAAGTAATAGTCTCTCGAGTACCCTGACTAAATACCAGGTTATAAATCATCCCTCTACTAGCATCTCTATCCAGAAAATCATGGCGAACCATGCTGTCATAATCCAGATATTTCTCAGGGAGAAGCATCTCTCCTTCCTCTCCCAGTCTAATGGGTATCTCAAAGTGTCTCGCAAGACGGGTAGCGTAGATACCTCCATAGACGACACCCTTGGAACGATTGATGTTCAACCGCTGGGCCACAATAGCACCTAGGCTGTAAGTCTTATCGTTATAAAGGCCTTCATGCAAAACCGCAAGGTCTGGAGAACTAAGTGATCCAGCCTCCCCACGGCCAATCAAACATTTTCCCACAAATACTGATAAGTACCGAAGCACAGGAAAATGTTTGCTAGCAATTCTAGCGCGAGACACTCCTCTCTCCTCTCCAACAGCAATAGTACCAATGAAATCCTCCATGTCCCGTGGACGAGGGTCATGGATATCCCCAACATAAGGTAATTTGCATACATTGCAAAAATCCTGTAGTGTCATGCACTGGGGAACATCATATATCATGAACTCAACCATGGGAGGATTCTTCCTCGGATAAAAGTTGAAGCTTTGAACAAAAATATTGGTGAGGAGGAGGTATTGTGACCACTTATCTGCGACGAACGCAGTAAGACCTGTGTTCTCCACCAAGTAACAAAAGTCTTCATAAAGCCCAGCGGCGCGCAAGAATTCGTCACTTGGCCACTCGCACGCTCGAACTTCTGTGACTCGAGGGACTACGTACTTGGGGTGGTTCTTCTCATCCTCCTTGGGGTTACGGCTTGAAGAGCCTCTCAAGAACCTCTTCATCTTTTCCTTTTTCTAGCTCTGATAAATTCTGATAATTTTAGAGACTTCGAAAGAAAAGTGAATAAAGATTAACCCAACTTGTAGCAACTACTCCTACTAGTGCCTAGAGACCGTATCACATGCTAAAACTAATTGGGACCAGCTAAAATCAACATTTCTAGCTCAAGAACAGGGTCACCAAGGTAGCAAGAATACACGAAGGATAAAGCACTAGAGCAAAAACTAATTAAACCAATGGAGTAGTCACTTACCAAGGAGTAATTTCCCCAAAACGGTTCAGAGAATGATGCTTTGAGCAAGGAGATCGAAAATCACAGCCAAATGAGCAAGAACACGGGTTTGAGCTGCGAAACATTTTTTTCTGGAGGTGGAAGAAGAGGCTGGGAGCTGGGATGAGTGGAGGGGGTCCCTGTGGGACCCACAAGCTTGCTCTCCGCCACCACGGGGTGGCGGTGGCAGGGCTTGTGGCCCACTGGTCTGGCCCCCAGGCCAGCTCTCAGGCCTAGTAATTTTCAAAAATTCCAGAAAAAATCATACTAAATTTTCAGGACCATCGGAGAACTTTTATTTTCGAGGTATTTTTCTCCAGGACGCTAAAACAGAAAACAAGAAAAACTAAACTAATTCTATCATTTTTTTCTAAGCAAGAGAAAATGAAAGCTCAAAACAGAGGTATTTGACTCTTTGATTCATCCATTTCATGGTCATCGAAAGAAATCCGTCAATGGGGTTGATCAAGTCCTCATGATAAAACCTTCTCGAATCGCAAGAGAGAACGGAGAATTTTCGAATAGCCACTAAGTCACCTCAATGGGGATATGTATCTCCCCAGCAAGAAAATCATACTTCATCTTGACACGAGGAATAGGGCATTCAAAGCTCCCAATAAGAATCGATGAAGTCTTTTCGATAGCATTGACGCAATGTACTTGATATCGTTTCTTCGGAAAGTGCACTGTGTGCTCATTACCGTTGACATCGAAAGTGACATTGCCTTTGTTGCAGTCTATAACAGCCCTTGCAGTGTTTAAAAAGGGTCTTCCGAGGATGACAGCCATGGCATCATCCTCGGGAATATCCAAGATAACAAAGTCTGTTAAGATAGTGGTATTAGCAACCACAACAGGCACATCCTCGGAAATGCCGATAGGGAAAGCAGTTGATTTGTCGGCCATTTGCAGAGAAATTTTAGTGGGTGTCAACTTATCCAATTCAAGTCTACAATAAAGAGAGAGTGGTGTAACACTAACACCGGCTCCAAGGTCACAAAAGGCAGTTCTTACGTAGTTTCCTTTAATGGAGCAAGGTATAGTGGGCACTCCGGGATCACCAAGTTTCTTAGGAGTTCCACCTTTAAAAGTGTAGTTGGCAAACATGGTGGAGATCTCAAGATCTGGTATGTTCTATTTATTAGTGACAATATCTTTCATGTACTTGGCATACGTAGACATCTTGAGCATATCAGTTAACCGCATCTACAGAAAGATGGGTCTTATCATCTCAACGAAGCGCTCAAAATTTCATCATCCTTTTTCTTGGATGGCTTAGGAGGAAAGGGCATAGATCTCTGAACCCATGGCTCCCTTTCTTTACCATGCTTCCTAGAAGTGAAGTCATTCTTATCGTATCTCTTAGGTTGTGGGTTATCAAGATTAACCGTAGGTTCAATCTCCACATCCTCATCATTCCTAGGTTGAGCATTATTATGAACATCACTGTCCATATTGTCACCAGGTTCATGTTCATCACCCGATTGTGTTTCTGCATGAGACGCAGAAATATCATTAGGTTCTTCAGGTGTGATAGTATTTGGTGAACTAGCATGTAGGTTTCTATCATCCTTGTTCTTCTCCTTAGGATGACTAGGTGTATCAGCATTGATTCCTTGAGAATCTTGATCAATTCTCTTAGGATGACCTTCAGGATACAAAGGTTCCCAAGTCATTTTGCCTCCTCTAGTAATGACTCTGACAGAGTTGTCATTTAATTCATTGAGCAGGTCATTCTGAGCTTTAAGTACTTGTTCTACCTGAGTAGTAATCATAGAGGCATGTTTACTCAGAAGCTTCAGATCACTGACATTTCTGTCTACACAAGCACTTAAATGGCTAAGCATATGAGTACTTTGTTCCAGATGTCTGCTAACATAATCAATGAAACTCTGTTGTTTGGCAACAAAGTTGTCAAATTCATCAAAGCATAGGCTAGCAGGTTTGTCAAAAGGAATATCAATCTCATCAAACCTACACAGATAATTTACTTCTACTACGAGTAACGGAAGTGGCAAGGAACAGCAGTAGTGACAACAGTAGCAAGTAGAAACAGTAGCAAGCAACAGTAGTAGCAACAGTTGCAGCAGAGCAAGACAAGTAACAGCAGCAGAGCAAGACAAGTAATAGCAGTAGAGCAAGACAAGTAAGAACAGCAGTAGGACAAACTCGTAGGCAATGGGTCGGTGATTTGTTTGGATGATATTCATCATGCAACAGTTATAACACGGAGAGATATGTGGCTAGCTCCCGTTCGTCAATGTGATGTAGGCATGCATTCCGTGTGTCGTCATACGTGCTTAGGGAAAAGAATTTGCATGTCATCCATTCTCCATCCCTCCCGTGGCAGCGGGGTCCAAAAGGAAACTACGGGATATTAAGGTTCTCCTTCTAATAAAGAACCGGACCAACGCATTAGCACTTGGTGAACACATGAACTCCTCAAACTATGGTCATCACCGGGAGTGGTTCCGGTTATTGTCACTCCGTGGTTGCCGGATCATAACACATAGTAGGTAACTACAACTTGCAATATCGGATCTAAAACACACATATATTGGTGACAACATAATAATTTCAGATCTGAAATCATGGCACTCAGGCCCTAGTGACAAGCATTAAGCATGGCAAAGTAGTAGCAACATCAATCTCAGAACATAGTGGATACTAGGGATCAATCCCCATCAAAACTAACTCGATTACATGATAGATCTCATCCTACAAATCACCACCCAGCGAGCCTACGGATAGATTACTCACGAACGACGAAGAGCTTCATGGAATTGGAGAGGGAAGATGGTTGATGATGACGATGGCGACAATTTCCGCTCTCCGAAGCCCAAAACGGACTCCAGATCTGCCCTCCAGATGAAGAACAGGTTGTGGCGGCGCCTTCGTATCGCAAACGCGACGAAATCTTCTCTTTTTATTTTTTCTGGGACGAAAGTGAACTTATAGAGCTGAGATTGGGGGCGGTAGAGCTGTGTGGGCCCCACAAGCTTGCCCACCGCCACCAGGGGGGTGGCATAGGCAGGGCTTGTGGCCCACTGGCCCACCCCCTCAGGTGGATCTTGGCGCAGATATTTTTCATATTTTCCAAAAATGCTCCCCGTAAATTTTTAGGATGTTTGGAGAACTTTCATTTCTGCACAAAAACAACACCAAGGCAATTCTGCTGAAAACAACGTTAGTCCAGGTTAGTTGCATTCAAATCATGCAAATTATAGTCCAAAACAAGGGCAAAAGAGTTTGGAAAAGTAGATACGATGGAGATGTATCACCCTGCTCCCCTCCTTCCTCCTCCTCCCATGGTGTTTGGCGAAGCCCTGCCGGGAGACCTCGTCTCTCCATCGCCAGCATGCCGTCGTGCTGCCGGAGATCTTCCCCAACCTCTCCCTCCTCCTTGCTGGATCAAGGTGCGGGAGACGTCACCGGGCTGCACGTGTGTTGAACGCGGAGGTGCGTGGTTCGGCACTAGATCGGAATTACACCGCGATCTGAATCGCCGCGAGTACGACTCCATCAACCGCGTTCTAGCAACGCTTCCGCTTAGCGATCTTCAAAGGTATGAAGATGCACTCAACCCCCTCTCGTTGCTGGTCTCTCCATAGTAAGATCTGAATATGCGTAGGATTTTTTTGAATTTATGCTACGTTACCCAACAGTGGTATAAGAGCCAGGTTTTCTATGCGTAGATTCTATGCACGAGTAGAACACAAAAGGTTGTGGGCGATGATTTGTCAATTGCATGCCGCTACTCGTCTTATTGTTTTCCGGCGGTATTGTGGGATTAAGCGGCCCGGACCGACATTACACGTACGCTTACGTGAGACTGGTTCCACCGACAAACATGCACACCGTGCATAAAGGTGGCTAGCGGGCGTCTGTCTCTCCTACTCTAGTCGGATTGGATTTGATGAAAAGGGTCCTTATGAAGTGTAAATAGCTTTGGCATATCATCGTTGTGGCTGTCACATAGGTAAGTAGGTGTTCTTGCTAGAAACCCAAATCAGCCACGTAAAACTTGCAACAACAATTGGAGGACGTCTAACTTGTTTTTGCAGGGTTTGACATGTGATGTGATATGGCCAAAGTTGTGATGTTGCATGTATGATGTATGAGATGATCATGTTATTGTAATAGGTTTCACGACTTGCATGTTGATGAGTATTAATCGGCAGGAGCCATAGGAGTTGTCTTAAGTTATTGTATGAGATGCAACGCCTTGTGCTTACTACTTTTACTTCATTGCTAACGGTTAGCTATAGTAGTAGTGATAGTAGTAGTTTGCATGACGACTTCACGGAGACACGATGATGGAGATCATGGTGTCACGCCGGTGACAATGATGATCATGCGATGCCTGAAGATGGAGATCGAAAGAGCAAAGATGATAATGGCCATATCATGTCACTATATGATTGCATTGTGATGTTTATCATGTTTTTCATCTTATTGCTTAGAACGACGGTAGCATAATAAGATGATCCCTCTTAAAATTTCAAGAACGTATTCCCCTAAGTGTGCACCGTTGCAAAGGATCGTTGTCTCGAAGAACCACGTGATGATCGGGTGTGATAGATTCTAACGTTCGCATACAACGGGTGTAAGCCACATTTACACACGCGAAACACCTAGGTTGACTTGACGAGCTTAGCATGTACAAACATGACCTCGAGTACTAGAGACCGAAAGGTCGAACATGAGTCGTATGGTTGAATACGATCAACATGAAGTTGCTCACCATGATGACTAGTCCGTCTCACGTGATGATGAGACACGAGTTAGTCAACATGGATCATGTATCACTTAGATGACTAGAGGGATGTCGATTTAAGTGGGAGTTCATACTTAATTTGATTAAATGAACTTAATTTTCATGAACTTAGTCTAAAAGTTGTCTCTATAAATGTTGTAGATGGCCAACGTCAACCTCAATTTGAAAGATGATTGTAGACACTATGCGGACTGGGTTCGCAACTAGAAGCTCATCCTTGAAGCAGCCAAAAAGGCTTATGTCCTTGATGACTACTCTCTGGTTAGGTGTGGCATGTTATACAATTTGGAAACGGGGCTCCAAAGGCGTTTTGAGCAACACGATGCATATGAGATGTTCCAAGAGCTGAAACTGGTTTTTCAAGCTCATGCCCGTGTCGAGAGATATGAAGTCTTCGACAAGTTCTTTAGCTGTAAGATGGAGGAGAACGGTTCTGTCAGTGAGCACATACTCAAAATGTATGGGTTACACGATCGTCTGACTTCACTTGGAGTCGAACTTCCGGATGATGCTATAATTGACAGAATCCTCTAGTCTCTCCCACCAAGTTACAAAGGTTTTGTGCTGAACTACAACATGCAAGGGATGGAGAAGACCATTCCCGAGTTGTACTCGATGCTCAAGTCTGCAGAAGTAGAAATCAAGAAAGAGCATCAAGTGTTGATGGTCAACAAGACCACCAGTTTCAAGAAGGGCAAGGGTAAGAAGAACTTCAAGAAAGACGGCAAAGTCGTTGCCGTGCCTGGTAAGCCAGATGCTGGGAAGAAGAAAAAGAATGGACCCAAGCCTGAGACCGAGTGCTTCTATTGCAAGGGAAAAGGTCATTGGAAGCGGAACTGCCCCAAGTACTTAGCGGACAAGAAGGCCGGCAACCTGAAAGGTATATATGATATACATGTTATTAATGTGTACCTTACAAGCCTGGGTATTTGATGCCGGTGTTGTTGCTCACATTTGCAACTCAAAGCAGGAATTGCGGAATAAGCGGAGACTGGCCAAGGACGAGGTGACGATGTGCGTCGGGAATGGCTCCAAGGTCGATGTGATCACCGTCGGCACGCTACCTCTACATCTACTGTCGGGATTAGTTTTAAACCTTAATAATTGTTATTTAGTACCAGATTTGAGCATGAATATTGTATCAGGGTCTTGCTTAATGCGAGACGGCTACTCATTTAAGTCAGAGAATAATGGTTGTTCTATTTATATGAGTGATATGTTTTATGGTCATGCTCCGCTGGTGAATTGTTTATTCTTGATGAATCTCGATCGTGATGTTACACATATTCATAGTGTGAGTACGAAAAGATGTAAAGTTGAAAATGATAGTCGCACATACTTGTGGCACTGCCGCCTTGGTCATATCGGTGTTAAGCGCATGAAGAAGCTCCATGCTGATGGACTGTTAGAGTCTCTTGACTATGAATCATTTGACACATGCGAACTGTGCCTCATGGGAAAGATGACTAAGACTCCATTCTCAGGAATAATGGAGAGAGCGACTGACTTATTGGAAATAATACATACTGATGTGTGTGGTCCAATGAACGTTGAAGCTCGCGGTGGCTACCGTTATGTTCTCACTCTCACCGATGATTTGAGTAGGTATGGGTATATCTACTTGATGAAGCACAAATCTAAGACATTTGAAAAGTTCAAGGAATTTCAGAGTGAGGTTGAGAATCAACGTGACAGAAAAATTAAGTGTCTACGATCTGATCGTGGAGGAGAATTATTGAGTCACTAGTTTCGCACACACCTAAGGAAGTGTGGAATCGTTTCACAACTGACGCCACCTGGCACACCGCAACGCAACGGAATGTCTGAACATCGTAATCGCACTTTATTAGATATGGTACGATCTATGATGTCTCTTACCGACTTACCGCTATCATTTTGGGGATACGCATTAGAAACTGCAGCATTCACTTTAAATAGGGCACCATCTAAATCCGTTGAGACAACACCGTATGAACTATGGTTTGGCAAGAAACCTATGTTGTCGTTTCTTAAAGTTTGGGGCTGCGATGCTTATGTGAAGAAACTTCAACCAGAGAAGCTCAAAGCCAAAGCGGAGAAATGCGTATTCATAGGATACCCTAAGGAAACTATTGGGTCTACCTTCTATCTTAGATACGAAGGTAAAACCTTTGTTGCCAAGAACGGATCCTTTCTAGAGAAAGAGTTTCTCTCGAAAGAAGTAAGTGGGAGGAAAGTAGAACTTGATGAGGTAATTACACCCCCTCTTGAACAGGAAAGTAGCGCAGCGCTGGAAATTATTCCTGTGGCGCCTACACCAACTGAAGAGGAAGTTAATGATAATGATCATGAAGCTTCGGATCAAGTTACTACTGAACCGCGAAGGTCCACAAGGGCACGCTCCGCACCAGAGTGGTACGGCAACCCTGTGATGGAAATCATGTTGTTAGACAACGGTGAACCTTCGAACTATGAAGAATCAATGGCGGGCCCGGATTCCAACAAATGGCTTGAAGCTATGAAATCCGAGATAGGATCCATGCATGAGAACAAAGTATGGACTTTGGTGGACTTGCCCGATGACTGGCGAGCCATAGAAAATAAATGGATCTTCAAGAAGAAGACTGATGCAAACGTTAATGTGACCGTTTATAAAGCTCGACTTGTCGCAAAGGGTTTTCGACAAATTCAAAAAGTTGACTACGAAGAGACATTCTCTCCCGTAGCGAAGCTGAAATCAGTCTGAATCATGTTAGCAATTGCCGCATTTTATGATTATGAAATTTGGCAAATGGACGTCAAAACAGCGTTCCTTAACGGGAATCTTAAGGAAGAGTTGTATATGATGCAACCAGAAGTATTTGTCGACCCTAAGGGTGCTAACAAAGTGTGCAAGCTCCAGCGCTCCATCTATGGGCTGGTGCAAGCATCTCGGAGTTGGAACATTCGCTTCAATGAGGTTATTAAAGCGTTTGGGTTCATACAGGTTTACGGAGAAGCATGTCTGTACAAGAAAGTGAGTGGGAGCTCTGTAGCTTTCCTCATACTATATGTCGATGACATATTATTGATGGGTAATTATATAGAGATGTTGGAGAGCATAAAGGCCTAGTTGAACAAGAGTTTTTCAATGGAGGACCTTGGAGAAGCTTCATACATATTAGGCATCACGATCTATAGAGATAGATCAAGACGCCTCATAGGTCTTTTGCAAAGTACATACCTTGACAAGATATTGAAGAAGTTCAATATGGAAAACTCAAAGAAGGGGTTCTTGCCAGTTTTACAAGGTGTGAGATTGAGTAAGACTCAGTCACCGACCACGGCAGCAGATAGAGAGAAGATGAGTACTGTCCCCTACGCTTCAGTCGTAGGCTCTCTAATGTATGCCATGGTGTGTACCACACCTGATATAAACCTTGCCATAAGTTTGGTAGGGAGGTACCAAAGTGATCCCGGTATGGAACACTGGATAGCGGTCAAGAATATCCTTAAGTACCTAAAGGGTTACGTCGATGCTAGCTTCGACACAGATCCGGATTACTCTAAGTCACAGACTGAATACGTGTATGTTTTGAATGGTGGGTCAGTGAGCTGGTGGAGCAGCAAGCAAGAAGTCGTGGCAGCTCATGAAGGAATTTGGATGAAGGAGCTCATCACCGACCTTGGAGTGGTTCCAAGCGCGTCGGGTCCAATGACACTCTTCTGTGATAACATTGGGGCCATTGCCATAGCCAAGGAGCCCAGGTTTCATCAGAAGACGAAGCACATCAAACGCCGCTACAACTCCATCCAGGACCATGTCCAGAGTGGAGTAATAGAGATTTGTAAAGTACATACGGATCTGAATGTTGCAGACCCGTTGACTAAACCTCTTCCTCGAGCAAAACATGATCAACACCATAATGCTATAATTGTTCGATACATCACAATGTAACTAGATTATTGACTCTAGTGCAAGTGGGAGACTGTTGGAAATATGCCCTAGAGGAAATAATAAAATGGTTATTATCATATTTCCTTGTTCATGAGAATCGTCTATTGTTCATGTTATAATTGTATTAACAGGAAATAGTAATACATGTGTGAATAAATAGATCACAATGTGTCCCTAGCAAGCCTCTAGTTGGCTAGCTCGTTGATCAATAGATGATCATGGTTTCCTGATCATGGACATTAGATGTCATTGATAACGGGATCACATCATTGGGAGAATGATGTGATGGACAAGACCCAATCCTAAGCATAGCACTATATCGTATTGTTCGTATGCTAAAGCTTTTATAATGTCAAGTGTCTTTTCCTTCGACCGTGAGATTGTGCAACATCCGGATACCGTAGGAGTGCTTTGGGTGTATCAAACGTCACAATGTAACTGGGTGACTATAAAGGTGCACTACGGGTACCACTGAAAGTGTCTGTTGGGTTGGTACGATTCGAGATCGGGATTTGTCACTCCGTGTGACAGAGAGGTATCTCTGGGCCCACTCGGTAGAACATCATCATGAGCTCAATGTGACTAAGGAGTTAGTCACACGATGACGTGCTACGTAACGAGTAAAGAGACTTACCGGTAACGAGATTGAACAAGGTATAGGTATACCGATGATCAAATCTCGGGAAAGTTCTATGCCGACAGACAAAGGGAATTGTATAATGGATTAATTGAATCCTTGACATCGTGGTTCATCCAATGAGATCATCGTGGAACATGTGGGAGCCACCATGGGTATCCAGATCCCTCTGATGGTTATTGGCCGGAGAACGTCTCGGTCATGTCTGCATGCTTCCCGAACCCGTAGGGTCTACACACTTAAGGTTCGATGACGCTAGGGTTATAGGGAAGTGTTATACGAGGTTACCGAAAGTTGTTCGGAGTCCCGGATGAGATCCCGGACGTCATGAGGAGCTCCGGAATGGTCCGGAGGTAAAGATTGATATATAGGATAGATGGTTTTGGGCACCGGAAATGTTTCGGGCGTCACCGGTAGCGTACCGGGACCACCGGGACCACCAAAAATGGTCCCGGGGGTCCACCGGGAGTGGCCACCAGGCCCAAGAGGTAGCATGGGCCAAAGGGGGAGGGCAACCAGCCCAAAGTCGGCTGGTGCGCCTCCCACAAGAGGCCCAAGGCGCAGGTGGGAGAGAAGGGGGGGGGGAACCCTCGCGCTGGTGGGCCTAAGGCCCACCTAAGGGGTGCGCCACCCCCTCCCCCTGCCCTAGCCGCCACACCTCCCATCTGGGGGGCTGCCGCACCAGCTAGGGGGGAAACTCTAGGGGTGCAACCCCCCTCCCCTCCTCCTATAAATAGAGAGGGGGTTTGGGGCTGTTTTGCACACGGTTTTCTCACCTCTCGGCGCAGCCCTGCTCCCCTCCTTCCTCCTCCATTGCTTGGCGAAGCCCTGCCCGGAGACCTCGTCTCTCCATTGCCACCACACCGTCTTGCTGCCGGAGATCTTCCCCAACCTCTCCCTCCTCCTTGCTGGATCAAGGTGCAGGAGACGTCACCAGGCTGCATGTGTGTTGAACACGGAAGTGCCGTTGTTTGGCACTAGATCGGAATCACACCACGATCTGAAACGCCGAGAGTACGACTCCATCAACCGCGTTCTATCAACGCTTCCACTTAGCGATCTTCAAAGGTATGAAGATGCACTCAACCCCCTCTCGTTGCTGGTCTCTCCATAGGAAGATCTGAATATGCGTAGGAATTTTTTTGAATTTATGCTACGTTACACAACATCATTTCCATCATTTTCACGAAAGACATAAAAAAGATGAAGCATATGAGGCAACCTTAATTCCATTTGTTTGTAGTTTTCTTTTATAGACTAAACTAGTGATAAAACAAGAAACTTAAACATTCGATTGCAAGATCTAAAGATACACCTTCAAGTGCTAACCTCCCCGGCAACGGCGCCACAAAAGAGCTTGATGTCTACTACGCAACCTTTTCCTTGTAGACGTTGTTGGGCCTCCAAGTGCAGAGATTTGTAGGACAGTAGTTATTTCCCCTCAAGTGGGTGACCTAAGGTTTATCAATCTGCAGGAGGCATAGGATGAAGATGGTCTCTCTCAAGCAACCCTGCAACCAAATAACAAAGAGTCTCTTGTGTCCCCAACACACCCAATACAATGGTAAGTTGTATAGGTGCACTAGTTCGGCGAAGAGATGGTGATACAAGTGCAATATGGATAGTAGATATAGGTTTTTATAATCTGAAAATATAAAAATAGCTAGGTAATTAATAATAAAAGTGAGCACGTACGGTATTGCAATGCGTGGAAACAAGGCCTAGGGTTCATACTTTCACTAGTGAAGTTCTCTCAACAATGATAACATAAATGGGATCATATAACTAGCCCTCAACGTGCAACAAAGATTCACTCCAAAGTCACGCCGAGAACAAACGAAGAGATTATTGTCGGGTACGAAACCACCACAAAGTTATTCTTTCTGATCGATCTATTCAAGAGTCCGTAGTAAAATAACACAAAGCTATTCTTTCCGTTCAATATATCCTAGAGTTCGTACTAGAATAACACCTTAAGACACATATCAACCAAGACCCTAATATCACCTAGATACTCCATTGTCACCTCAAGTATCTGTGGGCATCATATACGATATGCATCAGACAATGTTAGAATCATCTATTCAACCAACACACAGAACTTCAAAGAGTGCCCCGAAGTTTCTACCGGAGAGTCAAACGTGTGCCAACCCATATGCAAACCTGCAAGTTGATCACCAAAACATACATCAAGTACTCACATGAATATTCCATTGTCACCATAGATAGACACGGGCAAGACATAACTCAAGTGTTCTTAAAGACTCAATTCGATAAGATAACTTCAAATGGAAAATTCAATTCATTACAAGAAGGGAGAGAGGGAAGAACATCATAAGATCCAACTATAGTAGCAAAGCCCGCGTTACATCAAGATCAAGACATCTCGAGAACACGAGAGAGAGAGAGAGATCAAACACATAGCTACTGGTACATACCCTCAGCCCCGAGGGAGAACTACTCCCTCCTCGTCATGGAGATCGCCGGGATGATGAAGATGGCCACCGAAGATGGATTTCCCCTCCGGCAGGGTGCCGGAACAGGCTCCCGATTGGTTTTTGGTGGCTACAAAGGCTTGCGGTTGCGGAACTCCCGATCTAGGTTTATTTCTGGAGGTTTATGTATTTATAAGAACAGATGGCATCGAGAACAAGTCAGGAGACCCACGAGGGAGTCATGAGCCCCCCAGGCGTGCGTAGGGAGGTGGGCGCGCCTCCCTGGCTCGTGGCTTCCTCGGGACTCCTCTCCGGTATCTTTTTCTTCTGGTATTTTTGGTATTTTCCATCAAAATCACGGCTAAAGTTTTATTCCGTTTGGACTCCGTTTGATATTCCTATCTGAAAAAGGTCAAAAACAAGGAAAAAACAGAAACTGGCACTGGGCTCTAGGTCAATAGATTAGTCCCAAAAATAATATAAAATAGCATATTCATGCATACAAAACATCCAAAGTTGGTAATATAATAGCATGGAATGATAAAAAATTATAGATACGTTGGAGACGTATCACCTCCTTTGGCCTATATTTAGAGTCCCGAGACGAAACCCTTCCACAACTTCCAGAATTATGAATTTCTCCATCATTCCACCGCCGCAGCTCTTCCGAGATCGGGAGCATCAGGAGACCTCTTCCCGGCACCCTGCCGGAGGGAGGATTGACCTCCGGGAGCTTCTCCTCTGCCATGAACGCCTCCTGGACGTGCCATGAGTAGTCCTCCTTAGACCATTTGTCCATGACCAGTAGCTATGTGATGTCTTCTCTCCAATCTTGTGCTTCAATGGTTAGTCCTTGTGAGCTGCACTACATGCTCAAGGCATCTTTCCAATTCTCTTGCTATTGCTATGCTCGGTTTGTTGGGATCCGATGGATTATGAGATTATGTTCAGATTGTTATGAGTTATATATTTTATTATCCTTTTATATTATGTTCCTTAGTGATTCATGCATGTTCTCCGTTGCTATTTATTGCTTTGGCCGAGTAGTAGATTGTAACTCCAAGAGGGAGCGTTATGCATGATTGTGGGGTCATGCCCCTCGATGTCTAGCTTGAGTGACAGAAACATGAGACTAGGGGATGTGCTTGTTGCCACTAGGGAGAAAACAACGGTGCTTGTGACCATGGTTGAAAGGATTGTTTACCTTATGCATAGTTCATTAATGAAGTTGTTCGTTGCTTTGAGTTTACACTTTGGGTGGGGCTCGCAACTTAATACCGGAGAGATGTTCTGGATAGACATCTCAAGGTGGATGATTAGTAAGTAGATGCTGATGGATAAACGATCTACTTGTCTTGGCGTACTGGCCATTACTATTGAACCTCTAACTATCAAGTAGCATAATTAGCATTGCGGTGCATTTATAATTCTGTCAATTGCCCAACTATGATTTGTTTACCCAAGCATAGTTGTTTATCATATTTTGGGAGAGAAACATCACTAGTGAACATCATGTGACTCCAGTCGATATCACCATCATTGTTCACACTCCACTATTTACCATTTTCATTTACTTTTCTGTTCTAATCACTATTACTTTCCCTCTTGTGTTTTGATCCTTTTCAAACTACAAGGCCAGAGAGATTGACAACCTCTCTGTACTCATTGGGAGCAAAGTTATTTGTTGTGTGTGATGGTCCACGTCTTCTGCTAGCGTCAGGGTGGAAGACACCTACTTGTTTAGCCTCGGAGTCCTCCTGGTTCGATAAACCTTACATTCCCCATGTAAGGGAAATCTGCTGCTGACTACATCTCCACCTTCCACTTGGGGTAACCAACGAGGGGCGAGAAGAATATCCATCAACTCATCATCAGCCATGCCTTGTGTGACCTAGGTTCTAGTGTTTCAACTATACCTAAATCATTATGATGTACTTGGTCTCACTAATATTCATGGTTGTTCCCTTAATTTACATCTTGCAGACTTTACTATCAAGAAACTTATGGGCAGAATAAATGATGTTCTCATAACTGATAATAGAAATTACGTGCATGTACATTTTATTGTTCTCGATATTGAATTCAACCCATCTTGTCCAATAATACTTGGGAGACCTTCTCTGTGAACTATGGGTGCATTAATTAATATGGAAGAGGGAAACATATGGTTCCAATTCCCATTAAGAAAAGGGATGGAACACTTCCCTAGAAATAAAATCCAACCACCTTATGAATCTATCATGAGGTCTAATTATGGGTGGAGTTTCAAAGATGAAAACACTTGAATCATATGCATTATGCCTAGCTAGGGGAATAAAATAATAGCGCTAGTTGGGAGGCAACCCAATAGTTATCTTAAATTTTTCTTGTTTTTACTTTGTGTTTGTGTGTGATACTAGGATTGTTCCATTTTAATGATTTTTTATGTTCCAATTAGTGTTTGTGCCAAGTAAGTCTTTGGGATGATTTGAATGATAGTATAATTGATGCGGTGCAAAACAGAAATTTTAGCGTCGAGTGCAGAATTTCTATGATTTTACTGGAACGTCTTTTTTATCTATTTTTTACAAAGTATGTTTTTACAAATTACTTAGGTATTCCCAATGTTTCATAATTTCTGGAGTTACATAAGTATGGTACTTAACTATATCATTACATCCTGTTCTGTTTCAGATATATTATGTTTTTGCTTGCATAGTTTGCTTGTTTTGATGATGCCATGGATTGCAATGGGGGTATAAGTCATGGAGAAGTTAGAATACAGTACCTTATGCAGTAATAAAATATGAATCAATTTATAACCATACCTAAAGTATTTGATATGTTTATTATGTTAATGGATCTCACGAAGTTTGTGTTGAGTTTTGTGTGATGAAGTTTTCAAGTTTTGGGTGTTATCACAATGGATGAACGAATAAGGAGCATCAAGAGCCTAAGCTTGGGGATGCCCAAGGAATCCGAAGGTAATATTCTAGAAATACTCAAGCGTCTAAGCTTGGGGATGCCCCGGAAGGCATCCCCTCTTTTGTCTCAATCCATCGACATGTCACTTGGAGCTATATTTTATTCATCACATCATATGAGTTTTCTTGGAGCGTCATTTGTTTTAGTTTGTTTTAGTTTTAGTTTTCCATAATCATTGTTCTCTGAATAAACCCACTTGAGAGCGACATGAGATCACCATGATTTATTAGAATACTCTATGTGCTTCACTTATACCTTTTTGAGCTTGGCAGTTGCTCTAGTGCTTCACTTATATCGTTTAGAGCATGGTGGCGTGTAGATTTTAAAGAAATAACTGCTCTATTTTTCTCCACTTATATATGTTTGAGAGTTAATAAACAAAGATGTTAATTTGCATGGGTTATAAGACTAGTCCAAAGGTAATATGTATTCAGTGAGTGCATAATCAAAACCACACATATAACACATAACAGAGAAATCATGGTGAATGATATTAATGTGGTAATGTGAAAGAGCATGAGTTCATGATCATTGGTTAATATAAGTATTGTGAATTAGAGGTTGTTAACTTGATATTCATCCAAATATTTTTATGGCACTGCGAATATGTGTGAGCATACTCATTCCTCGTTGAAATCCTAGTGTTGTTTATATCGGGGGCGCACTATGGTTAACACGATGGCGATGATGGGGCATGGAAGTAGTGCTTTGCTTTGAGTGAGATAATAAATCTTTAAATAAGTATGTGAGTTTGTTATGACTAATGTGAATCCATGGATATACACACTCTCACCTCCACATATTTGCTAATCTCGTCAGTATCGTGCATTGCCCATTCTCACCTCGAGGATTTGTGCAACCTTCGCCGATGCATCTGAAAGTCGTGACATGATACACTCTGTTGCACATAAACCTCATTATATCTTCCTCAAAATATCCACCATACCTACCGATCATGGTATTTCGATAACCATTCTGAGATATATTGCCATGCAATTTCCACCATCACATCATATGACTTGTACTCCCATTGTCATGTTGCTTTGCATGATCATATAAGCTAACATAGTATTTGTGGGAAAGCCACCATTCATCAGTTTTATACATGTTATGCTTGATCATTGCACATCCTCGTACAATGCCAGAGGCATTCATATAGAGTCATACTACAATTTTCATGTTGAGTTGTAAGTAAATAAAAGTTTGATGATTATCATTATTATGGCACTGTCTCAGTGAGAAATGGATGATGGAGACAATGATTTCCCCACAAGTCGGGATGAGACTCCTAACGAAAAAAGCAAAAAAAACTAAGAAAGAAAAAAAAATGAGAGAAAGCAAGAAAAAGAAAATAAATAAATAAATGAGAGAAAAGAGAGGAGGGACAGTTGTACGACCTTTCCACACTTGTGCCTCAAAGTGGCACCATATTCTTCATATAGACAGCCTTATGCTTTGTCACTTTTAGATTCTAACGAGAATTTTTCATTATAACACTTGGCTTGTATATTCCAATGACAGGTTTCGCAAATGCCCGAGGTCTTCATGAGCAAGCAAGTTGGATGCACACCCACTTAGCTTCAGTTGAGCTTTCATACACTTATAGCTCTAGTGCATCCGTTGCATGGAAATCCCTACTCCTTGCATTGATATCTATTGATGGGCATCTCCATAGCCCGTTGATACACCTAGTTCATGTTCCTAGTTGATGCGAGAATTTCTTCTCCACTTTCACCCCTTTGAAACCTACCACCATATTCTATTCCACTTTTATGTGAAATCCATGGTTCACGGTCATTTATTGGGTGAGTAATAAAAAGTTGAAGCACGTTAAAAATACGATCCAATTGCCTAACATGACACCTTGGTACTTAACATTTGTATTTATGTGGTGAAGACGGAGCCATTGTATACTTATATGATAAAATGAATAGGGGGTGAACATTCTTTAAGGATCTTATATTTTGCAACTTGATGATTATGTTTCTTATGTTAATGAATGTTACTATGTTAATGTTTATTATTAATTGTTTATCAATTATCAAACCTATAATAGATTACATGTTGGGTAGCATGTCACATGAAATTTTTTGTTTTTATCATTTACCTACTCAAGGACGAGCAGGAATTAAGCTTGGGGATGTTGATACTTCTCCAACGTATCTATAATTTTTTATTTTTCCATGCTATAATATTATCATCCTAGGATACTTTTTGGGTGTTCATATACCAATTAATATTATTTTTTGAGCACTAATTTATTAACCCAGTGCCCACTTGTGACGCCCTCGATTTGATCGTACGCTAATCATACACGCAAATGCGTATGACCAAGCTCAAGGACTCATGGGAGGATATCACAACACAACTCTAGACACAAATAAAACATACAAGATTCATATTAGAAGCCAGGGGCCTCGAGGGCTAGAATACAGAAGCTCGATAAACACACGAGTCAACGGAAGAAACAAACATCTGAGTACACACATTAAACATGGGGTGACTTAGAGAAGACTAGCACAAAAGATACAACGATCGAACGAGGCGAGGCCTCCTGCCTGGGAGCCTCCTAACTACTCCTAGTCTTCAACGGCCTCCACGTAGCAGTAGGCACCGTCGGGGGTAGAAGTCGTCGTCGGCGGGATACTCCATCTCCTGGGCTCCATCCTCTGGTCGCAACAACGGATCAAGGGGATAAAGGGGGGGAGCAAAGCAACGGTGAGTACTCATCCAAAGTACTCGCAAGACTGACATCAGAACTATGCTAAGTATGCAACAATATCAAAGGAAGGGGTTTATATGTGGACTGACTGCAGCAATGCGAGAAAGAGAAAGAAGGCCTAGTCCTATCAATGACTAGCATCTTCACGGGTCTTACAGCAATAGACGAGACTAGAACAGGTAACACAATTAAACAGTCATATTGTTGTAGTAATAATTAATATGAGGTCGCCGAGAGATTATCCCTCGACTCCCTGCGAGGAATCAATCCCGGAGCAACTATTCCAGTTAAGTAACTGTTGTAGTT
The DNA here is from genome assembly GCF_904849725.1 of Hordeum vulgare subsp. vulgare. Taxonomy (NCBI): domain Eukaryota; kingdom Viridiplantae; phylum Streptophyta; class Magnoliopsida; order Poales; family Poaceae; genus Hordeum; species Hordeum vulgare. Next base: position 495,312,309 of record NC_058524.1, on the reverse strand, counting down.
GTACGATCAGGGCACAACTCCAAGTCGTCCTGTAACCGTGGACACGACTATCCGTATAGTTAATTTTCATCCCTGCACGGGTGCACCAAGTTTCCTGTCACGCTCGTAACACTCTGGCCGGACATACTTTTCTGGGTCATGCCCGACCTCGGAATATCGACACGTCGCAACCCCACCTAAGCTCAACTGAGAGGCCAGCCCGTCGGTCTAAACCCTAAGCACAAAGGGGTCGTGGGCCCACTTTCCCTCTGCGCTCCTGCACGATGCACGGGCGGACGATGTCAGTCCTAGCACCCCTTAATACAAGCGCTATGCATCTCGGGACAACTCGGGGGCGCGCCGCTCCATTGCTGACGTTTGAAGAGCTTCGGCTGATACCACGACGCCGAGTTCCCATAACTTCTCCCATGTAGCCGGTTAGTGCGAAAAGGTCTCCGACCAACCCAGATCAAATACCCAAATCCATTAACATTTTAATTAACTCATCGACACATCCACGCGGGAATTCACCCGCCTAACATTATTCATCAAAGTTCCTAGTAACAAGGTCAAGTAACTGTGTGGTTGTAACATCAGGGGGAATCCGAGGTATCACCCTCCTTGGATTCCGAATGATGTAGTCGTCAAGGTGGACTTAGAGGAATCACCCTCGAGGGTCTCACGCTTGAGGGGTTGCACGACACAGTCATCGTTGGGAGTGGTGAAGGAGGAATCACCCTCGATAACCATGACCGACTAGCTACACTATAGAGATATCATCATGAGTACTTCGCGAGGTGTCACCCTCGAAACCCGATAGTAGCTCTGCAGCATCGTACAACTAAGGGGGGTGTAAGTGCTGGGTCGGATCTTGGCTCGTCGATCAGGGATCGAGACTTGACAATAAAGCGGGGCAACTTGAGTAAGGGGTCAGAGGGGACGACTGAGCCACCTATTCTAAGGAGTTTAAAGTGCAGTACTGAAAGTAGGAGTTCATCAAAAACAGGCTATGCATCAGATATAAGAGTTAACTACAATGGTAGCAAAATTCTAATGAAAGCATGAGGGAGAAAGAAATGGGCGATATAGGAATGATCACAGGGGTTTGCTTGCCTGGTTGCTCTGCACACAAAACGGATCTTCGACAGGGAAGTAGTCGATCACCCGATCATCATCGGTCTTGGGGTCTACCGGAAACGAAGTAATATAGGGGAAACACAATAAATAACAGAGCAATCAAACGCATTACAAAGCATTACAAGGTAAAGCACTGAGCTAGGGGTGACCTAACGCAGTACTAAACGTTATAGACGAAGCGGGAACGATATTTCCCGTGTCTTTGGCTACTACCGGTCAGACGGAAAACGATGGAAAAGTTCCATGTTTGCTATGCTAGGGACGCGTGACACACGAACGGATAGTGTATCCGGGTTCGTCTCGTTTTGCTGATCAACTTTCATGTTCAAAATATTTTCATCTCACTTATGGTTTACTTTTTATTATTTTTTAAAGTTTTATTATTCATGAGGAATTAAATTTTTTAATTAATTCAAGAAATGCAATTATGACAACAGCGAGAGGTCAGCATGACATCATGAGTTAACAGCTGTGTTGATCGGTTAAACTGACCTGTGGGTCCCATGTGTCATAGGCACATTTATTTTAGGGTTTAATAAATATTTAATCAGGTTAATTTGTGGGGTGGGACCCAGCTGTCATATAGTGCTTAGATACCTAAATTTATCTTAGTAACAGATTTAACTAACGACTTTGATTAATTAACTTACCTAATCTTTAAACATTACAATTAACTAAATACGTCTATTATTATTATACCCTAATTATCCCAATCACTAATTACTGCTTAACTAAATAACTAATCCAATTCATTAATTTATTAATATTAAATATTTATAAAACTATTTTGATTTTTATTTTTGCATGTTTTTAGGAGGGACCCCACCTATCATTTGGTGGGAGTTGTGGGGCCCAACTGTCATTGGAACAACGAGACCTACATACTCTATGCCACACCCACACACATCGTGTACACGTAATTATATCCATACATACCGATTTATATACATACACATATGCATACATCTATCCATCTGTAGAAGCATACACTTTTACACACATGGATACATTGCATACATATATATATTTTTACACATACACACATTTTTGTTTTCCTTTTCTTTTACATTACACAATTAACAGGTGCGGGCGCCGGATCAAATGGAGAAGGAGGAGAGGGGGCTCACAGCTCCTATACGGAGGAGGCAACGGGCTCGAGGGAGGGCAGCGGTCGACGATGGATCAGGTGGGGTTGGTGGCACCGGTGTGGTCGCCGGACCGATGGACGGTGTTGGCGATGGTAGCCGTGGCAGCGATGGTCGGGGCAGTGTGGAGCAATGGGAGAAGGGGGGCGTCGGTCGACAGGGTGGAGCAGTGGTTGCCGGAGAGGGCCCGGTGACGCTGAGGAGGGGTCGTTGGAGGAGTCGGTCGAAGGAGAGGTGGTGCGGGCCGACGTGGGGAGGCTGAGGCAAGGAAGGAGGGGCGTCGATGGCGGAGGGGTGATGCAGGAGGGAGGTGACGGGACTGTGGGCGGCTCGGGGGTTGCGTGAGGGGAGCTGCCTGGGGAGAGGTGGAGAGGAGGAGGACGGGGGTCGGCTGGTGGGAGGGCGCTGGGTAGGTGGGCACCAACGAGGAGGGGCGCCGGCGCGGGACGGCTGACTTCTGGCGTCGTCGAGGCGCCGTGGGAGCACCGACTCCGGGTCATTGCGGGGGAGAGGGGCAGGCGCCGTGGAGGGGGCTCGGTCGGGTGGTTCCTGGTTCGATCTGGGGGAGGGCTCGTGGTGGAGCAAGGGGCTCGCGGTGGGGATCTGGGCTCGAGGGGGAGGGACGATGGAGCCAGCGACAGGAACGAGGGAGGCCGAGCGAATGAGGGGCTGGGTTCCCTCGCTCGTTCTGGCGGCGGCTGGGATGGAGTGGGGGCTAGGAGCGTTAGGTGTTATAGTTTTTGGGGGAAACAGGTGGGCCGACGGGGGGAGTAAATGGGTAGAAAGGCCCAGGGGGAGTTGAGGGCCTTTTTTCCCTCTCTCTTTTTATATAGCTTATTATATTACTCTTACCTTTTATTTTATTAGTTCCTGTTATTTATTTATTTTAGTGAGAAAATATTCTTATAAAATTATGCCACCTGGCCAAATAATAAAGTTATAATATTTGTCATTGACATAAAAAGCTTTGGGGCCCTTTTGAAATTTATTTAGAAACCACGTAATTTAAAAAGTGGTATTTAGAAAAAATGAATTGGCATCTGTTTTAATTATTTCAAGGCACGAAACAGTTTAGAAAATTACGAGTTACAATTCTATAAAAGCTTAGGGAATATTTGCAAACATCGAACATTATTGTTTTGTTGTTTGAATAAACATTGTTTTGACTTTAACTTAAATATAAAAATTGCTTTTATTTTTATTTAGTGACAATTTGTTTTAGGTAAACTTGATGATGTGGCATTATTAGCATGTGATCACTTTAGCTCAACTAACGGGGCGTCACAAGTGTCCACCACTAAAAGAAATTCTCGTCCCCAGAATTAAGAGGTAGGGGTAATGGGGAAACGCTTGGTTACGAAATGTTAACGAGCCTTCCCGACCTTGTTTGTTCTTTCCGAAGAAGTTTATCCCTTTCGTTGAAGTTGTCAATTCTCTGCCTCGGGTCATCCTGATGAAGTCGTCATCCTTCCGTCGGGATCTTCATCGTCCTACGAATGCGATAATATGGAAAACTTTGGAAGAACGTAGGTACACAAAGAAGAGCATCTGCGGGCGAACTAACGGAAAGGACATGAATTATTCCTCAAGTTGCAACTCACGGAATTCATTGGGAATACAACATGATGGCACAAAGGTTTCAAACGATTAGGCAGTCGTTTAATGCCTAAACAGATATGAGAGGGGGTTTAGAGCAACGTATATAAATATTGTTTCTGATATTGAATAGATCATCCCATTGGACGGTGGCTCGGGAATTTCACACGAAGCCAAGTGTAGAGGATACTTTGAAGTAAAAGATGTACATGAGAGTCAGGTTTCGATCCTGTGGAACTTTGGGTTATGGGCCCACTAAGTGGGCCTAGAGTAGGGACAATAGTCACATCTTGCACGGTCTAGGTAGCAAGACATGTCAGAGGATAGCCTGTCAGTTATGTTGGCAACAACGTTGGTACCAAGGGCGGGGAATGAATAGAACCATTTTCCTGCTCGCTGAAACGAGGCGGACCAATAGGCAATGCTCTCGTCCACCGGCGGCTACCGGAATGTTATCCACAATAGTAACAGGGTCTTACTGACAGAGTTGTATACCGAGGTTATTACCTAAGCAGTGAATTAACACTGCTTAGATAAGTTATGCCACAAGAAAGGTCAAATAGACCAATGGGAAGGAAAATGTGACTGACACGTCAAACATACCAGTGGAAATGAAAATGTGTTCACACACACAATTATTTGAGTATACCATTCCTAAGGAAAAAAGAGTATAGTATACATGATAGGTCATCAAGTACCGAACCATCTTCATAAAAGGGCAAGGAGAATCATGATGTTTGCCCATACCATACGGGTTGGATAATCGATCAAGAACAGTTTAGCATTGTGCTTCCAATGTTCTTGTTTAAATTTGAAGTACCACATCCGTGCTTCGGGGTAGCATCGACATGGTCATCAGGTAAAGGTCGGACCTATGGGTATACGAAGAGGATCCATGGGAACAACTTATGAAATAAGGCATATAGTTTCCGCATGAAAGGATGGCAAATCTTACATATGTATGAATTTATAATAATAGGTCCTTCGGCCCGGTGTGCCAAACAAGACATCACCGTACCAGGTTACTTAAAGACGAAAGTTATAATTATTGGGAAATGTCCCAACCATCATATCTGCCCGAGATTCAGATCTGATTGGTGTCGGGATACCACAAGCTCAGGATGCATGAGAAGAAAAGATGATGTGGAAGATTCTCACGATATGAACTACGCAAGCAATACTTGGATCACGAGTTGGATTGTAAGAGACATGAACACCATGTCAAGACATTTATGCCCACATGGAATTCTTAAAAAACACAATGCAACCGAGTTTTGATTTGAGAACCATCATCGAGGATATAAATGCCCTTGCGTAAGCCTCGATTAACTCTCATGAAGGAACTTCTTTTGCCTTGATCAAATCTGTCTGTGGCTTGGCGTGTGATGACCCACAAGTATAGGGGATCAATCGTAGTCCTTTCGATAACTAAGAGTGTTGAACCCAACGAGGAGTAGAAGGCTCTGATAAACGGATTTCAGCAAGGTAATAACTGCAAGCACTGAAAGTAGCGGAAACAAGTGATTGTGTAGCGAGGTGAAACGTAGCAATCGAAAAGTAACAAGTAACAAGTAGTAGCAACGGTGCAGACAGTGGCCCAATCCCTTTTGTAGAAAGGGACAAGCCTGAACAAAGTCTTATAGGAGGAAAAACGCTCCCGAGGACACACGGGAATTTTTGTCATGCTAGTTTCATCATGTTCATATGATTCGCATTCGTTACTTTGATAGTTTGATATGTGGGTGGATCGGCGCTTGGGTATTGCCCTTACTTGGACAAGCATCCCACTTATGATTAACCTCTCTCGCAAGCATCCGCAACTACAAAAGAAGAATTAAGACAAAGTCTAACCATAGCATTAAACTAATGGATCCAAATCAGCCCCTCACGAAGCAATGCATAGACTGGGGTTTAAGCTTCTATCACTCCAGCAACCCATCATCTACTTACTACTTCCCAATGCCTTCCTCTAGGCCCAAATATGGTGAAGTATTATGTTGTCGACGTTCACATAACACCACTAGAGGAAAAACAACATACAACATATCAAAATACCGAACGAATATCAAATTCACATGACTATTATTAACATGACTTATCCCATGTCCTCAGGAACAAAAGTAACTACTCACAAAACATAATCATAATCATGATCAGAGGTGTAATGAATAGCATCAAGGATCTGAACATAAACTCTTCCACCAAGTAATCCAACTAGCATCAACTACAAAGAGTAATCAACACTACTAGCAACCTTACAAGTACCAATCGGAGTTGCGAGACGAAGATTGATTACAAGAGATGAACTAGGGATTGGAGAGGAAATGGTGCTGATGAAGATGTTGATGAAGATGCCTCCCCTCTGACGAGAGGAGTGTTGGTGATGACGATGGCGACGATTTCCCCCTTCGGGAGGGAAGTTTCCCTGGCAGGATTGTCCTGCCGGAGCTCTAGATTGGATCTGCTCAAGTTCCACCTCGTGTCGGCGGCGAAACCACGAAAAAGCTCCCTTCTGATTTTTTCTGGACCAGGACGCTTCGTATAGCAAAAGAGGGGGGCTAGTGGGCCGTCAGGGAGCCCACAAGCCCCCACTCCGCCACCAGGGTGGTGGCAGTGTCCGGGCTTGTTGCGCCCTTGCAGCCCCCCTCTGGTAGTTCTTTCGCCCAATATTTTTTATAAAATCCCAAAAAAATCCACGTAACTTTTCAGGGCATTTGGAGATGTGCAGAATAGTGGACTAGGATTTGCTCCTTTTCCAGTCCAGAATTCCAACTGCCTGAATTCTCCCTCTTCAAATAAACCTTGCAAAATAAGAGAGAAAAGGCATAAATATGGTACCACAAGTAATATAACAGCCCAAAAAGCAATAAATATCAACATGAAAGCATGATGCAAAATGGACGTATCAACTCCCCCAAGCATAGACCTCGCTTGTCCTCAAGCGAAAACGAAGTTCCATAAACAAGTCCACATGTTGAGGGACGAAGGTGTCGATAAAATATAATACGGACATGAGGGCATCATGATCACACATAGAACAGCAATACATCATAAAGATTCTTATGGGAAAGTAAAAATTCCTTCACAAAGCAAAGCATGAAGCAAAAACCTTACCGAGAAGTAACCAACAATAAACCTTAGTCATTGAAGCAATTGCAATTTATCACAACATCAAAAAGAGTCAAATAAGAGCTCGTAAGGCAAACCCACATACTGAATCATCTCTTTTGTTTTCCACAATTGTTAGAACTCACGTGGTACTCATGGTGTCAAAGTTTCAGCTAGACACACAGGAAGATAGGGGCTTATAGTTTTGCCTCCCAACCATTTACCTCAAGGGTAAAGTCAACAATAATAAAGCTTAAGTACTCAACTCCAAGTTGATATATGAATATAGATCTTTCCCAAGCATGTGATGGTAGCCAAGACAAGGGCAAAGAGGGAATTGGTGATGATCACCATGACTCTTACAAGGGAAAAAAGTAAAGGTACAAGATAGGCCCTTCGCAGAGGGAAGCAGAGGTTGTCATGCGCTTTTGAGGTTTGAATGTGTGTCCTCTTAGTGCGGAGGAACGTCACTTTATATTGCCTCCTGTGATAAAGAACTTTATTATGCAGTTTGTCGCTTTTATGTCGTCCTCATCACAGGTTCGTACAAAGCTTATTTTCCACACACTAATAGATCATACATATTAGAGAGCAATTTTTATTGCTTGCACCGATGCCAACTTACTTGAAGGATCTTATTCAATCCATAGGTAGGTATGGTGGACTCTCATGGCAAAACTGGGTTGGAGGTTTATGGATGCACAAGTAGTATCTCTACTTGGTGCGGGAGTTTTGGCTAATATGAGGTGGAAGCAATCGTCACATGCTAAGGGATCTCTAATCATATAACATTGTTTGGAACCAAGCAAACACAATTCATTACGTTGTCTTCCTTGTCCAACATGTACTCCTAGGCATGTAATAGTTTGGTGAGTGCTCACAATTGTAAAAAGTGTCTAAGATGATATATTTATATGTGAACCTCTCTTTCCTTATTACTTCTTATTAATTGCAACAATGACTGAGGTCTATGTTGATTTATTCTCAACAAGTTTCAATCATCATATGTGTCATAAGTGAAGTTATCACTTTCCATAAGATCGTCTCATGATCTTTCATGCTATCGTTCTTTTCATACTATTGATCATGGCACAAAGCAAAGCCCTTGACTAAGACACTCTTTATTATATAGCTCGTAAGCTTGAATACATCGGGGGAGAGAAAAAAGCAAAAGACTCAAACTAAACACTAAAGACTTATTCCTCCAAAGAAGAAATAAAAACCGGAAAGGAAAGAACTAAAACAAAGGTAAAAGAAAAAGATATAAAGTGATACGATACCAGGGCAACTCCCCCAAGCTTGGCAGAAGCCAGGGGGATTGCCCATACCAATGCTTAGTTGTCTTCCTTCGGTCCTGATGGTGGTGTTGTTGTTGGAGAAGTCTGATCCTCCGTCTTCCAAGGCATAGGTGCTCCATCATGGCAGGATGAACGAGTCACCGGAATCCTCAAATCTTCAGCCAACCTTATTGATTTAAATCTGTACTCATACTCACAGTTTTGGTTCTGCAGGTCATAGATCTGGCCCTGAAGTTGATCTACCCTGTCATAGAGCGTGGAGAGGTGTTTCCCAATATCAATGGCATCCATCTTGTGGTTGCTAGTGAACTCCGTGATCATCGTGTGGTTGGCGTTGAGTCCACGCTCCACCATCCCTTGGCACTTGAAGACTTGTTGCTCCATTGCTTCGAGCCTCGTCTCCATGCTTCCGGTCTTCTTAGGCCCCTCAACATCACGGATGTGCAACATCCCCTCGCTCATCTTGACAGATTGAGGGTGTTTCAGCACTTCCGTGAGGTAGGGATTGATGACCTTCTCGAAGATCTTGTCCTTAGGAGCGTTTGGGGAAGTCATGATGATCTAGATCTGTCACAGAAATAGGCTCGAAACGAAAACAGAGGAAAACTACGCGATACGGAGATCAAAACCTTCGGGCGACTATATATTGATTTTTTCTAGGCCACAAGGAGTCCTCCGCAAGAAAACGGAGTCCGGGAGGCACACGAGGTGCCCACAAGCTTGCCCTTCGCCACCACTGGGGTAGGGGCGGTGGCAGGGCTTGTGGCCGCCTCGTTCGCTCTCCGGACTGCTTTTTATTTTTCTAATTTTCCAAATATTCCAAAACGGAGGAAATTTCCTATTGTAAAAGCATCGGAGTCCAATTTCTTGCCAAAACAGATACCTCTTCATTTTCAGGGTCTGGAACAGGCTGATAAACATCCCTTATGTACTCCTCTGGAGTTATGACATTGATGATATTGGTCTCAACATTTATGGGAGTACCAGAGATGTAATGCTTGATTCTTTGCCCATTTACCACTCTAGGAAAATTTCCTTCCGTGTTATTGATTTTGATGGCACCGGAACGATATACTTCCTCGACAACATAGGGACCTTCCCATTTAGAGAGAAGCTTGCCTGCAAAGAATCTCAAACGAGAATTGTATAGCAAGACATAATCACCTACATGGAACTCTCGTTTCTGTATTCATTTGTCATGCCATCTCTTGACCTTTTCCTTGAACAACCTGACATTCTCATATGCCTGGGCTCTCCATTCATCTAACGAGCTGATATCAAACAACCGCTTCTCACCGGCAAGTTTGAATCCAAGTTGAGCTCTTTGATTGACCAATAAGCTTTGTGTTCCAGCTCAAGAGGTAAATGACAGGCCTTACCGTAAACCATTTTATACGGTGACATGCCCATGGGATTCTTATAAGCAGTCCTATAAGCCCATAGTGCATCGTCAAGTTTGCTAGACCAATTCTTCCGAGATCTATTGACGGTCTTTTGTAGGATCAACTTGATCTCCCTATTACTCAACTCCACTTGACCACTAGACTGAGGAAGATAAGGAGATGCAACTCTATGGTTGACATCATACTTAGCGATCATGTTGCGGAAAACACCATGAATGAAGTGTGAACCGCCATCAGTCATCAAGTATCTAGGGACTCCAAATCTTGGGAATATGACTTCTTTAAGCATCTTAATAGAGGTGTGGTGATCAACATTTTTAGTGGGGATAGCCTCTACCGACTTAGTAACGTAATCCACAGCAACTAAGATGTGAGTATACCCATTGGATCTCGGGAAGGGTCCCATATAATCAAAGCCCCAGACATCAAATGGTTCAACGACAAGTGAATAGTTCATAGGCATTTCCTGACGCTTACTGATGTTCCCTATTCTTTGGCATTCGTCACAAGACAAGACAAACTTACGGGCATCCTCGAAGAGAGTGGGCCAATAAAAACCTGATTGCAATACCTTATGGGCAGTTCTATCTCCAGCATGGTGTCCTCCGTAGGCTTCGGAATGACACTTCTGCAAGATCTGTCCATGTTCATGTTCAGGCACACAACGTCTAATAACACCATCTACTCCTTCCTTATAAAGGTGAGGACCATCCCAAAAGTAATGTCTCAAATCAAAGAAGAATTTCTTCTTTTGGTGATAGGTGAAACTGGGTGGTATGTATTTGGCTACGATATAGTTTGCATAATCAGCAGACCACGGTGCAGTATGTGAAGTGCGGATGACATTAGTTGCTCATCAGGAAAGCTATCATCAATAGGTAGTGGGTCATCAAGGACATTCTCTAGCCTAGACAAGTTATCTGCTACAGGGTTATCAGAACCCTTTCGGTCAATGACGTGCAAATCAAATTCCTGTAGGAGGAGAACCCATATTATAAGCCTAGGCTTAGTGTCCTTCTTCTCCATGAGGTACTTAATAGCAGCATGATCAGAGTGAATAGTGACTTTGGAGTCAACTATATAAGATCTGAACTTTTCACATGCAAACACGACTGCTAAAAATTCCTTCTGTGTAGTGGCATAGTTTCTTTGGGAACTGTCTAGAGTTTTACTAGCGTAGTGAATGACATTCAACTTCTTGTCAACTCTTTGTCCTAGAACAGCACCAACAGCGTAATCACTAGCGTCACACATGATTTCAAAGGGCAAGTTCCAGTCAGGTGGTTGAACAATAGGTGCGGTTATCAAAGCCTTCTTAAGTATTTCGAAGGCTTCCTCACAATCCTCATCGAAAACAAAAGGAACATCCTTCTGCAAGAGGTTGGTAAGAGGCCTAGAAATCTTAGAGAAGTCTTTAATGAACCTTCTATAGAAACCAGCATGACCTAGGAAACTTCGTATACCTCTGATATCTGTGGGGCAAGGCATTTTCTCAATTGCATCAACCTTAGCCTTATCAACTTCAATGCCTCTTTGAGAGATCTTGGGTCCTAAGACAATGCCTTCATTAACCATAAAGTGGCACTTCTCCCAATTCAAGACGAGGTTGGTTTCTTCGCATCTCTGTAAGACTCGATCAAGGTTGCTGAGGCAATCATGAAAGGAAGACCCGTAAACGAAGAAGTCATCCATGAAAATCTCGACAATCTTTTCAGAAAAGTCGGAGAATATAGCCATCATACATCTTTGAAAGGTGGAAGGTGCATTGCATAAACCAAAAGGCATACGTCTATAAGCAAAGGTACCGAAAGGGCAGGTGAAAGTGGTTTTCTCTTGATCAGATTGTGCAATAGGTATTTACGAGAAACCTGAATAACCGTCTAGAAAGCAGAAGTGTGTGTGCTTTGATAGCCTTTCTAGCATTTGGTCAATGAACAACAAAGGATAATGATCTTTCCTGGTTGCCTTGTTCAGTTTCCGAAAGTCTATCACCATTCTATAGCCGGTAATAATCCTTTGTGGGATTAGTTCATCCTTATCATTAGGAACGACAGTGATACCTCCCTTCTTAGGTACGCAATGTACTGGACTTACCCAATCACCATGAGCAATAGGATAAATGATTCCTGCTTCCAAAAGCTTTAATATTTCTTTTCCAACGACCTCTTTCATCTTATAACTTAATCTCCTTTGATGATCAACAACTGTGTTAAAGTCAGGATCGGTTTTAATCTTGTGCTGACATAGAGTGGGACTAATACCCTTAAGATCATCAAGAGTATATCCAATAGCAGCACGGTGCTTCCTGAGAGTTTTTAGTAACTTCTTCTCTTTGTGCTCGGAGAGGAGAGCACTAATAATGACAGGATATATCTCCTTCTCATCAAGATAGGCATACTTAAGAGTATGAGGCAACTGTTTAAGCTCGAAAACAGGATCGCCCTTTGGTGGGGGAGGATCCCCAAGCAGTTCAACAGGCAGATTATTCTTGAGAATAGGATATTGTGCTAAGACAATTTTATCTATCTCATCTCTCTCCTCCATATGCATATCATTTTCATGCTCAAGCAGATATTGATCTAAAGGATCCGTAGGAGGTACGACAATAGAGGCAAGAGCAATGATTTCATCCCTACCAAACGACTCTCTTTCATGGGGTTGTCTTCCAAACTTGGAGAAGTTAAATTCATGAGACACACCCTCGAAGCTTACTGTGACAGTCTGCTTAATGCAATCAATGTGAGCATTGACAGTGATGAGAAAGGGTCTACCAAATATGATGGGACAAAAGCAATCTTGTGCAGTACCAAGGACGAGGAAATCAGTAGGATACTTCGTCTTACCACACAAGACTTCTATGTCTCTCACAATTCCCAGAGGGCAAATAGTGTCTCTATTAGCTAGCGTGATAGTGACATTAATGGGTTCTAACTCAGCAGGTGCAATCTCATCTTTGATTTCATCATATAGAGAACGGGTTATTGCACTAACACTAGCTCCCATATCACATAAACCATGGTAACAGTGATCTCCTATCTTAACAGAAACAACGGGCAGGCCAACTACAGGTCCATGTTTGTCTCTCGCGTGAGGTTTAGCAATTCTAGCGCAGTCCTCACAGAATTCGATAACATGCCCATCTATGTCTTCAGCTAAGAGATCTTTGATAATAGCAACACTAGGTTCAAATCTAATTTCCTCAGGTGGTGCAAGTGGTCTAATATAACCCCTACATATCACAGTTGGAGCTTTAGAGTAATCCTTTATCCTTGCAAGGTATGGTGGTTTCTCAGTGTAAGCACAAGGAACAACAGGATCTCTAAAAGCAATGAATTTCTCCTCAACTAGATTGGTTTTGGCTATGTTGCTTTCTACAGGAGGATGATATTTAAACCACTTCTCTTTGGGAAGATCAACATGAGCAGCAAAAGATTCACACAGAGAAGCTACTATCTCAGAGTCAAGTCCATACTTAGCGCTAAAATCTCTAGAAGTGTTTGTCCCAACAAAAGATTTAACGCAATCAAACTGGAAATTCATACTTGACTCCTTACCTTCCTCCAGCTCCCAATCTTCAGAGCTGCGTTTGATTATCTCCAATAAATTCCACTTGTAATCAATATCCTTCTTCATAAAAGAACCGGTAGAAGAAGTGTCAAGCATGGTACGATCTTCATGAGAAAGCCGAGCATAAAAGTTTTGAGTGATGATTTCTCTCGAGAGCTCATGATTGGGGCATGAATATAGAATTGATTGAAGCCTCCCCAAAGCTTGGGCTATGCTTTCCCTGTCACGAGGCCAAAAGTTATAAATAAAGTTCCGATCACGATGTACTAAATGCATAGGATAGAACTTTTGATGAAATTCCAATTGCAACTGATTGTAGCCCCATGATCCAGTATCATCACATAGCCTATACCATGTCAACGCCTTATCCTTCAAAGATAAAGGAAATATTTTCTTCTTTACCTCATCCTCGGGCAAACCTGCAAGCTTAAATAAACCACAAACTTCATCTACATAGATCAGATGCAAGTCTGGATGTGAAGATCCATCTCCCGTGAAAAGATTAGCCAGCAGTTTCTCAAGCATACCCGAAGGAATTTCATAAAAGATATTTTCAGAAGGTACCTCAGGTTGAGGAGCAACTCCTCGTGCTTCCGTTCGTAGTGAAGATACCCAGAACAAACTCCTGAAAGGAACAGTTTCCATAGTGACAAGTGACAATAAATTTCAGCACAATATATAAATGTTTCCTTACCAATTTCCACTTACAAAGGCGCTTCACTCCCCGGCAACGGCGGCAGAAAAGAGTCTTGATGACCCACAAGTATAGGGGATCAATCGTAGTCCTTCCGATAAGTAAGAGTGTCAAACCCAACGAGGAGCAGAAGCCTCTGATAAACGGATTTCAGCAAGGTAATAACTGCAAGCACTGAAAGTAGCGGTAACAAGTGATTGTGTAGCAAGGTGAAACGTAGCAAGCGAAAAGTAACAAGTAACAAGTAGTAGCAACGGTGCAGCAAGTGGACCAATCCCTTTTTTAGCAAGGGACAAGCCTGAACAAAGTCTTATAGGAGGAAAAACGCTCCCGAGGACACACGGGAATTTATGTCATGCTAGTTTCATCATGTTCATATGATTCGCGTTCGTTACTTTGATAGTTTGATATGTGGGTGCACCGGCGCTTGCGTACTGCCCTTACTTGGACAAGCATCCCACTTATGATTATCTCTCTCGCAAGCATCCGCAACTACAAAAGAAGAATTAAGACGAAGTCTAACCATAGCATTAAACTAGTGGATCCAAATCAGCCCCTCGCGAAGCAACGCATAGACTGGGGTTAAACTTCTGTCACTCCAGCAACCCATCATCTACTTATTACTTCCCAATGCCTTCCTCTAGGCCCAAATATGGTGAAGTGTTATGTAGTCGACGTTCACATAACACCACTAGAGGAAAAACAACATACAACATATCAATATACCGAACGAATATCACATTCACATGACTACTATTAACATGACTTATCCCATGTTCTCATGAACAAAAGTAACTACCCACAAAACATAATCATAATCATGATCAGAGGAGTAATAAATAGCATCAAGGATCTGAACATAAACTCTTCCACCGAGTAATCCAACTAGCATCAACTACAAAGAGTAATCAACACTACTAGCAACCTTACAAGTACCAATCGGAGTTGCGAGACGAAGATTGGTTACAAGAGATGAACTAGGGATTGGAGAGGAGATGGTGCTGATGAAGATGTTGATGAAAATGCCTCCCCTCCGACGAGAGGAGTGTTGGTGATGACGATGGCGATGATTTCCCCCTTCGGGAGGGAAGTTTCCCTGGCAGGATCGTCCTGCCGGAGCTCTAGATTGGATCTGCTCAAGTTCCGCCTCGTGGTGGCGGCGAAACCACGAAAAAGCTCCCTTCTGATTTTTTCTGGACCAGGACGATTCATATAGCAAAAGAGGGTGGCCAGTGGGCCGTCAGGGAGCCCACAAGACCCCGCCACCACGGGGTGGGGATGTCACGGCTTGTGGCGCCCTGTCAGCCCCCCTCCGTTAGTTCTTTCGCCCAGTATATTTTATAAAATCCCAAAAAAATCCACGTAACTTTTCAGGGCATTTGGAGATGTGTAGAATAGTGGACTAGGATTTGCTCCTTTTTGAGTCTAGAATTCCAGCTGCCTGAATTCTCCCTCTTCAAATAAACCTTGCAAAATAAGAGAGAAAAGGAATAAATATGGTACCACAAGTAATATAACAGCCCAAAAAGCAATAAATATCAACATGAAAGCATGATGCAAAATTGACGTATTAGCGTGCTAAGCAAGTTATATGCATTGAGGATAGCAAACCATCAAAATATATGACACTTCGCACATGCTTGAATGATTTGGGATAATCCCAGAGGCAGAAAAACAAAACTTTCACATATTCACGGCGGCAAGAATGCACGTGAACCTTGGGAAAACACTTCTTCATATCAATTATATTCTTCATGAGCTAGGCACAAAGATAGTGCCTTCAAAAGCTTCATTACGAACAATGGAGAAGTTGAGGGTGTGGTCGATGGGCTGAGCAACAATCCCTCAAGATCTTGATAGGGATGAATTTTCCTAAATTACAATATCCAGGAGATAGCATTGGTCAAATCAAATGGTATAATGTCGTATGCTCGAGGGAACAACAACAATTAAACATTGTTGAAAGGGTGCACTCGAAAATACTGAATGAATAACACGACCAATGCTAGAGTGGTGAGTCAACAACCAACACACCAAGAATGAAACTATCAATCATTAATCTCAAGGCAATAGGGTTGCCAGAAGTATTGGAATCACACACCAAAGTCCACTTGTCGGTATTCTCGTTAGAAACAACACGGAGACCAAGAATGAACGGTAATGGCGAGAAGTATCACTATATCAAGGATTCTTAAGAGGTGCAATGATGCTCACAACATTCTTGACATAAAGATGGTAATACTCCAAGGTAGAAGATAACATAAGCAGGATAGCGAGGAACACAAGGGACGACCCAAAACATGAACACATTTGTGTTGGAGGGAAGGCAATAAGGTTTGCTGATGATAACTAAAATCATCGAGGGGGAAAGGATGGTATTTCTCATCATGCATACGATTGATACCCTGAAGGAGCTCAAAATGCTGACGATGATCACCACACATTTGTCAAGAAGTTTCATGAAGGTGTAATCTCTTAGCGATGACATCAATTAAAGGAATAATGAAGAGAAAGGTTATCGGAACCAAAGATAAGACTACTAGCTCTGAATCGAGTTTGCCTTTCAAGACAACCAACATGATATTGAAAGCTTGATGTAAGCTTATTGCACTATTGGATTTGGGTACCAGGGATGAAGGACATATATAGCATGGTCAAGCCCTAGCATGACGAAGATGATGTACCCTGGAAGAACATGATCGAGTACAAACTCCTAAGCAAATAATATTACTAAGAGTTGTTGAATCACAATTCATACTCGATTCAGTCATCGATGTCCTTGAGTGCCCAACTCCGAACATGAGGAAAAACTGGAAGTAATGAGAATATCATAGTTGACGAGGAGCTCACAAGAAGTTATATAGCTCCGTGATATTTTCGAGATAACAGGGATAATACTCAGATGTAGATCATAGTAGAGGTTAGACTAATGTATTGATCTGTGGAAGACAAGCACTTAAACTTGTCTGAGAATGAAATCAAGGTAGGACAACATGGTCGGAACCAATGTTGCAAAGTACCAAATCACAGGTACGAGATTAAATCATAAAATGAATGATTATTGATACGAGAAGCTGGTATGATAGGATTAACGTCGTTTCCATGGGCATGAACACAAAGTTCAAGGTCGACTCCCACTTCATCAATGCATCACTTGCCATTTACTCCTGACCTTTGATTAGGTTCTAGCCTGGAAAGATTATCTGGCAAAACACCAAAAGAGTAAGACCCGTGAAAACTCTTCGGGTCATATTGATTTAGGAAGGCGTAGGTTCAACCCGTCGGGGCATCTTAAGAACATATACCACAAACTTCAAGTGTAATTAACACATGCGTGAAGAGCATGACTGACAAGGGAATAGGATACAACTTATCAGAAGGAGAAGACGCAATTTACCAATGGCATTATGTATCAAGGGAACAATATCACAAGAACTTTTTTGAATGTAAAGGATGATGTGAGATAATAACCCAGCGATGAGTCTGACTATCCACAATGGACCTCATGTGAGTATTGTTACTCAATCAGAGGGAGATAGAATGCAAGGCATCAGATTATAGAAGATCTAAAAAATATCGATACTTAAATACCAAAGGAATTTATGATTTCCAGTTGGTGTATCAGATTCAGATGCTCTGATCAAATACAAGTAAGCTGAATGGACTGAGTTGGACAATCAACCAAGGTCGATTTGCCGAGAACCAGCTCTGTCTGGAAGGACGTGAGAGTCGGAAAGATAATTTATGAGTATCAACAGATGATTGCGTGCATTCACACAAAGATAGAATGAATAAGATCACTGGAAAATGACAAAGGTTTTAATGAATGCTGCTAGACATATGGATTTAACCATAACACAAGCAGGTGAGAAAGGTCATGAACAATAGGCCACTGTGGATTTCGGAAGATCAAATAGTAATTCGAGGGACTTGTGAAACCCATGACAATTGAGGACGAACAAATCCCCGGTAAGATAATTTGTTGCATCTTGTAAAAACAAGAGCAACTAGAAAAGAAGGTATGAATGATATTTGTATATATTCATCCATAGGGGTTGACGGAGGAAGGGAAATTCGCAAAAGCGATGAGCACAAGTTCTCGAGAGAACATCGGAGAGTATCCTTGGAGTCTTCTGAAGAATCAAGCTATCGTTTGGAATTGCGGGGCTCTCTGGGAGGAAGTATTTATGAGAACCTAGAGTTAGAGTTAGGAAAATCTTGAACCCGAAAGACAAGAGAGAGTAGAGCCCAGAGTATAGGAAAGGAGTAAAAGATAGTAATACCACCCAATTGAGATGTGAGCCCGTAAGACAAAACATCAATGTTAGTAAAAGTTTATCAAATACTAGACTCAACTTCGGCCAAGGAGTTTGAAAGGGGGATACCTACAGGCAGTTGGCTCTGATACCAACTTGTGACGCCATCGATTTGATCGTACGCTAATCATACACACAAATGCGTACGACCAAGCTCAAGGACTCACGGGAGAATATCACAACACAACTATAGACACAAATAAAACATACAAGCTTCATATTACAAGCCAGGGGCCTCGAGGGCTAGAATACAAAAGCTCTATAAAGACACGAGTCAGCGGAAGCAACAATTATCTGAGTACAGATATTAAACATGGGGTGCCTTAGAGAAGGCTAGAACAAAAGATACAACAATAGAACAAGGCGAGGCCTCCTAACTACTAGTCGCCTTCATCGGCCTCCATGTAGTAGTAGGCACCGTCGGGGGGTAGCAGTCGTCGTCGGCGGGATACTCCATCTCCTAGGTTCCATCCTCTAGTCGCAGCAATGGATCAAGGGGACAAAGGTCGAGCAAAGCAATGGTGAGTACTTATCCAAAGTACTCGCAAGACTCACATCAGAACTATGCTAAGTATGCAATAGTATTAAAGGAAGGGGTTTACATGTGGACTAACTGCAGCAATCCGAGGAAGAGAGAGAAGGCCTAGTCCTATCCAAGACTAGCATCTTTAGGGGTCTTGCAGCAATAGACGAGAGTAGAACAGGTAACACAATTAAATAGTCATATTGTTGCAGCAATAATTAATATGAGTTCATGCCCAGAGATTCTCCCTCGACTCCCTGCGAGGAAGCAAACCCGGAGTAACTATTCTAGTTAAGTAACAGTTGTAGTTGTATAAGATCAGGGCACACCTCCAAGTCGTCCTAGAACCATGGACACGTCTATCCGAATAGTTAATTTTCATACCTGCAGGGGTACACCAAGTTTCCCGTCATGCGCGATAACACTCTGGGCGGACACACTTTTGTGGGTCATGCCCAACCTCGGAAATATCGACACGTCGCAGCCCCACCTAAGCTCAACACAAAGGCCAGCCCGCCGGTCTAAACCCTAAGCACAAAGGGATCGTGGGCCCACTTGCCCTCTGCGCTCCTGCATGATGCAAGGGTGGCCGATGCCAGTCCTAGCACCCCTTAATACAAGCCCGATGCATCTTGGGACCACTCAGACGCGCGCCGCTGCATTGCTGACGTTTGAAGAACTTCGGCTGATACCACGACGTCGAGTACCCATAACTTCTCCCGCGTAGCCGGTTAGTGCGAAATGTTCTCCGACCAACCTAGATCAATACCCAAATCCATTAACAATTTAATTAACTCATCGACACATCCACACGGGAATCTACCCGCCTAACATTATTCATCAAAGTTCCCAGTAACAAGGTCAAGTAACTGTGTGGTTGTAACATCAAGGGGAATCCAAGGTATCACCCTCGTTGGATTCCGAACAATGTAGCCGTCAAGGTGGACTTAGAGGAATCACCCTCGAGGGTCTCGCACTTGAGGAGTTGCACGATAGAGTCATCATTGGGAGTGGTGAAGGAGGAATCACCCTAGATAACCACTATCGACTAGCTACACTATAGAGATATCAACATGAGTACTTCACGAGGTGTCACCCTCGGTACCTGTTGGGGATATTACCTACGGTATGACCCGCCCTATTGGTCCGGCTCAGGTAAACGGCGACTCTACATTCATGATCAAGATAGGCCTTGGCCCAGGGTCTGAGATGCGCCAGGAGAACTTCCACGAAGGGCCGGCCAAGGCCCATGAGCTAGATGGCGGTTCAAGATTAATGGAGAAGATAAGTAGCCAAGGAGGTTTCATAGCTTGAAAGACACGACGACTTAGAGATATGGAAAGCCATGATTTGTAATGTGGCATGGACTTTGTAAACCATAGGGCCTCGACCTGTATATAAAGGCGAGTCTCTAGGGAAGATATGTTAAGTTAGAATCCAGCGAGAGCTAGGTCAGGCGAGTTACGCCCTCCTTGTAATCGAATCCACCATCCATATACACAAAGCCGGACCTAGGATTTTACCTCCACCAGAGGGCCGAACCTGGGTAAACCTGAGTCTCGCTTCCGCTCACCCCCTTTGAGTCGCCACCAAGGTGCGATGGCTCCATCACTAAGTCCTTTCACGAGGACATCTGCCCTGACAAAACCACGACAGTTGGCGCCCACCATGGGGCCTGCGCACGATGGAGTTGAGTTCTCAAAGGGAGCCCTTCTAGGGTTTGGAAGCTACGCGGTCGGCATCATGACAAAGAGCCGCCGTGGGAAGTACTACATCGACAACTCTCAGTGGGGGCCTAAGGCCGATTCAATCGAATCTGGGTACAGGGCCCCCTTCGTTAAGATTCATGCCTTCATTGGCAAGATTGGGGCTCCCGTACCTGAGCAGGACACCTTCACCCACATCGTCGAGCCGCCCCGGTGCGCCCATCCCGCCAAGCATCAGGTCAGGAAACACCATGCTTTCGTTGGTTTTACACAAGGAACCGACCTACCGGACGAGCCGGTGATCCAAGAGATCACCCCTGTTAACTCGGGCGACGAGTCGTCCATGGGTGACACAGATTCAATCTATCCTCTCCACGAAGGACAGCTCGGGGGGTTGCCCGAAGTAGCAATCTCCGAGTACGTCGAAGGACCCCACCGTCAAGTCGCCATCTACATGGCGGGAGCGGCGCCCCCTAGCCAAACGCGGCTGGTAACAACAAAGCCAACGGATCAAGGAAGACTCTGGCTCAAGCTATGGTGGATTTGGTAGCAGAGGTGGCCAAACTCACGACGATCACTATGACGGCGGAGAATCAGGAAGAGGTCAACACCGAGTTAGCAAAACTAAGGGAAGAGATGGCCAAAATCCAGCGCAACATCGAAGGAGAAGCCGCCAGGATGGCAACGCAACGGGCCCAGATCACCGCAGAGACAGAGCGGCTAAATGCTGAGGGATGGCGGCTTGAACGACAACAACGGGCTTCCGATGCGATTCACCAGAGAATGCATCACAACCGTCCGCCAGCCGACCTGAACCCAACTCGACTCTTTGACAGCCACATACCCATGGGATGGAGCCCAACCGGCCATGGCAAATCGCCCCGCGTGTTGATCTAGCTTAGCTGCCGCCCAACCCACAGGCACCTTAGCCGGCGGCGGCTCATGCGCCGCGCTTTCAAATGCCACGGGGTCACTTCTCAAACCCCGTTGACAACGTGTTAGTAGCAACCCGCAACCTTGAATCTCTCCCCATTCACGGAAACTCACCGACTGAGGTAGAGGCAAGGAACGCCATTGAGATGTCGAAAACGGCGGTGGTCCAACAGGCACAGTACTCGTATAGCCGCGAGTGGTTACACTCCAGCCCCAGGCAAGTCACACTAGGAGTCGTCATGATGACCCGCTCGCAGTGTCCAGAAGTGAACGACGACGGCTACCACAGATCAACCCACCCGGAATACCAGACACGCAGGCTCAAGAACTCGTGGATGCAGCACGAGCCCCCCGCCTGATGGAGACGGCGGCCGCGGAGGGTGAAGGTTATCCGGCTTATGTGTTGCCTTCCCCCGCGCAGGCCGAGTTAGGTGGCAGGAACATTGGAATACCTTGTCTATCACCCGCCCTCCGCAACGAGCGAATGCTGAAAGATTTCAAAGGCCCACGTAAAGTTCCCAATTACACGCCGGATCTAGAGCCAGGGGCATGGATTGAAAGTTATGAGCTTGCAATGGATATGCTCGATGTGAATGAGGCGGTGTGCGCCAAGTATTTTATAATGATGCTTGAAGGGACAACACACACTTGGCTGAAGAACCTGCCGCCCAACTCCATTAACACCTGGGCCGAGTTGAAGGAACGTTTTGTTAAAAATTTCAGAGGGACTTGCAAGCGCCCAATGACTATCGTCGACTTACAGCACTGTGTCCTGCTCCCGGATGAGTCGGCCCACCACTAGACGCGGCGAGTTGAAGAGGTGATCCATTCATCAGATGGCATTTCGGTGGCTCGGGCCGTGTTGATCTTGGAGAAAAACTGTCACTACGAGCCTTTGGTTTTGAAACTTGGGAAGCTCAAGCGTAAGGTGCACGACATGGGGGAATTGATGGACACTCTGACTAGGTATGCCGAATCAGATTATACCAAAGATCCCGGGGAGGATGACGAAAAAATCAGCACCGCCATGAGGGGTGAGTCATCCAAAGGCCACCCTCAATTCCAGGGGCGAGGCAACTACAACCTCACGGCACAAGGGAAGAAGAGGCAGGAGGAAGGCATCACCGATTTCATTGCCAATACTAACACTGGGAACAGGAACCAACGTCAGAAGAAAAGGTGCTTCAGCGGGAAAAAGCCACGCAACTATCATGAGATGCTCAAGGGCCCCTTCCCACAGTATGCTACCGCGGAAGGTCCATCTACCCATTCTTGGGAAGATTGTTATGTGATGCAGGAGTTACATGCCGAAGCACTCAAAAACGGGCAAGGAGGCAACCATGGCGGACACCCGGATCAATTTGGTGCGGGCAGCTCACACAGAAACCCGTTTGGTGGTTTTCCTAACCCGGGCCCGCACGGCGGGTCACACGCTAATGCCGGGCAGTATCAGGTCAAGAACAGTCAACAATATAATGCGCATGGTGTTTTTAAGTAGTAGCATTCGCAAGGCGGCTCCGAGCAGCAGAATGAAAACGGCGGCTTTCAAAACAATCCTAAGCAATTAAACGGCGGGCAATATCATGTGTTTACCACCAGTACTTGCAAAAGGGACCAAAAAGTGAGTCACATAACCTTCAACGTTATTGAGCGGGTGCTCCCCAGGTATCTCAACTGGTCGGAGCAACCTATTGTTTGGAGTAGGGAGGATCAACCCAGGCGACTTAGCTTTGGTCGTGGCGCCCCAGGTAGGGGGCTATACCCTCTCCAACGTCCTTATGGACGAAGGCAGCAACATCAACATCTTATACTTCGATACTTTTCAATGGATGAATTTATCGGAAGGCGATTCGATGCCATCCTCCACGGTCTTCCACGACATTGTCCCGGGTAAGTCGGCATACCCTGTTGGACGGATCAAGCTTAATGTGGCCTTTGGCATAGAGTCTAACTACAGGAGCGAGTCCCTCATGTTTGAGGTGGTCAAGATCAAGAGTCCTTACCACACACTTTTCGGTCGGCCGACTTATGCCCGTTTCATGGCCCGCTCATGTTATGTCTACCTTAAGCACAAGATGCCGGGCCCTAAAGGAACTATCACGATCAACGGAGACCGGAAGATAGCTGAAGAATGCAAAGAGGGAGACGCAGTTTATGTCGAGTCGGCTTGCGCATATGAGGAACTCAAGTTTCATGAGGCTAATGTTGACCCGGCGGATATGACACCACTAAAGAATCCCACAATCGATTCAGAGCCGCCCATCAAGTTCAAGCCGACAAATGAGACAAAGTTGGTGGATTTCATGCCCGACGACTCCTCCAAGCAATTCACCATTGGGACGGGTTTGGATCCCAAATAGGAAAGCGCGCTCATCGAATTCATCCGTGAGAATTGGTCATCTTCGCATGGAAACCTTCCGACATGCCGGGTGTAACGAGAGAATTCGCTGAGCACCACGTTAACAATGATCCTAAGATGAAGCCGGTTCTGCAGTATCTTCGCCGGTTTAATGAAGAAAGGCGTAAAGCGATTGGGGAGGAAGTCGTCCGGCTCTTGGCCGCTAGATTCATTGTCGAGGTTTTTCATCCAGAGTGGTTCGCCAATCCGGTTCTGGTACTCAAGAAGAATGGTACGTTCCTCATGTGCATTGACTACACCGACCTCAACAGGGCTTTCCTAAAAGATCCTTTTGCCCTTCCTCATATTGATCAAATAATTGACTCTACGACGGGTTGCGAGCGGCCGTGTTTCCTTGATGCGTACTCAGGATATCACCAGATCAAAATGGCTTTGGAGGATGAGGAGAAGACATCGTCCATAACTCCCTTTGGAGCCTTTTGCTATATGTCTATGCCGTTCCGGCTCAAGAGCGCGGGGGCGACTTATCAACACTGCATCTAGAATTGCCTGCACAGTCAAATTGGGCGCAATGTTCATGCCTATGTTGATGACATAGTGGTGAAATCCCAGAAGAAAGAGTCACTCTTGGAGGACCTTAAGGAGACCTTTGACAATTTGTGTATTTATCAGATGAGGCTTAACCCGACCAACTATGTTATCAGCGTTCCTGCAGGAAAGTTATTGGGCTTCTTGGTGTTAGAACGAGGCATCGAGGTTAACCCACACAAAATCAAGGCAATTACTTCACTTGGCAAGCCGGCCAATATCAACCAAGTTCAGCGCATGGCGGGTCGTATTGCAGCTCTAAGCCATTTCATAAGTCGCCTTGGGGAGAAGGCCATCTCTCTTGATCAGCTGCTCAAGAAAACTGATCGTTTTGTCTGGACGGATGAAGCTAATGAAGCTTTCGAGGCCTCGAAGAAACAACTGGCCGACCACCTGTCTTAGTTGCTGCAATTGACAAAGAGCCTATGCTCCTGTACATTGCTGCCAACTCTAAAGAAGTAAGCGTAGCAGTGGTTGTCGAGCGCAGGGAAGAAGGAAAGGAATACCCAGTTCAAAGGCCGGTCCATTTTGTCAGCGAAGTCCTGACCCTCTCCAAATAGCGTTATCCGCACTGGCAGATGTTTGTTTTTTGGGATCTTCATGGCGAGTCAGAAATTAAAGCACTATGTTCACGAGCATCCAATCACGGTAGTCAGTTCCGCGCCGCTCGACAATATTATATAAAATCGTGAAGCAACTGGGCGGATTGCTAAGTAGGCCATTTAGCTTGGTCCCCATCATGTGAAATATACCCCTCGCATGGCTATTATGTCTCAGGCCTTAGTGGATTTCATCAATGATTGGACCGAGTTGCAAATTCCAGAAGACAGACCTGACCACACATATTGGACTATCCATTTTGACGAGTCTAGGCAGCTTATAGGCGTGCCATGTCAAACGTGCCGTGTCAGACGTGGCGGGTGATACGTCCATTTTGTATCATGCTTTGTTGTTGATATTTATCTCTTTTTGGGCTATTATATACACTTCACGGTACAATTCTTATGCCTTTTCTCTCTTATTTTGCAAGGTTCACATGAAGAGGGAGAATCCCGACAGCTGGAATTCTAGCCTGAAAAAGGAGCAAGTTTGAGATACCTATTCTGCACAACTCCAAAAGCCGTGAAAATCAATGAGAATTTTTTTGGGATTTATAAAAAATACTGGGCCGAAGAAGTACCGGAGGGGCGCCAGCACGAGGCCACAAGCCTGCCAGGCGCGCCCCCCTGGCTGCGCCTAGGGGGCTTGTGGGATCCCACTTGGCTCTCTGGCTCCCCTCTTTTGGTACAAGAAGGGTTTCGTCTCGAAAAAAATCAAGAGGAGGCTTTTTGGAGGATTCGCCTCCGCCACGAGGCGAAACTTGAGCGGAACCAATCTGGAACTCCGGCAGGACGATCCTGTCGGGGAAACTTCCCTCCCGGATGGGGAAATCGTCACCATCGTCATCACCAACACTCCTCTCATCGGAGGGGACTCTTCACCATCAACATCTTCATCAACACCATCTCATCTCCAATCCCTAGTTCATCACTTGTAACCAATCTCCGTCTCGCGACTCCGATTGCTACTTGTAAGGTTGCTAGTAGTGTTAATTACTCTTTGTAGTTGATGCTAGTTGGATTACTTGGTGGAAGAGTTTATGTTTAGATCTTTGATGCTACTCAATACCTCTCTGGTCATGATTATGATTATGCTTTGTGAGTAGTTACTTTCGTTCCTGAGGACAAGGGATAAGTCATGCTATAAGTAGCCATGTGAATTTGGTATTCGTTTGATATTTTGATGCGTTGTATGTTGTTTTTCCTCTAGTGGTGTTATGTGAACGTCGACTACATAACACTTCAGCATTATTTGGGCCTAGAGGAATCCATTGGGAAGTAGTAAGTATATGATGGGTTGCTAGAGTGACAGAAGCTTAAACCCTAGTTTATGCGTTGCTTCGTAAGGGACTGATTTGGATCCACTAGTTTAATGCTATGGTTAGACTTTGTCTTAATTCTTCTTTCGTAGTTGCGGATGCTTGCGAGAGGGGTTAATCATAAGTGGGATGCTTTTCCAAGTAAGGGAAGTACCCAAGAGCCGGTCCACCCACATATCAAACTATCAAAGTAACGAACGCGAATCATATGAACATGATGAAAACTAGCTTGGCATAAATTCCCATGTGTCCTCGGGAGTGTTTTACCTCCTATGAGACTTTGTCCAGGCTTGTCCCTTGCTACAAAAGGGATTGGGCCACTTTGCTGCACCGTTGTTACTTTTGTTACTTGCTACTTGCTACGAATCATCTCACCACACAACTACTTGTTACCGATAATTTCAGTGCTTGCAGATTTTACCTTGCTGAAAACCACTTGTCAGATCCTTCTGCTCCTCGTTGGGTTCGACACTCTTACTTATTGAAACGACTACGATATATCCCCTATACTTGGGGTCATCAAGACTCTTTTCTGGCGCCATTGCCGGGGAGTGAAACGCCTTTGGTAAGGAAACATTTATACATTGTGGTGAAATTTATTGTCACTTGTTGCTATGGAAACAAATCCTTTGAGGGGCTTGTTCGGGGTATCTTCACCTCGAACGGAAGCACAAATAGTTGCTCCTCAACCTTCTGCACCTACTGAAAATATTTGCTATGAATTTCCTTCGGGTATGCTTGAGAAACTACTGGCTAATCCTTTTACACGAGATGGAACATCGATACGTCTCCATCGTATCTACTTTTCCAAACTCTTTTGCCCTCGTTTTGGACTATAATTTGCATGATTTGAATGGAACTAACCTGGACTGACGTTGTTTTCAGCAGAATTGCCTTGGTGTTATTCTTGTGCAGAAATCAAAGCTCTCCAAACGTCCTGAAAATTTACAGGGAGCAGTTTTGGAAAATATCAAAAATACCTGCGCCAGGATCCACGTGAGGTTGTGGGCCAGTGGGCCACAAGCCCCTGCTCCGCCACCACCCCCTAGTGGCGGTGGGCAGGCTTGTGGGGCCCACAGGCCTCTGCCGCCCCCAACTCCAGCTCTATAAGTTGTCTTTCATCCTAGAAAAAATAAAAAGATAAGTTTTCGTCGCGTTTTCGATACGGAGGCGCCGCCACCTCCTGTTCTTCATCTGGAGGGCAGATCTGGAGTCCGTCTTGGGCTCCGGAGAGGGGAAATCGTCGCCATCGCCATCATCAACCTTCTGCCCTCTCCAATTCCATGAAGGTCTTCGTCGTTCGTGAGTAATCTATTTGTAGGCTCGCTGGGCGGTGATGAGGAAGATGAGATCTATCATGTAATCGAGTTAGTTTTGATGGGGATTGATCCCTAGTATCCACTATGTTCTGAGATTGATGTTGCTACTACTTTGCCATGCTTAATGCTTGTCACTAGGGCCCGAGTGCCATGATTTCAGATCTGAAATTATTATGTTGTCACCAATATATGTGGGTTTTAGATCCGATCTTGCAAGTTGTAGTTACCTACTATGAGTTATGATCCGGCAACCCTGGAGTGACAATAACCGGAACCACTCCCGGTGATGACCATAGTTTGAGGAGTTCATGTGTTCACCAAGTGCTAATGCGCTGGTCTGATTCTTTATTGAAAGGAGAACCTTAATATCCCGTAGTTTCCTTTTGGACCCCGCTGCCACGGGAGGAAAGGACAATAGATGTCATGCAAGTTCTTTTCCCTAAGCACGTATGACGACACACGGAATGCATGCCTACATCACATTGACGAACGGGAGCTAGCCACTTATCTCTCCGTGTTATAGCTATTGCATGATGAATATCATCCAAACAAATCACCGACCCAATGCCTACGAGTTTGTCCTACTGTTGCTACTGCCGTTACTTGTCTTGCTCTGCTGCTACTACTGTTGCTACTGCTGTTACTTGATTTTCTCTGCTGCTACTGTTGCTACTACTATCGCTTTCTACTGTTGCTACTTGCTACTGTTGTTCCTTGCCACTGTTATTGCTCGTTACACTGCCGATACCCGTTACTTCGTTGTTACTACTTCGCTGTTACTATTGTGCTTGCAGATACTAATCTTTCAGGTGTGGTTGAATCTGACAAATTCAGCTGCTAATACCTGAGAGTATACTCTCACCTCGTGTCTGGCGTACCTACAAATTTGGGTCGAATACTCTACCCTCGAAAACTGCTGCCAACCCACGCGCTGGTGGCCCATCAACAACATTCTTCTAATTTCATTGCCGGGGAGTGCTATCAGCATTCTTCTGCTGCCGTTGCAGGAGAAAGTTAGTTGTTATAAGCATTCGTCTAGCTAACACTAGAGATTGTAGGATCATCACTTTTCTGGAGCCATTGCGAGAGAAGCACAGATGACGTCAGCATTTTTCTGGCGCCGTTGCCGGGGAGGTATTGCGATATTCTCTGAGTCACTTGGGATTATATCTGCTGATCACTATGAAGAATTTGAAGGAGCTGAAGACCAAAGTCTTGCCCTCAACTACGTGGGGAGATAAGGAATTGCCATCTAGCTCTGCACTTGATTCACCTTCAGTTATGAGTAAGTTTGCGACATCACCTCCTGCTAGAAATCTTGATATGTCGCGTGTGCTTGATGATGCTTGTGATACTACTGCTAGAGATGCTATGCTTGATACTATGCCTGATGATACTATGCTTGATACTGCTAGAGATGCTATGCTTGATACTGCTTTGCCTGATGATGCTAGAGATGCTATTATGCCTGATGATGCTATGCTTGATACTGGTAGAAATACTCCTTTGCCTGATGTTCCACTAGGAGCGTTCCTTGATGCTCATATTCCTAGAGTTACTGCCAATGCTCGTGATCCTTCTGATACTGCCGATGCTATTGAGATAGAACCTGCTTTTGCTCCTGTTAGACCTAGCTCTCCTAGATATGAATTGCCTGATATACCTGAGGGTTACGTTATGGAGGGAGAGATAGCTGAGGATTTTCTTTCGTGTAAGGATGCCTATGACGCTGAGAAATTAGTTCTCAAGTGGAAGGAAAAATCTCGGGAAGTTAGGATGAGAAATGATCCGAAGTTTGCCACTTCGCCTATCTTTGTCACCGATAAGGATTATGAATTCTCTGTCGACCCTAAGATAATCTCTCTAGTTGAATCTGATCCTTTTCACGGTTATGAGTCTGAGACGGTCATAGCCCATCTGGCCAAACTATCTGAAATTGCCAACCTTTTCACTAATGAGGAGAAGATCCGCCACTACTATATCCTTAAGCCGTTTCCTTTGTCTCTAAAGGATGATGCTAAAGCCTGGTTCACCTCTCTTGCTCCTGGATGTGTGCGTAGTCCCCAGGAGATGGTCTATTACTTCTATGAGAAATATTTCCCTGCCCATAAGAAGCAAGCTGCCTTGCAGGAAATATACAACTTTGCCCAACTCCAAGAAGAGAGTCTTCCACAAGCTTGGGGGAGGCTCGTCCAGCTACAGAATGCTTTGCGTGATCACCCTCTTAAGAAGAACGAGATACTTGATATCCACTATAACGGACTTACCGATGCCTCTAGTGACCACCTAGATAGTTGTGCCGGTTGTGTTTTTAGGGAATGAACTGTAGAACAAGCTGAGACCCTACTGAATAACCTCTTGATCAACGATAATGCTTGGACTATTCCCGAACCACCTCCTAAGCCAATTCCTAAGAAAAGAGGTATTCTATTCCTCAGTCCCGAAGATATGCAAGGAGCCAAGAAATCTATGCAAGAGAAAGGCATTAGATCTGAAGATGTGAAAAATCTACCACCTATCGAAGAGATCTACGGCCTCGATAACCCGATACAGGTAGTAGAAGTGAATTCTCTATGTAGGTTTGATGAGAGTGATATTCCTTTTAATAAACCTGCTAGCCTATGCTTTGATGAATTTGACAGCTCTGTTGTCAAACAACAGAGTTTCAATGATTATGTTAGTAGACATTTGGAACAAAGTACTCGTATGCTTATCCATTTAAGTGCTTGTGTAGACACAAACGTCAATGCTCTGAAGCTTTTGAGTAAACATGCCTCAATGATTACTACTCAGGTAGAACAAGTACTTAAAGCTCAGAATGACTTGCTCAATGAAGTAAATGACAACTCTGTCAGAATCATTACTAGAGGAGGCAAAATGACTCAGGAACCTTTGTATCCTGAAGGTCATCCTAAGATAATTGATCAAGATTCTCAAGGAATCAATGCTGCTACACCTAGTCATCCTAAGGAGAAGAAGAAGGATGATAGAAACCTGCACGCCAGTTCACCAAATACTATCACACATGAAGAACCTAATGATATTTCTGCGTCTGATGCAGAAACACAATCAGGTGATGAACATGAACCTGGTGACAATGTGGACAGTGATGTTCATAATAATGCTCAACCAAGCCATGATAAGGATGTGGAGATTGAACCTATGGTTAATCCTGATAATCCACGACCTAAGAAGTACGATAAGAATGACTTCACTTCTAGGAAGCATGGTAAAGAAAGAGAACCATGGGTTCAGAGACCTATGCCCTTTCCTCCTAAGCCATCCAAGAAAAAGGATGATGAGTATTTTGAGCGCTTCGTTGAGATGATAAGACCCGTCTTTTTGTAGATGCGGTTAACTGATATGCTCAAGATGTCTCCGTATGCCAAGTCATTGAAAGATATCGTGACTAATAAACGGAAGATACCAGATCTTGAGATCTCCACCATGCTTGCCAATTACACTTTCAAGGGTGGAACTCCTAAGAAACTTGGTGATCCCGGAGTGCCCACTATACCTTGCTCCATTAAAGGAAACTACGTAAGAACTGCCTTATGTGACCTTGGAGCCGATGTTAGTGTTATGCCACTCTCTCTTTATCGTACACTTGAATTGGATAAGTTGACACCCACTGAAGTTTCTCTGCAAATGGCCGACAAATCAACTTCTTTCCTTATTGGCATTTGCGAGGATGTGCATGTTGTGGTTGCTAATACCACTATCTTAATAGACTTTGTTATCTTGGATATTCCCGAGGACGATGCCATGGCTATCATCCTCGGAAGACCCTTTTTAAACACTGCAGGGGCTGTTATAGATTGCAACAAAGGCAATGTCACTTTCCATGTCAACAATAATGAGCACACAGTGCACTTCCCGAAGAAACGATATCAAGTACATTGCATCAATGCTATCGAAAAGACTTCATCGATTCTCATTGGGAGCTTTGAATGCCCTATTCCTCGTGTCAAGATGAAGTATGATTTGCTTGTTGGGGAGATTCATATCCCCATTGAGGTGACTTAGTGGCTATTCGAAAATTCTCCGTTCTCTCTTCAATTCGAGAAGGTTTTGTCATAAGGACTTGATCAATCCCATTGACGGATTTCTTCCGATTACCATAAACGGATGAATCAGAGAGTCACATACCTCTGTTTTAAGTCTTCATTGTCTTTTGTTTAGAAGAAAAATGATAGAATTAGTTTAGCTTTTCCTGTTTTCTGTTTTAACGCCCCGGAGAAAAATACCTCGAAAATAAAAGTTCTCCGATGATCCTGAAAATTTAGTATGATTTTTTCTGGAATTTTTGAAAATTTCTCAGCCCGAGAGCTGGTCAGGGGGCCTGACCAGTGGGCCACATGCCCCCCCACCGCCACCTACCCCCTGGTGGCGGGGTGCAAGCTTGTGGGGCCCACAGGCACCCCCTCCACTCATTCCAGCTCTCAGCCTCTTCTTCCACCTCCAAAAAAAATTGTTTCGCAGCTCAAACCCGTGTTCTTGCTCATTTGGCTGTGATTTTCGATCTCCTTGCTCAAAGCAGCATCCTCCGAACTGTTTTGGGGAAATTACTCCGTGGTAAGTGACTCCTCCATTGGTCCAATTAGTTTTTTCTTTAGTGCTTTATCCTTTGCGAATTCTTGCTACCTTGGTGAATCTGTTCTTGAGCTATAAAAGTTGATTTTAGCTAGTCCCAAGTAGTTTTAGCGCGTGGTACGGTCTCTAGACACTAGTAGGAGTAGTTGCTACAAGTTGGGTTAATCCTTATTCACTTTCCTTTCGAAGTCTCTAAAAAATTTAAGAACTTTTCAGAGCTAGAAAAGGGAAAGATGAGGAGGTTCTTGAGAGGCTCTTCAAGCCGTAACTTTAAGGAGGACGAGAAGAACCACCCCAAGTATGCAGTCCCTCGAGTCACAGAAGTTCGAGCGTGCGAGTGCCCAAGTGATGAATTTTTGCGCGCCACCGGACTTTATGAAGACTTTTATTACTTGGTGGAGAACGCAGGTCTCACTGCGTTCGTTGAAGATAAGTGCCCACAATATCTCCTCCTCACCAATATTTTCGTTCAAAGCTTCAACTTTCATCCGAGGAAGAATCCTCCCATGGTTGAGTTCATGATATACGATGTCCCCCAGTATATGACGCTGCATGATTTTTGCAATGTATGAAAATTACCTTATGTTGGGGATATCCATGACCCTCGTCCACGGGACTTGGAGGATTTCATTGGTTCTATTGTTGTTGGAGAGGAGAGAGGAGTGTCTCGCGCTAGAATTGGTAGAATACATTTTCCTGTGCTTCGGTACTTCTCAATATTTGTGGGAAAATGTTTGATTGGTCGTGGGGAGGCTGGATCACTTAGTTCTCCAGACCTTGCGGTTCTGCGCGAAGGCCTTTATAATGATAAAACTTATAGCTTGGGCGCTATAGTAGCTCAACGGTTGAACCTGAACCGTTCCAAAGGTGTCGTCTATGGAGGTATATATGCTACCCCTCTTGCCAGACACTTTGAGATACCCATTAGACTGGGAGAGGAAGGAGAGATGCTTCTCCCTGAGAGATATCTGGATTATGACAGCATGGTTCGCCATGATTTTCTGGATAGACATGCTAGTAGACGGATGATTTATAACCTGGTGTTTAGTCAGGGTACTCGAGAGACTATTACTTTGTCTGCTCCTTCTTTGTTTGATCTTCATGCAGGTAGGTACACTATTATGCTCGTGGACATCTACGCATATTGGGGCTTGGCCCAACCACAGGCGCCCGTGCCCGAGCCGTCAGTCGAGTACCAGACGCAAGTTTATAAGTGGGAGCCACAGGAGCTCACACAGCAGTGGCATCCACAGTCTGCTCCAGAGTATCTAGAGCTAGTTATTTCCCACCCTCGGAGTAGACCATGCTAGCACAAAAGCCTAAGCTTGGGGGAGTACGTGTTCTCACTAACTTTACATTCATGCTTATGCTTTCACTCTGTTAGCCGGTGTTTACACTTTGCCACATTATTATCCATGCTAGTTTCTTTTCGTTTTCTTATTTTCTTATTTTGTGTCCTTTTGAGAAAACCCAAAAATATTTTTCTTTCTTCTTTTGCTTGTTGGGAGCTTTCTCGTGTAAATAGTTTTCTTTTTCTTTGTGTCAAGGTAGAACATATTAGTTACAATGTTTAGTGGTTCTTACATGCTTACCTGTTTAGCTTTCAAAGAGCCATATTATCTTGTCTTCTCCTTTGTGTTTGCCTGCAGATTCAGCTTAGTCCAATGCGCTTATTATCGTTTTCATCGTTCGATCGTGCAAATGAAAGGCAACAATGATGATATATGATGAAGTGACTGAGACTGAAAAGCTGGTCTGAACTCTATCTATTTTGTTTTCATAAATATGAATAGCTTGTCGACCCAGATTTAGCTTTGTTGTGAGAGAACCATGTTTGCAATGACAACTTAGAGATCATAGTTTCTGATGCCATGCTTATTTAGCTGAGAGCTTATAATGGTTTGTCTTGATTGCCAACATAGATTTTGAGATGACTGTGATGTAGTATGATAGGATGGTATTCTCCTTTGAATGTTTCAAGTGGCTTGACTTGGCACATGTTCATGCATGTAGTTGAAACAAAATCAACATAGCCTCTATGATGTTCGTATTCATGGTGATTTATATCCTATTCATGCTTGCATTCAATGTTAGTCAAACTCATTGCATCTTGATGACTGTTGTCGCTCTCTAGTTGGTCGCTTCCCAGTCTTTTGCTAGCCCTCACTTGTACTAAGCGGGAATACTGCTTGTGCATCCACCTCCATAAACCCAAAAGTTTTTCCATGAGAGTCCACCATACCTACCTATTTGCGGTATCTACCTGCTGTTCCAAGTAAATTTGCATGTGCCATTCTCTAAACCTTCAAGAAATAAATTTGTTTTGCATGCCCGAACCGCTCATGTGGTGATAGAGGGCTATTGGTATCTTCCATGCTAGGAGTGTTATCCTCGACATGTGTTTATTCACAGTCATTCACGAGAAAGGGGCCGGTATTTGGGATGCCCAGTTCCATGCTTAAATCGAATACATAACTGTAAAACAAGACTCCCCCCGGATTGATGTTAGTACGGACGGTACCCGAGGATTCGGCTAGCCGTGGAGTGTGATTGATTGGTGGTGGGGGAGTTAAAACTTTACTTTTCTGTTTGGCAACCGCCTATAGCATGAGTAGCATGGAAGATATTGAGAACTCTTGGTCATTGCGTTGACAATGAAAGCATGCCACCCAAAATTATTATCTGTGTTTTCAAACCTTGAGTTGTGGCACCTCTGCAAATCAATGCTTACCTCTGCGAAGGGCCTGTCTATCTATTTATTTTCCTGTCGAGTCATCCTGCTCTTATATAAGCACCAATTAGAGAGCACCTATGTCATTTTTATGCTTTGCTTTTGATTGATATTGAGAATGACTATGACTGGATCTTCGTTGCTATGAATTACAAAGTTTAGTAAGCCCTTGATCTTTGAAAGTGCTCTGCATTTATGTTTTGCGGTCACAGAAAGAGCTAGTGAGATACCACCTATTGATGTTTGTTGTGTAACCCTGGCAATTGTGCCAGAAATACTCCTACTACGGCACGTTGGTATTCCCTCGAAGCGGAAAGGGTGATGTAGCACAACGCGGTAAGTATTTCCCTCAGTTTGAGAACCAAGGTATCAATCCGGCGGAAGAGTATCTCACTAACCTGCACAAACACAAAAGCTTGCACCCAACCCTATGAAGGGGTTGTCAATCCCTTATAGATTGTTTGCCAAGTGAGAACTTAAAGTAACAAAGTAACAAAGCAAAGTAAAAGCGGAGTTGTAAACGATGGATGTGAATAGACCCGGGGGCCGTAGTGTTTACTAGTGGCTTCTCTCATGAAAGCAAGTAGACGGTGGGTGAACAAATTACTGCCGAGCAATTGATAGAACTGTGCAGAGTCGTGACGATATCTATGCAATGATTATTTCTATAGGCATCACGTCTGAAACAAGTTGACCGATACTTTCTGCATCTACTACTATTACTCACACATCGACCGCTATCCAGCATGCATCTAGTGTATTAAGTCCATAAGAACAGAGTACCGCCTTAAGCAAGATGACATGGTGTAGACGGATAATCTCAAACCAATGATAAAACCCCCATCTTTTTACCCTTGATGGCAACTGCTTGATGTGTGCCTTGCTGCTCCTACTGTCACTAGCAAAGGTCACCACATGGCAGAACCCAAAACCAAGCACTTCTCCCGTTGCAAGAATCATAGATCTAGTTGGCCAAACAAAACCCAAGACTCGGAAAGACTTACAAGGATATCAAATCATGAATATAAGAAATCAGCAAAGACTCAAACATATATCATAGATAATATGATCACAAGTCCACAATTCATTGGATCTCGACAAACACACCGCCAAAGAAGATTACATCGGATAGATCTCCATGTAGATCATGGAGAACTTTGTATTGAAGATCCAAGAGAGAGAAGAAGCCATCTAGCTACTAACTATGGACCCGTAGGTCTGAAGTGAACTACTCACGAGTCATTGGAGGGGCGATGATGATGAGGAAGAAGCCCTCCACCTCCAAAGTCCCCTCCGGCAGGGCTCCGGGAAGGGTCTCCAGATGAGATCTCGCGGAAACGGAAGCTTGCGGCGGCGGAAAAGTATTTTCGAGGCTCCCTTGATATTTTGCGGAATATTTGGGAATATATAGGCGCAAAACCTAGGTCAGGAGGCGGCCAGGGAAGCCACAAGCTTGCCCACCGCCGCCTCCCCTCCTGGTGGCGTGGTGCAAGCTTCTGGGCTCCCAGGGGCCCACCTGGCCTGGCCCAAAGGTTCCCTCGTCTTCTTTCGTTTGGGAAAAAATAATTTCGGGGATTTTATTCCGTTTGGACTCCGTTCCAAAATCAGATCTGAAAAGAGTTAAAAACACAGAAAAACAGGAACTGGCACTTCGCACTGAATCAATAAGTTAGTCCCCAAAAAGATATAAAAAAGGTACATAAAACATACAAAGAAGACAAGAGAACAACCTGAAACCATAAAAAATTATAGATACGTTTGAGACGTATCAAGCATCCCCAAGCTTAACTCCTGCTCGTCCTCGAGTAGGGAAGTGATAAGAATGAACTTTTGATGTTTTCATGCTACCTAGCATAGGTGTCCTTTGTAATTCCTCTTATGTGACGTGAATGTTCAGATCCATTAGATTCAAAACAATAGTTTGCTATTGACGTGGAAACAATAATAATTCAAGCAAAATAGCAAAGTAATCATGAACTTTCAAAATAGCAAGGCCAAAAGAAAGTTATCCCTACAAAAGCATATAGTCTGGCTATGCTCTATCATCATTGCACAATGAATTTAAATCATGCACAACCCCGGTATTGGCCAAGTAATTGTTTCACACCTTTACTTCCTCAAACATTTTCAACTCTCACGCAATACATGAGCGTGAGCCATGGTTATAACACTATATATGGTGTGGAGTATGGTGGAGGTTGCAAGACAAAAAGGAGAAGATAGTCACATTAACTAGGCATATCAATGAGTTGTGGAGATGCTCATCAATAGATATCAATGTGAGTGAGTAGGGACTGCCATACAAATGATGCACTAGAGCTACAAGTAAGTGAAAGCTCTTTAAAGAGAACTAGTGGGTGTGCATCCAACTTGCTTGCTCACGAAGACCTAAGGCAATTTTTGAGGAAGCCTATCATTCGAATATACAAGCCAAGTTATATAATGAGAATTTCCCACTAGCTATATGGTGGTGACAAAACGAGAGACTCTCAATCATGAAGATCATGGTGCTCAAAATGCACAAGTGTGGAAAAAGTGGTAGCATTGTCCCTTCTCTCTTTTTCTCTCATTTTTTTATTATTTTGGGGGCTCTTTGGCCTCTTTTTTATGGGCTTCTTTGGCCTCTTTTATTTCCTCACATGGGACAATGCTCCAATAATGATGATCATCACACTTTCAACTCAAAACTTAGAGCAATTATAACTATATATGGAATGTCCTCGGTAGTGTACCGTGGCAACGATCTAGCATGGCATAAACATCAATGGAAACATCATGCTAGCTATCTTATGATCATACAAAGGCAAGTAGACGTGGTGGCACATGTCATGGTGGTAGTTGCATGGCAATATATCTCGGAATGACTTTGAAAAAGCCATAATAGGTATGTATGGTGGCTGTTTTGAGGGAGGCTAATGGTGGGTTTTGTGCACCGGCAAAAGTTGCACGGCACTAAGAAGATAGTGATGGTGGAAGGTGAAAGTGCATCTAAACCATGGACTCAACATTAGTCATGAAGAACTCATATACTTGTTGCAAAAGTTTTATTAGTAATCGAAACAAAGCATTCAACGCATATTCCTAGGGGAAGGGTTGGTAGGTATAAACCATCGCGCGATCCCGACCGCCACGCAAAGGATGACAATCAATATACTAATCATGCTCAGATTTCATCACATAGCGGTTCACCATACGTGCATGCTACGGGAATCACTAACTTCAACACAAGTATTTCTAGATCCACAACACCTTACTAGCATGACTTCAATATTACCATAACCAGAACTCAAAACTAATTGAGATGAATCAAACTTCTCTAACTATTCAATGCACGTGAAGGAGGAAGTTTTTGTATCCCTTAGGATAACTACCCCTCTTGAGACTACTTTCAAAGCATAGATCAACTACCAAGCTACGCACCGCTGCGCTCTAAAATATATAAGTGAAGCACATAGAGCAAAAGTATCTAGCTCAAAAGATAGAAGTGAAGCACATGTGAGCTGAATTGTCTACCAAAAGATATAAGTGAAGCTCGACAAAATCACGGCGTGTGCATGTCTCTCTCTCTAGGTGTGCAGCAAGGATGATTGTGACACAACAAAAATAAATAAAAGACTCCTATTATACAAGACGCTCCAAGCAAAAACGCATAACATGTGGTGAATAAAAATATAGTCCCAAGTAACGTTACCGATGGATTGAAGACGAAAGAGGGAATGCCTTCCCGGGGCATCCCCAAGCTTAGGCTTTTACGGCATCCTTGAATCTTTTGCGGTGCCTTGGGAATCCCCAAGCTTGAGCTCTTGCCACTCTTTATCTTTTTGTCCATAAGAACTTCACCCAAAACTTGAAAACTTCACAACACGAAACTTAAACAGAAACTCGTGATAACATTAGTACAAGAAAGCAAACCACCACTTCCTTAGGTACTGTAGCAAACTTAAATTCTACTTGTGCTGATGTTGGGTTACTGTACTTTCAATCTTCCATGGCTAATACCCCCCGATATTATCCATAGTTTCATCAAAACAAGCAACCAACACAACAAAAACAGAATCTGTTAACAACAGACCAGTCTGTAGCAATCTATATGTTTTGTATACCTCTGTTACTTCAAAAATTGTGAAAAATTATGAAAGTCTAAAGAATTTGCGTAGAATCAGCAGCAAAAAGAATCAACTCAAAATCTCTTACAGAAAAAAAAACGAAAATTCTTTTCGTGAGCAGAAAGTTTCTGTCTTTCCCAGCATGACCAAATGATCATCCTCAAGACTAATCATAACGGTTTTGCTTGGCACAAACGCAAAAATAAACACAAAAAACACAAGCATAACAGAATTATGAAAGTGTGGAAAACACAAAACAAAAATAAAAAGGATAGATTCGTTGGGTTGCCTCCCAACAAGCGTTTTTGTTTAACGCCCTTAGCTAGGCATTCAATGATGCTCACACAAAAGACAAGAATTGAAGAACAATGAGAGCATCCTAAAGCATGTGAAAATCACATCTAAGTCTAACATACTTCCTATGCATAGGCATTTTGTAGGAAAACAAATTGTCAAGACAACTAGTATTTTCCATATGCAAGGAAGAAGAAAGAGATAATAGCAATCTCAACATAACGAGAGGTAATTTGGTAACATGAAATTTTCTACCAAAATATTTTCCTCTCTCATAGCAATTACATGTGGGATCATATTCAAATTCAACAATATAGCTATCCCATAGGATATTCTTTTCATGATCCACATGCATGCAAAGTTGACGCTCTTCAAAAATAGTGGGATTATCATCAAATAAAGTCATGACTTCTCCAATCCCACTTTCAGTATTGTTGCAAATATCATATTCATCATGAGGTTTCAACAAATTTTCAAGATCATAAGAAAGATCATCACCCCAATCATGATTATTGCAACAAGTAGTGGACAAAGCAAAACTAGCATCCCCAAGCTTAGGGTTTTGCATATTTTTAGCATGATTGTCACTAATAGGATTTATAGTGAAATCATTGCAATCATGTTTTTCATCCTAGGAGCCCTCGTGAATCACTTCATGAATTTCTTCCTCACAATTTTCAGATTCATGCATCTTACGCAAAACTCCAAAGAAATAGTCAATTGCCCTCAACTCACTAGCAATTTGTTCCACACGAGTGAGTCTCTTAAAGAGACTAGCAAGTGGATGAGAATCCATATCACTAGATTTTCAGCAAGCAAAGATGCAAGCATATTGAGGGCACATGGCACACAAGCGAACAGAAGGCAAACAAAAAAGGAAAAGGAGAAAGGCAAACGGAAACAGCAAATGTGAAGTGGGGGAGAGGAAAACGAGAGGCAATTGGCAACAAAAGTAAATGCAAGAGAAGAGTTTGTGAGACCTACTTGGATAGATCTTGATTTCTCCTCCCCGGAAACGGCGCCAGAAATAGGCGTGTTGTTGGGAGAATATTCTTCACGATCCTCCTCGGCACGCGATCCTCTTCCCCGGCAACGGCGCTAGAAATACTTCTGATGTTTGATGTGTACCCCTGGCAATTCTGCCAGAAATACTCCTACTACAGCACGTTGGTATTCCCTCGAAGCGGAAAGGGTGATGTAGCACAGCGACGGTAAGTATTTCCCTCAGTTTGAGAACCAAGGTATCAATCCGGCGGAAGAGTATCCCACTAACGAGCACAAACACAAAATCTTGCACCGAACGCTATGAAGGGGTTGTCAATCCCTTATAGATCGTTTGTCAAGTGAGAACTGAAAGTAACAAAGTAACAAAGCAAAGTAAAAGCGGAGTTGTAAACAATGGATGTGAATAGACCCGGGGGCCGTAGTGTTTACTAGTGGCTTCTCTCATGAAAGCAAGTAGACGGTGGGTGAACAAATTACTGCCGAGAAATTGATAGAACTATGCAGAGTCGTGACGATATCTATGCAATGATTATTTCTATAGGCATCACGTCCGAAACAAGTAGACCGATACTTTCTACATCTACTACTATTACTCCACACATTGACCGCTATCTAGCATGCATCTAGTGTATTAAGTCCATAAGAACAGAGTAACGCCTTAAGCAAGATGACATGATGTAGAGGGATAATATCAAACCAATGATAAAAACCCCATATTTTTACCCTTGATGGCAACTGCTTGATGTGTGCCTTGCTGCCCCTACTGTCACTGGGAAAGGTCACAACATGGCAGAACCCAAAACCAAGCACTTCTCCCATTGCAAGAATCATAGATCTAGTTGGCCAAACAAAACCCAAGACTCGGAGAGACTTACAAGGATATAAAATCATGCATATAAGAAATCAGAAAAGATTCAAATATATATCATAGATAATCTGATCACAAGTCCACAATTCATCGGATCTCGACAAACACACCGCCAAAGAAGATTACATCGGATATATCTCCATGAAGATCATGGAGAACTTTGTATTAAAGATCTAAGAGAGAGAAGAAGCCATCTAGCTACTAACTACGGACCCGTAGGTCTGAAGTGAACTACTCACGAGTCATTGGAGGGGCGATGATGATGATGAAGAAGCCCTCCACCTCCAAAGTCCCCTCCGGGAAGGGTCTCCAGATGAGATCTCGCGGAAACGGAAGCTTGCGGCGGCGGAAAAGATATAAAAAGATATAAAAAGGTACATAAAACATACAAAGAAGACAAGATAACAGCGTGAAACCATCAAAAATTATAGATACGTTTGAGACGTATCACCTATTCATATTGCTTCATGCTTGTTTTGATTGAAGTGTTGGTATTTGAAACTCATTATTACTTGCTCGTTAGCTGATTATGCCATTGATATTAGTTTACCGTGAGACCTTTGTGTCATTTGCTTATGTGGTTAACTTGTGATCTTGCTGAAATTCTGGTTATGAGTTAGACATAGTTGCAACAACAAGATCAAACAGAGTTTGTCAAAGTTTTTCTTTCTCTCTCAGTTTGTCAACTGAGTTGCTTGAGGACAAGCAAGGTTTTAAGCTTGGGGGAGTTGATACGTCTCCATCGTATCTACTTTTCCAAACTCTTTTGCCCTTGTTTTGGACTATAATTTGCATGATTTGAATGGAACTAACCTGGACTGACGCTGTTTTCAGCAGAATTGCCTTGTTGTTATTTTTGTGCAGAAATCAAATTTCTCCAAATGTCCTGAAAATTTACGGGGAGCAGTTATGCAAAGTATCAAAAATACCTGCGCCAGAATCTACCTGAGGGGGTGGGCCAGTGGGCCACAAGCCCCTGCTCAGCCACCACCCCTAGTGGCGGTGGGCATGCTTGTGGGGCCCACAGGCCTCTGCCGCCCCCAACAAGAGCTCTATAAGTTGTCTTTCGTCCCAGAAAAAATAAAAAGAGAAGTTTTCATCGCGTTTTTGATACGGAGGCGCCGCCACCTCCTGTTCTTCATCTGGAGGGCAGATCTGGAGTCCGTCTTGGGCTCCGGAGAGGGGAAATCGTCGCCATCGTCATCATCAACCTTCTTCCCTCTCTAATTCCATGAAGCTCTTTGTCGTTCGTGAGTAATCTATTCGTAGGCTCGCTGGGCGGTGATGAGTAGGATGAGATCTATCATGTAATCGAGTTAGTTTTGATGGGGATTGATCCCTAGTATCCACTATGTTCTGAGATTGATGTTTCTACTACTTTGCCATGCTTAATGCTTGTCACTAGGGCCTGAGTGCCATGATTTCAGATCTGAAATTATTATGTTGTCACCAATATATGTGTGTTTTAGATCCGATCTTGCAAGTTGTAGTTACCTACTATGAGTTATGATCCGGCAACCCCGGAGTGACAATAACCGGAACCACTCCCGGTGATAACCATACTTTGAGGAGTTCATGTGTTCACCAAGTGCTAATGCGTTGGTCCGGTTCTTTATTAAAAGGAGAACCTTAATATCCCATAGTTTCCTTTTGGACCCCGCTGCCACGGGAGGGATGGACAATAGATGTCATGCAAGTTCTTTTCCCTAAACACGTATGACGACACACATAATGCATGCCACATCACATTGACGAACGGGATCTAGCCACTTATCTCTCCGTGTTATAGTTGTTGCATGAAGAATATCATCCAGACAAATCACCGACCCAATGCCTACGAGTTTTTCCTACTATTGCTACTGCCATTACTTGTCTTGCTCTGCTGCTACTACTGTTGCTACTGCTGTTACTTGTTTTGCTCTACTGCTACTATTGCTACTACTGTCGCTTGCTACTGTTGCTACTTGTTACTGCTGTCACTACTGCTGTTCCTTGCCACTTCTATTGCTCGTTACACTGCCGATACCCGTTACTTCGCTGTTACTACTTCGCTGTTACTATTGTGCTTGCAGATACTAATCTTTCAGGTGTGGTTCAATCTGACAAATTCAGCTGCTAATACTTGAGAGTATACTCTCACCTCCTGTCTGGCGTACCTACAAATTTGGGTCGAATACTCTACCCTCGAAAACTGCTGCGAACCCACGCGCTGGTGGACCATGAACAACATTCTTCCAGTTTCATTGCCGGGGAGTGCTATCAGCATTCTTCTAGTGCCGTTGCAGGAGAAGGCTAGTTGTTATATTCATTCGTCTAGCTAACACTAGAGATTGCAGGATCAGCACTTTTCTAGAGCCATTGCCAGAGAAGCACAACTGACGTCAAACATCACATCCAGACTTGCATCTAATCTATGTAGATGAAGTTTGTGGTTTATTTAAGCTTGCAGGTTTGCCCGAGGATAAGGTCAAGAAGGTCTTTCCCTTATCTTTGAGGGATAAGGCGTTGACATGGTATACGCTATGTGATGACACTAGATCATGGAACTACAATCGGTGGAAATTGGAATTTCATCAGAAGTTTTATCCTATGCATCTAATACATCGTGATCGGAATTATATTTGTAATTTTTGGCCTCGTGACAGAGAAATCATCACTCAAGCTTGGGGGAGGCTTAAATCAATGTTATATTCATGCCCCAACCATGAGCTCTCGAGAGAAATCATCATTCAGAACTTCTATGC
This sequence comes from Hordeum vulgare subsp. vulgare, assembly GCF_904849725.1. Classification (NCBI taxonomy): domain Eukaryota; kingdom Viridiplantae; phylum Streptophyta; class Magnoliopsida; order Poales; family Poaceae; genus Hordeum; species Hordeum vulgare. The sequence goes on along the minus strand of NC_058524.1, from coordinate 495,268,379 downwards.
TCGGCTTTCTCATGATGATCATACCATGCTTGACCGGTTCTTTTATGAAGAGAGATATTGACTTCAAATGGAATTTATTGGAGAGAATTAAACGCAACTCTGAAGATTGGGAGCTTGAATAAGGTAAGGAGTCAGGTATGCATTTCAAGTTTGATTGCGTCAACTCCTTTGTTGAAACAAATACTTTTTGTGATTTTAGCACTAAGTATGGACTTGACTCCGAGATAGTAGCTTCATTGTGTGAATCATTTGCTGCTCATATTGATCTCCTCTAAGAGAAGTGGTTTAAATATCATCCTCCCTTCAAAGTCAATGTAGTTAAACTCAATCCAGTTGAAGAGAAAGTCATTGCCTATAATGATCCTATTGTTCCCAGTGCTTACATTGAGAAACCACCTTTCGCTGTTAGGATAAAGGATCATTCTAAAGCTTCAACTGTGATACGCAGATGCTACATTAGAACACCTACATCCCCTGAGAAAATTAGAGTTGAACCTAGCATTGCTATTATCAAAGATCTCCTGTCCGACAATGTTGATGGCCATAATATTCACTTCTCTGAAGATGCTGCTAGAATTGCTAAACCACATGCTAGAGACAAACATATGCGTGTTGTTGGCACGCCTGTTGTTTCTGTTAAGATAGGAGATCATTTTTATCATGGTTTATGTGACGTGGGTGCAAGTGTTAGTGCAATACCTCAATCCTTATATGATGAAATTAAAGACGAGATTGCACCTGTCGAGATAGAACCCATTGATGTCACTATTCAGCTTGCCAATAGAGATACTATCTGCCTTGTGGGAATTGTTAGGGATGTTGAAGTCTTGTGTGGTAAAACAAAGTATCCTGCTGATTTCCTCGTTCTTGCTACCACCCAAGATAGCTTTTGTCCCATCATATTTGGCAGACCTTTTCTCAATACCGTCAATGCTCATATTGACTGTGAGACGCAAACTGTCACTGTTGGCTTTGAAGGTGTGTCACATGAGTTAAAATTCTCCAAGTTTGGTGGACAACCTCATGAAAAAGAGTTGCCTAGTAAAGAGAAGCAAACTATTGCTCTAGCTTCTATTGTTGTGCCTCCTACTGATCCTTTAGGGCAATACTTGCTTGAGCATGAAAATGATATGCATATGAATGAAAGGGATGAGATAGATAGAGTTGTCTTAGAACAATATCCTATCCTTAAGAATAATTTGCCTGTTGAAATGCTTGGGAATCCACCCCCACCAAAGGGTGAAACTGTGTTCGAGCTTAAACAGTTGCCAGATACTCTTAAGTATGCTTAACTTGATGAGAAAGAGATATATCATGTTATTATTAGTGCTAGCCTCTCGGAGCATGAAGAAAAAAAGTTACTAAAAACTCTGAGGAAGCACCGTGCTGCTATTGGATATACTCTTGATGATCTTAAGGTCATTAGTCCCACTCTATGCTAGCACAAGATTAAAACTGATCCTGATTCCAAGCCAGTTGTTGATCATCCACGAAGATTAAATCCTAAGATGAAAGAGGTAATAAGAAAAAAAATACTAAAGCTCCTGGAAGCGGGTATTATCTATCATGTTGCTCATAGTTATTGGGTGAGTCCGGTGCATTGCGTCCCTAAGAAGGCAGGTATTACTGTTGTCCCTAATGATAAGGATGAATTGATCCCATAGAGGATTATTACTGGCTATAGGATGGTGATCGATTTTAGGAAATTGAATAAAGCCACTAGGAAAGATCATTAACCTTTGCCTTTTATCGACCAAATGATATAAAGACTGTCTAAACACACACACTTCTGCTTTCTAGACGGTTATTCTGGTTTCTCCCAAATACCAGTTGCACAAGCTGATCAGGAGAAAACCACTCTCACCTGCCTTTTCGGTACCTTTGCTTACAGACGTATGCCTTTTTGCATATGTAATGCACCTGCTACCTTCCAAAGATGTATGATGGCTATATTCTCTGACTTTTGTGAAAATATTGTTGAGGTTTTCATGGATGACTTCTCCGTCTACGGGTCTTCATTTGATGATTGCCTCAGCAACCTTGACCGAGTCTTGCAGAGATGTAAAGACACCAATCTTGTCTTGAATTGGGAGAAGTGCCACTTTATGGTTAATGAAGGCATCGTCTTAGGACATAAAATTTCTGAAAGAGGTATTGAAGTCGATAAGGCTAAGTATGATGCAATCGATAAAATGCCATGCCCCACAGATATCAAAGGTATAAGAAGTTTCATTGGTCATGTTGGTTTCTATATAAGGTTCATTAAAGACTTCTCTAAGATTTCTAGGCCTCTTACCAATCTCTTGCAAAAGGATATCCCTTTTGTTTTTGATGATGATTGTGACGAACGCTTCGAAACACTTAAGAAGGCTTTGATAACTGCACCTATTGTTCAACCACCTGATTGGAACTTACCTTTTGAAATCATGTGTGATGCTAGTGATTATGTTGTTGGTGTTGTTATAGGACAAAGAGTTGACAAGAAGTTGAATGTTATTCACTATGCTAGTAAAACTCTAGACCGTGCCCAAAGAAACTATGCTACTACAGAGAAGGAATTTTTAGCAGTCCTGTTTGCATGTGAAAAGTTCAGATCTTACATAGTTTATTCCGAAATCACTATTCACAATGATCATGTTGCTATTAAGTACCTCATGGAGAAGAAAGACGCTAAACCTAGACTCATCAGATGGGTTCTCTTGCTACAAGAATTTGATTTGCACGTTGTTGACAAGAAGGGTGCTGATAACCCCATAGCAGATAACTTGTCTAGGTTGGAGAATGTTCTTGATGACCCACAACCTATTGATGATAGCTTTCTTGATGAGCAATTGAATGTCATCAATACTTCACGTAGTGCACCGTGGTATGCTGATTATGCAAACTTTATCGTTGCCAAAAATATACCACCTAGTTTCACATACCAGCAAAAGAAGAAATTCTTTTTTGACTTGACACATTACTTTTGGGATGATCCTCACCTTTATAAGGAAGGAGTAGATGGTGTTATTAGACGTTGTGTACCTGAACATGAACAGGGACAGATACTACAGAAGTGTCACTACGAGGCCTACGGAGGACACCATGCGGGAGATAGAACTGCACACAAGGTATTGCAATGAGGTTTCTATTGGCCCACTCTCTTCAAGGATGCCATAAGTTTGTCTTGTCTTGTGACGAATGTCAAAGAATAAGTAATATTAGTAAACGTCAGGAGATGGCTATGAACTATTCACTTGTCACTGAACCATTTGATGTTTGGGGCTTTGATTATATGGGACCTTTTCCAAAATCCAATGGGTATACTCATATCCTAGTTGCTGTTGATTACGTTACTAAGTGGGTAGAAGCTATCCCGACTAGTGGTGCTGATCACAACACCTCTATCAGGATGCTTAAAGAAGTTATTTTCCCTAGATTTGGAGTCCCTAGATATCTAATGACTGATGGTGGCTCACATTTCATTCATGGTGCTTTCCGTAAAATGCTTGCTAAGTACGATGTCAACCATAGAATTGCGTCTCCCTATCATCCTCAGTCCAGTGGTCAAGTAGAGCTAAGCAATAGAGAGATTCAACTAATTCTGCAAAAGACTGTCAATAGGTCTAGAAAGAATTGGTCTAAGAAGCTCGATGATGCATTGTGGGCTTATAGAACTGCCTATAAGAATCCCATGGGCAGGTCTCCGTACAAAATGGTGTACGGTAAAGCATGTCATTTACCTCTTGAGCTAGAGCATAAAGCTTATTTGGCAATCAAAGAGCTCAACTTTGATTTCAACCTTGCTAGAGAGAAGAGGTTATTTGACATTAGCTCACTTGATGAATGGAGAGATCAGGCATATGAAAATGCCCAGTTATTCAAAGAAAAGGTTAAGACGTGGCATGATAAAAGGATACAGAAAGGTGACTTCAATGTAGGTGATTATGTCTTGCTATATAATTCTCGTTTAAGATTTTTTGCAGGAAAGCTTCTCTCTAAATGGGAAGGTCCTGACAATGTTGAGGAAGTATATCATTCCGGTGCCATCAAGATCAACAACACGGAAGGTAATTTTCTGAGAGTGGTAAATGGGCAGAGAATCAAGCATTATATCTCAGGTACTCCCATAAATGTTGAAAGCAATATTATCAATACCATAACTCCGGAAGAATACCTAAGGGATCTTTATCAGCCTGTTTCAAACTCCGAAAACGAAGAGGTGCATGATTCGGTAAGCAAACATACTCCAAAACTTTTCCAATAGGAACTTTCTGCGTTTTGAAATTTTTGAAAAATAGAAAAAGTTTAAGCAGTCCGGAAAGCGCACGAGGAGGCGACAAGCCTGCCAGGGGCAGGACACCCCCTGGCCGTGCCTGGGCGGCTTTTGGCCACCTCGTGTGCCTCCCGGACTCCGTTTTCTTGCGGAGTACTCCTTCAGGTCTGGGAAAAATCATTATATATTCTCCTGAAAGGTCTGACCCTCGTATCACGCAAATTTCCTCTGTTTTCGTTTTGAGCCTGTTTTCTGCCGCAGATTTAGAGCAAGGATGCCGTCTCAGGAATCTTTCGGCGAGAAAATTTTCCCTCAAGTCCATGAAGAAGTAGATGCTGATCTGAAAAGAGTGGAAGTCATGGAAGCCAAGGGTAAAACTAAGGAGAAGTATCAGGCGTGGGACGAAGTACAATCTGTGCTCAACAAGGAAGAATTTGAAGAAGTGGATTTCCTCCAACCCTACCTCCACCTATTGTCTCCATCCTTGATTGAACTCTTGAGGTTTTTTGAAAAAACTCATGCTCGCAATACTTATCTCACTCGTGAAGTTGTTTTGCTGGACAAACATATCACATATCTCCAAGGTATAAATCAAAGATTGATGGCCCTCTTGGAATCAAAGGACAAAACAACTCCATCACCATCACCTCCAAAGGAAGACAACTAAGCATGGGTATGGGCAATCCCGTTGGCTTGTGCCAAGCTTGGGGGAGTTGCCCCGGTATCGTATCACCATCACATCTTTTGCCTTTACCTTTGTTTTAGTTCTTTTCTTTTTGGTTTTATCTTTCTCTAGTAGATTAAAGGTCTTAGTGTTTTAGGCTTGAGTTTTGCTTTGTGTCACCCCCGATGTATTCGAGCTCGTGAGCCATATAATAAAGAGTGTCTTAGTCAAGGGCCTTGCTTCATGCCATGATCAAGAGAATGATAAAAGAACAAAAGCATGAAAGATCATGTAATGATCTTATGGGAAGTGATGGCTTCACATATAAAAAGAATGTTGATTGAAACTAGTTGAGGGTGGACAAACGTAGACCTTAGTCATTGTTGCAATTAATAGGAGGTAATAAAGAAGGGTAGGTTCACATATAAATATATCATCTTTAACACCATCTATGATTGTGAACACTCACTAAACTATTACATGCTTAGAAGTAGATGTTGGACAAGGAAGACAACATAATGAATTGTGTTTGCTTGGTTCCAAACAATGTTATATGACTAGAGATCCCTTTAGCATGTGACGATTGCTTCCACCTCATATTAGCCAAACCTCCCGCACCAAGTAGAGATACTACTTGTGCATCCATAAACCTTCAACCCAGTTCTGCCATGAGAGTCCACCATACCTACCTATGGATTGAATAAGATCCCTCAAGTAAGTTGTCATCGGTGCAAGCAATAAAAAATGCTCCCTAAATATGTATGATCTATTAGTGTGTGGAAAATAAGCTTTGTACGTACCTGTGATGAGGAAGACATAAAAGCGATAGACTGCATAATAAAGTTCGTTATCACAGGAGGCAATATAAAGTGAGGTTCCTCCGCACTAAGAGGACACACATCCAAACCTCAAAAGCGCATGCCAACCTCTGCTTCCGTCTGCGAAGGGCCTATCTTGTACCTTTATTTTTTGCCCTTGAACGAGTCATGGTGATCTTCACCAATTCCTTATTTCGCCTTTATCTTGGCTAACGTCACATTCTAGGGAAAGATCTATATTCATATGTCAACCTGGAAGTAAGTATGCATGAACTATTACTGTTGACATTACCCTTGAGGTAAGTAGTTGGAAGGCGAAACTATAAGCCCCTATCTTTCTCTGTGTTCAGCTAAAACTTTGATCTCATGAGTACAACGTGGTTTGTAGCAATTGTAGAAGACAAAAAGATAATTGAGTATGTGGATTTGCTTTACAAGCTCTTATTTGACTCTTTCTGATGTTGTGATAAATTGCAATTGCTTCCATGACTAAAGGCTATCGGTTGTGAATTCTCGGTAAGGTTCTTGATCCATGCTTTACTTTGCGAACGAATTGTCACTTTAGCATAAGAGATGATATGATGGTATTGCTGTTCTGACAATGATCATGATGCCTGCATGTTCGTATCTTGTTTTGTCGACACCTCTCTCCCTAAACATGTGGGCATGTTTATTGATCTAGGCTTTCGCTTGAGGACAAGCGAGATCTAAGCTTGGGGGAGTTGATACGTCCATTTTGCATCATGCTTTCATGTTTATATTTATTGCTTTTTGGGCTGTTATTACACTTCACGGTATAATTCTTATGCCTTTTCTCTCTTATTTTGTAAGGTTTACATGAAGAGGGAGAATGCTGGCAGCTAGAATTTTGGCCTGAAAAAGGAGCAAGTTTGAGATACCTATTCTGCGCAACTCCAAAAGCCGTGAAATTCAACGAGGATTTTTTTGGGATTTCTAAAAAATACTGGGCCGAAGAAGTACCGGAGGGGCGCCAGCAGGAGGCCACAAGCCTGCTAGGCGCGGGCCCACCTAGCTTTTCGGAGGATTCGCCGCCGCCACGAGGCGGAACTTGAGGAGAACCAATCTAGAGCTCCGGCAGGACGATCCTGCCGGGGAAACTTCCTTCCCGGAGGGGGAAATCGTCGCCATCGTCATCACCAACACTCCTCTCATCGGAGGGGACTCATCACGATCAACATATTCATCAACACCATCTCATCTCCAAACCCTAGTTCATCACTTGTAGCCAATCTCCGTCTCGCGACTCCGATTGGTACTTGTAAGGTTGCTAGTAGTGTTAATTACTCTTTGTAGTTGATGCTAGTTGGATTACTTGGTGGAAGATGATATGTTCAGATATCTAATGCTATTCAATACCTCTCTGGTCATGATTATGCTTATTCTTTGTGAGTAGTTACTTTCGTTCCTCAGGACATGGGATAAGTCATGCTATAAGTAGTCATGTGAATTTGGTGTTCGTTCGATATTTTGATGTGTTGTATGTTGTTTTTCCTCTAGTGGTGTTATGTGAATGTCGACTACATAACACTTCACCATTATTTCGGCCTAGAGGAAGGCATTGGGAAGTAGTAAGTAGATGATGGGTTGCTAGAGTGACATAAGCTTAAACCCTAGTTTATGCGTTGCTTCGTAAGGGGCTGATTTGGATCCACTAGTTTAATGCTATGGTTAGACTTTGTCTTAAGTCTTCTTTCGTAGTTGCGGATGCTTGTGAGAGGGGTTAATCATAAGTGGGATGCTTGTCCAAGTAAGGGCAGTACCCAAGCGCCGGTCCACCCACATATCAAACTATCAAAGTATCGAACGCGAATCATATGAACATGATGAAAACTAGCTTGACAGAAATTCCCTTGTGTCCTTGGTAGCATTTTACCTCCTATAAGACTTTGTCCAGGCTTGTCCCTTGCTACAAAAGGTATTGGGCCACTTTGCTGCAGCGTTGTTACTTTTGTTACTTGCTACTTGCTACGAATCATCTCACCACACAACTACTTGTTACCGATAATTTCAGTGCTTGCATATTTTACCTTGCTGAAAACCACTTGTCAGATCCTTCTGCTCCTCGTTCGGTTCGACACTCTTACTTACCGAAAGGACTACGATAGATCCCCTGTACTTTTGGGTCATCAACGGGTCACTTCCATGGTTATCAGGTTGATCATATTGACCGTCGACTCAACGAGGCAGCTGATGCTCTTTCGCGACTCGGATCACAGCGTAAGCCGGTTCCCCCTAACGTCTTTTTGGATGTGTTGCATAACTCGTTAGTGAAATTGCCTTCGGAGGAGGATTTAGCGGTTCCTGACCCTGAGTCTCAACTTGTGGCGGCTCTCCGTGCTACCCCGGATTGGGCGGTCCCTTACATGGCATATCTACTGATGAGTTGCTGCCCCGCCAAATTATCCGGTGGTGCAAATCCATGATTATAAATAAAAGCGAGTTGCACAAGCGAAACACTTCTGGAATCTTTCAAAGGTGTGTCTCATCTGAAGAAGGGTGTGAGATTCTTAACGAGATACACGCAGGTGATTGTGGTCATCACACCAGGTCACGCTCTTTGGTATCCAAATCCTTTTGGCATGGATTTTACTGGTTGACAGCCCATGCAGATGATGAGGACATAGTACGCACATGTGATGGATGCCAAAAATTTGGGCATGAGATGCATGTGCCGGCTCAGGAATTGCGTATGATCCCAGTTACATGGCCTTTTGCGGTCTAGGGACTGGACATGGTTGACCCCTTCAAGATGTCATCTAATAAAAGACTCACCGATTGGTGGCGGTTGACAAGTTTACCAAGTGGTTGAAGAAGAGCTGGTGAGCAGTTGCGATGTAGACACGGCTGTCAAGTTCCTCAAGAAGTTGATTTTCCGCTTCGGGTATCCTCATAGTATTATTACTGATAATGGTACTAACCTATCCAAAGGCGCCATGCAAGAATTTTGCGAGAAGTAGCACATCCGGCTTGATGTCTCTGCAGTGGCAGACCCCAATCTAACAAACAGGCGGAGAGGGCGAATCAAGAAATATTGCGGGGGATCAAGCCCCGTATTATGGTGCCTCAAGAACATACTCCGGGATGTTGGGTTGAAGATCTCCCTTCGGTTTTATGGAGCATCAGGTTCATACTAGTATGCATAAGTTATCCCCTCCGTGGGAAGGACCTTTTGTCGTCAGCAAGAATCTTCAGAATGGTTCCTACTACCTGGTGGATCTTCGCCTAAATAGGCCAACAACAGAGGTTGAGACAACCCGGTCATTTAACATTGCCCAATTACGGCCTTACTATACTTAGAGCCACTAGTTCCTTATCTATGCAAAGAATTCAGTCGTTGTAATCTCTTTTCATATATATATAAAGCAATAAAGCCGGCGCCCACGAACTTCGGGGTCTCTGCCGTTTCAGCTTCTTGAGAGCATGAGTCTTTATTGTTTCATAAGTCGTCCAAGCATGGACGCTACCAGCATCAAAGAGCATAAGTCGCCATGCTACACTTATTTCAAAACTAGATGCTGGTACGCCAAAGAGGACCAAAGTTGCCACGTTGCACGGTTCAAACATAGGCACCCTATATGGTTTTGAGAATTAAGCCGGCTTACTTGGGGGCTACTAGTTCCCAAGTCGTTTTGCAGTAAGAGCATAAACTCTACTATAATCCTATGTATGGTTTTTCCCTAATCATAGGTCACTTGGGGGCTTCTGCTCATTGAGTTCAGCCTGAATACCCTCTTGGCTAGCGAAAAATTAACACATTACAATGGTTATACTCGACTGTGTGTTTGGCGACTCGACTTATAGTTCCATGTACTCTTGGCGATTCAATCCACTTTTTGGACCCTGAACTTGCCTAGGTTAAAACATGAAGGGTGCTAGTGGGAGCCGACACATAGAAAATAGAAAAACCATTGGTTCACGGAACCTGCTTCACTAAAGCTTGACTCGCGCCTGAATAGCCTGTCTAAACAACTCAGGCTATTGCAAAAGCCTTCCCGGGGTAGCACTAGTGTCTTGCAAATTCGTCCTACCCTGTCGTGACTCATTGAGCCGACAAACTTTATGACTACAAAGTATCTTTGTAGCATAGCCAAAGATTTTCATAAAAACTCCATTATAAACCGCCGCGACTCATTGAGCCGACTTATTTTTTATTCTCTAATAAATAGGGAAATAGGTTCTCTGTCAAACATGGCAAAAGCACTTGGCAAGGAGATTCACATTAATAAAAGGGTGAGACATTAACGTCATCACAAGGTACAGTTATAATATTGTTTTCAATTTTCTAGACTATTACATGGCTCAGAAGGCCATATCAGGAGACATAACCCGGCCATGGATGGTCAAACTAAATTCCGCGGGTTATCTTCCTGTCATTCTTGACTCAAGCCGCCTCTGGGTTATCCTGCCTTGAGCTTTTGCCATCTTGGATCTGTAAGTCGCCCAATTTCCAATTGCAATTGGTCAAGGCATGGAACTCGTCCTCGTCAGTCAAGATGGTGGACAGATCGGCATGAGAGTCAAAAGGATGCTTATGGCGCTGCGGAGTCAGGACGGTGATTTCGTATGAAGGAGTAACCTGTTTGTTGTGCTCATCATAAGCCGCCTGATATTTGCCAAAATCCTGGTCGGCTGCTAGTTGAGTCACCGCGAAGCGAGATTCTTCTACACAGCGGTGGTGATCCTCTTCGGTGAACTCTGATCCATTATCTTTCAGCTCTAGAAATCCCCCAATTATTTCTTCTGGCTTAAGCTCTGGAGCATAGGCCAAGCACCGGCTTAAGGCAGTTAGCGCTCCTTTGCGGGCGGCTGACATCTTTAGCTCCTCTATTTGGGGTGGCAGCATAGACAAACAACCCAGCATATGCTTGATGGATGTTATGGGCTCTTTCTTGCCCATGACGGCCTTCATAGTCATCACACCGCGAGTGTACAACTACTCTGTCAAAGTATAGATCGCCTTCAGCTTCAAAATACAATCATTCTGGAGAGTGGTGGCTCGAGGACCTGTAGGAAAGAAGCACGATCATAAGTCGCCGAAAGGTCGTACAATACGCTTTCAGAAGGGAGTAATCGATACTTACCCAACACATCATGGGCCATCTTTGAGATGTGATGTCTCAATCCGGACAACTCTTGCACGACGGCTTTCAGTTTTTCTTCGGCTTGTTCCGCCCTTTTCAGTACGGCAGCTTGCTCAGCGTGGGATTTGTCTTCAAACTTTTTGTGTTCTGCCTTCATTTTTTCCATGTCAGCCAGGGCAAGGCGAAGCCTATCCTCAAACTTAGCCCGAGCATCCTGCTGTTCAGCCAGGCTTTGTTTCAAGCCGGCCACAGTTGAGTCGGCCCGAGTCAATGATTCGTGCAAAAACATCGGGAAAGCAAGTTTCAGGACCATTGCAAGCAACATCCCTGACACTTGGGGGCTAATGTATGATTCATTTTTCCTAGAGATGACCCGTCCCTTGGGGGCTATAGGTTGCAGCTTTTCGTCAAATACAAACTAAAGACCCGGCTCATCTTTAAAAAGTTGACCCGGCCCTTGGGGGCTACAGGTTGAAGCTCTTGTTCAAGTACAAACTAAAGACTCGACTCATCTTTAAAAAGATGACCCGACCCTTGGGGGCTACAGGTTGAAAGATTACACAAAGCATAATTCGTCATGGATGACTCGCCCTTTGGAGGGCTAATGGGAGGACATGTCAAAAAAGGTTAAAAGGTATCATACCTCATGTTTTATTCGCATCATGTTAGCCAAGCTCTTTTCGAGTTCATGGATCGTCTCTAGGCGGCTTACAAAACCAGAGTACAGTTCTTCAAACGCCAATTTCTCATAATTGGGAAGCTTCAGTTTGGTGATATCTTTTTCTGCAAATACTTGGCCGTCTTTTGGTGTGTGCTTAGTTAAAACCGCAGTTGCGGGCCTAGAATAGCCGGTACCAGTGACGACGACTGAATCCGGGTCAGGTATCGCGTCTTCAACCTCCTTATGAGAACTAGGCAGGTTGATGTCTTCAGTTAACTCCTTTTGAGGGCTTGGAATCTCATCCCAGATGTCACGGAAATCATCAAAGGCATCAGTGCGAGTCTCAGGTAGCTCTTCTTGAACCTTTGGGATGGAGGTACTCATGCCAAACATTTCAGCCGCTCTCGGAACAGAAGATGACTCGCCGGTTTTTCTCTTTTTTGCTTGAGCCCTGAGGAACGATGGTACCAATATTAAAACAGAAACATTGACACCCGAAGGAACATGTTAACGAAGGAACTTACCTGTGAAGACGGATCAAAGGGGGAAGAGTTGAGGCAGTTGAGTCGCCAGAGTGGGGAAGGATTCAAAGATTGGGTAAATCACGACAATAGCTTGCACAAGAAGAAAAGATGTTTATAGCAATGTACCTCGTTCTATTGTTTCCGACCAGTTGTTTTCTCGGGCAAGCCGGACAAGAGGTACCTAGAGTGCCTTCGAGTATGACGCTTGGGCGTAAAACTCGCCTTCTTCAAAAGGAAATTGGGATCCAGATAAGCATCCGGGTGAGACACGGGAACTTTCCTATAGATTCGCCTCGCCGGCTTGGGAGGAGAAGAGTTTGAGTCGGAAGAAATGCAAATTATCTCGACATCTTCATCTTGGCTCTCAAAGTCATCATCCTATAAACATAAGTAGCAAAGCATGAGTACAAGTCAGATTAAAGCAATAAAGACAAGGCAGCATTTACCTGTGATTGTTCTTCGGCAGCCCGAGACTCGCCAACAACGGATGACTCCTTTGAAGTGGCCTTGCCTTAGTTTTTCTTCTTCTTCGGGGCGGGTTTGGTCGTTTTCTTGACGACTGTCTTGGGCGTTTGGGTCCAAAAAGGCCGAATTCCTTTGATTGACATGATTAAAGCTCAGATCAGAAACAAGCACGAGTATATTAAAAATCTAGAAGGGCGACTTGGGATCTTTTACCTATGGAGCCGGGTTAGAAACACAGAAAGGTTTAAGACCGATTTTGGAGTAGTTCTCAACAGGCTCGCCACTTAGCTTCTTCACAATTTCGACAATGTCTTTTTCTTCAAGCCAATAGAACAATTTTTTTGCATTTTTTGGAGTCGATGTTCTTACTATATCACGTACCTACTTCTTTTTAAGGTTTCTGAAGTGTTCCGAGAGGTCTCTCTTATGTGGTCCTCGGGGGTTATCACTTGAATAATATTAGTTTCAACATTGATCGGTGTACCTGAGATGTAGTGATTAATTATTTTCATATTTACCACTGCCGGATTTTTCCTTCAAAGTTATTGATCTTTATAGCACCGGAGGAGTAGACCTCCTCGATAACATATGGGCATTCCCATTTGGAGAGGAGTTTACCTTCAATGAATCTAAAACAAGAATTATATGAAACCACTAGGTCTCCTACATTGAATTCTTGTTTTGGATCCTCTTGTCATGCCATCTTTTAAAATTTTATTTAAATAACTTCTCATTTTCATAGGCTTGTGTCCTCCATTCATCTAATGAGCTAATATCAAATAACCTTTTTTCACCGACAAGTTTAAAGTCATAATTAAGTTCTTCAATTGCCCAATAAGCTTTATGTTTTAACTCAAGAGGTATATGACAAGATTTTCCATAGATCATTTCATATGGGGATATCCCCATGGAATTGTTATAAGAACATATGTAAGCCAATAAAGCATCATCTTGTTTCTTAGACCAATTGTTTCTATACCTATTTCCATACTTCTCTAAAATTAATATCATTTCTCGGTTACACTATTCAAATTGGCCACTAGACCAAGGATGATAAGGTGATGTGATGACCCACAAGTGTAGGGGATCTATCGTAGTCCTTTCGATAAGTAAGAGTGTCAAACCCAACGAGGAGCAGAAGGAACTGACAAGTGGTTTCCAGCAAGGTATTCTCTACAGGCACTGAAATTATCGGTAACATATAGTTGTGTGATAAGATGATTCGTAACGAGTAGCAGGTAACAATGGTAACAAAGTTGCAGCAAAGTGTCCCAATCCCTTTTGTAGCAAGGGACAAGCCTGGACAAACTCTTATATGAGGTAAAGAACTCCCGAGGACACATGGGAATTTTTGTCAAGCTAGTTTTCATCATGTTCATATGATTCGCGTTCGCTACTTTGATAGTTTGATATGTTTGTGGACCGGTGCTTGGGTGCTTCCCTTACTTGGACAAACATCCCACTTATGATTAACCCCTCTCGCAAGCATCCGCAACTACGAAATAAGAATTAAGACAAAGTCTAACCATAGCATTAAATTAGAGGATCCAAATCAACCCCTTACGAAGCAACGCATAAACTAGGGTTTAAGCTTCTGTCACTCTAGCAACCCATCATGTACTTATTACTTCCCAATGCCTTCCTCTAGGCCCAAATAATGGTGGAGTGTTATGTAGTCAACGTTCACATAACACCACTAGAGGAAAGACAACATACAACACATCAATATATCGAACGAATACCAAATTCACATGACTACTTATAGCAAGACTTATCTCATGTCCTCAGGAACAAAAGTGGCTACTCACAAACCATAATTATATTCACGACCAGAGAGGTATTAATAGAATTAGATATCTGAACATATGATCTTCCACCAAGTAATCCAACTAGCATCAACTACAAAGAGTAATTAACACTACTAGCAATCTTACAAGTACCAATCGGAGTCGCGAGACGGAGATTGGTTACAAGAGATGAACTAGGGTTTGGAGATGAGATGGTGCTGATGAAGATGTTGATGGAGATGAGTCCCCTCCGATGAGAGGAGTGTTGGTGATGACGATGGCGATAATTTCCCCCTCCGGGAGGGAAGTTTCCCCGGTAGGACGGCCCTGCCGGAGCTCTAGATTGGTTCTGCTCAAGTTCCGCCTCGTGGCGGTGGCGATTCCTCCCGAAGGCCTCCTCTTGATTTTTTCTGGAACGAAACCCTCCTTATAGCAAAAGATAGGAGCCAGATGGGCAGTAGGGGGCGCACAAACCACCCAGGCGCGGCCAGGGGGGTAGGCTGCGCCTGGTAGGCTTGTGGCCTCCTCGTGAATCCCCTCCCTTACTTCTCCCACCCAATATTTTTTATAAAATCCAAAATAATTCCTCGTTGATTTTCACGTCTTTTGGAGTTGCGCATAATAGGTATCTCAAACTTGCTCCTTTTTCGGAACAGAATTCCAGCTGCCGGCATTCTCCCTCTTCATGTAAACCTTATAAAATAAGAGAGAAAAGGCATAAGTATTGTACCGTAAAGTGTAATAACAGCCCATAAAGCGATAAATATCAACATAAAAGCATGATGCAAAATTACTGTCGAGCAAGAACCGCATAAAGTCATGACGATATCTAAGGCAATGATCATACATATAGGCATCACGTCCGAGACAAGTAGACTGATGCTTTCTGCATCTACTATTATTACTCCACACATCGACCGCTATCCAGCATGCATCTAGTGTATTGAGTTCATGAAGAACAGAGTAGCGCCTTAAGCAAGATGACATGATGTAGACGGATAAACTCAAACCAATGATGAAAACCCCATCTTTTTACCCTTGATGGCAACAACACGATGCGTGCCTTGCTACCCCTTCTGCCACTGGGTGAGGTGACCGCACGGTATGAACCCAAAACCAAGCACTTCTCCCATTGCAAGAATCATAGATCAAGTTGGCCAAACAAAACCAACAACTCAAAGAGAATTACAAGGATATGAAATCATGCATATAAGAGATCAGAAGAAACACAAATAAGATTCATAGATAATCTGATCATAAATCCACAATTCATCGGATCTCGACAAACACACCGCAAAAGAATATTACATCGGACAGATCTCCATGAAGATCATGGAGAACTTTGTATTGAAGATCCAAGAGAGAGAACAAGCCATCTAGCTACTAACTATGAACCCGTAGGTCTATGGTGAACTACTCACGCATCATCGGAGACGTCATGGTGTTGATGAAGAAGCCCTCCGTATCCGAATCCCCCCTCCGGCAGGGCACCAGAACGTGCCCATATGGGATCTTGCGGAGACAGAAGCTTGCGGTGGCGGAAAAGTACTTTCAATGATCTCTTGATTTTTTCTGGGATTTTAGGGAATATATAGGCGAAAGACCTAGGGCAGGGGAGGCCCAGGGAGTCCACAAGCCTAGGAGGCGCAGCTCCCTTGGCCACGCCATGAGGGCTTGTGGGGTCCCTGGTGACCCTCTGCCTTGGTTCTCATGTCTCTCGATCGTCTTCTGTTTCGGAAAAAATAAATTCGGAAGTTTTATTCCGTTTGGACTTCGTTGAAAATCCTCCTCTGAAAAGGGTCAAAAATACGGAAAAAACAGGAAATGGCACTTGGCGCTGAGTTAATAAGTTAGTCCCAAAAAAGATAAAAAAAGTCATACAAAACATCCAAAGTTTGACAAGATAATAGCATGAAAGCATCAAAAATTATAGATACGTTGGAGACGTATCACTTGTCCTCAAGCGGAAGCCAAGATCAATAAATATGCCCACATGTTTAGAGATAGAGGTGTCGATAAAACTAAATACGGACATGCAGGCATCATGATCATAATTAGAACATCAATATCATCAAATAATCTCTTATGCTAAAGTGATAATTCCTTCACAAAGTAAAATATGGGTCAAGGACCTTATTCAGAATTAACAACCAATAGCCTTTAGTCATTGAAGCAATTGCAATTTATCATAACATCGGAAAGATTCAAATAAGAGCTTGTAAAGCAAATCCACATACTCAATCATCCTTTCGTCTTCTACAATTGGTAAAACTCACGTGGTACTCATGAGATCAAAGTTTCAGTTGGACACAGAGAAAGATAGGGGCTTATAGTTTCGCCTCCCAACTACTTACCTCAAGGGTAAAGTCAACAATAATAATTCATGGATACTTACTTCCAAGTTGACATATGAATATAGATCTTTCCCTAGCACATGACGTTAGCCAAGATAATGGCGAAATAAGTAATTGGTGTCGATCACCATGACTCTTTTAAGGATAAAAAGTAAAGGTACAAGATGGGACCTTCGCAGAGGGAAGCAGAGGTTGTCATGCGCTTTTGAGGTTTGGATGTGTGACCTCTTAGTGTGAAGGAACGTCACTTTATATTGCCTCGTGTGATAAAGAACTTTATTATGCAGTCTGGTGCTTTTGTGTCTTCCTCATCATAGGTTCGTACAAAGCGTATTTTCTAGACACTAATAGATCATACATATTTAGGGAGCAATTTTTATTGCTTGCACCGATGACAACTTACTTGAGGGATCTTATTCAATCCATAGGTAGGTATGGTGGACTCTCATGGAAAAACTGGGTTGAGGGTTTAAGGATGCACAAGTAGTATCTCTACTTAGTGCGGAAGTTTTTTCTGATATGAGGTGGAAGCAAGCGTCACATGCCAAGGGATCTCTAGACATATAACATTGTTCGGAACTAAGCAAACATAATTCATTATGTTGTGTTGCTTGTCCAACATCTACTTCTAAGCATGTAATAGTTTAATGAGTGTTCACAATCATAGATGGTGTCAAAAGATGATATATTTGTTGGGGAACGTTGCATGGGAAACAAAAAATTTCCTACGCACACGCAATACCTCTCATGGTGATGTTCATCTATGAGAGGAGATTTTCGATCTACGTACCCTTGTAGATCGCACAGCGGTAAGCGTTAAGAAACACGGACGATGTAGTGGAACAGCTTGCGTGATTCAAATCACCGTAGTCGTACACTCCATCCCACGATCTCATCACGATCCGTCCCGCGAACTTCATCACGATCCGTTCCGTGATCTCATCATGATCCTTCCCGATCTAGTACCGAACGGACGGCACCTCCGCGTTCAGCACACGTACAACTCGATGACGATCTCCGCCTTCTTGATCCAGCAAGAGGGGGTGGAGAGGTAGAAGAGTTCTCCGGCAGCGTGATGGTGCGCCGGTGGTGGTGATGATCTACTCCGGTAGGGCTTTGCCTAAGCTCCACAGAAATACGATCTAGAGGAAAAACTGCGTGGTATAGGGTCGAGCAGCACGTGGCAAAGTTGTGTCTCAAAAACCCCCCAATACCTCTATTATATATAGGAGGGAAGGAGGGGAGGAGGCATCCTCAAGCCCTCAAGGTTTGGCCGAAATTGGAGGTGGAGGAGTCCTACTCCAATCCTACTTGGAGTAGGATTCCACCTTCCCACTTGGAAACTCTTTCCACCTTGTGTTTTTTCCTTCTCAAACCTTATGGGCCTTAGTGGGAACTTATTGCAGCCCACTAGGGCTGGTTTATCTCTTCCCATAGCCCATGAGACCCCTTGGGGCGTGACACCCCTCCCGATGGTTCCCGGCACCCCTCCTAGCACTCCCGGTACATTACCGGTAAGCCCGAAACTTTTCCGATGACCAAAACAGGACTTCCTATATATCAATCTTTACCTCCGGACCATTCCGGAGCTCCTCATGATGTCCTGGATCTCATCCGGGACTCCGAACAACTTTCAGTAACCAACACCTATAACGTCACCGAACCTTAAGTGTGCAGACCCTGCGGGTTCGAGAACTATGTAGACATGACCCGAGACACTCCTCGGTCAATATCCAATAGTGGGACCTGGATGCCCATATTGGATCCTACATATTCTTTGAAGATCTTATCGGTTGAACCTCAGTGTCAAGGATTCATATAATCCCGTATGTCATTCCCTTTGTCCTTCGGTATGTTACTTGCCCGAGATTTGATCGTCGGTATCCGCATACCTATTTCAATCTCGTTACCGGCAATTCTATTTACTCGTTCTGTAATACAAGATCCCGTGAGTTACACTTAGTCACATTGCTTGCAAGGCTTGTGTGTGATTTTGTATTACCGAGTGGGCCCCGAGATACCTCTCCGTCACACGGAGTGACAAGTCCCAGTCTTGATCCATACTAACTCAAAGGACACCTTTGGAGATACCTGTAGAGCACCTTTATAGTCACCGAGTTACGTTGCGACGTTTGATGCACACAAGGTATTCCTCCAGTGCGAGTGAGTTATATGATCTCATGGTCATAGGAACAAAATACTTGACACACCTAAAACAATAGCAATAAAATGACACGATCAATATGCTATGTTCATAGTTTGGGTCTTGTCCATCACATGATTCTCCTAATGATGTGATCTCGTTATCAAGTGACAACACTTGCCTATGGCCAGGAAACCTTGACCATCTTTGATCAATGAACTAGTCAACTAGAGGCTCACAAGGGACAGTTTGTTGTCTATGTATCCACACATGTATTTGAGTTTCCAATCAATACAATTCTAGCATGGATAATAAACGATTATTATGAACAAGGAAATATAATAATAACTAATTTATTATTGCCTCTAGGGCATATTTCCAACAGTATTTATATGTGAACCTCTCCTTCTTTATTACTTCCTATTAATTGCAACAATGACCAAGGTCTACATTTGTCCACCAACAACAAGTTTCAATCAACATTCTTTTTATATGTGATGCCATCACTTCCCATAAGATCATTACATGATCTTTCATGCTTTTGTTCTTTTATTATTCTTTTCCTTAGATCATGGCACGAAGCAAGGCCCTTAAGTAAAACACTCTTTATTATATGACTCACGAACTCGAATACATTGGGGGTAACACAAAGTAAAACTCAAACCTAAAACACTAAGAGCTTTATTCTACTAGAAAAAGATAAAACCAAAAAGGATCGAACTAAGAAAAAGGTAAAGGCAAAAGATGTGATGGTGACACGATATGGGGGCAACTCCCCCAAGCTTGGCACAAGACAAGGGCATTGCCCATACCCGTGCTTAATTGTCTTCCTTCGAAGGTGATGGTGGTGGAGTTGTTGTAATCTGGGGTTGATTCTCCGTCTTCCAAGGCATAGGTGCTCCACCATGGAAAGATGATCGAGTCTCCGGAATCCTCAAATCTACAGCCAACCGTATTGATTTAAATTTATACTCATACTCACAGTTTTGGTTCTGCAGGTCGTAGATCTGGGCTTGGAGGTGATCAATTCTGTCATAGAGCTTGGAGAGGTGGTTCCCGATGTCATTGGCATCGATCTTGTGCTTGTTGGTGAACTCCGTGATCATCATGTGGTTGGTGTTGAGTCCGCGTTCCACCATCCCTTGGCACTTAAAGACTTGTTGCTCCATTGCTTCGAGCCTCGCCTCCACGCTTCCGGTCTTCTTGGGCCCCTCAACATCACGGATGTGCAGCACCCCCTCATGCATCTCGATAGATTGAGGGTGTTGCAGCACTCCCGTGAGGTAGGGATTGATGACCTTTTCGAAGAACTTGTCCTTCGGCACTTTTAGGGATGCCATAGCGATCTAGATCTGTCTGCAGAGTAGCTCGAAACGAAAACAGAGGATATTTGCATGATATGAGGGTCAGACCTTCCGGGAGAATATATAATGATTTTTTCCTGACCAAAACGAATACTACGCAAGAAAACAGAGTCCGGGAGGCACACGAGGTGCCCACAAGCCACCCAGGCACGGCAAGGGGGGTAAGCCGCGCCTCGCAGGCTTGTCGCCTCCTCGTGTGCTTTTCGGACTACTTTAAATTTTTGTATTTTTCTAAAAATTCCAAAACAGAGAAAAATTGCTACTGGAAAAGTTTTGGAGTCGGTTTACTTACCGAATCACATACCTCTTCGTTTTTGGAGTCTGAAATAGGCTGATAAATATCCCTTATGTACTCCTTCGGAGTTGTGGTATTAATAATATTGCTTTCAACATTTATGAGAGTACCTAAGATATAATGCTTGATTCTTTACCCATTTACCACTCTCGGAAAATTACCTTCCATCTTGTTGATCTTGATGGCACCGGAATGATATACTTCCTCAACAATGTAAGGACCTTCCCATTTAGAGAGAAGCTTGCCTGCAAAAAATCTTAAACGAGAATTGTATAGCAAGACATAATCACGTACATTGAACTCACGTTTTTGTATCCTTTTATCATGCCACCTCTTAACTTTTTCTTTAAACAACTTGGCATTTTCATATGCCTGAGCTCTCCATTCATCGAGTTTGCTAATGTCAAATATACTCTTCTCACCAACAAGTTTGAAATCAAAGTTGAGCTCTTTGATTGCCCAATAAGCCTTATGCTCAGCTAAACAGGTAAATGACATGCTTTACCATAAACCATTTTGTACGGAGACATGCCCATGGGATTCTTATAAGCAGTTCTAAAAGCCCACACTGCATCATCAAGCTTCTTAGACCAATTCTTTATAGACCTATTAACAATCTTTTGTAGAATTAGTTTAATCTCTCTATTACTTAGCTCTACTTGACCACTGGACTGAGGACGATAGGGAGATGCAATTTTATGGTTGACATCATACTTAGCACGCATTTTACGGAAAGCACCATGAATGAAATGTGAACCACCATTAGTCATTAGATATCTAGGGACTCCAAATCTAGGGAAAATAACTTCTTTAAGCATCCTAATAGAGGTGTTGTGATCAACACTACTAGTTGGGATAGCTTCTACCCACTTAGTAACGTAATCAACATCAACTAGGATATGAGTTTACCCGTTGGACTTTGGAAAGGTCCCATATAATCAAAACCCCAAACATCAAATGGTTCAATGACAAGTGAGTAATTCATAGGCATTTCCTGACGTTTACTGATATTACCTATTCTTTGTCGGGACCCCGATCCTGAGTCATAAGAACCTAGCCTCTAACACATCACATCACTTCGCGGCCTCACGCATGGTAAACTCCACGGCTGCCACCTTACCTTGGCCAGGACCGCTTGCGTCTTTTGGCTCGCGTATATGAATATGTTGCTAGCATTCAAACGACAAAGAACCCGGGTCGACATGACTAGTTATAAACCCAAGCGGTACATCTGTACAGGGACATGCATACATAACCCAGCAAGGCAGGTGTCGATCAACAGCGTGTGTAGACGAGTCGTAGCAAGCTACAAGGACTCCATTCCACCGCGTGACATTTCCCCGAGGGGACAGACATAGCAGCAAAGAAGGATACACGCCGGTCAATCAATGTGTCTAGAGCAGTAGCAAGCTACCAAGGCTCGATAGAAGCACCAAGAGGCATTTCCCTGTAAAGAGTACTACTAAAGGCACACAACTAGGTGTCGAATCCCACACATATAATGCATTTCATAACATACACACAATATGCATGATATGTGTAGATACAACATGGCATGACAACATAACTCTATGACTCAAGCTTTTATTAAGGACTCATAAGAATCAACATAGTGTGTTATTACAAACAGGGGTCCCGTGACCCGACACTCAAGTCATACAAACAACAAGCGGAAGCAAATCATGTCTGGGTACAGACATCTACTAAAAGTGGCTGGAAGAGCCTGAAAAGCTACTACGACCCTACCAAAGGAGCCAGACCTCTGTCTGGGATTCCCAAGCTAGTCCGGTCAACATCGAACACATCGCGTAGAAACCTTTAATCAGACTAAATCTTCTCTACAAAACATAAAGAAAGCAACCGTGAGTACAAAGGTACTCAGCAAGACTTACATCAGAACTATCTACATATGCATCATGTTTCAATGGAATATTCGTGGGGTTTGATTGCAGCAAGCCAGCTTTGATTCTTGGCTAACCTGTACTATGACTACAAGTTCTTTCTTTGAGGTGGGATAGCGCACACGAGTCCACATATTCACCAATGCAATACACCACTATGGATTCACTCTCGTCTCCCTACGAGAATGCCTTCCATAGCACTCACACTTATCTTGCATGTTTTAGAGTATCCATTTAAATTGTCTATGTACCACGTAATGTTTCCAAGTAGTCCATATCCGAGGACGCGACTATTCGAACAGATTAAATCACCCTGCAGGGGTATACTTCTTCACACATCATGCATCTCCGCAACCTTCAAGCGAAAGCACTGGCGTGGGTGTCGGCCACAACCATTAAACACACAAGACCCTAGTCCAGGTTTATTGCCTATTTGAGACTGAACCCGCAAGGAAGTCCGACCGATGTTTCCTCTACGGCCCCAAACGATGTGCGCAGGGTTCCCAAGCCCACCATACGGGTGCCACTTGGTACACCGTGCCACTATGTATCTACCGCAGAGAATCCTACCCCGTCGGGCAGAGCTAAACACGGTCGCCAAAACTTTTCCTACAAACACCAGAAACTAGTTGCAACTCCTAGACAGAGATCTAGGCGATTAATAAGCCAAGAGGGTCAATTAAGTATCCCAATGTGTGGTAGAATCTTGTCTTGGATAACATACACAGAACATTTTCTTAAGGACGGTCCCAATGAGACAACCCACCTTGTACTCCTACATGGCCTCTCATCGCTACCTTTACCAAATCGGATTCACACTTTTACTCTCACACTGTAGAACATGATCACAACCATTCCGATTCATCATCCCGATGGATCAGACCCGACTTCGACTCTAAGCATAGCAGGCATTGTAAACAAGCATGGACGAGTAAGCACAACAAGTCTCAAGCAGTTGCTACTCATGCTAAGTGGTTTCAACTATTTACTGTGACAAAATCAGGTCATGCAGAGGAATGGGTTCAACTACCGATAACATGTACAGTTGAATCGTGTTAGTCCTGATGCAGTAAAATAGAGCAGGAGCGAGAGAGTGGGTTTATATCAATATGCTCAAGGGGGTTTGCTTCCCTGACATGTCTGAAGATAGCAATGAGTCTTCATCAATGTCAACGATCACATCGTCGGAACCATCGTCTACCGAGAGGGAACAACACCGGCAAACATGAAAGAACAACAATTACTTCACGGGAATGCAACACTATGATGCATGATCAAGAAATGGAAATGGAATGTGATAGGTCCAATATAGCTACCATTTCTTAGGTTGAAGCTGGATTTGAATCAGGATTTGAACATCACTTCAACAAGGTACTTTCCGGATACCCTTTTAATTCATTCGACCTGATGCTCAGGTATAACTTGTTTTTAACATGCATGAGGATGACATTTTGGGGTGCTGAGTTTCCTAGATCATTGTTTGGTCATAGTAATTGAAGTGGAGTTCAAATAGGAATCAAATTCCAACTTCAAACTATTTATTAAACTTACCCTATTCATTTTGCCTATTTGGTGTTTTTAACTTTCCCAAACCAGCATGTAAATGCCATAATTAGATTCTTTGGATTTTATTGATCCTTTTTCATATATAAATTATTTTCATTGGACTTACAGATTATTTTCTATGATTTTTAGAAGTTTTAGGCATTTTCTGGAATTAATTTACAATAGAAAATCAATTACTGCGTGAGCACTGCATCAGCAGTCAACTGGCCTGGGTCAGGTCAGACCTGACGTGTGGGGTCCACACGTCAGTGACAGAGTTAAATTAACAGAGTTAGGTTAATCTTAATTCTTATTTTAGAGCCGTAGGGCCCACTGTCAGAGATTCATTGTTTAACTAAATAGTTATTAGGCGCTAATTAAACACCTGACCGGCTGGGCCCACATGGCAGTGGCTCAGGCCGGCGAGGTCAACGCCGGCGACCAACAGAGTGACGGGTGCTCGCCGGAATTCCTTGATCTCGCGCTATAGGCTTCGGATTTGCACACGGTTGAGTTCTACAGATAGCTCATGAAGTGTAGCATCCATTCCAATCCAGCCACGGGCCAGGAGGTGGTCGGAGTGAGGCCGGCGACGACCTCGGGCGGTGGCCAGTTTCGGCCATGGTAGAGCTCGTGCTAGAGGGCAGGAACAGAGGGGGAGAGCACAGGAGGAGGAGCAGGAGCTCACGGCGGTTCCAAAGGAGGCAACATCGACGGAGGAGGAGCTCGGGGCAGGACGAATCGGCCTCGAGGTTGCCGGCGGCCGGAGATGGGGAGGGAGCTCGCGCTCGTCATCTCCGGGCCGTGCGGTCCGATTCCTTCGGCGGTGAGGTTGAGGGTGACACGGCAGATCTACCGGGGAGCTTTGGAGGACTTCGGGTGGTCGGAGGTGTCGGTGAGCTCGAGCCTAGCTCGGCCATGGCGAGAGGAAAAAGAGGAGAGGGGGAGAGATAAGGGAGAGAGAGAGGGAGGGGCTCAGGGTAGGAAGAAAAGAGAGGCAGGGGGAGGGTTTGCGGGCGCGGAGGATGCGAGGAGAGGCTGCCACGACGAGGAGGAGGTGGCGCGGCCAGCCCCGTGCTCATCTTCTCCTCTGCATAATGGTAGGAGGAGGAAGATGACATGGGAGCCTCTGGTGGGCTGGGCCTGCAGGGGGCGACACGTAATCTTTTTTTTTCTATTCTATTTCTTTCTGGCATTTAGATTTAGGTTTTAAAATAAATTGTTTGACCAAAAATAAAACCCTAAAATGTTATTATGTGACAGAGATAATAATATCCAATGCCACATAAAAGTTTCAACATTTTTGAAACTTTAAAATAGAAGGAATCAAAATAATTCCATTCCAAATAGCTATTTGGTCATATCAAAAATCCATTTCAAAATGTTTCTATGACCTAAAATTTTGGTTTGAAAAATTTATTTTATGTCACTATTTTGCCAAGTATGTGGAACATTTTCTTAGTCCCTTTAAGGTATTAATTTTTATTGCCTTGTTGTGAATTTTTCAAATCATTGGGGTTTTGATCACTTCCCAGTTGTAGATCATTCCCATTGTATTAAGTTGATTTGGATGCATGCATGAATGCTCTCTGATGCAACTAACTACAAGCCATAATCTAAGGCTGTGACAACTCACCCCCACTAAACAAGAATCTCGTCCCGAGATTCAAGCGTAGTCGGGAAGAGGAAGAGGGAACACTACATTATCACAATCTTCATGATCCATTTTCTCCTCTCGATGATATTGAGTCATCACATCATGTTGATCTTGACATCTTTGTCTTTGAGGTCTTCATCTAGATCGACGACAAAAGAACAGGAAGACTCTACAAGATTCGATCTCCTCAAAGATCGAGCAACTCAAGATCAACTCATAGAATGAGACATAGGAACGTCCCTTGAGCTGAGACACAACACCAAAACACGGATGAGAAAATGAGACATATAACAGAGGTGCGATTGGTAGGCAACAAATCCATGCTTAAAACAGATGAAGACAAGGGTTCAAAGTAGTGAGGATTAAGTTACCCTTCATACCAAAACAGGGCACCGTAGGAGGGTGACTCGTAGAGTTATTCCCTTAAGTGGCAAAAAGAATTACTTTTGATCCAAAGATCATTGAAACTCTTCATACCAGAGTAAGAAAATTCACAAATGATTGTTGGAGGAATTTGAAAGAATGGCATACTCAGTTGGAAAGAAACTAGAGTTATAGAACAACTCGGCGAACGGAAGGCACATTCCAAGTATTACCGAGGATATAACCTAGTGTTTGAGCGTGCTCTCAAGAACTTGAGCATTTCCATATTCATCAAAGTTTTACCAATATCTATGCCAAGATCTTGGTGACACAACATACTACCATGATGAACAGTGATGGTGGATGCAGATACAAAGGAAGACAACACTTCCTCAGGTTTCACCTTAGCTGTGCCAAGCGAACGAAATCTGGTTGATCAACCGAGAGACATTTAGCACTCCGCTTCTAACGTTCTCCTTGATGTACTAGCAAAACCCAATTATAGATCATGCTTGATATCTAGCACATCAAGTATAGGCCGGAATTCGGGGAATCAAAGGGAGTCCATGAGGAACAACTTCCAAAATAAGTCATACAAAACCTCACGGGGAGATGGCTAAGATTGCTGATACAAGATATAATATCAAATCTTCCGGCTAGGTGTGTTAGCCACAATATCACTTTACCGAGTTACATAGAGACCAATATTATAATTCTTGGGGAAAGTTCCAACCATTTTAACTACCTGAGATTCAGCTCTGGTTGGTGACACGATGCTTCAGACTCAGCATGTCTGAAAAGAAATTTTGCAACACAAATCAACGGGATAACGTTGCAAGATTCTCAGGAAATCAACTACGAAAGCCAACTCCAAAACATGAGCCGGGTTGCAAGACACATGTGAACACACTGCCCAAGACAATGATGACCACATGAAAAGTCTTAAAACAAAACACTACCGAGTTCTGGATGGGAACCATTATTGCGGATAACGAAGCCATGTGCAAGTCCGTCTGGTACTTTCAGTAATGGCACTTAACTTCTTTTCCTTGAACAAATCAATCAGTGGCTTGGTGTGCTAGGAGATACGTATGGAGTGAAGATGAACATTCTATCAAACCATAGAATACTTCGCACGTGCATGATTGACTTGGGATGATTCCGAAGAAACAAATTAACTTTTCTCGAATTCACGGCGGCAACTTACATCAAATGCACGTGAACTAGAGGAAGTCACTCCTTACACCTAACATATGCATCATGAATAGACATGAAGACAATGTCTTAAAAGTTTCCAACACTAACTTAATGTCCAACATAGATCATGGAACAAATGAAAATGTTGCCGATGGACTCAACAACAATTCATCAAGATACCCATATAAATGGATTTCCACAACTATGTGAGCAAGATAATAGCATTGGTCGGATCAAAGAATATAATAGTGTAGGCTCAAGGAAATCCTTGAGTAAGACACCGTTACGAAAATCTTTGGCTCTGAGTTTGATTTGACAATATCCCATACTCAAATCAAAATTGGACAAGATAATATATGCGACAATTGATCACATGAATGAACCGATGAAAATATCATTTTTCTTCAAGACTCTCACAACACGAAAGATTATCCCTTTTAATGAGCTAAGTTTAGACGAAGCTTTTATATTCCAACTATCCAAGTTGTTGTTTAGCTTAACCAACTAGCTCGGGGTATCCAATACGGATTCTTGGAGAAGGGGTTGGTTTATAGAAAAATCAAGTTGATCACGAGCTCTATCATAACAGTCAGGAAACAACATGGTAATACTTCCGAGAAGATATTCGGAAAATCACGAACCACCGATATATTATTAAGCTCGGGAACAATCTCACTTTTCAGGGCAAGATGATGTGATCAATAGAGAGAGGGATTGACACAATCCTAACCCATTGATCGAAAAGTGCACCATGAAACATGGACTAGGTAGCACACTCAATCTTAGGATGACGATTCAATCACCATCACCATAAGAGTGAAATTATTGTCCATTAGCTACCAAGCAATAACATTGCTAGGAGTATTCATTTCACACATCATGGTTCACTTGTCGATATTCCGGTTTCAACCAACACGAAAACCGAGGAATGAACACTGATAGCAAAAAGTATCTCTACATCAAGAGCTCATAAGAGCTGGTGCAATTCGCACGACATTCTTGACAACAAGAGGGTAATACTACCAGATAGAACAGAACAAAAACAGTGCATTTCGATCTGCGGAATACAACTACTTTGACCCAATCCAAGAAATGATTGAGGTACTGGAGTTTGCTTCTCCCAGTCATTCAAGAATCGAACAATTTGACAAACCACAAGAATAAAAGACATTGATGACACGAATGCATAATTACTCTTGACTATCCTCTCAATGATGAAGGAAAAATACAACTAGATAGGGCCAACTCAAGAGCACATGATTTCTTGAGTTATGGATGCATGGATTAGAATGTCGAATGAGTTCAACATAATTCTTCCAGATAACCCATGCAGAAGGGCGGGGTAGGCGGAATCAAAATATGGAGTAGAGAACTCATCACGAGCACTCTTGTTATGATATTTAATTCACGGAGAACTTCTGCCAAAGATGATTCATGGTGTTGGAAGAATGATATACCATGAACCTTGGGAGCTACAACAAGGTTACTAATCATTCTAAAGGAACTAGCAACACTATCAACAGAGATGAGCAGAATGATCCTTGGATTCAAAGACCCAGAAATAGAATAACTAAAAACTGAATAACATCATGAGATGTTTCCGAAAATGATGGCCAGAACTATCGCACTGGAAGACATAGCACGCATCTAGACTATTGGGTAGTTTTCGGAGTAACATGTTTTCCTAATACTTCAACAAAACGTCGAGCTAATAGAGTACCTCAACACAGTCATTAGTGTGCTTTGTCTGGCCAAAAGACATTAGAAATAAGAGGAAGGAAGTTGCAATTGCAACAGATTATTTGGGAACTTTGGAAAACTTGGATAGCATAACGTTTGTACGGGCATGAAATATGAGGCAACCTGCAAGAAAACTAACAACATAACAATTGAATTATTATGGAGACACTGATCCAAGAAGACAACAACTTTTCTATAGGTCTCCAACATAGTAACTCATCATCCTAATGAATAGATGAGAAAGCCTAATTATTAAACCCCGTAGAATAAAGAAGAGGATGACTCAGAATAAGAATGACACAAGGAAAGGAGTAAAAAGAGCCTTACATTCCCTTCCACAAGCAATTCCCTTATATAACTAAAGAGTTGCTAGACTCAACATCGACCAGTTTGGCTTGGTTATCCTACAGGCAGTCAAGCTCTGATACCAAAGCTGTCGAACCCCGATCCTGAGTCATAAGAAACTAGCCTGTAACACATCACATCACTTTGCGGCCTCACGCACGGTAAACTCCATGGTTGCCACCTTACCTTGGCCGGGACCGTTTGCGTCTTTTGGCTCACGTATATGAATATGTTGCTAGCGTTCAAAAAACAAAGAACCCGGGTCGACATGACTAGTTATAAACCCAAGCGGTACATCCGTACACGGACAGGCATACATAACCCACCAAGGCAGGTGTCGATCAATAGCTTGTGTAGATGAGTCGTAGCAAGCTACAAGGACTCCATTACACCGCGTGACATTTCCCCGAGGGGACAAACACAACAGCAAAGAAGGATACACGCCGGTCAATCAATGTGTCTAGAGCAGTAGCAAGCAACCAAGGCTCGATACAAGCACAAAGAGGCATTTTCCTGAAAGAGTACTACTAAAGGCACACAACTAGGTGTCGAATCCCACACATATAATGCATTTCATAACATACACACAATATGCACGATATGTATAGATACAACATGGAATCACAACATAACTCTATGACTCAAGCTTTTATTAAGGACTCATAAGAATCAACATAGTGTGTTATTACAAACAGGGGTCCCGTGACCCGACACTCAAGTCATACAAACAACAAGCGGAAGCAAATCATGTCTGGGTACAGACATCTACTAAAAGAGGCTAGAAGAGCCTGAAAAGCTACTACGACCCTACCAAAGGAGCCAGACCTCTGTCTGGGATCCCCAAGCTATTCCGGTCAACATCGAACACATCGCGTAGAAACCTTTAATCAGACTAAATCTTCTCTGCAAAACATAAATAAAGCAACCGTGAGTAGAAAGGTACTTAGCAAGACTTACATCAGAACTATCTACATATGCATCATGTTTCAATGGAAGATTCGTTGGGTTTGATTGCAGCAAGCCAGCTTTGACTCTTAGCTAACATGTACTACGACTACAAATTCTTTCTTTGAGGTGGGATAGCGCACACGAGTCCACATATTCACAAATGCAATACACCACTATGGATTCACTCTCGTCTCCCTACGAGAAAGCCTTCCATAGCACTCACACTTATCTTGCATGTTTTAGAGTATCCATTTAAATTGTCTATGTACCACGTAATGTTTCCAAGTAGTCCATATCCGAGGACGCGGCTATTCGAACAGATTAAATCACCTTGCAGGGGTATACTTCTTCACACACGCTCCCACCACTTATCACCATGTGCATGTGATGCATCTCAGTAACCTTCAAGCGGAAGCACTGGCGTGGGTGTCGGCCACGACCGTTAACCACACAAGACCCTAGTCTAGGTTTATCGCCTATTTGAGATTGAACCCGCAAGGAAGTCCGGCCGAGGTTTCCTCTACGGCCCCAAACGATGTGCGCAGGGTTCTCAAGCCCACCATACGGGTGCCACTTGGTACACCGTGCCACTGTGTATCTACCGCAGAGAAGCCTACCCCGTCGCGCAGAGCTAAACAGGGCCGCCAACACTTTTCCTACAAACACCAGAAACTAGTTATAACTCCTGGATAGAGATCTAGGCGATTAATAAGCCAAGAGCGTCAATTAAGTATCCCAATGTGTGGTAGTATCTTGTCTTGGATAACATACACAGAACTCAGTTCTTAAGGATGGTCCCAATGAGACAACCCACCTTGTACTCCTACATGGCCTCTCATCGCTACCTTTACCAAATCGGATTCACACTTTTACTCTCACACTTTAGAACATGATCACAACCATTCCGATTCATCATCCCGATGGATCAGACCCGACACGACTCCAAGCATAGTAAGCATTGTAAACAAGCATGGATGAGTAAGCACAACAAGGCTCAAGCAGTTGCTACTCATGCTAAGTGGTTTCAACTGTTTACTGTGACAAAATCAGGTCATGCAGAGGAATGGGTTCAACTACCGATAACATGTACAGTTGAATCGTGTTTGTCCTGATGCAGTAAAAGAGAGCAGGAGCGAGAGAGTGGGTTTATATCAATATGGTCAAGGGGGTTTGCTTGCCTGACACGTCTGAAGATAGCAATGAGTCTTCATCAATGTCAGCGATCACATCGTCGGAACCATCGTCTACCGAGAGGGAACAACACCGGCAAACAAGAAAGAACAACAACCACTTCACGGGAATGCAACACTATGATGCATGATCAAAAAATGGAAATGGAATGTGACAGGGCCAATATAGCTACCATTTCTTAGGTTGAAGCTGGATTTGAATCACGATTCGAACATCACTTCAACAAGGTATTTTCCGGAAACCCTTTTATTTGATTCGACCTGATGCTCAGGTATAACTTGTTTTTAACATGCATCAGGATGGCATTTTGGGGTGCTGAGTTTCCTAGATCATTGTTTGGTCATAGTAATTGAAGTGGAGTTCAAATAGGAATCAAATTCCAACTTCAAACTATTTATTAAATTTACCCTATTCATCATTTTTCCTATTTGGTGTTGTTAACATTCTCAAACCAGCATGTAAATATCATAATCAGATTCTTTGGATTTTTCTGATCCTTTTTCATATATAAATTATTTTCATTGGACTTACAGATTATTTTCTATGATTTTTAGAAGTTTTAGGCATTTTATGGAATTATTTTACAATAGAAAATCAATTACTGCGTCAGCATTGCGTTAGCAGTCAACTGGCCTGGGTCAGTTCAAACCTGGCGTGTGGGGTCCATACGTCAGTGACAGAGTTAAATTAACAGAGTTAGGTTAATCTTAATTCTTATTTTAGAGCCGTAGGGCTCACTGTTAGTGAGTCATTGTTTAACTAAATAGTTATTAGGCGCTAATTAAACACCTGACCGACTGGGCCCACGTGGCAGTGGCTCAGTCCGGCGAGATCGACGCCGGCGACCAACAGAGTGACGGGGGCTCACCGGAATTCCTTGATCTCGCACTATAGGCTTTGGATTTGCACGCGGTTGAGTTCTACGGATAGGTGATGAAGCGCAGCATCAATTCCAACCCAGCCATGGGCCAGGAGGTGGCCAGAATGAGGTCGCAGACGACCTCGGGCGGTGGCCGGAGTCGGCCATGGTAGGGCTAGTGCTAGAGGGCAGGAACGGATGGGGAGAGCACAGGAGGAGGAGCAGGAGCTCACGGCGGTTCCAAAGGAGGCAACAGCGACGGAGGAGGAGCTCGGGGCAGGGCGAATCGGCCTCGAGATTGCCGGCGGCCGGAGATGGGGAGGGAGCTCGCGCTCGTCATCTCTGGGCCCTGTGGTCCGATTCCTTCGGCGGTGAGGTTGAGGGCAATGCGGCAGAGCTACCGGGGAGCTTTGGAGGACTTCGGGTGGTCGGAGGTGTCAGTGATCTCGAGCCGAGCTCGGCCATGGCGAGAGGAAAAAGAGTAGAGGGGGAGAGATAAAGGAGAGAGAGAGAGAGGGTCTCGGAGGAGGAAGAAAAGAGAGGCACGGGGGGGGGGGGGGTTGCTTGCGCGGAGGAGGCGAGGAGAGGCTGCCACGACGAGCAGGAGGTGGCGCGGCCAGCCCCGTGCTCATCTTCTCATCTGCCTACTGAAAGGAGGAGGAAGATGAGAGGGGAGCCCGTGGTGAGCTGGGCCTGCAGGGGGCGACAGGTAAGCTTTTTTTTTCTTTTCTATTTCTTTCTGTCATTTATATTTAGGTTTTAAAATAAATTGTTTGACCAAAAATAAAACCATAAAATGTTACTATGTGACAGAGATAATAATATCCAATGCCACATAAAAGTTTCAACATTTTCGAAACTTTAAAGTAGAAGGAATCAAAATAATTCCATTCCAAATAGCTATTTGGTCAAATCAAAAATCCATTTCAAAATGTTTTTGTGACTTAAAATTTTGGTTTGATAAATTTATTTGATGTCACTATTTTGCCAAGCATGTGGAACATTTTCTTAGTCCCTTTTAAGGTATTAATTTTTATTTCCTTGTTGTTAATTTTTCAAATCATTGGGGTTTTGATCACTTCCCAGTTGTAGATCATTCCCATTGTATTAAGTTGATTTAGATGCATGCATGAATGCTCTCTGATGCAACTAACTACAAGCTATAATCTAAGGTTGTGACATTCTTTGACATTCATCACAAGACAAGACAAACTTACGGGCATCCTTGAAGAGAGTAGGCCAATAGAAACCGGATTGCAATACCTTGTGTGCAGTTCTATCTCCCGCATGGTGTCCTCCGTAAGCCTCGGAGTGACACTTCTGTAGAATTTGTCCCTATTCATGCTCAGGTACACAACGTCTAATAACACCATCTACTCCTTCCTTATAAAGGTGAGGATCATCCCAAAAGTAATGTCTCAAATCAAAGAATTTCTTCTTTTACTGGTACGTGAAACTAGGTGGTATATATTTGGCAACAATGTAATTTGCATAATCAGCATACCACGGTGTACTACGTGAAGCATTGATGACATTCAATTGCTCATCAGGAAAGCTATCATCAATAGGTTGTGGGTCGTCAAGAACATTCTCCAACCTAGACAAGTTATCTGCTACGGGGTTCTCAGCACCCTTCCTATCAACAACATGCAAATCAAATTCTTGTAGCAAGAGAACCCATCTGATAAGTCTAGGTTTAACATCTTTCTTTTCCATGAGATACTTAATAGAAACATGATAAGTGTGAATAGTAACCTTGGAATAAACAATGTAAGATCTGAACTTTTCACATGCAAACACGAAGTAGGTTCCAATCAGGTAGTTGAACAATAGTTGCAGTTATCAAGGCCTTCTTAAGTATTTCAAATGCTTCCTCACAATCATCGTCAAAAACAAAAGGAATATATTTTTGCAAGAGATCAGTGAGAGGCCTAGAAATCTTAGAGAAGTATTTAATGAACCTTCTATAGAAACCAGCATGACCAAGCAAACTACTTATACCTTTGATGTCTGTAGGGCATGGCATTTTCTCGATCGCATCAACCTTAGCCTTATCGACTTCAATACCTCTTTCAGAAACTTTATGTCCTAAGACGATGCCTTCATTGACCATAAAGTGGCACTTCTCCCAATTCAAGACAAGGTTGGTATCTTTACATCTCTGCAAAACCCGATCAAGGTTGCTGAGGCAATCATCAAAAGAAGACCCGTAAACGGAGAAGTCATCCATGAAAACCTCAACAATCTTTTCACAAATGTCAGAGAATATAGCCATCATACATCTTTGAAAGGTAGCAGGTGCATTACATAAGCCAAAAGGCATACGTCTATAAGCAAAGGTACCGAAAGGGCAGGTAAAAGTGGTTTTCTCCTGATCAGATTGTGCAACAGGTATTTGGGAGAAGCCAGAATAACCATCTAGAAACAGAAGTGTCTGTGTTTAGACAATCTTTCTAGCATTTGGTCAATAAAAGGCAAAGGGTAATGATCTTTCTTGGTGGCTTTATTCAATTTCCTAAAATCAATCACCATCCTATAGCCAGTAATAATCCTCTATGGGATCAATTCATCTTTATCATTAGGGACAACAGTAATACCTCCTTTCTTGGGGACGCAATACACCGGACTTACCCAATCACTATGAGCAACAAGATAGATAATACCTGCTTCTAGGAGCTTTAGTATTTCTTTTCTTACCACCTCTTTCATCTTAGGACTTAATCTCCGTTGATGATCGGCAACTGGTTTGGAATCAGGATCGGTTTTAATTTTGTGATGGCATAGAGTGGGACTAATGCCCTTAAGATCATCAAGAGTATATCAAATAGCAGCACGGTGCTACCTCGGAGTTTTCAGTAATTTCTTTTATTCATGCTCTGAAAGGCTAGCACTAATAATAACAGGATATATCTCTTTTTCATCAAGATAAGCATACTTAATAGTATGAGATAATTGTTTAAGCTCAAACACAGGATGACCCTATGGTGGGGGTGGATCTCCAAGCAGTTCAACAGGCAAATTATTCTTAAGGATAGGATGTTGTTCAAAGATAACTCTATCTATCTCATTCCTTTCATCCATATGAATATCATTTTCATGCTCAAGCAAGTATTGCTCTGAAGGATCAGTAGGAGGCACAAAAATAGAAGCTAGGGCAATAATTTCATCCTTACTAGACAATTCATTTTCATGAGGTTGTCTACCAAACTTGGAGAAATTGAATTCATGTGACACACCTTCAAACCCAACAGTGACAGTTTGCTTCTCACAGTCAATATGAGCACTGACAGAATTGAGGAAAGGTCTGCCAAATATGATGGACAAAAGCTATCTTGTGTGGTAGCAAGAACGAGAAAATCAGAAGGATGCTTAGTTTTACCACACAATACATCAACATCTCTAACAATTCCCAAAGGGTAGATAGTATCTCTATTGGCAAGCTGAATAGTGACATCAATAGGTTCCATCTCGACAGGTGCAATCTCGTCTTTAATTTCATCATATAAATATTGAGGTATTTCACTAACACTAGCACCCACATCACATAAACCATGATAACAATGATCTCCTATCTTAACAGAAACAACAGGCGTGCCAACAGGAGGCCTATGTTTGTCTCTAGCATGAGGTTTAGCAATTCTAGCAGCATCTTCACAGAAGTGAATATCATGGCCATCAACATTGTCGGACAGGAGATCTTTGATAATAGCAATGCTAGGTTCAACTTTAATTTGCTCAGGGGGTGTAGGTGTTCTAATGTAGCCCCTACGTATCATAGTTGAAGCTTTAGAATGATCCTTTATTCTAATAGGGCAAGGTGGTCTCTCAATGTAAGCACTAGGAACAATAGGATCATTATAAGCAATGACTTTCTCTTCAACTGGATTGGGTTTAACCACATTGAATTCAAAGGGAGGATGATATTTAAACCACTTCTCTTTAGGGAGATTAGTATGAGCAGAAAATGATTCACATAATGAAGCTACTATCTCAGAGTCAAGTCCATGTTTAGCGCTAAAATCACAAAAAGTATTTGTTTCCACGAAGGATTTAATGCAATCGAACTTAAGATTCATACGTGACTCCTTACCTTCATCAAACTCCCAATCTTCAGAGTTGCGTTTAATTCTTTCCAATAAATTCTATTGGAAGTCAATATCTCTCTTCATAAAAGAACCGGTACAAGAAGTGTCAAGCATGGTGCGACTATCATGAGAAAACCGAGCATAAAAGTTCTGAATAATAATTTCTCTCGAGAGCTCATGGTTGGGGCATGAATATAACACTGACTTAAGCCTCCCCCAAGCTTGAGCGATACTCTCTCTATCACGAGGCCAAAAATTATAAATATAATTCCGATCATGATGTACCAGATGCATAGGATAAAACTTTTGATGAAATTCCAATTTCAATCGGTTGTAGTTCCATGATCCAGTATCATCACATAGCATATACCATGTCAATGCATTATCCCTAAAAGATAAGGGAAATACCTTCTTCTTGACCTCATCCTCGGGCAAACCTGCAAGCTTAAATAAACCACAAACTTCATCTACATAGATTAGATGCAAGTCGGGATGTGATGTTCCATCTCGTGTAAAAGGATTAGCCAACAGTTTCTCTAGCATACCCGAAGGAATTTCATAACAAATATTTTCAGCAGGTGCAGCAGGTTGAGGAGCAACTCCTTGTGCTTCCGTTCGAGATGAAGATACCTCGAACAAGCTCCTCAAAGGATTAGTTTCCATAGTGACAAGTGACAATAAATTTCAGCACACTATATAAATGTTTCCTTACCAAATTCCACTTACCAAGGGCGCTTCACTCCCCGGCAACGGCGCTAGAAAAGAGTCTTGATGACCCACAAGTGTAGGGGATCTATCATAGTACTTTTGATAAGTAAGAGTGTCGAACCCAACGAGGAGCAGAAGGAACTGACAAGTCGTTTCCAGCATGGTATTCTCTGCAGGCACTGAAATTATTGGTAACAGATAGTTGTGTGATAAGATGATTCGTAACGAGTAGCAAGTAACAATGGTAAAAATGTGGAGAAAAGTGGCCTAATCCCTTTTGTAGCAAGGGACAAGCGTGGACAAACTCTTATATGAGGTAAAGGGCTCCCGAGGACACCTGGGAATTTCTGTCAAGCTAGTTTTCATCATGTTCATATGATTCGCGTTCGCTACTTTGATAGTTTGATATGTGGGTGGACCATGCTTGGGTGCTTCCCTTAATTGGACAAACATCCCACTTATGATTAACCTCTCTCGCAAGCATCTGCAACTACGAAAGAAGAATTAAGACAAAGTCTAACCATAGCATTAAACTAGTGGATCCAAGTGTAATAACATCCCACAAAGCGATAAATATCAACATAAAAGCATGATGCAAAATGGACGTATGAATATGCAATTCTATGGTTAACATCCTATTTTGCTAGAAGTTTACGGAAATCACCATGAATAAAATGTGAACCACCATCAGTCATTAAATATCTAGGGACTCCAAACCTAGGAATAATGATGTCTTTAAGCATTTTAATAGTTGTGTTATGATCAACACTACTATTTGGAATAACTTCTACCCTCTTAGTAACATAATCAACAACAACTAAAATTTGAGTATACCCATTAGAGGAAGGAAAAGGTCCCATAAAATCAAAGCCCTAGACATCAATTAGTTCAATCGCAAGTGAATAATTCAGAGGCATTTCCTGACATTTACCAATGTTACCAACTCTTTGACAATCATCACATGAAAGGACATACTTACAAGCATCTTTAAAAAGAGTGGGCCAATAGAAACCGGATTGTAATACCTTGTGTGTAGTTGTGTCACTGGCATGGTGTCCTCCATAGGCCTCAGAGTTACACTTCCTTAGGATCTGTTCCTATTCATGCTCATTTATACAACGTCCAGTAACATCATCTACTCGTTTATAAAGATGTGGGTCTTCCCAAAAGTAATGTCGCAAATCATAAAAGATATTTTTCTTTTGTTGATGTGTGAAGTTAGGCGGAATATATTGGCAACAATGGAATAAGCATAATCCGCACACCAAGAAGTACTATGTGAAGTATTTATAGCAGCAAGTTGCTCATCAGGAGAATTACCATCAATAGGGAGTGGGTCATGAAGAACATTTTCCATCCTAGAGAGGTTATCTGCTAAAGGGTTTTCAGCTCCCTTCCTATCAATGATATGCAAGTCAATATGTTGGGGTAAAAGCACCCACCTAATAAGTCTAGGTTTAACATCTTTTCCATAAGGTATTTAATAGCACCATGATCGGTGTGAGTAGTTACTTTAGAATCAATGATGTAAGGTCTAAACTTATCACATGCAAACACAATTGCTAAATATTCTTTTCTAGTAGCAGCATAATTTCTTTGGTCACTATCTAGGGACTTACTAGCATAATGAATAACATTCAATTTCTTGTCTACTCTTTTCCCTAGAACAACACCAACAACATAATCACTAGCAGCACACATGAATTCAAATGGTAAGTTCCAATGAGGCGGTTGAACAATAGGTGCAGAAATTAAGGCTTTCTTAAGTATTTTAAAAGATTCTACAAAATTATCATCAAAACCAAAAGGAATATCTTTTTGAAGGAGATTAGTTAAAGGCTATAAATCTTTGAGAAATCTTCAACGAAACGCCTATAGAAACTAGCATGACCGAGAAAACTTCTTATAACTTTCATATATTTTGGGCATGGCATTTTCTATATTGCATCAACTTTGGCTTTATCCACCTCAATACCTTGTTCGGAAATTTTATGCCCAAGTCCTATACCATCACATACCATAAAGTGGCACTTCTCCCAATTCAAGACAAGATTAGTTTCTTCACATCTCTACAAAACTTGATCTAGGTTGCACAAGCAATCATGAAAAGAAGTCTCGGAAATGGAAAAATCATCCATGAAAACCTCAACAATCTTTTTCACAAAAATCTTAGAATATTGCAGTCATACATCTTTGATAGGTAGCAGGTGCATTGCATAGACCAAAAGGCATACACCTATAAGCATGAGTTCCGAAAGGGCAAGTAGTGGTAGTTTTCTCTTGGTCCTCTTTTGCCACACGTATTTGAGAGAATCCATAATATCCATGAGCAAATGAAAAGTGTGTGTGCTTGGATAATCTTTCTAACATTTGATCAATAAAAGGCAAGGGGTAATGATCTTTTCTAGTAGCTTTATTTAATTTCCTGAAATCAATTACCCTCCTAAAACTAGTTACGATTCCTTATGGAATAAGTTCATTTTTATCATTAGGAACAACAGTTATACCACTTTTCTTCGGAACACAATGAATAGGACTTATGAAAATACTATCACCAATAGGATAAATTATACCTACTTCTAGAAGTTTTATTATCTTAGTTCTTATCACCTCTTTCATCATAGGATTCAGACGTCGTTGATTATCAACGACAGCTTTAGCATCTGATTCCATATTAATCTTGTGCTGACATAGAGTGGGACTTATGGCCTGAAGATCATGGAGGTATGATAATAGAAGCAAGACAAATTATTTCATCCTTATTAGGCAATTCTTTTTCATGTGGTTGTGTACTAAACATGGAGAAATTAAATGCATGAGACATATCACCAAAGCTTACTTTGACCTTCTCAGTAGCACAATTAATATCAGCATTAACAATATTCAAGAAAGGTCTACCAAATATAATGGGACAAAATTCATCTTGTTCTAAACCAACTACTAGGAAATTAGTTGGGTATTTGAGTTTTTCACACTAGACTTCAACATCTCTAACAATCCCAAGTGGTGTAGTATCACAGTTTGCAAGTTTAATAGTGACATCAATATATTCAACCTGACACGGTGCTATATCCTGCATAATTTCTTCATATAATGTAAAAGGTATAGTACTAACATTATCACTAACACTATATCCACGGTAGCAATGATCTCCAATTTTAACTAAAACGGCAGGCATGCCTACAACTGATTTATTTTTATCGAGCTCATCTCGCTTGTTTCTAACAGGTTTTGCAACTCTAGCAGTTTCATCACACAAGTAAATAACCTTCCCAACAATATTATCAACTAGGAGATCTTTAACTATAGCAACATTAGGCTCAACATTTATGTTTTCAGAAGATTTCGATGTCCTAACATGACTTTTATTAACCACTATTGTAGCCTTACGAAGTTCCCTAATTTATCACTGTAATTACTGTGAACAATTATATCAACATGGCTAACAATTATTTCTTCCTTCTTAATTTTAATAGGTACCTTGGATAATTTGTCAATGGGTGGATGATATTTAAACCACTTCTCCCTGGGAAGATCAACATGGGTAGAAAAATATGCATAGAAAGTAGCTACTATCTCACAGTCAAGGCGATATTTATTATTAAACTAATGGAAAGCATTAGTTTCCATAAAATATTTAACACAATCAAAAATAAGCTTTATACCCGACTCTTTTCCTTTGTCGAGTTCCCAATCTTCATAGTTGCATTTAGTAATTTCAAGAAGATCCCATTTGAATTCAATAGTCTCCTTCATATAGGAATGAGTAGCACAAGAATTGAGTAACTCATAGTTGCATTTAGTAATTTCAAGAAGATCCCATTTGAATTCAATAGTCTCCTTCATATAGGAATGAGTAGCACAAGAATTGAGTAATGCTTCATCATTACGAGAAAGCCGAGCATAATTTTTTTATATAATCATCTCTCTCTCTCGAGCTCCTGGTTGGGGAAAGTGTGCATCATAGATTTAAGCCTCCCCAAGCTTGATCGATGCTTTCTCCTTCATGAGGCCAACAATTATAAATAAAGTTCCGATCACGATGGACTAGATGCATAGGATAAAACTTCTGATGAAATTATATCTTCAAATGGTTCCAGTCCCATGATCCAATATCATCCAATATCATGTACCACATTAATGCTTTCCCCTCCAAAGATAAAGGGAAAACTTTATTCTTAACTTTGTATTCGGGTAGACCTGAAAGCTTAAATAATCCACAAATCTCATCGACATATATCAAATGGTAATGAGGATGACTTGAACTGTTATATGGATTAACCAAAAGTTTCTCTACCATAACCGAAGTAATCTCATAATAAATATTTTCAGTAGGTTCAGTAGGTTGAGGAAAAACTTCCTCAACTTCTATTCGAGGCGAATATGCCCCGAACAAGCCAATCAGAGGGTGATCGTTCATAGTGATAGGCAACGGTAAATTTCAGCATGTACCAAAAATGCTTCCTTACCAATTTCCACTTACTAGAGGCGCTCCACTACCTATCAAGGATGCTAGAAAAGATTCTTAATGAACCCCAAGTATAGGGGGTCAATGATAGTCCTTTCTATAAGTATGAATGTCA
Source organism: Hordeum vulgare subsp. vulgare (assembly GCF_904849725.1). Classification (NCBI taxonomy): domain Eukaryota; kingdom Viridiplantae; phylum Streptophyta; class Magnoliopsida; order Poales; family Poaceae; genus Hordeum; species Hordeum vulgare. The sequence continues at coordinate 495,226,825 of NC_058524.1, read as the reverse complement.
AACCAAACGAGGAGTAGAAGGAAATGACAAGATGTTTTCAGCAAGGTATTCTCTGCAAGTGTTGTAAGTAACAGTGATAGATAGTTTTGTTACAAGATAATTCGAAACAAGAAACAAGTAACTATAGGTGCAAAGGTGCAGCAAGGTAGCCCAATCATTTTTTTAGCAAAGGATAGGCCTGAAAGTACTCCTCTATTAAGCAAGCACTCCCGAGGACACATAGGAATTTGAGTCTAGTCATATTCATCATGTTGAGTAGATTCATGTTCGCTACTTTGATAATTTGATATGTTGGTGGACCGGTGCTAAGGTGTTGTTCTTACTTGAACAACTAACTTTGCCATCTGCTAGCTAACGGCTCCACTTTCGGCACTAAAGGTCACGTTAATGAGCTTCTTTGTCATCTGGAAACCAACAGCAGACGTCAAAGAAGTTCGTCGTTAGCCTGAGTAGCCAAGCTGACGGCAAAGGATATAGACGACTACGTATAGCGGTTATCCTCGTTAGGTGGCTAATGGCGTACTTTGTCATCCGCACGAAGATGGAAAACTAGAGTCAGCCTTTGCCATCTTCCCCGTGACATCAACAGTCACGTGGCTACACGTCACTCATGACAAGCCTTTGAAGTCTGCCTGGTGCATCTTTGTCGTCTGCTAGCTGACGAAAAAATGACCAAATGGTTCAGACCTACTACCCCTAGGTTGCATATGTAGCTGCCACATGGCACCTTTGCAATCAGTTGGCAGATGACAAAGGCCTTTGCCATGGGGTGGCAGACGGCAAAGTGCCTATATTACCACTTTTTATTTGTTTTTTATTTCCCTCCATTTTCGTATCACATATATGATATATAGAGTTGAAGCACATATATGATATATAGGCCAGATCATAAGAACCAATACATACAAAGTTTCACACTGTTCATCCATATATACATACATATAGTTGCACATTGTTCATCAACACAAATCAAAACAAAAACTACAATACTCAATCAATGCGAGCTTCCATGAAGTGAATCAAATCTGCAAAATGGGAATAAGAAAGTTAGAGGAGTAGTAGTAGTAGTAGTAGTAGTAGTAGAAGAAGAAGAAGAAGAAGAAGAAGAAGTAGTAGTAGTAGTAGTAGTAGTAGTAGTAGTAGTAGTAGTAGTCGTAGTAGTAGAAGAAGAAGAAGAAGAAGAAGAAGCAGAAGAAGACCAAAAGAAGAAGAAGAATAAGAAGATTTGAAGAATAAGAAGATTAGAAGAATAAGAATAAGAAGAAGAAGAAGAAGAAAGAGAAGGAAAATAATAAGAAGAAGAAAAGAAGCTCATTCTTCTTCTTTTATTCTTTCTTTTTCTTCTCTTTTCTCTTATATTATTTCTTTTTCTTTTTGTGCCATTTTGAGATAACTAAGCTTATTATGTCAATTTGGAGGAAAATAAGGTAAAGTATATGTCATTTTGGTGATGACTTAGGTAAGTATGCCATTTTTGAGCTAAGTAAGCCTATTATGACATTTTGCAGGAAAAGAAGGAAAGTATAGGTCATTATTGAGCTAACCTAGGTAATTATGCCATTTTTCTGCTAACTAAGGTTATTATGTCATTTTGGAGGAAAATTATCTATGTATATGACATTTATGAGCTAACCAAGGTTATTATGCCATTTTGACCTAACTAAGCCAAGTATGTCATTTTAGAGGAAAACAAGCTAATTATATGACATTTATGAGCTAACAAAGGTTATTATGCCATTTTTTGACCTCACTAAGATAATTATGTCATAAATGAACTAAATAAGCTAATTATGTTATTTTGGAGGATAATTAGCTAAGTATGTCTTTTCTGGGGAAAATAAGCTAAGTATGTAGCATAATATGGCTAACAAGCATGTACGAAGCTAAGTATGCATTTGTTAAGAAGAACACTTGAGAAAAACTTACCGTCGTCGACATCACGGGTGTGAAACACCGGGGTTCCTCAAGCCACTTTCACCTAGAGAAGGGGTGTGCGATGCGGCTCGAGAGTTACTCTGCACCGAAGATCATTTGCAAAGTCTTGTTATCATGATGACACTCAAATGTTAAGACTAGTAACTAATGACCATTGAAATGAACCCATTATCTTAAGCTTTTTGCAATTCATCCTTAATAGGCTGCATGTACACATTCATATTCTTCCTCGGATAGTTGGGCCCCGGAATTATTAACGTCAGGAATATGTTCATTCTTTGCATAATCTCTCCGGGGGGAGATTGAGTGGAATGACAAATACATGCCAACAACTGTATAGGGTTGCCGTCATACCAAACGGATTGAACCCATCCATGCTAATGTAGTCTCGAGGATGCCTTGGATGTGCCGCTTTATCCGGATGTAATGCATCAAAGTGCTTCCATGCAAAAGTATCCGATGTGTGTACCAACATCTTATTCCCATCTGCATCTAGTTTGGTTCTTTTCCCAATTTGTGCCATGTCATCTATCTAGCCGTCTCTTCGGCCATGAAAAGACGCTGAAGTCTTGGTATGATGGGCATATATCATAGAACATTAATAGTGATTTTGGTCCGCCTCTTCTCACCCATACCATTGTTTACCACATCATACTTGGAATACTTGCAAATGGGACAATGGTTCAAGTCTGCATACTCAAGCCTAAATAAGGCACATCCTTTCTCATAGGCTCTATCTTCTCATAGGGCATCTTAAGTACACGGAGTATTTTTTTCCGACTCGTACAGGTTTGCAGGCACGACATGGGCTATGGGTAGAAAGAATCCAAATAGTGCCATCATCGCGTCGTAGCATTCTCTGGCCAATTGAATTGAGCCTTCAAAGCCATTAATTGCACGATGGCATCCAGCTGACAAAGCTCAGTGTGCTCATGGAGAGTATGTTTTGAAGACTCCAACATTTCATAGAAGTCCTTTGCAGATTCCTCCATCTCATCGTCTCAATCCTGAGCATCATCAAAGTCTTGCACCATGTCTTCAATCATGGTACCATGCTCGTTGGTGCGACGACGAACCACCTCAGCTCTATTATGTTTCGAAGACTCACCATGTAATGTCCACATCGTATAATCACGCATAAACCCCTCTTCTACATGTGTTTACCCATTTTATCCTCTGTCTTATGTTTAAAGTTTCCGGACCCATGATAGGGGCACTAGGTTTTAATCTACGGGCATCACCATGGCAAGAGTCCCTTTGCCAAGTGACACGAGCGACATATACTTCATACATACAAAGATGAATCTTATCCTTTACACGTGTCAACTTGTGTCCTTTGAGGATGGTATACTACATGACCATGAAAGGACAACTTCTCCCTAGGTGGTTTTGATAATTAATAACAACATATATGTCATCGGACTAATCATTCTATCTAGTATATTTCAGGAAAAGTTCAATGATGGGTTGGCTAAGGATTGTGAGGAGAACCCCTATATGCAAGGAACATCTATTAGCAACAAGCTTCAAGACTCTTCAATTTACATTTTCTGAGAAATAAATTTGAGTCCAAAGGAATGCCAATATTCTTAAAAGGGGATGAGGTGTCTATGATGATCTAGTTGCTCAAGTGCTTGGATATGAGCCACTGGAAATACTCATGAAATTATCCCACATATATTATGTTCAAACCCCAAAGTCAAATTCTGTGCCACTAATATTTTCAAATCGGCTCTACAAGTTTTATCCTAGACAGAGCCTATGCCAAACCCTAACATCTCGGTACCACCAAGTTTAGTTTTGGTATGACTGAAAACAGTTACCAACTCTTTGGATAGCCATTTTCTATAGTCAGAATCTCCGAGTTTTGCAAATTAGTGCCACCGAGTCTAGTAACTACCTAAGCCATCCAAAATCGGACCCTCCGAGATTTCTATATCGGTCTCACCTAAAAGCCTAAAGTTGCCAAATTTTGAACTAGTCGGTGCAACCGATTTTTTACTTCGATTTCACCGATTGAATTTTTGGAGATGCCTATTGATACGTCTCCAACGTATCTACTTTTACAAACTCTTTTGCCCTTGTTTTGGACTATAATTTGCATGATTTGATCGGAACCAACCCGGACTGGCGCTGCTTTCAGCAGAATTGCCTTGGTGTTATTTTTGTGCGGAAATAAAATTTCTCGGATTGACATAAAAAGATATGGAGAATATATTTGGAATTGATAAAAAATATTGGTGAAAGAATCAACTAGAGAGGGGCCACCATCTGGCGACAAGCCTGTAGGGCGCGCCCCCTATGGCGCGCCCCCGTGTCTTGTGGGTCCCTTGTGGCTCCTCTGACCTCGTTTCCACTTCTATATGTTCCTATTCGGGGAGAAAAAATCAAGGAGGATAGTTCATTGCTTTTTACGATATGGAGCCGCCGCCGCCTCCTCTTCTTCCTCGGGAGGGCACATGTGGAGTTTGATTTGGGCTCCGAAGAGGGGAAATCGACGTCGTCGTCATCACCAACCATGCTTCATCACCAATTTGATGATGCTTTCCGCCGTTCGTGAGTAATTCCATCGTAGGCTTGCTGGACAGTGATGGGTTGAATGAGATCTACCATGTAATCGAGTTAGTTTTGTTAGGGTTTGATCCCTAGTATCCACTATGTTGGGATATAGATGTTGCTATGACTTTGCTATTCTTAATGCTTCTCGCTAGGGCCCGAGTGCCATGATTTCATATCTAAAACTATTATGTTTTCATGAATATATATGTGTTCTTGATCCTATCTTGCAAGTTGGAGACACATATTACGAGTTATGATCTGAATCCCCCAGGGTGACGATAACTGGGATTCTTTCCTATGATTACCGTAGTTTGAGGAGTTCATGTATTCACTAAGTGATGATGCTTTGGTCCGGTTCTCTATTAAAAGAAGGCCTTAATATCCCTTAGTCTCCATTAGGACCCCGCTTCCACGGGAGGGTAGGACAAAAGATGTAATGCAAGTTCTTTTCCATAAGCACGTATGATTATATATGGAATACATGCCTGCATTACATTGATGAATTGGAGCTAGTTCTGTATCACCCTACCTTTTGATTGTTGCATGATTTATACCATCTGACATAATTATCCATCAATGATCCATTGCCTACGAGCTTTCCACATATTGATCTTTGCTAAGTTACTTATCTGTTGCTATTGTTACAATCACTACAAAACCGCTACTGTCACGTTTGCCACAGTTACCGTTACTTCTATACTACTTTGCTACTATATACTTTCTTGCAGATATTAAGTCTTTCAGGTGTGTTTGAGTTGACAACTCAGCTGCTAATACTCGAAAATATTTTTTGGCTCCCCATGAGTCGAATAAATAAATTTGGGTTGAATACTCTACCCTCAAAAACCGTTGCGATCCCCTATACTTGTGGGTTATCAAGACCTTTTTCTAGCGCTGTTGCCTGGGAGCTTAGCTCTATTCTTCGAGTCAGTTGGAATTCATATTTGTTGATCACTATGAAGAGTGTGAAAGACGCTAAAACCAAGATCTACCCCTCAACTACGAGGACATGTAAGGAACTGTCATCTAGCTCTACACTTGATTCACCTTCTGTTATGAGTATATTTGCGACACCACCACCTGCTATTGAATCTAATATGTCGCAAGTAATTGATGATGCTACTTCTATTATGCATGATGTTTATGATGATACTTTGCTTGATACTATTGTGCCACTTGTGGAATTTCTTGATGAACAAATTGCTAGAGTGAATGCTAAAACTAATGATATTTCTGAATCTGATGAAATTATTGAAACTGAACACTATGATCCTCCTGGTAGACCTAGCTGTCGTAGATATGAATTGCCTAATATACCTAAGGTTTATGTTGTCGAAGGAGAAGTAGATAGGGATTTTCTTGCCTATAAGGATAGAGATAATCTTAAGAAATTGCTACGCAAGTGGAAGGAAAAATCTTTGAATGCTAGAAGGCAATATGATCCCAAGTTTGCTACTTCACCTATCTTTGTTACTGATAAGGATTATGAATTCTCTGTCGATCCCGAGTTAATTACTTTGGTAGAATCTGATCCTTTCCATGGTTATGAATCTGAAACTGTTGTGGCACACCTTACTAAATTGAATGATGTAGCCACCCTATTTACTCATGAGGAAAAAATTTGTTATTACTATCTTCTTAAGTTGTTTCCGTTCTCATTAAAGGGTGATGCTAATATATGGTTTAATTCTCTTGCTCCTGGTTGTGTGCGTAGTCCCCGGGATATGATGTTTTACTTATGTGGAAAATATTTCCTGCCCATAAGAAACAATCTGCCTTGCAGAAAATATTTAACTTTGTGCATATTGAAGAAGAGAGTACCCCACAAGCTTGGGGTAGGCTTCTCCACTTACTTAATGCTTTGCGTGATCACCCTCTCAAGAAAAATGAAATACTTGATGTCTTTTATAATGGACTAACCAATGCTTCTAGGGACCACCTAGATAGTTGTGGTGGTTGTGTTTTCAGGGAACGAACTGTTGAACAAGTCGAACTACTATTGAATAAAATATTGAGAAATGATAATGATTGGACCATTCCCGAAGCACCTCCAAAACCAACTCTGAAGAAAATAGGTATTCTATTCCTCAGTCCCGAAAATATGCAAGAGGCAAAGAAATCTATGAAAGAAAAAGGTATTAAAACTGAAGATGTTAAGAATCTACCACCTATTGAAGAAATGCAAGTTCTTGATAAACCGACACAGGTAGTAGAGGTAATTTCTCTCTGTAGATTTCATGAAGGTGATATTCCTTATAATAATTCTTCTAGCCAATGCTTGGATGAATTTGATAACTTTATTGTTAAGCAAGAAAAATTCAATCCTTATGTTAGTAGACAATTGAAACATAATGCTTACATGCTTGATCGCTTGGGTGATTATATGAGTAGAACTGTTAATGACCTTAGGTTTATTAGTAAACATGCTTCCATGGCAACTACTCAACTAGAACAAGTACTTAAGGTACAAAATGATTTGCTCAATCATATGATTAGTAAAAACAATGATCATTTTGTTAGAGTTGTGACTAGAAGTGGTAGAATGACTTAGGAACCTTTTTATCTCGAGGGCCATCCTAAGAGAATTTAACAAGATTTTGAGAGAGTTATTATTTATGCACTTAGCTAGTCCTTCTAATAAAAGGAAAAAAGAATCGCTATAGGACTTTGCATGCTGCTAGTGAGCCTGTTGTAGAGTCACATGAAAACCCAAAAGATATCTCTTTTTCTGATGCTGAGACACAATTTGGTAGTGAACATGAACCTAGTGATAATATTAATGATGATGTTCATGTCGATGCTCAACCTAGTAATGACAATGATGTGGAGATTGAACCTGCTGTTGATCATGATAAACCACAACCTAGGAATAAGAGATATGATAAAAGAGATTTTATTGCTAGGTAGCATGGTAGACAAAGAGAACCATGGGTTCAGAAACCCATGCCCTTTCCTCCTAAATCATCCAAGAAGAAAGATAATGAGGATTTTGAGCGCTTTGTTGAAATGCTGAGACATGTCTTTTTACGTATGCGCTTAACTGATATTCTGAAAATGTCTCCTTATGCTAAGTATATGAAAGATATTGTTACAAATAAAAGAATCATACCGAAAGCTGAGATTTCCACCATGCTTGCTAATTATACTTTTAAGGGTGGAATACCAAAGAAACTAGGAGATCCCGGAGTACCTACTATAACATGCTCTATTAAAGGAAATTATGTTAAAACTGCTTTATGTGACCTCGGAGCCGGTGTCAGTGCTATGTCGTTCCCTTTATATCATAGACTTGATTTGAATAGGTTGACACCTACTGAAATCTCTCTGCAACTGGCTGATAAATCAACTGCTTTACCAATCGGTATTTATGAGGATGTGCCTATTGTGGTTGCAAACGTTACTATCCTAACGGACTTTGTTATTCTTGATATTCCTGAGGATGACAATTTGTCGATCATCCTTGGTAGATCTTTTCTGAATACTACAGGGGATTTTATTGACTACAACAAAGGCAATGTCACTTTTCATGTTAATGTAATGAGCATCTGGTACACTTTCCTAAGAAACAACCTCAAGTTCATACTGTCAACTCCATTGAAAAAATTCCAATGTTTACTATTGGATACTTTGAATTCCCTCTCCCTACTGTGAAAAAGAAATATGATATACTTATTGTTTGGGACATGCATATCCCCATTGAGGTAACCTAGTATTATTCGAAAGTTCTCTCGTTCCATGTCATTCAAAAAAGGTTTGTCAATAAGATTTGATCAACCTTATTGATGGATTCTTTTTGACGGGCATGGGATGGATGAATTTAGAAAGCACAACCTTTTGTAACCAAATTACATTTTTTGTTCCTTAGTTTCAATTTAGTAAAAATGATATTATTGCTCTGTTTTCGGTTTTATCCGTGCAATAGAAAAATGACCAGAAAATAAAAGTTCTCAGAACGCCATCAAAATTTAGTATGATATTTTCTATAATATTTAAGAATTTTTGGCCCTAAGAACACAACATCAGGGGGTTGCACTAGTAGGCCACAAGCCTGCAGGGCTCGGTCACCCCCCTCGGCGTGTCCCCTGTCTTGTGGGGCCCACGTGGGGCCCCTTCACTTATTCCAGTACCCATCTACTTCGTCTTCCTCCAGAAAAAATCCCACCATTGCTCAGACCCGTATTTTAGCTCATATTGCTGCCATTTTCGATCTCCATGCTCAAAGCTCCATTTGCAAATATCTTTTAGTGGATTGTTCATCAGTATGTAACTCCTCCAATGGTCCAAATAGTTTTTGTTCTATTGCTTTATATGTGGCAAATTTTTGATGTTGTGGTGACCTTGTTCTTGAGCTTGCATGTCAAACTTGTAGGGTCCCAAGTAGTTTTTGATGCATGATATAGCTTCTATGCACTTGTGGGAGTAGTTGTTATAAGTTTTGATTGAGTTTTGTTCACTAAAAATTTCAAAAATAAAATCAGCATATTAAGGAGAATATACCAAGGTGGTTCCTCGAGAAAGAACACCCCGAGACTCGCGATACGCATGCCCGACTTTAAACCGCCAATCTCAAGTGCGGCCTTCTGAACACCGTTAGATCCATTCATGGTCTAGGCCACATTCAAGGAAGAATTTTACACGTAGATACGAAATGCTGGCCTTGAAGATTTTGCTTCAGACTAATGCAAGTAATATTATCAACTCACTGATTCCTTCGTGCGTAGGTTTGAATTTTCATCCACGCGTCATACGCATTCCGTTCTATTTAATCTTTATGATGAATCTTATAATATCGACCTAGAAGATTTTAACCATGCATGCAAAATTCCACAATGGGGTAGCCATAGTGATCCTCAATAAACCGAATATAATGATTTTCTTGCTAGCATCAGTGTGGGAGAAACTAGAAATATTACACAGGCTACCCCTATGATACATTATCTTTCTCTCTTCATAGGTAGATGTATTAACGATAAACATGAGCCTAGCCACCTTTGCGTACCTGACCTTAGTATTCTTAAAAGTATGGTCATGGGTGATAGACGATATAACTTGGGAGCTATTATTGCTAGGAGGCTACATAAAAATTCTAAGGATGGAGATTTATTTGGTGGAATTTATGCCACCCGTGTAGCTAATTATCTTGGGATACCTATAATGCATAATTATATTGGGTTACCACTTGCTTTTCTTGATTATGAGGCTATGGCGCGCTACCATTTTCTTAAGAGAAATGAACAACCCCTCCTGTATCGACTATATTTTGATAGACAACATGCTGTCCCTATTACCCTTCCTGATCCCGCCTTCTTTAACTTTCAGGAAAAACGGAGATACTTTATAACCAGAGAGGAGGCAAACGAGTACGAGAGAGAGGCGAAAGCCGCTCGCCTCCGCGCTAAAGCCATTCAGGTGGCACTTGTCGTAGCCCAGTACAACCCCAACTACGACTTTGGATATTATCCGGGACATCCATGGCCCTAGACCAACTTAGGACAAAACCCTAAGCTTGGGGGAGTAGTATTTCCCACCGACATTACATTCATGTTCACACACTCATTCCATTTGTCGGTGTTCATACTTTTTCATTGTACCATCCATGGTAGTTTATTTCTTCCTTTTGTTTTCTTCTTGTGTGTTTCATTAACCTTGAGAAAATTCAAAAAAATAGTTCTAGATTTACCTTCTAGTTTGTTTAGTTGTAGTGTTAAAAGAAAACCCAAAAATATTTTTCATGCTTCTTTTGCTTGTTGTGGGCTTCCCCGTGTAAATAGTTCTTCTTTCTTATTTGGGTCGTAAGGAGAAGACCATGATGACATTCTGAGTGGCTCTCATATGCATTATCGTTTATCATCAGAGAGCCCATATTACCTTATCTTCTCCTTTGAGTTATTGCTTGCAGATTCAACTTACTTCAATGCACATGCACTCTTATTATTATTCACACCGTTCGGTCGTGCAAGTGAAAAGCAATAATGACGATATATGATGAAGCGATGGAGATGGAGAAAAGTTGGTATGAACTCGACCTATTTTGTTTTTTGTAAATATGATTAGCTCATCGTTCTGGATTCAGCTCGTTATGGATTGTACATGTTTGCAATGACAATTACACATTATAGTTACTTATGTGTAACATCCCAAAATTATAAATTTTGGAATGTTATAACAAATAAATAATTAGATTTTTTGTTTGAATGATATGTGATTGATTGTTTGAAATTGAGTGGAATTTGAAACCTTTTAAAAAAAATAATGAGAGGAAATAAAATGACTTTCCCAAAATTTTCTATTTTGAATCCCTTTTCAATTTTGAGTTTGAATATTTTCAAAACCCTCTCATAAAAAAATCAAATGAGAGGAGGAAAATGACACTCCCAAAAGAGAGACAATGTCTTGATTCAAATTTTAAGTATTTGCAATTTATTTGAAATTCAAATTCCTTTTCATTTTAAAGTTATTGCAAAAAAATATTTTTTAAAGTATTTTATTTGGTCTTGAAAATATGTTCATGTTGTAGAAAATTTTATTCTGAAATTTTTGATACAAAATATTCTCTTAATTTCGTTTATATTTTGTTTCGTTGCTTATTTTCAAAAATAAAAAAGGCACTATTCACCATGAACACTATTCATCTGGAAAAAAAGAGCACCACGGCTGGGTGGATTAGCGTCACGCTGTCGGCCGTAGCCTACTTGGCCCATGCCACGTTTTGTCTCTTCTTTTCTCCTCTTTTCGTCTATTTTAGTCCCACATTACCTATCTATTGACCTTTAGACTTTCTTTACACCTATAAAATCATCTACTTCGGTTAAATCAATCTTTTGGTTTGACAAATTGAATAAAAATATTTTCTTCTCTCCGACGGGATTTCTGGAAGTCGTCTCCTCTTTGGAATTAATTCTTACTCTTCATTCTAAAGGTATTTCTCTTCATATTTTTCTTTTATACTCCCGTAGTTTATTATTTCTAGACTAGTATTCCAACACTAGTATATGGTAAAGTAATTAGATTTATCAGTTAGTCTCTATATTTACACATTAGTCATAGAATTCTTTTGGACATAACACTTTTCTTCCGTAAAACAGCTTGGCCCTTATTTTTCAAATAGCCATAACTTTTTACTCGTTTATCCGAATTAGATGAAACCAACGCCTAGAGTTTCATCTTGATACCTCCTATCCGGTGAACTTATCATATTATAATTTTGAAATTTTCAAATTTCGAAATTTATTCACACTCATATTCAAACTTCTGTTGATCATACTTTTTTATCCATAGCTCCGTTTTAGATGAATCCAATTGCGTCGGATTCGTATCAAAGTAATCTTCCAGTTTGTAACATTAGTTTTAACTTTTTGACTTATAATTTTGATGAAATTATATTTATCTATTAATTCCCAAAAGTGTTCACATCGTTCTAAGCTAATTCAATGTTATATTAAAGTATTGGTATCGTTTGATCCACTATTTCAAATCTAGTAATTCTTTTTTTCTACATGTTCATATTGATCTCCTATATCCACTAGCATCATTAGTTTCGACCTTTGAACCTTACAAATTTGAGCGATTCAAATTTGTATTCGAACCTTCATTTGATATTATCTTGCAAATCGTAACAACTTTTCAATTGATTCCTTTTACTCCTAAATACTCATGTCATATATTTTTGTACATAACCATCATACTTCAGTTCAACTTCTTTTGACCTTCTGAATGCAAATTCAATTCATACTTCAATTCGCTATAATATGTGTTGTAGTTGTAGTGCTCCATTTCAAGAAATTCCTTCTACAAATAAATTCTTATGTCTATACTATTTTTCAAACAACATTTATGTTGTTCTCTCAATGGATCAAATAATCCATTGGGTGTACATTCTGAGATGGACAAAATTGCTTCTTACCCTTATTTATATGTAAAAGATCTTGTAGGTCGGGTAGCTTCTGCTATCTTTTTTTCCATTTGGATTTTTTTGCTCCTAATGTTTTGGGGCATCCCGACAATTATATACCTGCTAATCCGATGCCCACACCGCCTCATATTGTGCCGGAATGGTATTTCCTACCGATCCATGCCATTCTTCGCAGTATACCTGACAAAGCGGGAGGTGTAGCCGCAATAGCACCCATCTCCCATAGTGTATGCAAGTCGAGCTTATATCGCGAGAGTTGATCATCCTTTGACTCTTTTGAGTTGACCCTTTTCACCTTTACTTTTACAACACCATAAGGCCCTATATTTTCTTATTAAATTTTGGTATGTTGTTATTTTGCACCAAGACATGTTTTGTTCTTATGTTATTTTGGTTCTTCCTTTTGGCATGAATGTTTACTGAATGCTATTCATTTACAATAGATTGCTTGGAGTGTGATGAGTAGAATTATCAGGATTATGAGAATGACTATCTTCATCAAGTAATACCAGGCAAGTTCACATTGATCATATTTTTACCTATGGTTTTATTGGAATAGTTTCAACCTTCTTCACCCATTGCATGCAAGTAGGTACTTGTAAACTTTGGTTATTGAGTAGTATGTTATGATAGGCACCCCTAAACGCTTGTTACTTTGGCCAGGACGTTATTTTTTGTTATGCTCCTAGTAGACGGGGTTTGGTTGAGTGTTTATCATGAGTGTTGTGACAAACTTAATAATCAAGACCTGAAGACTCCAAGACTTGCCTCAGAACGAACTATACCTCTCCGTTAAGGACGGTTCTGATGGGCTCCTTGGGAAAACCAGCGGAGGACCCGGGATGCATTGAGAAGCACCATGACATCTTGCGGAAAGCTTCACCCAGGCTCAAAGAGATGGATGGATATTTCAATACCCAAGGCTTACCTGCACAGCCACAAGTCATTATGGGCTCTGTCTTGGTAGAACAATGTGGTGACTCTGGATGGGCGGTGCTACGAGATGTAGAAGAACGGTAAGATTGGATGGGCACCGACAAAGGCTCAGAGGAACCCGTTGAAAGACCATGTTTTGATCATTCGGTTTTCAAACACCTTGAAGTGTGAGGACTTCAACGGAGGCGATCAAATCTTGTGGGGAACGTGTGAAAAACTGTGCAGAGTATCAAACTCTACGAACCTACCGATCAGTCCTTTGCCGCAGAGCAGCAAGGCAAGCAAACCCCCTTGATCATTCCTATATCGCCTATGTCTTTCTTCCTACTGCTTGCATTAGTATTTTGCTACTGTTGTAAATAGCTCCTATATCTGATGCATAGCCTATTTTTGATGAACAGCTACTTTCAGTCATGTACTTTAACCTGCTTAGTATAGGTGGAGCAGTCATCCCCTCTAACCCCGTAGTCCAGTTGCCCCGCTTGTTTTCAAATCTCGATCCCTGATCGACGAGCCAGACCCGACACAACACATACACCCCCCCTTGGTTGTACGACGCTACTGAGATACTATCAGGTATCGAGGGTGACACCTCGCTAAGTACTCCTGATGATATCTCTGACGTATAGCTAGTCAGTCGTGGTTATCGTGGGTGATTCCTCTTTCACCATTCCTGACGATGCCTCTGTCGTGCAACCCCTCAAGTGTGGGACCCTCGAGGGTGATTCCGTCAAGCCCACCTTGACGGATACATCGTTCGGAATCCAACGAGGGTGATACCTCAGATTCCCCCCGATGTTACAACCACACGGTTACTCGACCATGTTACTGGGATCATTGGTGATTAGATGTTAGTCGAGTGAATTTCTGCGAGATTGTGTTGATGGCCTAATTAAAATGATAATGGATTTGGGTATTTGATCTGGGTTGGTTGTAGACCTTTTCGCACTAACCGGCTACGCGGGAAGAATTATGGGTACTCGGCGTCGCGGTATGAGCCGAAGCTTTTCAGATGTCAGCAACGTAGCAGCGCGCGCCCGAGTGGTCCCGAGATGCATCGCGCTTGTGATTAAGGGATGCTAGGACTGACGTCGGCCGCCCACGCATCGTGCAGGAGCGTGAAGGGGAACTGGGCCCATGAACCCTTTGTGCTTAGGATTTAGACCGGCGGGCTGGCCTCTTTGTTGAGTCTTAGGTGGGGCTGCGACGTGTCGATATTCCGAGGCCGGGCAGGACCCAAAAAAGTGTGTCTGACCAGAGTGTTATCGAGCGTGACGGGACATGTGGTGCACCCTTGCAGGGATGAAAATTAACTATTCAGATAGGCGTGTCCATGGTTACAGGACGACTTGGAGTTGTGCCCTGATCTTATACAACTACAATTGTTACTTAACTGGAATTAGTTGCCTCGGGATTGCTTCCTCGCAGGGAGTCGAGGGAGGTTCTCTGGGCGTGACCTCGCTTTAATATTGCTGCAACAATATGACTATTAATTATGTTACCCCATGTTCTACTCTCGTCTATTGCTGCAAGACCCTAAAGATGCTAGTCTTCAATAGGGCTAGGCCTTCTCTCTCTATTCTCGCATTGCTGCGGTCAGTCCACATATAACCACCCCCCCTTCTTTGATACTGATGCATACTTAGCTTAGCTCTGATATAAGACTTGCGAGTACTTTGGATGAGTACTCACCGCTGCTTTGCTCCCCCTTTGTCCCCTTGATCCGTGCTGCGACCAGATGATGGAGCCGAGGAGATGGAGGTTCCCGTCGACGACGACTGCTACCCCGACGGTGCCTAATACTATGTGGAGGCCGCTGATGACCAGGAGTAGTTAGGAAGTTCCCAGGCAGGAGGCCTCACCTCGTTCGATCGTTGTATCTTTTGTGCTAGCCTTCTCTAAGGGACCCCCATGTTTTATGTATGTACTCAGATATTTTTGCTTCCGCTGACTCGTGTGTTTATTGAGCTTCTGTATTCTAGCCCTCGAGGCCCCTGGCTTGTAATATGAAGCTGATATTGTTTTATTTGTGTCTAGAGTTGTGTTGTGATATCTTCCCGTGATTCCTTGGGTTTGATCATACGCATTTGCGTGTATGATTAGCGTACTATTAAACCGAGGGTGTCACAAGTTGGTATCAGAGCTGACTACCTGTAGGTAGCCCCCTTTACAACTCCTTGGCCAAAGTTGAGTCTAGTATTTGAAAAACTTTACTAACACTAATGTTGTGGCTTACGGGCCCACATCTCAATTGGGTAGTATTAGTATCTTTTACTCCTTCCCTATACTCTGGGTTCTACTCTCTCTTCTCTTTCGGGTTAAAGGTTTTGCTAACTCTAACATTAGTCTCTCATAAATATTCCCTCCCGGGGAGCCCCGTATTAAGGACGATGGCTTTATCCATCAGAAGAATTGCAGTTACAATGCGATGTTCTCTTAAGAACTTGTGCTCATCGCTTCTGCGATTTCCTTTCCTCCGTCAACCCCTATGGATGACGACATACAAATGTCGTTCATACTTTCTTCTCCAATGGCTCTTGTTTTACGAGATGCAACAAATTATCTTATCGTGGATTCATCCATCATCAGTTGTCTTGGCTTTCGAAAGTTCGTCCAATTACTATTCGGTCTTCCAAAATCCTGTGTAGCCTAATGTTAATGACCTTTCTCACCTGCTTGCGTTATGGTTAAATCCATATCTCTAGCAGCATTCATAAAAATCCTTCGTGATTTTCCTCTGATCTTATTGATTCTACCTTTGTGTGAATGCACACAATCATCTGCAGATACTCGTGAATTATCTTCCGGCTCAGACATCCTTCCAGACAGAGCTGGTTCTTGACAAATCAACTGTGGTGGTTGTCCATCTAAATCCTTTCAGCTTACGTTTATTTGATCAGAGCATATGTTTATGATACACCAACCTGGGAATCCTAATTCCTTTGGTAATTAAGTATTGATATTTTTCAGATGTTCTATAACCTGATGCATTGCATCCTATCTCCCTTTGATTTAGTACGGATACTCACATCAGATCATTTGGGGATTGCCAGACTCATCCTGAGTTATTATCCGACGGCATCCCTTTACGTCCAAAAAAATTCTTGTCATATTGTTCCCTTGATACATAATGCCATTGGTAAACTTTGTCTTCTCCCTCTGATAAATTCGATCCTATACTTTGTCGGCCATGCGCTCTTGTCAAGCATGTGTTAATTACTCTTGGAGTGTATGGTATATGTTCCTAAGATGCCCCGATGGGTTGAACCTATGCCTTCCTAAATCAATATGACTTGAAAAGTTTTCATGAGTCTTGCTCTTCTGGTGTTTTGCCAGATAATCTTTTTAAGCTACAACATGAACAAAGGCGAGGAGTAAATGGAAGGTGATGCATTGATGAAGTGGGAGTCAACCTTGAACTTTCTGTTCATGCCCATGGAAACAACATTGATCTTACCATAGAAGCTTCTCGTATCAATAATGATTCATTCTGTGGTTTAAATCTGGTATCTGTGATCTTGTCCTTTGCAATCGTGGTTCCCACCATGTTGTCCTACCTTGATTTCATTCTTAGACGAGTTATAGTACTTGTCGTCTTCAGATCAATACATCGCTCCGAGCTTTAATGTTGATCTACCTCCGAGTATTATCTCTCGTACCCTAAAATTATCACTGAGCTACATAACTTCTTGTGAGCTCCTCATCAACTATGATATTTTCATTAATTCCAGTTTCCTCGTGTTTGAGATGTTGGACACGTGAGTACACCGATAACTGAATCAAGTACACATTGCGATTCAACAACTTTTAGTAGTCTTCCTTGCTTACGAGTTTGTACTCGATCATGTCATTCCAAGCTGTTAAGCTACATCAGCATAGTCATGTTGGAGCTCGACCATGCTATCTATACCCTTCATCCCTGGAACACAAGTCCAACTGTGCATTATGCTTACATCGATCTTTCAACATCATGTTGGTTGTCTTAAAAGGAAATTTCGATTCTGAGCTAGGAGTCTTATGTGTGATTCCGACAACCTCTTGCTTCATCATTCCCTTGCTTGATGTCGTCGCTGAACGATTACATCTTCGTGAAGCTTCTCGACAAATGTGTCGTGATCATCATCAGCATCATGAGCTCTTGCAGGGTATCAATTGGATGCATGTTGAGAAATACCATCTCTTTCCCTCGATGAATTGTATTATCATCGACATCCTTGTTGCCTTCCCTCTATCACAAACATGTTCATGTTTTGTGTAGCCCCTTAAGTTCCTTACTTTTCAGCTTATGTTGTCTTCTACCTTGGAGTATTACTATCTTCTATGTCAAGAATGTTGTGAGCATCATTGCACCTCTTAAGAATTCTTGATATAGTGATACTTCTCGACATCACCATTCATTTCTTGGTCCCGTGTTGTTTCAAACCGGAATACCAACAAGTGAACTCTGATGTGCGATTCCAATACTTCTGGCAACCCTGTTGCCTTGAGGTTAACAATTGATTGTTTCATTCTTAGTGTGTGGGGTCTTGACTCGTCATTTTTGACATTGGTTGTGCTATTTCGTCCGTATTTCCGAGTGCACCCTTCGACTAATGTTTAATTCTTGTTGTTCCCTCGAGCATACGACATTATACCATTTGATTTGACAAATGCTATCTCATTGATATTATAATTTTGGAAATTCATCCCTGTCAAAATCTTGAGCGATTGTTGTTGAGCCCATCGGTCGCACCCTCAAGTTCTCCATGGTTCGTGATGAAGCTTTTGAAAGCACTATCTTTGTGCCTAGCTCACGGAGGATATGTTTGATATAAGAAGTGTTTTCCCAAGGTTCACGTGCAATCCTGTCGCTGTGAATATATGAAAGTTGTGTTTTGCTTCCTTAAGGATCATACCAAGGCATTCCCGCATGTGCCAAGTGTTATATGTTTTGAAGATTTGGTATCTTCACTTCATATAACTTCTCTTAGCACGCCAAGCCACTGACTGATTTGATTAAGGAAAAGAAGTTCCTTCATAAGAGCTAATCCAGACTTACACATGGAACCTTGTTATCCCAGATGATGGTTCCCAAATGAGAACTCAGTTGCATTTTGACGTAAGAATTCCACATGGGCACGAATGTCTTGACATGATGTTCATGTGTCTTACAATCGGACTCATGGTTCAAGAATTGCTTGTGTAGCTCATATCATGAGAATCTTGCATCTTCATTTTTCTTCTCATGCATCTTGAGTCTGAGATGTCCTGAAACCAATCAGATCTGAATCTCGGTCAGATATGATGGTTGGAATATTTTCCGAATAATTATAACTTTGGTCTTATGTAACACGGTACGGTGATTTCTTGTTTGGCACACCAGGCCGAAGGACCTATTGTTACAAATTCTTTCATATCAAAGATTCGCCATCTTCCATGCGGGAACTATATGACTTATTTCATAACTTGTTCCTCATGGATCCTTTTGTACGCCCAAGGTCCGACCTATATGGGATGACCATGTCAATGCTACCCTGAAGAACGAATGTGGTACTTCAAATTTCAACAGGAACATTGGAAGCGCAATGCTAAATTGTTCCTGATCAATTATCCAGACCGCATGGTATGTGTAAACATCTTGATTCTTCTTGCCTCTTTATCAAAATGGTTATGTACTGGATGACCTATTATGTATACCATACTCTGTGTTTTCCTCAGGAATAGTATACTTTAATACCTGTGTGTGTGTGAACACATTCTCCTTCCTATTGGTATGTTTGACCTTTCTTGTGGCATTAATTATCTAAGCAGTGTTGATTCCCTGCTTAGGTAAAAATCTCGGTATACAACTCTATCAATACGACCTTGATGTTATTGCAGATAACATGTCGGTAGCTGTCGGTGGACGAGGACCTTGCCTATTGGTCCGCCTCATTTCAATGAGCAGGAAAATGGTTCTAGTCGTCCCCGGCCCTTGGTACCAACGTTGTTGCAACATAACTAACATGTTATCCCCTGACTTGTCTTGCTACCAAGACCGTATAATATGTCACCCCTCTGCCTATTCTTGGCCCACATGGTGGACCCATAACCCAAAGTTCCACAGGATTGAAACCTGACTCTCATGTACATCTTTGACTCCAAACTATCCATTACATTTGGCTTCGTATGAAATTCTCGAGCCACCGTTCAATGGACCGATCACTCTTCGTCTCGTATGATTTACAACATGTTGAAGGTCAAGTCTGCATTATTCATGCGAACCTGGAAGCTGCTCAGTCTCGTCAGACGAGTCAGTATGACCGTCATCATCAAGATATGGTCTATCAACCTGGCAAAAGGGCTTATCTTTGCATCACATCAATGAGAGGTGAACACCCCTTTTGGGATCAAGGGCAAGTTAGCTCCTTGCTATATTGGTCCTCTCACTGTTCTCGAAAGGCATGGAAAAGTGGCTTATCAATTGGAAATAACGTCCAACCTTTCTCAGGTTCACGATGTTTCCCATGTTTCTCAGCTCCACCGCTGCTTCAAGGATCCTATTCGAGCAGTGGATCATGATATGCTTGAGCTGCAACAAGACCTTTCTTACAAAGAACATCCGGTCCGCATTCTCGACCAGGCTGAACGTCAGACTCGTCGCAAAGTCAACAAGTTCCTTACAGTGCAGTGATTCTGAAGATAATGCCACTTGGGAACGCGAGAATCATCTTCGTGATGAATACCTCGAGCTCTTTCCTTCTACCTGTTAATTCTTGGGACGAGAATTCTTGTTAGTAGTGGAGAGTTGTGACATCCCCGAATTAGGCTACAGTAATCTCGGTAATTGAACTACAGTAAACATATGCAAAGGATGCCACGTCATCGTGATCCTATTGTTGATCTCGTGATAGCCGAAACCGAGTCGAAATTCGAATTTTACAAAAATAAATGGAACGGGAAAAGTTTTACAATGTTTAAAATAAAAATTGTCGGGGAAGTTATTAAAAATTTCCTAATAAGTTATAAGAACAAATCGGGCATTTTTGAAAAAATTAGAAGTCCTATATAATTAAAACACAAAGATATATATATATATGATAAATAAAGAGGGAAAAAACCCCTAGCCCAACTCGGCCAAGTTGGCCCAGCCGGCCAAGCTCCCGGCGAACCCTAACTACTCGTTCCCCTCCCAGTCCCACCTACCGCCGCCACCAGCACGACGGAACCAGCGCAGTTCCCTCCCCCTCGCCACCAACGCCTCCCACCGATACACCCAGACCCCAACAACCTCACGACACCCCCTCCTCTCTCGGTCTCCCACTCCACCAAGGCCGAGCCCCACGATCCCGCCCTAGATCCCTCTTCTCCCCCTCTCGGTCTACCCCTCCCACCCGACCTCCCTCTCCTCCCGTCCCAGCAAGCGCCCGCGCCCTCCCCGTCGGGGCGCACCTCCCCCGCGTCGCCTCTCTCCGCTCGCCTCACCCCTCCAGTGGCCCTCCACGCACCGGCTCTCCTCCCTGCGCCTGGAAACCCCCATGCCGTCTCCCTCCCTCCGAGATCGACCTCGCCCCGGCCCCTCGGCCGACCCTCCGTCACCAGGCCACTGCGCCGGCCGACCCGACCACCGGTCGGCCCTCCCCACGCCGTCGGAGCTCCTCATCATCGTCGGCCCTCCTCCACTCCCATCGCCGGTGCCCCTTGGTCATCCTCGCGCCGGCCCCTCTCCGTCGCGCCGTTGAGCCTCCACGCCGGCGAACACCACTGACGCCGGCGCCCGGGCGCCTCCGCCACCGGGGCCCCCTTCACCGTGCCGCTGGCCACCTCGGCGCCCCCCATCACCAATCGCTCCACCACGCTGGATGCTTCCCGCGCCCGCTGCCTCCTCTACACGAAGGGTGAGGCCCCCCTTCCTTCCTCTCCCATCCGGCCCCGTTCCCACACGCTGTCATCGGCCTCCTCGTCCGTGAGCCTTGTTCTCC
Source organism: Hordeum vulgare subsp. vulgare (assembly GCF_904849725.1). NCBI lineage: Eukaryota > Viridiplantae > Streptophyta > Magnoliopsida > Poales > Poaceae > Hordeum > Hordeum vulgare. The sequence goes on along the minus strand of NC_058524.1, from coordinate 495,205,543 downwards.
TCCTATTGGTCAGGAGAGGGGGATTAGCCCCTGTGTTGATTTAGAACAAAAACAAAAAAGTAATAAAAGAAATGAATGTATGTATGCAAATAATTGTATGTATGTATGTATGTATGTATGAAACGGTGTGTATGTATGTGAAATATGTGAATATGTGTTATGTATGAATCTGGTGTTATGGATGTGTGTGCGTTTAGTGATTATGGTACTCGCTGTCTCAATGACATGCGGGGCCCATGTCCCTAAGAATAATAATAATAAAGAAAATGAATAATTAGTTATATTAATTAATTAGTTAATTACTTAAACAGATATATAAGATAATCTGTTAATTAGAATAAATAATTAACCTAATAAGGTATGACACGTGGGTCCCCCACTAAATTAATATGATTTATTAATATGTAAACATAGTTAATAAATTGTGTCTATGACACGCGGGATCCATTGGTTAGTTGACCAGTCAACTGCTGATGTCATAATTGTCTTTAATCAATTTTTTAAATCTGTTTTTAATTCCTAATTGGTTAATAAAACTTTAAAAATTAATATAAAATAATCCGTAAGTCAAATCAAAATATTTTCAACATGAAAGTTGATCAGCAGAACGAGACGAACCCGGATACATGGTCCATTCATCTGTCACGCGTCCCTAGCATTGCAAACATGGAACTTTTCCATCGTTTTCAGTCTCACCGGTAGTAGCCCGAGACCCGGAAAATTTCGTCAGATATTCTTCCGACCCGTCTATGACGGATGTTGCTGTGTTAGCTCATGTCTAGCCTGCATCTTGCCATGTCATGCATTGTGTTGCACCATTGCTATTATTTATAGTTTCTTCCCCCTCTTCTTGCCGGTAGACACCGAGACTGACACTGCTATCGGGTACATCTACGACCCTCACGATCAGTCCTTTGCCGCAGAGCAGCAAGGCAAGCAAACCCCCTTGATCATTCCTATATCGCCTATGTCTTTCTTGCTACTGCTTCCATTAGTATTTTGCTACTGTTGTAAAAAGCTCCTATATCTGATGCATAGCCTATTTTTCATGAACTGCTACTTTCAGTCATGTACTTTAACCTGCTTAGTATAGGTGGAGCAGTCATCCCCTTTGACCCCGTAGTCTAGTTGCCTCGCTTGTTTTCAAATCTCGATCCCTGATCGACGAGCCAGAAGCGACACAACACATACACCCCCTCAGTTGTACGACGCTACCGAGATACTATCGGGTACCGAGGGTGACACCTCGCTAAGTACTCCTGATGATATCTCTGAAGTATAGCTAGTCAGTCGTGGTTATCAAGGGTGACTCCTCTTTCAGCATTCCCGACGATTCCTCTGTCATGCAACCCCTCAAGTGTGGGACCCCCGAGGGTGATTCCGCTAAGCCCACCTTGACAGATACATCGTTCGGAATCCAACGAGGGTGATACCTCGGATTCCCCTCGATGTTACAACCACACAGTTACTCGACCATGTTACTGGGATCATTGGTGATTAGATGTTAGTCGGGTGGATTCCCGCGAGATTGTGTTGATGGCCTAATTAAAATGATAATGGATTTGGGTATTTGATCTGGTTTGGTTAGAGACCTTTTCGCACTAACCGGCTACGCGGGAAGAATTATGGGTACTCGTCGTCGCGGTTTCAGCCGAAGCTTTTCAGATGTCACCAACGTAGCGGCGCGCGCCCGAGTGGTCCCGAGATGCATGGCACTTTTGATTAAGGGATGCTAGGACTGACGTCGGCCGCCCACGCATCGTGTTGGAGCGCGAAGGGGAAATGTGCCCAGGAACCCTTTGTGCTTATGATTTAGACCGGCGAGATGGCCTCTCTGTTGAGTCTTAGGTGGGGCTGCGACGTGTCGATATTCCAAGGCCGGGAAGGACCTAGAAAAGTGTGTCCGGCCAGAGTGTTATCGAGCGTGACGGGACATGTGGTGCACCCCTGCAGGGATGAAAATTAACTATTCGGATAGCCGTGTCCACGGTTACAGGACGACTTGGAGTTGTGCCCTGATCTTATACAACTACAATTTTTACTTAACTGGAATTAGTTGCCTCGGGATTGCTTCCTCACAGGGAGTCGAGGAAGGATCTGTGGGTGTGACCTCACTTTAATATTGTTGCAACAATATGACTATTAATTGTGTTACCCCCTGTTCTACTCTCGTCTATTGCTGCAAGACCCTGAAGATGCTAGTCTTCGATAGGGCTAGGCCTTCTCTCTGTATTCTCATGTTGTTGCGGTCAGTCCACATATAACCACCCCGCCTTCTTTGATACTGATGCATACTTAGCTTAGCTCTGATGTAAGACTTGCGAGTACTTTGTATGAGTACTCACAGCTGCTTTTCTCCCCCTTTGTCCCCTTGATCCGTGTTGCGACCAGATGATGGAGCCCAGGAGATGGAGGTTCCTGCCGACGACGAGTGTTTCCCCGACGGTGCCTACTACTATGTGGAGGCCGCTGATGACCAGGAGTAGTTAGGAGGTTCCCAGGGAGGAGGCATCACCTCGTTCGATCGTTGTATATTTTGTGCTAGCCTTCTCTAAGGCACCCCCATGTTTTATGTTTGTACTCAGATATTGTTGCTTTCGCTGACTCGTGTGTTTATCGAGCTTCCGTATTTTATCCCTCGAGGCCCCTGGCTTGTAATATGAAGCTGATATTGTTTTATTTGTGTCTAGAGTTGTGTTGTGATATCTTCGCATGATTCCTTGGGTTTGATCATACGCATTTGCGTGTATGATTAGCGTACGATTAAACCGAGGGCGTCACACAAACCTAATCGATTAGCCGTGTCCACGGTCATGGACAACTTGGGCCAAAGGAACTGAAACTATCAGGAATTCTCAAGACCATTAAATCTTATTGATGTGGGTAATATTGATAACTTGGGTATGATAAATGGTTGGTGGAACCTTCTCATTAACAACCAACAAGGTAGTAAATTTTGCTTTTACCTCTCTCTTGTTGTAAGAAAAATTTGCTTTACGCAAAACTTGAACTACAGCCCCACCTGCCATATATGCATATAGTATAGATGATATTTTCACCCTCTCTTTTTTTTGACTTGCCGGCATATTCAATATGCTGACCTTCACGGCTTCAACGTCTTGTGTTGCAGATATTTTCTACGATGATTAAGAGTATGATTCAGGGTCACGGTCTGCACTCAACCTGCCGTTGGTGTTTATTGGGACTCCACACCCTTGACTGTTTCCGCTGAGATTTTGAGGTATATATCAAATTTTACGTTATTTACATGTGATTGCGCTTTGATATATACATTGATGTACTGTGTGTGCCAGCATACTGATCCAGGGATGGCACAGATACACAGAGGCTTGACTCGTTTTGAGTCGGGACGCTGCACATATGGTATCAGAGCACATGTTGACTGTAGGACCTGACCCTAGGAAATGGCTTAGAAATAGGAAGACCTTGATAGGAACGACTTTTGTTTTCACTACTCTCGTACCTCTTCATTCTTTTACTAAACATCCCCTATTTCAAAACTATAGATGGAGAGCTACACTCTGAACGAAAGACAGCACTACAAAGATGTTCTCGGAGGCCCGTTTCTCATGGAGCTGGTGCATATGATGAAGTTGCCGATACCTAAGATCAAGGTGACAAAGAGGAAGTCTGGATTTTGGGGTGTCAGAACTAAAGTTTTTGGACGTAAAGAAGACTCCAAGACTGAAGACATCAACTATGGCACATTTACCCATGACTGTGATACGGGCATGAACACTCCTGTTCATGATACTGTCGCACGTTTGAGCTATCGTCATCGTGTTGAGTGGGAACTCACTACTTTGGAAGGCTTGGATGGCAGAAGCCTGATGGAGCACACATCATCCTGACAGACGAGCAGAAGGTGAAGTTTTCACCTGTACTGGTGTATAATCAAGAACTGGAACATTATATCAAGAACCTTCAAATGGACCTTCTCTCAGAATTATTTGAGAATGGCACACTTCGTGAGAGTCTCAAGACCGAGAAACTGAAGGTAGCCAATGTGAAGAAACACGATCCCGAGATTCAGAAGCTTCGTCAAGACTTGAAGAATAGTCAAGCCATGGCACATGTTAGCGATGTTGAAATCCAGAAGCTCAAAAACCAACTCCTGAACTACAAGGACGACATCGGAAACTTCGCGTCAACAGGGAATATCTGGCCGAAGAACTTGAGAAGATCAAGCCTGACCAGAAGAAGCCCACTGATGATGAATACATGATATGAGTTAGCTTAGTAGTAGTAGCCCCACCATGATAGAAATAAAGAAGAACGTATTAGGTATTGTGTGATTGACCATACCAACCTTATGTGGGTGGCGATACTATATTATTGATTGAACCGTATGAATGTGTGGACATGATTTTATATACTTTTGTGTATTTGAGTTGTTTGTATCCTTTCCCTCTCTCCCTTACCCGTTTCATCCCCAGAACCTTGAACCCCAGGACAAGATGCCCACTAACCCATTCCGGAAGACAACAATATTTCACCAAGGAGACACATACATTCCTCTGAGTACCCATTTTCTGACACCTGCAGATGACAGCCCTCTACGAGTCCTTCCTTAAGGGCCCATAAACGATCATGACCCTGACTAGTGATCATGATTACCCAAAAATCCTGAAGGACATGACGAAGCACATTCATCTTGAAGTAGATGCAGTCTACAAAGGCTATCCGTTCATGGAAAGTGGAGTGGAACTTTGGTATGTGGAAGTACACCTCCACCATGTGAAAGGAGTTTGTCCAAAGACTATGGGGCAATACTTTTTCATTTCACGTGTACCACAAGCAACCTTCTTTGATGTTGTTCGTGAAGCTGTCATGGAAGCCATACGTCAGATTAGAGAAATACTTGAAGCAAGACTCCGTCATACCCAAGGAATACCTGAGTGAAGTGCATGCGGAGCTGATGGAGATGAAGCTCATGGCCACCATGATAAAGCAAAAGATGGATGATTTCAAGGAGCACCTCAGAAAGTTCCAGTGGGACTAAAGTATTTCCAAGGGAGACAAATGAATAAAGTTGGCAGAAATGCTTGACCATACCGAACAATGTGGATGGCAGCATTTGTAATAAAGTACATTTGAATTGGAGAAGAAATTGAGGATGTAATAAAGGGTTGAATATGAAATGAATATCATTTATGGATGAACCAATACCTTTTGATGATAAACACACCAATGGAAAAAAAAAGTATCCCACGAAGTGGAGTGTGTACCAAAAATAAGTCTGAGGATTATTATTATATGATGGTTACCCCAAGAATATGATGGAATGAGACACTATAGTATTTAAAGGCGGAGTAATTCCAAGTATGAGTTAAACTGGGCCTGCAACCCACAGACCCCGGGACTAATAAGGATCAAGCACTACCTTTATGAAGAAAGAAACTTGGAAGAAGCTATGATGAATCGGCAAACATTTTCTTAGGAGCATACGAAAACCTGAGAGTTGTGAAGTAACGATAGATGTTTGTTCACTTTGCAAAATCATTGGATTTATCCGAACTTCGTTCTTGTACAAGATAAATTCTGCAATGCTTGTGAGTACGCCCAAGTGTTAGAATACGAGATTCACTAAACCTTATACAAGGTAATAATTTCTTTGCGACATGGATTGATCACCATGACAACTTACTCTTATCATTCTCTTGCTATTCAGAATGGTAAACCTGAGAGACTTACCAATAGTGAGAGACGACGTTCTTTGAAGCTTTTGTTTAAGCCTTAGAATGGTATAATGAAAGCCCCATGTACATGGCAATAATTATCACACGTAGGAAATTTTACGGCGAGGATGAAGCCAAGATCCCTCTCTCTACAGGATAATCACAAATGGTAGACCACCATGAGAATCATCGATATGTTATTTAGAATGATCACGAGACTTGTCAGTTAAGAAGGCCCAATGCCGGAAGAAGCTTATATCAATAGAAGAACCCTTGTTTTTGCTGGAAACGTTACGAATATAACGGAAGAGCATCACCAAAGAAGTTACCATGAAGAATGGGAGGAGCCAGATGCCAAGACCCCATAGGATTGTTAAAAATTTGAGGGACCGGTAACTCTCATTTTAAGTGAGGTAGCACCCCACTTTGCAGGAGATTGGATTTGTTAGAAGACCTCCAAAACCTCAACCTTTTCTTTCTAGCCTCTTCGAATCTCGAGGACGAGATTCATTTTAAGTGTGGTAGTCTCTAACATCCCAAAATTATAAATTTTGGAATGTTATAACAAATAAATAATTAGGATTTTCTGTTTGAATGATATGTGATTGATTGTTTGAAATTGAGTGGAATTTGAAACTTTTTTAAAAAGAATAATGAGAGGGAATTAAATGACTTTCCCAAATTTTCTATTTTGATTCCCTTTTCAACTTTGAGTTTGAATATTTTCAAAAGCCTGTGATAAAAAAATCAAATGAGAGGAGGAAAATTACACTCCCAAATCAGAGACAATGTCTTGATTCAAATTTTAAGTATTTGCAATTTATTTGAAATTCAAATTCCTTTTCATTTTAAAGTTATTGCAAAAAAAATATTTTTTTAAAAAGTATTTTAATTGGTCTTGAAAATATGTTCATGTTGTAGAAAATTTTATTCTGAAATTTTTGATATATAATATGCCTATATAAAATATTCTCTTAATTTCGTTTATATTTTGTTTCGCTGTTTATTTTCAAAAATAAAAAAGGCACTATTCACCATGAACATTATTCATCCGGAAAAAAGAGCACCACGACTGGGTGGATTAGTGTCACACTGCCAGTCGTAGCCTACTTGGCCCATGCCACGTTTTGTCTCCTCTTTTCTCCTCTTTTCGTCTATGTTTAGTCCCACATTGTCTATCTATTGACCTTTAGACCTTCTTTCCACCTATAAATATAGATCCATAGGAGCATCCAAAAATCATCTACTTCGGGTTAAATCAATCTTTTGCTTTGACTAGGTTTATTGAATAAAAATATTTTCTTCTCTCCAACGGGATTTGTGGAAGTGGTCTCCTCTTTGGAATTAATTCTTACTCTGCATTCTAAAGGTATTTCTCTTTGTATTTTTCTTTTATACTTCTGTAGTTTATTATTTATAGACTAGTATTCCTACACTAGTATACGGTAGAGTAATTAAATTTATCAATTAGTCTATGTATTTACACATTAGTCCTAGAATTCTTTTAGAAATAACACTTTTCTTCTGTAAAATAGCTTGGCCCTGATATTTCAAATAGCCATAACTTTTTACTCATTTATCCGAATTAATGAAACCAAAGCCTAGAGTTTCGTCTTGATACCACCTATCCAGTGGACCTATCATATCAGCTTTTTGAAATTTTCAACTTTCGAAATTTGTTCACACTCATATTCAAACTTCTGTTGATCATACCTTTTTATCCGTAGCTCCATTTTAGATTAATCCAATTGCGTCGGATTCGTATCAAAGTAATCTTCCTATCCGTAGCTCCATTTTAGATTAATCCAATTGCGTCGGATTCGTATCAAAGTAATCTTCCTGTTTGTATCATTAGTTTTAACTTTTCAACTTATAATTTTGATCAAATCGGATTTATCTATTAGTGCCCAAAAGTGTTCACATCGTTCTAAGCTGATTAAATGTTATATTGAAGTATTTGTATCCTTTGATCCGCTATTTCAAATCTAGTAATTATTATTTTTCTACATGTTCATATTGATCTCCTATATCTAGTAGCATCATTAGTTTTGACCTTTGAACCTTACAAATTTGAGCGATTCAAATTTGTATTCGAACATTCATTTGATGTTATCTTGCAAATCGTAACACCTTTTCAATTGATTCCTTTTACCCCTAAATACTCATGTCATATATTTTTGTACATAACTTGTGTTGTAGTTGTAGTGTTCCATTTCAAGAAATTATTTCTACAAATAAATTCTTATGTCTATACTATTTGTCAAACAACATTCATGTTGTTCTCTCAATATTTTTTATCATCTCCCATAGTGTATGCAAGTCGAGCTTATATAGCGATAGTTGATCATCCTTTGACTCTTTTGAGTTGACCCCTTTCACCTTTCCTTTTACAACACCATAAGGCCCTATCTTTTCTTATTAAATCTTGGTATGTTGTTATTTTGCACCAAGACATGTTTTGTTATTATGTTTTTTGGTTCTTCCTTTTGGCATGAATGTTTATTGAATGCTATTCATTTATGATAGATTGCTCGGAGTGTGACGAGTGAACTATCAGGATTATGAGAGTGACTATCTTCATCAAGTAATACTAGGCAAGTTAACATTGATCATATTTTTACCTATGGTTTTATTGCATTAGTTTCAACCTTCTTCACCCATTGCATGCAAGTAAGTACTTGGAAACTTTGGTTATTGAGTAGTATGTTATGATAGGCACCCCTAAACCCTTGTTACTTTGGTCGGGACGTTATTTTTTGCTATGCTCCTAGTAGACGGGTATCGGTTGAGTGTTTATCATGAGTGTTGTGACAAACTTAATAATCAAGACATGAAGACTCCAAGACTTGCAAGACCTCAGAACGAAATATACCGCTGGGTAAAGGACGGTTCTGATGGGCTCCCTGGGAAAACCAGCAGAGGACCCAATATGCATGGAGAACGCCATGACATCTTGTGGAAAGCTTCACCCAGGCTCAAAGAGACAGATGGATATTTCAAGACCCAAGTCTTACCTGCACAATCACAAGTCATTATGGACTCTGCTTGGTTGGACAACGTGGTGACTTTGGACGGGCGGTGCAACGAGATGTAGAAGAACGGTAGGATTGGATGGGCATCGACAGAGGCTCAGAGGAACCCGTTGAAAGACCATGTTTTGATCATACGGATCTCAAACACCCTGAAGTGTGAGGACTTCAACGGAGGCGATCAAATCTTGTGGGGAACGTGTTCAAAACTCTGCAGAGTATCAAACCTAATCGATTAGCCGTGTCCACGGTCATGGACAACTTGAGCCAAAGGAACTGAAACTATCAGGAATTCTCAGCACCATTAAATCTTATTGATGTGGGTAATATTGATAACTTGGGTATGAGAAATGGTTGGTGGAACCTTCTCATTAACAACCAGCAAGGTAGTAAATTTTGCTTTTACCTCTCTCTTGTTGTAGGAAAAATTTGCTTTACGCAAAACTTAAGCTACAACCCCACCTGCCATATATGCATATAGTATAGATTGTATTTTCACCCTCTCTTTTTTGACTTCCCGGCATATTCAATATGCTGACCTACACGGCTGCAACGTCTTATGTTGCAGATATTTTCTACGATGAGTAAGAGTACGATTCAGGGTCACGGTCTGCACTCAACCTGCCGTTGGTGTTTATTGGGACTCCACATCCTTGACTGTTTTTGTTGAGATTTTGAGGTATATATCCAATTTTATGTTATTTACATGTGATTGCACTTTGATATATACATTTATGTACTCTGTGTGCCAGCATACTGATCCAGGGATGGCACAGATACACAGGCGCTTGACTCATTTTGACTCGGGTCGCTACATTATGCCATGCTTAATTAGCTAGGATTAAATAGTGGTTTATCTTGAGTGCCAACATGCATATTAAAATGGTTGTGATGTAGATGGTTGTGATGTAGTATGATAGAATGGTATCCTCCTCTGAATGATTCGAGTGGCTTGACTTGGCACATGTTCACGCATGTAGTTGAAATAAAACCAACATAACCTCCACGATTTTTATGTTCATGGTGATTTATATCCTACTCATGCTTGCACTAAATGTTGGTTAATCTCAAAGCATGTTTATGACTATTGTCGCTCTCTAGTTGGCCGCTTCCAAGTCTCTTGCTAGCCTCCACTTGTACTAAGCGGGAATACTGCTTGTGCATCCATTTCCATAAACCCAAAGTTGTTCATATGAGTCCACCATACCTACCTATATGCGGTATTTACCTGCCTTCCCAAATAAATTTCCATGTGCCATACTCTAAACCTTCAAATAAGTATTCTGTTTTGTATGTCCGAATCGCTCATGTAGTGACTAGGGGTTGTTAGTATATTCCACGCTAGGAGGGTTATTCTCATGATATGTTTTGATTCTCTATCATTCACGAGAAAGTGGCTGGTATTCGGGATGCCCAGTTCCATGCAAAAAGTCAAATTAAAGTATAATAAAACAAAACTCCCCCAGGTATGTTGTTTGTATGGACGGTACCCGTGGATTCGCCCCGCCGTGGAGTGTGGTTGATTGGTGAAGAGGGAGTAAAAACTTTATTATTCTATTTGGGAACCGCCTATAATGTCTCTAGCATGGAAGATATCGAGATCTCTTAGTTGTTATGTTGACAATGAAAGCATACCGCTCAAAATTTTGATTCATCCCTATTTTAAAAGCTCGAGCTCTGGCACCTCTATAAATCAATGCTTCCCTGTGTGAAGGGCCTATCTATTTTACTTTACTGTTGAGTCATCCTCTTCTTATAAAATGGCACGAGTTAGAGAGCACCTCCATCATTTGTATGCTTTGTTATCAATTGATATTGAGAATGAGTATGATTGGATCTCTTTTACCATGAATTACAATGTTTAGTCAGTCCTTGTTCTTCAGAGGTGCTCTGCATTGATGTTTTGTGGTCTCAGAAAGGGCTAGCGACATACTAGTATATCATATTGTATTATGATTGTTTTGATAAAATTGTTTTCATTCAAGGCCTATTATTATCGCTCGCTAGTGGATTATGCCATTGATATAAGTAAGTATGAGACCTAAATATTATTGTGAATGTGGTTAGTCTATAATCATTGATGAAAATCTGAACATCAGTTAGACCTATTTACAACAGCAAGATCAAACAGAGTTTGTAATAGTTTTCTTTATTTCAGTTTATCAACTGAATTGCTTGAGGACATGCAAAGGTTTAATCTTGGGGGAGTTTATACGTCTCGAACGTATCTACTTTTCCAAAAAAATTTGCCCATGTTTTGGACTATAATTTGCATGATTTGAATGGAACTAACACGGACAGACGCTGTTTTCAACAGAATTTCCTTGGTATTATTTTTGTGCAGAAACAAAAGTTCTCGGATTGTCCTAAAAATTTACAGAGAATATATTTGGAATTAATAAAAAAAATTGCGGAAGAATCAACTCGAGAGGGGCCACCACCTGGCCACAAGCCTAAAGGGCGCGCCCTAGTCTTGTGGGGCCCCTGTGGCTCCTGCAACCTCGTTTCCACTTCTATGTATTCCTATTCTGGGAGGAAAAAATCAAGGAGGAGAGTTCATTGCGTTTTATGATACGGAGCCACCGCCAACTCCTATTCTTCCTCGGTAGGGCAGATCTGGAGTCTGATTTGGCCTTCGGAGAAGGGAAATCCATGTCGTCGTCGTCACCAACCATCCTTCATCACCAATTTCATGATGCTCTCCACCGTTCGTGAGTAATTCCATTGTAGGCTTGCTAGATGGTGATGGGTGGGATGAGATCTACCATGTAATCGAGTTAGTTTTGTTAGGGTTTGATCCCTAGTATCCACTATGTTCTGACATTGATGTTGCTATGACTTTGCTATGCTTAATGCTTCTCACTAGGGCCCAAGTGCCATGATTTCAGATATGAACCTATTATGTTTCCATGAATATATATGTGTTCCTGATCCTATCTTGCAAGTTGTAGACACATATTACGAGTTATCATCTGCATCCCCCCGGGTGAAAATAAGTGGGATTCTTTCCGGTGATTACCATAGTTTGTGGAGTTCATGTATTCACTAAGTGCTAATGATTTGGTCCGGTTCTCTATTAAAAGGGGGCCTTAATATCCCTTAGTTTCCGTTAGGACCCCACTGCCACGGGAGGGTGGGACAAAAGATGTCATGCAAGTTCTTTTCCATAAGCACGTATGACTATATATGGAATACATGCCTACATTACATTGATGAATTAGAGCTAGTTCTGTATCACCCTATGTTATGATTGTTGCATGATGAATGTTATCCGACATCATTATCCATTGTCTACGATATTTCCACATATTGATCTTTTCTAAGTTACTTTTCCATTGCTATTGTTATAATCACTATAAAACTACTATTGTCACATTTGCCACCGTTACCGTTACTTCCACACTACTTTTCTACTAAATACTTTCCTGCAGATATTAAGTCTTTCAGGTGTGGTTGAATTGACAACTCAGCTGCTAATACTAGAGAATATTCTTTGGCTCCGTTTGAATCGAATCACCTATACATAGCCATCTACCTGCCTGTCATTCGTAGAGGAATCACTCACAACAAACCAACACTTTCCCCATCCGCTTTATAAGAGAGAGCCACCTAACCATGTGTTGAGATCAAGATATTCCAATCCTACCATATCAATCTTGATTTCTAGCCTCCCCGAATTGCTTTCCACCCAATCAATCTGTTCTACCCAAGTCAAATCAATGAGAGAGTGATTGAGTGTTGAGGAGACTATCTTTTGAAGCACAAGAGCAAGGAGTTCATCATACTACCAGATCTATTAGCTTTTGGATAGTGGTGTATCCTAGATTGGTTAGGTGTCGCTTGGGAGCGTCTGACTTCGTGTGGAGTTGAACCTAGAAGTTTGTAAGGGAAAGGAGTCGCCTACTTCGTTAAGATCTACCCCAAGTGAGGCTAGTCCCTCATGGACGTATGATATGGTGGAATAGAAAAGATTGCTTCTCCGTGGTCCCTTTATGGGTTGAGCCCTCCATGGATTCTCATGGTTGTTACCCTCCGCGGGTTGAAGTCTCCATCATCATGGATGCACAATATCACCACCTGTCGGAACCACGCCAAAAATCTCCACGTCAATCTTTGTGTTTGATCTTGCTATCCCTACCCTCTATTTACATGTGCATATCTTTACATTCCGCTGCTATACTCTTATACTTGCATGTGTAGGGTGCACTTTACTTGCTACAATGGCTAAAATTTACTCACAACTAAATTTTGGAAAAGCATAAGTTTTACCCCTCTAGACATATTTCAAATCCTATAATTGGTATGAGAGATTTGGTTTCCATTTCATTGGTTTCACAACCTAAGAGATTATGGCATCTAGTAAGGGAAATTACCATCGTAGAGGTCCATATTGTTTTGGTACAAAATTTGCTAGTTGGAAGCATAAAATGAAAATGCATATTCTTGGTCATAACCCCGCCGTTTGGGTTGTTGTTCATGTTGCATTGTAAGGTGAATTCTTTGGTGATGGAAGGGAACCAAATCATGTGGAAGAATTGAAGATTTTGCAATACAACACTCAAGAATGTGACATTCTATTCAACTGCCTATGCCCCGAAGAGTTCAATAAGATTAGCCGCCTTGAGAATGCTATGGAAATTTGGGATACTTTGGTTGATATGCACGAAGGTACGAAATCTGTCAGGGAATCTAACTTGGACGTGCTACAAAGTCAACTTGACAAGTTCAAGATGAATTATGGTGAAGGAGTCACTCAGATGTACTCTAGGATTGCTCTCATCACAAATGAGATTGCCGACTTAGGAAGCGAAGATATGATCGAAAAATTAATCATCAAGAAGATACTTAGATCCTTGGATGGAAACTATGCCACCGTGTGCACATTGATCCAAATGATGCCAAACTACAAACATATCAAGCCAATATAAGTCATTGGAAGGATTGTTACTCATGAAATGTCGCTCAAGAAAAAAAAAGTTGCACAACAAGTCACGTACTGCTTACAAAGCTTCAAGTGATGCTCCCACTACTTCAAATGACAACATTGTCACCAATGAAGATATAACCCTCAAGGTCAAGAAATTCAACAAGTTCTACAATAGTAGAGGCAAAGAGAGAAGATCCAACTCAAGATATGACGAGAAGTTTTTATCTAGTCATGACCAAAATTAGTACAATTGTGGAAGGCCCGGAAACTACTCCAGTGAGAAGATTCACCTAGAAGACTAAGCTCAAGAGATGACTCACCTCGAAGAGAGAGAAGGAGTAGAGAATAACGTTAAGAACGAAGACCCTCCCAGGGAAGCAAGACTCGGAGAAGAAGGACAAGTACACCATGAGCCAGTTAAGAAGAAGACATAAAGCTCATGTTGGTGAATGGGTATCCAACTCTGAATCCGACAACCAATCCGAGAGAAGCTACCACTCCAACTCCGACTATAGTCCACGTGAAGGTGTTGCCGAACTAGCACTCGTATCCTCCAATTCATATGACAACTTTGATTCATCAAATGAAGGATTTGGAAATTGCTTCACGGTGAAAGGACCCAAGGTATCGCATCCCGAATACTTTGACTTTAATAGTGATAAGGATGACTTACTTGGATATGCTGACTTGCTCCTTGATAAAACTAGTTATATCAATGAAAACGAACTTGATAGTAATCATGCTAGTCAAGACAACTTCTGTGATGATTATAAGAAGGAGATTGAGCGTCTAACTAAAGAATTAGAAACTCTTAAGTTAGCCCATGAATCTACTCTAGAAGATCATAGAGGGCTTGTAAGAACTCATCAGAAGCTACACTTCGAGAAGCTAAATTTAGAGCAAGAGCATGAGTTTCTTATAGTTATCAATGACGATCTTCAAAAGAAGTGATGTTCGTATCTAGCCAAATGATTACTCTTGTCTAAGATTGTTCCACAAGTTAAACCTAAGAAAAATAGTAACAAATGCAAGAAAGTTTCTTCATCTTGTACAACAACACTAATGCTTAATCAAATGATGTTGTTTCTAGTAGCTCTATTTATTCCACTAATGATTCTGTTAGCCAAGTGACACTTGAGAAAGAAACCAATTTATTGAATGGAATTATATAGAAAGGTGTCTACAAGAGTCTTACCGGAAGTAAGCAATTTGAGGAGATTATACGGAAGCAAGGAGGACACCGGAAGAAAAAAGGCATTGGCTACTTCATTGCTATGGAGTTGAATGGGAAGAATGTCAATACCCTAAGCCGAAGTTTGTTCCCTAGTAGGATAAGTATGACCCTACTCTCCCCAAGGTAGAAAACTCTCAAGATGACCTTCCACCACAAGACCACAAACTTAGGGGCAAGGACAAGCTTCAAGAGGAGATTGACTCATTTGAAGAAGAATCCCAAGCCATGGTCAAGTGGATTCGTAAGGCCACCACTAGCTCTACTTCATCAAGTGCCAACCCAACTCCAAGGATCCCCATCAAGTTGATTGGGTCCCTAAGAGGAAGAACTAGAGAAGTTCTTGAGGGGTGACTCCGCCAATATAATTCACTATCATTCATTTTGGCAAGAACTATTTACAATCAACACCAACCCTATGCATTAGTTCAAGGAGTCAAATATTCCCTCAAAGGTAATCAAGGGACAAGGTAATTGAAGTATCAACGGACATCATCTGATATGTACTTCGCTCCATGTCCATAGATATACTTGTATTTATTCCATGTGTGGGACTAATCCATGTAGGTCAGAACAGTATGAAAAAACAAGGATAGATCCCAACTAAAGATGATATTCATTAACAATAAGCATCCACCACTACATCACCTACATGAAGTCTTCTAAGACAAAAATGAAGGTTAGTTTGTCCCTCTTAGGGTGGATGTCACATCAAGGGGGAGCTTTGCTCTAAGACTTGAGCCAAAGCATATCACAACATGTGATCACATTAAAAGCTTTATGTAAAAGTGGTAATGCCACTTGTGCTTAAACGATGAGTATGACCTATGATCAAGTATTCCTACTTGGGTCCTAAGTCAATATACTCATATATAGATGACTTAATTATCGCCAAACTGATTGGTAGATACCTGAGTGGTTGTGCATGTTTTCATGTTTTATTTGACATCTTATTGTGTGAGCATGCTGGTATGCATATTTTTATCCATTTGAGAATATCCAATTGTTGTTATTTGGCTTTCATTTTGTTTGGCCGATTGGACGTACAAAAATTTGAGCAAGCACTTTCCGGACCCTCTCTGTGAGGAGCACTCAATTTTTTCCGACAAGGGGTGACTTCGAAAACCTCCCATGTGCAACTCGGTGTAACCAACCCCACAAACTCGGTTTCATCAAAGCATTAGGGTTGATCTGGTTTTTCACCTTGGTACCATGTTTTTTAAAATCTTGGCTTCACCGAGTTTCACTGTCCTCTAGAAGTTAAGAAACTCAGTGGCACTGATATTGTGAACTCAGTTCTACCAACACCACAAGGGTATATATACCAGCGGACCCAAGATTAAAAATACTTCAGACCCTCGGCTTCTGGTAACCCTCTAATGTCGTCGCTCGTGTCTACGGGCGTCTCCCTCATCTCCAGTGAACTCTCGCCACCAGAGTCTGCCGCCTTCGATGACAAGCTGCCCCATCGTAGCGAGTTTTTCGCCAAGATAGGGGAAGAACTCGGCCCCTTTTGCGCTTCCTAATGTAATTCTTCCACAATAGGATTTTTCCATCTTCATGGCATGTTTTGCAAAGCTTTTATCCACAAGAAATATCCAATAGATTAGGCGAATGAGAAATTTTAGGTTTAGGGTTCCGCTATTTGTGTTTCTGTAGCACCAAGGGCAATGAATCAGTACCACTTATTCTGGTTTTAGGGCCGTGAGAACTATCTCGCTGAGATTGAGTCATCTTTTTTGGAGACTTCAAAAATCAGGACCAAGTCCCTCTTAAGGAGAAAGTCAGTCTCCGTGGCACCAAAAATCAAATCTCGGTGGAAGCGAAACCCACATACCTGAATTCTGAAACTAAGATTTTGAGGTCAAATTTTTAAAAATGAGTTGTTTTTTGTGATTCTCATCTTTTCAAACCCTTCTATATTTGTTCACATGGTCAGCTTGTCAGTATGTTAGGTTCTGAGGACAGCCAGAATGCATACGGAGAACAGAGTGTTGAGCTTGATTCAGGCACTAGCCGTGAGAGAAGCCAGCCAGACCCAGGCACCCCCAACTCCCATGATTTGTCCAAGGCAGCAACTGGGGCATGGAATTAGCTCAACTCAGATGAGGAAGATGCAGATTTTATCCTTGATGAAAGCACTTCTGAGAAGCAAAAAAGAGAAGGCAACTGCTAGAAAGATTCTTGAGTCTGTTACAACGAAGAGAGGGTTGTCTCTATCTTTAGAGCCACCTAGTGGTACTGGAAGGACAAAAGTCTTGGAAAAGAAGTCATGGCAGAAGAGGCAGAGGATCACATTTGTCAAAGTTGTTGCGCAACCGTCAACACGTGAGTATACACATAGTGCGAAAGAAGAGGAGGAACCTACTAGCCCACCTCCATCGAAGCAAAGGAAATTAATGAAAATGGTATGCCAAGCAAACCAGCATCCAAGGCCAAGCCATCCGGTCCCAAGGCCAAGAAGCCTGTAGCCTCTATGCCAAATAGGACTACTAGAGATATACCTGCAGCTGAGAAGAACAAGGGTTCTGCTTCAAGAGATGCTACTGCAGAGGATGAAGAAATTGTTGTGCTGAGGAAGCTGAGACCACATTTGCCAGAGCATAACATTGAACACCCTATAGCTGAAAATATGAAGGAGAGGTACGATCAATGGCTCGGGAAGTGGAGAGCACCTGATCCATATGCTATCAGGAGGAGTACTACAGTTGATGATCGCTTCCACACAATGGAGCAGTAAGATATCTATGAGAGTGTCTTGTTAGATAAGAGTCGTGCTGTCAGTGGTATGAGGTATGTAGATTGGAACTACATCAAGGAGCATGAAGACTACTTCCATCATGTGTAGGAGAGTTTGAGGGCTATGGACATTGAGAACTTTCTTGGCATAGAAATGACAGCATGGAACGATGCGATGATCATGAAATTCTACTCTACATCTAACTTTTATCCATATGGTAGAATTGTATGGATGATAGAAGATACGAGGAATCAATCCACAGTTGATGAGTGGGATACCATCTTAGGAGCCCCAGAGGTGCAGGATGGAGATCTGGACATTTATACTGAGTCCAAGATGAAACACAACTCCATAGACAACATGTCTAACCCACCACCCAAGGAGTACTTGAAGTCCCACAAGCTAGGATCAATGCACTTCTTGCAAGCACGATTACCCACCACCAACACAATTATAAGATACACCTTGATTCTCAAATCATGTGATGACAAGATGATCAAGGGGTACTCCATAAACAAGTTGCATCATGTAGACACTCACACCAAGATTAGGGTCATGGACTTGATTGTTGGTACAATCAGAAGGACAACTGCTGACCAAAAGAGGTCTTGTGGATACGCTCCCGATATTCAGATGTTGATCAACTCCAAGATTGGGAAGAGCACATATCTAATTGATTGTCAACACCAGCCACTCAAGCGGGAGATTGAAGATAATGTTGTGGTGATCAATCCAAGTTATCCCACTTCAGCTACTGCACATGCTGAGTAAGAGGTTGAGGCCCAAGCAGAGGTAGCCAGATCCACTAGTGCTCCATTGTTAAGGTCCAAAGGTGATGAAATGGGATTTCTTATCAGCACCACCGAAGCCATGGAGAAGAACATCAAAGATATTCTTTTTAATCAGAAGAGCCTGGAGAGGATTGTTGAAACAAAGTTTCATGAACTGACATCAAGGTGACTGAGCTGACTACTACACTCAACCAATTGAAGCAGGAGGTAGATACAGTGCCCACACCCAGCTCTAGTGATGATGATGACAGTCCTTCTCTCCAGACTTCCACTCACTTCAGAACTCAAGCTAGATCGGGTGTCGTGCCAATTCCAAAGATGAGACCATACTCATCTGCTCCATCGGGTCCTACACCTCAAGTGTCTACACCACCACCTGAGAGGACGTCAGCTAAAGCCTTCGCCGACGCTCTCTTGTGGACTCCTTCAACATCTACTGCACGAGATTGTGCCTAGAGTGACGCTTACCTCTATTCCTTTGAACTTTTTGGTAACTTATTCCGAAAGGGGGAGAAGTGTGTAGATCATAGGGCTTCAAGAGATAGTGTTGCCTTTTATTGCTTTACTTGTTTTGAAAACATTTGGTTTATCCTTTGGATGTCTTAAACCTGGTTGTGATTGATAATATGCTTTATGTTTGATGCTACTACTTCCTACCTTTGAGATATCTATGGGATGATCTTTCACTCATTATTGGTGTTATGTGCTTTATAATTCATTCATATCATTTAAGCGCACCACCAAGATGTATGTGACATGGAAGAGTGACCATGATCCTAATCGATTGTGCATTTGAATTCAAACACAAATTTAAACTGATGCACAAATTTAGGGGGTGTTCATGCTTATCACATACTTTTCAAAGAGATGATTCTATTCAGTGATTATATTTTATGTCGGAGCTTTGATCTATATGTTGTCATCAAAGACCAAAAAGGGGGAGATTGAAAGCACAACTTCTCCCGGGGTATTTTTGGTAATTAATAACAACATATATGTCATTGGACTAATGATTCTTTTTAGTATATTTCGGGAAAAGTTCAATGATGGATTGACTAATGAGTGTGAGGAGAAACCCTAGATGCAGGGCACATCTGTTGGCAACAAGCTTCAAGACTCTACATTTTACATTTTGTGAGAAATCTCACTGGAGTCCATAGGAAAGCCAATACAATTAAATGGGGATGAGTTGTCTATGATGTTATAGTTCCTCAAGTTCTTAGAGATTAGACACCAAAAATAATCATGAAATTTTCCCACAAATATTTTTTCCAAACCCTAAAGTCAAATTCCGTGTCACCAATATTTTCTAATCGGCCCTACCAAGTTTTACCCTAGACAGATTTGATGCCAATTTCTAACATCTCGGTACCACCAAGTTTGGTTTCGATATGACCAAAAAACAGTGAGCAACTCCCACTACTGGTTGAGAAATTTGTCGTGTGCCTTGCCTTTGCCGTGTGCTGAAGCATGGCAAAGAGGTGGCTGATGGCAAAGGTTATATTTGTCGTCAGCCACCTGTGTGCAGTCTGTTGGCAGACGACAAAGGACCCTAGGCGGACGGCAAAGGGTGGGCAGACGGCAAAGCCCCCCCCAACGGCCGAAACCCCATCCGCACCTGCCCCACCCCTTTGTCGTCTGCCACCCAGCCTTTGCAAACAGCAATGGGGATGTGGCCCTAACGGCTCGCCCTGCCCCCGCCCGCTCCCCTAACGGCTCGCCCTGCCCACCCCCTTTCTCTCTATCTCGCCGTACCCAAACCCCTCTCTCATCTTGCCCTGCCCACCCGCCGTCGCCGTAGCTTCTCATCCCCAGCCACCCGCGCCGCCGCCCCCCTCCCACCTCCTCCCTCCCGGCCGTCATCCAGCTCCACCTCCCTCGCGCCGGCGACCCCCTCCCCGTGTGCCCCCTGCCCAGCCACCAAAGTTGTCAGAATCGTGACTCAAGTCTTAGAATCTTAAAATCTTACGATCCAAACTAGCCCCTCCGATTCTACAATTTTTCTCATAGAATCTAAGTTTCTACGATCCTGATAGTCAAGATTATACGATTCATGATCCTAAAAACGGAGCTCCGATCCGATTCAGAATCATGATTCTGACAACCTTGCCAGCCACACCACCCTCCTGGCCGCCGCCCCCATCCCACCTCCCGCCCTGCCATCGCCCCAGCCCCACCTCCCTCCCGGTCGCCGCCCCAACCCCACCTCCCTCCAGGCCGCCGCCCCAGCCACACCTCCCCTCTGCCAGCGACCCCCCTCCCCGGGTGCCACCTCCCCTGCACTATCGACCCCCTCCCCGTGTGCCTGCTGCCCAGCATCGGCGACCCCCTCCCCGTGTGCCCCTGCCCAGCGTCGGCGACCCCCGCCCCGACACCTAGGCGCCCTCCTTCGTACCCTGCCACCCCAGCACCCCAGCGCCCTCCGGTGAGTGTTTTCCTTTTTTTGTTTTTGTTCCTGCTTTTTTCTTGTTTTTTGTTGTTTAATTCTTAGATTAGATTATGTATGTAGTTTAGTGCTAGGTTTAGTGTTAGATAAGATTAGGTTAGTGTTAGGTTTAGTGCAAGATTAGTTTAGTGCTAGGTTTAGTGCTAGGAAGAATAAGTAGAAGGAGGAAGAAGAAGATGAACGAGAAGAAAATGACCTATACTTACCTAATTATCCTCCAAAATGACATAATTAGCTTCAAAAAGGCATAATTAGCTAATTTAGCTCGAAGAATAGGACAAGAGGAGAAGAAAGAGGAAAATGAAAAGAAGGAAGAAGAAGAATAAGAAGAGAAGAAGAAGAGAAGAAGAAGAGAAGAAGAAGGAGAAGGAGAAGGAGGAAGAAGAAGGAGAAGAAGGAGAAGAAGGAGGAGAGAAGATTCTTCTCCTCCTTCTCCTTCTTTTCTTCTTCTTCTCCTCTTACTTCTCCTTCTCCTTCTCCTCCTCCTCCTCCTCCTGCTTCTTTTTATTCTCCTTCTTCTTCTCTTCTTGCTTCTTCTCTTTCTTCTTCTATGTAGCTTAGACTCATCCAACAAAGACATACTTAACTAATTATCCCCCAAAATGAGATAATTAGATTAGTTAGGTAAAAACATCATAAGAACCTTGGTTATCTCATTAAAATGACTAATTTAGCTGCAAAATTAAATAAAAATCTCAAAATGGCATAAGAACCTTGGTTAGCTCATGAATATTATATACTTAGCTTGGCTTCCACCTAAATGACATAATTAGCCAATTTAGCTCGAAAATGCCTTAATAATCATAGTTTGCTCCAAAATGACATATTTTACCCAAGTTAGCTCTAGCATGGCCTATACTTAGCTTGGCTTCCACCTAAATGACATAATTAGCTTAGCTAGCTCGAAAATGGCCTATTTAATAATAAAAAAAATGACCTATACTTACCTAATTATCCTCCAAAATGACATATTTAGCTACAAAAAGGCATAATTCGCAAATTTAGCTCGAAGAAGAGGACAAGAGGAGAAGAAAGAGGAAAATGAAATGAAGGAAGAAGAAGAAGAAGAGAAGAAGCAGAGAAGAAGAAGGAGAAGAAGAATGAAAATAAGGAGGAGAGAAGAAGAAGGAGGGCTCCTTCTCCTTCTTGTTTTCTTCTTATTCTCCTCTTCCTTCTCCTCCTCCTCCTCCTCCTCCTCCTTCTTTTTCTTCTCCTTCTTCTTCTCTTCTTGCTTCTTCTCTTTCTTCTTCTACGTAGCTTATTTTCCCCAACATAGACATACTTAGCTAATTATCCTCCAAAATGACATAATTAGCTTAGTTAGGTAAAAACATCATAAGAACCTTGGTTAGCTCATTAAAATTACTAATTTAGCTCCAAAATGACATACTAAGCTCAAAATGGCATAAGAACCTTGGTTAGCTCATGAATATTATATACTTAGCTTGTTTTCCTCTAAAATGACATAATTAGCCCATTTAGCTCCAAAAATACATACTTAGCTAACAATCAGCTATTAAATAGCCTAAAATTAGCTTAGCTAGATCCAAAATGCCTTAATAATCATAGTTGGCTCCAAAATGACATATTTTCCCAAGTTAGCTCTAGAATGGCCTATACTTAGCTTGGCTTCCACCTAAATGACATCATTATCTTAGTTACGTCGAAAATGGCCTATTTAATAAAAAATGACCTATACTTACCTAATTATCCTCCAAAATGACATAATTAGCTCCAAAAAGGCATAATTAGGTAATTTAGCTCGAAGAGGAGGACAAGAGGAGAATAAAGAGGAAAAATGAAAAGAAGGACGAAGAAGAAGAAGAGAAGAAGAAGAGAAGAAGAAGAGAAGAAGATGGAGAAGGAGGAAGAAGAAGGAGAAGAAGGAGGAGAGAAGCTCCTTCTCCTTCTTATCCTCCTTCTTCTCCTTCTTCTTCTCCTTCTTCCTTTCTTCCTTCCTTCTCCTTCTCCTTCTCCTCCTCCTCCTCCTTCTTCTTCTTCTTCTTTTTCTTCTCCGTCTTCTTCTCTTCTTGCTTCTTCTCTTCTTGCTTCTTCTCTTCTTGCTTCTTCTCTTTCTTCTTCTACGTAGCTTATTTTCCCCCAACAAAGACATACTTAGCTAATTATCCTCCAAAATGACATAATTAGCTTAGTTAGGTAAAAACATCATAAGAACCTTGGTTAGCTCATTAAAATGACTAATTTAGCTCTAAAATGACATAATAAGCTCAAAATGGCTTAATAATTATAGTTGGCTACAAAATGACATATTTTATCCAAGTTAGCTCTAGAATGGCCTATACTTAGCTAAGTTCTCTCCTAAATAAAACTATAAGGCTATGTAGCTCCAGGATGACCTATTCCACCTAACGTAGCTATTAAATGGCCTATACTTAGCTAAGTTCTCTCCGAAATAACCTATACTTCTCTTCTTCATCTAGTCTTCTTCTTCTAACTTTCTTATTTGCCATTTTGCAGATTACATTCACTTCATGGGAAGCTTGGATTATATTGATGGAATGCTTGAATATGGTTTCTTCTACCATGGCTTCACGGAAGCTTGGATTGAAACTATTGTAGTATATGGATATATATGAAACTTTGTATGCATGGATGAAACTGTTGTAATATATGGTTTGGTACGGATGCAACTTGCATAATATTTATGTGTTATGGATGAAAGTTATATTAATATGGTTATGAGTACGGAAACAAAATTATTTCTGTCAAATATATATATATATATATATATATATATATATATATATATATCCTGATTATTGTGAAAATTTCTGGATATAATAGAAAATAAAATATATAGGGGCCATTTTGAGCCTTTGTCGTCCGCCCACCGACGGCAAAGGCTCCACAGCCTGGGCTGAAACACGCTGGGAGTGCCCCCTTTGCCGTCGGCCTCAAACATGGCTGGCGGCAAAGGGGGGAGGGGCTGACGACAAAGGTGGAGGGAGAGAGGGGCTGGGTGCCCCCCTTTGCCGTCGGCCTCAAACATGGCTGACGGCATAGAGGGGAGAGCAGACGGCAAAGGGGGGAGGGCAGACGGCAAAGAACAGGTGGGCCCAGCAGGCTGCCGTTAGCACTTAATGGGAGCGTTTGCAGATCTGCCATCCCATTTTATTTGCCGTCTGCCCCCCATGGCAAAGATTCTTTGTCGTCCGCCTTCTAAAAGCATACGGCAAATAACCTCTTCACCGGATTTTTTTTTGCCGTCTAGTTTGCCGTCAGCTGAGGGACGACAAAGCCTTTGTCGTCCGGGGTTCCCCCTTTGCCGTCAGCCATGGCGGGCGGCAAAGTCTCAGATTCCTGTAGTGTCCCTCGATAGACATTTTCGAAAATCAGAATATCCGAGATTTGGAAATCGGTGCCATCGAGTCTAGTAAATGCCTTGGCTAGTTAAAATCGAACCCTCCGAGATTTCTATATCGGTCTCACCGAAAAGACTAAAGTTGCCACATTTTGCACTAGTTGGTGCAACAAAGTTTTTACTTCGGTTTCACTGAGCTGGGCAATAATGTTGTAAAGGTTGGATTTTTGGAGATTCCTAAACATACCCCTCCACCTGCCTCTCAATCATAGAGGAACGGGTGAGAACGAACCAACGCTTGCCCCATCCATTTTCTGAGAGAGAGCCGCCTACTCATGTGCTGAGATCAAGATATTCCAACCCTACCATATGAATCTTGATTTCTAGCTCCCCAAGTTGCTTTCCACCCAATCAATCTCTTCTACCTAAGACAAATCTTCTTGAGAGTGATTGAGTGTTGAGGAGACTATCTTTTGAAGCACAAGAGCAAGGAGTTCATTATACTACCACATCTATTACCTTTTGGAGAGTGGTGTCTCCTAGATTTGTTAGGTGTCGCTTGGGAGCTTCGACTTTGTGTAGAGTCGAACCAAGAAGTTTCTATTGGCAAGGAGATAGCCTACTTCATGAAGATCTATCCCGAGTGAGGCTAGTCCTTCGTGTACGTAAGCCGTGGTGGAATAGACAAGGTTGCTTCTCCGTGGACCCTTTGTGGGTTGAGCCCTCCGTGGATGCTTGCAGCCATTACCCTCCGTGGGTTGAACTATCCATCAACTTCGACGTATGATAGCACCACTAATCGGAACCGCACCAAAAATATCACTATCAATCTTTGCGTTTAATCTTACTATCCCTACCCTCTATTAACATGTGCATGTCTTTACTTTCGGCTGCTATACTCTTAGACTTGCATGTGTAGGGTGTGCTTGACTTTCTACAATTGCTAAAACTTTCCCACAACTAAAATTGGGAAACGGATAAGTTTAATTTGGTCAAGGATTCTAATCACCCCCTCGAAACATACTTCGGATCCTACACACCCCTCTCTCGTGCGCATGCATAAGAGTGAGCGGAGCTACACATTCATCAAGAAGGAGTCCAAGCTCAAGAGTATGAATACACCATCCGTGAGGGAAGCTTGGAAGTGGAGATGAAAGAAGACAGAGCTGCAGAAGTCTATAGCGGACATACGATCGGAAACCATCGAACGCCCGACAATCTTCAACGGCTGGACGACCGACACCCATCCTGATGTCCGACAACTTCCAGCGCCCAAATGACCGACAACTACCGGAAATCTGATGCCATCCGACCAAAGCCAAATCATCGGAAGTATGTACACCACCGGACATTAGTTCCCTCAAGAGCCACCGGACGTGAGGATCCGTGTGTGTGCAGCCGCGGCCTTTGGCCTTGTATCCCTCTCTCACTTACCCCTTCATGGATAAGACTATATATACTCTTCCTCCACCCCCTCTCCGGGGATAGAAATGGTTTATCTCATAGATTAGTTGAACATTTCTCCTTCCACTACCTCTCCCATTGAGATGAGACCTCCATGTGAGAAGATCCCCTAGTGGATGTCAAGGCCCCTTTCAAGGGAAGATCCCTAGTGGGTTAAGGGTTGCATCTCTCTTTGGGATTTCGGATAAACTCAACCGTGTATCCTCTTTACCTTTGTTGTTCATGTACCTTTGTGGATCTTGTGTGTGGTGATTCTAGTGAATGTGTGATTGGACTTTTTCTTGAGTGTTTCCTCTTGTGATTTCTCCTGCTTCTTCCTCGTGTTCTTCGTGTTCTTGAGGTTTTCCTGTCCAATTCATGAAAGATCGACACCTAGGGGTTCCACCCCGTATCACTCTAGCATTCAAAATGATGTCATCTTCTATGTAGGTCTTCATTCTCTTTTTTCGTGGGGACATTTCTCATAAAAAGATCATTAGCGGGTAAGTCGAATCTAAAATCCCCCTCGAGGACATTTATCATAACTTTTTTATTCCTTAGTAAAGGTCTACCGAGAATTATAGGAGTAATAGGATCTTCAAGCATATCAACTATCACAAGATCAATCATGGAAGTCCAATCATTTATTCGAAATATAATTCCATGCTTAATGCCTACCTCAGTGAAAGTATAATTAGCCATATTCAAAATAATCTCAGTAGTACCATAAAGTCATATATAGAGACTATCATAAAGATATTTAGAATAGTGGAAACACCAGCCCCAACATCACATAAAGGATTGAATTTATGTAAACAAATCTCAATCTCTATAGTAAGGTCAAAAGGATCTTCTTGTTTAGTAGATAACTTACTGTAAAAAAATTGATTATCCAACTCATGTACCACTACAGGAATCAGCTTCTTTGTCGTCTGCCATCACAGACGGCAAATACTAAATCCCGGATGGCAAAGAGAATACCACAGACGGCAAAGAATCTCACGGCCGGCAAAATTTCTGCGTCAGCCTACGATGGCATAGGACCTTCTTTGCCGTTTGTCACCCCAAAGCGGATGGCAAAGCTCTTTGCCGTCAGCTTTCCATAGGAGCAGTCGGCAAAGTGCTCGAGACGGCAGCCGACAGGCGTTGCCTCCGTTAGGGGTTAACGGAGGCTTTGCCGTCTGCCTCCCCCTTATTCTTTGCCATCTACCTCCCCCTTATTCTTTGCCGTCTGCCTCCCCCTTATTCTTTGTCGTCTGCCTCCCCCTTATTCTTTGCCGTCTGCCTCCTCCTCCTCCCCCCCCCTCCACTCTTTGTCGTCTGCCTCCTCCTCCCCCTCCTTTGTGCCCTCTTCTTTGTCGTCTGCCCACCCTGGAGGCAGACGGCAAAGAGCCTATATAGACACCCGAGGATGCACAGCTGGGTGCCATGTGGCAACTTTGCCATCTGCCAGCTGATGGCACAGGTCTTTGCCATCAGCAGGCAGACGGCAAAGAGCCCATATAGTACCTGTTTTTTTGTTTTATATTATTTCACAACACATATATATATATATTTGATAGCATATTTATATAATTCACCACACATATATGATATATAGTTCACCACACATATACTTACCAACACATCTATATAATTCACCACACATATATGATATACATATAAATCAATGTACATCCCCATATATCAAAAGAATCAACATACAAAGTATTGCACTGTTTATCCATATATACATATACATATAGTTAGACATTGTTCATCAACTCAAATGAAAACTAGATGATATACATATAAAGTTTATCCATCGACATTGTTCAACTCCATGAGTACCAGCTTCCATGCATGTAGTATATCCAATCTGCAAAAATGTGAATAAGAAAGTTAGAAGAAGAACAAAATATGATGTTTTTGAGCTAATTATGTCATTTTTAGCGGAAAACAAGCTAAGAATATAATATTCATGAGCTAACCAAGTTTCTTATACCATTTTTAGCTTATTATCGCATTGTGGAGCTAAATGGGTTAATTATGTCATTGTTGGGGAAATTAAAGCAAGGATAATATGAAAGAGGAGAAGAAAGAGGAGGAGGAGGAGAAGAAGAAGAAATCAAGAAGAATGAGGAGAAGGAGGAGGAGGAGGAGGAAAAGGACTAGAAGGTCCTTGGCCTTCTCCTCCTCCTCCTCCTCCTTCTCCTTCTTCTCTTCTTCTTCTTCTTTCTTTCTTTCTTTTCATTTTTCCAATTTATTATCCTCTTCTCCTCTTGTTGGAGCTAAATTACCTAATTATGTCTTTTTGGATCTATATCGGCTAATTATCCCATTTTAGAGGAAAACAAGCTAAGAATATAATATTCATGAGCTAACCAAGGTTCTTATGCCATTTTGAGCTTATTATGGCATTTTGGAGCTAAATGGGCTAATTATGTCATTGTTGGGGAAATAAAATCAAGGATAATATGCAAGAGGAGAATAAAGACGAGGAGGAGGAGAAGAAGAAGAAATCAAGAAGAAGGAGGAGAAGGAGGAGAAGGAGGAGGAGGAGAAGGACTAGAAGGTCCTTGGCCTTCTCCTCCTCCTCCTCCTTCTCCTTCTTCTCTTCTTCTTCTTCTTCTTCTTTCTTTTCATTTTTCCTATTTCTTCTCCTCTTCTCCTCTTGTTGGAGCTAAATGACCTAATTATGTCTTTTTGGAGCTAAATGGGTTAATTATCCCATTTTAGAGGAAAACAAGCTAAGTATATAATATTCATGAGCTAACCAAGATTCTTATGCCATTTTGAGCTTATTATAGTATTTTGGAGCTAAATGGGCTAATTATGTCATTGTTGGGGAAATTAAAGCAAGGATAATATGAAAGAGGAGAAGAAAGAGGAGGAGGAGGAGAAGAAGAAGAAGAAATCAAGAAGAAGGAGGAGAAGGAGGAGGAGGAGAAGGACTGGAAGGTCCTTGGCCTTCTCCTTCTCCTCATCCTCCTTCTCCTTCTTCTCTTCTTCTTCTTATTCTTCTTCTTCTTCTTTCTTTCTTTTCATTTTTCCTATTTCTTCTCCTATTATCCTCTTGTTGGAGGTAAATTACCTAATTATTATTTTTTGAGCTAAGTGGGCTAATTATCCCATTTTAGAGGAAAACAAGCTAAGTATATAATATTCATGAGCTAACCAAGGTTCTTATGCCATTTTGAGCTTATTATGGCATTTTGGATCTAAATGGGCTAATTATGTCATTGTTGGGGAAATTAAAGCAAGGATAATATGAAAGATGAGAAGAAAGAGGAGGAGGAGGAGAAGAAGAAGAAATCAAGAAGAATAGGAGAATGAGGAGAAGGAGGAGGAGTATAAGGACTAGAAGGTCCTTGGCCTTCTCCTTCTTCTCTTATTCTTCTTCTTCTTCTTCTTTCTTTTCATTTTTCCTATTTCTTCTCCTCTTCTCCTTTTGTCGGAGCTAAATTACCTAATTATGTCTTTTTGGAGCTAAATGGGCTAATTATCCCATTTTAGAGGAAAACAAGCTAAGTATATAATATTCATGAGCTAACCAAGGATCTTATGCCATTTTGAGGTTATTATGGCATTTTGGAGCTAAATGGGCTAATTATGTCATTTTTGGGGAAATTAAAGCAAGGATAATATGAAAGAGGAGGAGGAGAAGAAGAAGAAATCAAGAACAAGGAGGAGAAGGAGGAGGAGGAGAAGGACTAGAAGGTCCTTGGCCTTCTCCTCCTTCTCCTCCTCCTCCTCCTCCTCCACCACCTTCTCCTTCTTCTCTTCTTCTTCTTCTTCTTTCTTTTCATTTTTCCTATTTCTTCTCCTTTTATTGGAGATAAATTACCTAATTATGTCTTTGTGGAGCTAAATGGGCTAATTATCCCATTTTAGAGTAAAACAAGCTAAGTATATAATATTCATGAGCTAACTAAGGTTCTCATGCCATTTTGAGGTTATTATGGCATTTTGGAGCTAAATGGGCTAATTATGTCATTTTTGGGGAAATTAAAGCAAGGATAATATGAAAGAGGAGAAGAAAGAGGAGGAGGAGGAGGAGGAGAAGAAATCAAGAAGAAGGAGGAGAAGGAGGAGAAGGACTAGAAGGTCCTTGGAATTCTCCTCCTTCTCCTTCTCCTCCTCCTCCTCCTCCTCCTCCTCCTTCTCCTTCTTCTCTTCTTCTTCTTCTTCTTTCTTTTCATTTTTCCTATTTATTTTCCTTTTATTGGATCTAAATTACCTAATTATGTCTTTCTGGAGCTAAATGGGCTAATTATCCCATTTTAGAGGAAAACAAGCTAAGTATATAATATTCATGAGCTAACCAAGGTTCTTATGCCATTTTCAGGTTATTATGGCATTTTGGAGCTAACTGGGCTAATTATGTCATTGTTGGGAAATTAAATCAAGGATAATATGAAAGAGGAGAAGAAAGAGGAGGAGGAGGAGAATAAGAAATCAAGAAGGAGGAGGAGAAGGAGGAGAAGGAGGAGGAGGATAAGGACTAGAAGGTCCTTGGCCTTCTCCTCCTCCTTCTCCTCATCCTCCTCCTCCTTCTCCTTCTTCTCTTTTTCTTCTTCTTCTTTTCATTTTTCCTATTTCTTCTCCTATTGTTGGAGCTAAATTACCTAATTATGTCTTTTTGGAGCTAAATGGGCGAATTATCCCATTTTAGAGGAAAACAAGCTAAGTATATAATATTCATGAGCTAACCAAGGTTCTGATGCCATTTTGAGGTTATTATGGCATTTTGGAGCTAAATGGGCTAATTATGTCATTTTTGGGGAAATTAATACAAGGATAATATGAAAGAGGAGAAGAAAGAGGAGGAGGAGGAGAAGAAGAAGAAATCAAGAATAAGGAGGAGAAGGAGGAGAAGGAGGAGGAGGAGAAGGACTAGAAGGTCCTTGGCCTTCTCCTCCTTCTCCTTCTCCTCCTCCTCCTCCTCCTTCTCCTTCTTATCTTCTTCTTCTTCTTTCTTTCATTTCATTTTTCCTATTTCTTGTCCTTTTGTTGGAGCTAAATTACCTAATTATGTATTTTTGGAGCTAAATGGGCTAATTATCCCATTTTAGAGGAAAACAAGCTAAGTATATAATATTCATGAGCTAACCAAGGTTCTTATGCCATTTTGAGGTTATTATGGCATTTTGGAGCTAAGTGGGCTAATTATGTCATTGTTGGGGAAATTAAAGCAAGGATAATATGAAACAGGAGAAGAAAGAGGAGGAGGAGGAGAAGAAGAAGAAATCAAGAAGAAGGAGGAGAAGCAGGAGGAGAAGGACTAGAAGGTCCTTGGCCTTCTCCTCCTTCTCCTCCTCCTCCTCCTCCTCCTCCTTCTCCTTCTTCTCTTCTTCTTGTTCTTCTTTCTTTTCATTTTTCCTATTTCTTCTCCTTTTGTTGGAGCTAAATTACCTAATTATGTCTT
Source organism: Hordeum vulgare subsp. vulgare (assembly GCF_904849725.1). Lineage (NCBI taxonomy): Eukaryota > Viridiplantae > Streptophyta > Magnoliopsida > Poales > Poaceae > Hordeum > Hordeum vulgare. The sequence goes on along the minus strand of NC_058524.1, from coordinate 495,174,508 downwards.
TTTGGAGCTAAATGGGCTAATTATCCCATTTTAGAGGAAAACAAGGTAAGTATATAATATTCATGAGCTAACAAGGTTCTTATGCCATTTTGAGGTTATTACGGCATTTTGGAGCTAAATGGGCTAATTATGTCATTGTTGGGGAAATTAAAGCAAGGATAATATGAAAGAGGAGAATAAAGAGGAGGAGGAGGAGAAGAAGAAGAAATCAAGAAGAAGGAGGAGAAGGAGGAGAAGGAGGAGGAGGAGAAGGACTAGAAGGTCCTTGGCCTTCTCCTCCTTCTCCTTCTCCTCCTCCTCCTCCTCCTCCTCCTTCTCCTTCTTCTCTTCTTCTTCTTCTTCTTCTTTCTTTTCATTTTTCCTATTTCTTCTCCTTTTGTTGGAGTTAAATTAACTAATTATGTCTTTTTGGAGCTAAATGGGCTAATTATCCCATTTTATAGGAAAACAAGCTAAGTATATAATAGTCATGATCTAACAAAGGTTCTTATGCCATTTTGAGGCTATTATGGCATTTTGGAGCTAAATGGGCTAATTATGTCATTGTTGGGGAAACTAAAGCAAGGATAATATGAAAGAGTAGAAGAAAGAGGAGGAGGAGAAGAAGAAGAAGAAATCAAGAAGAAGGAGGAGAAGGAGGGGAAGGAGGAGGAGGAGAAGGACTAGAAGGTCCTTGGCCTTCTCCTCCTTCTCCTCCTCCTCCTCCTCCTCCTTCTCCTTCTTCTCTTCTTCTTCTTCTTTCTTTCTTTTCATTTTTCCTATTTCTTCTCCTCTTCTTGGAGCTAAATTAGCTAACTATGTCTTTTTGGAGCTAAATGGGCTAATTATCTCATTTTAGAGGAAAACATGCTAAGTATATAATATTAATGAGCTAACAAAGGTTCTTATGCCATTTTGAGGTTATTATGGCATTTTGGAGCTAAATGGGATAATTATGTGTTTTTTGGGAAATTAAAGCAAGGATAATATGAAAGAGGAGAACAAACAGGAGGAGGAGGAGAAGAAGAAGAAATCAAGAAGGAGGAGAAGGAGGAGAAGGAGGAGGAGTAGAAGGACTAGAAGGTCCTTGGCCTTCTCCTCCTCCTCCTCCTTCTCCTCCTCCTCCTTCTCCTTCTTCTCTTCTTCTTCTTCTTCTTCTTCTTTCTTTTCATTTTTCCTATTTCTTCTGCTCTTCTCCTCTTCTCCTCTTCTTGGAGCTAAATTAGCTAACTATGTCTTTTTGGAGCTAAATGGGCTAATAGTCTCATTTTAGAGGAAAACAAGCTAAGTATATAATACTAATGAGCTAACCAAGGTTCTTATTCCATTTTGAGGTTATCATGGCATTTTGGAGCTAAATGGGCTAATTATGTCTTTTTGGAGCTAAATGGGCTAACTATGTCATTGTTGGGGAAATTAAGGCAAGGAGAATATGAAAGAGGAGAAGAGAAACATACCGTAGTGGTCATCAAGGAGGAGAAACACCTAGAGAAGGGTCGTGCGATGCCGCTCGGGAGTTATTCTGCAGAATAGATATTTTGCAATGTCTGAGTTAGCATAATGAAACTCAATTATTAATACTAGTTTATAATGAAACTCACCGTGCCAATCGAAGAGAAGACGGGCATCGGCGGAGGGACTTGACCGCTCTTCTCACACAGACCCTGAAGAGTGGGTCGTATTAGTTAGTAATGAAACAGACATTACACACATGATTTGGCTAATGTGAAAAAAACTTACCACAAAAAGCTCGTACAGGGCCCGTTGACCCGCCTCATTCCGGGACCTCTCCTCCTCAATCAATCGTGTCGTGGCCTGGTCCCTCTCATCAAGAGCAACCTGACTTGCCAATCTCTCTTTCTCAAGAGGAGCCTCAAGAGCAGCATGGCTTGCCAATCTCTCTTTCTCAAGTGTAGCCTGGTTTGCCAATCTCTCTTTCTGAAGAGCAGCCTGAAACACCATTCCTCATTACCACAGTAATGATCTATGGTGACACACATAATGAAATGGATGAAATTGTTCTTAGTCCGTACAACTAACCTCGATGGCAAGTTCGACCGGCCGTGGACGATGCATTATCTCAGGACAGCTGCTCGACTGGCGCGCCTTGATCTTCGGAAGAGTGAGTGGACAATGTATTATCCCATCTCCAATGGCTATCGAGCCATGGGGCCTCCCGCCACAAGATATCATCACCAGCTCTGGATCCAAAGGTTCTTGGCTAGGGTTAAAGTCATCCCCTTTCGTAGCCTTCCCCGCATCTGTGTATGCCACGAGCTTCTGGTGGGATGATATGTTGGTGAATTTATTGGGATCATCGAGGTCAGACTCAGAGAATGCCTTAAAGGTCGTACAAGTGTGGCATCTCCGTCTTATTGTGATGCGCCTAAAAGAGAGGAACAAAATATTAGCATCAAGAATGAATTGCATGAATCATGAAGCAAATCACATACCCAGTTTCATCCAAACTGAAGTAAGTTGGCGCTGCCTTGATGGTGTGGCACACCAACCATTTGGCTACGCCGATCCTTCGCATTCTCGTGGACGGCTCGCCAGCTGCCTGTGCACCACTCATCAACCAACGCCTCCCAACAATCCATCTTCTCCGCACACCATCTCGGGGGCACCTGTAAGTTATTAGAAAGAATTTTCAGTGCTACGCCTATGAATGAAATCAAGAAAACTATGTAGAAGGACTTAAGAATAGGTAATTACCTTCATGTATTTCTCCTTCTTCAGAAACTTTTCGCGGCAATCCTTCTTCTGCTTCTTAATACCACGCGTGGCGTAGTAATCTCGAATAGCATGCGGCTGAGCCTCGTGGCGCAAGCTCTGTAGTAACCGCCTACACTCAGCCTCGAGAACCATGGCCGCCTCCTCCTCATATCCATCCTCACACCTATAGAAGGTCTGCAATCAAACGTGAAAACACCGATTAGTACAATAATTAGCTATATTGTTAATTTTAGATTCTGTAAAAGGATAATTTACCCAAAAGCTCTTGATCACCATCTCGGCCCTCGTGTGGCACAAGACACCATCTATAATCTCCTCCGATGGGGCCTGCGCAGCCTGGTAGTGCTCCCAGGAAAATCCTAGTGTAGGAACCTGACCCTCACCAGGCAACGTGACAAACCCGAGGAAATTTGTCCGGCAAAGCACACCAAGGACGGAGTTTGGCCTGCGGACTCCAAGAGGGTGTACCCATCCCCTGCAGTATGATAAGGTCAACGCATTAGATATTTGAACAAACTTGAAGGCAAAAGCTAAAAAAAGAGTAAATGTACTTACCTATCTCCTTCAGGTTTAATCACCGGCCTCTGCTTGCGGGTAGCCAGCACGACTGGGAGACGTGTACTACCAGGCTTGTACACGGTGGCCCCGTCCACCTGCACATCGCCCTCACTATCCGTAAGCTCATCCCCGCCCCCTGAGCCACCCGGACCCTCGGTCCAATCTGGCAACTCGGTACGATCCGGCCAGGTCTCCCATCCGGGCCTCTCCACGTCGGGTGAAGCCTCCGGAACCGTAGTATCCTCCGGCTGCTCTTGGGCCGAATGCACCTTGACCCGAGGCTACTCCTGGACCGGAGTCTCATGGGACGAATGCCCGTCAACAACAGGCTCCTGGAACGGAGTCCCCGTAGCCTCCTCCGCAAATGGGTCGACCATAGTAGTCCTATGCTCGGGTGAATGAGCTGGTGGTGGTGGCAAGGACGACTCAACAGTCCTCCTTGATCTTCCGCGGACACCACCTCTCCCTGTACCCTTCCCCTTCTTCCCTACCCGACCAGCACCTCTCCCAGTGGGCAATGCTGCTGACGAAGAAGAACCCACGGGTGGTGTCGATAGACTGTCTGCCAAGGCTCTACGGAGAGATAGGGGTGGAAGGGAAGTACCACCCCTCGTGCAGGGCGCCTGGGAAGAACCCGTCGAGCGATCTGGACCAGCGCCCACCATCTTTCCACACCTGGTGACCTGCCATGATAAAGATTAAAAGAAATTAGTACAACATAAAAAAATTGAATAACTGACATGAATAATAATATGTACATGAATAATAAAGATTAAAATATATATAACTTAAGTTGTGAATCTTACAAACTAATAATCATCATCAATAAATGCATCATCGTCATCACTGTCACGCATGTCTTCATGAATGACGTGCTCGTCGGGTTCAACGGCGTGAAGTTGTGAAAGGCCTTCCTTTAATCGTTGAAGCATTGACAGGTCATCCGCATCAGTAACCTCTACAAGTTCCAGGTCTTCTGGTTCCGGCTCAGGGCTGGAGTCGGATTCATTGTCGCTGTCTACTTCCATGTTCTTGGGTGAAGCACGGCGGTTCTTGAAACGTTTCTTGGAAGAATTCTCCATCATATGTGTCTGGGTTAATGTGAGGTTCATAATCATGTTCATTTGGGAGAGGTGGTCTGACATGTGGCGGCACTTCATAAACAACATACCAACCTTCCACATTCTTATCCGTTTGGCATGCCCACGGTAGATAGAAAACTTGGGTCGCATATTGAGCCATAATATAGACATCGGGAACATCTAAATGGGTGTTTGGATTGATTTCGACAAGTCCTATATGTTCATGAGTCCTTCTAGTCTTTTTCGGCTGGAACCAATAACATTTGAAGACTACGACGTTCGGTGGGTTTACACCATAGAATTGAAGTTCATAAATTGCTTCAACTCTTCCATAATACTCGATAACACCTTCGCCGATAGCAGAGACACCACAATTTGTAGATTTCCGGTCGGGCATAGATAGCTCTTTGCCAAAGGTACGAAAGAGATACCCGTTGATGTTGTATTTCTCAAATGGACGGACCTTATAGTCAAAACCATTAGCGACTTGTCTCAATTCGACATCCATAGACTCTGAATTAGCCTACAAGTTTAATACGAAACGGTTGTTGCATTAGCCGCAAGTTAGACCAAGAATGAAATGGTCCAGTATTGATAATTACCGTTTGTTTGAACCAAGAGATGAAAGCGGGATAGCCGCCTCCTGTCTTTGACAGAAGCTCATACTCTTCGACGGAATCATTTTCGATCACCACTCCATCCGAGAATTTGGCGACGTAACGGTTGTTTGAAATATCCGAGAATTAGAGCAGTTCAAATGAATTAGAAGTTACGGGAAAATGTGCCGAGAACTCACTCGATGTACGGCCGCACTTCTGTTAGGTTGTTGAAGATATACAACGAAATGTTCCGCCATTCTTCGACATCCAACGTTATTGGTTTCGAAGCACCGGCTGGTGCGAGCTTCCCTTTGAATAGGCTGAGGTTGGGCCCACCTTTTTTAGGGTCTGCATCATTGTGCCGAGGCTTCGGATTATGCAAATGATGATTTTTGGCTTCGTAGTGTGCTGTCACAAAGTTTGCCACCTCCTCAGTAATGAATGCCTCAGCCATCGATGCTTCAATTCTACGCTTATTTTTACATTTAGCTCGAAGGGTCTTCTGCATCCTCTCAGTTGCATATCACCAACGATCTTGCATGGGCCCACCCAATCTTGCCTCGGTCGGTAGATGTAAAATCAAATGCTGCATTGGATTAAAGAAGCCCAGTGGAAAGATCTTCTCTAACTTGCACAACAACTCCGGTGCAAACTCATCCATGTCTTCTACCACGCCAGGCGACAATTCTTTCGCACAAAGAACACGGAAGAAATAGCTCAGCTCCGCCAGTTCTAGCCATTCATCCTCAAGAATAAAGCCACGTAACATCACCGGCATTACCCGCTCTAGCCATATGTACCAATCATTACTCTTGAGACCAAAGATTTTTAATTTTTCAAGACTCGCTCCCCTCTTTAGATTTGCTGGATACCCATCGGGGAACATCAAGTGCATTTTGACCCACAAGATAATTTCCCTCATAGCTGGCCTTCCAAGATCGAACCAGGCCTTTGGCTTCGACCACTTCTGCTTTCCTTTGCCTTCTCGCATGTTTTGTAATGGTCTATGACATAGTGTCTCTTGATCGACTCTAGCCTTAATATTATCCTTTGTCTTCCCATCTATGTCAAACAATGTACCAAAAATAGCCTCTCCGATATTCTTTTCAGTGTGCATCATGTCGATATTGTGTGGAAGAAGGAGGTCTTTGAAGTAAGGCAGATCGGAGAAGCATGGCTTGTGAGTCCAGGCGTGCTTTGAATTATACCCCTTGAAATACCCTGGACACTCTGGATCAGGCTTGAGGGCGTTTAACTGATCCAGGATCTGTTGGCCTATGAACGCAGGTGGTGCCAAGTTTTTGATAACTTTACCTTTGGTAAAGTTCTTCTTGTCTTTTTTGAACTGATGGTCAGGATCCAGGAACTGTCTATTCAAGTCAAAGCAAGAATACTTCCGACCCTCCTGCAACCAATGAAAATGAAGAGCTGCAATGCATTGGGGGCACGGGAACCTTCCATGCACACATCATCGAGAGAATAGCGCATACACTGGCAAGTCATGCATAGAGTACATGTACCACACATGCATTTTGAAGTTTTCTTTTCTAGAGGCATCGTATGTCTTGACCCCATTATCCCAAGCTTCTTCCAATTCATCCTTAAGCGGTTGCAGGTACACATTCATATTCTTCCCCGAATAATTGGGCCCTGGAATTATCAACGTCAGAAATATGTTCTTTCTTTGCATAATCTTCCCGGGGGGGAGATTGAGTGGAATGACAAATACAGGCCAACAACTGTATTGGGTTGTCGTCATGTCGAAGGGACTAAAACCATCCGTGGAGGCGCAGACTCAAGGATTCCTTGGATCTGCCGCTTTATCCTGATGCAATCCATTGAAATGTTTCCACGCTTCCCCATCCGATATGTGTACTATCATCTTAATCCCATCCGCATCTAGTTCGGTTCTTTTGCCCAATTTGTGCCATGTCATCTGTCTGGCTGTCTCTTCGACCATGAAAAGACGTTGAAGTCTTGGTACGATTGGCATATACCGAAGAACACTAACTGCGATTTTGGTCTGCCTCTTCTCACCCATACCGTTGCCTACCACAAGATACCTGCAAGACTCACAATTGGGACAATAGTCCAAGTGTGCATACTCCTTCCTAAATAAGACACATCCTTTCTCACATGCATCTATCTTCTCATAGGGCATCTTAAGTACACGAAGTATTTTGTCCGACTGGTACAGGTTTGCAGGCATGACATGGCCTTTGGGTAGGAAGCGTCCAAATAGTGTCATCATCGCGTCGTAGCATTCTCTTCCCAAGTTGAACTGAGCCTTCAGAGCCATTACTTGTGCAATTGCATCCAGCTGATAGAGCTCAGTATGCTCATGGAGAGGACGTTTTGAAGACTCCAACATTTCGTAAAAGGCCTTTGCAGATTCCTCCATCCCATCTTCCGAATACCGAGCATCATCAAAGTCTTGCACCATGTCTTCGATCCCGGTACCATGCTCGTCCATGCGACGACGGACCACCTCAGCTCTTGTGCGTTGTATAGACTCACCATGAAATGTCCACACCGTATAATTAGGCTTAAAACCCCTCCTCTCCAGGTGTTTAATCATTACAGCCTCTGTCGTCTTTTTATAGTTGTCGCATCCAGGACACGGGCAATAGTTTCTTTCCTGGCCATTTGCGAATGCGGCTTTCACAAATTCCTTTGTTTTTACAAACCATTCTATCGTCATCTCTTTCTGACTAGGGTGACCGGTATACATCCACGCACGATCACTCATCTTGCGTAGCTACTAAAAACAGAAGAAATATATTTATATATAATTTAGCATTTATATTCATTGGTTAATCAGGTTCGCCATTTTTATTACGTCCATGCAACCTACACGCTAATAGGTAAAGATAGGTCCTAATCCCACCCGAGTATGTGTAGATTGGGTTTGTTTTCCCATGCTCTGCTCTGGATCTAACGCAAAATTTCGGCAGCACCTCCCCGCTGTTCTCCTGATACACGTCTCCGCAATAAAAAGAGAGGATGTGCATCCGGAGAACAACAGGGAGGCACTGACGAAATTCCACATCGGATCCAGAGCACAGCATACGGGAAAACGAACCCAATCTACACATACTCGGGCTGTCCATGGATAATGTTGGTCAATTCGAAAGGATGGCGGTTATAAATATGCAAAGACATGCATATTTATAGATGTCGCCCTTTCGAACGGGAGACGCATACTGGTCACGCATACTGATAAATTAATTGAATTACCTAAATCTAGAAAGTTTCATCCGGAAATCGAGCCACGGTAAATGAAGGGGCGTGGAGGAGATGAAATTTGTACTGACCCACGAATGCAGGGGCGGAGCTCGTACAACGCACGGGCAGGTCTTCGCACACCAAACCTCACAGCGACGAGACAACTATCACATGTAAATCCACCCGATCAACACAAATATTCTAATTATGTCTAATTATGTCATTTTTTAGGAAAACAAGCTAAGAATATAATATTCATGAGCTAACCAAGGTTTTTAGCTTATTATGTCATTTTGGAGGATAATTAGCTAAACAAGCTAAAAAATAAGAAGGAGGAGAGAAGAAGGAGAAGAAGGAGGGCTCCTTCTCCTCCTCCTCCTTCTCCTTCTTCTTCTCTTCTTCTTCTTTTCATTTTTCCTCTTTCTTCTCCTCTTCTCCTCTTCTTCTTCTTCTTCTTCTCCTCCTCCTCCTCCTCCTCTTCTCCTCTTCTTCTTCCTCTTCCTCTTATTTCTATTTCCATTTTTCTTTATCCTCTTGTTCTACTTCTTCTTCTTTTTTCTCTTCTTCTCCTTCTTATTTTTTTCTTATTCTATTCTTCTCTTCTTCTTCTTCTTCTTCTTATTTTTTTCTTATTCTATTCTTCTCTTCTTCTTCTTCTCTTCTTCTTTACTTCTTCTGCTTATTATTTTTTTTCTTCTCTTCTTCTTCTTCTTCTTCTTCTTCTTCTTCTCCTTCTTATTTTTTTCTTCTCCTCTTCTTCTTCTTCTTCTTCCTTCTTTTCATTTTTCCTCTTTCTTCTCCTCTTCTCCTCCTCTTCTTCTTCTCGTCCTCCTCCTCCTCCTCTTCTCCTCTTCTCCTCCTCCACCTAACTAACCAAGCTAACTAACTAACCTAACTAATTTAACAACCTAACTAACTAGCCTAACTAACCTAATAAACTAAAAAACTAACCTAACTAATTTAACATAAATAAAAATAAGGAAAAATAAAATAAAAATGGGGGGACTCACCGGCGGGGGCGGCTGGGGCGTCGGGGCGGCGAGGAGGACGGGTGCGACGGGGCAGTGGGGCGTCGCCGGGGCAGTGCGGCGGCGAGGGGCAGTGGTGGCGGCGGGGGGCAATGGTGGTGGCGGGGGGTGTTGTGCGGCGGCGGGGGGCAGTGGTGGCGGCGGTGGGGGGCAGTGCGGCGGCAGGGGGCAATGGTGGCGGCGATGGGCGTCGGGGTGAGAGAGAGAGAGAGAGAGAGGCCAGGGTAGGGGCGGGACGGCCATTAGTAGCGTTAAGGCCTTGCCGTCTGTCGGCGGACGGCAAAGAGTATAGACTCTTTGTCGTCTGCCTCTGGCCTCTTTGCCGTCCGCTAGCAGACGGCAAAGAAGGGACTCCAGTTTGACCTACCGTCCCCGCGGTCAGGTGGGCCCCCCTACAGCTTTGCCGTCTGATGTGCGGCCCTTTGCCGTCTGTGGCTGATGGCACAGACCTTCTATGCCATCAGCCAATTCTTTGCCCTCTGCTTTGTGGCAGCTGACGGCAAAGACACTCTTTGCCATCAGCTAGCAGACGGCAAAGATTTGACACATGGCAAAAAACTGATTTCCAGTAGTGTACCTTAGCTTCAACTTTATGAACAAAATCATTATATGCCTCGTTATTAGATACCTCACCTTATGGGTACTTCATTGATATGATCTTTACAAAATCTCCAATAGTATAGTTAAATTCTGGCACATGGCTTGGGTCTAGTTCTTCTGCCTTCTCTTTGTTGTTTCTCATCATCTTGATATCTTCAACTAGATTAAGTTTGGGTTTACCTTCTAACTTAGCTAAGATCAATGTTCAGACCTTGGCAATTTTCGCCACTTGTGCTTTCATATTCTAGCATTTGCACATCAGTTGTTAGGCCAACAATCTTACTGGTCAATTAACCAAGAAAGTTATCATGATTCTTTAAAATGTTTTTGAAGTTCTCATTTTGCTTAGTTTGACTAGCAATAAACTTTTTAGAGTTTCTTCTAGAGTATTTCTATTGTTGTTATTAGCTCCATTCATATTGGGTGCTCCATTGTTATTAGGATAAGGAAGTCCTAGAGAATATCCATTATTTTTCCAGTTGGGATCATAACTATTAAGATAAATGAAAATTAATGTCACTAATAGTAACTTCTTTGTTAATGAGGGCATTAACATTTACTTCTTATTTTTGTTTCATGACGGAGATAAGTTCATCAAGCTTCAATGTGGGCTCCGCAATATTTTCTTAAAATTCATTCAACCTCGTAGTGGTGGTTCTCTCAACATCTGTTAGGGAATATTTCTCCCTTAGTGGATTTGGTAATTGATAAAAATGCAATTGCAGACTAATCATGTGCATTAAGATTTTCACATAATCTATTATATGGCACAAGACAATTCGAGCCACTTGGAGGTTAAAAATGGAGACGATTAATTTCTTGCCTTTCATTTTTGGTGGACTTGAGACGTAGGAAAACCGTACTATTAAGAGGGGGTCATCTTCGAAAAGTTTTGGGTGGAACGAACAAGTACACACTCTCTTTTGCACCCACATTACTTTCATGTTTCGTTGCCCCTCTGTGTCTTGTGCATAGGTCCTGAAGACCCGAAGTGGTAGTTCCGCTCTGGGCAGCGGATGCAAAGCTTATTTGCGATAGTATCGGTGGTACTATCGCTGCCTCTGGGGAGAGTCTACTTTTCATATCGGTCTGTGAGGTAGTGGAACGATAATGCAAAGTAGTAGTACCGCCTACAAGAGGTAGTATCGCCCATGACTACCGCTCCCCTTTCGCTTACTCTTGGACTCTACGTACTTTCACCAAAGGTAGGCCGGTGATACATCCATTTTGCATCATGAATTCTTATTGATACTTATGTTGTTCTTTTCCATTATTCCTCATTATGAGAAAATTCTTATGCCTTTTCTCTATGAATTTAAAAGGTACATCAAAAAGAGGGAAATTGCCAGAAAGTGAAATTTTGGACCTCAAAACCAAGAAAAAGGCTAAACAATCAGTGGACTACAAATGACCTGAAACTTCAAGGATAATTTTTAGGGAATATATCTTAATTATTGGGTCAAAAATATACTAGAGGGGGACGCCTGCTCGCCACAAGACAACAGGGTTCACCCATCCCCTAGGTGCGCCATGCTAGCTTGTGAAGCCCCACAAGTTCTCCCGACCCCCCCCCCTTCTCCTATAAGTTGTGTTTTGACCTGAAAAAACTCAAGAAGTACTTTCGGGACAAAGAGTCACCATCTCGAGGAGGAAACCATGGCATAGGCCCTTTTGCTCTCCGAGAGAGATGTTCTACCAGTGAAACTTTCCTGCACGAGGGGAGATCGAATCGATCATCATCACCAATACTTCCTCCTTCATGGGAGGACCAATCTTCATCAACACCTTCACTAGAACCATCCGATCTCAAACCCTATTTCATCTCTTGTATTCAATATTTGTCTCAAAACCTTAGACTCGTACGTGTGGGTTACTAGTAGTGTTGATTACATCTTGTAGTTAATGCTATTTGGTTTACTTGGTGGAAGATATTATGTTCAGATCCTTAATTATCATAATTACACCTCTAATCTTGAACATTTTGATTATGTGAGTAGTTACTTTTGTTCCTAAGGACATGGGATAATTCTTGTTATAAGTAATCATGTGAAGTTGGTATCCGTTCGATATTTGATGATATGCATGTTATTTCTTCTCTTCGTGGTGTCGTGTGAACGTCAACTACACGACACTTCACCATGTTATGGGCCTAATATTCGAACACCTAAGCATCCTTATCAAGTAAATGTTGAACCTAATATTGTTATGGTTAAAGATCTCCTAGCTGATAATATTGATGCACATGTCATTTACTTCTGTGCTGAAGCTACTAGAATTGCAAAACCTGTTAGAAACGAGTGGAATGGGTTAGAGAAAAATAAATCAATAGATGGCATGCTCGTTGTTTCTGTTCAAATTGGAGATCATTGTTATCCTGGCTTGTGTGACATAGATGATAGTGTTAGTGCTATACCTTTTACTTTACACCAAGAAATTATGCATGATATAGCACTCCTGAGATTGAAGATATTGATGTCACTATTAAACTTGCAAACAGAGACAATATTTCATTGCTTGGGATTGTTAGATATGTTGAAGTCTTGTGTGGAAATATTAAGTACCCTAATGATTTATTAGTACTTGGTTCACAACAAGATAGCTTTTGACCCATCATATTTGGTAGACCTATCTTGAATATTGACAATGCCGAAATTAAGTATGTCACTCAGAAGGTTAAAGTAAAATTTGTTGATGTATCTCATGAATTTAATTTTCTAAGTTTGGTAGACAACCACATGAGAAAGAAATGTCTAAGAAAGATTAAATAATTGTTCTTTCTTCTATTGCTATGCCTCCTATCGATCCTTTTGAACAATATTTGCTAGATCATGAGAATGATATGCATCTGAATGAGAGAAATCAGATAGATGATATTTTTCTAAGACAAATACCTATTGTTAAACATAAATTTCCTGTTGACATTTTAGGAGATCCTCCTCCACCCAAGGGATATCCCCTGTTTGAGCTAAAAAAAATTACCTCATACCTTAACATATGCTTATCTTGATGAAAAGAAGATATATCTTGTTGTTATTAGTGCTAACCTATCAGAACATGAAGAAAGGAGATTACTCAAAACTATGAGGAGGCATAGGGCTGCTATTGGATATACTTTGGATGATCTTAAAGGCATCAACCCCACTCTATGTTAACACGAGATTTATATGGAGCTAGATGCTAAATCTGTCCATGATGATCAACGCCGCTTGAATCCTAAGATGAAGGATGTGGTAAGAAGTGAAATACTAAAGCTTCTAGAGGAAGGTATAATTTATCCTATTGCTGATAGTAGATAGGTAAGTCATGTTCGCTATGTTCCTAAGAAAGGAGGTATAATTGTTGTCCCTAATGATAAAAATGAACTTATACTACAAAGGATAGTAACTAATTATAGAATGGTAATTGATTTCAGTAAATTAAATAAATCTACTAGAAAATATCATTACCCCTTGCCTTTTTTTGATCAAATGTTAGAAATATTATCCAAGCACAAAAATTTCTGCTTTCTTAATGGATATTCTGGCTTCTCTCAAATATTGTGTCAAAAGAAGACCCGGAGAAAACTAATTTTACTTTCCCTTTTGGAACTTATGCTTATAGGCATATGCCTTTTTAGTTTATGCAATGCATCTGCTACCTTTCAAAGATGTATGAATGATACATTCCCTGATTTTTGTGAAAATATTGTTGAGGTTTCGTGGATGACTTTTCCGTTTACGGGACTTATTTTGATGATTGATTGAGCAACCTTGATCAATTTTTGTAGAGATGTGAAGGAACTAATCTTCTCTTGAACTAGGACAAGTGCCACTTTACAGCGAATGACGGTATAGTACTTGGGAATAAAAAAATTCAAAGAGGTATTGAGGTAGACAAAGCTAAAGCTTATGCAATAGGGAAAATGCCATGTCCAAAAGATATGAAAGCTATAAGAAGTTTTCTTGGTCATGTTGGTTTCTACAGGTGTTTCATTAAAGATTTCTCACGGATTTCTAGACCATTAACTAACCTTCTTCAATAATATATTCCCTTTGTTCTTAATGATGATTGTGTAGAAGCCTTTGAAATACTTAAGAAAGCCTTAGTTTCTGCACCTATTGTTCAACCACCTGATTGGAACCTACCATTTGAGATTATGTGTGATGCTAGTGATTATGTTGTTGGGGCTATTATAGGGCAAAGAGTAGACAAGAAACTGAATATTATTCAGTATGCTTGTAAAACTCTAGACAATGCTCAAAGAAAATATGCTACTACTCACAAGGAATTTTTAGCTGTTGTGTTTGCATGTGATAAGTTTAGACTTCATATTGTTGATTCAAAGTTACTATTCACACTGATCATGCTGTTGTTAAATACCTTATGGAAAAGAAGCATGCTAAGCCTAAGTACAACATGTATTTCGATCTACCTTCGAGCCTTACCCTCTCGTATCTCAATAATATTACGTAACTATGTTAGTTCTTACGAGTCCCTCGTCAAGTATTACTTCTCATAGCTTCCAATTTTTTCCTCGGGTTTTGAGTTGTTCACTCTAGAACATAACTGAATCGTGTATGCACTACAATTCAATAACTCCTAATCATCTTTGTTTTTTATAAGTTTGTACTCAATTATGTCATACTCAGCAAATTGGCTACATTATAATCACTATGCTAAAGCTAGACCGAGCTATGTAGTGATTTGATATGTCTCCAATGTATCTACAATTTTGGATTGCTTCATGCTATTATTATATCAATCTAGCTAGGATACCTTTTATGCAATTTTATATCATTTCTAGAACTTTCTTATCAATTCACTACAAGAAATATGTAAACCAGTGACCTTCTGGCAGTGTTCCTGGCAGAAATGGTCGTAAATCTACGACCATTTGAGAACAATTGCTCATAAGCTGTTCGGGAGGCTCCAACCCCAAACCATAATGACCAATTTGGTCAAAAAATGTCATATTTCCTTAAGGGAAATGTTCGTAAAGCAGATAGCACTCGTCCGCTGCCTAATTTCTAGCTAATTACGACCAATATTGATGGCCATAGCTATGACTAGGCGTCACATCATCAGTTTTGCCTATGTGTCAATTTCTACCCTAGTTTGTGAAGTAACCTACTATTCTGTCATTCCCAAAATTCCCCAAAACTTCTCATAAATTCTTTGGATCATATACTCCTCAAATATGTCAAAATCCTTCCTTGCCTAGTTCAAAAATAATTCAGCAATATTCATTTTCCTATTCTATTCAGAATAGCACTTTGTGAAAGAAGTGCTATTTATATTTTCATAATTTTGCACAAAAGTTTTGGGCACTCTTTCCTATCCATATCATTGCCTCATGAAAAAATTCATCTTCATTTGCCAAGTAAATATTTCTGAGCAAATTTCCAAAGTTTATGTTCAGCTAGAAGCTTTGTGAAGGAAGTACTATCCACTAGTAACCTAATGAGTTGAATTTTTGCCACATCTTATATATGCCCAAATAATAGCTCTGCACGAAATGTGAGCCCCATCTAACAATCCATGTGAGCTCACCATTGAATCTTTGTTTCTGGTAATATTTTCAGTTTGTGAAGCAACTACATTTTATATTTCTTTATAAATGATGAAAATTTACCAGAACATGACCCTCATCATATAACCTCCCTCCACCAAATTTTAGCTCATTTAATTTAGCCAATTTCACTCAATATTTTTCCCAAAGTTATGTTCACTAAAGAGCATTATGAAGGAATTACCGGTTTTGTTTATTCAAATGGTATGAAATGTTTACAGCGTCTTCATATGACCAAATTATCATACTCGTCCAAATTTCAGCTCCATCCAATCATTTCTGTAAGCACAACTTCAATTTCTATTTTCTGTCCAGATTGGCACATTGCAAAGCAAGTGTTATCTAGACACCTCCTATTGCCCGCAAAGTTTTTTGGCTATCTTCCATATCCAAATAATTGCCACATGTCAATATTCAGCTCTATTTTCCTATAAAATCTTCCTGAGCAAATTTCCAAATTTTCTACCCAGAGAGAAGCTTTGTGAAGGAAGTACTAGCTAGGAATATCCAAATGATCTAAGTTTTTCCAAATATTCTATATGCCTATTTGACCTCTATCGAGTAATCCATGTGAGCTCATGATCCAATCTTTTATTCTGGTCATATTTTTAGTTTGTGAAGCAAATATATTTCATATTTCTTTATTACTACTGAAAAATTACCAGGGCATGTTCCTACCTGTGTGAGCTCATTTCATTTATCCAATTCCTCTCAATAATTTTTACAAGTTTCGGTCCATAGAAGAGCATTGTGAAGGAAGTGCCACTTTGGCATGTCCAAATGGTATAAAAAATTTACAGTACTTTCCTATGCCCAAATCACCATCCTCCACCAAATTGTAGATCAATCCATTCATTCATTTGAGCCGAGCTCCAACATCCATATTTTTGCCCAGTATGGTACTTTGCAAAGCAAGTTCCACCTAGGTTCCTTAATTTGAGCTAAAAATTTGACAAGATAGTCCCCTTAGTAGATGACCATCCTCACCCAAAAACCAGGCCCATTGGCCATGTGAATTCCCCCACCGCTAATCAAACACTTGGCTGCTAGTTCATGTTTAAGCTTATTACAGTCTCCTCGTGATATTCTTCTGTTGAATTATTCTTACTAACACCTAACGGGGGAGTGATCAACCCATCAGACATGCCTAGGCTGCCCAGAACGCACGGCAATTCCACATTCACGCGGTGACCACGCGGTTGGAATGCTCGTTTACACGTTGTGGAGTTGGGGCCCTTAGACACCATCCAAACCTCGATGTCTTGCCACCACACCATGTATCTATGATTAAATGGATACTTATGTACCTAAAAATGATTTTTGGGGAAAATAAATAACAAAGTATCATGCAGCTGTAGTTCAAGTTTGAGCTTTTTCACAAGCGGTTGATAAAAGCTTTTGACACCAAACCATTTGGTAAATTGTACAGTAAATATGTCCTAGTATTTTATAAAAACGATTTGGTCCAATTTTTCAACAAATATATTGTAGGTCCTTCAAAAAAACTCATTTTGGGCACTCGAAAAATGGAAAATGAATTTTTCGTCCAAACAAAATGAAACTTCCTTAGGCAACATTGCTTGCCATTCCAAGATGCACCCTTGTGCACAATATTATATCATTTGTACAAACTCTGACATAAATGTCGCCATAAGATTGAACATTTAGCTTCAAAGCCATGAACCTTCACACATGATAGCTCATTTCTGAGAACCCTTTTTAAAAATAATTGTCGTATTACAAGTTTCTTATATTTCCTGGTAACTTGGTCACATATAATGACACAATATGAAGGTTTTCCAATTTTTATTTTCTTTGAATTTTCCATGCCCATTTCAAAATGCGGTCAAAACGGCGGGCATGACCGTTCCTAGCTAATTGTTGAATCTTGGAAAACTTTTGGTGTTTCTATGATTAAATGGATACTTATGTACCTAAAAATGATTTTTGGGAAAATTAAAAAGCAAAGTATAATGCAGCTGCAGTTCAAATTTGACCCGCTTCCATCTCAATCGGCAGAAATTAATCTTTTTCACGAGCGGTGGATAAAAGCTTTTGACACCGAACCATTTGGTCAATCGTAAACTAATATGTACTAGTATTTTATAAAAATTATTTGGTCCAATTTTGCAACAAATATATGGTAGGTCCTTCACAAAAAAAATTATTTTGGGGACTCGGAAAAGGGAAAATGATTTTTTGTCCAAAGAAAATGAAAACTTCCTTGGGCAACATTGTTTGCCATTCCACTATGCACCCTTTTGCAGAATATGATATCCTTTGAGAAAACTATGCCATGAATATGGCCATAGGATTGATCATTTGGCTTGAAAGTCATGAATCTTCACACATGATAGCTCATTTTTTAGAACACTTTTTAAAAATCATTATCGTATTACAAGTTTATTATTTTTCATGCTAACTTGGTCACATATAATGACACAATGCGAAGGTTTTACAATTTTTTTATTTTTTTATTTTGCATGCCCATATCAAAATGCGGTCACAACGGAGGGCATGCCCATTCCTATCTAGTGGTTGAAAATTGGAAAACTTTTCGTGTTTGTATGATTAATAGATACTTTTATACCTAGAAATGATATTTGCAAAAAAAAGCAATCTCTAAAGCAGGTGCAGTTCAAATTTGACTTGGTTCCTGCTGAATCGGGGGAAATTTGTCTTTTTCACCAGAGGTGGCTCAAAGCTTTTGAATTTTTTTATTTTAGTTTTAGTTTTTTTCATGCCCGTTTGAAAATGTGATCAAAACGACGAGCATGACCGTTCCTAGATAGTGATTGAATTTTGGAAAACACTTTTGGTGTTTCTGTGATTAAATAGATACTTTTGTATCTATAAATTATTATTATTATAAATCATGAGCAAACAGTGAGGCATGTGTAGTTGAAAGTTGACCCGCTTCTTGCTGAATCGGTAGGAATTTATCTTTTCCATGAGAGGTGGATAAAAGCTTTTAACACCCAACTATTTGATTATTGTTTCTAGAAATCATTAGACCACACGAACACGTCACCGTCTAACCTCGACACGTGGGGTGATGCACCGCAACTCACACTAAATGAGACCCGACCAGAAGCGCGGTACATAAGCAATCCGACGGATGCTTTTGGTGAATCACAAGGACATTTTCATGTAGAACACTTCTTCATTTGAATCCATCTTAATAATGTGTTCTTCCTTGCCAAAGTCAGGTGACAATAAGGTCCTTCACAAAAAAATATCTTTGTCACCTGGAAATAGAAAATGTTTTTCTTGTGAAACAAAACTTATCTTCAATCAATTACGACCAATTTAGGTGGTCATAACATCTTCATAGTGTTTACTGCGTTCTGATTAGTTCATGAGGATCTCACGCGGATCATGCATCAAGGACCGTTGGATGATCATGGATCCAACGGCTGCCCTCAACTATCTAGATGAAACCCTAGCTTTCTACTCTGCCATTTTTCATCCACACCCCCCCCCCGCCTCCTTTCTTCCTCTCTTCTCCATCCTCCCGAGCTCCTTCCTCTCGAGCTCCCCGATCAAATCCCTTCCCACATTCGCGCCACCACCCACCGCCCCGCCTCGCTCCCTCATACCTCGTCGTCGCCGCTGTCGGTCGCGGCCATCGCTTCCACCCTCTCCCCTCCACTCCCCTCCCCTCCTCCCCCATCCCCTCATCACAAGAGAAGAAAAGAGGGAGGGAGGTCCCTAGCCAATAGATGTGGTGGCGTCCATGGCACACCGAGATCCGCCATGGTCAACGAGGGATTCTTCATCCTCGGCCTTGACAGAGGTCCTGCTCTGTGCCAACCTACGGGCACTACAGGAATTAGCTTCTTTGCCGTCTGCCATCACAGACGGCAAAGAGTAATCCATAGACGGCAAAGAGTAATCCACTGTCAGCAAAAATTTTGCATCAGCCTACGACGGCATTGTAGCTTCTTTGTCGTCATCCTCACCGAAGCGGGCGGCAAAGACCTTTGCCGTCAGCTTTTCATAAGAGAAGTCGGCAAAGAGGTTGAGATGGCAGCCGACAGGCGTTGCCTCCGTTAGGGGCTAACGAAGGCTTTGCCGTCTGCCTCGCCCTCTTCTTTGCCGTTTGCCTCCACCTCCACTCTTTGTCGTCTGCCTCCACCTCCCCCCCCACCACACTCCACTCTTTGTCGTCTTCCCACCCATCCTCCCCCCTCCTTTGTGCCCTCTTCTTTGCCATCTGCCCCCAGGAATCGGACGGCAAAGAGACTATATGGCCAGCTGTTGCTGCCCAGGTTGCACAGCTGGGCACCACGTGGCACCTTTGCCGTCAGCTGCCTGATGGCAAAGGCCTTTGCTGTCAGCTCACAGACGGCAAAGAGCCTATATTGTCACAGTTTTGTTTTTTTGTTTATTTCACAGCACATATACATATACATAGCACATATATAGGTCACAACACATATACATATACGTAGCACATATAATTCAGAGCACATATATAGCTCACAACACATATTCATAGCACAAAGTTTCATCCATATATATACATATACATATAGTTCCACATATACTATTCATTCATATATACATATACATATAATTCCACATTGTTCATCAACTCAAATGAAAACTAGAACTAAAGCACTCCATCAATGTCAGCTTCCATGCATGTAGTACATCCAATCTACAAAATGGGAATAACAAAGTCAGAAAAAGAACAACAACAACATATATATGACAAATAAGCTAAATTGAATAAGAAAGAGAAGAATCAAGAAGAGAACAAGGAGAAGAAAAACAAGAAGGAGGAGGAGGGGAAGGAGAAGGGAAAGGAGGAGGAGAAGAACAAAAAAGAAGAAGAGAAGAAGAAGGAGAAGAAGGAGGAGAAGAAGGAGGAGAAGAAGGAGGAGAGAAGAAGAAGGAGAAGAAGGAGGGCTCCTTCTCCTTCTTCTCCTCCTTCTCCTTCTTCTTCTCTTCTTCTCCTCCTCCTTCTTCTTCTTCTCCTTCTCCTTCTCTTCTTCTTCCCTTCTTCTTCTCTTCTTCTTCTTCTTCCTTCTTTTCATTTCTCCTCTTCTCCTCTTCTTGGAACTAAATTAGCTAACTATGTCTTTTTGCAGCTAAATGGGTTAATTATGTCATCCTAGAGGAAAACAAGCTAAGTATATAATATTAATGAGCTAACCAAGGTTCTTATGCCATTTTGAGCTTATTATGTCTTTTAGGAGCTTAATTAGTCGTTTTATTGAGCTAACCAAGGTTCTTATGATGTTTTTACCTAACTAAGCTAATTATGTCATTTTGGATGATAATTGGCTAAGTATGTCTTTGTTGGGGAAAATAAGCTAAATTGAAGAAGAAGAGGAGAAGAAGGAGGGAAGAAGAAGGAGAGTAAGGAGGGCTCCTTCTCCTCTTTCTCCTTCTTATCCTCCTCCTTCTTCTCCTTCTCCTTCTCCTTCTCTTCTCTTTATCTTCTTCTTTTTGTTCTTCCTTTTGATTTCTCCTCTTCTCCTCTTCTTGGAGCTAAATTAGCTAACTATGTCTTTTTGGAGCTAAATGGGCTAATTATCCCATTTTAGAGGAAAACAAGCTAAGTATATAATATTAATGAGCTAACCAAGGTTCTTATGCCATTTTGACGTTATAATGTGTTTTTGGAGCTAAATTGGCTAATTATGTCATTGTTGGGGAAATTAAGGCAAGGAGAATATGAAAGAGGAGAAGAAAGAGGAAGAGGAGAAGAAGAAGAAGAAATAAAGGAGGAGAAGGAGGAGGAGGAGGAGAAGGACTAGAAGGTCCTTGGCCTTCTCCTCCTCCTCCTCCTCCTTCTCCTTCTTCTCTTCTTCTTCTACTCCTCCTTCTTCTCCTTCTCCTTCTCTTCTCTTTCTCTTCTTCTTTTTGTTCTTATTTTTCATTTCTCATCTTCTCCTCTTGTTGGAGCTAAATTAGCTAACTATGTCTTTTTGGAGCTAAATGGGCTAATTCTCCCATTTTAGAGGAAAACAAGCTAAGTATATAATATTAAAGAGCTAACCAAGGTTCTTATGCCATTTTGAGCTTATAATGTCTTTTTGGAGCTAAATGGGCTAATTATATCATTGTTGGGGAAATTAAGGCAAGGAGAATATGAAAGAGGAGAAGAAAGAGGAGGAGGAGAAGAAGAAGAAGAAATAAAGAAGAAGGAGGAGAAGGACTAGAAGGTCCTTGGCCTTCTCCTCCTTCTCCTCCTCCTCCTCCTCCTTCTCCTTCTTCTCTTCTTCTTCTTCTTCTTCTTTCTTTTCATTTCTCCTATTTCTTCTCCTCTTCTTGGAGCTCAATTAGCTAACTATGTCTTTTTGGAGCTATATGGTCTAATTATCACATTTTAGAGGAAAACAAGCTAAGTATATAATATTAATGAGCAAACCAAGGTTCTCATGCCATTTTGAGGTTATTATGGCATTTTGGAGCTAAATGGGCTAATTATGTCATTGTTGGGGAAATTAAGGCAAGGAGAATATGAAAAAGGAGAAGAGAAACTTACAGTAGTGGTCATCAAGGAGGAGAAACACTTGGAGAAGGGTCGTGCGATGCCGCTCGGGAGTTATTCTGCAGAATAGATATTTTGCAATGTCTCAGTTAGCATGATGACACGCAATTATTATTACTAGTTTATAATGAAACTCACCGTGTCAATCGAAGAGAAGACGGGCATCGGATGAAATGAAACTCACCGTGACACACATAATGAAATGGATGAAAGTTTTCTTAGTCCGTACAACTAACCTCGATGGCAAGATCGACTGGCCGTGGACAACGCGTTATCTGAGGAGAGTTGCTCGACTGGCGCGCCTTGATCTCCGGGAGAGTGAGTGGACAACGTATTATCCCATCTCCAATGGCTATCGAGCCATGGGGCCTCCCGCCACCACATATCATCACGAGCTCTGGATCCAAAGGTTCCTGGCTAGGGTTAAAGTCATCCCCTTTCGTAGCCTTCCCCGTGTCCCTGTATGTCATGAGCTTGTGGTGGGATGATATGTTAGTGAAGTTATTTGGATCATCCAGGTCAGACTCAGAGAATGCCTTCGCCTTCTTGTACGAGGCAGTATGGGCCATGCCATAAAGGTCGTACAAGTGTGGCATCTCCGTCTTATTGTGATGCGCCTAAAAGAGAGGAACAAAATATTAGCATGAAGAATGAATTGAATGAATCATGAAGCAAATCACATACCCAGTTTCGTCCGAACTGAAGTAAGTTGGCGCTGCCTTGATGGTGTGGCACACCAACCATTTGGCTACGCCGATCCTTCGCATTCTCGTGGACGGCTCGCCAGCTACCTGTGCACCACTCATCAACCAACGCCTCCCAACAATCCATCTTATCCGCACACCATCTCAGGGGCACCTGTAAGTTATTAGAAAGAATTTTGGGTTCATTTTCCCATGCTCTGCTCCGGATCCAACGCAAAATTTTGGTAGCACCTCCCCGTTATTCTCCTGATACACGTCTCCGTAATAAGCAGAGAGGATGTGCATCCGGAGAACAACAGGGAGACACTGACGAAATTCCGCATCGGATCCACAGCACAGCATACGGGAAAACGAACCCAATGACACTTGAAGGATTGAGAAAACGATCAAGAGCACGGCACTTTTCAACTTATAAGTTGGTGATTTATTTGAAACCAAACAGGATCTAATGACACTTGAAGGATTGAGAAAAATGTTAACCACCTATAAAAAGATCTATGTGTGTCAGTGTGCGCGCGCGCTCCGAGTCCTTATCATGCATGTACGGAAAAAATTAAATTTATCGATGGGAACCGGATGTTGAAGCATCTGCCATTAGTTGCCTACATTGAGATCCATGTCAACTCTACACGTATAATTCAAGGAATCTCTTCCTGCACAATGCACAAGATTTGAGAGAGGAATATATATACTCTTGTCAGGTTGTGTCAGCCATTTAAGAGGAGACAGAGCAAGATAGTACTTTATACTCTTGTCAGGTTCTGACAGCCATTTAAGAGTAGTAAGTACTCTAGCTTATTGATACTTTTTTTATTTTGTGTTAAATTTAGGTCATAAATTTAACTAATAGAATGTTAGTACACGTTGGCAAAAATAGTACTACCTCCATCACAGTTTAGAAGCACGTACGTGTATCTAAGTCGTTAATTTGATTTATATAAAATATAGTGTTTAATATAAAAATCATATCATTAGAAAATAGAACATCTAAAGTTTTTAATGATATATTTTTTATAACATATTTTTATTATTAAGTTGATCAAATTAACGGCTTAAGTATACGTGCCGGACTTGTAAACTAAGACGGAGGGAGTACTAATGGAAATTATGTTTAATTATGAATACACAATATAATTTTTGATGGCACGTATTAAAAATTTGTTAATTAAATCTAAAATTAAAATTAAATATGAAATAGAAAAGGGACAATAAAACAGGACGAAGATAGTACTACATCCGTTTGGGTTTTCAAGACCCCAACCCAACTGCACGGACCAATGCAAAGAGCTTAAGATGAGCTTTTTTATGATACCCTGTATTGTTATAGATGAAAGGTAGCAGTATACAATCAGGCACCCTTGATTTGTAAGGATAGTTCTAGTTATTTTGTTGGTTTTCCAAAATAACTCTAACCATCCGCAATCGGCCGGTCTCGCTTTCGCCTTGCTCGCGGGCTGCCAACTCGGAGTACCGGACTATTCGGCTCCACCGTGGCCGAACAGGCCATCGCGTCCCTATTTTCCAAAGCGCTCCCGCAACCACCCTTCACCTGCGCTCTTTGACATAGACCGTTGGACGCCCATTGACCTAGCCGCTGCGTACTCGCCGACAACGCCTCCCGTCGGGAAACGCATCACCCTCACATGTCCACGTGTTAATCAGTACAATAGAGGCCACTTCCTGCAAAAAAATACAAATCACCTTCTCTGTCTTTGGTGCCATGCATGGTGGTTAATCACTCAACTCCGAGTCGATGGTGATGTTATATTTTGGTTGATGATGGAATCTGTCATTTGGTAGCTTATGAATACTACGTCTAATTTTCCTAGGCAGCGCCGACGATTGTGAGGCAGATCAGACAAGTGTGACATAGCCCTAAGCGCTCGATCCATGAGCATGGCGAAGGAAGAGGACGCAGAATCGCGGATGATGATGAGATGCGGCGACGGCAGCCGGCACAAACGAGGAAGAGGAGGCCTCGTCGAGCGCGGCGGTCGACAATCATGGACGGCGGCATAACATCGTCTATCCACAAGGACGGTGGGCAGGGTGGAGGCCACGATGCGGCCGCCGGCACAGAGGAAGGGGGGACATAAGGCCGACAACCGCCTGTACAGAGGAATGGGTGAAGAGGAGGCCTCATCGAGCGTTGCGGTCGACGATCATGGTCGGACAAGAACGGTAACAGCATTGAGACGACGAGGCGGCCACCGAAATCCTAGCCGAGGGGTGCGTGCATGCGACCGAACGGGTCGTGAACTGGGCTAATTTTTCTCTCTCCCTAAACTACCCTTACATAATTATAATGTTCACGTGGAGTGGCCAGTACCACCTATACTGCTGGCCGATGGTATTGGCCAGATTCAGGAGTATAGATCGGTTACCACCTTTAGATTTCAAGAATAGACGGCCCACGTCTATTGGAGGGTACGGTAAAAGAGCTCAAGATTTAAGTCTCTACGTGAGCACTGTTTGTATGCACCAATGGATAGTCAGTTATGCCAAAGTGGATTTTTTTTCTGAAACCAAATTATACCAAAGATTTAAGTCCACGTGCAACGCTGTCCGTATGCACCAATGGATGGAAAGTAAGAAGAGAGGATAACCGTTTTTGACCGAGCGACCGTTGCTGAACTCTCCATTTTAGAATCAGAGGCGGAGGCACTTTGGGGGGGGGGGGGGGCGAGCGGGGCCAGACCCCCCTGACAAGTTGCGGCGGGGACTATTAGTAGTGTTAGGCTTAATTACTCCGACCATTAGCAAGGAATGGCCTAAGTTAATGTCAAGCCCCAAATGAATTTGTACATGGTAACAAAGGGCCTAGGCTGCATGTACGCGGATCCACCATCATCTATACGACTATATATACCTACCTTTAAAAAACATCATCTAGACCTAGACATCAATCAAGAATCAACGCACTATATTCACGCATTAAGGCCGATCGAGCCATGGAGGTGATTTCCTGGGCTATGTGGTTTTCGTGCCAACGCTGTGCCATGACGATCTAGGGCTTCATTGTCGCTTGGTAATTAGCAAAGCTGCCGCTAGCCACGCATCAATCCAATACTACGAGAGACAGAGGTACTGTCAGTATGATTAAACAAATCGTGAAATCAGTTAATCAATTATTAGTAGTTTATATTTTATCATTGATTAATTGCAAGTTACATATTTTACTTTGTATATATTTTACTCTGTATATATTGCATCGCTCATGGAGAGGAAGAAACCACTGATAGTAATTTCTTGTAGCCAATGGCCACAAACCCTTAGTCTATGATTGAATGTGGAAATCCAACCAGGTGATAGATGTCACAAAGCAACCTGTTGAACATAATGTCCCTAATCTCAATTCGGTTGATATGGGACGATCCCAGCAAAATGTCCAGAATCTCATATCTCAAGGTATCACTATAGACAACTAAACTAGTATCTAAGGATTTTACCATACTGCTTATAAATCGTTGATTAGAGAAAACATATATATTGATTCATGGAAGATACAATTTATTTATCATCAGGATCGCCCAATCATATTTGTTTTATTTCTGACTTATTGTAATTTGTTTAATATAACAATAAAACCATGTTGGTTTAATAAAAATGAAAGGTATAATCATCTTCCAATAATGAAGATGAAGTCTACATAATTAATTTGTTTTATTGGTGTGCTCGCGATTCATAATTCTACAATAAAATTAAAAATATAACTTTGTATTGTTGCTATATGTTAGACTTAACTATATATCCATTTATGATGAATTATATCATTATATTCCCCCCCCCCCTATGCTCAAATCTGCGTTTTTTTAATATTTGAATTGAACTAACATGAACGACTGTGTCAGAAGCAAAATATATATCATTAAATTTGTATTCAAAAAAAGTGTTCAATGATATAATTTTTGTGTCCGCCCCAGTCGCTAAAGTTGGTTAAATTTATGATCAATGTTAAATTTTGAGAAATGTGTATGCACTACATAATGGAATGGAGGGAGCATGTAACGAAGTTCCTCACGCTTGCATGTGACGCAGCTCATCTTTCTAATCAAACCTAACTACATACTCCCTCCATTTCTAAATATATGTTTTTTTAGATGTTTCATTAAGGAACTACGTACGAATGCATATATACATATTTTAGAAAATAGATTCACTCATTTTATTCCGTATCTAGTTCCTATTGAAATTTTCAAAAAAACTTATATTTAAGAATGAAGGGAGTATTATGGAACTCACTATGAGCAGACTTAAAATTACGGACGTGTGATCCAGACTGGTCGACTTTGAAACCCGAACGGACACAAAAGAGAGAAGGAGATCTACAATTGATCCCCACATATTCTTCCTATGCGTCCGGACGACATTTCTGTCACTGTCCATAGAGAAGAGGGAGAAGAAAAGGTGACCCAATCTGACTGTCCCTAAAATCTCATATCATGTTCATATAGGAGGGAGATATACGGGGTC
Organism: Hordeum vulgare subsp. vulgare; assembly: GCF_904849725.1. NCBI lineage: Eukaryota > Viridiplantae > Streptophyta > Magnoliopsida > Poales > Poaceae > Hordeum > Hordeum vulgare. The sequence continues at coordinate 495,147,471 of NC_058524.1, read as the reverse complement.
ATAAATGCATCCGGTAAATCCGCTACATGGGACACGGCTCATCCGAGACAACCTTTTCCTTTTCTTTATACTTTATTTTCTTTGTCCCCATGCTCACCAATGATATGCATATGACATAATCAATTTACGGACAAAGTGAGGAAACTGACAGCATGCATGCATGCATACAATGAGGTCTTAAACATCTTGAAATAGACCAAACACAATCGCGGACTTTTGAGGAGCCAAAATTGAGGGAACCGACTGTAAGTAATCTTAATTCCCCATATAAAAGGCATGATTTAATTTCATTGTATATTTTGAATGATTTATATCTTTAGAGTCGAAGGTTTTTTTATTAGAGTTGTTTTTGAGAAGACCTTCAAAATAACATCAATCTTGGACATATTTCACGGATTTTCATTTTATCATCTCTCTCATAATTGAATCAGTTTCCCAAACTATGACATTGATCCAAATAAAATGCTTTGCACACAAGCTAAATTTTTTATATCAATTTTATTCACCGCTTTAAATTGATTTCACTCAAAACTGGATTCAATCAAATTAGAAAACAAATCACTCATTTCGGAAAACAGTTTTCACTCAAACTAAATTTACCCAATTAAAAAACAAATCACTCAATTAAAAAAAGATTTCACTTGTTTCAAAAAGTTGGATTTCCTTTGTTGAAAATGATAATTTCACTCAATTCAAAAATCATTTCCCTTGTTTAAAAAAGGATCTCACTCATTTCAGGAAATAATTTCAATCATTTAAAAAAATTGTTTAAATCATTTCAAAAATATTATTTCAATAATTAAGGTAAAAAAATTGCTTATTTCGAAAGATAAGTTTAGTCATTTTCAAAATGTTAAACATTTTTTTGGAAATTAGTGAATTCAGTTATTTATACTAGTGAACTAAGTGAAATGATCTTATTTAATAGAATCCAACTAGTTTTTTCAAATGAGTGAATTGTGCTTTTCGAAGGAGTAGAAATAAATTTAACATTTTGAAGCTGAGTGGAATTAGGTTTTTTAAATGAGTGAAATTGATTTATTGAAATTAATAAAAACAATTAAAAAAGAGTACTCCCTCCAATAGTTTTGCAAGGACACCGTAAAAATACATTTTGCATCTATAGAGTGTCATCAAGAGTAATCGAGAGAAAGTTAATGATGTTTCCTAGTATTAGCAACCCGTATGATAGTTGCATGCAAGCAAACATAATGAAAGTTCAAATTGTTTCATGTTCCTTCCTTGGATGCATGCAATGTATTAATGATTCAAATAAACAAAAAACAAAAGGTAATATACAAAGCAAGACATTTAGTTTTATCTTGATACCTATAATCAGAGTTAGTGACCTTGTATATAAAAATGAAGGGAGTACTCCCTTGTAAATGTGTGGAACCTTTTTCGGAAACGATTGAAACTAATGTTTTTAAATGGGTAAAATCTCATTTTTGAAATGAGTCATTGTGAGTTTCATTAAAATAATCAGTTTCAGAGTTTGAAATAACCAATTTCACATTTTCAAAATAACTATTTCAAACCCTGAAAATACCTGGTTCACACACTAAAAAAGAGGCTTCCCAAATTCCAATTTAGTTTTAGTCATTGAAAAAATCAGTTTCACTCACTAACATTGAAACTACTTTAAAATATATTCAAGATTTATCTTTTTCTAAGATCTTGTCGTGAGGAGTTCAAATATATAAATTTTCAAAATTGAATTTTAGTTTAATGGATAGGAATGATACAAATTAGCCAACATGTAATAAAAGGAGTTCTAGGGAGAGAAAGGGGAGATAGTGCATGTATACTATTCATGTCAACCATGCATCTTGTGAAGAGAGGCTTGCACTAATTTGACTTAACTACATATAAGAGCTGTGAAATACGAGAATTGATGTTTCGTTCTCGCCCTTCATAGATACCTTTTAAAAAAAATCCATATTCTAATTTTCCAGTTTCAGAAAAATCTGAAAATAATTGTGCAAGTAAATAAGGATGTTAAGTGTATGTGTGCAAAATTTCAGGATGAAAAATATTGAAATACGAAATACGCAAAAATGAAAAATTCATGGTCTCGAAGAATGAATATTGGGGGCGAATGTGTGTAAAATCTTGTCAAGCTTGTGCGCCAAATGGACGCGGTCCTTCCCGGGCGCCAATTCTCTTTCCTACTAGTGGATGGCCGACATTGTAAGAAACTTCCTTACAATTTCACCGGCGTGTGGCGGCGGGCATCGTGGTCATCGGGCTGGTTGGGTAGTTCTCGATGGTTGTGTCTCGGGCGGTGGTGCCTACCACTAGTGCAGAAACGGGCATTAGTCCCGGTTGGTAAGGGCCTTTAGTCCTGGGTCGACAACCGGGAATAATAACGTGGGACTAAAGGCCAAACCTCTTTAGTCCCGGTTGGCCACGACTTGGAACTAATGCCCCTCCACATGGCTGCAGGGCGCGCCAGGGGCAGGGACCTTTAGTTCCGGTTGGTGATGTTGGAAATATGCCCTAGAGGCAATAATAAATTGGTTGTTATTATATTTCCTTGTTCATAATAATCATTTATTATCCATGCTAGAATTGTATTGATTGGAAACTCAAATACATGTGTGGATACATAGACAACACACTGTCCCTAGTGAGCCTCTAGTTGACTAGCTCGTTGATCAAAGATGGTAAAGGTTTCTTGGCCATAGGCAAGTGTTGTCACTTGATAACAGAATCACATCATTAGGAGAATGATGTGATGGACAAGACCCAAACTATAAACATAGCATATGATCGTATGAGTTTATTGCTACTGTTTTCTGCATGTCAATGTATCTGTTCCTATCACCATGAGATCATGCAACTCCTAGACACCAGAGGAATACCTTGTGTGTATCAAACATCGCAACGTTACTGGGTGACCATAGAGGTGCTCTACAGATATCTCCAAAGGTGTCTGTTGGGTTGGCATGGATCAAGACTGGGATTTGTCACTCCATGTGACGGAGAGGTATCTCGGGGCCCACTCGGTAATACAACATCACAACAAGCATTGCAAGCAATGTGACTAAGGAGTTAGTCACGTGATCTTGTATTGCGGAATGAGTAAAGATACTTGCTGATAACGAGATTGAACTAGGTATGGAGATACCGATGATCGAATCCCGGACAAGTAACATACCGAAGGACAAAGGGAACATCATACGGGATTAACTGAATCCTTGACATAGAGGTTCAACTGATAGATATCTTCGTAAAATATGTAAGAGACAATATGGACATCCATGTCCTACTATTGGTTATTAACCGGGGAGTGTCTCAGGTCATGTCTGCATAGTTCTCGAACCCGCAGGGTCTACACACTTAAGGTTGGGTGACCTTTCGGTATTATTGAGTTATGTGCGTTTGGTTTTCCAAAGTTGTTTGGAGTCCCAGATGAGATCCCCGACGTCACGAGGAGCTCCAGAATGGTCCAGAGGTAAAGATTGATATATATAAAAGTTGGTTTTGAACTTCGGAAAAGTTTTGGGCATTTCCGGCAGTATACCGGGAGTGACGAATGAGTTCCGGGGGTCCACTAGGTGGGACCACCCACACCAAAGGGTCTCGTGGGCTGTGGGAGGATGTGGACCAGCCCTTAGTGGGCTGGCCGAAGCCTCCACTAAAGCCCAAGGTGGATTGGATGTGGGAAGGAAAGAAACCCAAAGGTGGAAAGGGTTTCCAATTGGAGAAGAGGAACCCTACTCCTAGTAGGATTGGAGTAGGACTCCTCCACCTCAAATTTCGGCCAAACCTTGAGGGTTTGAGGCTGCCTCGTCCCCTCCCTCCCTCCTATATATACTAGAGGCTTTAGAGGTGAGGGCTAACCCTAATTGCCATGTGCTCCCTCTACTTCTCTTTAGATCTATTTCTCCTCTAGTCTAGTTCGACTGTGCTTAGGCGAAGCCCTGCTGGATTAGTTCACCACCACCACCACCACGCCGCCGTGCTGGAGAACTCATCTACCTCTCCGCCCCTCTTGCTGGATCAAGAAGGCAGGGATCGTCTTCGAGCTGTATGTGTGGTGAACGCGGAGGTGCCGTCCATTCGGCACTAGATCGGGATGGATCGTGATGGGATCGCGGGACGTGTCGTGATGAGATCGCGGGACGGGATGTGATTTGGATCGCGAAGATGTTCCACTACGTCAACCGCGTTATATACGCTTACGCTTAGCGATCTACAAGGGTATGTAGATTCACTCTCCCTTCTCGTGGATCATCATCACCATGGATAGGTATTGCATGTGCGTAGGAAAAGTTTTGTTTCCCATGCGACGTTTCCCAACAGTGATATCAGAGCTAGGTTCATGCGTAGATGATATCTCGAGTAGAACACAAAAGAGTTTGTGGGCGTTGATGTTCAATTTGTTGCCCTTCTTAGTCTTTTCTTGATTCGGCCGTATTGTTGGATTGAAGCAGCCCGGACCAACTTTACTCGTACGCTTACGAGAGACCGGTTTCATCAACAGACATGCAACTTGTTGCATAAAGATGACTGGCGGGTGTTTTTTTCCTCAACTTTAGTTGAATTGGATTTGACCGAGGCGATCCTTGGAGAAGGTTAAATAGCAATTTGTATATCACCGTTGTGGCTTTGCGTAAGTAAGATGCGATCATACTAGATATCCATAGCAGCCACGTAAAACATGCAACAACAAATTAGAGGACGTCTAACTTGTTTTTGCACGGTATGCATGTGATGTGATATGGCCAAATACATGATATGATATATTGAATGTAATAGTTAAATATCGACTTGCACGTCGATTCTACGGCAACCGGCAGGAGCCATAGGGTTGTCTTTAAACTAATGTTTGTGCTTGCAGATGCTTTTACTATATAGCTAGGTGGTTGCTTTAGTAGTAATAGCATAGATAGCGCGACAACCTCGATGGCGGCACGATGATGGAGATCATGATGATGAAGATCATGGTGTGGCGTCGGTGATGATGGAGATCATGTCGGTGCTTTGGTGATGAAGATCAAGAAGCACAAGTTCATGGCCATATCATGTCACTTATGATTTGCATGTGATGTTAATCCTTTTATGCACCTTATTTTTCTTAGAACGACGATAGCATTATAAGGTGGTCCCTCCTTACAATTTCAAGATAAATTTGTGTTCTCTCCGACTATGCACCGTTGCGACAGTTCATCGTTTCGAGACACCACGTGATGATCGGGTGTGATAGACTCAACATTCACATACAACGGGTGCAAAACGGTTGCATACGTGGAACACTCGGGTTAAACTTGATGAGCCTAGCATGTACATACATGGCCTCAGAACACAAGAGACCGAAAGGTCGAGCATGAATCATATAGTTGATATGATCAAACATGGAGACGTTCACCACTGAAAAATATACTCAACTCACATGATGATCAGACTTGAGTTAGTGGATTTGGATCATGCGGCACTCGAATGACTAGAGGGATGTCTATTTGAGTGTGAGGTCTTAAGCCATATGATTAATTGAACTCCTTATCATGAACATAGTCAAAAGGTCTTCGCAAATTATGTTGTAGCTTGCGTTGTAGCTCTACTATCTTTAATATGTTCCTAGAGAAAATTTAGTTGAAAGTTGATAGTACCAATTATGCGGACTAAGTCCATAAACTGAGGATAGTCCTCATTGCTGCGCAAAAGGCTTATGTACTTAATGCAGCGCTCGGTGTGCTGAACCTTGAGCATCGTCTGTGGATGTTGCGAACATCTGACATACACATTTTTATGACTACATGATAGTTCAGTGCGTAATGCTTAACGACTTAGAATTGAGGCGTCGAATATGTTTTGAACGTCACGGAACATATGAGATGTTCCAAGAGATGAAATTGGGATTCCATGCCCATCCCCTTGTTGAGAGGTATGAGACCTCCGACAAGATTCTTTGTCTACAAAGTAAGGGAGAAAAGCTCAATCGTTGAGCATGTGCTAAGATTGTTTGAGTGATACAATCGCTTGAATCGAGTGGGAGTTAATCTTCCACATGAGATAGTGATGGTTCTACAAAGTCACTGCCACCAAGCTACTAGAGCTTCGTGATGAACTATAACATATCAGGGATAGATATAATGATCCTTGAGCTATTCGCGATGTTTGACACCGCGAAAGTAGAAATCAAAAAGGAGCATCAATTGTTGATGGTTAGTAAAACCACTAGTTTCAAGAAGGGATACTTCATGAAACGGCAAACCAGTTGCTGCTCTAGTGAAGAGACCCAAGGTTGAACCCAAAACCGAGACTAAGTGCTTCTGTAATGAGGGGAACAGTCACTGAAGAGGAACTACCCTAGATACTTGGTAGCTGAGAAGGCTGACAAAGTCGACAGAAGTCTATTGGATATACATGATATTGATGTGTACTTTACTAGTACTCCTAGTAGCACGAGGGTATTAGATACCGGTTCGGTTGCTAAGTTTTAGTAACTCGAAATAAAAACTACGGAATAAACGGAGACTAGCTAAAGGCGATGTGACGATATGTGTTGGAAGTGTTTCCAAGGTTGATGTGATCAAACATCGCACGCTCCCTCTACTATCGGGATTAGTGTTAAACCTAAATAATTGTTATTTGGTGTTTTTGTTGAGCATGAACATGATTAGATCGTGTTTATTGAAATACAATTACTCATTTAAAGATAATGATGGTTATTCTATTTGCTTGAATAAATACCTTCAATGGTTTATTGAATCTCGATCGTAGTGATACACATGTTCATAATATTGATGCCAAAAGATACAAAGTAGTAATGATAGTACCACTTACTTGTGGCACTGCCGCTTGAGTTATATTGGTATAAAATGCATGAAGGAGCTACATGCTGACGGATCTTTGTACTCACTCATTTTTGAAACGTTTGAGACATGCAAACCATGCATATTGGTATAAACACATGAAGAAACTCCATGCATATGGATCGTTTGGACTCAATTGATTTTGAATCACTTGAGGCATGCAAATCATACCACATGGGCAAGATGACTGAAGGCCTCGTTTTTCAAGTGAGATGGAACAAGAAAGTAACTTGTTGGAAGTAATACATTTTGATGTGTGCGGTCCAATGAGTGATGAGGCATGCAGTGTATATCGTTATGTTCTTACTTCAGTGACGATTTGAGTAGATACCGGAGTATTTGCTTGATGAATCACAAGTCTGAAATATTGAAAAGTTGAAGCTATTTCGGAGTGAAGATCGTCGTGACAAGAGGATAAAATGTCTACGATATGATCATAGAGATGAATATCTGAGTTGCGAGTTTGGTACATAGTTAAGACAATGTGTAAATTGTTTCACAACTAATGCCACCTGGAACACCATGGTGGGATGGTGTGTCCGAACATCATAGCCGCCCCCTATTGGATATGGTGCATACTATGATGTATCTCATCAAATTATCACTATCATTTTTGGGTTAGGCATTAGAGACAACCGCGTTCACTTTAAATAGGGCACCACGCAATTCTGTTGAGATGGCACCGTGTGAACTATGGTTTGGAGAAACCTGGGCTGTCGTTTCTTAAAAGTTTGGGGCTGCGACGCTTATGTGAAAAAGTTTCACCCTGGTAAGCTCGAACCCAAAGCGGATAAATGCATCTTCATAGGACAGCAAAAATAGTTGGGTATACCTCCTATCTCAGATCCAGAAGCAAAGTGTTTGTTTCTAGAAACGGGGCCTTTCTCGAGGAAAAGTTTCTCTCGAAAGAATTGAGTGGGAGGATGGTGGAAACTTGATGAGGTTATTGAACTGTCACTTTAACCAGTATGTAGCACGGCGCAGGAAGTTGTTCCTGTGGCACCTACACCAATTGAAGTGGAAGCTGATGATAGTGATCATGAAGCTTCAGATCAAGTTACTACAAACCTCGTCGGTCGACAAGGTCACGTACTCCTCCAGAGTGGTACGGTAACCCTGTCTTGGAGGTCATGTTTTTGGACAACAATGAACCTACGAGCTATGGAGAAGCGATGGTGGGCCCGGATTTCGGCAAATGGCTGGAGGCCGTGAAATCCGAGAGAGGATCCATGTATGAAAACAAAGTGTGGACTTTGGAAGAACTACTTGATGCTCGTAATACTATTAAGTATAGATGGATATTTAAAAGGAAGACAGACGATGATGGTGAAAAGTCACCATTAAGAAAGCTCGACTTGTCGCAAAGATGTTTCCGACAAGTTCAAAGAGTTGACTATGATGAGATTTTCTCACTCGTAGCGATGCTAAGAGTCTGTTGGAATTATGTTAGCTGTTGTTGCATTATTTATGAAATATTGCACATAGGATGTCAAAACATTGTTTCCTTGACGGTTTCCTTGAGGAAAGGTTGTGTGCGATACAACCAGATGGTTTTGTGGATCCTAAGGATGCTAACAAGTATGCAAGATCCAGCGATCCTTCTATGGACTAGGGCAAGCATCTTTGAGTTGGAATATACACTTTGATGAGATGATCAAAGCTTTTGGGTTTATACCAGGTTTATGAGAAACTTGTATTTCCAAACAAGTGAGTGGGAGCACTATAGAATTTATGATAAGTATATGTGGTTGACATATTGTTCAATAGAAGTAATGTAGAATTTCTAGAAAGCATAAAGGGTTGTTTGAAAGGAGTTTTTAAGGAAAAACATGGATAGATCTACTTGAACATTAAGCATCAAGATCTATAGAGATAGATCAAAACAATTAATAGAACTTTCAATGAAATGCATGCCTTGACAAGTTTTTGAAGGAGCTCAAAAAAGATCAGCAAAGAAGGAGTTCTTGGTTGTGTTGTAAGGTGTGAATTTTTGGAAATATGCCCTAGAGGCAATAATAAAATGGTTATTATCATATTTCCTTGTTCATGATAATCATCTATCGTTCATGCTATAATTGTATTAACAGGAAACAGTAATACATGTGTGAATGAATAGATCACAATGTGTCTCGAGCAAGCCTCTAGTTAGCTAGCTCGTTAGTCAATAGATGATCATGGTTTCCTGATCATGGACATTGGATGTCATTGATAACGGGGTCACATCATTGGGAGAATGGTGTGGTGGACAAGACCCGATCCTAAGCCTAGCACTAGATCGTATTGTTCGTATGCTAATGCTTTTCTAATGTCAAGTATCTTTTCCTTCGACCGTGAGATTGTGCAACTCCCGGATACCGTAGGAGTGCTTTGGGTGTATCAAACGTCACAACGTAACTGGGTGACTATAAAGGTGCACTACGGGTACCTCCGAAAGTGTCTGTTGGGTTGGCACGAATCGAGATCGGGATTTGTCACTCCGTGTGACGGAGAGGTATCTCTGGGCCCACTCGGTAGCACATCATCATGAGCTCAATGTGACTAAGGAGTTAGTCACACGATGACGTGCTACGGAACGAGTAAAGAGACTTACCGATAACGAGATTGAACAAGGTATAGGTATACCGACGATCGAATCTCGGGCAAGTTCTATACCGACAGACAAAGGGAATCGTATACGGGATTGATTAAATCCTTGACATCGTGGTTCATCCGATGAGATCATCGTGGAACTAGTGGGAGCCACCATGGGTATCCAGACCCCGCTGATGGTTATTGGCCAGAGAGGTGTCTCGGTCATGTCTGCCTGTCTCCCGAACCCGTAGAGTCTACACACTTAAGGTTCGATGACGCTAGGGTTATAGGGAATTGTTATACGAGATTACCGAAAGTTGTTCGGAGTCCCGGATGAGATCCCGGACGTCACGAGGAGCTCTGGAATGGTCCGGAGGTAAAGATTGATATATAGGACGGATGGTTTCGGACACCGGAAGTGTTTCGGGCATCACCGGTAACGTACCGGGACCACCGGGACCACCGGAGGTGCACCCGGGGGACCACCGAAGGGGGGCTGCGACCCCAAGAGGTAAGATGGGCTAAGTGGGGGTGGGAACTAGCCCCTAGTTGGGCTGGTGTGCCTCCCCAATCAGCCCATGGCGCAGGGGAAAGAAAAAGAGGGGGGGAACCCTAACTTAGGTGGGCCTTAGGCCCACCAGAGGGGTGCGCCACCCCTCCCCCTTGCCCTGGCCGCCACCCCTCTCCCATCTAAGGGCTGCCGCACCCCTTAGGGGTGGAAACCCTAAGGGCTGCGCCCTCTCCCTCTCCCCCTATATATAGATGAGGTTCGGGGCTGTTTGAGACACGGTTGAATCTCTCTCTCTCGACGCAGCCCTGCTCCTCTCCCTCCTCCTCTCTGCCGGCGCTTGGCGAAGCCCTGCCGGGAGACCTCGTCTCTCCACCAACACCACGCCGTCGTGTTGCTGGTCTTCTTCCCCAACCTCTCCCTCCTCCTTGCTGGATCAAGGTGCGGGAGACGTCACCGGGCTGCACGTGTGTTGAACGCGGAGGTGCCGTTGTTCGGCACTAGATCGGAATCGCTGCAAGTACGACTCCATCAACCGTGTTCTAGCAACGCTTCCGCTTAGCCATCTTCAAAGGTACGAAGATGCTCTTACCCCTCTCTCGTTGCTGGTCTCTCCATAGGAAGATCTGAACATGCGTAGGAAAAATTTTGAATTTATGCTACATTACCCCAATAGTGGTATCAGAGCCAGGTTTTCTATGCGTAGATTCCATGCACGAGTAGAACACAAAAGTTGTGGGCGATGGATTGTCAATTTTCTTGCCGTTACTAGTCTTATTATTTTCCGGCGGTATTGTGGGATGAAGCGACCCGGACCAACCTTACACGTACGCTTATGTGAGACTGGTTCCACCGACAAACATGCACATCGTGCATAAAGGTGGCTAGCGGGTGTCTGTCTCTCCTACTCTAGTCGGATTGGATTTGATGAAATGGGTCCGTATGAAGGGTAAATAGCTTTGGCATATCATCGTTGTGGCTGTCACGTAGGTAAGAAGGCGTTCTTGCTAGAAACCCAAATCAGCCACGTAAAACTTGCAACAACAATTAGAGGACGTCTAACTTGTTTTTGCAGGGTTTGACATGTGATGTGATATGGTCAAAGTTGTGATGTTGCATGTATGATGTATGAGATGATCATGTTATTGTAATAGGTTTCACGACTTGCATGTCGATGAGTATGACAACCGGCAGGAGCCATAGGAGTTGTCTTAATTTATTGTATGAGATGCAACGCCATGTGCTTACTACTTTTACTTCATTGCTAACGGTTAGCTATAGTAGTAGTGATAGTAGTAGTTGGCGTGACGACTTCACGGAGACACGATGATGGAGATCATGGTGTCACGCCGGTGACGATGATGATCATGCGATGCCTGAAGATGGAGATCGAATGAGCAAAGATGATAATGGCCATATCATGTCACTATATGATTGCATTGTGATGTTTATCATGTTTTACATCTTATTGCTTAGAACGACGGTAGCATAATAAGATGATCCCTCTTAAAATTTCGAGAACGTATTCCCCTAAGTGTGCACCGTTGCGAAGGTTCGTTGTCTCGAAGCACCACGTGATGATCGGGTGTGATAGATTCTAACGTTCGCATACAACGGGTGTAAGCCAGATTTACACACGCAAAACACTTAGGTTGACTCGACGAGCTTAGCATGTACAGACATGACCTCGAATACAAGAGACCGAAAGGTCGAACATGAGTCGTATGGTTGAATACGATCAGCATGAAGTTGCTCACCATGGTGACTAGTCCGTCTCACGTGATGATCGGACACGGGTTAGTCAACATGGATCATGTATCACTTAGATGACTAGAGGGATGTCGATTTAAGTGGGAGTTCATACTTAATTTGATTAAATGAACTTAATTGTCATGAACTTAGTCTAAAAGTTGTCTTTATAAATATTGTAGATGTCCAACGTCAACCTCAACTTCAACGCATTCCTAGAGAAAAACAAGCTGAAAGATGATGGTAGCAACTATGCGGACTGGGTTCGCAACCTTAAGCTCATCCTTGAAGCAAGTAAAAAGGCTTATGTCCTTAATGCGCCGCTAGGTGACCCTCCCGCTCCCGCAGCAGCCCAGGACATTCTAAACGTCTGGCAAGCGCGGAGTGATGACTACTCTCTGGTCAGGTGTGGCATGTTATACAGTTTAGAAACGGGGCTCCAAAGACGTTTTGAGCAACACGGGGCATATGAGATGTTCCAAGAGCTGAAGCTAGTTTTTCAAGCTCATGCCCGTGTCGAGAGATATGAAGTCTCCGACAAGTTCTTCAGCTATAAGATGGAGGAGAACAGTTCTGTCAGTGAGCACATACTCAAAATGTTTGGGTTACACGGTCGTCTAACTTCACTTGGAGTCGAACTTCCGGATGATGCTATCATTGACAGAATCCTCCAGTCTCTCCCACCAAGCTACAAAGGCTTTGTGCTTAACTACAACATGCAAGGGATGGAGAAAACCATTCCCGAGTTGTACTCGATGCTCAAGTCTGCAGAAGTAGAAATCAAGAAGGAGCATCAAGTGTTGATGGTCAACAAGACCACTAGTTTCAAGAAAGGCAAGGGTAAGAAGAACTTCAAGAAAGACGGCAAAGCTGTTGCCGCGCCCGGTAAGCCAGATGCCGGGAAGAAGAAAAAGAACGGACCCAAGCCAGAGACTGAGTGCTTCTACTGCAAGGGAAAAGGTCACTGGAAGCGGAACTGCCCCAAATACTTAGCGGACAAGAAGGCCGGCAACGTTAAAGGTATATGTGATATACATGTTATTGATGTGTACCTTACCAGCGCTCGTAGTAGCTCCTGGGTATTTGATACCGGTGTTGTTGCTCACATTTGCAACTCAAAGCAGGAACTGCGGAATAAGCGGAGACTGGCCAAGGATGAGGTGACGATGCGCCTCGGGAATGGTTCAAAAGTCGATGTGATCGCCGTCGGCACGCTACCTCTACACCTACCGTCGGGATTAGTTTTGAACCTCAATAATTGTTATTTAGTACCAGCTTTAAGCATGAACATTGTATCAGGGTCTTGCTTAATGCGAGACGGCTACTCATTTAAGTCAGAGAATAATGGTTGTTCTATTTATATGAGTGATATGTTTTATGGTCATGCTCCGCTGGTGAATGGTTTATTCTTGATGAATCTCGATCGTGATGTTACACATATTCATAGTGTGAGTACCAAAAGATGCAAAGTTGATAATGATAGTCCCACATACTTGTGGCACTGCCGCCTTGGTCATATCGGCGTTAAGCGCATGAAGAAGCTCCATACTGATGGACTGCTAGAGTCTCTTGACTTTGAATCATTTGACACATGCGAACCGTGCCTCATGGGCAAGATGACTAAGACTCCATTCTCAGGAATAATGGAGAGAGCCACCGACTTATTGGAAATAATGCATACTGATGTGTGTGGTCCAATGAACGTTGAAGCTCGCGGTGGTTATCGTTATGTTCTCACTCTCACCGATGATTTGAGTAGGTATGGGTATATCTACTTGATGAAGCACAAATCTGAGACGTTTGAAAAGTTCATGGAATTTCAGAGTGAGGTTGAGAATCAACGTGACAGAAAAATTAAATGTCTACGATCTGATCGTGGAGGAGAATATTTGAGTCACGAGTTTGGCACACACCTAAGGAAGTATGGAATCGTTTCACAACTAACACCGCCTGGCACACCGCAGCGCAACGGAGTGTCTGAACGTCGTAATCACACTTTATTAGATATGGTACGATCTATGATGTCTCTCACCGACTTACCGCTATCATTTTGGGGATACGCATTAGAAACTGCAGCATTCACTTTAAATAGGGCACCGTCTAAATCCGTTGAGACGACACCGTATGAACTGTGGTTTGGCAAGAAACCTAAGTTGTCGTTTCTTAAAGTTTGGGGCTGCGATGCTTATGTGAAGAAACTTCAACCAGAAAAGCTCGAACCCAAAGCGGAGAAATGCGTATTCATAGGATACCCTAAGGAAACTATTGGGTATACCTTCTATCTTAGATCCGAAGGTAAAACCTTTATTGCCAAGAACGGATCCTTTCTAGAGAAAGAGTTTCTCTCGAAAGAAGTAAGTGGGAGGAAGGTAGAACTTGATGAGGTAATTACACCCCCTCTCGAACAGGAAAGTAGCGCAGCGCAAGAAGTTGTTCCTGTGGTGCCTACACCGACTGAAGAGGAAGTAAATGATGATGATCATGAAGCTTCGGATCAAGTTACTACTGAACCACGAAGGTACACAAGGGTACGCTCCGCACCAGAGTGGTACGGCAACCCTGTGATGGAAATCATGTTGTTAGACAACGGTGAACCTTCGAACTATGAAGAAGCGATGGCGGGCCCGGATTCCAACAAATGGCTTGAGGCCGTGAAATCCGAGATAGGATCCATGTATGAGAACAAAGTATGGACTTTGGTGGACTTGCCCGATGAACGGCGAGCCATAGAAAATAAATGGATCTTCAAGAAGAAGACTGATGCAAACGGTAATGTAACCGTTTACAAAGCTCGACTTGTCGCAAAGGGTTTTCGACAAATTCAAGGAGTTGACTACGAAGAGACTTTCTCTCCCGTAGCGAAGCTGAAATCAGTCCGAATCATGTTAGCAATTGCCGCCTTTTATGATTATGAAATTTGGCAAATGGACATCAAAACAGCGTTCCTTAACGGGAATCTTAAGGAAGAGTTGTATATGATGCAACCAGAAGGTTTTGTCGATCCTAAAGGTGCTAACAAAGTATGCAAGCTCCAGCGCTCCATCTATGGGCTGGTGCAAGCATCTCGGAGTTGGAACATTCGCTTTAATGAGGTGATTAAGGCGTTTGGGTTCATACAGGTTTACGGAGAAGCCTGTCTGTACAAGAAAGTGAGTGGGAGCTCTGTAGCTTTCCTCGTACTATATGTGGATGACATATTATTGATGGGGAATGATATAGAGATGTTGGAGAGCATAAAGGCCTATTTGAACAAGAGTTTTTCAATGAAGGACCTTGGAGAAGCTGCATACATATTAGGCATCAAGATCTATAGAGATAGATCGAGACGCCTCATAGGTCTTTCGCAAAGTACATACCTTGACAAGATACTGAAAAAGTTCAATATGGAAAACTCAAAGAAAGGGTTCTTGCCAGTTTTGCAAGGTATGAGATTGAGTAAGACTCAGTCGCCGACCACGGCAACAGATAGAGAGAAGATGCGTTCTGTCCCCTACGCTTCAGCCGTGGGCTCTCTAATGTATGCCATGCTGTGTACCAGACCTGATATAAACCTTGCGATAAGCTTGGTAGGGAGGTACCAAAGTAATCCTGGTGCAGAACACTGGACAGCGGTCAAGAATATCCTTAAGTACCTGAAAAGGACTAAGGAAATGTTTCTCGTTTATGGAGGTGACGAAGAGCTCGTCGTAAAGGGTTACGTCGACGCTAGCTTCGACACAGATCCGGATGACTCTAAGTCACAAACCGGATACGTATATGTGTTGAATGGTGGGGCAGTGAGCTGGTGCAGCAGCAAGCAAGAAGTCGTGGCAGCATCTACATGTGAAGCGGAGTACATAGCTGCTTCAGAAGCGGCTCATGAAGGAATTTGGATGAAGGAGCTCATCACCGACCTTGGAGTGGTTCCAAGCGCGTCGGGTCCTATGACACTCTTCTGTGACAACACTGGAGCCATTGCCATAGCCAAGGAGCCCAGGTTTCACCGGAAGACGAAGCACATCAAGCGCCGCTACAACTCCATCCAGGACCATGTCCAAACTGGAGTGATAGATATTTGTAAAGTACACACGGATCTGAATATTGCAGACCCGTTGACTAAACCTCTTCCACGAGCAAAACATGATCAACACCATGATGCTATGGGTGTTCGATACATCACAATGTAACTAGATTATTGACTCTAGTGCAAGTGGGAGACTGTTGGAAATATGCCCTAGAGGCAATAATAAAATGGTTATTATCATATTTCCTTGTTCATGATAATCATCTATCGTTCATGCTATAATTGTATTAACAGGAAACAGTAATACATGTGTGAATGAATAGATCACAATGTGTCTCTAGCAAGCCTCTAGTTAGCTAGCTCGTTAGTCAATAGATGATCATGGTTTCCTGATCATGGACATTGGATGTCATTGATAACGGGGTCACATCATTGGGAGAATGGTGTGGTGGACAAGACCCAATCCTAAGCCTAGCACTAGATCGTATTGTTCGTATGCTAATGCTTTTCTAATGTCAAGTATCTTTTCCTTCGACCGTGAGATTGTGCAACTCCCGGATACCGTAGGAGTGCTTTGGGTGTATCAAACATCACAACGTAACTGGGTGACTATAAAGGTGCACTACGGGTACCTCCGAAAGTGTCTGTTGGGTTGGCACGAATCGAGATCGGGATTTGTCACTCCGTGTGACGGATAGGTATCTCTGGGCCCACTCGGTAGAACATCATCATGAGCTCAATGTGACTAAGGAGTTAGTCACACGATGAAGTGCTACGGAACGAGTAAAGAGACTTACCGATAACGAGATTGAACAAGGTATAGGTATACCGACGATCGAATCTCGGGCAAGTTCTATACCGACAGACAAAGGGAATCGTATACGGGATTGATTGAATCCTTGACATCGTGGTTCATCCGATGAGATCATCGTGGAACTAGTGGGAGCCACCATGGGTATCCAGACCCCGCTGATGGTTATTGGCCAGAGAGGTGTCTCGGTCATGTCTGCCTGTCTCCCGAACCCGTAGGGTCTACACACTTAAGGTTCGATGACGCTAGGGTTATAGGGAATTGTTATACAAGATTAGCGAAAGTTGTTCGGAGTCCCGGATGAGATCCCGGACGTCACGAGGAGCTCCGGAATGGTCCGGAGGTAAAGATTGATATATAGGACGGATGGTTTCGGACACCGGAAGTGTTTCGGGCATCACCGGTAACGTACCGGGACCACCGGAGGTGGTCCCGGGGGACCACCGAAGGGGGGCTGCGACCCCAAGAGGTAAGATGGGCTAAGTGGGGGTGGGAACCAGCCCCTAGTTGGGCTGGTGTGCCTCCCCAATCAGCCCATGGCGCAGGGGAAAGAAAAAGAGGGGGGGAACCCTAACTTAGGTGGGCCTTAGGCCCACCAGAGGGGTGCGCCACCCCTCCCCCTTGCCCTGGCCGCCACCCCTCTCCCATCTAAGGTCTGCCGCACCCCTTAGGGGTGGAAACCCTAAGGGCTGCGCCCCCTCCCTCTCCCCCTATATATAGATGAGGTTCGGGGCTGTTTGAGACACGGTTGAATCTCTCTCTCTCGGCGCAGCCCTGCTCCTCTCCCTCCTCCTCTCTGCCGGCGCTTGGCGAAGCCCTGCCGGGAGACCTCGTCTCTCCACCAACACCACGCCGTCGTATTGCTGGTCTTCTTCCCCAACCTCTCCCTCCTCCTTGCTGGATCAAGGTGCGGGAGACGTCACCGGGCTGCACGTGTGTTGAACGCGGAGGTGCCGTTGTTCGGCACTAGATCGGAATCGCTGCGAGTACGACTCCATCAACCGCGTTCTAGCAACGCTTCCGCTTAGCGATCTTCAAAGGTACGAAGATGCTCTTACCCCTCTCTCGTTGCTGGTCTCTCCATAGGAAGATCTGAACATGCGTAGGAAATTTTTTGAATTTATTCTACGTTACCCCAACATGAATTTGAGTAAGAATCAAAGCCCGACCAAGGCAAAATAAATAGAAAGGACGAAGGTCGTCCCCTATGCCTTAGCCGTAGGCTCTATAGTATGCTATGTTGTGTACCACACCTGATGTGTGCCTTGCCATGAATTTGTCATGGGGTACAGAAGTGATCTAGGAATGGATTACTGGATAACGGTCAAAAGTTATCCTTGGTAACTAGTGGACTAAGGAATTTTCTCGATTATGGAGGTGGTTGAAGAGTTCTTCATAAAGAGTTACGTCGATGCAAGCTTTGACACTAATCCGGATGACTCTGAAGTAGCGGATTCGTATAGTGGAGCAGTCATTTGGAATAGTTCCAAATGGCGCGTAGTAGCAACATCTATAGGATGACATAGAGATTTGTAAAGCACAGACGGATCTGAAAGGTTCATATTCATTGACTAAAAACCTCTCTCACAAGCAAGACATGATCGAACCTAGAACTGTATGGGTGTTAGATTCATTACAATCACACAGTGATGTGAACTAGATTATTGACTCTAGTGCAAGTGGGAGACTGTTGGAAATATCCCCTAGAGGCAATAATAAATTGGTTATTATTATATTTCCTTGTTCATTATAATAGTTTATTATCCATGCTAGAATTGTATTGATTGGAAACTCAAATACATGTGTGGATACATAAACAACACACTGTCCCTAGTGAGCCTCTAGTTGACTAGCTCGTTGATCAAAGATGGTCAAGGTTTCTTGGCCATAGGCAAGTGTTGTCACTTGATAACGGGATCACATCATTTTGAGAATGATGTGATGGAGAAGACCCAAACTATAAACATAGCATATGATCGTGTCAGTTTATTGCTACTGTTTTGTGCATGTCAATGTATCTGTTCCTATGACCACGAGATCATGCAACTCCCGGACACCGGAGGAATACCTTGTGTGTATCAAACGTCGCAACGTTACTGGTGACTATAAAGGTGCTCTACAGATATCTCCAAAGGTGTTTGTTGGGTTGGCATGGATCAACACTGGGATTTGTCAGTCCATGTGACGGAGAGGTATCTTGGGGCCCACTCGGTAATACAACATCACAACAAGCCTTGCAAGCAATGTGACTAAGGAGTTAGTCACGGGATCTTGTATTGTGGAACGAGTAAAGATACTTGCGTGTAATGAGATTGAACTAGGTATGTAGATACCGATGATCGAATCTCGGGCAAGTAACATACTGAAGGACAAAGGGAACAACATACGGGATTAACTGAATCCTTAACATAGAGGTTCAACTGATAGACATCTTCGTAGAATATGTAGGAGCCAATATGGACATCGAGGTCCCGCTATTGGTTATGACCGGGGAGTGTCTCGGGTCATGTATGCATAGTTCTCTAACCCGCACGGTCTGCACACTTAAGGTTCAGTGACATTTCAGTATTATTGAGTTATGTGTGTTTGGTAAACGAAAGTTGTTCAGAGTTCCGGATGAGATCCCGGACATCGCGAGGAGCTCTGGAATGGACCAGAGGTAAAGATTGATATATAGGAAAGTGGGTTTTGAACCCCGGAAAAGTTTTGGGCATTTCCGGCAGTATACCGAGAGTGATGAATGAGTTTCGGGGGTCCACCAGGTGGGCCACCCACCCCAAAGGGTATCATGTGATGTGGGAGGACGTGGACCAGCCCTTAGTGGGCTGGCCGAAGCCTCCACTAAAGCCCAAGGCGGATTGAAGGTCGGAAGGAAAGAAACCCAAAGGTGGAGAGGGTTTCCAAGTGGAGAGGAGGAATCCTACTCCTAGTAGGATTGGAGTAGGACTCCTCCACCTCAAATTTCGGCCAAACCTTGAGGCTTTGAGGCTGCTTCCTCCCCTCCCTCCCTCCTATATATACTAGAGGTTTTAGAGGTGAGGGATAACCCTAATTGCACGTGCTCCCTCTACTTCTCTCTAGATTTGTTTCTCCTCTAGTCTAGTTCGGCGGTGCTTAGGCGAAGCCATGCTTGATTAGTTCACCACCACACCACCATGCCGCCGTGTTGGAGAACTCATCTACCTCTCCGCCCCTTTTGCTGGATCAAGATGGCAGGGATCGTCATCGAGCTCTACGTGTGTTGAATGCGGAGGTGTCGTCCGTTCGACACTAGATCGGGATGGATCGTGATGGGATCGCGGGACGGATCGTGATGAGGTCGCGGGAAGGGATGCGATTTGGATCGCGAAGATGTTCCACTACATCAACCGCGTTATATATGATTCCTCTTAGTGATCTACAAGAGTATGTAGATTCGCTCTCCCTTCTCGTAGATGATCATCACCATGGATAGGTATTGCATGTGCATAGGAAATTTTTTGTTTCCCATACGACGTTCCCCAATAGGTGACACCAATGAGGACTAAAATGCAGCCTTACGCTGGGTTTTTTTCTAAAAGGGTTTAGGGGTTTCATATATCGATCACGGGCATCCATCCACTTTAATCAAATATTATGTCATATAACTCATCATCATCTTACGTACTCATCTAACAACTCATCATCATCTTAATCATATACCAAGTTAAAATCTCATAAAACAGAAAAACATCATAATAATCATCATCCTAATCGATCATGCCAAGTTAATATAAACCAGAAAAACTTCTCTCTCATAAGACCTAGTCCTCGCTCCTAGCTATAATGTCATAAAACAGAATAACACCTATGTCTCCGTGATGAATCACAGAGATGCAACAGTCTCCAACTTGTGGCTTGGGATCCTTCTTTATTTCACTCCATGCTTCAATTTGGACCCTTTTTTATTTGCAGTCAGTCGAGTATGGAGCATTGAACTGAGCCCTCAGCGGGCATTTAATTGTCATATGACCTTTGTCGTGCATCAACAGAGGCACTACATCATTTGGCAGTTGCTGTTGAAGAACATAATAATAGCCTAGTTAGGAGTGTAATCAACACCATCTATGCAATAGTAGAGTGTACTTAATTAGTAAACTCTTACCAAGATATTTCGGCGAATGTCATCCGCCCTCAACCTATGCACTAGTGGCATGTAAAATATATAATTTCGGCCACTTCCCAAATTATACAGGAAGTTCTCCCTACCAACCAGGACACCAACAAGAAAGTGGATAAGAACATCCTTCTCCTACCAAGTTAGATGTGATCCATAAGTGTAGTGTGTCGCGTCACTTAATTTCTATAATTCACTCAAATCACTGAAATAAGCTATAAATTATAATTTAACAAATTTAGTAGATCGATGAACACCAACTATTTCTAAATATAGAATGAAAATTACTTGAAAAATATGGTTAACAAACTCACATGGAGGTAAAACAGGAAGCATATCGACATCCACCCAAATATCGATGTTATCTTCAATATTATCTTCAGGATGAAGATCGAAGGTTATTTTCATACTCTCCTAAAATCAATATGCCTTGTAAAGATCTTCCCAATTTGAGCACCCTATTTCTTTGTTATTAACTACATTCGTTACTTTGATCAGAAATCTGTGACCATGTATAGTCCTCAAGTTAGCTCTCCTCGTCTCCATACTCTCGTGGTCTTTGAAACTGAGCCTCTCCAACACATACCTTATTGCATGGCAAGGGAGGAACTAGTCGAATTGTATAAAACAGAAATTACACGTTGAAGCAAAGAAACAGAAGTCATGCTTAATTACAAAAAAAACACTTTTCATCGTTGCGTACCACACAAACTTCTAAGGTCTCGCGAAGCTTGATGCTGAAGAACCTATAGTCTCGTAGGTGAGGCTTGTAACACACCCCGATAGTCGACGCAATATTCACACTCCCAATAATCATCGTCACACATTTCCTGTTTTAGTACAGTGCATTGTGAGGCGGATACGACCACATCGATGTGGTGCTCATTGACGAATTCAGGGGATGGAGAGGTACCTGACGTGATGTTGGTGGTCCCCTCTTCGACAACCTCCCTGGTGAGGGAAGGAAGCGGCAGTAGCAATGGCTCCTTCTCCAATGGTTCTAGCTGAGTTGCATGCTAAGGGACTAGCCTCGACGAGTGTGCAGGGGGCTGCCAATCTTGGGCCTAGGCCGTGTAATTAGGACCAGGGTGGGTGCTGAGCAGTGCTTGTTGGGTTTTAATTTCTCCGTGCTCACGTGTCACCCATCCGACCCACTTGTCTGGTCCAGCCTGTTAACGCTCCGATGGCCCAAGCCCATTTTGCATGGGGCACTTCTTGGTGGTGCATACCCTGCGGCTCCTTAGATAAATCGCTAGAGTTCCTGCCTCCTTCCTCGACGTGCGGCTCTGGGGAAAATCCCCTCAACAATTCCATTACTCTACTATTGTTCCTCCACCTCTTCCATCTACCATTCATCCTTGCTTCTTCCTTCACCATCGAACCTCCCCTATCTCTCCTTCTGAGAGGCGCTGTTGACCCGCAACGACGATCGCTGTTTTGACAAAATGACAAACGCCCCCGTGAGTTGCTTACCTTCGACGAGTCGTACTACCATCAGGGATGTCATCTCCGCTAGCACCTTTCCCATGGGGGCGATGATGGGGACTATCGTGCTACTATTGTGGTTCTTCCTCGCGGTCTCCAAGAGTTATGTTTCGCCCGCCTCCCCCCTACTCCACCACCCCATCTCCTGTAGCGGGGTGGATCTGAGGGTTGCTCGTCGCTCCGGCGGTAGTGTGCGGAAAATGGGCGAACCCCTACCTCAGGTGCATGGTAGGGTGAGAGCAGAGACTAGGCGGATCCCGTTGGTCAAGGTGGCCCACTACTAGGAGAAAGCCTAGTAGTAGCACTAGAATTACCCATACCAGTAGTGCTGCTACTGCTAAGGCGCTACAACTAAGTTGTAGCAGTAGCGCTGGAAAACAAGCGCTACTAGTAAGTACGGTTAGCAGTAGCACTGGAAGACAACAAGCGCTGCTGCTAGGCAGCTACTGCTAATATTCCTACTTTCACAGTTTTCATTCCCCTCTACATATTTGTGCATGCTCTATAGAATACTTTCATCATATCATAATAAACATACATTATTCTCATCATATCATACACATACAGTAGTCTGGTCATACCATCATCATCATTATCCAACACAAATATCATCACATCTCGAAAATAGCGATACACAAGTCATGTCTCAAATAAATGCAATTGCATGGTCATGGTTTATAGAATTCATTAAGCGAGACAAAGTGGCAGGAGCATTGGTTAAACCGAAGGACATGACTGTGTACTCATATTGGCCATAACGAGTGACAAAGGTCGTTTTTGGAATGTCCCCATTCTTGATCTTGATTTGATGGTAGCCCAACCTCAAATGCATCTTGGGAAAGACTGGGGATCCAGCCAACTGATTATACAGGTCCTTGGTCCTAGGGAGCGGATACTTGTTCTTTATGGTAACCAGATTAAGTGGTCGATAATCTACAACCATCCGATTCGTTCCATCCTTCTTCTTAACGAAGAGGACAGGACAATCCCAAGGAGAAGAGCTAGGACGAATGAAACCTTTATTCAAGGCCTCATCTAGTTGTTTTTTAAGTTTGGATAGCTCTAAGGGTGCCACCTTATAGGGTCTTCTCGCTATTGGGACGGTTCCTGGGGCAAGATCTATCACAAACTCTACATCCTGTCAGGTGGAATGCCTGGCAGTTCTTCTAGAAAGACATCCTGAAAGTCACGGACTACCGGAATATCTTCTAGCTCTGGAAGAGGGCTAGCATTGAGGGAATAAAGTTGGCATTTGGCAACTCGAGTTGACACATTAACTATCTCAACCGATGGATGTGTAAGCTGAACATTCCTAGTATGAGTATCAATCTTGGCATAATGAGCTGACATCCAGTCCGTACCCAAGATGATATTGATATCTGAAGACATAAGAGTTATCAAGGATGCTAGGAAGACTAGCCTGTCTACAAGAATTTCATTGTCATGGCTTACCCTAGAGGTCTGCCATTTACTACCAGGAGTTTGAACCACTAATGGGATGGGCATATCACAAAATGACATGTTATGCAACTATGCGTAACTTTCGGAAATGAAAGAATGAGATGACCTAGTATCAAAAAGAATAGATGTTGGGTGATGATTGACAAGGAGCGTACCCAAAATGACGTTGGGATCCTCTGCATCTTCTTCTGCTGAAACATAGTTCACACGTCCATGCGCAGGGGTTGGCTTCACATAGAACGATTTGCGTGGCTTCCCACGTCCAACAGACTTTCCACGTTGATTTGTGGCGTTATTCTGAGGACACTCACGTGAATAGTGACCTGGTTCTCCACACTTGTAGCAGACAACTTGATTGGCACGTGGTGCAGCATTGGCAGTTGGACCACCGCAAGTCTTGGTTGGAGGGTTGGTCTGATTTGCACGAGGCGCCACATAGGATGGCCTCGCGGTGTATCTTGGTGACAGAGAACTATTCATGACCCACACCCGGCGCTTCTGGAATATTGAGTTGGATGAGGAGCCAGAGTCATGGAAGTGCTTCCTTGTTGCTTCATAATCAGTATGTCCAGTTTCAGCACTGATCGCCTTATTGACAAGAGCTTGGAAGCTCGCACACTCATGAAGGCACAAATCACGACAAAGTTTGGGGCTCAGTCCCTTGCGGAACCTTGCTTGCTTCTTGGCGTCAATTGACACCTCTTTAGTTGCATAGCGGGCAGGTTTCCAAACTCACGGCTATATGCATCCACATTCAGCTTCCCTTGAGTGAATGCATAGAACTATTCTCTCTTGCGGTCCATTAACCCTTCTGGAATGTGATGCAGAAAGAAAATTGCGCTGAAATCAGCCCAGGTGGCTGCTGGTCCAGCAGGGCGCCTAGCTTCATAATTTTCCCACCACAGATTTGCGGGCCTTCCAGAAAGTAAGCAGCAAATGTCACCTTATCAACCTCAACGACGTTGGCAGAATGTATCTTGCGTGAAATGCTACACAACCAATCATCAGCGTCGAGGGGGTCGACGGAATGATGGAACTTGGGTGGATTGAGCTTCATGAAGTCATTTAGGGTCACTGAGTTATTTTGCCGCTGAAGAGACGTATTCTGCTCAATACACTCTAACAGACGATTGGTTTCTCTCTTATTCCTTTCTTCCTCGAGCATGACCTCCGCCAGAGAGGGCGAGTAAGCCAGGTTTTCCTGAGCTGCTTGACTACCTTCTCCCTGCTCATGGGCAGGAGCATGGTTGAGCCTGGTGAACACCATCCTGACAAACAAACTCACAGCTTAGACTAGATCAACATCAACTCTAGCAAAGGAGTTAAGGGCCAGTTCTTTTGGTAGCTTTTTTGGGCTTCTAGAATAAACTGCCCCCTACCCAGCTTATTCTAGAAGCCCAACTAAAAATATTTTTCTAGAAGCCTAGTAATTAAGTCTTAATTAGTAGGCTTTTAAAAGAATAAATTTGATTGAGCTTCTAGAATAAGCTGGATAGGGGGCAACTTATTTCAGCTTATTCTAAAAGCTACCAAAAGAATTGGCCCTTAGGGCTTCTAGAATAAGAAGTGCACTGAATAATATGGAATGCTTAGGTGAACATCCGAACATCATGATAAAAAGCAAATTGTCGTATATCACCATGGTTCATACACACCATAACATAGTTCAGTACAAATTCAACTGAAAAGCAAACTACTGAAAAGATGATACTACTCATCAGAGGCTTTTCAAGCTTCATATACATTATTTATCGGAACTCATCTCACACCTCAGTGATATTCCACAAGACACGTAGGACTATGGACAATATAACTGCTACAATACTACTGCACCACTTACGAACTCAAGCATCTGCGTAGAACATCTCATACAGGTTTCCTCCGTGACCTGGGAGCTAAACTTGAGGGTCAGGGAACAGCCTAGCCTGAGATCCCTAGAAACCATAAGGACACAGATGTGGCCTCGGTCCTCTGACTAGCGGCAACAGAGGTCCACGAAGAGGGGTGACACCTCCAATAGCAGGCCAATCTATGTGAGCTGGCAAATAAGTCTATACTGGGTTCAACATCTCCATGTCTCCATAGACTATTTGAACAACAGGTGCCAGTTGCATCAAAGTTATCCACAGATGGGCACGGGTAGCATAAAGCTCCATGCGAAGAGCACGAGCATCTCGGTCTCTATTCTCTAACATCTGGATGGTAACCTGCAGCAACGGTTCCTCCAAGGAAGAATCATAGTAAAATCCACTAAGGTAGCCTTCTTCTCCTGGCTGAGAAGCTGGAATATAGCAAAACTCTGAATTCTGCAGCAGTGCATGATTTGCTCTCATGATAGACAACATTGAATAGGCGGCATCCTGGACCGCCATGTCAATGGTAACCCCCAACCCATAAGACCAATGGATTGGCTCCTCGGCTCCAGGGTAATATGGATATACCCTAACAGTACACATGTACTGGCTCTGGTTAAAGTCCCGGTACTGCTCCTCCACTATATACTCTAGGTACCGGCGGTAATCGGCTACTGACATCATCCTGACCAACATGGCCATGTGACCCGGTACATCAATGCACCTAGTCAAACAGAGCACCTAATGAGAAGGACGAGGAGGCATCTAAAATAGAGAATAATGCAGAGGTATTAGAGCTCTAGCAAAAAAATCAGGCAGCATAATGGCTGAAAATGCTCAAAACAATTTTGAGACATCGTGCAAAAGATTAGATAGCATAACCACTCAACTCTCAAGTTCAGGGTTCCACTTTCAACAATTTTTCTTAGAAGGGAACTTGAAAACTCTAATTGATTCTCAAACCATTTTCCCTACAAGTCTACGGAGTAGTAACACGTGATCCTGAGAGATAAATAAGAAGCCTAGTTCTTAATCCCCATAGAAAAGATGAGAGTGACCGGAATAGAATGACTTGAGAAGAGAAGCGAAAAGAGCCTTACGTTCCCTTCCACAATCAATTCCCTTATATATAACTAAAGCATTTCTAGACTCGACTTCGACCAGTTTGGCTTGGTAATCCTATAGTCAGTCAGGCTCTGATACCAACGCTGTCGGGACCCCGATCCTAAGTCATAGGAATCCAGCGTGTAACACATAGCATCACTTTGTGGTCTCAGCACGGTTAACCCCATGGCTGCCACCTTACCTTGACCGGGACCGTTTGCGTCTTTTGACTCACTATGCAAATGTGTCGCTAGCATTCCAATGTCAAAGAACCTAGGTCGACATAACTAGTTATAAACCTAAGTGGCACATCTGTACAGGGACAGGCATACATAACCCAGCAAAGCAGGTGTCGGTCATCAGCGTGTGTAGACAAGTCGTAGCAAGCTATAAGGACTCCATTACACCGCGAGACATTTCCCCGAAGGGACATACACAGCAGCAAAGAAGGATCTATGTCGGTCAACCAATGTGTCCAGAGCAGTAGCAAGCTACCTCAGCTCAGTGGAATCACAAAGGGGCATTTCTCTGTAAAGAGTACTACTAAAGGTGCACAACTAGGTGTCAAACCCCATACATATCACAATACATCACACGTATGCATGACATACTCAATATGCATAGATACAACAATGGCATCACAACCTAACCATACAACATCACAAATTTTATTTAGAAGGCTCAGAAGAGCCTTGCATAATAAATTCATACAGGTAGGGGTCACATGACACGACAGTCAAGTCATACACAAAGTCACACAAGCCATGTGGAAGCATTAAAGTTGTCTGAGTACACATAGATGAAAGGAAAAGGCATAAACCCTGACTATCTACAGATCCCTTCTGAAGGGGCCATGTCGTAGCCGGGACACTAGCTACTCGTCATCATTGACGTATAGGTAGAACCCACCAGATGGTTCGTGGGTATCTTCTGCAATAGTTATTAAGCAAACATGAGTATGAAAAGTACTCGACAAGACTTCAAATCAGATAGATCTACTCATGCACAAGTATCAATGAGGGGGTTGTGGGGTTTCATGCAGCAAGCCAGCTTTGACTCTTGGCTAATGTATAGTACGACTACAAGTATTTTTGAACAAGTGTTGATAAGTCATACACGAGTCCACTACCTCCACAACCATACACTATCATGGATTGTTTCCCGTCTCCCTACGAGAATGCCATCCATGATACTCACACTTATCTTGATACTTTTTATGAGTAGCCATTAAAGTTATCTATGAACAACATATGTTTCCAAGTAGTCCATATCCACGGACGCGGCTATTCGAATAGATCATAACCATGCAGGGGTGTACTTCTTCACAAACACTCTCGCCACTTATCGCCATGTGCTCTTCATGGACCTCGGCAACCTTCAAGTTGAAGCCTAGCGAGGGAGTCGGCCACGACCGTTAACCATGCTAATACCTAGTCCAGGTTTATCGCCTATTTGAGACTAAACCCGCACGGAAGTCCGGCCAAAATTTCCGCTATGGCCTCAAACGATGTGCGCAGGGTTCCCAAGCCCACCATCCGGGTGCTACTTGGTACACTATGCCGCTGCCTACCGCGTCACAGCCCACCTCTAAGGTCAGCACTATACATGGCCTCCAGCATAACTATAAACACCAGAAACTGCTTGCAACTCCTCGACAGAATATTAGGCGGCTAATAAGCGAAGAGTGTCAATTAAGTATCCCAATGTGTGGTAGTAGCTAGTCTTGGATCACATACACGGAACTCAGTTCCTAAGAACGGTTCCAATGAGACAACCCACCATGTACTCCTACATAGCCTCTCATCGGAACCTTTACCAAATCAGATTCAACACTTAACCTTTGTCATCAGAACACATGTATTCACCCGAGTTCATCACCCAGATGAAACAGGCCTGACACAACTCTAAGCATAGCAAGCATAGCAGGATAAAGCACATCATGGCTCAAGCAACTACCAGGTATACTAGGTTGCAAGGTTTAGCTATTTACTGTGACAATGACAGATCATACAAAGGAATGGGTTCAACTACCGAAGCAAAAGCATTTATCACGACGTGTCCAAATGCAATAAATAAGGGCACGAGCGAGACCATGGGATTTTATCGGAATTCTCAAAAGGGGTGCTTGCCTTGTGGATCGGCGGAGGGATATACTCCTTCAGTTGGATACTCCTGAGTATCCTGTGGAGCGGAGCCGACCGAAACAAACAATCACAATCAATACACGACAAGTGCAACTATATGATGCATTATCATGGCATGACATGAATATGATGGATGAGCTAATGCAACTATTAATGAATTGGTTGAAGCTGGTTTGAATCAAAGATTCAAATGCCACTTCAAATAAGGTATTTTCAAATTACCTTTAATTGATTTGACCTGATGCTCAGGTATAGCTTGTTCTATCATGCATGAAAATAGCACCAATGGATTCCTTGAATTTTTCTAATAAAGTTTCATATATAAATTATTTTAATATGAGTTACATATTAATTTCTATGATATTTAGAAGTTTACAACTATTGCTGGGATTTTATTTAAACCAGAAATGGAATTACTGCAACAGCATAACATCGACACGTCAAACTGACCGTTGCAGGTCAAACCTGACCAGTGGGGTCCACTGGTTAGTGACATGGGCACTAACAGAGTTGTATTTAAACTATAATCCTAATTATTGGGGCTAGGCCCACTGGTTAGTGGGTGTTTAGGTTTATATGAAGTAATTTATTTTTGTTTAGTTTAAATCCTAATTAACAAGAGGTTGGTCCCACCTGCCAGTGAATCACGGGGTCAAACCGGGTCAGCTCACCGGCGTTTATCTGTCGGTGGCACCAGGGACGGCGGAGGGGGTCAGAAACCAACCTCCGTGACCATTTGGCTAGCGGAGACCACCTACAGAATGGCCTCTCGCCCGCGCATTGAATGGAGCAAACCACACGGGCTAGAATGGGTGGAGATGTCACCAGCGATGACCTAGGCGGTCACCAGAGCTCGGCCTTCATCGAGATCGACGAAACGGAGCGCAACTGAACCTAAGCTAAGCACCTACAACACCTACACGTCATCGCAAAGCCGTTGGTGGCCTCGGTTGGGCTCGAGGACCACCGGAATCTCAAATGTCTTGGTTTCCGAATAATAGTGAAACAAAAAATGATGTCTGCAATTTCATCGATCTCTAGGGCCCTTGGACAGTATAGAATGGAACCGTCTAGTAGAGTTACCTAGAAACTTAATTCCATCAAATGAGTTTGACTCCTTTTTGATGGGAAATTAGAAACATCAGGCAAATCCTCCACTAAGTCTTTGTAAAAGGCCATACACATGGGTGCGAACCAATTTCACGCAATGGGCACCTACATCTGTGGCTGAATTCCACAATCTTAGCTCTAGGTTGTTGGGTTCTATTAAAAACTAGTTTGGCTTGTTTTCGATGCTCATGCATGGGTATTATGGAGTATTAGAAACAAAGCCCTCATTGAAGGCATCTTTTTAAAGCAACCAGCTGACATAATATACAAAATGACTATATTCTTACAACTATGGAAGTTGTTGAGCAAGGCAGTGAAGGCATCTGCACTTGAGGAGATTTGTGTGAAGTTTCATCACCAAACCAAGATCATATGACATATCAACGTCAACAGGAACAACAACAACAATAACGAGGTGGGCCTTAGTGCTTTGGTTGGGAGCCTACTTTCTGGAGTGTTTTGTTTCGGCACTGCTCCTCTTAGGGCATCTCCAAGACAGAGCCACAAACCTCCCGCAAACGTCTGGACCGTGCGGTTTGGACCATGGAAGCCATCCAACATGCTCTTGTATCGATCCGCGGAGCAGTCCGGATGCAATTTCACCCGCAAACCAAAGACAGGCATGGGGGAGGTTTGCGGGACTATGAAATGCTACTTCGCACCATTCTAACCGCTCTAGCTCACCAAAAAACCCTCCCCCTGCCGCCCGCACTTCCTGCCCAGATGCGATTTCTCCCGCAAAATAGAGAAAAACGTGCGGGTGGTCTGCGGGAGTTCGGACTTCTACTTTGCACCATTCATGTCGCTGTAGAGCGGTCGTTCCCCCATTGAACGCTGCTCAGGACGGACGTGGCCTCTCACTAGCGCCGACATTGAAGTGTACTGTCACTCGAGGGTTGTGCTTGATGCACGCCCGACTGAACACACCTCCTCGCTGCACTCAAACGCCTCTATTAAACCCACATGAAAGCTGAGAAACCTAATCCAGCCACGTGTTATTTCATGAGCAGGCCGACAATAAACGCAATGCCCGTCGAGCTCCTCTCGTCCGTGCTCTAATTAAACGAGGCCAGACGTCGGCAAGAATCGCACCCCTACGATGGTCCCCTATCTCCACCATTTTATCTACTCTTCTCACGGCTTCCGAAGAGTAGTTCTCCGGCATACAAGCCGGTTTGGTGGCCCATCGAGCCCACCGGATACGAGAACAAATGAGGTAGCTCGCTGCTCCGCCTCCCTCGCCTAGATCGACGATGCAAGTTTAGGCCCCAAGCTGGTGTCTGGTTCAACAACTCGCCCCTCCAAGCCAGCTCGATGAGGAGTGGTGACTTGCTCCACGCCGGCACGACGGGGAGAATGGCGGTGGTCGCGCCTCTTGTGCCTGCGACCACGCCATCCGTCGTCGACTCGCCTGTAGCCTCGCCATTCAGGCATAGAAAGAAGTCGGCTGCACGAAGAGCGATGAGCGGTTGCCAGCGCGTCCACGCCCGCCGCCATCATCGAGGAAAAGTAGAACATGGGGCCCACCACCCCCTATGTCCAATGAAGGCCACCACTGGAGCGACGCCGGTGTACTCAATTGGTGTCTTGCCCTATTCTTCTCTTGCGAGGACCTTCGTTGATGCCGCATGGGCTACACGAAAGCGGAGGTGTCCACTCCCCCTCCCACTGAAGCATCAGTCGGGGGTTCTGCTCCGACGAGCAGTGTGGAAGCGAGGCGTCCTTTGCGATGAAGAATATGCCTCCGACGCTCCCGACAGTTCATGAATGGGCCGCCTGACATGGAAAAGACAAAGGGATCCACCACAGCCGATCGTAGACTAGTGTAGTAGCGTATCCGGTTGTGGGAGTGAAACTCCGCGCGACCGTACGTGCACATAGTCTTACCTTTTAAGTTCAAATATCTTCGAAATGTAATGAAATCTGTTGTGTTTGTATGTAATCCCGTCATGTTTGCATAAAATCTGGCCGTGTTTGCATGAATTTCATCCGGTTGGTTAGAGTTATTGTCAAAATGTATGGGCCACGCATTGAATGGTGCCTTCTTGCAATCGTGTCCGCGGATTGATTCCCACCGTTGGCGGATAGATGTGGGAGGAAATTTACATGTTGCCGTTGGACATGCCCTTCTGTCTTCGGCCCTTTGTTTGCGGGGTATGTATCGAACTCGTTTGTTTTTCTTCTTTCATTTGTGGCTTTGTTGCTTGAACCTCGTTGTAAACTTTAAATAGCTCCAGTTCGCTAAAGCCTCACAATATGTCTCTTATCTAAAAAGTAAATAAATCTAGAATGAAACATAAGTTCGTAGTTCATTTCATAAAACTTGTTTTCACATCTCGCCTCTCGTGGTCATCAAAATGCTATCTTAGTTACTGTGTCGATGTTCATTGCGGGATCTATCCGATCTGCATGAATAATATCCACCGGCCGGGGTGCCTAACACTTTTGGGGACCACGCAAAAGAGTGCGTTGCAATATTTCGTGTTATGCTGAAATAAGGATTTGGTTAAAACGTCCGCTCTAGCAACAGCTAGCAAGCACGTTAAATTATTAATCCTACTGCTTAGGGTTAAGTTAAGTACAATCACCACAAAAGCTATATCTGCAATGTCAACGCTGCTATTGGTTGTAGCTATCGTCTGCACGTAGCCTGCCCGAACCAAGGGAGGAAACCTGGCCAGTAGCCAATGCAGGCGACAAATGCAGCGTGGTTGCCCCAGAATACGCACAATTTGTCGGCGGTTTAACTAACACCGCTAGCACCCTGTTTCAAAAAAAACTAACACCGCTAGCGCTAAGGTTCAACTACTTTGCAGGCTGCGATGGCTAGCTACTAGCTGGTGAAAGGTCAGTAGTCTTAGCTCAGCCGGAACAAGTAATCAATAAAAGCCCTCGTGGTGGCGCAACTACTAGGCAGTAGGAGAACTCCATCAGTACATCTGCTGTACGAACCTAAGACAAGAACCCCAATTATCAGTGGTCAGTCGAGATCGAACAGCTTATGCGAAACGGATCAAGTCGATCTTTTTTTCTTCAAACAGAGGCGTCATCAAGTGCCAGAAAATATCTATATCTCTACTTCTAAAGGGGCAGTTGGTAGCCGGCGTTCACCGGTTTATTTTCGTCCACCGTCTCACCGTTCTGGTTAATTTTCGTCTCCTCTGACTACCAAAAAAGATCACGACGTGAGCTCCTCTATCCCTAGTG
The DNA here is from genome assembly GCF_904849725.1 of Hordeum vulgare subsp. vulgare. Classification (NCBI taxonomy): domain Eukaryota; kingdom Viridiplantae; phylum Streptophyta; class Magnoliopsida; order Poales; family Poaceae; genus Hordeum; species Hordeum vulgare. The sequence continues at coordinate 495,114,509 of NC_058524.1, read as the reverse complement.
CATGATAAAAAAAATCGCCCATGGTCTTTTTTCCTCTTCGCACGGTTCCACGCTCACGCCCACAAAAAAAAAACACATTGATGCCCCGATCGTCATTAGGTTTCCCCGATCGCATAACAGCCCCCCCCCCCCCCCCGCACATCGACACCCTACGTCGAAGCCGCACTCGCAGGCGGGCTCCCTCAGACCGTCGCCGTCATCAACGGCGGCGGTCTGTTCCGCCATCATCGACCGCGTAAATGACGCCCATTAGCATCAACGTTTTACTTGATCGCCGTCGTCCCCGTTCTTGAGTACATATACATACATCATCGCACATCGCATCCAGACGTTCATGGTTCTAGATCTACATCAATACATCCAGACGTACTGGTTCGGTATCGCCGTCATCCCCGTTCTTCAAGGTAAGATCTACGTTAATCTCATTACAGTCCCTTCATGTGGTAGATATACATACATATGTAGAGACATAGGTCAAATTGGTAAGATCTACATAAATACATCTTGTTATGAACCTGTAGATCATCTGGTAGTGTTATTTATCCTCCCTTCCTTCTTGTTCTGGATGAAGCAGATCAGCCTATTGCATTAGCAAAAAGTAGAAGACATCGCACCTTGGCTTCAAGTCCTGGTGAATTATAACATTAGGCTCGTTATGAAGATAGGCCATGCCCCTGCAGAAGATAACCAAGAGAAACACATGAATCATTTTTATTTTTATAAGATGAAAACAGATAACTAGATCAAGTGCTTATTCATATGGGAAACTAGAACCTATTACACAAAGTACTTACTTCCAAAGAACAAAAAAGATATTATGTGATGGTTCAAGGCCGTGGTGTTAGTATAAATCCCCATTGCAGTTAAAATAGATCTAAAGAGACCATACAACCATAACCAGTACCCGATCACTTGGATGATAAGAGATTTTGTTGAAAGCAAAATCAGAGTCAACTCTGATTAGTGAGTATCTTATAGATGAATGAGAGGCAGATAAGAGAATTAGGGTTCACTATAAATGCGTTGTCTAGATTAACATGATCTAACACATGAACCATAATAAGATTGTTGATAATTAATATATTCAAGGAGATGAGCAGTTAATTTTCCAAGAGAAGGATACACTTTATAACCACTCAGGATGGATGGTTAGCTATATAAAAAACAATACAAGAACAGACCCGGTGCTAGAAGCTCCCACATCAAAAATATGTAGATTATGTAGGTATTATACGAGGCTATATGAAAAATAACGGATAGTAAAAAAGGATACAGTTTAAAGCCCACTACAAGGAGAATCTTGCCGAAGTATCAATCATATTTATCCAGATTATGTAACACTACAAGAGCTAAGCAATGAAGATGAGAGTACCTTGCGATGTCCAATGCAAAGTTAATTGCAGTAAGTGGAGAGAGCGACCCTTTCTCCTTGAGATATTGATGAAGATCACGCTGGAAATGCATTTAGTATAACATTAGTGAGTGCCATAGAGTCAACGTCACAAGGTAGTTGACTTCCAAAACAGATTACGTACTCCTCGGAGGAATTCGGTAACTAGCATCAGAGGCTTGGTTTCTGTGACTGCCCCAAGGAACTCTACAATATTTGGATGTCTCAGCTTTATTAGCAAGTTGACTTCATGCTTAAAATCTTGGCTGCAAACCAGGAAAGTAACCGGTAAGGGAATATTCCATGAGACGTGCGGTAAAAAGTTAGAAGGTGTCCAGTCAAACCTTGAACAGAACATTAGTTAACCACAAGAAATTCACAGTATATCCCATTTTTTCTGATGTAAGAAATTTCACAGATATTTCAAGAGTCCCTCTATATCAGCTTAATTAAAACCCTGAAAGCATCGGGACAGAGACGGACCTTAATTAATGAAGATCACAGAGATGGATTTTCCATTTCTTTTATGAAAGAAATCTCACAGATATTTCAAGGGTCCCTCCATATCAGCTATAAGTTCAATTAATTATACCCTCTGATAGACAAGACAATTCAGGTTCATTCAGTGGATTTGATTATAAACAGATTCGAGCAGGTTTAATTTACATGAGTTATATACTGTGAGGAGCCGTAGCAAAACCAAAATAGCCATTGTACTGCTCACTTGTTCAGCACACAGCATTAAAACCCTGAAACCATTGACATTTTATCGGTAACCATGGAACCTATAAGTCTGAAAGCATTGCTACTAAATATGTGCATTGTTACCATGTTTTATCTCTCCAATGATGCCTGATGATGCCATGCTGAGTACAAACTCACTCATTATAGGAATGTGAAATTCAAAAAGCAAGTCTACTCAAGATGCACAAGGTTTAGATGTACTTACAGGTATATGATCCGCTATTGAGTTAAGATGCAAAATGGGAAATTCATGTCAAGCATTCACTCAACGATATTTTCTGCTGTACGCAAAATAGATGGGGAAAATATTGATGAAGACAATGCAAATGGCATAGCCGTAGCTGACAATGATGACAACATTTGCAAAATTGGATCAGGTATGTGTTGAGGTATCGAGTTAACCTACTCATGGCAAACACCATACGCAACTTGGCTTTATTATGCAGGGGCAAATATTGATGAAGACAATGCAAATGGCATAGCCGTAGCTGACAATGATGACAACATTTGCAAAATTGGATCAGGTATGTGTTGAGGTATCGAGTTATCCTACTCATGGCAAACACCATACACAACTATATTCATGTTGCAGGGGCTATAGATGGGGCAAATATTGAGGAAGACAATGCAAATGTTGCACCAGGTATATGTTCTTGTGGAACACGAGACGCAATGATCTATTATATGTCTTTCATAATTAAGACAATGGAAATACTTCTTTCATAATTAATAATGATATGTCGTCTGAGTTGATCATTCATGATAGGTATGGTAATTTTAAAGAGCAAAACAAGTTCATGTGGACGCAATGAATTGTTGTGTGACAAAAAAGTGGAACATATGAACACAGACATGCAAACGTTTTGTTCATCAGATATATTTTGCATTTAATAACATCATTCTCACATGACGATGGAGGGTTGTCACTATCAAGAACACTCCATCATGATGAAAACGTGCCTCCCGTTACGATATCAGGTAGCGTTTTTAGATGTTTTATGGTTCATCATACTGACATATCGCTGTATTTGAATATGATGATTAGTCATTGTATTTTCAAAACTTTGTCTTTAAGGAGTTCTCATAAAGAACACCAACGAAAGAAGGCAAGTACCTCCAATTGTACGCAAAAAAATTGACTGATGAACAAAGGGAGGAGATAAACGCAAGGAGGCAGGCTTCTTATTGGAAGAAAAAAGATATGCTTATTCCAGAGGAAAAACTTACTCCCGATATGGTGACAAGTAAGTTTGTGATATGTTTATGATTAACGAAAAGAATAGCGCGATGTTTGTGATATGTTTCTGAATATGTTTTAATAATGATGTTTAACTATCCATATCAACTGGAATAAGTGTTACATCCTTATCACCCAACGATTCTGCGTTGTCATTGCCAATTACACTCAACAATGATGAAAATGTGCCTCCCCTTACGATATCAGGTATTGTTGTTATTTTTTTAATCATAATACTCTTGTATGTTAGCACTTTAATATGCATTGTACTTGTATACTGTATTTGCATGTATGTTGACACATTCTTTTCCAAAGAGCCAACCCTTCTCTAATGAAGACAGGAACTGTCTTGAATAAATCCAAAGAAACAATGCAAATTCCGCTAGTTGGACGCAAAAACATTTTGACTGATGAACAAAGGGACCAAATAAATGCAAGGAGGTGGGTTTCTTATCAGAAGAAAAGAGATATGCTAATCCAGAATGCAAGTAAGTTTGTCGTAAGATTCAGAATATAGTAACGAGGCGGGCTCCTTATCGGAAAATTAGATGTTTGCTTATAACGGAAGAAAATCCAGCTGCTAATGCTAACTCTTATGTAACAGGCCTTTCTAATGACAATAAACTACCCGTTGTTCCTTCGGACGATAAAGTTGAATGGGAGCATGATATGTTTAAGCATACACAACAACCTCTCGATGATATCACAAATGTTCGTCAACCTTGCAATGCCATACGAGGTACATTTGTTGGAAACAAGCTTTGTGTTTTCTTATGTTAGACAAACAAAATTTATGCGGGTTTGTACGAAATTCCTACCTGCGTTTTGTTTTCACATGACACTAGGACCTGACATGAATAACACCAAGCAAACAAGGCCGCCACTTCCAATTCGACGCAACGATATTTTGAGTAACAAGAAAAAGAAGCTTCTAAACGCAAAGATGCAAGATTCTTATGATGCCAACATTTCTTCAGCGATGTCACTAAATCATGATGAAAATGTGGATCCCCTAATGATATCAGGTATCGCAGTTATCTAATTTTAACAGATGAAAATCTAGCTGCTAATGCTAACTCTTATGTAACAGGCCTTTCTAATGACAACAAATTTCCCATTGTTCCTTCGGACCATAAAGTTGAATGGGAGCATGATATGTTTAAGCATACACAGCAACCTCTCAATGATATCACAAATGTTCGTCAACCTTGCAATGCCATACGAGGTACATTTGTTGGAAACAAACTTTGTGTTTTCTTATTTTAGACAAACAAATTTTATGCGGGTTTTTACGAAATTCCTACACGCGTTTTGTTTTCACATGACACTAGGACCTGGCATGAATAACACCAAGCAAACAAGGCCGTCACTTCCAATTCGACGCAACAATATTTTGAGTAACAAGAAAAAGAAGCTTCTAAACGCAAAGATGCAAGATTCTTATGATGCCAACATTTCTTCAGCGATGTCACTAAATCATGATGAAAATGTGGATCCCCTAATGATATCAGGTATCGCAGTTATCTAATTTGACCATTCATCATAATAAGTTAGCATTGTACGTTGACACTGTCTTTTAGAAGCTTATTTTGTCTATTATTGTCATGGTTTATTGTTGCTCCTAATTGCTGCCACCTGTAGATTTATCTTCCGTATGCATACATCGGCCTATACATCTTGTACGTCATCAACAAAAAGGCACATCGTGTATGCATTATGGACCCTATTCCTACATCACAGTTGTGAGAGAATAAAAATTTGAGGCATATAGTGAAGTTAAAAAGTTTTGCGAGGGAATTTAAAGATGCACTCGAAATAAAGCAACCCGGTTGGAATTCCGATATATCTAAATGGCAACGTTTATTTCCGTCTGGTATTCGAACGACCACAGACGGGTAATGACTTCATAATATAAATATTTAATTATGTTATCACTTTATTTTATTTAGTATTGATTTAGGAAATTGCAGGGATGCGTCTGGCTATTTTGTGTTCCATTTTATGCTCTTGTGGAACAGTAAAGAACTTATCAAACCGATTTGCACGGTGAGTATTGTTCATTACATGTTTGAAGACATTTAACGTGAAATTTTTGTGCTCACTACACGTAATTTTTGTGCAGGATGGGTACGAGTTGAGGAAACATTTTTTATTATACTTGCTAAAACATCGTGGGAATGAAGCTAGAGACAATCTTCGTGATATTGTGCGAGAATTTATTAAGGACATCAAGTAGATCTTAATAATTTGTAATGGATTTAGTTTGACCATCGCTCAATTTGTTCCATGGACATGTCGTCAATTTTTTTTTGTTATGACTTTTCATTGTAAGTAAGGTGAACTTTTATTATTAAGTAATTGTGCTAATTTTATATAGTCTCTACATATAAAAAGTAGCATGCATTACATTTGTAAGAGCCTGTGGCAACGCATGGACATTCTACTAGTATAATAAGGATGCGTCTAGCGAGCGGCCGGAGGCTCGCTCCATAACAACTTTCATTTTTTAATATATTTATACCCAAGTTAAATAAATAAATAAAGGAAACATTTTTCTTGGACGCGTCGACGGAAGCAACGCGCCTATCGCTCGCTGCCCACGCGTCTCGCGCCTATGGCTATGCAACATTTTCTCCTCTGGTGATCGTTTAAATTTGCTACAACCGGTGTCCAAATTTCTTACATTTATCCATTAAAAAGCTGCATATACGTTTGATTGCAACCTCAGTTCGTCGATTTTTTTGCTATAATCGGTGTTTTTTTTGCTACAGCAGTGTTAATTTTTCCTATAATCGGTATCATTTTTTGTTATAACCGTTCACTAAAAAAGTTGCATACACGTTAGTCAGAGTTGTAACCCGAGTTCATCGGATTGTTTTGCTGCAATCCTTATTTTGTTTTGCTACCACGCATCATTAGCTTCATTTGTTTGTTACGACCACGTTAATATTTTTTTTTGCTACAATTATATTTCTGTTGCAACCGTGGATAAAAATTGTTGCATCATGGACGAAATTTATTGATCGAGAAATTTTGCTGCATGGAAATCTAACGGTGCGGCCCGCGTACAGCTGGCGGATCGACGGCCCGCGCGCAGCCGGCCGAAAGTTTTGATCGACACATCGGCACAACTGCTCAATAAAAAAGATGATGCCTAATTAGCACGGAAAAGACAAAAACCATGCAGTGTGATTAATAAAGGGTGAAAACACATGCGAACCAGTGAAAAAGCATTTAATTTAGATTTTGATATTTTTTAAAAAGGGGTTGCTATGTGTCCACTCACGGATGTTTAGTAAACATCCGCCAACTGGACGATCGTCCGATCTATACGGGTAGCCGTTCAATCTGTGTGCGGGGCTCCGGCCGAGCACCTAGTAATTCCTGAAACGACGGTCGTGTTGCAGAAACAATCGATTTGTTGTAAAAAATAAACTTTGGACCCATTAATTCTTGAAACAACGGTCGAGTTTCACAAACATTCATTTTGTTGCAGAAACTTTTTTCTGTCTTTTTGCAAACATAGGTACTCTTGCGGGAGAAAATTTTGCAACAAAGGTCTTATTGCAGAAAACTTTTGCCACAAAGATCAGGTTGCAGAAATTTTTGCAACCCTTTATGGTGCAGCTTGCTGCCTGCGGAGGGTCGGCCGACGTCGAGGGCGAGCGGCCAGCGGCGCAAGGGTGTGGGGGGAGGGTGGAGGGGGGAGGGACGGCCAGCATCGGGGGCGGAGGGGTTGCGGCGGATCCGCGAGCGGGCTGGGATGCGGCGGCGCTCCGGTGGCGTGGGGTGAGGGGCGGCTCGCCCCTGGCCGCGGGAGGCGAGGCGGCTCGCCCCTGGTCACGAGAGATCGCCGGCGGGGCCGGGAGCAGGCCGGGGAAGGATGCCGGATGGAGGCGCGGGACGAGACCGTTTGGGCTGCCGGATCTCGTCGGATCTGGGTGTCAGCAGGGACTCAAGGTGGCGACAAGGTGGAGCAGATCCAAGCGGCCATGGCAACGGCTGCAGCTCTGGCCAGGGTTGCGCGACACCAGGCAAACGGTGGGCGAGGTCGTCGGGGCTGAGGCGGATGCGCGGCGTGGAGCCCCAGCTTCAGAACCATTTGTGAAACAAGGATCGAGTTTGAGAAAATGGTTTGCGACTAGGTCGCTGCTTCGTTGGACACACGCACGGTCTCATCCGTTAGATCAAGCCAAGATCAACCGACGAGCGGGCGACGGATGGATCGCGCGGATCAGGTCGTGGGAGGTAAGAGTTTTCCTTTTTAAAAGGCATAATTTTTTAACCAGACATTGGAATTAATATCTGTTTTCATAATTAAAATCTTTGCAACATGCGCTTGGAAACTAGATTTCATATGGATGTATTTTCATAAAAAAGTTTCTTATAATGTAGTATGTGTTAGGTGCAACTGGCTAGTAGGTGATGTGCAACTACATCGTAGTGATGTGCAACTTTTCTCTTATTCGTGGGCGTGCAATTTTCACTCATGCAAACACGTGCTAATGTATTACATTTGGATTTTTTAAAGTCATAACTTTTGAACCTAACATCAAAATTAAGATCAACTTTCACCATTGGGATCCTCATTCCATGCTCTTCAAAACTAGAAATGGCATGGGTAGGTTTCGATGAACTATTTTGTGTGCAATTTAGTCTATGTTAGGTGCAACCGTCTAGTAATCGATGTGCAACTAACTAACAATCGATGTGTAACTTTCTTTCTATCAATGAACACGTAGTTTTCACTGATGGAACCTCCATCCCAAACTACCCCTCACAGTGAGATGTGGAACTTCATCTATTGCTCAGGCCAATTATCTAGTAATTGATGTGCAACTTTCCCATGTCCGTGGGTGTGTAGATTTCTTTTTTTGTTGCCTCGGCCAATTGCCTAGCAGTGGATGTGCAATTTCAGATGTTGTCTCAACCAAGTGCTTAACAGTAATGTGCAACTTCCCTGAGTAACTCCCATGAATGTGTAGTTTTTCTTGCTAGCACCCCGTCCAAACCACCTCGGCTAGTGAGATTGTGCAATTTTAGCACCTCATCAATATGCAAATTTGTAGTACCCTGGTCGATTGTGCAATTCAACTACCACTGTCAGTGAGATGTGCAACTTCGTCTCTTGCCCGGGCCAACTACTTAGAAGACTATGTGCAATTCTGTTTATTGCCCCCGTCAACTAAAACTACACATACACAAGTAAGAAGGGTCAGGAGTTACACATCGACTACTAGTCAATTGGCTAGAACAACATATTAAGTTACACACATCGCTCGTAGGGTAGGTGGTGCTGTTGTGCAGCAGTGAAAAACTAAACAATCACAAGTAGGGAGAAGGGTTTGCGCATCAACTACTAGGTACTTGGTGGGGGAGAAGATTACTTGCAACTAAAAAAATTAATTGTTATGATTGGTGAGTTGCATCCTTATAGAAAGTTGGATCATACAGCTCTAAAATTGGTTTTAAAAACAGGTTAAATCATGCAGTACTAAAGTTGCACCATGTAGTAATAGAGTTGCACAATATATCATTGAAGTTGGCATCGAATTTTTTTCACCAGAACATACCTATGCAGAATCTAGTTTCAAAGCTCCTCGCGAGAGTTCGAGCGATGAAAACTGATCTAAATTTTGACGCACTGTTTAAAAAAATCATTTATTAAAATTAATAAAACGAAATAAATATAAGTGGATTTGTTCTTTCCTAACTAAAATAACTATTGTGAACACATTTAATTTTAACAACCACAAGTGATAGGAGATAAAAAAAATTAACACATGCATGCATGTGACAGACCGACTGCTCCGTTTAACCAAATAGTGTTTACACACTTTTTAAATTTTAGGATATAATAGAAATAATAGAAATATATTTATGTTTATATTTACCTCTTTACCTAATCTACCTAAGAATAAAGTAAATGGTGCTTCTGTTTGTCTCGTGCATTTTATAGAAAACCATCCATGTTTTTCTAAATTCAACCCGCAGTACTAATTTAATTTAGAAAAAGAATCATTTCTTGTAATATTTGTAGAAACCTCCTTTAGTTTTACTCAAATAAACCACAGTCCAAACTTAAGTAAAAAACAAATTTATTTTGGTATGTTTCCAGAAAACCCCGTACAGTTTCTATTAATTAATGTACAGTTCAATTATAAGTGACAAATACTTCAAAAAAATAATATCTTTTAAACTTTAACACCAATTTAAAATTATTATATATGAAATTTGATTAGAAAAATGTGAAAAATATGAATATAATGTTAGTTTACCTAATTAGTTTTTAAAATTCTATTTACAATGTAATTTTAATCAATAGTAGTCCGTATAATCATAATATGATGTTATTTTACCTATTTAACAATTTTAAAATTCTATTTTGTTATTGTACGTATTTAACAATTTTCAAAATTTATTTATGCTGTAAATTAAATCAATAGCATATAATCAATTTTTTCATACTGACGCCGATCGGTGTTGTGAATTAATTCACAGCTCAATTATAAGTGAAAAATAATTTAAAAATCATATTTTTAAACTATAACTCTAATTTTAAATTATTATATATATATAATTTGAGTAGAAACATGTGTAGAATCTGAATATCATTTTAGTTTGCCTATTTAATTTTTAAAAATTCTATTTATAATGTACTTTAATCAATAGTGACGTGTACAGTCTAAATATAATGTTATTTTACCTACTTAACAATTTTAAAATTCTATTCATGCTGTAATTTTAATCACAATCCATTTTTTCATACGCTGATTCATGTTGTTAATTAATCTGCAGTTCAATTATAATTGAGTAATACTTTAAAAGTTATATCTTTTAAACTGTAACTCTAATTTTCAATTTTTATATATGAACTTTGATTCAAAAAATGTGTATAATCCAAATATATTGTTAGTTTAACTATATTTTTTTGAAATGCTCTTTATAATGTAATTTGAATCTACAGTGATGCATACAATCTAAATATGATGTTATTTTACCTATTGAAAAAATTAAAATTCTATTTATGTTGTAATTTTAAGCAATAGTGCATAATCCATTTTTTCATACCGAGGCTGATCCGTGTTGTAAATGGTTACCTCATCAAAATGAGATTAAAGACAGAAGAAACCACCAATAGTCACACATGCATGCCTCGGCAAATCATCGCATAAAAATAGAAAAATTGATGTTCATCTTCGAGAGAGAGTTAGAGTGAGAGAGAGAGCATAGAAGTATTCACAAAAAAGGGGCAACATAGACATGATGCCACCTTTATATAAAGGTCTTGATTTATTATCATTGGGTTAAGACGTGTTGTATGGTTTGCTTCCGTTGCAACGGACAGGCTCTTTTGCTAGTATATAATATTAAAGAAAGGATTGCTCCTTCCCTTTTTTTTGTCCACATCAATAATTTTTCGCACGTCCCTTTTTGTATGGTGTCCCCATTTTCCTTTACGTTTTCTGTTGCATCTAAAAAGAAAATCGTGTTTCAATAAAAAAAGAGTGCTCCAAGGGAGTTAAACCCAAACCGCATTGAACAATGCCAGGGGCACGAACAGGGGAGCTCCTACCTACCCTTCACTGCGGCAGGCAGCCCTGCGCCGCACAGAGGGTGCCCTGACTTCGCCAGCCCAGTTTTGTTTCTTTTTTTTCGATTATTTTTTTCCTTCTCTGTTAATTTCCTTTTTTGGTTCGTTTATTCTTTCCTTTTTCCTTTTCTTTTTTTATTTGAAGAAACAACATATTTCGAATTTGAACAAAAAAATTTGAAAAGTCGTGAACAAATTTTAAAGCGTGAATAATTTTTTAAAGCATGATATTTTTAAAATCTTGAAAACAAAATTTTAAAAAGGAGAAAAATATTTAAAAACCCTGAACAAATTTGAAAGCACGAACATTTTTTGAATTTTAAGAACAAATTTTGAAACCGGGAACAATTTAAAAAAAACTTGAATAAATTAGGACTGAACAATTTTTTAAAGCACTTTTTTTCAAATATTGAGAAAAAAATTTGGAAAAGGAGAACAATTTTGAGAAACCCTGAACAAATTTGAAAGCGCGGACAAATTTTTAAAGCACGAACATTTATGGAATTTTGATAACAAATTTGAAACTTAGTACAATTTTTAAAAAGAGAACAAATTTGGAAGCGCGGACAATTTTTAAAGCACAAATATTTATTGAATCTTGAGAACAAGTTTTTAAAAAGGAGAACAATTTTGAAAAACCCGGAACAAATTGGTTTTAAAAGCACGAATTGTTTTTGCATTTTGAGAACAAGTTTTCAAAGCGAGAAGAATTTAACAAAAACATGAACAATTTTGGAAGGGCGAAAAATTTGTTAGATACATGAACATTTCTTGAATATTGAGAACAAAATTTTGAAACGGAGAATTGCTTAAAAAAACCAAGCAAATTTGCAAGAGCGAACAATTTTTAAAGAATGATTTTTTTTGAAATTTGAGAACAAATTTTAAAACCGAGAATAATTTTAAAAAAACATGAACGAATTTGGAAATGCGAACAATTTTTTAAATACAAGAAAATTTGGAAAACAAAACCAATTTCTTAGTCTAGAAACGAATTTGAAAACAGGAGCATTTTAAAAACATAGAACATTTTTTTAAGAAATAACATTTTTTGAAATCTGTGAAATTTTTTTGAGACGGGAACATTTTTTGAACTTATATACACTTTTTAGAACAGGTACATTTTTTGAACTTACGTACATTTTTTGAAATGGCAAATAATTTTTAGAAAATGAAGAATATTTTTTAAACTTCCCGAATATTTTAAAATCATGAATAATTTTAGAACTGGCGAACAAAATTTGAACAAAAATTGAAAAAAGAGAAACATTTTTCGTAAAACAGGAACATTTATTATAAAAATGTGAAAAGAAGAACATTTTTTATAAAATTATGAAATTTTCCTGAAAATGAACATTTTTCAAAAATCATGCAGTTTTTTTAATACGAGAACAGTTTTTGAAACACGAACATTTTTCAAAATATGAACACATTTTGGAAGAAGGAACATTTTTTGAAGCACGGACATTTAAATATAAAATATGAATACGAGAACATCTTTTGAAATTCAAAACGAAAATTATATATTGCCAAACAGAAAAATAGGAAAAGGAAAAAGCAACAAAAGTGAAGCAAAAAATTAAAAAGGAAACGATAACAATTTTTGAAAAATGGAACATTTTCTTAAAATAAGAACATTTTTTAAAATGGCGAACATTTGTTTAAAGTCGAACATTTTTCAAAAATCCCAAAAAATTTAGAAGCTAGGAATTTTTTGAAAGACGTCAAATATTTGAAATTTAGAACAATTTTATAAAATAAATAATATTTTCTGAATTTCAAGAAAAAAATTTAAAACATGAATTTTAGTTAAGAAAATAACCATAGAAAAAAAGAAAAAAACAGAAGCAGAAAAATGAAAAAATAAAAAAGGACAAAAAAACGAAGCAGAAACCGGAATTACCTGCTGAGCGAGATGGGCGGGCCCAGTTTTGGCCCCACTATTTGATGTAAAGAGCGTCAAATAGGGTTTTCGAACGAACAGTTCAACAGTAATCCGTTGTTTGGCAAAGAGAAGGACTGATTCTTTTTATGGTAATAGGTACGAGTTTTGTCCATACAAGGGCCCCATCAACCTATACCGTGAGACAAGAAAACATAGCAGCAAGATGTGAAGATTCGAACAGCTCATAGCCACTCCACCAAACAAGGTTTTTTTGTTTCTATTACAGCACGCGTCCTAAATTATTAACGCAGTGTAGAACCGGCCACTCTACTATATCGAATTTTAATTAGATATTGTGGCAAACTAGAATTAGTTACAGTTGTGATAGTTTTTTTTTCAAAAAGTGTACTCTTTTTTTGAAAGACAATATTTTGAAAATGTGCAAAAAAATTGAATTTCTGAAAAAAAAACTAGCAAGAGGAATATGTGAACAAGTTATGCAATTTTGAAACCATGAATATTTTCTGAATTTCTGAACTACTATTTCAAGAAATAACGAACCAAAAAAATATAACCACGAACGGTTTTCAAATTTCTGAAGAAAAACTGGAAAATATAACTTTTCATTAAATAGCAAACAAACAATTTGACCTATAAATATTTTTAAAACATTTAGAACATTTCTTTAAACATGGAAATTCTTCAAACATGGAAAAACGTGAACATTCTTTGAATTGGTGAACAAAATATGAAAATAGGGACATGTTTTTAAATTCAAAGCAAATTTTCAAACCGAGAACAATTGCAAAATCCTGAACAATTTTAAAAATGAGAACAGTTTATTATAGATGAACAAAAAATTGAAACAGAAAGATTTCTCTAAATCTTTGGACATTTTTTGAAAACGTGAACAATACTCTAATAGCCGAACAAAATTTGAAAATGGGACATGTTTTGAAATCCAGAACAAAATTATGAAACTGAGAACAATAGAAAATTGTGAATTTAAAAAACAAGAACATTTTTTAAAACTTCCAAACAAAATTAATAAACGCAGACATTTTTTGAAAACACAACATTTTTTAAGCCCTCAAATAAAATTTAAAAATGGGTACACACCTTGGAAATGGGAACATTTTCTTAAACTCCTGAACAAATTCAAAATGCAAATAATTTTGAAAACAGGAACATTTCTTGAAAACGGGAACATTTTTTGAAACTCCCGAACAAAATTTTGGAAAAGGAATATTTTTTTTGGATTTCCTGAACAACTTTGTTGGAAACATAGATTTCTTGAAAATTCTGCAAATTTTGGAAAAGAAAAAATACTTGAAAAAGTAAAGCAAAAAGAAGAAAGAAGAATCAGAAACAGAAAAAGGGAAAGGAAACAGGAAAATAAAAACAAATAGGAAAAGAAAAAACTAGTTCAAGAACCTTCTAGAAGGTTTGCAAAACCGAAAGAAACCAACTGGGATCATCTAGAAGGTTCCCAAAACTGTTCGAACCCACGAACTCACATCATGTCGCAAAGAGTAGAGCCACCTCAGCCAAGTTTTAGTTGTTCAATGAAGTTGCTGTTCAATTAAATATATTTTCGTGTAAAATAGATTTGCTGCTCAATGAAATTGTCCCACCTTGCTTTTTTGCACAAAAATCCAACAATTTATATATTTCCACGAGTTGCGTGAAAATCAGCAAGCGACAAACAATAAAAGAGGACAAGTGTGGGTCTCAATGAAAATGGAAGTAAGGAATTTATCCTAGAGGAAGAAAGAAATTAATTCCACGAAATATGAAGGTGGGCTCATGTGCCAATAAAAGTGAGAGAGTCATGTTCCCTCGCAATGATCATACAAGTGGAGGTTGCATGACAAAAAAAGGAATCCTGGCTGGATTTTAGGATTGTGGACTTGCAATGTGTGGGGAGGTTGGATTCCATGATTATTATGGACCTGGAAAGGAACGAGGGACGTGCTGCCGTGCGATGTTTTCATGACATTGGACTTGCATGACCGAACCAAGGCATCACCTCGATGCGGTCATCGAAATGTCGCTTTATATGTACAACTCATGTCATTTTGTTAGCCTCGAGTTAGTCCGGTCTACGAAGCTTTATCACCATCACCATGAACCAAATGTTGAACGTTGGCATTACTCCTCCATTACCCCTGGCCTCTTCTGTGCAGTCAACTAATACACCAGCATGGGTGGAATAAACGTCATACTAATGATTCTTCATGTTGGGAGTAAATTAAGATGGATAAAGTAATAATTTGTATTTTCGCCCATGCTTGGGTAGTGTGTTAAATTTTCTCCCTTGCAACACACATTTATCATGTCAAATGTATTATGATCAGACTACTAGGAGAAAGCCTACCAGTAGCGCTGGTTTTTTGATTAGCAGTAGCGTGGGCACCAGTGCTACTAGTACGGCGCTACAATTAACTTGAAGGAGTAGCGTTGTTATTCCCACACTATTATTATGCCCACTTAGGAGTGGTGTAAGTCCGACCGTCGCTATTGATACATAATTGTAGCGCCGGCTAGAAGTGTTGAAAATATGCCCGAGAGGCAATAATAAAATGGTTATTATCATATTTCCTTGTTCATGATAATCGTCTATTGTTCATGCTATAATTGTATTAACAGGAAACAGTAATATATGTGTGAATACATAGATCACAATATGTCCCTAGCAAGCCTCTAGTTGGCTAGCTCGTTGATTAATAGATGATCATGATTTCCTGATCATGGACATTAGATGTCATTGATAACGGGATCACATCATTGGGAGAATTATGTGATGGACAAGACCCAATCCTAAGCATAGCACTAGATCGTGTTGTTCGTATGCTAAAGTTTTTCTAATGTCAAGTGTCTTTTCCTTCGACCGTGAGATTGTGCAACTCCCGGATACCGTAGGAGTGTTTTGGGTGTATCAAACAACACAACATTAGTGGGTGACTATAAAGGTGCACTACGGGTATCTCCGAAAGTGTGTGTTGGGTTGGTACGAATCGAGATCGGGATTTGTCACTCCGTGTGACGGAGAGGTATCTCTGGGCCCACTCGGTAGAACATCATCATGAGCACAATGTGACTAAGGAATTGGTCACAGGATGACGTGCTACGAAACGAGTAAAGAGACTTACCAAGTAACGAGATTGAACAAGGTATAGGTATACCGACGATCGAATCTCGGGCAAGTTCTATACTGACAGACAAATGGAATTGTATACGGGATTGATTGAATCCTTGACATCGTGGTTCATTCGATGAGATCATCGTGGAACATGTGGGAGCCACCATGGGTATCCAGAGCTCGCCGATGGTTATTGGTCGGAGAGATGTCTCGGTCATGTCTACATGCCTCCCGAACCCGTAGGGTCTACACACTTAAGGTTCGATGACGCTAGGGTTATAGGGAATTGTTATACGAGGTTACCAAAGGTTGTTCGAAGTCCCGGATGAGATCCTGGACGTAACGAGGAGCTCCGGAATGGTTGGAGGTAAATATTGATATATAGGATGGATGGGTTTGGACGCCAGAAATGTTTCGGGCACCACCGGCAAAGTGTCGGGACCACCGAAAGGGTTCCGGAGGCCCACCGGGAGAGGCCACCAGCCCCAGGAGGCTACATGAGCCAAGTATGAGAGGAAACCATCCCCTGGGTGGGCTGGTGCGCCCACCACACCCAGCCCATGGTGCCTAAGAGGGGGAAGGGGGAACCCTAGCGCAGGTGGCCCACCAGGGGGTGCGCCACCCCCTCCTCCCCTCCTGGCCGCTACCCCTCCCCCCATCTAGGGCTGCTGCCCCCCCCCCTCAAGGGGGAAACCCTAAAGGGGGCGCCACCCTCCCTTCCCCCTATATATAGTGGGGGGTTTGGCCATTGGAGACACGGTTTTCCATCTCTCTCTCGGCGCAGCCCTGCTCTTCCTCTTCCTCCTCTCCCACGATGCTTGGCGAAGCCCTGCCGGGAGACCTCGTCTCTCCATCGACACCACACCGTCGTGTTGCTGGTGATCTTCCCCAACCTCTCCCTCCTCCTTGCTGGATCAAGGTGCGGGAGACGTCACCGGGCTGCACGTGTGTTGAACGTGGAGGTGCCGTGGTTCGGCACTAGATCGGAATCACACCTTGATCTGAATCGCCGCGGGTACGACTCCATCAACCGCGTTCTAGCAATGCTTCTGCATGGTGATCTTCAAAGGTATGAAGATCCACTCACCCCTCTCTCGTTGTCGGTCTCTCCATAGGAAGATTTGTATATGGCGTAGGAAATTTTTTGATTTTTGCTACGTTTCCCAACAGTTTTATGGTATCATCGTCCCCGAACTAGCATGGTTTATATCCTTGAATTGAATGATAATTTTTTTGAAAAGAAAAATGTTGCATGCTTTTTTGAACTCATATTTTGCAGCGATGTTTTGGACTTCTTTTGTTTTGTGACTCGAACTGCCCTAGGTGTCCAGATCAAAATGACATGGAGATGACACCTGGTGGGATGCAAGGCTAGCGTGGTGGCAGGATGTTGGCACGACATGCGGGAACAAGAAGTGGGGGGCGGTGCACGACGGTGGGAAGGAGCGGCGACAGTGGGATGCGGGGGCGACGTGCGGTGGCGAGAGGTGAGAGGCGGGGGTGGCGCGCGACAAAGGGATGTGGGGGCAGCGCTCGATATAGGGCATGATAGTAACATTTTTTTCTTGTTAATAGTAACACAACACTCATGTCCGAGGATGTAGAATGGGTTATATTTCACCCAGGGTAATCTTACGATTGTTTCATAAATAAATTTCGTTTTGAATACAAATAGTTACATGCATATTAGTCGATTATATAAGATTTTGCATAAGAAAACAAAAATATAGATCATAAGACCAATTTTTTTATATTTTATGTATATTTTACACTATGATTTTATGCTGTACCTTTACGTAGCATAAAATTATTTTTACGATGATTAAATATTTCTTACGCTTTCTTTTTAGGTATGAAGTAAAAAAATTATGGCCGTAAAAATACGATGCATTGATGGGAACATAGATGGGGGTGAAGAATAATTATTCCTCACCAATAGTGAGGAATACACGACATTACTAATTGAGGAGTACTCCTTTCAAAGGCCACTCCCATCTTTCGAGGTCGCGACAAGTGACTGCTACTTCAACAAAAGACCTTCCAACGACGCCAGAAACAAGCGTGCTGACGGGAGACTATTCTTGTCTTGATACTCCTCAGCAACGGCACCAGGAATCCTTCTGCTACGGCTACGCCTTTAGGGACTTCCTTGGCAAATATGCAAAGGATTCTCCTGTGGCCTTGGAGCCTTGCGTTGGTGTTCCCTCGAAGCGGAAAGGATGATGTAGCACAGCGGCAGTAAGTATTTCCCTCAGTTTTGAGAACCAAGGTATCGATCCAGTGAAGGATTATCACAAGTACGTGCACAAACACAGAGAGCTTGCACCCAACGCTATGAAGGGGTTGTCAATCCCTTATAGATTGTTTGCCAAGTGATAACTAAAAGCAAAAAGAAACAAAGCAAAGTAAAAGCAAAAGTGGAAACGATAGGTGTGAATAGACCCGGGGGCCGTAGTGTTCACTAGTGGCTTCTCTCATGAAAGCAAGTAGACGGTGGGTGAACGAATTACTATCGAGCAATTGATATAACCGTGCAAAGTCGTGACGTTATCTAAGGCAATGATTATATCTATAGGCATCACGTCCAAAACAAGTAGACCAATACTTTCTGCATCTACTACTATTACTCCACACGTCGACCGCTATCCAGCATACATCTAGTGTATTAAGTCCAAAAGAACAGAGTAACGCCTTAAGCAAGATGACATGATGTAGATGGACAATCTCATATCTACGATAAAAGCCCATCTTGTTATCCTTGATGGCAACAACATGATGCATGCCTTGCTGCCCCTTCTGTCACTGGGAAAGGTCACCACACGGTATGAACCCAAAAGCAAGCACTTCTCCCATTGCAAGAATCATAGATCTAGTTGGCCAAACAAAACCCAAGACTCGGAGAGACTTACAAGGATATCAAATCATGCATATAAGAAATCAGCAAAGACTCAAATATAATTCATAGATAATCTGATCACAAATCCATAATTCATCGGATCTCGACAAACACACCACCAAAGAGGATTACATCGGATAGATCTCCATGAAGATCATGGAGAACTTTGTATTGAAGATCCAAGAGAGAGAAGAAGCCATCTAGCTACTAACTACGGACCCGTAGGTGTGAAGTGAACTACTCACGATTCATTGGAGGGGCGATGATGTTGATGAAGAAGCCCTCCAACTCCAAAGTCCCCTCCGGCAGGGCACCGGGAAGGGTCTCCAGATGAGATCTCGCGGAAACGGAAGCTTCCGGCGGCGGAAAAGTGTTTTAGTGGACTCCCTGATTTTTTCTGGATTTTAGGGAATTTATAGGCCAAAGGCCTAGGGCAGGGGAGTGCCAGGGGGGGCACAAGCTTGGTTGCCGCGGCCTCCCCCCTGTCCGCGGCAACAAGGCTTGTGGGCCCCGTGTGGGCCCGCTTGCTTGGCCCTCAAGCCTCCCGATATTCTTCCGTTCTGGAAAAATTTATTTCAGGGATTTTATTCCATTTGGACTCCGTTCCAAAATCAGATCTGAAAAGAGTCGAAAACACAGAAAAAACAGGGACTGGCGTTGGCACTGAATTAATAAGTTAGTCCCAAAAAAAGATATAAAAGGTATTCAAAACATCCAAAGTTGACAAGATAACTGCGTGAAACCATCAAAAATTATAGATACATTTGAGACGTATCAAGCATCCCCAAGCTTAACTCCTGCTCGTCCTCGAGTAGGGAAGTGATAAAGAATGAATTTTTGATGCTTTCATGCTACCTAGCATAGATGTCTTTTGTAACTCCTCTTATGTGACGTGAATGTTCAGATCCATTAGATTCAAAACAATAGTTTGCTATTGACGTGGAAACAATAATAATTCAAGCAAACTAGCGAGGTAATCATGAACTTTCAAAATAACAAGGCCAAAAGAAAGTTATCCCTACAAAATCATATAGTCTGGCTATGCTCTATCATCATTGCACAACGAATTTAAATCATGCACAACCCCGGTATTGGCCAAGTAATTGTTTTCACACCTTTACTTTCTCAAACTTTTTCAACTCTCACGCAATACATGAGCGTGAGCCATGGTTTTAGCACTATAAGTGGTGTGGAGTGTGGTGGAGGTTGCAAGGCAAACAAGGAAAATATGGTCACATTGACTAGGCATATCAATGAGCTATGGAGATGCTCATCAATAGATATCAACGTGAATGAGGAGGGATTGCCATACAAATGATGCACTAGAGCTAAGAGTATGTGAAAGCTCTTAAAGAAAACTAGTGGGTGTGCATCCAACTTGCTTGCTCACGAAGACCTAAGGCAAATTTGAGGAAGCCTATCATTGGAATATACAAGCCAAGTTATATAATGAAAATTTCCCACTAGCTATATGGTGGTGACAAAACGAGAGACTCTCAATCATGAAGGTCATGGTGCTTAATATGCACAAGTGTGGAAAGGTGGTAGCATTGTCCCTTCTCTCTTTTTCTCTCATTTTTTTGGATGGGCACTTTGGCCTTTTTTAATATATATATTTTTATTTTGGTGGGCATCTTTGGCCTCTTTTATTTCCTCACATGGGACAATGCTCCATCAATGATGATCATCAAACTTACAACTCAAAACTTAGAGCAATGGTGACTCTATGTGGAATGCCTTCGGTAGTGTACCGTGACAATGATCTAGCATGGCATAGACATTAATGGAAACATCATGCTAGCTATCTTACGATCATGCAATGGCAATGTAGACGTGGTGGCACATGTCATGGTGGTAGTTGCATGGCAATATATCTCGTAATGACTTTGAAAAAGCCATAGTAGGTAGGTATGGTGGCTGTTTTGAGGGAGGCTAATGGTGGGTTTTGTGCACCGGCGAAAGTTGCACGACACTAAAGAAGATAGTGATGGTGAAAGGTGAAAGTGCATCTAAACCATGGACTCAACATTAGTCATGAAGAACTCATATACTTGTTGCAAAAGTTTTATTAGTAATCGAAACAAAGCATTCAACGCATACTCCTAGGGGAAGGGTTGGTAGGTATAAACCATCGCGCGATCCCGACCGCCACACAAAGGATGACAATCAATAGACTAATCATGCTCAGACTTCATCACATAGCGGTTCACCATACATGCATGCTACGGGAATCACTAACTTCAACACAAGTATTTCTAGATCCACAACACCTTACTAGCATAACTTCAATATTACCACAACCACAACTCAAAACTAATTGAGATGAATCAAACTTCTCTAACTATTCAATGCACATGAAGGTGGAAGTTTTCATATCCCTTTGGATAACTACCCCTTTTGAGACTACTTTCAAAGCATAGATCAACTACCAAGCCACGCACCGCCGTGCTCTAAAAGATATAAGTGAAGCACATAGAGCAAAATCAACTAGCTCAAAAGATATAAGTAAGCTCGACAAAATCACGGTGAGTGCATGTCTCTCTCTCTAGGTGTGCAGCAAGGATGATTGTGACACAAAAAAAATAAAAGACTCCTATGATACAAGACGCTCCAAGCAAAACACATAACATGTGGTGAATAAAAATATAGCCCCAAGTAACGTTACCGATGGATTGAAGACGAAAGAGGGGATGCCTTCCCGGGGCATCCCCAAGCTTAGGCTTTTACGGCATCCTTGAATCATATTGGTGTGCCTTGGGCATCCCCAAGCTTGAGATCTTGCCATTCTTTATCTTTTTGTCCATAAGAACTTCACCCAAAACTTGAAAACTTCACAACACGAAACTTGAACAGAAACTCGTGATAACATTAGTATAAGAAAGCAAACAACCACTTACTTTGGTACTGTAGCAAACTTAAATTCTACATATGTTGATGTTGGGTTACTGTATTTTCAATCTTCCATGGCTAATACCCCCCGATACTATCCATAGTTTCATCAAAATAAGCAACCAACACAACAAAAAACAGAATGTGTTAACAACAGACCAGTCTATAGCAATCTGTATACTCCGTATACTTCTGGTACTTAAAAAATTCTGAACAATTACTACAGTCTGAAGAATTTGCGTAGCAATCAGCAGCAAAAAGAATCAACTCAAAAGCTCTTACAGAAAAAACATGACAATTATTTTCGTGAGAAGAAAGTTTCTGTCTTTTCCAGCATGACCAAACGATCATCCCCAAGACTAATCATAACGGTTTTGCTTGGCACAAACGCAAAAAGAAACACAAAAACACAATCATAACAGAATTATGTAAGTGTGGAAAACACAAAACAGAAAGAAAAAAGATAGATTCGTTGGGTTGCCTCCCAACAAGCGCTATTGTTTAACGCCCTTAGCTAGGCAAAAGGTGATGGAATCACGTATAGTCATATTTGGTGCTCAAACCATAAGTAGCCCTCAACATAGATTCATAAGGCAATCTTATTTTCTTTCTAGGAAAGTGCTCCATGCCCTTCTTTAGAGGAAATTGAAATCTAATATTCCCTTCCTTCATATCGATGATAGCACCAATAGTCCTTAGGAAAGGTCTACCAAGAATAATGGGACATGAAGGATTGCAATCTATGTCAAGTACAATGAAATCCATGGGTACATAGTTCTTATTTGCAACAATAAGGACATCATCGATCCTTCCCATGGGTTTCATGAGAGTAGAATCCGCAAGATGCAGATTAAGAGAACACTCTTCAATCTCATGAAAACCAAGAATATCACATAAAGACTTTGGAATCGCGGAAACACTAGCACCCAAATCACACAAAGCATTGTACTCATAGTTTTTGATCTTGATTTTGATAGTAGGTTCCCACTCATCATGAAGTTTTCTAGGTATAGAGACTTCTAATTCGAGCTTCTCTTCAAGAGATTTCATCATAGCATCTACGATATGCGCGGTAAAGGCTTTGCTTTGGCTATAAGCATGTGGAGAGTTTGCAATGGATTGTATCAAAGAAATGCATTCAAACAAGGAGCAACTATCATAATTTAATTCCTTGAAATCCAAAGTGGGAGTTTCATTACGACCCAAAATTTTGATTTCTTCTACTCCACTTTCCACACCTTTATCATCAAGATAGGTGGACTCTGAATCATTGGGGCGTTTTTCAACCAAAGTGGATTCATATCCAGCCCCTTCACCAATAGGTTTGACACGCGAAAACAAAGATTCAAGAGGAGTCACACCAAGCACTTTAAGATCTTCGTGATTTACATCACTAGAACGCACCCTTTTAAACCATTCATGCCTAGCGCGAATTTGGGCGGTTCTTTCTTTGCTCTCATTCATGGAGACACGCATAGCTTTCAAAGTTTCATCCAAGTTGAACTTGGGAGGAGCACATCTAACTTTCAAAGCATCAACATCACAAGACATCCTATCAACGCTCTTAGCCAAATCCTCAATTTTGAGTAGTTTTCCCCTATGGACGCATTGAAAATCTTTTGAGAGTTGATGAACTCTTTGATATTACTCTCTAAATCAGAGGGTAATTTGTTGTGTTTTCCATAAGTGTTGTTGTAGGAATTGCCATAATTGTTAGAGGAGTCACTAGGAAAAGGCCTAGGAACATAGTTTCCTCTAAAAGCATTGTTGTTGCCAAAATTGTTCCTACCAACAAAGTTAACGTCCAAACTAGCGTTGCTACTCTCAATCAAGGAAGATAGTGGCATGCCATTAGGATCTAAAGGTGCATTTCTACTAGCAACCAAATTCATCAACTCGTCCATCTTAGCACTAAGCGAGTTAGTTTCTTCTATAGCATGTACCTTTTTGCTAGCAGGTGACCTTTCAGTGTGCCACTGAGAGTAGTTGGTCATGATATTGTCTAAGAGTTTTGTAGCGTCTCCTAACGTGATTTCCATGAACGTTCCACCGGAGGCAGAGTCCAAGATATTGCGAGAGGCAAAATTCAATCCAGCATAAAAGATTTGTATAATCATCTACAAACTCAAGCCATGAGCAGGACAATTTCTAATCATTAACTTCATCCTCTCCCAAGATTGTGCAACGTGTTCATGATCAAGTTGCTTGAAATTCATGATATCGTTACGTAAGGAGATAATCTTAGCCGGCGGAAAATACTTGGATATGTAAGCATCTTTGCACTTATCCCAAGAATCAATACTATTTTTAGGCAAAGAAGAAAACCAAGTTTTTGTGCAATCTCGCAACGAGAAAGGAAAAAGCTTCAACTTAATCACGCCATTATCCACATCTCTTTTCTTTTGCATATCGCAAATCTCAATGAAGGTATTGAGATGGGATGCGACATCTTCACTAGGAAGGCCGGAGAATTGCTTTTTCATAACAAGATTCAGCAAAGATGCGTTGATTTCATACGATTCCGCACTAGTGGCGGGAGCAATAGGAGTACTAATAAAATCATTATTATTGGTACTCGAGAAGTCGCAAAGTTTGGTGTTTTCAGCCATGATGACTTCAACAAACAAACAAGCACACAAGCAAGCAAGAAAACCGGCAAAGGAAAACGACAAAAAGGCAAAAGGCAAAAGAAAACGACAAAGGAGAAAGGCAAATGAAAACGACAAATGTGAAGTGGGGGAGAGGAAAACGGGAGGCAACTCGCAAAAAAGTAAATGCAAGAGATGAGTTTGTGAGACCTACTTGGATAGATCTCTCCTTCCTCGGCAACGGCGCCAGAAATACTTCTGCTACTGCAACAAAAGACCTTCCAACGGCGCCAGAAACAAGCGTGCTGACGGGAGACTATTCTTGTCTTGATACTCCTCAACAACGGCACCAGGAATCCTTCTGCTACGGCTACGCCTTTAGGGACTTCCTTGGCAAATATGCAAAGGATTCCCCCATGGCCTTGGAACCTTGCGTTGGTGTTCCCTCGAAGCGGAAAGGATGATGTAGCACAACAACGGTAAGTATTTCCCTCAGTTTTGAGAACCAAGGTATCGATCTAGTGAAGAATTATCACAAGTACCTGCACAAACACAAAGAGCTTGCACCCAACGCTATGAAGGGGTTGTCAATCCCTTATAGATTGTTTGCCAAGTGAGAACTGAAAGCAAAAATAAACAAAGCAAAGTAAAAGCAAAAGTGGAAACGATAGGTGTGAATAGACCCGGGGGCCGTAGTATTCATTAGTGGCTTCTCTCATGAAAGCAAGTAGACGGTGGGCGAACGAATTACTGTCGAGCAATTGATAGAACCACGCAAAGTCGTGACGTTATCTAAGGCAATGATTATATCTATAGGCATCACGTCCAAAACAAGTAGACCGATACTTTCTGCATCTACTACTATTACTCCACACGTCGACCGCTATCCAGCATGCATCTAGTGTATTAAGTCCAAAAAAACATAGTAACGCCTTAAGTGAGATGACATGATGTAGATGGACAATCTCAGATCTACGATAAAAGCCCATCTTGTTACCCTTGATGGAAACAACACGATGCGTGCCTTGCTGCCCCTTCTGTAACTGGGAAAGGTCACCACACGGTATGAACCCAAAACCAAGCACTTCTCCCATTGCAAGAATCATAGATCTAGTTGGCCAAACAAAACCCAAGACTCGGAGATACTTACAAGGATATCAAATCATGCATATAAGAAATCAGCAAAGACTCAAATATAATTCATAGATAATCTGATCATAAATCCACAATTCATCGGATCTCGACAAACAGACCGCCAAAGAGGATTACATCAGATAGATCTCCATGAAGATCATGGAGAACTTTGTATTGAAGATCCAAGAGAGAGAAGAAGCCATCTAGCTACTAACTACGGACCCGTATGTGTGAAGTGAACTACTCACGAGTCATTGGAGGGGCGACGATGTTGATGAAGAAGTCCTCCAACTCCAAAGTCCCCTCCGGCAGGGCACCGGGAAGGGTCTCCAGATGAGATCTCGCGGAAAGGAAGTTTGCGGCGGCGGAAAAGTATTTTCGTGGACTCCCTGATTTTTTCTGAATTTTTAGGGAATTTATAGGCCAAAGACCTAGGGCACGGGAGTGCCAGGGGGGCCACAAGCTTGGTTGCCGCGACCTCCCCCCTGGCCGCTGCAACAGTGCTTGTGGGCCCCCTGTGGGCCTACTTGCTTGGCCCTCAAGCTTCCCGATCTTCTTCCGTTCTGGAAAAAATTATTTCGGGGATTTTATTCCGTTTAGACTCCGTTCCAAAATCAGATATGAAAAGAGTCAAAAACACAGAAAAACAGGAACTCACGCTTGGCACTGAATTAATAAGTTAGTCCCAAAAAAGATATAAAAGGTAAACAAAACATCCAAAGTTGACAAGATAACAGCGTGAAACCATCAAAAATTATACATACGTTTGAGACATATCAGTGGCGCACTACATATTGTCAGTTGTCGCAACCTTATTTCGGAAACCCGTTATTCCAAATCTCGAACCGTTTTTTCATTCTATTCCTTGATCGAGATCTTCAAAACTAAATCCCATGTTGATATGTTACAAACTTTTTTTTTCACGAAAGGAACCGGATGAAAAACCATGTCTTTCGTGGAAGGAAAAAAAGAAAATACGTTTTTTTCATTTCCGAGAGGGACAACCATGCCTCTGGGACAAGCAAATATGTGCTTCTCGCGGAAGCAAAATCGTGTCTCTGATGAAATAAAAAGAACATGTGTTTTATCTATTTCTGAGAGGCATGTTTGTGTCTCTCACGGAAAAAATTAGTGCCTTCTCGGGGAAGCAAAATTGTGCATCTTGCGAAAGATTTTTATTTTATTTTTGAGAGGCACTGCCGTGCCTCTCGCGGAAGCAAAACCATGTCTCTCAAGAAAAAAAAACACATATTTTTTGTTTCCTACCGGCGCGACCATGTCTGTGCGAAAGAACCATGTCTTTCGAGAGAAAAACACACACTTTTTTTCATTTTCTGATTTTTTGTCGATCAAAATCTAAGAAAGACCGTTGAAAAAGCGAAACGCCGGAAAAAACAAAAAAATCATTTCTAAAGCAAAAAACGCATCTCAAAAAAATAAAATCGAAAAGAAACGTCCAAAACACGACACATGACGATTACTGAAAAAGCGTCAAGTGACGACGCGTGAGTGTGAGCCTTGAAAGGCTCCCGGAGGAGTCCTCATATAGGAAAACAAGGATGTGGCCTCTCTCGTGCCTGGGCCAGCCCAATTCACCCACTCCTTCAACGAGCATTCCCTCCATGCTTGTAGAAAGCGAGAAATAGGGACACCCGACTTACATGCCATATATGAGCTGCCGTCCCTCCCTGCCCAGAACTAACCTCCCCAAGATGCGAGCCGAAGGGAGGAGCCCAATGCACATAACCAGCAACCCGGCCCATGGGAGGAGGAGCAACGTACCCAGGGTTTACGAGGCAACCCTATGTCTCGCTTTAAGCAAGCACAGGGAGATGCCTCACGCGGGGGCAGCCCAGATGGGCCGGCCCAGCCAAACATGAGGCCGTTCCTATTTTTTTTCTGTTTTGTTCTTTTCCTTTTTTTTCATTTTCCTCTATACTTTAAAATATTCAATACACACATACATAAACACACACACACACATTTTTTTTCAAAAACACATTTAAAAACATGTTGAACAAGTATTTCAAAAATGTTAAATAAGTATTAAAAATATTGAACAAGTATTTAATTTTTTTGAGTAAGTATTAGAAATGTTGAGCAAGTTTTAAATTTTTGGAATAAGTGTTAAAAAATTTGAACAATTATTTGAAATATAGAATAAGTATTAAAAATTCTTGAAGGAGTATTTAAAAAATGGTGAACAAGTATTTGAAAATGTTGAACAAGTATGTGAAAAATATTGAACATGTATGTGAAAACTGTTGAACAAGTATTTGGAATGTTGAACAAGTATTTGAAAATGTTGTATAAGTATTAAAAAATATTGAACCTATATCTGATTTTTTTGAATACTTACTTAAATATTAATAAGTATTTAGAATATGTTAAATAAACGTTCGGACAATGTTGAACGTGTATAAAAAATGTGCCCGATGCGTCGCTTTGGGGAGCTCTCCTTTCAAACTCGCGACACCAACCGACATGACCCATTTTTACTCTGGGTTTCTTTTTTTTGTTTGGTAATATGTGCCTCATTCATATCATAAAGATCAAAGTACAAGTCACATAAATACCGATATGACAAAACTGGAAAAAGTAGAAGAACGTATCTGAATTTGACACCAATGTCCGTCATGTGCCTCCAGCACCAGCACTACAGTCACCGAAGAAAAGAATGACGAATCACCTCCTCACCTGAGATCGATGCGGCTCCATCGCTGATAAGCAGCTTTGCGGATCTCCAAGGTGGCTCATCAAAGGTGAAGCCCTTGCCGTTGAGCGAGACGCCATCGAACTACAAATCTGGCACCCACCAGGACTAAGACGTCGAAGGAGGAAACCATACCTGCCATCCACGAACCACGAACCCAGAACACGTTTCGCTTTCTAAACGTCGTCGATGCAGTCCACAATCTGCATCCGCTACTGGACTACCTCACAAGCTCCGCGCCGACGCTGGAGCAAACGCCGTCGCAACTGCGGAGCTCGAGGACACAAGTCCACACTAAGGATGATGCCGCGACCACACCATCCTTGCTTGAATAAACTGGTTTTCAAATCCAGCCCAAACCATAGGACAGATGGCCTAATAAGGACAGATGATCTTTAGCGCCACCATAGGCAGAAATTCCAACCATTCAGCGCCACCATTACCGCTGCCGAAGCCAAGATAATGAACAACCTAAAAACCAAAACTACAAGGGCTAAAAACGATTCACACGCGTGGATCCGACGACCCTCCTCACCATCAGCGGTCGAGGTCGTCGGCGGAGTAGAGCCGTAGGAGGACAGTGCTGGAAGATTGTTCTCTTCTGACGGCGGCTAGGGTTCCAAGCGCCAGGGGAAGAGAGGAGAACGATCTGTAATAAAGTTTAGTTGATGAATGGCGTAATACCATAATTACTATACAATGAGTTCTTTCTATAATCCTCTACATGGTTGGCTGTGGTAGCATTTGTTTCTTTTTCTTCTTCTTTTGTTTGCATATAAATCTTGTTTGATATTTAAACTTCGAAATAATAACACATGGTATGCATCACTTTGGTGCAGGCAGGAGGTATTCCCTCTTTTACGGAAGAGACGAAAAATATTATGCATTTCGGGTAGAAGTCACATGCACTGCCGTTGAAGCAAATCACACACACGGTACATGCCATGTTGTTGTGCAAGTCACAACTCACATACATAATGCCAACGACCAAAGTAGCAAGCAGTTGCCTACTAGCTTTGTCGTCATATAATCCTCCAATTAGCTCCCGACGCCTCTTCGGCCAGAAAACAAAGTCTCTGATGCCTCTATAATATATTAATAACTCAAGACTTGGCTACGCCAATTTGCAAGTGGCAACAGAGAACAGAAGTTTCATGATAAAATAATTTACAATGTGAGTTCATGATTTCTTTATATCACATCTAAAATAGATTATCATGATACTTTATAGTTATATACACATGTGTACATCCGTATGTACATACAGATTTTTTTAATATACTTTTTTCAATCTACAAATTTTATTTCAGAAATTTTCAAAGAGTGGGTTACATGGAGCCTGAGCTCACAAAATTTCCACTAAAGCTACCAGCTCACAATTGAAATATACAGTGCTTGACCCTGAAGTCCTTTAGTGACATAATTTGTGAAAACAATTGTAAGGGGCGTGAAAATATTTGTTGGTCTGTCAGCATCATCACAAGTAGGTCCTTACCTTTTCCGTGATAGCTTTTTTCTCCTCGTACTTACATTGATCATCATCGGTTGGAATTGAAGAAACTCATGCAGATCACCAGCTATGCACGTACCCAAGGTAGCTGCTAGGTAGGGCTAGGTTGACGATCGCCGATGTGTAACTTTCGTTGCATTATTCATCCATGAATATGAATAGAGCAGAGCTTCCACATGATCCAACCCGAAAGCAATTGTGTTTGGCTTGATCTGAATCTCAAATTATACACCGTGTATATTGCACCCACAAACTTCCTAAATTATTTTTGTTTGACCGCAAACCATGGAACAATTGTTTCACGGTCATTTTCTGTCAATAATGGGTAAATTGCGATCAATAGAGACAAACATATTAGACATAGTACTCGACTACAATCGTCATAGGTGTGTAGTAATCCATCCTTACAGTTGATTCAAACGCTTAGCCTTTATCCTATGGATCTCATCTCGTTCTCGTGCGGGTCTAGCAGGCCGCACCAGGGCACCAAGTCGAGCCGTGCAGGACCTCCTTCACCTCCTCCTTTCCTTCACCGTTGTCAAAGTGTGTCGTGATACGTCTCCGCCGTATCTACTTTTCCGTACTCTTTTGTCCTTGTTTTGGACTCTAATTTGCATGATTTGAATGGAACTAACCCGGACTAACGCTGTTTTCAGCAGAATTGCCATTGTGTTGTTTTTGTGCAGAAATAAAAGTTTTCGGAATGTCCTGAAAACTTACGGAGAATTTTTCTGGAATAAATGAAAAATACCCGTGCAAAGATCCACCAGAGGGGGTGTGCCAGTGGGCCACAAGCCCCTGGGTCGCGGCTACCCCCCAAGGCCGCGCCGTGAGGGATTGTGGGATCCCACGTGGCACCACCGCCTCCAAACTCAGCTCTATATCTTCCGTTTCGCCCGAAAAAAAATCAAGGAGTTACGATACGGAGGCGCCGCCACCTCCTGTTCTTCATCTGGAGGGCAGAACCGGAGTCCGTTTTGGACTTCGAAGAGGGGAAATTGTCGCCATCGTCATCATCAACCTTCCTCCATCGACAATTCCATGATGCTCTTCACCGTTCGTGAGTAATCTCATCGTAGGCTTGCTGTACGGTGATGAGTTGGATGAGATCTATCATGTAATCGAGTTAGTTTTGACGGGGATTGATCCCTAGTATCCACTATGTTCTGAGATTGATGTTGCTAGTACTTTGCCATGCTTAATGCTTGTCACTAGGGCCCGAGTGCCATGATTTCAGGTCTGTACCTATTATGTTGTCGCCAATATATGTGTGTTTTAGATCCTATCTTGCAAGTTGTAGTCACCTACTATGTGTTATGACTCGGCAACCTCGGAGTGACAATAGCCGGAACCACTCCCGGAGATGACCATAGTATGAGGAGTTCATGTATTCACCAAGTGTTAATGCGTTGGTCCGGTTCTTTATTAAAAGGAGAACCTTAATATCCCGTAGTTTCCATTAGGACCCCGCTGCCAAGGGAGGGATGGACAATAGATGTGATGCAAGTTCTTTTCCCTAAGCACGTATGACTATATACAGAATACATGCCTACATTAGATTGAGGAACGGGAGCTAGTTACATATCTCTCCGTGTTATAGCTGTTACATGATGAATCACATCCGGTATACTCATCCATCACCGATCCACTGCCTACGAGTCTTTTACAACTGGTCCTTGCTATGTTACTTTGCTGCTACTACTGTCGCTACTGCTGTTACTACTGTTACTCTGCTGCTGCTACTGCTGTTACTACTGCTGTTCCTTGCCACTTCTGTCACTATTGCTGTTACTTTGCTGCTACTTGTTGCAAGACTTTTCTGGAGCCGTTTCCTGGGAAGAATAGTTCCCTGTCCACGTGCTATTTACTGGCGCCATTGATACAACAGTTAGGAATAGTCTGCCGTCAACAGATCTTTTTTGGACACCGTTGCTATCATACTACTTTGCTACTGATACTTTGCTTGCAGACACTAATCTTTCAGGTGTGGTTGAAATTGACAAACTCAGCTGCTAATACTTGAGAATATTCTTTCGCTTCCCTTTGTGTCGAATCAATAAATTTGGGTTGAATACTCTACCCTCGAAAACTGTTGCGATCCCCTACACTTGTGGGTTATCAAGACTATTTTCTGGCGCCGTTGCCGGGGAAGCACAACTATATTCTCTAAGTCACTTGGGATTGACGTATGCTGGTCACTATGAGGAATCCGAAAGATCCAAGAACTGTAATCTTGCCTTCCACTACGAGGACAGGTAAGGAACTGCCATCTAGCTCTGCACTTGATTCACCTTCAGTTTTGAGTAAGTTTGCGACTTCTCCTCCTGCTAGAAATCTTGACATGTCGCCTGTGCTTGATGATGCTATGCTTGATACTATGCCTGATGATGCTATGCTTGATACTATGCCTGATGATGCTATGCCTGATACTGCTTTGCCACTAGGTGCCCTTGATACACAAATTGCTAGAGTTGCTCCTAGATGTGATGATACTTCTGAAACTGTTGATACTATTGAAGTAGAACCTGCTATTATGCCTGAATTGCCAGTTATGCCTGAGCACTATGTTATGGAGGGAGAGATAGCTGAGGATTTTCTTGCGTGTAAGGATAGCTATGATCTTGAGAAACTACTGCGCAAGTGGAAAGAAAAATCTTTAAACGCTAGCATGAAATATGACCCGAAGTTTGCTACTTCGCCTATCTTTGTGACGGATAAGGATTATGAATTCTCTGTTGACCCTGAGTTAATCACTCTAGTCGAATCTGATCCTTTTCACGGTTATGGGTATGAAATGGTTGTATCCCATCTTATCAAACTGCATGATATAGCCACCCTATTCACTAGTGAGGAAAAGATCCGCCACTACTATATCCTCAAGCTGTTTCCTTTCTCACTAAAGGATGATGCTAAGACCTGGTTCACTTCTCTTGCTCCTGGTTGTGTGTGTAGCCCCTAGGATATGGTCTACTACTTCTCTAAAAAATATTTCCCTGCCCATAAGAAGCAAGCTTACTTGCAGGAAATATACAACTTTGCTCAAGCTGGAGAAGAGAGTCTCCCACAAGCTTGGGGGAGGCTCGTCCAGCTGCTGAATGCTTTGCCTGATCACCCTCTTAAGAAGAATGAAATACTTGATATCTTCTATAATGGACTTGCCGATGCTTCCAAAGACCACCTAGATAGTTGTGCCGGTTGTGTTTTTAGTGAACGAACCGTAGAACAAGCTGAGATTCTACTGAATAATATCTTGTGCAATGAGAATGCTTGGACTATTCCCGAACTACCTCCTAAGCCAACTCTGAAGAAAAGAGGTATTCTATTCATGATGATGCTCACCCTAGCAATGATAAGGATGTGGAGATTGAACCTGTTGATCTTGATAACCCACAACCTAAGACTAAGAGATACGATAAGAATGACTTCGCTGCTAGGAAGCATGGTAAAGAAAGGGAACCATGGGTTCAGAAACCTATGCCCTTTCCTCCCAAACCATCCAAGAAAAAAGTTGATGAGGATTTTGAGCGATTCGTTGAAATGATCAGACCTGTCTTTCTGCAAATGCGTTTGACAGATATGCTCAAAATGTCTCCATATGCTAAGTACATGAAAGATATTGTGACTAATAAGAGGTGGATACCTGAGGTTGAGATTTCCACCATGCTTGCTAACTATACCTTCAAGGGTGGAACTCCTAAGAAACTAGGTGATCTCGGTGTGCCTGATACGTCTCCAACGTATCTATAATTTTTGATGGTTTCATGCTATTATCTTGTCAAACTTTGGATGTTTTACATGCCTTTTATATATTTTTTGGAACTAACTTATTAACTCAGTGCCAAGTGCCAGTTCCTGTTTTTTTTCATGTTTTTGACCCCTTTCAGAGGAGATTTTGAAACAGAGTCCAAATGGAAGAAAATCCCCGAAAAGATTTTTTCCGTAATGGAAGAAGATCGGGAAGCTTGAGAGCCAAGGCAGGGGGGTCTCAGGGGCCCCACAAGCCCCCACCCCGCGACCAGGGGGAGGCCGCAGCCCACAGGCTTGTGGGCCCCCTGGGCGCCCTCTGCCCTAGGGTTTGCGCCTATATATTCCCTAAAAATCCCAAAAAAATCAGGAGATCATCGAAAAGACTTTTTCGCCGCCGCAAGCTTCTGTCTCCGCAATATCCCATCTGGGGCACGTTCTGGTGCCCTGCCGGAGGGGGGATTCAGACACGGAGGGCTTCTTCATCAACACCATGACATCTCCGATGATGCGTGAGTAGTTCACCATAGACCTACGGGTCCATAGCTAGTAACTAGATGGCTTCTTCTCTCTCATGGATCTTCAATACAAAGTTCTCCATGATCTTCATGGAGATCTATCCGATGTAATCTTCGTTTGCGGTGTGTTCGTCGAGATCCGATGAATTGTGGATTTATGATCAGATTATCTATGAATCTTATTTGAGTTTCTACTGATCTCTCTTATGCATGATTTCATATCCTTGTAATTCTCTTCGAGTTGTGGGTTTTGTATGGCCAACTAGATCTATGATTCTTGCAATGGGAGAAGTGCTTGGTTTTGGGTTCATACCGTGCGGTGACCTCACCCAGTGACAGAAGGGGTAGCGAGGCACGCATCTTGTTGTTGCCATCAAGGGTAAAAGGATGTGGTTTTCATCATTGGTTTGAGATTATCCCTCTACATCATGTCATCTTGCTTAAGGCGTTACTCTGTTCGTCATGAACTCAATACACTAGATGCATGCTGGATAGTGATCGATGTGTGGAGTAATAGTAGTAGATGTAGAAAGTATCAGTCTACTTGTCTCGGACGTGATGCCTATATGTATGATCATTGCCTTAGATATCGTCATGACTTTGCGCGGTTCTATCAATTGCTCGACAGTAATTTGTTCACCCACCGTAATACTTGCTATTTTGAGAGAACCCTCTAGTGAACACTATGGCCCCGAGGGTCGACTCCACACCATCTTTTCAGCATTACACTTTTTACTTCATTGCACTTTCCGACTTTAGATCTCACTTTGCAAACAATCTTGAAGGGATTGACAACCCCTTTGAAGTGTTGGGTGCAAGCTTGTTTGTATTTGCGCAGGTACTCTGGACTTGACGAGACCCTCCTTCTGGATCGATACCTTGGTTCTCAAACTGAGGGAAATACTTACTGTTCCTGTGCTGCATCACCCTTTCCTCTTCAAGGGAAAAACCAATGCAAGCCCAGTCTCTGTCAACGTGTCAATTTATGGCGCTGTTGTTTGAGAAGTAGTAGTGCCCACTATACCTTGCTCCATTAAAGGCAGCTACATTAGAACTGCGTTATGCGACCTTGGAGCCGGTGTTAGTGTTATGCCTCTCTCTCTCTATCGTAGACTTCAACTGGATAAGTTGACACCCACTGAAATCTCTTTGCAAATGGCCGATAAATCAACTGCTTTCCCTATCGACATTTGCAAGGATGTGCCTATTGTGGTTGCTAATGTCACTATCTTAATAGACTTTGTTATCTTGGATATTCCCGTGGACGATGCCATGGCGGTCATCCTCAGAAGACCCTTTTTAAACACTGCAGGGGCTGTTATAGATTGCAACAAAGGCAATGTCACTTTCCATGTCAACGGTAATGAGCATACGGTGCACTTTCTGAAGAAACAATATCGAGTACATTGCATCAATGCTATCGAAAAAACTTCATCGATTCTTATTGGGAGCTTTGAATGCCCTATTCCTCGTGTCAAGATGAAGTATGATTTGCTTGTTGGGGGAATACATATCCCCATTGAGGTGACCTAGTGACTATTCGAAAATTCTCCGTTCTCTTTTGCGATTCGAAAAGGTTTGTCGAGGAGACTTGATCAACCCCATTGGCGGATTTTCTTTCAATGACCATGAGATGGATGAATCGAGGAGTCACAAACCTCTCTTCCAAGCTTTCACTTTCGGTTGCTTAGAAGAAAAATGATAGATTTAGTTTAGTTTTCCCTGTTTTCTGTTTTAGCGTCCGATGGAAAAGTACCCCAAAAATAAAAGTTCTCCGAACGCCGTGAAAATCAAGTATGATTTTTTCTGGAAGTTCTGAAAAATTCTGAGACAAAGAGCTTGTCTGGGGGCTGCACGAGTGGGCCACAAGCCCTTGGGGCGCGGGCACCCCCTGGCCGCGCCACCCAGGCTTGTGGGGCCCACAGGCACCCCCTCCACTCATTCTTGCTCTTATCTCCTTCTCCTACCTCTAGAAAAAATCGTTTCGCAGCTCAAACCCGTGTTCTTGCTCCTCTTGCTCGCATTTTCGATCTCTTGGCTCAAATAACCATTCTCCGAACTGTTACCATTCTCCGAACTGTTTTGCGGAAATTACTCCTTGGTAAGTGACTCCTCCATTGGTCCAATTAGTTTTTGCTCTAGTGCCTTATACTCCGCGTATTTTTGCTGCCTTGGTGACCATGTTCTTGAGCTTTGCATGCTAATTCTAGCTGGTCCCAAGTAGTTTTGATGCGTAATATGGCCTCTAGGCACTTGTTGGAGTAGTTGCTACTATTTTAGTTGAGCCTTGTTCACTTTTCCTTTGGGTCACTAAAAATTTCAGAAAAGGAAGATGTTCAGGAGAAACTATCATGGTGGTTCGTGAAGCAAGAGAGGTCCCCGTCTTGCGATTCGGGAGCCTGATCCTTACCAACCAAGGGACGCGCATGTACAACCATGTGAATGGCCTTCTGATGAATTTATGATTGAGGCAGGTTTCAAAGATGAGTTTGATGCACTTGTTCACAACGTCGGACTCGAAGAATTCATCTCCGATAAATGTGAACAGTATGTTGTTCTCACTGCCTCTTTTGTTCGTAGATTCAAATTTTTAGCTGGCCGTGAGACATCGGTACTGTTTGATCTCTATGATAAATCGTATACCATGGATTTAGAGGATTTCAATAGAATTTGCAAAATACCTATTTGAGGTAGCCTCAATGATCCTCCTAAATCTTCGGTTAGAGGTTTTTGCTCTGGTATTACTGTTGGAGAAACTAGAGACATTACGCAAGCTACCATGGGGAGTATTCATTTTCCTGCCTTGCATTACTTTGCCCTCTTCATAGGCAGATGCATTAATGGCAAGATTGAGCATTGTCACCTCTGCGCACCCGACCTTAGTATCCTTAAGAGTGCAGTGACGGGTGACAAAAGCTTCAATATGGGAGCTATAATAGCAAGGAGGCTGAATAAGAATGCTAATGAAGGGGATTTCTTTGGTGGGATCTATGCCACTCGCATAGCAAATTTTCTTGGAGTACCCATCCGCGAAGGAGATCGCCCGCTCCATACATCTTTCCTTTACCGCGTCGCTTTGACACGCTACCAGTTCCTTGAGAGGGATGACGAATCCCTCCTATACTGTTTGATATTTAACCGACAACGTGTTTTCCATATTACCCTTCGTGCTCCTGCCTTCTTTGACTTTCAGGTAAAACGGAGATATTACATAACCAGAGGAGAGGCATAGGAGTATGAGAGGGAGGCAAAGGCTGCTCGTCTCCATGAGGCAGCTATTCAGGCAGTGGTTGCAGCGCTCCCGTATAACCCCCATTATGATTTTGGGTTTCACCAGGACCATCCATGGGAGTAGACCAGCTTAGGCCAAAAGCCTAAGCTTGGGGGGAGTACGTGTTCTCACCGACTTTATATTCTTGCTTATGCTTTCACTTTGTTAGCCGGTGTTCACACTTTGGCACTGTATCATCCATGCTAGTTTATTTTCTTTTTCTCGTTTCCTTTTCCTGTGTCTGTCTAGTTTGAGAAAACCCAAAAAGATTTTCTTTTTCTTATTTTGCTTGTTGGGAGCTTTCCCGTGTAAATAGTTTTCTTTTTCTTTGAGTCAAGGTAGAAGATATTGGTTACAATGTTTAGGGGCTCTTGCATGCATACCTGTTTAGCTTTCAAAGAGCCATATTACTTTGTCTTCTCCTTTGTGTTTGCCTACAGATTCCAGCTTTAGTCCAATGCACGAGCATGCTTATTATTGTTCACATCGTTCGGTCGTGCAAGTGAAAGGCAATAATGACGATATATGATGAAGTGACCGAGCCTGGAAAAGCTGGTATGAACTCGATCTATTTTGTTTTTGTAAATATGACTAGCTCATCATGCCTGATTCAGCTTTGTTGTGAGGGAAACATGTTTGCAATGACAACTTAGAGATCATAGTTGCTTATGTCATGCTTACTTAGCTAGGAGCTTATAATGGATTGTCTTGGATGCTCACATTGATGTTGAGATGACTATGATGTAGTATGATAGGATGGTATCCTCCTTTGAATGATTCAAGTGGCTTGACTTGGCGCATGTTTATGCATGTAGTTGAAACAAAATCAACATAGCCTCTATGATATTCATGTCCATGGTGATTTATGTCCTACTCATGCTTGCACTCAATGTTAGTTAATCTCAATGCATTTTGATGACTGTTGTCGCTCTCTAGTTGGTCGCTTCCCAGTCTTTTGCTAGCCTTCACTTGTAGTAAGCAGGAATACTGCTTGTGCATCCACTCCCATAAACCCAAGGTTGTTCCATATGAGTCCACCAAACCTACCTATGTGCGGTATCTACCTGCCGTTCCAAGTAAATTTGCATGTGCCACTGTCTAAACCTTCAAGAAATAATCTGTTTTGCATGCCCGAACCGCTCATCTGGTGACAGGGGCTATTGGTACCTTCCATGCTAGGCGTGTTATCCTTGATATGTGTTTATTCACTATCATTCACGAGAAAGGGGCCGGTAATTGGAATTCCCAGTTCCATGCTCAAATCGAAAAGATAATTGCAAACAAAACTCCCCCAGGATTGATGTTGGTATGGACGGTACCCGAGGATTCGACTAGCCGTGGAGTGTGATTGATTGGTGGTTGGGGGAGTCAAAACTTTACTTTTTTGTTTGGGAACCGCCTGTAGCATGTGTAGCGTGGAAGATGTTGAGAACTCTTAGTCATTGCGTTAATAATGAAAGCATGCCACCCAAAATTATTATCTCTATTTTCAAAGCTTGAGCTCTGGCACCTGTGCAAATCAACGCTTCCCTCTGCGAAGGGCCTGTCTATTTATGTTCCTGTTGAGTCATCCTCCTCTTACAAAAGCACCAATTAGAGATCACCTCCGTCATTTTTATGCTTTGCTTTTAACTGTGTTGAGTATGACTATGACTGGATATTCTTTGCCTTGGATTACAATGTTTAGTCAGCCCTTGGTCTTTGAAGGTGCTCTGCATTTATGTTTTGCGGTCTCAAAAAGAGCTAGGGAGATACCACCTATTCGTACTGCTTCATGTTGTTTTGATTGAAGTGTTGACGTTTGAGACTTATTATTATTTGCTCGCTAGTTGATTATGCCATTGATATGAGTTTACCGTGAGACCTAGATGTCATTTGCTTATGTGGTTTGCTTGTGATCTTGCTGAAATTCTGGTTATGAGTTAGACATAGTTGCAACAACAAGATCAAACTGAGTTCATCAAAGTTTTTCTTTTGTCTCTTTCAGTTTGTCAACTGAATTGTTTGAGGACAAGCAATGCTTTAAGCTTGGGGGAATTGATACGTCTTCGTCGTATCTACTTTTCCGAACTCTTTTGCCCTTGTTTTGGACTCTAATTTGCATGATTTGAATGGAACTAACCCGGACTAACGCTGTTTTCAGCAGAATTGCCATGGAGGGCAGATCTGGAGTCCGTTTTGGGCTCCGGAGAGGGGAAATCGTCGCCATCAACCTTCCTCCATCGACAATTCCACGATGCTCTTCACCGTTCGTGAGTAATCTCATCGTAGGCTTGCTGGACGGTGATGAGTTGGATGAGATCTATCATGTAATCGAGTTAGTTTTGACGGGGATTGATCCCTAGTATCCACTATGTTCTGAGATTGATGTTGCTAGTACTTTGCCATGCTTAATGCTTGTCACTAGGGCCCGAGTGCCAAGATTTCAGATCTGAACCTATTATGTTGTCACCAATATATGTGTGTTTTAGATCCTATCTTGCAAGTTGTAGTCACCTACTATGTGTTATGACCCGGCAACCCCGGAGTGACAATAGCCGGAACCACTCCCGGAGATGACCATAGTATGAGGAGTTCATGTATTCACCAAGTGTTAATGCATTGGTCCGGTTCTTTATTAAAAGGAGAACCTTAATATCCCGTAGTTTCCATTAGGACCCCGCTGCCACGGGAGGGATGGACAATAGATGTCATGCAAGTTCTTTTCCCTAAGCACGTATGACTACATACGGAATACATGCCTACATTAGAGTGACGAACGGGAGCTAGTTACATATCTCTCCGTGTTATAACTGTTACATGATGAATCTCATCCGGTATACTCATCCATCACCGATCCACTACCTACGAGTCTTTTACTACTGGTCCTTGCTATGTTACTTTGCTGCTACTGCCGTCGCTACTGCTGTTACTCTGGTGTTACTGTTGTTACTCTGCTGCTGCTACTGCTGTCACTACTGCTGTTCCTTGCCACTGATGTTAGTACTGCTGTTACTTTGCTGCTACTTGTTGCAAGACTTTTTTGGAGCCTTTGCCTGGGAAGAATAGTTCCCCGTCCACGGGCTATTTACTCGCGCCATTGATACAACAGTTAGGAATAGTCTGCCGTCAACAGATCTTTTTCTGACACCGTTGCTATCATACTACTTTGCTACTGATACTTTGCTTGCAGACACTAATCTTTCAGGTGTGGTTGAAATTGACAAACTCAACTGCTAATACTTGAGAATATTCTTTCGCTTTCCTTTGTGTCGAATCAATAAATTTGGGTTGAATACTCTACCCTCGAAAACTGTTGCGATCCCCTATACTTGTGGGTTATCACGTCGCCAAGCAAAGCCCGTGCGGCGTTGACACGGCTAGGGTCCTGCACTGGTATGAAGTGTTAAGATCGGGGGAGGGGGGGTCTCGGGACTTGGAGGTGGGCTGCAACTCACGCGATGTGATGTGTGAAGTTAGGTGCTGATGAGCAGAGATGTCGCAACATTACCATGCTGATGGAGTAGGTGGCGATATGCTCGTGCACGTCGTGCAACTAGTCTACCATGTTCCAAGAGTAGCAACACGGTGCGTCCTCGACGACGGCTTTGTGTGATGCGGTGTGCCTTTGGTATGACCCCGCCTTGTGCTACCACCTTGGCTACGACCTTTGGCAGTGGCAGTACCG
This sequence comes from Hordeum vulgare subsp. vulgare, assembly GCF_904849725.1. NCBI lineage: Eukaryota > Viridiplantae > Streptophyta > Magnoliopsida > Poales > Poaceae > Hordeum > Hordeum vulgare. The sequence goes on along the minus strand of NC_058524.1, from coordinate 495,073,587 downwards.
GATCCGTACCCAACCCTCTTCCCCGTATCGTCCCTTGCGCCTTGCACTTGCATCCAACATGAGCTCATCCTCCGACTGTAAGGTGGCCAGTGTGGTTGCTGGCGGCTATGACGGCCCTTGGCGGTACCGGCGACGGGATGATGGGTCAAGGGTCATGGGAGATGCGACCAGGTATGCTACAACGCCCTAGCTCTTGACTGCGAAACATATCTGCTTATCGTGCTCTAGAATCGGCCATGTTGGCCTTTGTGCTGACAGGCCCGGGCAGGGAACTCCCGACGAGATGGCAGTCAGCGGTGGTGTGTTTTGCCATTTGTGTTGGTCCTTGTGGTGACTACTTCGACCTGTAGTGACGGCCTCGCCATTGATTGTGGTGGCTACCTAAAGGTCTTTCTGAGTGTTTCTTTTTGCAGATCTGGTAGTTTCATTTGACGATAAGATCCAATCAATCGATGACGACTTAACACAAGGGATGGTTGTGCAGTGGTGGCGATTACACATCACATGTAGCTGTCGGGATAATGGATAAGTGATGGCGATAATACATGATTGACTTTGATGGTGGTGCTTCTCGAGCACCTGGTCTCAAATTCTGGGGTGAGAACTTAGGTTTTATACCTAGCAATGTCGATGTTTTTGCGTCGTTACCTTGTTGAAGGCATTGCCTAGATTTGTTCGAACTGGTTCTTGTAGGTGAAATCCTAGAATTTGGCCTTTGGTGGTCGATCCGACAAGGAGATGTTTGCGCATTGCTCCCTTCGTGAAGGTGCTGTCGTTGAAGAATCTCGTTGTCCTTGTGGTGCCATGAGATGATTGGTCCGTATATGGCCATTGTTATGGTTTGCCCTTCGCGGCTCTTTTCGCTTTGGGATTTTTTTAACTTTTTATCGCTTAGGCATAGCCTTGGTCTTATATGACTTTGCTATTTGTCGGCGTATTATGTGTTTATGTGAGTCTCTGTGTGTGTGTGAGAGAGAGAGAGAGAGAGTTGGAGCTAGTATGTGCATCCTAGCTATGTATAGGTCTGTTGTGTGTTCAGTGTGATTGTATCCTCTTGATGCTTCATTTTGAGTCAATAAAATACATCCTTTGTCAAAAAATCCTATGTTGGAGAAGTTGAAGATCTGTTTTGAGTTTGTATGTCCAACAATTTACACTTGGCATGTGTTGTCTGAAAACTTTGCCATTTCTCTAAGTCCATATGTTCCAATGACCTTAAATAATTATGTCCATAGAAAATGGTTTTCGTGGTAGAATTTGCACTAAGAAAATATCATCATAGCTAGATATTCCAAGCCTTTTCATGGGAATGATGTTGTCCCAACAATCCTTGGAGAAACTGCAGTCCTAGAATGAGATACATAATGAACTATATGTTGTTTTTCTAGGGCATACATGGTCGTTTTGCATTTTGTAAATACTCTTGCAAACCCTAAGATACATATTGAACAAGTAGAAATCAAGATTAGTAAAATAATAATTTAAAAACATTAACTTTTGATATGGTCAATTTTTTATGTTGGGATTTAAGCTTGATCAAGCGGCATAGATAAGCCTTACTATTAGGAGTTTTGCTTCGATACATCCCACTCCCCCCACCCCATCCATAAAAGGTTGCATGAATCTTAAGATTATTGAAAAATGGTATTTTCGTACATCCAAGATTAACTAGATCTATTCGCTACCTTTTCAATGAAACAAACATGAGATCACAAGAATCTAATATATTTTTATTGATAGGATGTCTTTTAATATGCACCTCTAATCTGCATTGAAATATGTAATTCTTTCTAGAAACGTGGGACAAAGAAAAATTCTAATATTATTTGAAGTACCATATTTTTATAGATGGTGAAGGCAAGATTATTACCTTGTCGTGTCTGTGGTACTCTGTATCTTGATGGTTTAAGAGGTATACCATGATTCATGAGGCAAGCCCCCCCAACCCCACCCACCAACATAGGCTAGCCTTTGAAACTTAATTACCAAGGGGACCTCTTGCACTCTGGTAGCTCAACCTGGGTACGTCCGTGGATATATGGTTTCACGCTCCTTTATAAACATGTGGTGCCCTATGATTGGGCCTTGATTTTTTCCAAACGGAGTTAAATTTTTTGCCTCCTAGCTTCATGGGGGTGGAGAGAAAATGGTGCAGCGGGTCTATAGCAATGATGAAAAGGAAGGGGGAGAGGGGTCTCCCTGCCTTAGGCCACATTTATTCATAATGTTTTCACCCGCAACTTCATTTAGCAGTACAGACGATGATGGGGATGACATAAGGGATGCCACCCAGTCCCTCCATCTAGCGCTAGAACCTAACTATTGCATCAACTCTAGGAGGTATTCCCATGATACAGTGTCGAACTCTTTTGCTATGTCTACTTTCATCAGCATTGTCGGGACTTTCTTGCGGTGTAGGGAGCAAACTCTATTTTGCACATAGAGATAGCTGTCGTGGATGCATTTGCTACGCTAGAAGGCCGAATGTGCAGTAGAAATTAAGTGGTGGATGACTGTTCCTAGTCTAAGAGATAGCACCTTGGATATTAGCTTGGCGATCGAATGAATCAGACTGATGGGACTGAAATCATGCACTGTCCTCGCCTCGTTTTTCTTGGGTAACAGAACCACTCAGGCCTTATTGAGCCTTGCGAAGTCCCTCCCACCAAGTGGTAGAATTGATCAAACACTGCCATGATATTAGTCTTGATAGTATCCCAGCAACATTTGAAGAAGGATCCGTTGAATCCGTCTAGCCCCGGGGATTTTTCCTGAGGGAAATTGCAGACCGCTTTCCAAACTTCTTCCTCCGTGAACGGGTTGTCAAGCCATCCTACCAGGAGAGATGGCAGCTCTAAAGCGTCCCAGTTGATGCTTCTGTTCCTGTGTGCCACACTGCCTATAGTGGACGAGAAGTGTGCATGGAAGGCCGATGCTTTTTCATTTTGGCTGGTTGTCATGGATGTATGTGTGTGAAATGAGTGGATGAAGTTTTTTTGCCGCATGGAATTTATCTTAGCCTGGAAGAAGGTCGTCTTGGCCTCCCCAGCCCGGAGCCATCTCACAGGGGAGCCATGGCGTCTACGTTATCTCTCGATGGCTGCCAGCCCCATGATCCTAATTTTTAGGAGTTTGCGGAGGTTGTGTTCGGTTGGGGACAGGATCCTGCTTTCCTGAGCTACTTCGAGTCAAAGAACAATCTCAGTGGCCAGCTGCGCTTAGTTTCGTTGCAGAAACATTTTGCCCAAATCTTCAAGTCCCTAGCTACCCGACACATTTTTTTGTCAATGCGTTTGAAAGCACATGTCGTGGCCACCGGTCTTTGCCAAGCCCGCAGAACCGTCGTTTGGAACCGTGGGAATTTCGGCCAAAATGATGCAAATCTGAACCGCGTCGACCTAAATGGGGCCCTAGATACCGCGAGGAGGAGGGGGCAATGATTTGAGCAGGAGGTCGAAACCGCATGAAGGAGGTACGAAGGGAAGAGGGAGTCCCACTCTATGTTGAAGAAGAACTTGTCAATGGTAAGCATTGTTGGGTCCTCCCGCTCGTTGGACCAAGTGGATTTGCGGTTTTTACACTTGATCTCTTTAAGGCCAGCCGAGTCTAGCGCTGCCCTAAATTTCCCTATCATTCTACGGTTGATGTTGGGGTTGTTTTTGTCATTCGCCTTGTATATCAGATTGAAGCCATCGTTTATGATCCATGGTGCACTCGTCGTGGGAGCCGAGTTTCCTACCACTACTAAGAACACATCTTTTAGTGAGTCTTCGACGGCACCATAGACGGTGGTTAGCCAAAAGCTAATGTCGGAGTGGAGCACCATAACTCTAACGATGATGAAGAATTGCCCAACTGCATGCGAGATGACCTTGACGAGATTCCGATCCTGGAATATAGCTGCCCCCTCTCGTTCCCAACGTCGTTAGCACCATGCAGTATGATAGCCTGCTACCCCCAATGTCTCGTGCCAAAGCTCGGTTCCAAAATTCTATCTTAGTCTCCTGTAAGCATATGATAGCAATCCTATGGGATTCTATTGTGTTCCTGACTACTTATGGCCGTGCTGGAGTGTTTAACCCTCTGATGTTTCAACTCATGATCGGGAGATTGGTTTCATCCATTGGCCAACTAGGTTAGTCTCCGACAACTACCATGTTTGAAAGGGAAACACGAGTACACCTCGATCGGTCGAGGGGCTGCTGGCGGCCACCAATAGGCACCAAATTCCACTGGCAGTCAGCTACACCTCCAGCACTACAACTTGGACTACACATAGGCCTAATATTTGCCGTCTGCTAGCTGATGGCAAAGAGTGTCTTTGCCGTCAGCTTCAACAAAGCAGACGACAAAGCACTGGCTGATGGCATAGAGTGTTTTTGCCATGAGTCACATCTTTGCCGTCAGCTAGCAGACGACAAAGAGTCTCACAGTGGACGGCAAAGATGTAGATGGGCCCACCTGACCGCGGGGTGGTTAGGTCAAACTGGAGTCCCTTCTTTGCCATCTGCTAGCGGACGTCAAAGAATCCGGAGGCAGACGGCAAAGAGTCTAGACTCTTTGCCGTCCGCCGGCAGACGACAAAGAGCTAACTCCGTTAATGGCTCTTTCCCCCACCCCGCCCCTCTCTCTCTCTCCCAATCCCCGACGCCCACTGGTCACCGCCACCACCGACGCACCGCCGCCCCCGTCGCCCCCGCCGCCGCCCGTGTTGCCACCACCGTCGCGCCACCACCACCGTCCCGCCGCCGCCCCGCCTCGCCCCCGCTGCCGCAGCCCCACCACCGTCACGCCGCCGCCCCTGGCACCCCTGTCGCCGCCCCGCCACCCCCAACACCCCAGCCCCTCCACAGCCGCCCCTCCTGGTGAGCCCCCACACCCCCCCGCACACGCATTATTTTTTGGAATTAGATTATAACTACCGGCATGATTTTTTATTGTTGTTGTAGTAGTTGTTCTTGTTAGTAGTTTTAGTGGTAGTAGTTTTAGTAGTTGTTCTTGTTAGTAGTTTTAGTAGTTTTTCTTGTTAGTAGTTTTAGTAGTTGTTCTTGTTAGTAGTTTTAGTGGTAGATTTAGTTAGTTGGTAGATTTAGTAGGCAGTTTAGTGGTAGATTTTGTTTTGTTAATTAGTGGTAGCTTGTTAAATTAGTTAGGTTAGTTAGTTAGCTTGGTTAGTTAGGTGGAGGAGGACAAGAGGAGGAGGAGGAGGACGAGAAGAGGAGAAGAAGAAGAGGACTAGGATGAGGAGGAGGAGGAGAAGAAGAGGAAGAAGAAGAAGAAGAAGAGGAGAAGAAAAAAATAAGAAGGAGAAGAAGAAGAAGAAGAAGAAGAGGAGAAGAAGAAAATAAGAAGGAGAAGAAGTAAAGAAGAAGAGAAGAAGAAGAGAATAAGAAAAAAAATAAGAAGGAGAAGTTAGTTGGCTTGGTTAGTTAGCTAGATTCTTTTTTAGTTACTTAGTGGTAGATTCTGTTTTTTTTTGCTGTTTAGTGCTATATAGGTTTAGCGATAGGTTTGGTTAGCTTGGTTAATTAGGTTAGTTAGTTAGTTAGCTTAATAGAAAGAATAGGAAGAAGAAGAAGAGGAGGAGGAGGAGAAGAGGAGAAGAGGAGGAGGAGAAGAAGAAGAAGAAGAAGAAGAAGAAGAAGAGGAGGAGGAGGAGGAGGAGAAGACAAAAATAAGAAGGAGAAGAAGAAAAGAAGAAGAAAAAAAGAAGAGAAGAAGAATAGAAGAAGAGAAATACCTTCTCCTCCTTCTCCTTCTTCTCCTCCTTATTCTCCTCCTCCTCCTTCTCCTTCTTCTTGATTTCTTCTTCTTCTTCTCCTCCTCCTCTTTCTTCTCCTCTATCTTATTCTCCTTACCTTATTTTCCCCAACAATGAGATAATTAGCCCATTTAGCTATAAAATGGCATAAAAACCTTGGTTAGCTCATGAATATTATATTCTTAACTTGTTTTCCTCTAACATGACATAATTAGAATGTTTGTGTTGATCGGGTGGATTTACATGTGATAGTTGTCTCGTCGCTGTGAGGTATGCTATGCGAAGACCTCCCCGTGCATTGTACGAGCTCCGCCCCTGCATTCGTGGATCAGTACAAATTTCATCTCCTCCCCGCCCCTTCATTTACCGTGGCTCGGTTTCCGGATGAAACTTTCTAGATTTAGGTAATTAAATTAATTTATCAGTATGCGTGACCAGTATGCGTGACCAGTCTGTGTCTCCCGTTCGAAAGGGCGACATCTATAGATATGCATGTCTTTGCATATTTATAACCGCCATCCTTTCGAATTGTCCAACATTATCCATGGACAGCCCGAGTATGTGTAGATTGGGTTTGTTTTCCCGTATGCTGTGCTCTGGATCTGATGCGGAATTTCGTCAGTGCCTCCTTGTTGTTCTCCGGATGCACATCCTCTCCGTTTATTGCGGAGACGTGTATCAGGAGAACAATGAGGAGGTGCTGCCAAAATTTTGCGTTGGATCCGGAGCAGAGCATGGGAAAACGAACCCAATCTACACATACTCGGGTGGGATTAGGACCTATCTTTACATATTAGCGTGTAGGTTGCCTGGACGTAATAAAAATGGCGAACCTGATTAACCGATTAATATAAATGCTAAATTATATATAGATATATTTCTTCTGTTCGTAGTAGCTAGGCAAGATGAGTGATCGTGCGTGGATGTATACCGGTCACCCTAGTCAGAAAGAGATGACGAAAGAATGGTTTGTAAAAACAAAGGAATGTGTGAAAGCCGCATTCGCAAATGGCCAGGAAAGAAACTATTGCCCCTGTCCTGGATGCGACAACTATAAAAAGACGACAGAGGCTGTAATCATTAAACACCTTCAGAGGAGGGGTTTTAAGCCAAATTATATGGTGTGGACATTTCATGGCGAGTCTATACAACGCACAAGAGCTGAGGTGGTCCGTCGTCGCACGGACGAGCATGGTACCGGGATCGAAGACATGGTGCAAGACTTTGATGATGCTCGGGATTCGGAAGATGAGATGGAGGAATCTGCAAAGGCCTTTTATGAAATGTTGGAGTCTTCAAAACGTCCTCTCCATGAGCACACTGAGCTCTGTCAGCTGGATGCAATTGCACAAGTAATGGCTCTGAAGGCTCAGTTCAACTTGGGAAGAGAATGCTACGACGCGACGATGACACTATTTGGACGCTTCCTACCCAAAGGCCATGTCATGCCTGCAAACCTATACCAGTCGGACAAAATACTTCGTGTACTTAAGATGCCCTATGAGAAGATAGATGCATGTGAGAAAGGATGTGTCTTATTTAGGAAGGAGTATGCACACTTGGACTATTGTCCCAATTGCGAGTCTTGCACGTATCTTGTGGTAGACAACGGTATGGGTGAGAAGAGGCAGACCAAAATCACAGTTAGTATTCTTCGGTATATGCCAATCGTACCAAGATTTCAACGTCTTTTCATGGTCGAAGAGACAGCCAGACAGATGACATGGCAGAAATTGGGCAAAAGAACTGAACTAGATGTGGATGGGAATAAGATGGTGGTACACACATCGGATGGGGAAGCGTGGAAACATTTTGATGGATTGCATCAGGATAAAGCGGCAGATCCAAGGAATCCTCGAGTCTGCATCGCCACAGATGGTTTTAATCCCTTCGGCATGACGGCAACCAAATATAGTCTCTGTTATCGGTGAAGGTGTTATCGAGTATTATGGAAGAGTTGAAGCAATTTATGAACTTCAATTCTATGGTGAAAACCCACCGAACGTCGTAGTCTTCAAATGTTATTGGTTCCAGCCGAAGGAGACTAGAAGGACTCATGAACATATAGGACTAGTCGAAATCAATCCAAACACCCATTTAAATGTTCCCGATGTCTATATTACGGCTCAACAGGCGACCCAAGTTTTCTATCTACCGTGGGCATGCCAAACGGATAAGAATCTGGAAGGTTGGTATGTTGTTTATGAAGTGCCGCCACATGTCAGACCACCTCTCCCAAATGAACAGGATTATGAACCTCACATTAACCGAGACACATATGATGGAGAATTCTTCCAAGAAACACGTCTTTCCAAGAAACGTTTCAAGAACCGCCGTGCTTCACCCAAGAACATGGAAGTAGACAGCGACAATGAATCCAACTCCACCCCTGAGCCAGAACCAGAAGACGTGGAACTCGTAGAGGTTACTGATGCGGGTGACCTGTCTATGCTTCAACGATTAAAGCAAGGCCTTTCACAACTTCACGCCGTTGAACCCGACGAGCACGCCATTCATGAAGACATGCGTGATAGTGATGATGATGATGCATTTATTGATGATGATCATTAGTTTGTAAGATTCACAACTTAAATTATATATATTTTAATCTTTATTATTCATGTACCTATTATTATTCATGTCAGTTATTCAATTTTTTTATGTTGTACTAATTTCTTTTAATCTTTATCATGGCAGGTCACCAGGTGTTGAAAGATGGTGGGCGCTGGTCCAGAGCGCTCGACGGGTTCTTCCCAGCCGCCCCGCACGAGGGGTGGTACTTCCCTTCCACCCCTATGTCTCCGTAGAGTCGTGGGTTCTTCTTCGTCGGCGGCATTGCCCATTGGGAGAGGTGCTGGTCGGGTAGGGAAGAAGGGGAAGGGTACAGGGAGAGGTGGTGGCCGCGGAAGATCCAGGAGGACTGTTGAGCCGTCCTCGCCACCACCACTAGCTCATTCACCCGAGCATAGGACTACTATGATCGACCCATTTGCGGAGGAGGCTATGGGGACTCCGGTCCAGGAGCCTAGTGTTGACGGGCATTCATCCCATGAGACTCCGGTCCAGGATCAGCCTCGGGTCGAGGTGCATTCGACCCACGAGACTACGGTTCCGGAGGCTTCACCCGACGTGGAGAGGCCCGGATGGGATACCTGGCCGGATCGGACCGAGTTGCCGGATTGGACCGAGGGTCCGGGTGGCTCAGGGGGCGGGGATGGAGGGGATGAGTTTACGGATAGTGAGGGCGATGTGCAAGTGGACGGGACCACCGTGTACAAGCGTGGTAGTACACGTCTCCCGGTCGTGCCGGCTACCCGCGAGCAGAGGTCGGTGATTAAACCTGAAGGAGATAGGTAAGTACATTTACTCTTTTTTTAGCTTTTGCCTTCAAGTTTGTTCAAATATCTAATGTGTTGACCTTATCATATTGCAGGGGATGGGTACACCCTCTTGGAGTCCGCAGGCCGAACTCCGTCCTTGGTGTGCTTTGCCGGACAAATTTCCCGGGGTTTGTCACGTTGCCTGGTGAGGGTCAGGTTCCTACACTAGGATTTTCCTGGGAGCACTACCAGGCTGCGCAGGCCCCGCCAGAGGAGATTATAGATGGTGTCTTGTGCCACACGAGGGCCGAGATGGTGATCAAGAGCTTTTAGGTAAACTATCCTTTTACACAATCTAAAATAACAATATAGCTAATTATTGTACTAATCGGTGTTTCCATGTTTGATTGCGGACTTTCTATAGGTGTGAGGATGGATATGAGGAGGAGGCGACCAATGTTCTCGAGGCCGAGTGTAGGCGGTTACTACAGAACTTACGCCAAGAGGCTCGGCCGCAGGCTATTCGAGACTACTACGCCATGCGTGGTATTAAGAAGGAGAAGAAGGATTGCCGCGGAAAGTTTCTAAAGAAGGAGCAATACATGAAGGTAATTACCTATTCTGAAGTCCTTCTACGTAGTTTTCTTGATTTCATTCATAGGCGTAGCGCTAAAAATTCTTTCTAATAACTTACAGGTGCCCCCGAGATGGTGTGCGGATAAGATGGATTGTTGGGAGGTGTTGGTTGATGAGTGGTGCACAGGCAGCTGGCGAGCCGTCCACGAGAATGCGAAGGATCGGCGTAGCCAAATGGTTGGTGTGCCACACCATCAAGGGCAACACCAACTTACTTCAGGTCGGACGAAACTGGGTATGTGATTTGCTTCATGATTCATGCAATTCATTCTTCATGCTAATATTTTGTTCCTCTCTTTTAGGCGCATCACAATAAGACGGAGATGCCACACTTGTATGACCTTTATGGCATGGCCCATACTGCCTCGTACAAGAAGGCGAAGGCATTCTCTGAGTCTGACCTGGATGATCCCAGTAACTTCACCAACATATCATCCCACCACAAGCTCGTGGCATACAGGGACGCGGGGAAGGCTACGAAAGGGGATGACTTTAACCCTAGCCAGGAACCTTTGGATCCAGAGCTGGTGATGATATCTGGTGGTGGGAGGCCCCATGGCTCGATAGCCATTGGAGATGGGATAATACGTTGTCCACTCACTCTCCCGGAGATCAAGGCGCGCCAGTCGAGCAGCTGTCCTGAGATAACGCGTCGTCCACGGCCAGTCGATCTTGCCATCGAGGTTAGTTGTACGGACTAAGAACACTTTCATCCATTTCATTATGTGTGTCACCATAGATCATTACTGTGGTAACGAGGAATGGTGTTTCAGGCTGCTCTTTAGAAAGAGAGATTGGCAAACCAGGCTGCTCTTGCGAAAGAGAGATTGGCAAACCAGGCTGCTCTTGAGAAAGAGAGATTGGCAAGCCAGGCTGCTCTTGATGAGAGAGACTAGACCACGGCACGATTGATTGAGGAGGAGAGGTCCCGGAATGAGGCGGGTCAATGGGCCGTGTACGAGCTTTTTGTGGTAATTTTTTTTTCACATTAGCCAAATCATGTGTGTAATGTCTGTTTCATTACTAACTAATACGACCCATTCTTCAGGGTCTGTGCGAGAAGAGCGGTCAAGTCCCTCCGCCGATGCCCGCCTTCTCTTCGATTGGCACACTGAGTTTCATTATAAACTAGTATTAATAATTGAGTGTCATCATGCTAACCGAGACATTGCAAAATATCTATTCTGGAGAATAACTCCCGAGCGGCATCGCACGACCCTTCTCCAGGTGTTTCTCCTCCTTGATGACCACTACGGTAAGTTTCTCTTCTCCTCTTTCATATTTTCCTTGCCTTAATTTCCGCAACGATGACATAATTAGCACATTTAGCTCCACAAAGACATAGTTAGCTAATTTAGCTCCAAGAAGAGGAGAAGAGGAGAAATGAAAAGGAAGAACAAAAAGAAGAAGAGAAAGAGAAGAGAAGGATAAGGAGAAGAAGGAGGAGGAGAAGAAGGAGAAGGAGGAGGAGGAGGAGGAGGAGAAGCAGGAGAAGGCCAAGGACCTTCTAGTCCTTCTCCTCCTCCTCCTCCTTCTACTCCTTCTTCTTTATTTCTTCTTCTCCTCCTCCTCCTCTTTCTTCTCCTCTTTCATATTCTCCTTGCCTTAATTGCGCCAACAATGAAATTATTAGCCCATTTAGCTCCAAAATGCCATAATAACCTCAAAATGGCATAAGAACCTTGCTTAGCTCATTAATATTATATACTTAGCTTGTTTTCCTCTAAAATGGAATAATTAGCCCATTTGGCTCCAAAAATACATAGTTAGCTAATTTAGCTCCAAGAAGAGGATAAGAGGAGAAGAAATAGGAAAAATTAAAAGAAAGAAGAAGAAGAAGAAGAAGAAGAAGAAGAGAAGAAGGATAATAAGGAGGAGGAGGAGGAGGATGATAAGGAGGAGGAGGAGGAGAAGGAGAAGGAGGAGAAGGCCAAGGACCTTCTAGTCCTTCTCCTCCTCCTCCTCCTCCTTCTCCTCCTTCTTATTTATTTCTTCTTGTTCTTCTCCTCCTCCTCTTTCTTCTCCTCTTTCATATTCTCCTTGCCTTAATTTCCCCAACAATGACATAATTAGCCAATTTAGCTCCAAAAAGACATTATAAGCTCAAAATGGCATAAGAACCTTGGTTAGCTCATTAATATTATATACTTAGCTTGTTTTCCTATATAATGACGTAGTTAGCTAATTTAGCTCCAAGAAGAGGAGAAGAGGAGAAATGAAAAGGAAGAACAAAAAGAAGAAGAGAAAGAGAAGACAAGGAGAAGGAGAAGGAGGAGGAGAAGAAGGAGAAGGAGGAGGAGGAGGAGGAGGAGGAGGAGGAGAAGGAGGAGAAGGCCAAGGACCTTCTAGTCCTTCTCCTCCTCCTCCTCCTCCTTCTCCTCCTTCTTCTTTATTTCTTCTTATTCTTCTCCTCCTCCTCTTTCTTCTCCTCTTTTATATTCTCCTTGCCTTAATTTCCCCAACAATGACATAATTAGCCCATTTAGCTCCAAAATGCCATAATAACCTCAAAATGGCATAAGAACCTTGGTTAGCTCATTAATATTATATACTTAGCTTGTTTTCCTCTAAAATGGGATAATTAGCCCATTTAGATCCAAAAAGACATAGTTAGCTAATTTAGCTCCAAGAATAGGAGAAGAGGAGAAGAAATAGGAAAAATGAAAAGAAAGAAGAAGAAGAAGAAGGGAAGAAGGAGAAGGAGGAGGAGGAGGAGGAGGAGAAGGAGGAGAAGGCCAAGGACCTTCTAGTCCTTCTCCTCCTCCTCCTTCTCCTCCTTCTTTATTTCTTCTTCTTCTTCTCCTCCTCCTCTTTCTTCTCCTCTTTCGTATTCTCCTTGCCTTAATTTCCCCAACAATGACATAATTAGCCAATTTAGCTCCAAAAAGACATTATAAGCTCAAAATGGCATAAGAACCTTGGTTAGCTCATTAATATTATATACTTAGCTTGTTTTCCTCTATAATGACATAATTAGCTAATTTAGCTCCAAGAAGAGGAGAAGAGGAGAAATGAAAAGGAAGAACAAAAAATAGAAGAGAAATAGAAGAGAAGGAGAAGGAGAAGAAGGAGGAGGAGAAGAAGAAGAGAAGAAGGAGAAGTAGGAGAAGGAGCCCTCCTTATTCTCCTTCTTCTTCCCTCCTTCTTCTCCTCTTCTTCTTCAATTTAGCTTATTTTCCCCAACAAAGACATACTTAGCCAATTATCATCCAAAATGACATAAATAACTTAGTTAGGTAAAAACATCATAAGAACCTTGGTTAGCTCAATAAAATGACTAATTAAGCTCCTAAAAGACATAATAAGCTCAAAATGGCATAAGAACCTTGGTTAGCTCATTAATATTATATACTTAGCTTGTTTTCCTCTAGAATAACATAATTAGCCCATTTAGCTGCAAAAAGACATAGTTAGCTAATTTAGCTCCAAGAAGAGGAGAAGAGGAGAAATGAAAAGAAGGAAGAACAAGAAGAAGAAGAAGAGAAGAAGAAGAGAAGGAGAAGGAGAATAAGAAGAATGAGGAGGAGAAGAAGAGAAGAAGAGGGAGAAGGAGGAGAAGAAGGAGGCCCTTCTTCTCCTTCTTCTTCTCTCCTCCTTCTTCTCCTTCTTCTTCTCTTCTTTTTTTTTCCTTGTTCTCCTCCTCCTTCTCCTTCTCCTTCCCCTCCTCCTCCTCCTCCTCCTCCTTATTGTTTTTCTTCTCCTTGTTCTCTTCTTGCTTATTCTCTTTCTTCTTCAATTTAGCTTATTTGTCATATATATGTTGTTGTTCTTCTTCTTCTGATTTTCTTATTCCCATTTTGCAGATTGGATGTACTACATGCATGGAAGCTGGCAGTGGAGTGCTTTAGTTCCCGTTTTTATTTGAGTTGATGAACAATGTGGAACTATATGTATATGTATATATGGATGAACAATATATGTGCAACTATATGTATGTATATATGGATGAAACTTTGTATGTGTTGGTTCTTTTGATATATGGGATGTACGTTGATGAACAAATGGCATTGATGAGCTTTATATGTATATCATATATGTGTTGTGACCTATTTATCATATATGTGCTGTGAAATAGAAAAAATAAACAAAAATGTGACAATATAGGCTCTTTGTCGTCTGCCAGCTGATGGCAAAGGCCTTTGCCATCAGCTGACCGACGGCAAAGGTGTCACATGGCGCCCAGCTGTGCAACCTGGGCAGCAGCAGCTGGCCATGTAGTATCTTTGCCGTCCGCTTCTAGGGGTCAGACGACAAAGAAGAGGTCACAGAGGAGGGGGGAGGAGGTGGAGGCTGACGGCAAAGAAGAGGGGGAGGCAGACGACACAGAAGAGGGGGGAGGCTGACGGCAAAGAAGAGGGAAGAGGCAGACGGCACAGAGGAGGGGGAGGAGGAGGGGGAGGTAGACGACAAAGAAGAGGGGGGAGGCAGACGGCACAGAAGAGGGGAGGCAGACGACAAAGCCTCCGTTAGCCCCTAACGGAGGCAACGCCTGCCGACTGCCGTCTCGACATATTTGCTGACTGCTCACATGGAAATCTGACGACAAAGCTCTTTGCCGTCCGCTTCGGTGAGGCAGACGACAAAGAAGTTACAATGCCGTCGTAGGCTGACGCAGAAATTTTGCCGTCAGTGAGATTCCTTGCCATCTGTGATATACTCTTTGTCGTCTGTGATATACTCTTTGCCGTCTGTGATGGCAGACGGCAAAGAAGCTAATTCCTGTAGTGAGGTAGGCTTAACACAAGCCGGCCGAACGGAGGATGCCTTTGGAGACGTCTTAATACTATCATGGGAGACCTGGGGCCTTCATGGTCGCTCCGTCGGGGACGAACATGCCAGAAGTGATCTTGAGGGCCTCCACATCCATCTTGGTGAGCCTTGCAATTGCCTCCATGTCAGCATCGGACAGAGGTTCGTTGAAGCGCCTGATCGGGGCCTGTGCCGCTTTTGCCGTCATATTTTCCCTTGGTCCAAGGATGCCGAGGCCGTGAACTAGGCCCAGCGTGGCCCTTTGACTGACGGGGACCGTGGATGTGTTGCCCGCCTGCCTAATGCTCTGCCTTGTAGGTGTGGAGGTCGGCCTCATTCTCCTTGGGGTCCTGCAGTGCGCCGGGGCCTCCCCGAGGACAGACGACAAGACATCGACGAAGAGCTGTGCCGGGCCGATAGCGCCACCAGGTACTTCCTCCTGAGGGGATCACGTGGTGCGTCCGGGTCACCCGTCTTCCTGAGGCTAGTCGCCTCCTCCGACTGCCCGTTTTGCGAGCGCGAGCCAAGGCTGCTCGAGTCCCCGATCTACAGCAGGAAAACCTCGCTAGTCATGACCCCCAGTTGCAGGGAATGGAAGGTTGCCACCCCTGGGGTGTGCCTTGCCAGGGGGAGCGTCGATCCCACGTCGAGTGTGTCCCCTCCTTCGCTTCCTTGCTCTTCCTCTCTGGTGAAGCTGAGTGCTTTGCATGTTTTGGCCGCCATCACCACGTCAATGGCGAGGGCGTGCGGGTCGGTGCGCGTCGTGGCAGACAACACCCTCTCTTCACAATCGAAGAACGCTGCCACTGGGTCCGGGGCCCTGGAGCGCGGAACTCCATGTTGGAGGAGGAGTGGCAGGGCAAGCAGGGTGTTGGTTGCCGCCTGATGCTGCCTGGAGGAGGGCCTACCCACCGGCTCCTTGCCATGGCCTGGCGCCCGCGCAATTTGCTTGGTGGCGCCACCGTTCTGGTCATATCTACCCCTCGCCCCCCCTTGCCGGTGCCTCGATGTTGGCGTGCGACTTCTGTGGCGCCCGGAGGAGGAACCGACCGTGGCCATCTCCTTGCGACGGCTCCTCCTCAGCAGCGCCTCCTTCCACGTCTTCTTGTAGCCCTCTCCGTCGTCTCCGTCCTGGTCCCTCCGGGCCCCCGACGAGGGCATGCCTCTGCATCCCGGCGAGGCCACACGCGTCGGTTCCCAAGCGCGAGGGTCCGCGACCCATCCACCCGGGCGCTCGTCCTCCATCCCATGTAGCCAGCCACCAACTGCAGGGCGACAAGGGAGAGGGCAATTGTCGTCGTCGTCCGAGGATGGCAGGCCACCTTTCCTGGAGTGGGAAGAGCATGAAGACGGCGGTGTCCAGTCCTCAACGCGGTCGAGGTGGACCAGCATGCCCCAGCGCAGCAGGTTCGGCGGGGGCGCGACTCGGGGGCGAGATGCCTAACGTCTCCTCGACGCGGCCGGCGCATCTAGCATGCTTCCGGAGTGTCCGCACTAGTGGGGACAGGGCCTATAGCCCCGACCCGTAAGGGGCTTTAGTCCCGGTTCACCAACCGAGACTAAAGGGGCGGGACTAAAGGCCTAACCTTTTTGTCCCTGTCCTCTTACACGCCGGGACTAAAGGTGCTCCACGTGGGCGCCTCGTAGCGCCCCAGGGGCAGGCCCTTTAGTCCCGGCTCGTTACACGGACCGGGACTAAAGATTTTCAGATTTTGCTGGTTTTTGGCTTTTTTTTGAATGAAATTATTTTTGGGTTTTAGGGTTTTAGGGTAGGTGTTCGGGAGATTAACGTGATGCCTCGTTTGGCCGTGTGCTATATAAGAAGAGGAGATGAATATGAATATCAATCATGATAACAAAGAATGACGGGTAAAAATAGAGGTTTGAATGTTCATTGCTTACGTCGAATCTGTGATCCTTGAACTCACAGGTAAACGTGCGAATGGTCTCGCAAACATAGTATCCGCATAGATGCGTTCCCCGTGGCTGCTGGTCGCACTTTACGAGAATAGAATATATATAATCAAAATAATAATCTAGCATCATAAATGTATTGAAAATTAATAGAAGTATATCATACTACTACTTACTTGAGCCGCTTTAAAGGTCAGCTTCTCATGAAAGTTACGGGGAGTCACGCACTTGAACCGCTTCCAAACCCTACCCGACAAGGATAATGATTTGCTCAGTTTTTCATTAATTGATATATCAGAAAATCATCGAAAGAGACCGATAGAGCGCAAGAATGATTAAAATTACCGTTGGAGCATGTCCTGCAGGCTTTGGAACTGTTTCAAGGGTCTCGATAATGGGTCGAAGGCATAAACTCTTCCCTTATCAATTTGAATGTCCAACAGAATCCAATGGAAGCTGCACATGTATATATATATAAGTGTCAGTAACTTATCAATTACACTTATAAGTGAATGGACACAACAGAGTAAAGACCCTCACCTGAAGTTGTATGGAAACAGTATGTGGTCATAGAAATTTTGATCTATTAGAAACCTTAGAAGGTTTTCCTCCGTCTCCTTGGGATAATTAGTTAGCGTCGCTATATGTATTTTATCTGGGTCAATAAACCCAATATTTAGGATGCACTTACTTTTACAATACAGAATCTTCATTCTGCATAATAGAATACAAGTTATATGTAGACAATGAATTGAAATAACTAAACAAGTTATATATATGTAGACAACGAATTGAAAAACTTAGAGACAATAGCAACTCATAAGCGATTTGTCGAGGGCGTCGCCATTGTACATCTGGAAGAGTTCATCAAAGTCGATATGGATTTGTCTAGGGCGGCCGTAGTACTCCTTGGGGACACTCAGCACGATCATCGTTCTCCCATTCTTTGATTCACTTAAGTACCATTGATGCAAGTAACGCATATTTGTTGGGAGATCATCTTTGCTGACCAAAGGCTCACCCAAGACAAATTGTGGCTTAGGGGCTACCACAGCCTTGGGTATCTTGTCGTCTTGGGAAGACATCAATTCTTCAACCGAGACACCACATGCAGCCGCCAACTTCTTTGCACTTTCTAAAGCTAGACCCTGCATCGAAGGGGGAACATTCTCGGTTAACACCTTGAGGGGTGGGATTGACTGTTTGGCATGTTGTCCAAGCTGAGGAACGTCTGATTTTTTCTTGCTTGTAGTTGAACTTGATTTGCTCCCACTTGCACTTGCACGTGATCTGCTCCTTTTCACTTCCTTCTGCAATGTGCGTGTATAGTCATCAGGCTTATGGTGTAAGTCATAAGGTCTGATAGGAAGATTAGCATGACGTACCTTTGGGAGGGGCGACAGTTTGCGCTTTGGGGTGCTCTGTGGCTTAGGAATCGTCGGCGGAGCGTTCTTGGTGGCACGCTCCCGCTTAGTATCCGGAGCGGGCGGCGGCAAAGATAGACGACCCAAGTCCGGCGGCGGTGATCGAGATGGACTCGTGTTGTGCTGGCAATGTGCGTGTATAGTCATCAGGCTTATGGTGTAAGTCATACTGTGATGGAAGGGGGTACGATCATAAGGTCCGATAGGAAGATTAGCATGACGTACCTTTGGGAGGGGCGACCGTTTGTGCTTTGGGGTGCTCTGTGGCTTAGGAATCGTCGGCGGAGCGTTCTTGGTGGCACGCTCCCGCTTTGTATCCGTGGCAGGCTCAGGCTTTGTATCCGGAGCGGGCAGCGGCGGAGCGTTCTTGGTGGCACGCTCCCGCTTTGTATCCGTGGCAGGCTCAGGCTTTTATCCGGAACGGGCGGCGGCGGAGCGTTCTTGGTGGCACGCTCCCGCTTTGTATCCGTGGCAGGCTCAGGCTGCGTATCCGGAGCGGGCGGCGGCGGAGCGTTCTTGGTGGCACGCTCCCGCTTTGTATCCGTGGCAGGCTCAGGCTGCGTATCCAGAGCGGGCGGCGGCGGAGCGTTCTTGGTGGCACGCTCCCGCTTTGTATCCGTGGCAGGCTCAGGCTTTGTATCCGGAGCGGGCGGCGGCGGAGCGTTCTTGGTGGCACGCTCCCGCTTTGTATCCGTGGCAGGCTCAGGCTTTGTATCCGGAGCGGGCGACGACAGAGCGTTCTTGGTGGCATGCTCCCGCTTTGTATCCGTGGCAGGCTCAGGCTTTGTATCCGGAGCGGGCGGCGGCGGAGATAGAGATGGACTCGTGCTGTGCTGGCCGATGTCATGTGGAGGGCTTGGAGGTAATGGAGGTGTAGGTGACCTGCGACGACTCGGAGGCGGTGTTGTCCTTGGGGCCGAGCCTGGAAGCTTGATGTAGTTCTTGTCCCATAGGATGACTCCACCCAGTACTTCTCCGAGTGTCCTCTCATCTTTGGGTCCAGCTATGTCGAGCTCCATATCACTAAACCCCGTCATGATTTCATCCACCCCGACTTTAGCAAAGCCAGCTGGAATCTCACGGCCATGCCAGCGTGCATCAGGGCCAGAAGGTAAAGCTTGTCCAACAGCCACCTTCATGGATATGTTCTTGAATTTCTGATGGAGTTCACATGATGTTATTCTTCATTCATCGCCGGGCGGGGCCTCAGATTCAGCCACGCTGCTTTTCCGCTTAGATGGGGCGCCGGTAATATCAAGTGCAGGATCTTCCTGGCGCGGTACTCCTCTAAGCTCATCAATCTGCTTCTGTTGCTCGTTAATCCTGGCAAGCAACTAGTTGAACTTGTCATTCTCCTCATCCTGCTGCCACTTCTTTGCTCTCTCTCGACTTCTGTAAGTGTCTTGGTCTCTGGCAAACCCAAGCCACCACGGGTAAGATGGACCGAAGCCTCGCGTTCGTCCTCCATGTTCGTCATTGCCGAGGACCACTGTGAGCAAATCTTTATCTCTATCTGCAGTGGACTTTCTTTGTCCCTCCTTAATTTCTTTCACTATCCTTTTCCAATTCTCCCTGGGTATCCTAAGATTGTCATTGCAGATGAGGTCCCCTGTTTTTTCGTCGTACGACCCACCATGCGCAAGGAACCAATTTCTTGCTCTCAATTCCCACTCATCACGGAGTGGTTCAGGTACGATGCCTTTATCTATCAGATCTTGCTCTTTCTTTTCCCACTTTGGGATGGCAATCTCATAGCCCCTGGCCCCAGCTTGTGGTGATATTTCTTCTTATCTGCATTTATCTTGTTCTTTTCTAATAATGCCTTGGCATCTTCTGACTCCTTGTACTCTTGAAATTCCTTCCAGTGATTCGCCTGCTTGGCTAGATACCCCTCGAATACTGGCACTTTCTTGGTCTCGAGATAGTTTTTCCATAGCTTCTTCTTCCAGCTACGGAACAGTTCGGCCATCTTCTTTAGAGTCCACTGCTTGACTTTGGCCCTCAGTTTGTCTGCGGCGTCTTCATTCTCACATTCTGGCAGGTTGAAATGTGACATGAGATCATTCCAAAGATTATCTTTGTACCTTTCGGTGACATAGTCACTATCGGCTGCCCCTTTGCGCTTGTTCCACTCCCGAACGCTGATTGGGACGTGATCCCTAACGATAACTCCGCATTGCTTCTTGAATGTGTCAGCAGCATTCTTAGGAAGCTTGGGTTCGCCCGTAGGCATTATCACCTCAAAGGTGTAATGCGTCCGTGCATCCAACTTTCTAGTCGGGCCTCGTTTCATAGATTTGCTCGATGTGGAGGCCTAAGAGGGAGAAACATTCATCAAATGAATGTATATGTATACAATATAGAGCTATCTCCAATATTTTTCACATATTACAAGTGATTGTCGAACTTCATATGTATACCTCGCCGGACTTTATTATTTCTCCACCGGCTTCTCCATCAGTGGAGCTATCATCACCTTCTCCGTCATTGGACCTATCTCCTGCCCCATCGGCTTCATCTTCGTGTCGCTCAACCTCCATTCCATATCCGGAGTCATTTAGATATGACGTCGGAGATTCGGCCGGTCCAACGTCTGGGCCGTCTTTGATTATATCTTCGAGAAGTTCTTCCTCTTCGAGGTTCCTGATATATGGATCCATAGTTCTGCAAAAAACGGACATTTGATTAACTAATAAACTAACAAACTATATAAGAGGGGTTGGAAACTTTGAAGGCTCGTTTTATATAGGAGGACCTTTAGTCCCGGGTCTTGGCTAGAACCTAAACTCTAAAATACCAGCCTGGCGGAGCCCAGTCCCGGACACTTAAGCATATACAATAGCAAAATTAAACTAGTTCTATTAATTTTCTTGCTAAAAATAAACTATTAACACTTAAGCATATACAATAGAAAAATTAAACTATTAACACTTAATCATATACAATAGCAAAATTATATTTCTACTTCTACTTCTCCTATTATTCTTCTACTTCTACTTCTACTTCTCCTATTCTTCTACTACTTCGTCTCCTCTCCTCTTCTTCTATTTTTCCTCTTCTTCTCCTCTCCTCCTCTTCTTATTCTCCTTTTTCTTCTTTTCTTCTCCTCCTTTTCTTATTCTCCCTTTTCTTCCTTTCTTCTCCTTTTTCTTTCTTTCTTCCCTTTTTCTTCCTTTATTCTCCTTTTTCTTCCTTTCTTCTCCTTTTTCTTCATTTCTTTTCCTTTTTCTTCCTTTCTTCTCCTTTTTCTTCCTTTCTTATCCTTTTTCTTCCTTTCTTCTCCTTTTTCTTCCTTTCTTCTCCTTTTTCTTCTTTTCTTCTCCTTTTTCTTCTTTTCTTCTCCTTTTTCTTCCTTTCTTCTCCTTTTTCTTCATTTCTTCTCCTTTTTCTTCCTTTCTTCTCCTTTTTATTCTTTGCTTGTGCTGGCCGGAGTGTTGGGGAGGAGGGGGCGTGGGGCTTACCGGCCGGGGGTGTCGACGGCGCGCGGCGAGGAGGACGGCGACGCGTGGCGAGGACGACGGCGACGGCGGCGAGCAGGACGGCGGGTAGCCTGACGGCGTCGTCGAGTTCGTCGCTTGCTGCGCCGGGCAGGAGAACGAGAGGAAGAGAAGAGAAAATGGACGATTTGGGTTCGAAATTTTCTAACTCCCGCTTATACAGGTGGATCTTTAGTCCCGGTTCGGGGCTCGATCCGGGACTAAAGACCCCTTTAGTCCCGGGTGGCGCCATGACCCGGGACTAAAGACCCTTTTTCGGGCAGACTAGAAGGCGGGAAACAGGGGCCTTTAGTCCCGGGGCGTGGCTCCAACCGGGACTAAAGGGGGTCTTTAGTCCCGACTGGAGCCACGACCCGGGACTAAAGGCCCTTTTTCGGCGGACAAGAAGGCGGGAAGCAGGGGCCTTTAGTCCCGGGGCGTGGCAAGAACCGGGACTAAGGTTTTGCCTATATAAACCCTCGCCCCTGCCCGCCATATCCCCTGTTTTTTGGTTGTTGAAGTGTGACCATGCCATGCTCTTGCCACCCTAGTTCATGCACATGATGTGTTCGATGAAATGCCCGAGCCACTCTACTTAAGCTTTCTCCTCTCCAAACTCGACCTCCAAGCTTCATTTTCCTTAATATTTGTCTAGGTTTGGCCGTGCACACCAACTGCGAGCACCACCGTGGTGAGCCTCTTGTTCTTATCTTCTTTTTAAAATCAAAAAATCTTACTTGTATGATTTAGATACATACTTGTATAAATTACTCACTTTCATTATTTTTTGTTATTATATAGTGCGATGGTTTTGGTATCCGCCTTCGTCGGCCCTCGTCCTGTCTATGATTCGGATGTGGTATATATTATCTTTTATAACTATTTGTTTTATTTAGTGTTTATGAAAACTATGACGACCAATGTGACATATATTTTTTTAATCTAGGAGGTATGTGAACCGGAAATTCCAACCCACATAAAAATTCTTGTCGAGAAGTTAAATTTGGTTGAAAAAGAAAACAAATATTTGAAGAAAAAATTGAAAATAATTGATGATAAGAATATGGAACTAGAGTTGCATGCCGCCGATGTCATCGATGATCGCAAGATGAAGATCGATGCGATGCGGTTGAAGATGGATGCAATGCGCTTGAAGATGGATGAAATGCGCTTGAAGATTAGGAATATTAGAAAATATGCCATTGATAAAGAGGCTTGGTATCATTATGCTGTTGGGTCAATTGTTACCTTAGTTGCGATTTTGATCGCGTTTGTTGTTGCATTTAAATGTTTTACATAGTTGTATGTCGTTTTATGAGAGAACTTTATGTATTTATTTTTTGCAATAATAACATTTGATCACTACTGTTCTTTGGCTTTAATGTGATGATGAACTTGTATTAATTTGGCCATATGTTCTGCAATGATTTTTTGAACTTATTTGAACTCCATACTTTTTGTGTGTTCAAAATGCACCATTCAAAGGCACATCACAAAATTTCAACAATTTCTGACTTCATTTGGTATATTTTGTGGATTTACTTATTTTTTTGAGCTAGTTGACCCTGAAATTGAAAAGCACTACAAATGAACTCTGAAAATGTTGAAAGTTGGCATGCTATCATCATTTCACCCACATAGCATGTGTTAAAAAGTTGAGAGGGCTATGACAAAAACTGAATGCACTTCGTGTACAAAACGGACAATCTCTTTCGAAGTATCAGGGTTTCGAACGAGAACTCATCTCTTACAAAGGGATTTCATTTTTTGAACTTATTTGAACTCCATACTTTTTGTGTGTTCAAAATGCACCATTCAAAGGCACACCACAAAATTTCAACAATTTCTCACTTCATTTGGTATATTTCGTGCATTTACTTTTTTTTTTGAGCTAGTTGACCCTGAAATTCAAAAGCACTACAAATGAACTCTGAAAATGTTGAAAGTTGGAATGCTATCATCATTTCACCCACATAGCATGTGTTAAAAAGTTGAGAGGGCTACGACAAAAACTGGATGCACTTCGTGTACAAAACAGACAATCTCTCTCGAAGTATCAGGGTTTCGAACGAGAACTCATCTCTTACAAAGGGATTTCATTTTTTTGAACTTATTTGAACTTCATACTTTTTGTGTGTTCAAAATGCACCATTCAAAGCCACACCACAAAATTTCAACAATTTCTGACTTCATTTGGTATATTTCGTGCATTTACTTATTTTTTTTGAGCTAGTTGACCCTGAAATTGAAAAGCACTACAAATGAACTCTGAAAATGTTGAAAGTTGGCATGCTATCATCATTTCACCCACATAGCATGTGTTAAAAAGTTGAGAGGGCTACGACAAAAACTGGATGCACTTCGTGTACAAAACGGACAATCTCTCTCGAAGTATCAGGGTTTCGAACGAGAACTCAGCTCTTACAAAGGGATTTCATTTTTTTGAACTTATTAGAACTCCATACTTTTTGTGTGTTCAAAATGCACCATTCAAAGGCACACCACAAAATTTCAACAATTTATAACTTCATTTGATATATTTCGTGCATTTACTTATTTTTTTGAGCTAGTTGACCCTGAAATTGAAAAGCACTACAAATGAACTCTGAAAATGTTGAAAGTTGGCATGCTATCATCATTTCACCCACATAGCATGTGTTAAAAAGTTGAGAGGGCTACGACCAAAACTGGATGCACTTCGTGTACAAAACGGACAATCTCTCTCGAAGTATCAGGGTTTCGAACGAGAACTCATCTCTTACATGGATACTATGAAAATGAAAAGTGTTTGAAATTTAGTACATTCGATACATGCATTACATAAAAGGTTTAACACATTATTACATTATTGCACCAATATTCCTATCTATTATTTCTGTTTTCTTCTGGGTCGTAGCCATGGAGAATCTTCATCATTCAGTAGGATGCTTGGGTCAGTTTTCACTTTGAAGGGCGGAATTTCATGAAACTTATTATAATCTTCTCACATGATTGTCTTGTCATCTACTCCCACGATGTTTCTTTTCCCTGAAAGAACTATGTGGCGTTTTGGCTCATCGGACGATATCTTCTTTTGCTGATTTCTTTTTCTCGTTAATGTAGACATGTCCTTCACATAGAAAACATGAGCGACATCATTGGCTAGGACAAATGGTTCGTCCATGTACGCAAGATTGTTGAGATCCACTGTTGTCATGTCATACTTTTGGTCTACAACTACCCCGCCTCCTGTCAGCTTCACCCATTTGCACCAAAACAAAAGGGATCTTAAAAGTAGGTCCATAGTCAAGTTCCCATATTTCCTCTATGTACCCGTAATATGTTTCCAAACAGTGCCCATTCTCGTCTGTTGCATCAAAGCGGACACCACTATTTTGGTTGGTGCTCTTTTTATCTTGGGCAACCGTGTAAAATGTATTCCCATTTATCTCATACCCTTGGAAAGTACATATAGTCGAAGATGGTGGCCTGGCCAAACAGTACAGCTGATCTCCAACGGTGTCGTCATTCATGAGATGTGTCTGCAACCAACTGCCGAAAGTCTTCTCGTGTTCCCCTTTAATCCAAGAGTCAGCCTTCCCCGGGTTTTCGGAGCGTAGAATATTCTTGTGTCTCACGATATACGGAGCCACCACGGTGGAATTGTGTAGAACTGTGTAGTGTGCTTGAGAGAAAGAATGCCCGTCCATACATACTTTTCCTTTCCTTCCTAGTGTGCCTTTTCCTGTCAGCC
This sequence comes from Hordeum vulgare subsp. vulgare, assembly GCF_904849725.1. Lineage (NCBI taxonomy): Eukaryota > Viridiplantae > Streptophyta > Magnoliopsida > Poales > Poaceae > Hordeum > Hordeum vulgare. Next base: position 495,048,574 of record NC_058524.1, on the reverse strand, counting down.
TACCCTCATACTGAGATTCAGGAACACCAATCGGCTTAAGGTCAGGAAGAAAGTCCACACAAAACTCAATGACCTCCTCTGTTCCATAGCCCTTGGAGATGCTTCCTTCTGGCCTAGCACGGTTACGAACATATTTCTTTAAGACTCCCATGAACCTCTCGAAGGGGAACATATTGTGTAGAAACACATGACCAAGAATTCTAATCTCTTCGACTAGGTGAACTAGGAGGTGTGTCATTATATTGAAGAAGGATGGCAGGAACAACAGCTCAAAGCTGACCAGACATTGGACCACATCAATCTGTAACCCTGATAGACTTTCTCGATCGGTTACCTTATGAGAAATTGCATTGAGGAATGCACATACCTTCACAATTGCGAGGCGAACATTTTCCGGTAGAATTCCCCTCAATGCAACCGGAAGCAGTTGCGTCATAAGCACGTGGCAGTCATGAGACTTTAGGTTTTGGAATTTTTTGTCTTTCATATTTACGATTCCCTTTATATTCGACGAGAAGCCAGTCGGGACCTTGATACTGAACAAGACTTCAAAGAAGATTTCCTTCTCTTCCTTAGTAAGAGCGTAGCTGGCACGCCCTTGAAACTACCATGGATGCATGCCATCTCTTCCTTTATGACGTTCCTGGTCCTCCCGTGCTTTCGGTGTATCTTTCGACTTCCCATACAAGCCCAGGAAGCCTAGAATATTCACGCAGAGATTCTTCGTCAGGTGCATCACGTCGATTGCCGAGCGGACCTCATGGACTTCCCAGTAGGGTAGCTCCCAAAATATTGATTTCTTCTTCCACATGGGTACGCGCTTATCAGGGCCGTTAGGAACAGGTTGGCTGCCAGGACCCTTTCCAAAGATTACTTTTGAATCTTTGACCATATCAAATACTTCAACACCAGTACGGATGACAGGCTTCCCCCGGGGTTCTGCCTTGCCATTGAAATGCTTGCCTTTTTTCTTTAAGGGATGCTTGGGCGGAAGAAAACGACGATTGTACGGATACACATTCTTCCTACAGTTGTCGAGATATATACTTTCTGTCTGATCCAAATAGTGCTTGCATGCATTGTATCCCTTGTTTGACTGTCCTGAAATGTTACTAAGAGCAGGCCAATCATTGATGGTTACGAAAAGCAACGCTCGAAGGTCAAATTCCTCTTGCTTGTGCTCGTCCCACACACGTACACCTGGTTCGGCCCACAGCTGTAAAAGTTCATCAACTAATGGCCTTAGGTACACATCAATATCGTTGTCGGGTTGCTTTGGACCTTGTATAAGCACTGGCATCATAATGAACTTCCGCTTCATGCACAACCAAGGAGGAAGGTTGTAGATACATAGAGTAACGGGCCAGGTGCTATGACTGCAACTCTGCTCCCCAAAAGGATTCATGCCATCTGTACTCAGACCTAACCATAGGTTCCTTGCGTCAGCTGCAAATCTCGGGAACTCTCTCTCGATTTTTCTCCACTGCCGACCATCAGCGGTGTGCCTCAACTTATCGTCTTTCATACGATCTTCCATGTGCCATCGCAACAACTTCGCATGATCTTTATTTCTGAACAGACGTTTCAACCGTTGTATTATAGGAGCATACCACATCACCTTGGCAGGAATCCTCTTCGTGGGTGGCTCGCCCTCAATATCACCAGGGTCATCTTTTCTGATCTTATGCCACAATGCAGTGCATACCGGGCATTTATCCATATTCTCGTACTTCTCACCGCGGTAGAGGATGCAGTCATTAGGGCATGCATGTATCTTCTGCACGTCTAATCCTAGAGGGCAGACAAGCTTCTTTGCTTCGTACGTGCTGGTGGGCAATTCGTTCTTTCTTGGAAGCATCTTCTTCATCAGTACCAGCAACTTTTCGAATGACGAGTTAGTCACACCGGTCTCTACTTTCCACTTCAGCAATTCCAGTGTGCTACCCAGCTTCTTCTGGCCATCTTCACAAGTTGGGTACAACAATTTGTTGTGGTCCTGTAACATCTGCTCGAACTGCAACCTCTCCTTTTCTGTGTCACAACCTCGCCGTGCATCAGAAATGACCCGGCCAAGATCATCAGCGGGCTCATCTAGTTCCCGTTCTTCATCCTGATCTTCTTCTTCATTGTCTTCCATTGCGGTATCAGCATACTCAGGGAACATAGATCGGTAGTTGTCATCATCATTCTTTTCTTCTTCATCGTCGTCTTCCATCATAACCCCTCTTTCTCCGTGCTTGGTCCAAACATTATAGCCTGACATAAAACCGGACCGAAACAGGTGGCTCTGAATGACTCTTGAGGAAGTGTAATCCTTCTCATTCCGACATTCAACACATGGACAAAACATATAGCCACCACCATGCTTATTCGCATCGGCTGCATCTCGAAAAGAATGCACGCCTTCTCTGTAAGCGGCTTTGCGTCGATCACCGTACATCCATGGATGGCTCATCTGCGTTATACGACAGTATATCAAATACAATCACGATCCTAAAAATTAGTACCGCACGGTCTAAACGAGGAAATATAGTTGCTAACCTTTTAGAATAAGTAGAAATAAAGAGGAAGAGGTTTAAGCGTGGCTCGAGCATCTCATATCGTAGTTGTGTTCGGTGAACTGAAGCGGCATCGCTCTAACACACATTTCAACAAACACCTCTAGTGCATCAAAAAAAGTGGAGAGCAAGCACCCACCCACAATCCTCCATCCAAGAAAAATGCAACGAAGAGGGGAGAGGGGGGCTGTGCTATATATAGGCAGAGGACTTTAGTCCCGGTTTGAGACACAAACCGGGACTAAAGGTGGCGCACATGCGGGCTGCCCACCGCGTAGCCCTTTAGTCCCGGTTTGGGACACGAACCGGGACTAAAGGCTCCTTACGGGCCGGGACTAAAGCCTCGAGGGAGGATATGAGAATTGGGACGACGTGGCCGGGCCTTTAGTCCCGGCCCAGAGGCAGTCCGGGACTAAAGGGTCCCGGCCAAAGGCCCGTTTTCTACTAGTGCCGACGAGTTGGGATATGGGCCAGCTCCCATACCCACACCCACATGACGAAAAGCTTCATGTCGACGCGCTCGATGGTGCGGCTATCAAGCCTGTCGATGATGACCTTGTCTCCCAGGGCCTCCTTTGCTTCCTCAAGGGTCCATAGCTGCATAGGCAGCTTCTCGAGCACCACCCAACGTGCATCATCGAGGACCGGTGGATCTTTTCCTTACATTAAAAAAATCACAGCTTTGCACATTGTTAGGTTCGTTTAGCATCCTCGCTATATTAGGCTAGTCCCCCTTCCGATTTTATCTATACCTACTAATAAAAGAAATAGATATTCTTAGTTCGTCATACTTTTTTAGAAACCCCCCTCAAGTTTCTGGTAATCAACCTGCAGTACATATTAATTGATTTTTTTTAAATCCATATCTTTTTAACGCTAACTTTAAATTTAACATGTTATATATGAAATTTAATTAGAAAAATATGTAGAATCTGAATATGATATTATTTTACGTGTTAACCTTTTTTTATATTTATGATAAAACCTTAATCAATAACGCATGATCAGTCTTTCCTTCATAACGGTGCCGATTCGAATTGAAAACGAACACTTTGGCAAAATTAGGATGGAGGACAAAAACAATATCTATAATCACGCATGCACGCCTCGTCAAAACCTCACAGAAAAAATAAATTTATCATTTTATGTCGAGAGGGAGACACCTTAAGATTGACAACATTCAAATATGTTGTTATGGTGTGAATACTAAGGCCAGCGTCGACGAGCGTGGAAGAAGGGTAAATAGAAATACAGACGGGATGTCATGTGTTGAAATAAAAGACATGGGTCTATGGACTCATGATTGTTAGATTAGTGAGTTTTTTTTACCCGTTGCAACGCACGGGCTCTTTTGCTAGTTCAGACTAATGAACTTAGCCATGACATCTGTTTATAAAATATTGTTGCATTTTTAAATGCCGGTTCCACAAAATAGTTCTAATGTAGTCTACCTAATTTAGAAAATAGTCATTCAAAGGATGAAACAGTTAGTGGTTTTCTGGCTACATGTTTATTTTCGAAAATACAGTTACTATCATTTAACTTCAAACATCTGGGTACGTACTTTTTTGATGCACATAAGTGTAGCTCCCACTACTTCACATGCTTAGGAAACGGCATAAATAGATGGCTGGATTAATATAAACCTTCCAGAAGATTTTTGTCGACCATTTCATTACATGCGATCATCTATTGGAGTACTGGCAAGCTTCTATGGAGAATTGTTCACGCCAGATCAACAACTTTTTTGGCAGGGCCACATAAAAGAACTGATGCCACTCATGATCGATGGCGACAATAATTTATCATGACTCCTGCAGGTCCATTCTTCTCTACGACATTTCTAAGGATCACAGGCTATAAAGGCTACTCTATGACAGGAAATCCTGCACCTGCTAGGTAAAAGAATTTCATATTTAATATGCATATGGTTGTGTTCAACATATCGTGGAGTTATCTCCAATAACAAATTAGACACAACAGTTTCTGTGTTGTTAAGCCTGCCATCCAGCACGATTTTCGTTTGTTGTCAGCCAACTTTATTTATATATCATATCTCACAGTGCTCTTATGAAAAACCAGAATGCCATTAACATTGTTTTTCTAAATATATTAGGGGTCGTATTGATATATAATTTGTCCCTGCTAACCTGAATGTATAATCTATTTTATAAGTATATTCCCTTCTATAAAAAAAAGGAAATTAATAGTTTGTAATTCGTATTAAAGTTACTAGCCTGTGCCGATGCACGGGTTGGTGACTAGTTTTCATAATTTTTAAAAATAGGTAATTTCATGAACATGTTTTTTGCAATATGATTTGATCAAACTTTGTTCCGTACGGAAAATTATTTATAAAATATGTTTCATGAACATCTTTGGACTAAGAGTGGAAAACGCAAAAACCAAAAGGCAAAAATATAATAAAATAATCGTCGGTAGCCTAGAAGCTAGCTATGAGAGAAGTACTAGTATTTTTTTTTTTGAAAATTATACTAGTAATTTGTAACTGTATAACGATTGGACGGAAAAGCTAACATATCGATGTTAGCACTAGCGATCAGTTTTATTTTCAAGGAAAAGCTGGCGATCACATTATTTTGTACACGTAGCTAGTGCCCAGATTTACGTGTAGACCTGCCACCCAGGTGGACGTCGGTGGCGAGCTGGTTTTTAGTTGTGTGCTTTGAAAAATTAAAGTCAAATCAAATTAACAAGACAAAGAATGAAAAAAAATGAGGTAACGCTGACATCATGCTTAGATGGGAAATATCATCTCACATCTAGATGTTTTTTTTGCAGGTAAAAACATGTATTACTCACACTCAAAACTCATACAATCCATGTAGATGTGACATAGATAAACCCGGCGTAATAGCATAATTACTGTAGCACGAGTTTTTTTTTAATCGTCTAGATGGTTGGCTGTGGTAGCATTTGTTTCATCCTCTTCTGTTTGCATATAAATCTTGTTTGATATTTAAACTTCGAAATAATAACGTATTGCATGCATCATTTTGGTGCATGAAGGAGGTGTATTCCCTGCTTTATGGAAGAGACGAAAAATACTATGTATTTCCGGTAGAAATCACATGCACTGCCGTTGAAGCAAATCACACATACAGTACATGCCAAGTTGTTGTGCAAGTGACAACTCACACACAAATAATGCCAACGATCGAAGTAACAAGCAGTTGCCTACTAGCTTTGTCGTTATATAATCCTCCAATTAGCTCGCGATCGACGCCTCTTCGCCCAAAAAAGAAAGTCTCCGATGCCTCTTATAATATATTACTAATAACTCACGACTTAGCTACGCCAATTGGCAAGTGGCAACAGACAACCGAGGTTTTATGATAAATTGATTTACAATGTGAGTCCATGATTTCTTTATATCACATCTTAAATATATTATCATAATAGTTTATACTTTTATACACATGTGAATACATCCATATGTACATACAGATTTTTTTAATATATATTTTTGAATCTACAAATTTTATTTCAGAAATTTTCAAAGAGTGGGTTACATGGAGCCTGAGCTCACAAAATTTCCATTAAAGCTACCAGATCACAATTGAAATATACAATGCTTGACCTTGAAGTCCTTTAGCGACATAATTTGCGAAAACAATTGTGAGCGGCGTGAACCTAGTTGTTGGTCTGTCAGCATCATCACAAGTAGATCCTTACCTTTTCTGTGATAGCCTTTTTCTCCTCGTACTTACATTGATCATCATCGGTTGGAACTGAAGCAACTGATGCAGATCACCAGCTATGCACGTACCCAAGGTAGCTGCTAGGTAGGGCTAGGTTGACGATCGTCGATGTGTAACTTTTGTTGCATTATTCATCCATGAATATGAATAGAGCAGAGCTTTCACATGATCCAACTCGAAAGCTATTGTGTTTGGTTTGATGTGAATCGCAAATTATACGCCGTGTATATTGCAGCAACAAACTTCTTAAATTATTTTTGTTTCACCGCGAACCTAGAACAAGTGTTTCACGGTTATTTTCTGTTAATAATAGGTAAACCACAATCATTATAGAGACACTAGTTGTCAACCCGTGCATTGGCACGGGCTAGTCATTTGTTTGTATTGAGTACACACATATTTACAAATTTTGAATATTGAAAAAAATTCAGAAATTCACCTAAACATATTGTTAGTTTTGAAATCACTAAGAAATATGAATTACATAATTAAATATGGACACTATTCAGGAAAATAATGCAACCTCATATTTACACTACAACACTTATACAGTTGTCATGCTAAAAATGTGAGACACAAAATGCATTCTCATATATGATTGCAAAGTAGACTTAATATATAGATAAATATTTTCACTATCTCAGATTTTGTGTGAACACTTGGACTCGCTAGTGTGTTGCAACAACAAGAACTTAGTCTTTCACTCTTTTACTTAATCTTATTAGTTAGCCAAATAAGTAAATTGTGTTGATAATATAAATAGTACCAAATCATCATATGGTTTACTCAGCATAAATTTCTAAGATGTAAACCAAACCGAATATAATTCATTAGCAGCCAGTGGATCATCATAAGGCTTCAAAGAAAATAGTTGACCTACTATAGAAACATGTAGCAATAACTTGAAACATTTGATCATGTTATTTTCAAAATGTATACCTAATCTATTTTCCACTTTTTTGTAAAAATGAGGAATAGAAACCTAATGAGAGAGGACTATGATAGCAACATCTTTATCAAACTCCATGAATTAATAATTACAAAATGACCTAAAAGTTGAACAGGGAACATGAGAATCACCACTATAAAATACCTGGTGATTCCACATGTCCACTTATTTACCATCTGAGGTATATCAGATATAAGAGAACGGTGGAGTAAAATATAGATATAAGAAAAATGTTCTAAAGAAAAGCAAAGCAGACATTTATTTACATACTTCTATGCACCCATAAGATCGAGATATCCATAGTCAATACAAATTAATGATTTTAATACATTTAAATTACATTTCAAAAATGTAGTTGGTAGTTATAATATCTCAAAACTATGAAACAGTAAAAGATGCAGGAACAGTATATATACAAAAAACCAATCATCTATCAAAACATAATTTGAAAGGGCTATTTCTGAAAGAAAAAATTAAATTAGTATTTGCAATGCTTCAGCATTACACTCCATGTTCAATGAAAATAGTACACTACATAACTTGTGGCCAGATTAAGTGACAAAAAAGGTCTTTGAATTGATCTTTCAGTGTACCCAAGCCTGACATAAAATAGAGGGTAAATGAACATTTTAATTAGGAGCAGATAGCTAAAAACACTATAGTTTTCTAATTCAAAAGGAAATATTTGTCTAAATTAAAATAAAAAATGCTTAATATTTTCGCAAGTTAATAACACGCACACTGGACTATAATCCAGGCAAACTCATAGTACCCAAACATGCAAGCTTTGGCATCAAATATAATAGCTTCAACCAGTAGATTGTTTGTACGCATAGCACATAGAAATTGGCATGTCGTACCTGTTTATATATAGGTCCTCAACCTAATATCTTTTGAGGTGATTCCCTTACCTGTCAGGATAGTGCAATGGTATCGTAACCTAGATAAACACATGTTTAATTTAACCTACATATCACAAACTGTTATAATTTGCAAGTTAGAGTCACATCCGATTTACATGCAACAAATGCAAATATCAATTTTATCTCAGGCAATAAGGATTTGCACACGACTTATGTTTGTATCAATATATATGTTTGCATCAGTAAACAATGTAGTGGAAGCATATATAGCATATCATTGTTTCAAGAGACTGAAAAGGTATAGCATATCATAAATTTTTGAATGCGGCCGTTCATATATGAATGTAGCGCTACTACCGTTGAGGTTGCTTCCAGGCATGCTTTCGCAAGTCGATGCGGGGGATCATATATCAGTAGTCATGTGTAATTCTTGCTTTAATATGTTTTTCTGTTTAAGCACCTCCTTATAAATTCACCATATCTTGCCTTTGAAGTTATTCGATAAGCTATACATACCGGTTGAGTTGATCTGCATAAGTGTCGTCAAAGTGAGTAAAATGTATAAAAATCAGGAGCAATAGTCAGTAGATACTACGGGCAACAATACTCATGGTTGTCGAGTAATGTGATTATTCTTACAACAGTTTTGTAGTCTTCAAAATATCACAATGCAGCAGGAGAATAGTGACGCAATGCATCTAGCTAGTATTCGTAATACACATAGATGAAAAATTATTTTCTTAAATGAAATCTTTTATAACCAAATAGTACATACAAATGAATGGAAATCTGACTTCTGCATTGTAGCCGATATTCATCTTATTTCTATTTATTAAAATGTAAATCTAGTGGAAATAAATAGGAGAACCCCCGCAAAAAAATCTAGTGGAGATATATTGAAAAGCTATAGCCTCGTGCCATGTTTTTGTCTACGCAAAGGATACACACGTGATATATCAGTTAGACTTCAGGAAATGGAAAAGTATCATAAGGGAAAAATATGTGGAGAATTTACAGAACAAAACATAACGTCTCCTGCTGCCCAAAGCATTTGATGCGGAGGCTCCTTCACACCAGAATCAATCGACCTGCCTGCTTGCGCAGCTCGCGTACATGTATGTGTGTGTTTGGCTGCTAGCTAATTAAAGCACCGACCATGAAATCGTTCTTGGATTGATCCTTTCTAAGTATTTGTGCATGTTCTGCAGGCATCAAATAATCACAGGTCAAGGTTGTCCCTGGTGGGAGAGTAATAGGCAAGGGCAAAAAAACAATATATGCTTCCATTCAGCAACACGGCTGCACCAAACTATACGCATTGTACAGCTGGGCGCTGCAATGGCGAACCCATGGCATGGAGTAGGAGGCTGAAGGAACTCTTCTTTGATTTATTGATGGATCTTGATGTGCGCGGCAGCTTACATGGTCAGGTTAATTAGCATGATTCAGAAGTACATATTATGGCAGTACCGGTGGGCATGGCAAAGGATAGGACCCCAGTTGGACCAGAAGCTCTAGGGTTTGGCCCTATATTCGGCATGCCGCTGCACCACATCCATGCATGCCTCCACCCTTAAGATGTGAGAGAGATGATGATCAGATGCTTCTAGTAGGCCATGCAGCGGCCGCTCCAGAGATCGAGAGAGATGGCGATCCAGGAATCTGCACACAAAATTCATGAACGTGAGAGATGAGAAATTAGATGGAAATTAACTGCTTCCACGTAATAGAAGGAAAGCTATTTGTATCTCTTTTGTGCAAAACAGATCTCCAACGTGAGAGATGAGAGATTAGATTGAAATTAGCTGTTATGAAAGAGAAGGAAAGCTAGCTAATAGTATCTCTAACAATTTTTTCGTTTGGATTCTGTTTTCCCAACCATATGTGAAGATGGATATTAACTATTGTCGTACAAGAGAAGGAAAGCTAGCTAATTGCACTAGTGGAAAACGGGCCTTTGGCCTGGACCCTTTAGTCCCGGCCTGGGCCGGGACTAAAGGCCCAGCCACGTCGCCCCAAATCGCAATGCCTCCCTCGAGGCTTTAGTCCCGATCCGTAAGGAGCCTTTAGTCCCGGTTTGTGTCCCAAACCGGGACTAAAGGGCTACGCGGTGTGCAGCCCGCATGTGCGCCACCTTTAGTCCCGGTTTGTGTCTCAAACCAGGACTAAAGTCCTCTGTCTATATATAGCACAACCCCCCTCTCCCCTCTTCCTTGCATTTTTCTTGGATGGAAGAGTGTGGGTGTGTGCTAGCTCTCCATTTTTTTGATGCACTAGAGGTGTTTGTTGAAATGTGTGTTAGAGCGATGCCGCTTCAGTTCACCGAACACAACTACGATATGAGATGCCTGAGCCACGCTTAAACCTCTTCCTATTTATTTCTACTGATTCTAAAAGGTTAGCAACTATATTTCCTCGTTTAGACCGTGCGGTACTAATTTTTAGGATCGTGATTGTATTTGATATACTGTCGTATAACGCAGATGAGCCATCCATGGATGTACGGTGATCGACGCACAACCGCTTACAGAGAAGGCGTGCATTCTTTTCGAGATGCAGCCGATGCGAACAAGCATGGTGGTGGCTTTATGTTTTGTCCATGTGTTGAATGTCGGAATGAGAAGGATTACACTTCCTCAAGAGTCATTCAGAGCCACCTGCTTCGGTCCGGTTTTATGTCGGGCTATAATGTTTGGACCAAGCACGGATAAAGAGGGGTTATGATGGAAGACGACGATGAAGAAGAAGAGAACGATGATGACAACTACAGATCTATGTTCCCTGAGTATGCTGATACCGCAATGGAAGACAATGAAGAAGAAGATCAGGATGAAGAACGGGAACCAGATGAGCCCGCTGGTGATCTTGGCCGGGTCATTTCTGATGCACGACGAGGTTGCGACACAGAAAAGGAGAGGTTGCAGTTCGAGCAGATGTTACAGGACCACAACAAATTATTGTACCCAACTTGTGAAGATGGCGAGAAGAAGCTGGGTAGCACACTGGAATTGCTGAAGTGGAAGGCAGAGACCGGTGTGACTGACTCGTCATTCGAAAAGTTGCTGGTACTGATGAAGAAGATGCTTCCAAGAAAGAACGAATTGCCCGCCAGCACGTACAAAGCAAAGAAGCTTGTCTGCCCTCTAGGATTAGACGTGCAGAAGATACATGCATGCCCTAATGACTGCATCCTCTACCGCGGTGAGAAGGACGAGACTATGGATAAATGCCCGGTATGCACTGCATTGCGGTATAAGATCAGAAAAGATGACCCTGGTGATATTGAGGGCGAGCCACCCAGGAAGAGGGTTCCTGCCAAGGTGATGTGGTATGCTCCTATAATACCCCGGTTGAAACGTCTGTTCAGAAATAAAGATCATGCGAAGTTGTTGCGATGGAACATGGAAGATGTATGAAAGACGATAAGTTGAGGCACACCGCTGATGGTCGGCAGTGGAGAAAAATCGAGAGAGAGTTCCCGAGATTTGCAACTGACGCAAGGAACTTATGGTTAGGTCTGAGTACAGATGGCATGAATCCTTTTGGGGAGCAGAGTTGCAGTCACAGCACCTGGCCCGTTACTCTATGTATCTACAACCTTCCTCCTTGGTTGTGCATGAAGCAGAAGTTCATTATGATGCCAGTGCTTATCCAAGGTCCAAAGCAACCTGGCAACGATATTGATGTGTACCTAAGGCCATTAGTTGATGAACTTTTACAGCTGTGGCCGAACCAGGTGTATGTGTGTGGGACGAGCACAAACAAGAGGAATTTGACCTTCGAGCGTTGCTTTTCGTAACCATCAATGATTGGCCTGCTCTTAGTAACATGTCAGGACAGTCAAACATGGGATACAATGCATGCATGCACTGTTTGGATCAGACAGAAAGTATATATCTGGACAAATGTAGGAAGAATGTGTACCCGTACAATCGTCGTTTTCTTCCGCCCAAGCATCCCTTAAAGAAAAAGGCAAGAATTTCAATGGCAAGGCAGAACCCCGGGGGAAGCCTGTCATCCGTACTGGTGCTGAAGTATTTGATATGGTCAAAGATTTGAAAGTAATCATTGGAAAGGGTCCTGGCAGCCAACCTGTTCCTAACGGCCCTGATAAGCGCGTACCCATGTGGAAGAAGAAATCTATATTTTGGGAGCTACCCTACTGGAAGTCCATGAGGTCCGCTCGGCAATCGACGTGATGCACCTGACGAAGAATCTCTACGTGAATATTCTAGGCTTCCTGGGCTTGTATGGGAAGTCAAAAGATACACCGGAAGCACGGGAGGACCAGGAACGTCATAAAAGAAGAGATGACATGCATCTAGTGCAGTTTCAAGGGCGTGCCAGCTACACTCTTACTAAGGAAGAGAAGGAAATCTTCTTTGAAGTCCTTTTCAGTATCAAGGTCCCGACTGGCTTCTCGTCGAATATAAAGGGAATCGTAAATATGAAAGACAAAAAATTCCAAAACCTAAAGTCTCATGACTGCCACGTGCTTATGACTCAATTGCTTCCAGTTGCATTCAGGGGAATTCTACCGGAAAATGTTCGCCTGGCAATTGTGAAGGTATGTGCATTCCTCAATGCAATTTCTCAGAAGGTAATCGATCGAGAAAGTCTATCAGGGTTATAGATTGATGTGGTCCAATGTCTGGTCAGCTTTGAGTTGTTGTTCCCGCCATCCTTCTTCAATATAATGACACACGTCCTAGTTCACCTAGTCGAAGAGATTAGAATTCTCGGTCCTGTGTTTCTACACAATATGTTCCCGTTCGAGAGGTTCATGGGAGTCTTAAAGAAATATGTTCGTAACCGTGCTAGGCCAGAAGGAAGCATCTCCAAGGGCTATGGAACAGAGGAGGTCATTGAGTTTTGTGTGGACTTTCTTCCTGACCTTAAGCCGATTGGTGTTCCTGAATCTCGGTATGAGGGTAGGCTGACAGGAAAAGGCACACTAGGAAGGAAAGCAAAAGTATGTATGGACGGGCATTCTTTCTCTCAAGCACACTACACAGTTCTACACAATTCCACCGTGGTGGCTCCGTATATCGTGAGACACAAGAATATTCTACGCTCCGAAAACCCGGGGAAGGCTGACTCTTGGATTAAAGGGGAACACGAGAAGACTTTCGGCAGTTGGTTGCAGACACATCTCATGAATGACGACACCGTTGGAGATCAGCTGTACTGTTTGGCCAGGCCACCATCTTCGACTATATGTACTTTCCAAGGGTATGAGATAAATGGGAATACATTTACACGGTTGCCCAAGATAAAAAGAGCACCAACCAAAATAGTGGTGTCCGCTTTGATGCAGCAGACGAGAATGGGCACTGTTTGGAAACATATTACGGGTACATAGAAGAAATATGAGAACTTGACTATGGACCTACTTTTAAGATCCCTTTTGTTTTGGTGCAAATGGGTGAAGCTGACAGGAGGCGGGGTAGTTGTAGACCAAAAGTACGACATGACAACAGTGGATCTCAACAATCTTGCGTACATGGACGAACCATTTGTCCTAGCCAATGATGTCGCTCAGGTTTTCTATGTGAAGGACATGTCTACAAAAACGAGAAAAAGAAATCAGCAAAAGAAGATATCGTCCGATGAGTCAAAACGCCACATAGTTCTTTCAGGGAAAAGAAACATCGTGGGAGTAGATGACAAGACAGACATGTCAGAAGATTATAATAAGTTTCATGAAATTCCGCCCTTCAAAGTGAAAACTGACCCAAGCATCCTACTGTATGATGAAGATTCTCCATGGCTACGACCCAGAAGAAAACAGAAATAATAGATAGGAATATTGGTGCAATAATGTAATAATGTATTAAACCTTTTATGTAATGCATGTATGGAATGTACTAAATTTCAAACACTTTTCATTGTCAGAAATTGTTGTAATTTTGTGATGTGCCTTTGAATGGTGCATTTTGAACACACAAAAAGTATGGTGTTCAAATAAGTTCAAAAAAATGAAATCCCTTTGTAAGAGATGAGTTCTCGTTCGAAACCCTGATACTTCGAGAGAGATTGTTCGTTTTGTACATGAAGTGCATCCAGTTTTTGTCGTAGCCCTCTCAACTTTTTAACACATGCTATGTGGGTGAAATGATGATAGCATGCCAACTTTCAACATTTTCAGAGTTCATTTGTAGTGCTTTTCAATTTCAGGGTCAACTAGCTCAAAAAAAATAAGTAAATGCACGAAGTATACCAAATTAAGTCAGAAATTATTGAAATTTTGTGATGTGCCTTTGAATGGTGCATTTTGAACACACAAAAAGTATGGAGTTCAAATAAGTTCAAAAAAATGAAATCCCTTTGTAAGAGATGAGTTCACGTTTGAAACCCTGATTCTCCGAGAGAGATTGTCCGTTTTGTACACGAAGTGCATCCAGTTTTTGTCGTAGACCTCTCAACTTTTTAACACATGGTATGTGGGTGAAATGATGATAGCATGACAACTTTCAACATTTTCAGAGTTTATTTGTAGTGCTTTTCAATTTCAGGGTCAACTAGCTCAAAAAAAAAGTAAATGCACGAAGAATACCAAATGAAGTCAGAAATTGTTGAAATTTTGTGATGTGACTTGGAATGGTGCATTTTAAACACACAAAAAGTATGGAGTTCAAATAAGTTCAAAAAAATGAAATCCCTTTGTAAGAGATGAGTTCTTGTTCGAAACCCTGATACTTCGAGAGAGATTGTCCGTTTTGTACACGAAGTGCATCCAGTTTTTGTCGTAGCCCTCTCAACTTTTTAACACATGCTATGTGGGTGAAATGATGATAGCATGCCAACTTTCAACATTTTCAGAGTTCATTTGTAGTGCTTTTCAATTTCAGGGTCAACTAGCTCAAAAAAAAATAAGTAAATGCACGAAATATACCAAATTAAGTCAGAAATTGTTGAAATTTTTGTGATTTGCCTTGGAATGGTGCATTTTGAACACACAAAAAGTATGGAGTTCAAATAAGTTCAAAAAATGAAATCCCTTTGTAAGAGATGAGTTCTCGTTCGAAACCCTCATACTTCGAGAGAGATTGTCTGTTTTGTACACGAAGTGCATCCAGTTTTTGTCGTAGCCCTCTCAACTTTTTAAGACATGCTATGTGGGTGATATGGTGATAGCATGCAAACTTTCAACATTTCCAGAGTTAATTTGTAGTGCTTTTCAATTTCAGGGTCAACTAGCTCAAAAAAAAAGTGAATGCACGAAGAATACCAAATGAAGTCAGAAATTGTTGAAATTTTGTGATGTGCCTTTGAATGGTGTATTTTGAACACATAAAAAGTATGGAGTTCGAATAAGTTCAAAAGAATGAAATGCCTTTGTAAGAGATGAGTTCTCGTTCGAAATCCCTTATTTATTCAATTTCAAACACTTCTCGTTATCATAGTTTTGTCAAATTCTCAAATATGCAAAAAGAATTTTAATAAACATAGTTTTTAATTGAAAATAACAAAACAGTTAATAGTTTGGATAGTCAAAATAATTACTTGAACTTAGATCTGCTAGCTAAAGGCATCGTACGTGAACCACTCCGTGATGAGTGGGAATTGAGAGCAAAAAATTGGTTCCTTGCGCATGGTGGTTCGTACGACGAAAAAACAGGGGACCTCATCTGCAGTGACGGTCTTTGGATACCCAGGGAGAATTGGAAAAAGATAGTGAAACAAATTAAGGAGGGAAAAAGAAAGTTCACTGCAGATAGAGAGAAAGATTTGCTCACACTGGTCCTCGGCAATGACGAACATGGAGGACGAACGCGAGGCTTCGGTCCTTCTTACCCGTGGTGGCTTGGGTTTGCCAGAGACCAAGACACTTACAGAAGCCGAGCGAGAGCAAAGAAGCGACAGCAGGATGAGGAGAATGACAAGTTCAACCAGTTGCTTGCCAGGATTAACGAGCAACAGAAGCAGATTGATGAGCTTAGAGGAGTATCGCGCCAGGAAGATCCTGCATTTGATATTACCGGCGCCCCATCTAAGCGGAAAAGCGGCGTGGATGAATCTGAGGCCCCGCCCGACGATGCACGAAGAATGATAGAGGGCGGTCTCGGCTACCCCGTGGATGGAATCAAGGAGTCAACATCATGTGAACTCCATCAGAAATTCAAGAACATATCCATGAAGGTGGCCATCGGACAAACTTTACCTTCTGGCCCTGACGCACGCTGGCATGGCCGTGAGATTCCAGCTGGCTTTGCTAAAGTCGGGGTGGATGAAATCATGGCGGGATTTCATGATATGGAGCTCGATATAGCTGGACCCGAAGATGAGAGGAGACTCGGAGAAATACTGGGTGGAGTCATCCTATGGGACAAGAACTACATCAAGCTTCCAGGCTCGGCCCCAAGGACAACACCGCCTCCGAGTCGTCGCCGGTCACCTACACCTCCATCACCTCCAAGATCTCCACATGACGTCGGCCAGCACAACACGAGTCCATCTCGATCACCACCGCCGGACTTGGGTCGTCTGTCTCCGCCGCCGCCCGCTCCGGATACTAAGCGGAAGCGTGCCAGCAAGAACACTCCGCCGATGATTTCTAAGCGACGGAGCCCCCCAAAGCGCAAACTGTCGCCCCTCCCAAAGGTACCTCATGCTAATCTTACTATCACACCTTATGATCGTACCCCCGAGGAAAATGCCAGGATAGCAAAGGAACATCATGATGCGCAGATGAAAAAGAAGAAACCCGAGTCCCGCCCGGAATACACTGAGAAGCAAATAGCATATGCAAAATACTTCACGACCCTTCCATCACAGTATGACTTACACCATAAGCCTGATGACTATACACGCACATTGCAGAAGGAAGTGAAAAAGAGCAGATCATGTGCAAGTGCAAGTGGGAGCAAATCAAGTTCAACTACAAGCAAAAAAAGATCAGACGTTCCTCAGCTTGGACAACAGGCCAAACAGTCGATCCCACCCCTCAGGGTGTTACCCGAGAATGTCCCCCCTCTGGTGCAGGGGCAAGATTTGGAATTAGCAAAGAAGTGGGCGTATGAATGGGGTATCCCGGTTGAAGACATTCTGGCTTCCCAAGACAACAGGTTACCCAAGGCTGTGGTAGCCCCTAAGCCACATTTTGTCATGGGAGCGCCTTTGGTCAGCAAAGACGATCTTCCAACAAATATGCGTTACTTGCATACATGGTACTTAAGTGAATCAAAGAATGGGAGAACGATGATCGTGGTGAGTGTCCCACGGGAGTACTACGGCCGCCCCGAAGAAATCCATATCGACTTTGATGAACTCTTCCAGATGTACAATGCCGACGCCCTCGACAAATCGCTTATGAGTTGCTATTGTCTGTAAGTTTTTCAATTCGTTGTCTACATATAACTTGTTTAGTTATTTCAATTCATTGTCTATATATAACTTGTACTCTATTATGCAGAATGAAGATTCTGGATTGTAAAAATAGGAACATCCTAAATATTGGGTTTATTGACCCAGATAAAATACATATAGCGACGCTAACTGATAAACCCAAGGAGACGGAGGAAAACCTTCTAAGGTTTCTAACAGATCAAAATTTCTGTGACCACATACTGTTTCCATACAACTTCAGGTGAGGGTCTTTACTCTGTTGTGTCCATTCACTTATAAGTGTAATTGATAAGTTACTGACACACACACACACACACACACACACACACACACACATATATATATATATACATGTGCAGCTTTCATTGGATTCTGTTGGACATTCAAATTGATAAGGGAAGACTTGATGCCTTCGACCCATTATCGAGACCCTTGAAACAGTTCCAAAGCCTGCAGGACATGCTCCAACGGTAATTTCAATCATTCTTGCGCTCTATCGGTCTCTTTCGATGATTTTCTGATATATCAATTAATGAAAAACTTAGCAAATCATTATCCTTGTCGGGCAGGGTTTGGAAGCGGTTCAAGTGCGTGACTCCCGGTATCGAGCCTGAGAAGCTGACCTTTAGAGCAGCTCAGGTAAGTAGTAGTATGATATACTTCTATTTTCAATACATTTATGATGCTAGATTATTATTTTGATTATATATATTCTATTCTCGTAAAGTGCGACCATCAGCCACGGGGGACGCATCTATGCGGTACTATGTTTGCGAGACCATTCGCACGTTTACCTCTCAGCACAAGGTTCACAGATTCGACGTAAGCAATGAACATTCACACCTCTATTTTTACCCGTCATTCTTGGTTATCATGATTGATATTCTTATTCATCTCCTCTTCTTATATAGTACACGGCCATGAGGGAGAAGGTCCTACCAGAGCAACGCGCGATTGCTGTTGCAGAGGAGCTTGCGACCTTTCTGAGGACGGAAGCTATAGATGACAAAGGACGATTTAGTGTAGCTAGGGGCCATTACTGATGTTCGTCCATGTAATCGAATAGACGGGATCTAGTCCCGATAATTCAGATCTCCATATAATTGTATATATATGCTCGCTTGTAAGATAAGTTAATCTTATATATATGTGCATAATTATTTCTATTTAGAATTATATGAAAACTAATTTCCGAACACCAAACGAAGCATCACGTAAATCTCCCGAACAACTAAACCCTAAAACCCTAAAACCCAAAAATAAACAAAATCTGAAACTCTTTAGTCCCGGTCCGTGTAAAGAACCAGGACTAAAGGGTCTGCCCCTGAGGACGCTCCGAGGCGCCCACGTGAAGCACCTTTAGTCCCGGTTTGGAACAGGGCCGGGACTAAAGGTTAGGCCTTTAGTCTCGCCCCGGTTGGTGAACCGGGACTAAAGCCCCTTACGGACCGGGGCTATAGGCCCTGTCCCCACTAGTGTTGTATCTCCTAATAATTTTATTTTTCTTTTTCTTTTGGCTTCTATCTTCCCGTACGTGAAAGGACTATGGGCCATTGTAATAACTTTTTTGTACCTCTATCTAAAACCTTGAAAGCTTTGTGGGCACTCTAATCTAACAAAAACACAGAACTACATGAGTTAATCTACACCATAATAACTCCGGTCCCACGAGATGAGCGGCTCTAATATTCTGATTAACGTGGGAATTATTAGGGAGTCTCTAATTAGTGTAAGTATAGATATAAATTAGAGTTACAACTCCACTACCATTGCCATAGATGTGTAGTAATCTTTTCTTAGAATTTGTTCAAACGCTTAGCCTTTATTCTATGGATCTCATCTCGCTCCTGTGCGGCTCTAGCAAGCCGCACCCGGGCACTTAGTCCAGCCGTCCAGGGCCTCCTTCACCTCCTCCTTTCCCTCACCGTCGTCGAAGTGCGTCACTGAGCAAAGCCATGTGCGGCGTCGACTGGGGTAGGGCCGTGAGCTAGTGTGAAGTGATCAGATCCAGGGTGTCTCGTGGCTTGGCGGTGGGCTGCAACTCACGTGCTGTGATGCGTGAAGGCATGCGCCCATGAGTAGAGATATCGCAACATGACCGCGTGGATGGAGCAGGTGGCGATATGCTCATGCACGTCATGCAACTAGTCTACCGTGTTCCAGTAGTAGCAACAGAGTTCGTCCTCGACGACGGCGTTGTGTGATGTGTTGTGCCTTCGGTACGGTCCCGCCTTGCACTACCACCATGGCTACGTCCTATGGTAGTGGCAGTACCGGATCCGCGGCCGAACCCTCTTCCTCGTATCGTCCCTTGCTCCTTGCGCTTGCGTCTAACA
The DNA here is from genome assembly GCF_904849725.1 of Hordeum vulgare subsp. vulgare. NCBI lineage: Eukaryota > Viridiplantae > Streptophyta > Magnoliopsida > Poales > Poaceae > Hordeum > Hordeum vulgare. Next base: position 495,028,798 of record NC_058524.1, on the reverse strand, counting down.
TGAGCACATCCTCCGACATTAAGGTCGCCAGTGTGGTTGTTGGCGGCTGTGACGGCCGTTGCCGTTGCCGGTACCGGAGATGGGATGGTGGGACCAGGGTCGTGGAAGATGCGGCCCGGCGGGCTACGTCGCACTAGCTCTTGACTGACGAACATATCTGCTTATCATTCTCCAGAACAGGCCATGCGGCCTTTGTGCTGACAAGCCTGGGCAGGGATCTCCCAATGAGATGGCAGTCAGCGGCGGTGTGTTTTGCCATTTGTGTTGGTACTTGTAGTGACTACTTCGGCCTCTCATGACGGCCTCACCACGGATTGTGGTGGCTACCTAAAGGTCTTTCTGAGAGTTTCTGTTTGCAGATCTGGAAGTTGACTTTGACGATGAGATGCAATCAATGGATGACGGCTTAACACACAGGATGGTTGTGCAGTGGCGACAGTCGCACATCACATGTAGCTATTGTTGGGGAACGTTGCATGAGAAACAAAAAATTTCCTACACACACGAAGACCTATCATGGTGATGTTCATCTACAAGAGGGAGACTGGATCCACATACCCTTGCAGATCGCTAAGCGGAAGCGTTAATAAATGCGGTTGATGTAGTGATACATCTTCACGATCCGCCCCACCAACCGTCCCACGATCTGTCCCACGAACCGTCTCGCGATCCGTCCCACGATCCATCCCGATCAAGTGCCGAACGGACGACACCTCCGCGCCCCGCACACGTACAGCTCGATGACGATCTTCGCCTTCTTGATCCAGCAAGAGAGACGGGGAAGTAGATGAGTTCTCCGGCAGTGTGACAACGAGCCGGTGATGGTGATGATCTATTCCTACAGGGCTCCGCCTGAGCTCCGCAGAAATCCGATCTAGAGGAAGAACTACGAGGTATAGGTTTGAGTTGCACATGGCAAAGTTGTGTCTCAAAAGCCCTAGACCTTTAGTATGTATAGGAGGAGGGGAGAGGCAGCCTTGGCGCGCCAAGGAAGGCCTCCTTGGGTCGGCCGAAGTGGGGAAGGGAGGAGTCCCCCTCCAATCCCACTTGGATTATGACTCCTTCCTTATTTTCCCACCTCTTTTGCATTTTCCACTTTTTCCTCATGGGCTTTTCTTGGATGACTTTGTCAACCCATTATACCTTATTGCGGATCCAATAAACCCACGTGGACCCCTTGGGGCATGGTGGGCCCACCCAGTGGGCCCCAGAACCCATTCGTCACTCCCGGCTATGCCCGAAAACCTTTCGGAATCCAAATACCAACTTCCTATATATCAATCTTCGTTTCTGGACCATTCCGGAAACCCTCATGACGTCCGGGATCTCATCCGGGACTCCGAACAAAACTTCGGTCACCAACACATATAACTCAACTATAACGAAACGCGAACCTTAAGTGTGCAGACCCTGCGGGTTCGAGAACTATGCAAACATGACCTGAGACACTTCTCTGGTCAATAACCAACAGCGGGACCTGGATGTCCATATTGGCTCCTACATATTCTACGAAGATCTCTATCGGTTGAACCTCTATGTCAAGGATTCATATAATCCCGTATACTATTCCCTTTGTCCTTCGGTATGTTACTTGCCCGAGATTCGATCGTCGGCATCTCTATACCTAGTTCAATCTCGTTACCAGCAAGTCTCTTTACTCGTTCCGTAATACAAGATCCCGTAACTAACTCCTTAGTCACATTGCTTGCAAGGCTTGTTGTGATGTTGTATTACCGAGTGGGCCCCGAGATAGCTCTCCGTCACACGGAGTGACAAATCCCAGTCTTGATCCATGCCAACCCAACAGACACCTTTGGAGATACCTGTAGAGCACCTTTATAGTCACCGAGTTACGTTGCGACGTTTTATAACCCACAAGGTATTCCTCTGGTGTCCGGGAGTTGTATGATCTCATGGTCATAGAAACAGATACATTGACATGCAGAAAACAGTAACAATAAACTGACACGATCATATGTTACGTTTATAATTTGGATCTTGTCCATCACATCATTCTCCTAATGATGTGATCCCGTTATCAAGTGACAACACTTGTCTATGGTCAGGAAACCTTGACCATCTTTGATCAACAAGCTAGTCAACTAGAGGCTTACTAGGGACAATGTTTTGTCTATGTATCCACACATGTATTTGTGTTTCCAATCAATACAATTATATCATGGATAATAACATATTATCATGAACAAAGAAATATAATAATAACTAATTTATTAGTGCCTCTAGGGCATATTTCCAACAGTCTCCCACTTGCACTAGAGTCAATAATCTGGTTCACATCACTATGTGATTTTAACGAATCCAACACCCATACAGTTCTGGGGTTTGATCACGTCTTGCTTGTGAGAGAGGTTTTAGTCAACGAGTCTGAACCTTTCAGATGTGTGTGTGCTTTACAAATCTCTATGTTATCATGTAGATGCTGCTACTACGTGCTATTTGGAAATATTCCAAATGACTGCTCTACTATACAAATCCGGTTTATTACTCAGAGTTATCCGGATTAGTTTCAAAGCTTGCATCAACGTAACCCTTTACGGTGAACTCTTTAATCACCTCCATAATCGAGAAAAATTTCTTAGTCCATTAGTTACTAAGGATAACTTTGACTGCTGTTTAGTGATTCAATCCTGGATCACTCTTTGTACCCCTTGACAGACCCATGGCAAGGCACACATCAGGGGCAGTACACAACATGGCATACTTTAGAGTCTACGACTAAGGCATAGGGGATGACCTTCGTCCTTTCTATTTCTTCTATCGTGGTCGGGCTTTGAGTCTTACTCAAATTCACACCTTAAAACACAGCCAAGAACTCCTTCTTTGCTGATCTACTTTGAACTCCTTCAAAAAACTGTCAAGGTATGTATTTCATTGAAAGTTCTATTTAGCGTTTTGATCTATCTCTATAGATCTTGATGCTCAATGTTGAAGTAGCTCTATCCAGGTTTTCCTTTGAAAAAATCTTTTCAAACAACCCTTTATGCTTTACAAAAATTCTACATTATTTCCGACCAACAATATGTCAACCACATATACTTATCAGAAATTCTATAGTGCTCCCACTCACTTCTTTGGAAATATAAGTTTCTCATAAACCTTGTATAAACCCAAAAGCTTTGATCATCTCATCAAAGTGTATATTCCAACTCCGAGATGCTTGCACCAGTCCATAGAAGGATCGCTGGAGCTTGCATACTTGTTAGCCTCCTTAGGATCGACAAAACCTTCTGGTTGTATCACATACAACCTTTCCTCAAGGAAACCGTCGAGGAAACAATGTTTTGACATCATATGTGCAATATTTCATAAATAATGCAGCAAGTGCTAACATAATTCCAACAGACTTTTAGCATCGCTACGAGTGAGAAAGTCTCATCATAGTCAACTCTTTGAACTTGTCGGAAATATCTTTGTGATAAGTCGAGCTTTTCTTAATGGTGACTTTTCACCATCATCGTGCGTCTTCCTTTTAAAGATCCATCTTTACTTAATAGTCTTACGACCATCAAGTAGTTTTTCCAAAGTCTACACTTTGTTTTCATACATGGATCCTCTCTCGGATTTCATGGCCTCCAGCCATTTGTCGGAATCCGGGCCCACCATCGCTTCTCCATAGCTCATAGGTTCATTGTTGTTCAACAACTTGACCTCCAAGACAGGGTTACCGTACCGCTCTGTAGTAGTACGCGATCTTGTCGGCCTACGAGGTTTGTAGTAACTTGATCCAAAGCTTAATGATCACCATCATCAGTTTCCACTCCAATTGGTGTAGGCGCCACAGGAACAACGTCATGTGCCCTGCTACACACTAGTTGAAGTGACAGTTCAATAACCTCATCAAGTTCCACCACCCTCCCACTCAATTCTTTTGAGAGAAACCTTTCCTCGAGAAAGGACCCATTTCTAGAAACAAACACTTTGCTTCCAGATCTAAGATAGGAGATGTACCCAACTGTTTTGGATATCCTATGAAGATGCATTTATCCGCTTTGGGTTCGAGCTTATCAGACTGAAACTTTTTCACATAAGCGTTGTAGCCCCAAACTTTCAAGAAACGACAACTCAGGTTTCTCCAAACCATAGTTCATACTGTGTCATTCAACAGAAATACGCGGTGCCCTATTTAAAGTGAATGCGATTGTCTCTAATTTATAACCCATAAACGATAGTGGTAATTTGATAAGAGACATCATAGTATGCACTATATCAAATAGGGCGAGGGTATGACGTTCGGACACACCATCACACTATGATGTTCTAGGTGGCATGAATTGCGAAACAATTTCCACATTGTCTTAACTGTGTACCAAAACTCGCAACTCAGATATTCATCTCTATGATCATATCGTAGACAGTTTATCCTCTTGTCACGACGATCTTCACTCTAAAATAGATTTGAACTTTTCAATATTTCAGACTTGTGATTCATTAAGTAAATACTCATGTATCCACTCGAATCGTCAGTGAAATAAGAACATAACGATATCCACTACGTGCCTCAGCACTCATTGGACTGCACACATAAAAATGTATTACTTCCAACAAGTTACTTTCTTGTTCCACGTGGTATGATTTGCATGTCTCAAGTGATTCAAAATCAAGTGAGTCCAAACGATCCATCTGCATGGAGTTTCTTCATGGGTTTATACCAACATGTATGGTTTGCATGTCTCAAACGTTTCAAAAATGAGTGAGTACAAAGATCCATCAGCATGGAGCTTCTTCATGCATTTTACACCAACATGACTCAAGTGGTAGTGCCACAAGTAAGTGGTACTATCATTATTACTTTGTATCTTTTGGCATCAATATTATGAACATGTGTAGGACTACGATCGAGATTCAATAAACCATTGAAGGTAATTATTCTAGCAAAAAGAATAACCATTATTCTCTTTAAATGAATAATCGTATTGCAATAAATACGATCCAATCATGTTCATGCTCAACGCAAACACCAAATAACAATTATTTAGGTTTAACACCAATCCCGATGGTAGAGGGAGCGTGCGATGTTTGATCACATCAACCTTGGAAACACTACCAACACATATTGTCACCTCGCCTTTAGCTAGTCTCCGTTTATTCCGTAGCTTTTATTTTGAGTTACTAATCACTTAGCAACCGAACCGGTATCTAATACCCTCGTGCTACTAGGAGTACTAGTAAAGTACACATCAATATAATGTATATCAAATATACTTCTGTCGACTTTTGCCAGCCTTCTCATCTACCAAGTATCTAGGGTAGTTCCGCCTCAGTGACCGTTCCCCTCATAACAGAAGCACTTAGTCTCGGGTTTGGGTTCAACCTTGGGTCTCTTCATTAGAGCAGCAACTGGTTTGCCTTTTCATGAAGTATGCCTTCTAGACCTTGCCCTTCTTGAAACTAGTGGTTTTACTAACCATCAACAATTGACGCTCCTACTTAATTTCTACTTTCGTAGTGTCAAACATTGCGAATTGCTCAAGGATCATCATATCTATCCTTGAATGTTATAGTTCATCACAAAGCTCTAACAGCTTGGTGGTAGTGACTTTGGAGAACCATCACTATCTCATCTGTAAGATTAACTCCCACTTGATTCAAGCGACTGTTGTACTCAGACAATCTGAGCACATGCTTATCGATTGAGCTTTTCTCCTTTGCTTTGTAGACGAAGAATCTTGTCGGAGGTCTCATACCTCTGAACAAGGGCACGAGCATGAAATCTCAATTTCATCTCTTAGAACATCTCTTATGTTTCGTGACGTTCAAAACGTCTTCGGCGTCTTGTGTCTAAGCCGTTAAGTATTACGCACTGAGCTATCACGTAGTCATCAAAAACGTGTATGTCAAATGTTCGGAACATCCACAAACGACGCTCGAGGTGCAGCACATCGAGCGGTGTATTAAGGACATAAGCCTTCTGCACAGCAATGAGGACAATCCTCAGTTTACGGACTCAGTCCGCAAAGTTGCCACTATCATCTTTCAACTAAAATTTCTCTAGGAACATATAAAAACAGTAGAGCTACAGCGCAAGCTACAACATAATTTGTAAAGACCTATTTGACTATGTTCATGATAATTGAGTGTAGCTAATCATATTACTAATAACTCCCACTCAAAATATACACCCCTCTAGTCATTTGAGTGGCGCATGATCCAAATCCACTAACTGTGAGTTGAGTATAGTTCCAGTGGTGAACATCTCCATGTTGATCATATCAACTATATGATTCATGCTCGACCTTTTGCTCTCTTGTGTTCCGAGGCCATGTCTGTACATGCTAGGCTCGTCAAGTTTAACCCGAGTGTTCTGCGTGTGCAACTGTTTTGCACTCGTTGTATGTGAACGTTGAGCCTATCTCACCCGATCATCACGTGGTGTCTCGAAACGACGAACTGTCGCAAGGGTGCACAGTCGGGGAGAACACAATTTTATCTTGAAATTTTAGTGAGGGATCACCTTACAATGCTACTGTCGTTCTAAGGAAGATAAGGTGCATAAAAGCATTAACATCACATGCAATTCATAAGTGACATGATATGGCCATGATCTTGTGCCTCTTGATCTCCATCACCAAAGCACCGACATAATCTTCATCGTCACCGGTGCCACACCATGATCTCCATCATCATGATCTCCACCATCATTCTGCCATCGAGGTTGTCGTGCTATCTATGCTATTACTACTAAAGCTACGACCTAGCAATATAGTAAACGCATCTGCAAAGACAAACGTTAGTTTAAAGACAACCCTATGGCTCCTGTTGGTTGCCGTAGCATCGACGTGCAAGTCGACATTTAACTATTAAAACATGATCATCTCATACATCCAATATATCACATCATGTCTTTCGCCATATCACATGACATGCATACCCTGCAAAAACAAGTTAGACATCCTCTAATTTGTTGTTGCATGTTTTACGTGGCTGCTATGGGTATCTAGTATGATCGCATCTTACTTACGCAAGACCAGAACGGAGATGTGCAAATTGCTATTTAACCGCTATCCAAGGACCGCCTCGGTCAAACCCAATTCAACTAAAGTTGAAGAAACTGACACCCGCCAGTCATCTTTATGCAACGAGTTGCATGTTGGTCGATGAAACCAGTCTCTCGTAAGCGTACGAGTAATGTTGGTGCGGGCCGCTTCAATCCAACAATATCGCCGAATCGAGAAAAAACTAAGGAGGGCAGAAAATCCAACATCGACACCCACAAAAACTTTTGTGTTCTACTCGAGATTACATCTACGCATGAACCTGGCTCTGATACCACTGTTGGGAAACGTTGCATGGGAAACAAATTTTTTCCTACGCACACGAAGACCTATCCTGGTGATGTTCATCTATGAGAGGGAGATTCGATCCACATACCCATGTAGATCGCTAAGCGAAAGTGTTAAATAAACATGGTTGATGTTGTGGTACGTCTTCACGATCCGTCCCACGAACCGTCCCACGATTCGTCCCACGAACTGTCTCGCGATCCGTCCCGATCAAGTGCGGAACGGACGACACCTCCGCGTCCCGCACACGTACAACTCGATGAAGATCTCTGCCTTCTTGATCCAGCAAGAGAGACGGGAAACTAGATGACTTCTCCTGCAGTGTGACGGTGCGCCGGTGATGGTGATGATCTATTCCTGCAGGGCTCCGCCCGAGCTCCGCAGAAATTCGATCTAGAGGAAGAACTATGAGGTATAGGTTTGAGTTGCACGTGGCAAAGTTGTGTCTCAAAAGCCCTAAACCCCTAGTATACATAGGAGGAGGGTAGAGGAAGCCTTGGCGTGCCAAGGAAGGCCTCCTTGGGTCGGCCGAAGTGCGGAAGGGAGGAGTCCTCCTCCAATCCCACTTGGATTAGGGCTCTTTCCTTATTTTCCCACCTCTTTTGGATTTTCCACTTTTTCCTCATGGGCTTTCCTTGGATGATTTTGTCAGCCCATTATACCTTATTGCGCATCCAATAAACCCACATGGACCCCTTGGGCCATGGTGGGCCCACCCAGTGGGCCCCCGAAACCCACCGTCGGTAATGCCCGAAAACCTTCCAGAATCCAAATGCCAACTTCCTATATCAATCTTATTTTCCGGACCATTCTGGAAGCCCTCGTGACGTCCTGGATGTCATCCGGGACTCTGAACAAAACTTCGATCACCAACACATATAACTCAACTATACCAAAACTTCACTCAACCTTAAGTGTGCAGACCCCGCGGGTTCCAGAACTATGCAGACATGACCTGAGACACTTCTCTGGTCAATAACCAACAGCAGGACCTGGATGTCCATATTGTCTCCTACATATTCTACGAAGATCTCTATTGGTTGAACCTCTATGTCAAGGATTCAAATAATCCCGTATACTATTCCCTTTGTCCTTCGGTATGTTACTTGCCCGAGATTCGATCGTTGGTATCTCTATACCTAGTTCAATCTCGTTACCGGCAAGTCTCTTTACTCATTCCATAATAAAAGATCCCATAACTAACTCCTTAGTCACATTGCTTGCAAGGCTTGTTGTGATGTTGTATTACCGAGCGGTCCCCGAGATACCTCTCCGTCACACGGAGTGACAAATCCCAGTCTTGATCCATATCAACCCAACAAACACCATTGGATATACCTGTAGAGCACCTTTATAGTCACCCAGTTACGTTGCGACGTTTGATAACCCACAAGGTATTCCTCCGATGTCCGGGAGTTGCATGATCTCATGGTCACAGAAATAGATACATTGAAATGCAGAAAACAGTAACAATAAACTCACACGATCATATGCTACATTTATAATTTGGGTCTTATCCATCACATCATTCTCCTAACGATGTGATCCTGTTATCAAGTGACAACACTTGTCTATGGTCAGGAAACCTTGACCATCTTTGATCAACAAGCTAGTCAACTAGAGGCTTACTAGGGATAGTGTTTTGTCTATGTATCCACACATGTATTTGTGTTTACAATCAATAAAATTATAGCATGGATAATAAACGATTATCATGAACAAAGAAATATAATAATAACTAATTTATTATTGCCTCTAGGGCATATTTCCAACAGCTACTCAGATGATCGAAAAGTGATGTCGATAGCACATGATTGACTTCGATGGCGGTGCTTCTCGAGCACCTAGTCTCGAATTCTGGGGTGAGAAATTTGGTTTTATACCTAGCAATGATGATGTTTTTGTGCCGTTACCTTGTTGATGGAATTTCTAAGATATGTTCGAACTGGTTCTTGTAGGTGAAATCCTAGAATTTGTCCTGTGGTGGCCTGATCCGGTAAGGCGATGTTTGTGCATTGGTCCCTTCCTAAAGGTGTTGCTATTGAAGAATCTCGTCGTCCTTGTCTTGTGATGAGATGATCGGTCCGTATATGGCCATTGTTATTGTTTGCCCTTCACAGATATTTTTGCTTGAGGATTTTTTTCTTTTTCTCACGTACGCATAGCTTTGGTCTTATATGCCTTTGCTATTTGTCGGCGTATTGTGTGTGTGTGTGACACACACACACACACACAGAGTTGGTGCTGTTATGTGCATCCTAGCTATGTATATGCATGATGTGTGCTGAGTGTGATTGTATCCTCTAGATGATTTTTTTGAGTCAATAAAATTCAGCCTTTGTCAAAAAATCCTATGTTGGAGAAGTTGAAGATCTGTTTTGAGTTTGATTGTCCAGCAGTTTACACTTGCATGGTAGTTGTTGTCGGAAAATTGTTCCATTTCTCTAAGTCCATACGTTCCAACGACCTTGAATAATTATGTCCATACGAAATGGTTTTTACGGTAGAATTGCCCTAAGAAAATGTCATTATAGCAAGAGATTCCAAGCCTTTTCATGGAAAAGATGTTGTCCACAACCCTTGGAGAAAGTGCAGTCCTAGAATAAGATACATAATGAAATATATGTTGGTTTCCTAGGGCATACATGGTCGTTTGGCATTTCGTAAATACTCCTGCAAACCCTAAGATACATATTGAACAAGTGAAATTCGGGTTTAGCAAAAAATAGTTTAGAAAGATTAACTTTTGAGATGGGCAATTTTATATGTTAGGATTTAATTTTGACCAAGCGGCATAGATAAGCCTTACTATTACAAGTTTTGCTTCGATACACCCCCTCACCCCACCCCATCCATAAAAGTTTGCATGAATCTTAAGATTATTGAACAATGGTATTTTCGTATATTCAAGATCAACTAGCTCTAATCGCTACCTTTTCAAAGCAACAAACAAGAGATCACGAGAATCTAATATTTTTTATTGAAAGGATGTCTTCTAATCTCCACCTTTAATCTACATTGAAGTATCTAATTCTTTCTAGAAAGGTGTGCCAAAGCAAAACTGTAGTATTATTTGAAGTAACATATTTTTATAGATGGTGATGGCAAGATTATTACCTTGTCATGTCTATTTTAGTTTGTATCATGATGGTTTAAGAGGTATACCATGATTCACCGGGGAAGCCCCCCCAACCCCACCCACCCACCCACCAACATAAGCTAGCCTTTTAAACTTAATTACCAAGGAGACCTCTTGCACTCTGGTAGCTCAACCTGGGTACGTCCGTGGATATATGGTTCACACACCTTTATAAACGTGTGGTGCCATATGGTTGGGCCTTGATTTTTTTTCCAAGCAGAGTTAAAAGATTTGCCTAATTGATTAATTAAGTAGAAGAGATTTGTCAAGTTAATTAATGGAAAACTAAGCACATATCGATACAAATCAACCACAAGTGGATCACTCACCCCACATCCATAATTGACACAAAACAACCACCAACCCCACATTGCTACATTGCGAAGACACCCCAAACAAGACTAAGTCAGCCAAAGACCATGGGTACCACCAACTCTAAGAAGACAAGGAAGGCCATAAGGACAACCCAAGATACTGATGATCATCCATTAAGCGGCTCTGTAGACCTTCCATGTGGCTTGACTCTTAGTTCATTTGGCCCGAGAGTCCCTTCCACAGTCGCCTCGCCGGATCCAGGGCTATACGCCTCCAAACATTTGAGAAAGTTGTGAACCTCTATCTAGAAAAGAATCTCATCGACCATGTCACACAAAGAAACCTGCCCGACGATCACATCCGAGTGGCTAACCGCAACATAGAAACCTCCATACTCCACAAGGGCAAGCGGTTGGCTAAGCTCCAAAGGATCAGACGCCAACATACCGATTGCTTGAACATCATCATACGTAGATATCATCGACACGATGGACTCAAACATCTCCAATTGCTCACATTATAGAGACGTAGAGTTAGGCGCCAACACACATGTATCATCAACCTCGCCACTCAAGGACACCACATGCCCAATGGCAATTGATGAGAGAGTGACATGACCAACGAAGCCTACACAATCCACAAACACGGGCAGTGTAACGCCCAAGATGCGATCATATCCTTATTTTAGCATGAGGGGCTCGACAGGGATAGAATCGCATCTTGTTGTTTCGCAAGAATGGATATTGTTACAAGTACATGTATAGAAGAGATGAGTATACGGAATTGGCTTACACTCGCCATAAGCTACAACAGATCATCTCAAATACAACAACACATTCATTCACCAAGTAGAAGACCAGGGTAGGGTCCGACTATGGACGAAATCAAATGAATAAATAGACGTACATCCTTGCTATCCCAGGCTGTCGGCCAAGAACCCATCCGATGATCGATGAAGAAGAAGTAGAAGAAACTCCAAATAGAACAATCATCGCGCTCACGTCAAAGTATCGCTTTACATATACCTGCAACTGTTGCTGTAGTAATATATGAGCCACAGGGACTCAACAATCTCATTTCCAAAGGTATCAAGACTAGCAAAGCTTAATGGGTGAGGTATGGTTAAGTGGTGGGGCTGCAGCAAGCAACTATGAATTTATTTGAGTGGCTAACTGACGAGTACAAGAATAAGAGGAAGGGTGATCTATGCATAAACGAACGTGAACTAATAAATATCAAGAAATGATCTTGTACACCTACTTACGGGTCATATATAACCCCATTTTGTCCTCTCTCGGATGCAGAACTCACGAGAAGAGACAATCATGGTTACGCACACAGTTGACATATTTTAATTAAGTTTACTTAAAGTTTGCTATGACCGGGTGGTAAACAAAGTTTCCAAGTTGCCACATAACCGCGGGCACGGCTTTTCGGAAGATTTAACCCTGTAGGGGGTGCTCCAACTAGTCCATCACAAACTACCACAAGCTGCCCTAGAGAGAAAACCTCAACCTCGAGATAGCCCGAGGTATCCTCGATATCCGAGTGCACAAGACCTTCGATAAGAGGAAAAAATCCAGCAAGACCTCCGGGTAGGTCAGATCCAAATAGGAGACGCGCGTATCTATTTCTGAGGGCACTACCCGATGGGCAAGACGTCGGGTTGGCTGAAATGCCGGGTGACCAGGGGGACCGGACATCGCCCGTTTTGGACCAGCACCATCAGCACTGGACCTCGTTGTATTATGTTGAATTAATCCACGGGTAGCGCTAACTCCCTATGTGTTACAAACAGTGTTCAGTATTATAATGCCGGGCAAATATAGTACCAATATTGGGCCTTGTGGGAAGAGTTTTATCCCAAAACAAAAATCAGGGGGTCCCCATAACAGCCCCAAGCATGTTAGGAGCGCTCATTATGGCACATAACACCGGTACACAAGTAACTAGGGCGGAAAAGATGGAACAAAACACCAAGCTAAAAGGCCAAGCCTTCCACCTTTTATCAACTATATAGGTGCATTAAATTAAATAGCAATAATATGGTGATATATCAAGGAACCCATGTTTTCACATGGAAGCATCTGCACCTGCAACTAGAGACTCTATAATAAGGCCTAGCAAGCGGTAACATAGCCAAACAGAGGTTTGTTGGGATGTGAAGGGGTTAGATGCTTTCATGGAAATGTTGGGAGGCTGACATTTAAGTGGTAGGTAGCGAGACATAGCGATAGAACCAAGACAACTAGCATAGCAATGATAGTGGTGGTATCTAGGAAAATAATCATCTTGCTTGTGATCCTGCATGGAAAGAGAACGAATCCATGAAGTAGACCAGCCAACAGTCGAACGAATCCTCACACTCCAAAGCAGTTCAGAACTCTATCGAGAAGAAACAATCTGGAAACAAGCAAGCAACAAACGATAAACACCACAACATATGAATGACATGATGCACATTCAAATATGATGAATGTCCAATTAATTATGCATGACACAGTAACGCACAACAATCAACTTCTACACATTAAGTGTAGATCAATATGCAACGAGTTGCATATTGACGAAACTCCATATTTGAATTACTTAGTTCACTCTCGTTTAGGTACACGACAATGTCAAATGTTGTTAAACATGGTAAGAGGTGAAGCATAAATAAACTAAACTATCTAGGTATTTAAAATAAGGTCGGAAACACCTTATACTAGAGCATAGAAGAGGAGTAAAAAGAATATTACTCTCTGATATATAACTAGACTCAAAGTAGTTTTTCACTAGATTCCACTCGGCCAAGTTCGATTAATAAAGAGGGCTCCTAGGTCGGTACTGCTCTCATACCAACTTGTAACGCCCAGGATGCGATCTTATCCTTATTTTGGCATGAGGGCCTCAACTAGGATAGAATCACATCTGTTCGTTTTGCAAGAATGGTTATTGTTACAAGTACATGTATAGAAGAGATGAATATATGGAATTGACTTACACTCGCCACAAGCTACAACAAGATCATTTGAAATGCAACAACACATTCATTCACCAAGTAGAAGAGTAGCATCTGACTACAGACAAAATCAAGCAAATAAAATGACGTCCATCCTTGCTATCCCAGGCTGCTGGCCTGGAACCCATCCTATGATCGATGAAGAAGAAGCAGAAGAAACTTCAAACAGAACAATCATCACGCTCACTTCAAAGTATCGCTTTACCTATACCTGCAACTATTCTTGTTGTAATTTGTGAGGCACACAGACTCAACAATCTCATTTCCAAAGGTATCAAGACTAGCAAAGCTTAATGGGTGTGGTATGGTTAAGTGGTGAGGCTGCAACAAGAAACTAAGCATTTATTTGAGTGGCTAACTTACGAGTACAAGAATAAGAGGAAGGGTGATCTACGCATAAACGGATGTGAACTAATAATGATGAAGAAATGATCTTGTATACCTACTTACGACTCATACATAACCCCACCATGTCCTCTCCCTGATGCAGAACTCACGAGAAGAGATAGTCACAGTTATGCACACGGTTGGCATATTTTTGTTAAGTTTACTTCAAGTTTGTTATGGTCGGGTGTTAAACAAAGTTTCCAAGTTTCCACATAACCGCGTGCACGGCCTTCCGAAAGATTTAACCCTGCACGGATGCTCCAACTAGTCCATCACAAACTACCACAAGCTTCCTTGGAGAGAAAACCTCAACCTCGAGATAGCCCGACGTATCCTCGGTATCCTAGTGCACAAGATCTTCGATTAGAGTAAAACAAATCCATGAAGACCGCCCAGCAAAGCTGAATTGGAAAAGCACGTTGCCGAAGCTGACCGGAGAGGTGAAGATCATATGCACCCACCTTGAACTTCTCAAGACTCGAGGCCTTTTGGCCGAGGATCTTCTTGCCACCATGGTAGCGCGCCGGATTATGCCTCTACAACGCCAAACGCATCTGATCTGTCAGATGAGCGGCCGACAAGACCCATGTCGGCTCTCGACAAAGAATCCGCGAGACGGCAAGGTAGCAGAGCGGGTGAACTTGATCTCCTCCGCCTCCTTGGATGAAGGCGGCGCATGGAAATGGGGCATGACCCCTTACGACCGGGACCATCCGGCCTGGATGGTAAGTTTCATCATGATAGTGCTTTATATTTTCTTTTGGATGCCGTCTGGCTTCTGAAGTCGAACGCTGGTTGCTCGTCAGATGTTCGCACGCCTGCAAGTCTACCACCCGCCAGTTGCCGACGTGGAGGCGTCTGACCCCGAAGAGATCGAAGATGTGGACAAAGTGGAGCCTCGACCGGCGGACTCCGAAGAAGTTGAGGGGGCGGTGGAGTCGAAAGGAACCGAGCCGACTGGTGAGTTTCTTGCGTCTGGACTGCTTGACTGGACCGATGATGACGAGGAATTGCCTCCATTGCGCGGTGTAGTCGCCACAGAATACCTGGAAGAGCTAGAGGATGTCTCCAGCCCTCCCGTGAGACGACAACGCCGAGCTGCCCACAAGCCGGCCGCGGATGGTGAGGGAGCACGATGGAAAGGCACTCAAGCTGCTACCACCAAGCTGGCTCCCAAGCGAACCGCAGTAGGACCCCCCGTTAGGGGTTGCGACGGCGGTTCGAAGAAGCAGCGAGTCGGCCTGGCCGACATCAGCACACGGACGGTTCCCGTCGTAGTCGGGTGAGCAGCTGCACCCCTCGTTTCTTTGCCTTGTTCTTGCTTTTTTGGTGGGAGACATTTACTCACCATGTTACGACAAGCAGGGCCGCCCAGACGACGATGGTGGATGATACCACCACCAGGGAGCAAGCCGCCTGGGCCAAGGCGGACAAAGCGAGGAAGGCGCTGCTCGAGGAAGAACACCGTCCGTTGGATGAGGAGGCCCGAAAGGCAGCCGCAGGCCAGGACCACCCCGAAAAGCGAGCTGCCGACCCCACCCATAGACCGCCGAGCAAAGAGAGGCATGTTGGAAATATGCCCTAGAGGCAATAATAAAATGTTTATTATCATATTTCCTTATTCATGATAATCGTCTATTGTTCATGCTATAATTGTATTAACAGGAAACAGTAATACATGTGTGAATAAATAGATCACAATGTGTCCCTAGCAAGCCTCTAGTTGGCTAGCTCGTTAGTCAATAGATGATCATGGTTTCCTGATCATGGGCATTAGATGTCATTGATAACTGGATCACGTCATTGGGAGAATGATGTGATGGACAAGACCCAATCCTAAGCATAGCACTAGATCGTTTTGTTCGTATGCTAAAGCTTTTCTAGTGTCAAGTGTCTTTTCCTTCGACCGTGAGATTGTGCAACTCCCGGATACCGTAGGAGTTCTTTGGGTGTATCAAACGTCACAACGTAACTGGGTGACTATAAAGGTGCACTATGGGTACCTCCGAAAGTGTCTGTTGGGTTGGTACGAATCGAGATCGGGATTTGTCACTCCGTGTGACGGAGAGGTATCTCTGGGCCCACTCGGTAGAACATCATCATGAGCTCAATGTGACTAAGTAGTTAGTCACACGATGGCGTGCTACGGAACCAGTAAAGAGACTTACCGGTAACGAGATTGAACAAGGTATTGGTATACCGACGATCGAATCTCGGGCAAGTTCTATACCGACAGACACAGGGAATTGTATACGGGATTGATTGAATCCTTGACATCGTGGTTCATCCGATGAGATCATCGTTGAGCAAGTGGGAACCACCATGGTTATCCAGACCACGCTGATGGTTATTGGCCAGAGAGGTGTCTTGGTCATGTCTGCCTGTCTCCCGAACCCGTAGGGTCTACACACTTAAGGTTCGATGACGCTAGCGTTATAGGGAATTGTTATACGAGGTTACCGAAAGTTGTTCGGAGTCCCGGATGAGATCCCGGACGTCACGAGGAGCTTCGAAATGGTCCAGAGGTAAAGATTGATATATAGGACGGATGGTTTCGGACACCGGAGGTGTTTCGGGCATCACCGGTAACGTACCGGGACCACCGGAGGTGGCCCCGGGGGTCCACCGAAGGGGGACAAGGACCCCGGGAGGTAAGGTGGGCCAAGTGGGGGAGGGAACCAGCCCCTAGGTTGGCTGGTGCGCCTCCCCACTCAGCCCAATGCGCAGGGGAGAGGGAAGGGGGCAAACCCTAGGCACAGGTGGGCCTTAGGCCCACCAGGTTGTGCGCCACCCCCTCCCACCCTAGCCGCCGCCTCCTTTCCCATCTGGTAGCTGCCGCACCACCTAGGGGGGAACCCTAGGGGTGGCGCAACCCCCTCCCCCTCCTCCTATAAATAGAGAGGGGTTTCGGCCCTTGGGAGACAAACATCTCCCTCTCCTTCGGCGCAGCCCTGCCCATCTTCCTCCTCCTCTCTGCCGGTGCCTGACGAAGCCCTGCCGGGAGACCTCGTCTCTCCATCGACACCACGCTGTCGTGCTGCTGGAGTTCTTCCCCAACCTCTGCCTCCTCCTTGCTGGATCAAGGTGTGGGAGACATCACCGGGCTGCACGTGTGTTGAACGCGGAGGTGCCGTAGTTCGGCACTAGATCGGAATTGCTGCGAGTACGACTCCATCAACCGCGTTCTAGCAACGCTTCCGCTGAGCCATCTTCAAAGGTATGAAGATGCTCTTACCCCTCTCTCGTTGCTGGTCTCTCCATAGGAAGATCTGAATATGCGTAGGAAAATTTTGAATTTATGCTACGTTACCCTACAATGGCATCGGAGCCAGGTTTTCTATGCGTAGATTCTATGCACGAGTAGAACACAAAAGTTGTGGGCGATGATTTGTCAATTTTCTTGCCACTACTAGTCTTATTCTTTTCTAACGGTATTGTGGGATGAAGCGGCCCGGACCGACTTTACACGTACGCTTACGTGAGACTGGTTCCACCGACAGACATGCACACCGTGCATAAAGGTGGCTAGCGGGTGTCTGTCTCTCCTACTCTAGTCGGATTGGATTTGATGAAAAGGGTCCTTATGAAGGGTAAATAGCTTTGGCATATCATCGTTGTGGCTTTCACATAGGTAAGAAGGTGTTCTTGCTAGAAACCCAAATCAGTCACGTAAAACTTGCAACAACAATTAGAGGACGTCTAACTTGTTTTTGCAGGGTTTGACATGTGATGTGATATGGCCAAAGTTGTGATGTTGCATGTATGATGTATGAGATGATCATGTTATTGTAATGGCTTCACGACTTGCATGTTGATGAGTATGACAACCGGCAGGAGCCATAGGAGTATGACAACCGGCAGGAGCCATGGAGCCATAGGATTATGACAACGCCATGTGCTTACTACTTTTACTTCATTGCTAACGGTTACGGAGACACGACTTCATGTGCCATAGTAGTAGTGATAGTAGTAGTGATAGTAGTAGTTGGCGTGATGACTTCACGGAGACACGATGATGGAGATCATGATGATGGAGATGATGGTATCACGCCGGTGACGATGATGATCATGCGATGCCTGAAGATGGAGATCGAAAGAGCAAAGATGATAATGGCCATATCATGTCGCTATATGATTGCATTGTGATGTTTATCATGTTTTTCATCTTATTGCTTAGAACGACGGTAGCATAATAAGATGATCCCTCTTAAAATTTCGAGAACGTATTCCCCTAAGTGTGCACCATTGCGAAGGATCATTGTCTCGAAGCACCACGTGATGATCGGGTGTGATAGATTCTAACGTTCACATACAACGGGTGTAAGCCAGATTTACACACGCGAAACACCTAGGTTGACTCGACGAGCTTAGAATGTACAGACATGACCTCGAATACAAGAGACCGAAAGGTCGAACATGAGTCGTATGGGTGAATACGATCATCATGAAGTTGCTCACCATGGTGACTAGTCCGTCTCACGTGATGTTCGGACACGGGTTAGTCAACATGGATCATGTATCACTTAGATGACTAGAGGGATGTCGATTTAAGTTGGAGTTCATACTTAATTTGATTAAATGAACTTAATTGTCATGAACTTAGTCTAAAAGTTGTCTTTGTAAATATTGTAGATGGCCAACGTCAACCTCAATTTCAACACATTCCTAGAGAAAAACAAGCTGAAAGATGATGGTAGCAACTATGCGGACTGGGTTCGCAACTTGAAGCTCATCCTTGAAGCAGCTAAAAAGGCTGATGTCCTTGATGCGCCTCTAGGTGACCCTCCCGCTCCCGCAGCAGCCCAGGACATTCTGAACGTCTGGCAAACGCGGAGTGATGACTACTCTCTGGTTAGGTGTGGCATGTTATACAGTTTAGAAACGGGGCTCCAAAGGCGTTTTGAGCAAGACGGGGCATATGAGATGTTCCAGGAGCTGAAGCTAGTTTTTCAAGCTCATGCCTATGTCGAGAGATATGAAGTCTCCGACAAGTTCTTTAGCTGTAAGATGGAGGAGAACAGTTCTGTCACTGAGCACATACTCAAAATGTCTGGGTTACACGGTCGTCTGATTTCACTTGGAGTCGAACTTCCGGATGATGCTATAATTGACACAATCCTCCAGTCTCTCCCACCAAGCTACAAAGGCTTTGTGCTTAACTACAACATGCAAGGGATGGAGAAGACCATTCCCAAGTTGTACTCGATGCTCAAGTCTGCAGAAGTAGAAATCAAGAAAGTGCATCAAGTGTTGATGGTCAACAAGACCACTAGTTTCAAGAAAGGCAAGGGTAAGGAGAACTTCAAGAAAGACGGCAAAGCTGTTGCCGTGCCCGGTATGCCAGATGCCAGGAAGAAGAAAAAGAATGGACCCAATCCTGAGACTGAGTGCTTCTATTGCAAGGGAAAAGGTCACTCGAAGCGGAACTGCCCCAAATACTTAGCGGACAAAAAGGCCGGCAACGTTAAAGGTATATGTGATATACATGTTATTGATGTGTACCTTACCAGCGCTCGTAGTAGCTCCTGGGTATTTGATACCGGTGATGTTGCTCACATTTGCAACTCAAAGCAGGAACTGCGGAATAAGCGGAGACTGGCCAAGGACGAGGTGACGATGCGCGTCGGGAATGGTTCAAAGGTTGATGTGATCGTCGTCAGCACGCTACCTCTACATCTACCGTCGGGATTAGTTTTAAACCTTAATAATTGTTATTTAGTACCAGCTTTATGCATGAACATTGTATCAGGGTCTTGCTTAATGCGAGACGGCTACTCATTTAAGTCAGAGAATAATGGTTGTTCTATTTATATGACTGATATGTTTTATGGTCATGCTCCGCTGGTGAATGGTTTATTCTTGATGAATCTCGATCGTGATGTTACACATATTTATAGTGTGAGTACCAAAAGATGTAAAGTTGATAATGATAGTCCCACATACTTGTGGCACTGCCGCCTTGGTCATATCGGCGTTAAGCGCATGAAGAAGCTCCATACTGATGGACTATTAGAGTCTCTTGACTTTGAATCATTTGACACATGCGAACCGTGCCTCATGGGCAAGATGACTAAGACTCCATTCTCAGGAATAATGGAGAGAGCAACCGACTTATTGGAAATAATACATACTGATGTGTGTGGTCCAATGAACGTTGAAGCTTGCGGTGGCTATCGTTATATTCTCACTCTCATCGATGATTTGAGTAGGTATGGGTATATCTACTTGATGAAGCACAAATCTGAGACATTTGAAAAGTTCAAGGAATTTTAGAGTGAGGTTGAGAATCAACGTGACAGAAAGATTAAGTGTCTATGATCTGATCGTGGAGGAGAATATTTGAGTCACGAGTTTGGCACACACCTAAGGAAGTGTGGAATCGTTTCACAACTGACGCCGCCTGGCACACCGCAATGCAACGGAGTGTCTGAACGTCGTTATCACACTTTATTAGATATGGTACGATCTATGATGTCTCTTACCGACTTACCGCAATCTTTTTGGGGATACGCATTAGAAACTGCAGCATTCACTTTAAATAGGGCATCGTCTAAATCCATTGAGATGACACCGTATGAACTATGGTTTGGCAAGAAACCTAAGTTGTCGTTTCTTAAAGTTTGGGGCTGCGATGCTTATGTGAAGAAACTTCAACCAGAAAAGCTCGAACCCAAAGCGGAGAAATGCGTATTCATAGGATACCCTAAGGAAACTATTGGGTATACCTTCTATCTTAGATCCGAAGGTAAAAACCTTTGTTGCCAAGAACAGATCCTTTACAGAGAAAGAGTTTCTCTCGAAAGAAGTAAGTGGGAGGAAGGTAGAACTTGATGAGGTAATTACACCCCCTCTCGAACAGGATAGTAGCGCAGCGCGGGAAGTTGTTCCTGTGGCGCCTACACCAACTGAAGAGGAAGTTAATGATGATGATCATGAAGCTTCGGATCAAGTTACTACTGAACCGCGAAGGTCCACTCGGGCACGCTCCGCACCAGAGTGGTACGTCAACCCTGTGATGGAAATCATGTTGTTAGACAACGGTGAACCTTCGAACTATGAAGAAGCGATGGCGGGCCCGGATTCCAACAAATGGCTTGAAGGTATGAAATCCGAGATAGGATCCATGTATGAGAGCAAAGTATGGACTTTGGTGGACTGGCCCGATGCCCGGCGAGCCATAGAAAATAAATGGATCTTCAAGAAGAAGACTGATGCAAACGGTAATGTAACCGTTTATAAAGCTCGACTTGTCGCAAAGGGTTTTCGACAAATTCAAGGAGTTGACTACGAAGAGACTTTCTCTCCCGTAGCGAAGCTGAAATCAGTCCGAATCATGTTAGCAATTGCCGCCTTTTATGATTATGAAATTAGGCAAATGGATGTCAAAACAGCGTTCCTTAACGGGAACCTTAAGGAAGAGTTGTATATGATGCAAGCATAAGGTTTTGTCGACCCTAAGGGTGTTGGAATTATGCCCTAGAGGCAATAATAAATAAAGTTATTATTATAATTCCTGTATCAAGATAATCATTTATTATCCATGCTATAATTGTATTGATTGAAGACTTATATACATGTGTGGATGCATAGACAAAACACTGTACCTAGCAAGCCTCTAGTTGGCTGGCCAGTTGATCAACGATAGTCAGTGTCTTCTGATTATGAACAAGGTGTTGTTGCTTGATAACTGGATCACGTCATTAGGAGAATCACGTGATGGACTAGACCCAAACTAATAGACGTAGCATGTTGATCGTGTCATTTTATTGCTACTGTTTTCTGCGTGTCAAGTATTTATTCCTATGACCATGAGATCATATAACTTACTAACACCGGTGGAATACTTTGTGTGTATCAAACGTTGCAACGTAACTGGGTGACTATAAAGATGCTCTACAGGTATCTCCGAAGGTGTTCGTTAAGTTAGTATGGATCGAGACTGGGATTTGTCACTCCGTGTGACGGAGAGGTATCTCGGGGCCCACTCGGTAATACAACATCACACACAAGCCTTGCAAGCAAAGTGACTTAGTGTAAGTTGCGGGATCTTGTATTACGGAACGAGTAAAGAGACTTGCCGGTAAACGAGATTGAAATAGGTATACGAATACTGACGATCGAATCTCGGGCAAGTAACATACCGAAGGACAAAGGGAATGACATACGGGATTATATGAATCCTTGGCACTGAGGTTCAAACGATAAGATCTTCATAGAATATGTAGGATCCAATATGGGCATCCAGGTCCCGCTATTGGATATTGACCGAGGAGTCTCTCGGGTCATGTCTACATAGTTCTCGAACCCGCAGGGTTTGCACACTTAAGGTTCGACGTTGTTTTATGCGTATTTGAGTTATATGGTTGGTTACCGAATGTTGTTCGGAGTCCCGGATGAGATCACTGACGTCACGAGGGTTTTCGGAATGGTCCGGAAACGAAGATTGATATATAGGATGACCTCATTTGATTACCGGAAGGTTTTCAGAGTTACCGGGAATGTACCAAGAATGACGAATGGGTTCCGGGAGTTCACCGGGGGGGGGGGGGCACCCACCCCGGGGAAGCCCATAGGTATTGGGGTGCCACATCAGCCCTTAGTGGGCTGGTGGGACAGCCCAAAAGGGGCCTATGCGCATCGGGAAGAAAATCAAAGAGAAAAAAAAGGGAGGAGGTGGGAAAGGGAAGAAGGACTCCACCTTGCAAACCAAGTAGGACTCGGTTTGGGGGGGGAGACCTTCCCCCCTTGGCTCGGCCGACCCCTTGGGGGTTCTTGGACCCCAAGGCAAGGCTCCCCCTCTCCCTCCTATATATAGTGGGGTTTTAGGGCTGATTTGAGACAACTTTGGCCATGGCAGCCCGACCACATATCTCCACGGTTTTACCTCTAGATCGCGTTTCTGCGGAGCTCGGGCGGAGCCCTGCTGAGACGAGATCATCACCAACCTCCGGAGCGCCGTCACGCTACCGGAGAACTCTTCTACCTCTCCGTCTCTCTTGCTGGATCAAGAAGGCCGAGATCATCGTCGAGCTGTACGTGTGCTGAACGCGGAGGTGCCGTCCGTTCGGCACTAGATCGTGGGACTGATCGCGGGATAGTTCGCGGGGCGGATCGAGGGACGTGAGGACGTTGCACTACATCAACCGCGTTCACTAACGCTTCTGCTGTACGGTCTACAAGGGTACATAGATCACACATCCCCTCTCGTAGATGGACATCACCATGATAGGTCTTCGTGCGCGTAGGAAATTTTTTGTTTCCCATGCGACGTTCCCCAACAGTGGCATCATGAGCTAGGTTCATGCGTAGATGTCTTCTCGAGTAGAACACAAAAGTTTTTGTGGGCGGAGATGTGCGTTTTGCTGCCCTCCTTAGTCTTTTCTTGATTCCGCGGTATTGTCGGATCGAAGCGGCTCGGACCGACATTACTCGTACGCTTACGAGAGACTGGTTTCATCGCTACGAGTAACGCCGTTGCTCAAAGATGACTGGCGGGCGTCAGTTTCTCCAACTTTAGTTGAATCGGATTTGACCGAGGAGGTCCTTGGATGAGGTTAAATAGCAACTCATATATCTCCGTTGTGGTGTTTGCGTAAGTAAGATGCGATCCTACTAGATACCCATGGTCACCACGTAAAACATGCAACAACAAAATTAGAGGATGTCTAACTTGTTTTTGCAGGGTATGCTTGTGATCTGATATGGCCAACAATGTGATGTGATATATTGGATGTATGAGATGATCATGTTGTAATAGAAAATATCGACTTGCACGTCGATGGTACGGCAACCGGCAGGAGCCATAGGGTTGTCTTTATAACTAACGTTTGTGCTTGCAGATGTGTTTACTATTTTGCTAGGATGTAGCTGTAGTAGTAATAGCATGAGTAGCACGACAACCCCGATGGCGACACGTTGATGGAGATCATGGTGTGGCGCCGGTGACAAGAAGATCGTGCCGGTGCTTTGGTGATGGAGATCAAGAAGCACGTGATGATGGCCATATCATGTCACTTATGAATTGCATGTGATGTTAATCCTTTTATGCACCTTATTTTGCTTAGAACAACGGTAGCATTATGAGGTGATCTCTCACTAAAATTTCAAGACAAAATTGTGTTCTCCCCGACTGTGCACCGTTGCTACAGTTCGTCGTTTCGAGACACCACGTGATGATCGGGTGTGATAGACTCAACGTTCACATACAACGGGTGCAAAACAGTTGCGCATGCGGAACACTCGGGTTAAGCTTGAGGAGCCTAGCATGTGCAGACATGGCCTCAGAACACATGAGACCGAAAGGTCGATCATGAATCATATAGATGATATGATTAGCATAGGGATGCTTACCACTGAAACTATACTCAACTCACGTGATGATCGGACTTGAGCTAGTGTAAGTGGATCATGAACCACTCAAATGACTAGAGAGATGTACTTTTTGAGTGGGAGTTTAGCGAGTAATTTGATTAAGTTAAACTCTAATTATCTTGAACATAGTCTAAGTCCACTTTGAATATATTTGTGTTGTAGATCATAGCTCACGCGACAGTCACCCTGAATTTTAATACATTCCTAGAGAAAGCTAAGTTGAAAGATGATGGAAGCAACTTTGTAGACTGGGCTCATAATCTAAAGCTAATCTTACAAGCTGGGAAGAAGGATTATGTCCTTAATGCTGCGCTAGGAGATGAACCACCCGCTACGGCTGATCAGGATGTTAAGAACGCTTGGTTAGCACGTAAGGAGGACTACTCAGTAGTTCAATGTGCAGTCTTGTATGGCTTAGAACCGGGACTTCAACGTCGCTTTGAGCGTCATGGAGCATTTGAGATGTTCCAGGAGTTGAAGTTTATCTTTCAGAAGAACGCCCGGATCGAGAGGTATGAGACCTCCGATAAATTCTATGCTTGCAAGATGGAGGAGAACTCGTCTGTCAGTGAACATGTGCTCAAAATGTGTGGGTACTCAAACCGTCTAGCTGAGCTGGGGATTGAACTCCCGCAAGAAGCTATCACTGACAGAATCCTTCAATCACTGCCGCCAAGCTATAAAGGCTTTGTGTTGAACTACAACATGCAAGGGATGAACAAGTCTCCCGACGAGTTGTTTGCAATGCTGAAAGTCGCAGAGTCTAAACTCCGTAAAGAGCATCAAGTGTTGATGGTGAATAAGACCACTAGTTTCAAGAGAAACGGCAAAGGCAAGAAGGGTAATTCAAAGAAGAGCGCTAAGCCTGTTGGCAATCCGACGAAGAAACCCAAAGCTGGACCTAAGCCTGAAACAGAGTGTTACTATTGCAAGGTTATGGGTCAGTGGAAGCGCAATTGCCCCAAGTATCTGGCTGATAAGATGGCGGCCAAAGAAAGGTATATTTGATACACATGTTATTGATGTGTACTTAACCTGCTCTCGTAGTAGTGCCTGGGTATTCGATACCGGTTCTGTTGCTCATATTTGAAACTCGAAACAGGAACTGCGGAATAGACGAAGGCTGGCGAAAAATGAAGTGACGATGCACGTAGGAAATGGTTCCAAGGTTGATGCAATCGCCGTCGGCACAGTTTCACTTCAGTTACCATCAGTATTAGTTATGAACTTAAATCATTGTTATTTAGTGCCTGCGTTGAGCATGAACATTATATCTGGATCTTGTTTATTGCGAGATGGTTACTCTTTTAAGTCAGAGAATAATGGTTGTTCTATTTCTATGAGTAACATCTTTTATGGTCATGCACCCAATGTGAGAGGATTGTTCATATTGAATCTTGATAGTGATACACACATACATAACATTGAGACCAAAAGAGTTAGAGTTAACAATGATAGCGCCATATTTTTGTGGCACTGCCGCTTAGGTCATATTGGTGTAAAGCGCATGAAGAAACTCCATGCCGATGGACTTTTGGAGTCACTTGACTTTGATTCACTTGACACGTGCGAACCATGCCTCATGGGCAAGATGACTAAAACTCCGTTCTCCGGAACAATGGAGCGTGCAAGTGACTTGTTGGAAATCATACATACCGATGTGTGTGGTCTGATGAGCATAGGGGCACGCGGCGGATATCGTTATTTTCTCACCTTCACTGACGATTTGAGTAGATATGGTTATGTATACTTAATGAAGCACAAGTCTGAAACATTTGAAAAGTTCAAGCAATTTCAGAGTGAAGTTGAAAATCATCGTAACAAAAAGATCAAGTTCCTACGGTCTGATCGTGGGGGTGAATATCTGAGTTTCGAGTTTAGTGCTCACTTAAGACAATGTGGAATTGTTTCACAATTGACACCGCCTGGAACACCACAGCGTAATGGTGTGTCCGAACATCGTAATCGTACTTTATTAGAGATGCATGGTGCGATCTATGATGTCTCTTACCGATTTGCCATTATCATTTTGGGGTTATGCATTAGAAACAGTTGCATTCACTTTAAATAGGGCACCATCAAAATCCGTTGAGACGACACCATACGAACTGTGGTATGGCAAAAGGCCAAAGTTGTCGTTTCTTAAAGTTTGGGGATGTGATGCTTATGTCAAAAAGCTTCAGCCTGAAAAGCTGGAACCCAAAGAGGAAAAGTGCATCTTCATAGGTTACCCAAAAGAGACAGTTGGGTACACCTTCTATCTCAAATCCGAGGGCAAAGTGTTTGTTGCTAAAAACGGAGCTTTTCTCGAGAAGGAGTTTCTCTCGAGAGAATTGAGTGGGAGGAAGATAGAACTTGACGAGGTTGTCGAACCTCTCTTCCCTCTGGATGGTGGTGCAGGGCAAGGGGAAACCTGGGTCGTTGCGACGCCGGTTGAGGAGGAAGTTAATGATGATGATCATGAAACTCCGGTTCAAGTTTCTGTCGAACCACGCAGGTCGACGAGACCACGTGCTGCTCCAGTGTGGTACGGTAATCCCGTCTTGTCAATCATGTTGTTAGACAACAATGAACCTGCAAATTATGAAGAAGCAATGGTGGGCCCAGATTCCAACAAATGGCTAGAAGCCATGAAGTCCGAGATAGGATCCATGTATGAGAACAAAGTGTGGACTTTGGAAGTATTACCTGAGGGCCGCAAGGCTATTCAGAACAAATGGATCTTTAAGAGGAAGACGAACGCTGACGGCAATGTGACCATTTATAAAGCTCGATTTGTGGCAAAGGGTTTTTCACAAGTTCAAGGAGTTGACTACGATGAGACATTCTCACCCGTAGCAATGCTTAAGTCCGTCAGAATCATGTTAGCAATAGCTGCATTTTTCGATTATGAAATCTGGCAGATGGATGTCAAAACAGCGTTCCTTAACGGTTTCCTTAAGGAAGAGTTGTATATGATGCAACCCGAAGGTTTTGTCGATCCTAAGAATGCTAACAAGGTGTGCAAGCTCCAGCGATCCATTTATGGACTGGTGCAAGCATCTCGGAGTTGGAACAAGCGCTTTGATGAGGTGATCAAAGCATTTGGGTTTATACAAGTGGTTGGAGAATCTTGTATTTACAAGAAAGTGAGTGGGAGCTCTGTGGCGTTTCTAATATTATATGTGGATGACATATTGCTAATTGGAAACAACGTAGAGTTCTTGGAGAGCGTAAAGGATTACTTGAATAAAAGTTTCTCTATGAAGGACCTAGGAGAAGCTGCTTACATTCTAGGCATTAAGATCTACACGGATAGATCAAAACGCCTGATAGGACTTTCACAAAGCACATACCTTGATAAAGTTTTGAAGAGGTTCAAAATGGAACAGTCCAAGAAAGGGTTCTTGCCAGTTTTACAAGGTACGAAATTGAGTAAGACTCACTGCCCAGCAACTGATGAAGATAGAGAGCATATGCGCTCCGTCCGCTATGCTTCAGCCATAGGTTCTATCATGTATGCCTGTGCACTAGACCGGATGTTAGCCTGGCCATATGTATGGCAGGTAGGTTCCAGAGTAATCCAGGAGTGGATCACTGGACGACGGTCAAGAATATCCTGAAGTACCTGAAAAGGACTAAGGAGATGTTTCTCGTGTATGGAGGTGACGAAGAGCTCGCCGTAAAAGTTTACGTCGATGCAAGATTTGACACAGATCCGGATGACTCTAAGTCGCAAACCGGATACGTATTTATTCTTAATGGGGGTGCGGTAAGCTGGTGCAGTTCCAAGCAGAGCGTCGTAGCGGATTCTACATGTGAAGCAGAGTACATGGCTGCCTCGGAGGCGGCTAAGGAGTGTGTCTGGATGAAGCAGTTCATGACGGATCTTGGAGTGGTGCCAAGCGCACTGAATCCAATAACCTTGTTCTGTGACAACACGGGTGCCATTGCCCTAGCAAAGGAACCACGGTTTCACAAGAAGACCAGACACATCAAACGACGCTTCAACCTCATCCGCGACTACGTCGAAGGGGAGGACGTAAATATATGCAAAGTGCACACAGATCTGAGTGTAGCAGACCCGCTGACTAAACCTCTTCCACGGGCAAAACATGATCAACACCAGAACTGTATGGGTGTTAGATTTATTACAATGTAATTCGCATGATGATGTGAGGGCTAGAATATTGACTCTAGTGCAAGTGGGAGACTGTTGGAATTATGCCCTAGAGGCAATAATAAATAAAGTTATTATTATAATTCCTGAATCAAGATAATCGTTTATTATGCATGCTATAATTGTATTGATTGAAGACTTATATACATGTGTGGATGCATAGACAAAACACTGTCCCTAGCAAGCCTCTAGTTGGCTGGCCAGTTGCTCAACGATAGTCAGTGTCTTCTGATTAAGAACAAGGTGTTGTTGCTTGATAACTGGATCACGTCATTAGAAGAATCACGTGATGGACTAGACCCAAACTAATAGACGTAGCATGTTGATCGTGTCATTTTATTGCTACTGTTTTCTGCGTGTCAAGTATTTATTCCTATGACCATGAGATCATATAACTTACTAACACCAGTGGAATACTTTGTGTGTATCAAACATCGCAACGTAACTGGGTGACTATAAAGATGCTCTACAGGTATCTCCGAAGGTGTTCGTTAAGTTTGTATGGATCGAGACTGGGATTTGTCACTCCGTGTGACGGAGAGGTATCTCGGGGCCCACTCGGTAATACAACATCACACACAAGCCTTGCAAGCAAAGTGACTTAGTGTAAGTTGCGGGATCTTGTATTACGGAACGAGTAAAGAGACTTGCCGGTAAACGAGATTGAAATAGGTATACGGATACTGACGATCGAATCTCGGGCAAGTAACATACCGAAGGACAAAGGGAATGACATACGGGATTATATGAATCCTTGGCACTGAGGTTCAAACAATAAGATCTTCGTAGAATATGTAGGATCCAATATGGGCATCCAGGTCCCGCTATTGGATATTGACCGAGGAGTCTCTCGGGTCATGTCTACATAGTTCTCGAACCCGCAGGGTCTGCACACTTAAGGTTCGACGTTGTTTTATGCGTATTTGAGTTATATGGTTGGTTATCGAATGTTGTTCGGAGTCCCGGATGAGATCACGGACGTAACGAGGGTTTCCAGAATGGTCCAGAAACGAATATTGATATATAGGATGACCTCATTTGATTACCGGAAGGTTTTCGAAGTTACCGGGAATGTACCGGGAATGACGAATGGGTTCCGGGAGTTCACCGGGGGGGCACCCACCCCGGGGAAGCCCATAGGTATTGGGGGTGCCGCACCAGCCCTTAGTGGGCTAGTGGGACAGCCCAAAAGGGGCCTATGCGCATTGGGAAGAAGATCAAAGAGAAAAAAAGGGGGAGGAGGTGGGAAAGGGAAGAAGGACTCCACCTTCCAAACCAAGTAGGACTCGGTTTGGGGGGGGGAGACCTTCCCCCCTTGGCTCGGCCGACCCCTTGGGGGTTCTTGGACCCCAAGGCAAGGCTCCCCCCTCTCCCTCCTATATATAGTGGGGTTTTAGGGCTGATTTGAGACAACTTTGGCCACGGCAGCCCGACCACATATCTCCACGGTTTTACCTCTAGATCGTGTTTCTGCGGAGCTCGGGCGGAGCCCTGCTGAGACGAGATCATCACCAACCTCCGGAGCGCCGTCACGCTGCCGGAGAACTCTTCTACCTCTCCGTCTCTCTTGCTGGATCAAGAAGGCCGAGATCATCGTCGAGCTATACGTGTGCTGAACGCGGAGGTGCCGTCCGTTCGGCACTAGATCGTGGGACTGATCGCGGGATAGTTCACGGGGCGGATCGAGGGACGTGAGGACGTTCCACTACATCAACCGCGTTCACTAACGCTTCTGCTGTACGGTCTACAAGGGTACGTAGATCACACATCCCCTCTCGTAGATGGACATCACCATGATAGGTCTTCGTGCGCGTAGGAAATTTTTTGTTTCCCATGCGACGTTCCCCAACAAAGGGTGCTAAGAAAGTGTGCAAGCTCCAGCGGTCCATCTATGGGCTGGTGCAAGCATGTCGGAGTTGGAACATTTGCTTTAATGAGGTGATTAAAGCGTTTGGGTTCATACAGGTTTACGGAGAAGCCTGTTTGTACAAGAAAGTGAGTGGGAGCTCTGTAGCTTTCCTCATACTGTATGTGGATGACATATTATTGATGGGGAATACTATAGAGATGTTGGAGAGCATAAAGGCCTATTTGGACAAGAGTTTTTCAATGAAGGACCTTGGAGAAGCTGCATACATATTAGGCATCAAGATCTATAGAGATAGATCGAGACGCGTCATAGGTCTTTCGCAAAGTACATACCTTGACAAGATATTGAAGAAGTTCAATATGGAAAACTCAAAGAAAGGGTTCTTGCCAGTTTTGCAAGGTATGAGATTGAGTAAGACTCAGTCGCCGACCACGACAGCAGATAGAGAGATGATGAGTTCTGTCCCCTACGCTTCAGCCGTAGGCTCTCTAATGTATGCCATGCTGTGTACAAGACCTGATATAAACCTTGCCATAAGCTTGGTAGGGAGGTACCAAAGTGATCCCGGTATGGAACACCGGACATCCGTCAAGAATATCCTTAAGTACCTGAAAAGGACTACGGAAATGTTTCTCGTTTATGGAGGTGACGAAGAGCTCGTCGTAAAGGGTTACGTCGACGCTAGCTTCGACAAAGATCCGGATGACTCTAAGTCACAGACCGGATACATATATGTGTTGAATGGTGGGGCAGTGAGCTGGTGCAGTAGCAAGCAAGAAGTCGTGGCAGCATCTACATGTGAAGCGGAGTACATAGCTGCTTCAGAAGCAGCTCATGAAGGAATTCTGATGAAGGAGCTCATCACCGACCTTGGAGTGGTTCCAAGCGCGTCGGGTCCAATGACACTCTTCTGTGATAACACTGGGGCCATTGCCATAGCCAAGGAGCCCAGGTTTCACCGGAAGACGAAGCACATCAAACGCCGCTACAACTCCATCCAGGGCCATGTCCAGAGTGGAGTGATAGATATTTGTAAAGTACACACGGATCTGAATATTGCAGACCCGTTGACTAAACCTCTTCCACGATCAAAACATGATCAACACCATAATGTTATGGGTGTTCGATACATCATAATGTAACTAAATTATTGACTCTAGTGCAAGTGGGAGATTGTTGGAAATATGCCCTAGAGGCAATAATAAAATGGTTATTATTATATTTCCTTGTTCATGATAATCGTCTATTGTTCATGCTATAATTGTATTAACAGGAAACAATAATACATGTGTGAATAAATAGATCACAATGTGTCCCTAGCAAGCCTCTAGTTGGCTAGCTCGTTAGTCAATAGATGATCATGGTTTCCTGATCATGGGCATTAGATGTCATTGATAACGGGATCACGTCATTGGGAGAATGATGTGATGGACAAGACCCAATCCTAAGCATAGCACTAGATCGTGTTGTTCGTATGCTAAAGCTTTTCTAGTGTCAAGTGTCTTTTCCTTCGACCGTGAGATTGTGCAACTCCCGGATACCGTAGGAGTGCTTTGGGTGTATCAAACGTCACAACGTAACTGGGTGACTATAAAGGTGCACTACTGGTACCTCCGAAAGTGTCTGTTGGGTTGGTACGAATCGAGATCGGGATTTGTCACTCCGTGTGACGGAGAGGTATCTCTGGGCCCACTCTGTAGAACATCATCAGGAGCTCAATGTGACTACGGAGTTAGTCACACGATGACATGCTATGGAATGAGTAAAGAGACTTACCAGTAACGAGATTGAACAAGGTATTGGTATACCGACGATCGAATCTCGGGCAAGTTCTATACCGACAGACAAAGGGAATTGTATACGGGATTGATTGAATCCTTGACGTCGTGGTTCATCCGATGAGATCATCGTAGAGAAAGTGGGAGCCACCATGGGTATCCAGACCCCGCTGATGGTTATTGGCCAGAGAGGTGTCTCGGTCATGTCTGCCTGTCTCCCGAACCCGTAGGGTCTACACACTTAAGGTTCAGTGACGCTTGGGTTATAGGGAATTGTTGTACGAGGTTACCGAAAGTTGTTCGGAGTCCTGGATGAGATCCCGGACGTCACGAGGAGCTCTAGAATGGTCCGAAGGTAAAGATTGATATATAGGACGGATGGTTTTGGACACCGGAGGTATTTCGGGAATCACCGGTAACGTACCGGGACCACCGGGACCACCGGAGGTGGCCCCGGGGGTCCACCGAAGGGGGACAACGACCCCGGGAGGTAAGGTGGGCCAAGTGGGGGAGGGAACCAGCCCCTAGGTGGGCTGGTGCGCCTCCCCACTCAGCCCAATGCGCAGGGAGAGGGAAGGGGGGCAAACCCTAGGCACAGGTGGGCCTTAGGCCCACCAGGTGGCGCGCCACCTTCTCCCACCCTAGACGCCGCCTCCTTTCCCATCTGGTGGCTGCCGCACCACCTAGGGGGGAACCCTAGGGGTGGCGCAACCCCCTCCCCCTCCTCCTATAAATAGAGAGGGGTTTTTGCCCTTGGGAGATAGACTTCTCCCTCTCCCTCGACGCAGCCCTGCCCTTCTTCCTCCTTCTCTCTGCCGGTGCTTGGCGAAGCCCTGCCGGGAGACCTCGTCTCTCCATCAACACCACGCCATCGTGCTGCTAGAGTTCTTCCCCAACCTCTCCCTCCTCCTTGCTGGATCAAGGTGCGGGAGACATCACCGGGCTGCACGTGTGTTGAACGCGGAGGTGTCGTAGTTCGGCACTAGATCGGAATCGCTGCGAGTACGACTCCATCAACCGCGTTCTAGCAACGCTTCCGCTTAGCCATCTTCAAAGGTATGAAGATGCTCTTACCCCTCTCTCGTTGATGGTCTCTCCATAGGAAGATCTGTATATGCGTAGGAAATTTTGAATTTATGCTACGTTACCCAACAAGGCAGTCCAAGACGAGGCACGACCCCACCTCGCGGACGTACGTGGAGGCACAGACCGGCGAGCAAGCATGCACCGGTCCAAGTGCAGCTGAAATCTCCAAGTCCACCGAGCTGGAGCCTGCTGCCGCATTAGAGAATCCCGACACGGCGCCCGACACACCCGCTTGAGGCTAGACACCGCAGCAGAAGCGCTAATGGATGCACCGGGGGTGGAGATCCCATCGCCGAGGGTGGAGGTCCCTGGCGGTGAAGCCCCAGCCTCGGACGAGATGGACCTTGTGGCGAAGGACAACACCCTGGGAACCGAAGATCCCTCCATGCAAGCGCCCCACCGGGCCGACGTGTCGAAGGATCCAACCAGGAGTGCACCGCTAGGAAACGACACCATCGTCGTGTCCAACCGTGCCCTGTCCACCTCCGGAGCCGGCCCTCTCTCCGCGAGCTGGCCCATGGATGGAGTGCGGCCAAATCGAGCCACGCGAACCTACCTCCTGGTACCACGCTGAGCGGGATCCCAACGCTTGTCGCAGAGTTTACCCGCAGTCGTGAGAAGGTGGCGCAAGCAGCCCACGTGGCCCAGGAAGATCTGAACCGCCTTGAGCAGTGGGTTGCGGTACGTTTTCAATCCCCGCACTTCTTGCTGAGAATTTTCTTCTTATCTGTTTGTTCCAGTGGGGGCGCGCCGGCGCACCCACTGGGTGTAGGCCCCGAGAGTCGGGCCGACTAAGAGTTAGCCGGCTCGACTCTTACTCGTGGCAGCTATTTCTTCTTTTTCTTTCAGTGGGGGCACGGAAGTGCACCCACTGGGTGTAGCCCCCAAGAATCGGGCCGGTTGGGAATCTGCCGGGCCGAATTTCATTCGTGACTAATTTTTTGCTTTCTTGCGTTGCACGACCACCACAACGGCTAGGCACAGGCCAACAACATGCTGTTCACCCGACCCCAAGAGTCCAAGGGGCAACGATGCAACCTCCAAGGCCGGCTGGAGTGAGCCATCCCGGAGTGCAACTCCTTGCATGATGAGGACGATCGACTGCGCCAAGAGGTAGAACTTCTCCAAACAGAGAAGAAGGACCGCTAGGCGGCCCATCAGGTGGAGTTGCAGCAGCTGCGCGTCGCCCACCGCGGCGCTCTATCGCAGAAGAAGGCCTCCCAAGCCGCCGAGCTGGAATGGTTGGAGAAGCTACGTCTGGACGAGAAGGCGCAGCAGGACGTTGCTGCGGAAACAAAAGTCCTTCCCTCGCGCGGAGGAATTCTTCTTGTTACTTCTCTGGTTTCCGTCGTTTTTTCCCTTGAAGAGGAAAGGGTGATGCACCAGAGGAGTAGTAAGTATTTCCCTTAGTTTGAGAACCAAGGTATCGATCCAGAAGGAGGGCCTCGTCAAGTCCAAAGTACGTGCGCAAACACAAACAAGCTTGCACCCAA
This sequence comes from Hordeum vulgare subsp. vulgare, assembly GCF_904849725.1. Taxonomy (NCBI): domain Eukaryota; kingdom Viridiplantae; phylum Streptophyta; class Magnoliopsida; order Poales; family Poaceae; genus Hordeum; species Hordeum vulgare. The sequence continues at coordinate 494,993,895 of NC_058524.1, read as the reverse complement.
CGCTTCAAAGGGATTGTCAATCCCTTCAAGATTGTTTGCAAAGTGAGATCTGACGGCTGAAAGTGCAACGAAGTAAAAAGTGTAAGCCTGAAAATATGGTGTGGAGTAGACCTTGGGGGCCATAGTGTTCACTAGAGGCTTCTGTCATAATAGAAAATATCACGGTGGGTGAACAAATTACTGTCGAGCAATTGATAGAACCGCGCAAAGTCATGACGATATCTAAGGCAATGATCTAGCATATAGGCATCACGTCTGAGACAAGTAGACCGATACTTTCTGCATCTACTAGTATTACTCCACACATCAACCGCTATCCAGCATGCATCTAGTGTATTGAGTTCATGACGAACAGAGTAACGCTTTAAGCAAGATGACATGATGTAGAGGGATAATCTCAAACCAATGATGAAAACCCCATCTTTTTACCCTTGATGGCAACAACACGATACATGCCTCGCTACCCCTTCTGCCACTGGGTGAGGACACCGCACGGTATGAACCCAAAACCAAGCACTTCTCCCATTGCAAGAATCATAGATCTAGTTGGCCAAACAAAACCCACAACTCGAAGAGAATTACAAGGATATGAAATCATGCATAAGAGAGTTCAGAAGAAACTCAAATAAGATTCATAGATAATCTGATCATAAATACACAATTCATCAGATCTCGACAAACACACCACAAGAGAAGATTACATCGGATAGATCTCCATGAAGATCATGGAGAACCTTGTATTGAAGATCCAAGAGAGAGAAGAATCCATCTAGTTACTAGCTATGGACCCGTAGGTCTATGGTGAACTACTCACGCATCATCGGAGAGGTCATCGTGTTGATGAATAAACCCTCCGTATCCGAATCCCCCTCCCGCAGGGCACCAGGACGTGCCCCAGATGGGATCTTGCGGAGACAGATGCTTGCGGCGGCGGAAAAGTAATTGCGATCGTCTCTTGATTTTTTTGGGAATATTTGGGAATATATATAGGCGCAAGATCTAGGTCAGGGGACCTCCAGGGGGCCCACAAGCCTGGATGGCGCAGCCCCACTGGCCGCAGGGTGGGGGTTTGTGGGGCCCCTGGGGCTCTTCTGGCTTGGCTCCCAAGTTCTCCGATCTTCACCCGTTCCAGAATAAATCTTTTCGGGGATTTTCTTCTGCTTGGACTCCGTTTCAAAATCTCCTCCGAAAGGGGTCAAAAACATGGAAAAAACAGGAACTGGCACTTGGCACTGAGTTAATAAGTTAGTCCCAGAAAATAAATAAAAGGCATGCAAAACATCCAAAGTTTGACAAGATAATAGCATGAAACCATCAAAAATTATAGATACGTTGGAGACATATCAAGCATCCCCAAGCTTAACTCCTGCTCGTCCTCGTGTAGGGAAGTGATAAGGAATGAATTTTTGATGTGGAATGCTACCTAGCATAGTTGTGCTTTGCAACTTCTTTCACGTGGCATGAATGTCCAGATCCGTAAGATTCAAAACAATAGTTTACTATTGACATGAAAACAATAATACTTGAAGCAAACTAGCAAAGTAATCATGAACTTTTAAAATAACAAGGCCAAAGAAAGTTATCCCTACAAAATCATATAGTCTGGTTATGCTCCATCATCCTCACACAACTAATGTAAATCATGCACAACCCCGGAATTGGCCAAGTAATTGTTTTCGCACTCTTACTTTCTCAAACTTTTTATAACTATCACGCAATACATGAGCGCGAGCCATGGATATATCACTATAGGTGGAATAGAGTGTGGTGGTGGTTGTGAGACAAAAAGGAGGAGATCGTCACACTAACTCGGCGTATCAATAGGCTATGAAGATGACCATTAATAGATATCAATGTGAATGAGTAGGGATTGTCATACAAGATATGCACTAGAGCTATAAGTATGTGAAAGCTCAAGAGGAAAACTAGTGGGTGTGCATCCAACTTGCTTGCTCACGAAGACCTAGGGAAATTTTGAGGAAGCCCATCATTGGAATATACAAGCCAAGTTATATAATTAAGATTCCCACTAGTGTATGGTAGTGACAAAGCAAGAAGCTCTCAATCATGAAGAACATGGTGCTAACATGAAGCACAAGTGTGGAAAAATATAGTAGCATTGTCCCTTCTTTCTTTTTCTCTCATTTCTTTTTTTTATTTGGGCTCTTAGGCCTCTTTTTTCTTTTCTATTTTTTTTGTTTTTGGGCTCTTTGGCCACTCTTTTTTTCCTCACATGGGACAATGCTCTAATAATGATGATCATCACACTTTTTAGTTACTCAAAGCTCAAAGATGACAATGATGATGACTCCATAGGAAATTCCTTCGACAGTGTACCGGGATGTGCAACGATCTAGTATGATCATGCAATGGCAATATGAGAGTGACGTCACAAGTCATGAGACGGAACGGTGGGAGTTGCATGGCACTATATCTCGGAATGTCTATGTAAATGCCATAGTAGGTAGGTATGGTGTCTGTTTTGAGGAAGGAATTTGGTGGGTTTGTGCACCAGCGAGAATGGCACGACACTAGAGAGGCTAGCAATGGTGGAAGGTGAAAGTGCATCTATACCATAGGCTCACATTAGTCATGAAGAACTCATATACTTATTGCGAAAGTTTTTATTAGTAATCGAAACAAAGTCCTAAACGCATACTCCAAGGGGAAGGGTTGGTACGTGTAAACCATCGCGCGATCCCGACCTCAACACAAAGGATGACAATCAATAGATCAATTATGCTCCGACTTCCTAACATAGCGGTTCACCATACGTGCATGCTACGGGAATCACTAACTCCAACACAAGTATCTCTAGATTCACAACACCCTACTAACATAACTCTCAATATTACAAAATTCACGTCTTAAAACTAATTGAGAGGAACCAAAACTTCTCTTTCTATTCAATGCACATGAAGATGGAGGTTTTTGCATCCTCTTTGGGTACCTAGCACATTTGGGACTACTTTCATAGCATAAGCCAACTACCAAATCACGCACACTACTGGAATCTGCTGGTTTGCCGACAGCTAGAGCTGACGGCAAAGGACAGCTTAACTGATGGCAAAGGCTTTGTCGTCAGTGTGCTGTCGGCAAATGTACCGACCAAGATTTTATCGGCAATCACCTTCTTTGCCGTCAGCTGAAGATCGACCGACGGCAAAGACTTTGCAATCAGCTTTGTGGCACGGGCTGACGACAAAGAGTAGTGGCGGCAACGGCGCAGGCCGAGCGTCGTTAGAAGGTTAACGGTAGGCTTTGCCCACAGCCGTAGCAAAGCTGACGGCAAGGCCGAAACCCCTGGGTCCCCTAGGTCCCCTCTTTGCCCACAGCCGTAGCAAAGCTGATAGCAAAGCCGAAACCCCTGGGTCCCCTTGGTCGCCTCTTTGCCGACAGCTGGAGCACAGCTAACAGCAAAGCCGAAAATCTGGGAAAATTTGGTATTCCCAGAGTTATCAGGATACATAGGCTGCCGCCACGTGTCTTCTTTGCTGTCAGTAAGCTGTAGGCAAAGACCCTCTCTGCTTTTTTTCATATTTGTTTTCTATTAATTCCCTGCATTTGCAAAACATAGATATAAACAACAACATATATATATTTGCCCAGCCCCTAAACAGCACCACAAGTGCATCACAAAGTGCAAACAACACAACACAAGTGCAAACAACACGAATATATGTAATTAAAGTGCAAACAAGATCACAAAGTATTACAAAGCATCACAAGTGCATCCACAAATACAATTGCATTACAAAGTTCATCTAAGACTACACAAGTGCATTACAAAGTCCCTCGAGCATCCATCCATATGCCATGCTGCTTTATCAAAATCTCCATAATGAGAAAGAAGTTAGAAGAAGAATACAATAAGAAAGAAGTTATCTAAATTAAGCTAAGAAATTAGAAGAAGAGGTGGAAGAAGAAGAAGAAGAAGAAGAAGAAGTGGAAGAAGTGGAAGAAGAAGAAGAAGAAGATAGAGAAAAAGAAAGAAGAGAAGTTATCTTTTTCTCTTCTTTCTTCTTCTCTTATTTCTTCATCTCTTGTTTGTTCTTATCTTATGGTTTCTTTTAAAACTTTCTAAACTAATTATGTCATTTTTGAGCTCTAATATCAACTAGAATTTGCCAAGCTAACTAAACCATGGCTAATATCAACTAGAATTTACTAAGCTAAATAAAGCCTGGCATAATCTAAGATGATCTAAACAATAAGAAGAATAAGAAGGAGAGGAATAACTTACCGAATGCCAAGAAATGGAGGAGAAGCTGCATCTCCGTTGGTCGCTGGGTTGCTAGGGCTCTCACCAGGAGAAGTAAAGGGATCGTGGGATTCAACTTTGGAATGATGCTGCAACAAGGCAAGAGTTAAAATATGTGGTTAGAACGGCGACAGACAATGGTATAAGACCGTGCAAGGTTGTTCATTGAAAGGGAACTCACCGTTCCCATTGGAGAAGGCATCGGCGGAGGGGGCGGCAAACCTTGCTTCTCACACATAGCCTGCAAATTAGTTTTCGAGGAGTCAAAGAAATAGCCTTGTTGCGTGTCACACATAGCCTTGCTTCTCACACAACTGACTTACCACAACAAAGTCGTGCATGGCCTTCGCATGGGCATTATTGTGTGCCCTCTTCTCGTCAAGCAACCTCTGCGTATTCCGGTCCCTCTCCTCCAACAAGAGCTTGGTGGCCTCCCTCTCCTTCATAAGCGCGGCCTGCAACCACTCCTCAAAAGGAATTTTCATCATCCATCCAGGGACAAAAGAACGAAAGAAATAATGAAGAAAACTAACCTCGATGGCAAGATCAACTGGCCTCGTGCGTTGCCGTATTACAGGAGCGGAGCTCGTTTGCCTCGACTTGATCTGAGATAAAGTCTCAGTGATTGGGACGAAGCCATCACACATGGCCAGCGTGCCATGACTCTTACCGCCACCAGAGATCATTAACGCCTCTAGATCGATAGGATTCTGGCTCGGGTCAAAGTCAGGCCCGCGCAGCTGTTTGACCACCTCAGAATAAGACGTCATCTTGTTTTCGGCGGACAGGCTTGTGTACGCCGACGGCCCGTCCCCCTCAGAATATGCCTTCGCCGTCTTGTACGAGCCCTTATGGGCCATGCTAAACGCGGTGTATCCCTCAGGCTCGGGCTGGTTATTGTGTTTGGCCTACACGAAAAGACAAAGAATTAGTACAACAAAAATCATGAACGAACAAATTATTGGTGAAACAAAACAAGGCACACATACCCATTTTTTGGCGTATTGCTTGATGTTGGCATTGCCTTGGTGGTGTGGCACAACAACCAATTGGGCACGACGGTCCTTGGCCATAGTGTGGGTGCTCAACCAAGCCTCTGTGCACCACCTGTCCACTATCATCTCCCAACAATCCATCTTATCGGCCAACCATCTCGGGGGCACCTATGAATGTAAGTTAATGAAGAATGAAACTAAGTATTATAACTAAATAGACCTAACTAGCCCTAAGAATTGATCTTTGGAATGTACATACCTTCCATGTACTCGGTCTTATTAAGGAAAATCTTTCGACATTCAGTCTTTGTCTTTGGCTCCCCTTGCTTGGCGTACCAATCTCGAACAGCCTGAACATGCAGCTCATGCCTCGTGTTATTCAATAAACTCTTGCACTCTTTCACGAGGTTCTTCTTGGCCGCCTCCTCCGTCCCCTGCTCGACCCTAAAGTAACTCTGCAATTATGCCAAATAGATGCACAGATGAATAGTGAAATGATTTGGAAGGAAATAACAATATATAACATTGTATACTTTTTATTGGGTAAAATAATAGTTACCCAAAAATCAGCCAACACCTTGTCGGCCACGCTCACGCAAACAACACCATTGACATGTGTGTTTTCCGGGAGCAGAGCGGCTTGGTAGTGCTCCCACTTGAGTCCTGGCTCGGGAACCATACCCTCACCGGGCAACTGCACTATCCCGGGGAAGTGCTCCCTAAGTAAAGCACCAAGGAGGCAGTTTGGATTCCGGGTATTCTGCGGGTAATCCCACCCCCTACATAATGATTAGGCAAAGACATTAGCTACTTGGTGAAATATAATGATATAAGGTACACAATATATATCAACTTACTTCTCGCCATCTGGCTTAATGAACGCCCTCTGCTGCAACTCCAATCGGTCTGGAACTCGTGTCATACCACGTTGGTAGACCGACTTGCTGGCAGCCCCCTCAGCCTCTGCCTCAGCGTCAGCACCCTCCGCCTCAGCCTCTGCCTCAGCACCCTCCGCCTCAGCCCCCTCCGCCTCAGCCTCCGCCTCAGCACCCTCCGCCTCAGCCTCCGCCTCAGCCCCCTGCATCGGTGTCTGCTCTTGGACGGGAGGATCCCGCACCGGTGACACCCTCGTCTGCAAGGTGAAGTGGCTGAGACAGAAGTAGCCGAGGGTGGTGGCGACTGGCTCCTATCATGCAGCCTCCCTCTCCCACGACCACGTCCTCTGCCTCTCTTCTTTCCTACGTCTCTCCCACGGGGCTCCTCGGCAAAGCTCTGCAACAAAGTTCTCCGTAGCTGCCCAGGTGCTATCCTCAACTTATCCCCGCCTGCCATGTCTCACCACCTGTAGCGATAAATAGTTAAATAATTAGTACAAATTCAAGGACAATAATTAAATGAACAATAATAAATACATGAATAATTCAACTAATAATTGAATAATTAAACAACAATGTTTGGATGCATACAAAGTACTAATAGTCTGGATCATCTGTCTCTTCTCCATGGTCAATTGAAGCAAAATCATCATCAGTATCACACGTGTCGTCATGGCTGATATCGTCATCGGGTTCAGGGATATCATGTGGAAGGCCTTTTTGTAACCGATCAAGCATTGATAGCTCATCGGCATTGGTACCTTCTTCTACTTCCACTTCTTCCTCATCATCACGTGAGTCTTGTTCCTCCGTGTTCAGGGTGGACGTAGAGCAGTCTCGGGTACAACGTCTGACACCACGTGATTCTTGGAAGAATTCTCCATCATATGTTATTGGGTCAATTTGAGGTTCATAATCTTCTTCATTTGGGGGAGGTGGTCTAAGATGTGGTGGCACATCGAACACGACATACCAACCTTCTAGGTTCTTAACACTTTGACGACAGTATGGCAGATAGAAAGCTTGGGTGGCCTGTTGAGCCACAATATAGACATCGGCACCGCTTAACTGCCTATCTTGTCGAATTTCGACAATCCCAAGATGTTCATGAGTTCGTCTTGTCTTAGTAGGATCGAACCAATGACATTTGAACACAACAGCGTTCGGAGGATTTTCACCATAACAATGAAGTTCGTAGACTTCTTCAAGTCCTCCATAATTTGTTCAACCAATTATGGCCAGAGGCTAGGCAAACCACTTCAAGATGATATGGAGGATACCCACATACAAATGATTGTGCCAACAGAGGCCCTAACATAGAAAAAATAAACTAAAAAAAGAAAAAAAGGGGGAGGAGGAGCTCACCTGCGAGTCGGGGCGTGGCTGGCGCGGGGCAGAGGCGAGTAGGGGTGGTGCGGGGCAGAGGCGGGTAGGGGCGGGAGCGGGGCGGCGCGGGGGCCGATGCCTCGGGGCGGCGCCGGCGAGTACGGGCGGGCGTGGGGCGGCGCGGGGGCCGATGCCTCGGGACGGGGCGATGGCGGGGCGGCGCCGGCGCCGGCGAGTAGGGGCAGTGCGGGGTCGACGACGGCGGCTGGTCCGGAGAGCAGGGTGGGAGAGGTGAGAGAGAAGAGGGGTTAGGTCGTGGCCTGCACGGGGGGGGGGGGGGGGGGGGTAACCACCCGACTATGCCGTCAGCTAGCTGTCGGCAAAGACAGCCGTTAGGCTTTGCCGTCAGGTGGCTGTCGGCATAGACAGCTCCCGTTAAGCCATGGTCGAACGTGGGACCGAGAACCTCCCTGTGCCGTTAGCCGCCCTTTGCCGTCAGTCTTTTGCTCCTTTGCCGTCAGCTGGCTGACGACTTAGATAGAGCGGACGACATAGAGTTTCTATGCCCTCAGCCGCGCCTATGACGTCAGCATTATTTTCGGCTGAGGGTAAAGCCTCTATGCCATCAGCCCCGTGAAAATGCTGATGGCAAAGCCAAAAGCTGTCGGCAAATAAGGTTTTTCCAGTAATGGCACCGCCGTGCTCTAAAGATATAAGTGAAGCACAAGAGCAAAAAGTATCTAGCTCAAAAGATATAAGTGAAGCACTATGAGCATTCTAGCAAAATCACGATGAGTGCATGTCTCTCTCTCAAAAAGGTGTGCAGCAAGGATGATTGTGACACAAAAAAAGAAAACACTCCTAAGATACAAGACGCTCCAAGCAAAACACATATCATGTGGTGAATAAAAATATAGCTCCAAGTAATGTTACCGATGAATTGAAGATGAAAGAGGGGATGCCTTCCCGGGGCATCCCCAAGCATAGGCTTTTTTTGTGTCCTTGCATTTGGCTTGGGATGCCTTGGGCATCGCCAAGCTTGAGATCTTTCCACTCCTTATCTCTTTTTCCATGAGAACGTCACCCACAACTTGAAAACTTCACAACACAAAACCTAAACAGAAACTTGTGATAACATTAGTACAAGAAAACAAACTACCACTTATTTTGGTACTGTAGAAAACTTTAATTCCAGCTATATTGATGCTGGGCTACTGTATTCTCACATTTCCATGGCTAGTACCCCCGGTACTAACCATAGTTTCATCAAAACAAGCAACCTACTCAACAAAAAATAGAATCTGTCAAAAACATACCAGTGTGTAGCAATCTGTATACTTCGTATACTTATGTTACCTCACAAAATCTGAACAATTACGATGGTCTGGGGGAAAATCATATCAATTAGAAGAAAAAACAATCAACTCAAAATCTCTTTCTGAATAAAAATGAAAAATCATCTCGTGAGCAAAAAGTTTCTGTCTTTTTCCAGCAGGATCAAACAACCATAACCAAGACTAGTCATAAAGGTTTTGCTTGGCTCAAACACAAAAAGAAACACAAAAAACACAATCACAACATAATTATGAAAGTGTGGACACAACAAAACAGAAAGAAAAAGATAAATTAATTGGGTTGCCTCCCAACAAGCGCTATTGTTTAACGCCCTTAGCTAGGCATAGGAGCGATAGAATGACGTATCGTCGTCTTTGGTGCTCAAACCGTAAGTAGCGTGATCACTTATCATCTTGAGGTTTTCATCTTTCTTACTAGATGATTCAGCACTACTTTAGGAACAAAGACATACTTCGTGATTTTATTGTGGGCAAAATTTGGAGTATTCTGCACAGCGGCAAAAGCGGAACCCAAGTTGTTTATAACATCCTCAAGTTTGCCAATTGATACGTCCATTTTGCATCCTGCTTTCATGTTGATATTTATCGCTTTATGGATTGTTATTATACTTTGTGGTACCATACTTATGCCTTTTCTCTCTTATTTTGCAAGGTTTATTTGAAGAGGGAGAATACCGGCAGCTGGAATTCTGGACTAGAAAAAGGAGCAAGTCTGAGTCCTCTATTCTGCGCATCTCCAAATGCCCTGAAAATCAACGTGGATTTTTTTGGGAATATATAAAAATATTGGGAGAAAGAAGTGCCAGAGGGGAGCTGCCAGGGGCCCACAAGCCTGGTGGCCGCGGCCTACCCCCTGGCCGCGGCGTCAGGGCTTGTGGGCAACCTGGTGGCCCACTGCCCCCCTCTTCTGCTATATGAAGGGTTTCGTCCGAAAAAAAATCAGGGTGGGGCATTTTCGTGGATTCTCCGCCGCCACGAGGCGGAACTTGAGCAGAACCAATCTAGAGCTCCGGCATGACGATCCTGTGAGGGAAACTTCCCTCCCGGAGGGGGAAATCGTCGCCATCGTCATCACCAACACTCCTCTCATCGGAGGGAACTCGTCACCATCAACATCTTCATCAGCACCATCTCATCTCCAAACCCTAGTTCATCTCTTGTAACCAATCTCCATCTCGCGACTCCGATTGGTACTTGTAAGGTTGCTAGTAGTGTTGATTACTCTTTGTAGTTGATGCTAGTTGGATTACTTGGTGGAAGAGTTTATGTTCAGATCCTTGATGCTACTCATTACACCTCTGATCATGATTATGATTATGCTTTGTGAGTAGTTACTTTTGTTCCTCAGGACATGGGATAAGTCATCCTAATAATAGTCATGTAAATTTGGTATTCGTTCGGTATTTTGATATGTTGTATGTTGTTTTTCCTCTAGTGGTGTTATGTGAACGTCGACTACATAACACTTCACCATTATTTGGGCCTAGAGGAAGGCATTGGGGAGTAGTAAGTAGATGATGGGTTGCTAGAGTGAGAGAAGCTTAAACCCCAGTCTATGCGTTGCTTTGTAAGGGGCTGATTTGGATCCACTAGTTTAATGCTGTGGTTAGATGTTGTCTTAATTCTTCTTTTGTAGTTGCGGATGCTTGCGAGAGGGTTAATCATAAGTGGCATGCTTGTCCAAGTAAGGGCAGTACCCGAGCGCCGGTCCACCCACATATCAAACTATCAAAGTAACGAACGCAAATCATACGAACATGATGAAACTAGCATGACAGAAATTCCCGTGTGTCCTCGGGAGTGCTTTACTTCCTATAAGACTTTGTTCAGGCTTGTCCCTTGCTACAAAAGGGATTGGGCCACTTTGCTGCACCGTTGCTATTACTTGTTACTTGTTACTTTTCGCTTGCTACGTTTCACCTCACTACACCATCACTTGTTACCGCTATTTCAGTGCTTGCAATTATTACCTTGCTAAAAACCGTTTATCAGATCCTTCTGCTCCTCGTTGGGTTCGACACTCTTACTTATTGAAAGGACTACGATTGATCCCCTATTCCAAGGAGAAATACCCACATAAAAACTGCGAATCAAGACGGTAGTGGATTGCTTATGAGTAGATCTACTCTAAGCATTGCAAATCCTATACCAAGCGTCCTTTAAGTTTTCTCCCTCAATTTGTTTGAAATTGAGAACTTTGCTCTCGGGAGTATCGTTCGAAGTGGTGGATCTTTCCATTAGGATAGACTATCCCACACAGACGAGCAGAAAGCAAGCGAGAGAAAAGGGCGAACGAAAAAGGCAAATTGGTGAAGTGGGGGAGAGGAAAACGAGAGGCAACTGACAAACAAAGTAAATGCAAGAGATGAGTTTGCGACACCTACTTGGATGAGTTCTTGACTTGATCTTCCTCTTCGGCAACGGCGCCACAAATTCTTCTGCTGCGGCAACAAAAGTCCTTCCCTAGCGCGTAGGAATTCTTCTTGTTACTTCTCTGGTTTGCGTCGGTTTTTCCCTTGAAGAGGAAAGGGTGATGCAGCACAGGAGCAGTAAGTATTTCCCTCAGTTTGAGAACCAAGGTATCGATCTAGAAGGAGGGCCTCGTCAAGTCCAAAGTACCTGCGCAAACACAAACAAGCTTGCACCCAACGCTTCAAAGGGGTTGTCAATCCCTTCAAGATTGTTTGCAAAGTGAGATCTGGCGGCGGAAGGTGCAACGAAGTAAAAAGTGTAAGGCTGAAAATATGGTGTGGAGTAGACCCTAGGGGCCATAGTGTTCACTAGAGGCTTCTCTCATAATAGCAAATATCACGGTGGGTGAACAAATTACTGTCGAGCAATTGATAGAACTGCGCAAAGTCATGACGATATCTAAGGCAATGCTCTAGCATATAGGCATCATGTCCGAGACAAGTAGACCGATACTTTCTACGTTTACTACTATTACTCCACACATCGACCGCTATCCAGCATGCATCTAGTGTATTCAGTTCATGACAAACAGAGTAACGCTGTAAGCAAGATGACATGATGTAGAGGGAGAATCTCAAACCAATGATGAAAACCCTATATTTTTACCCTTGATGGCAACAACACGATACGTGCCTCGCTACCCCTTCTGTCACTGGGTCAGGTCACCGCATGGTATGAGCCCAAAACCTAGAACTTCTCCCATTGCAAGAATCATAGATCTAGTTGGCCAAACAAAACCAACAACTCGAAGGGAATTACAAGGATATGAAATCATGCGTAAGAGAGATCAGAAGAAACTCAAATAAGATTCATAGATAATCTGATCATAAATCCACAATTCATCAGATCTTTACAAACACACCGCAAAAGAAGATTACATCGGATAGATCTCCATGAAGATCATGGAGAACCTTGTATTGAAGATCCAAGAGAGAGAAGAAGCCATCTAGTTACTAGCTATGGACCCGTAGGTCTATGGTGAACTACTCACGCATCATCGAAGAGGTCATGGTGTTGATGAAGAAGCCCTCCGTATCTGAATCCCCCTCCGGCTGGGCACCAGGACGTGCCCGAGATGGGATCTTGCAGAGACAGAAGCTTGTGGCGGCGGAAAAGTAATTGCGATCGTCTCTTGATTTTTTGGGAATATTTGGGAATATATAGGCGGAAGATCTAGGTCAGGGGACCTCCAGGGGGCCCACAAGCCTGGATGGCGCGGCCCCCTGGGCGCGGGGTGGGGGCTTGTGGGGCCCCTGGGGCTCTTCTGGCTTGGCTCCCAAGTTCTCCGATCTTCTTCCGTTCCAGAAAAAATCTTTTCGGGGATTTTCTTCCATTTGGAACCCGTTTCAAAATCTCCTCTGAAAGGGGTCAAAAACATGGAAAAAATAGGAACTGGCACTTGGCACTGAGTTAATAAGTTAGTCCGAGAAAATAAATAAAAGGCATGCAAAACATCCAAAGTTTGACAAGATAATAGCATGAAACCATAAAAAATTATAGATACGTTGAAGATGTATCAGACGCAGCCTCGAAGGCCTAGGATGCCCAACTGGTGAAGGAGGTTGAGGAGGCGCAAGCCACGTGGGACGAGCTTGCCCACCGGGTCCAGGAATACGTGACCTGGGACCGCGAGCTTGAAGAAGAGGCGGGTGAGGTCGACATCCTTCTCAACCATGAGTCATCCCTGTCTTATTTTGTCCTTTTATTGTTGACTCTTCTTTTTCGCCTTTCCTTATGCCACGCCCCTGCCATTGCTCCCCAGTTCTCTTTCCTGGAACGCGGGAGGCAGCAGATGTGGCTGTGGAAGCCCATCATGAAGAACGACGAGCCGCAGGCGCCAAGGTGAACGTTGACGCCGGGTGGACCGTCGATGAGGTGGCTCTTGCTACCAAGGCCCGTCTGCAGGAGCTGGCACGGTCCCTAACCCGGCTCCAGGATGTCGGACTGGTGATGGTGAATGCCCTTTGGTCGTACGCAGTGGAGCCGGCGTCGATGAGCCGGCTGTCCCGATGGCTCGAGGCAGGAAGCTCCAGACTGGATGCCTGGCGCGCGTCGGCTGCGTGAGCCGGGCGTGTATGGCGCTTCGGCTTGCCAAGTCCTGGTATTGCAACCTGAACTTGGGCCAGCTCATGGTGCAGCGTGCCAGCACGGAAGCGGAACTGACCGTCGTCGAAGAGGATCTGCAGGTGCGAGCCAGCAACATTGCGTCTTTTGCTGCATGGAATGAGTACATCATGGAGCGGAGGGCTGATGGAGGTCCGATCCGGGAGGACCGCTATCGGCTGGCCCTTGCCGACCCCGATGGCACCTCCAACGAGACGTCATTCGAGGATGCCGACTCCAGCGACGAAGCCTATGTTGACTCCAGCGCGAAGGGCGGTGCCGAAGATGCCCGAGCGGACAACGGAGCCTCCACCTCACGTGTCGCAGGCGATGCCGGAGCCAAGGGTGGAGCCTCCACTGACTGAAGTTTTCAATTTTCTGCATTTTTTGTTAATCCAGCAGTTCCACCCACTGGGGTGTAATGTAATGAAACTTGGCCGTGACCTTTTCCATGTTTTTGTTGTACTACATGCTTGTTTGCCTTAATTGTGCCTGCGAAGGCTGTGCTTGCCAACTCGCTTTTCTGTCTTTTGTCACCCTTGGCTTCTCTGTGCCCAACAGCTTACTCCTTCCAGCTTCCACCCCGCTAGTCTGACAGCCGGGAGCCGGTCTATGACTAGGATGGGGTTTCTACCTTCACGGGCGTTAGCCTTGGATTTCTTGAAGCCGCAAGGATACTTAGACTTAGAGCGAGTCATCAGAGGCCGACATGAAATAAAGATTGGAAGCTATCAGACCAACCCGAGCCGGCAACCCCTTTGTAGTCGAATTTTGCATGCAGCCGACCTTCCGTTCCACAGTCTCACTAGCCGGACAACCGGGAGCCGGTCTATAGCTTGCACCGGGTGGTAAAGGTTTCGGCTCGACATGAACCATATGTTCGAATACGACTAGGAAGTTAGTTCGGGCTGGCTAGCAAGTCCCCGAGCCCGAGGAGTCGGATGAGGGATCTCACTCTTATACTGATAACCCTTTAAGGAAATTGAAAAGGTATGCCCCAAGTGCTGGCTTGAGGCACCCGCTGCATACATTGAATCCCAAAAAGGTAAAGGATACATACGTACACATTTTTATCTCTTGATCTAGCAGTAGAATGGGCGAAGTAGTGCCACATTCCATGGACGCTCCGTTTCCTCGCCGGAGACGTCTCTCTTGCACTTCTGCGACTTTTTAGCGTCTATTATATAGTACGCATTGTTGTGCAGCGCCTTGATGATGATGAAGGGTCCCTCCCATGGGGAAGATAGCTTGTGCTGGCCGGCCGTTCCCTGGATTCTTCTAAGTACCAGGCCCCCCTCATGGAAAGAGAGGGGCCTGATCCTTTTGCTGTGGTAGTGTCTCAGCTTCTATTGGTAGATGGCCATCCGGCTCAGGGCCAGCTCCCGTGCCTCATTGAGTAGATCGATGCCGTCTTCTCTTGCCTCTCTTGCATCCGCCTCCGTATACAGGGTGACGCGAGGTGAGTCGAACTCAACATCCATGGTAATGACCGCCTCGGACCCATGGACGAGGAAGAATGTCGTGAACCTGGTTGATCAGTTCGGCATGGTGTGCAGGCTCCACAGCACAGCCGACAACTCTTTGATCCAGCAGCTGGCTGACTTGATGAGCGGCGCCACAAGTCTTGGCTTGATGCCGACCAAGATTAGGCCGTCTTCCCTTTCCGCCTGGCCGTTTGACTGCGGGTACGCGACCAATGCTAGATCAAGCCGGATGCCCTCCTTGGCGCAATAGAGCTCCATTGCGGCTTTGGCGAAGTTGGTTCCATTGTCGGTGATGATGCTGTGGGAACGCCGTAGCGAACGGTGATGTCCATGATGAACTTGACGGCCGTGGGACTGTCAAGCTTCTTGATTGTCCTGGCCTCAATCTACTTGGTGAACTTGTCGACGGCTGACAGGAGATGCGTTATGCCGCCTCGAGGGATCTTGAATGGCCCTACCATGTCCAGCCCCCAGATGGCAAAAGGCCATGAGAGGGGAATGGTCTTGAGAGATGTGGCCGACAAGTGGCTTTGCGTGCTAAAACGTTAGCATCCTTCACACTTGTCGACCAGGGCTGTGGCCTCTTCGAGGGTCGTGGTCCAATTGAATCCATGGCGGAACGCCTTGGCCACCAGGGTTCTGGAGGTGGCATGATGCCCGCACTCACCCTGATGTATGTCCTTGAGAATTTCTTGCCCTTTCTCTGATTCGTCAGAGCATTGAAATATGCCGGTTACACTGCGTCAAACGAGTTTGCGGTTGATGATGACGTAAGCAGGAGATCAGTGTTGGATCTACCGTGCTTCCGCCTCTTCAAGAGGGAGCTCGCCGCGAAGGAGGAAAGCCAGGATGGGTTGTTTCCATGTGGGAGCCGACAAAGGAGCCGGCTCTGGCTCGGCCTGAAGGTCAGGGGCAGCGGAAGCCCAGAGTTTGTCGTTGTAGTCCTGAATTTGAGACCTTCTATGTCGGTTGCCGTCGTGGCAGCCGGCATGCCATCGACCTCCATGACGACCACCCACTGGGTGTTGAGCCGAGTGGATTTGAGGTTTGGCGTAGCCGGCAAAATTGCCGGAGCCGGCAAGGCAACCGTAGCCGACAGAACGGGCGGATCTGATGAAGCCGACAGGTTCTTCGGACCCGAAGTCATTGGGACGGTCGGGTCTGTAGGCACGAGGATTGATGACGACTCCGGAGACGGCTTGATGGAAGGCTTGTGCAGCTGCTGAAGGGAAACGCCGGCTGGGATTACCTGCCTCGTGGAACGATATTTGCTAGTGTGTCCGCCGCCTTGTTGTCTGCTCGGGGGACATGATGGAACTCGCAACTCTTGAAAGGGCCACTGAGCTACTCGATGAGGAAACAGTAGCTGACCATGTTGGCGTCCCTGACGTCCCACTCGCCAGAGACTTTCTGCACCACGAGGTCAGAGTCGCCGAAGCAAAGAATCCGCCGAATGCCGATCTCTCTGGCAAGTCGAAGGCCGTGTGCGATCTCCTCTTACTCGGCGATGTTGTTGGAGGCAACAAAGTGTATTTGGAGAGAATTTTTAAGTTGGTACCCTTTCGGGGACATCAGGACAATGCCGACTCCCAAATCGGTTCGCATCTTGCAGCCGTCGAAGTGCATCTGACAACAAGTGGAGTCAGGAGGCAGCGGTAGGAACTGGGTCTCTGCCTAGTCGACGAGGAAGTCGGCCACCACCTGATACTTGATGGTGGTGCGCGGCTCGTAGCGGATGTCATGGTCGGCCATGGCGATGGACCACTTGGCAATCCAGCCCGTAGCATCATGGTTGCCCATGATTTCTGAAAGTGGAGCTGTTCTTGATACACCCATTTTTCATCATGCTTTTATATTGATATTTATCGCATTATGGGCTGTTATTACACATTATGGTACAATACTTATGCCTTTTCTCTCTTATTTTATAAGGTTTACATGAAGAGGGAGAATGATCGCAGCTGGAATTCTGGGCTGGAAAAGGAGAAAGTTTGAGATACCTATTCTGCACAACTCCAAAAGCCGTGAATATCAGAGAGGAATTATTTTGGAATATATAAAAAATACTGAGCGAAAGAAATACCGGAGGGGAGCCACCAGGAGGCCACAAGCCTACCAGGCGCGCCCTACCCCCCTGGGCGCGCCTAGGTGGCTCGTGGGCCCCCTGTTGCCCCTCCGGCTCCCATCTTCTGTTAATAGGAGGGTTTCGTCTGAGAAAAAAATCAAGAGAGAGCTTTCGGGAAGAAACGCCGCCGCCACAAGGCGGAACTTGAGGAGAACCAATCTAGAGCTTCGGCACGGCCGTCCTACCGGGGAAACTTCCCTCCTGGAGGGGGAAATCATCGCCATCGTCATCACCAACACTCCTATCATCGGAGGGAAGTCATCTCCATCAGCACCATCTCATCTCCAAACCCTAGTTCATCTCTTGTAACCAATCTCCGTCTCGCGACTCCGATTGGTACTTGTAAGGTTGCTAGTAGTGTTAATTACTCATTGTAGCTGATGCTAGTTGGTGTACTCGGTGGAAGATCTTATGTTCAGATACTTAATGCTATTCAATACCTCTCTGATCATGAACATAATTATGCTTTGTGAGTAGTTACGTTTGTTCCTCGGGACGTGGGATAAGTCTTGCTATAAGTAGTCATGTGAATTTGGTATTCGTTCGATATTTTGATGTGTTGTATGTTGTTTTTCCTCTAGTGGTGTTATGTGAACATCGACTACATAACACTTCACCATTATGTGGTCCTGGAGGAAGGCATTGGGAAGTAATAAGTAGATGATGGGTTGCTAGAGTGACAGAAGCTTAAACCCTAGTTTATGCGTTGCTTTGTAAGGGGCTGATTTGGGTCCATTAGTTTAGTGTTATGGTTAGACTTTGTCTTAATTCTTCTTTTGTAGTTGCGGATGCTTGCGTGAGGGGTTAATCATAAGTGGGATGTTTGTCCAAGTAAGGACAGCACCCAAGCACCGGTCCACCCACATATCAAAATATCAAAGTAGCGAACGCGAATCATATGAACATGATGAAAACTAGCTTGACTGAAATTCCCATGTGTCCTCGGGAGCGCTTTACCTTATATAAGAGTTCGTCCAGGCTTTCCCTTGCTACAAAAGGTATTGGGCTAGCTTGTTGCACCTTTGTTACTATTGTTACTTGCTACTCGTTATGAATTATCTTATCACACAACTATCTGTTACTGATAATTTCAGTGCCTGCAGAGAATACCTTGCTGAAAACCACTTGTCATTTCCTTCTGCTCCTCATTGGGTTCGACACTCTTACTTATCGAAAGGACTATGGTAGATCCCCTACACTTGTGGGTCATCAAGACTCTTTTCTGTCGTCGTTGCCGGGGAGTGAAGCGCCTTTGGTGAGTGGAATTTGGTAAGGAAACATTTATATAGTGTGTTGAAATTTATTGTCACTTGTCACTATGGAAACTAATCCTTTGAGGAGCTTGTTCGGGGATCTTCACCTCGACCAGAAGCACAAAGAGATGCTCCTCAACCTACTGCACCTACTGAAAACATATATTATGAAATTCCTTCGGGTATGCTAGAGAAATTGTTGGTTAATCCTTTACAGGAGATAGAACATCACATCCCGACTTGCATCTAATCTATGTAGATGAAGTTTGTGGTCTATTTAAGCTTGCAGGTTTGCCCGAGGATGAGGTCAAGAAGAAGGTATTTCCCTTATCTTTGAGGGATAAAGCATTGACATGGTATAGGCTATGTGATGATACTAGATCATGGAACTACAACCGATTGAAATTGGAATTTCATCAAAAGTTTTATCCTATGCATTTGGTACATCCAGATCGGAATTATACCTATAATTTATGGCCTCGTGATAGAGAAAGTATCGCTCAAGCTTGGGGGAAGCTTAAGTCAATGTTATATTCATGTCCCAACCATGAGCTCTCGAGAGAAATTATTATTCAGAACTTCTATGCTCGTCTTTCTCATGATAATCGCACCATGCTTGACACTTCTTGTACCGGTTCTTTTATGAAGAGAGATACTGACTTCAAATGGGATTTATTGTAAAGAATTAAATGCAACTCTGAAGATTGGGAGTGTGATGAAGGTAAGGAGTCAGGTATGAATCTTAAGTTCGATTGCGTTAAATTCTTCGCTGAAACAAATACTTTTCGTGATTTTAGCGCTAAACATGGATTTGACTCTGAGATAGTAGCTTCATTATGTGAATCATTTGCTGCTCATATTAATCTCCCTAGGGAGAAGTGGTTTAAATATCATCCTCCCATAGAAGTCAATGTAGTAAAACCCAATGCAGTGGAAGAGAAAGTCATTGCTTATAATGAATCTATTGTTCCGAGTGCTTACATTGAGAAACCACCTTGCCATGTTAGAATAAAGGATCATGCTAAAGCTTCAACTGTGATACATAAGGGCTACATTAGAGCACCTACACCCCCTGAGCAAATTAAAGTTGAACCTAGCATTGCTATTATTAAAGATCTCTTGGCCAATGATGTTGATGGGCATGTTATTCACTTCTGTGAAGACGCTGCTAGAATTGTTAAACCTCATGCTGGAGACAAACATAAGCCTGTTGTTGGCATGCCTGTTGTTTCTGTTAAGATAGGAGATCATTGTTATCATGGTTTATGTGACATGGGTGCTAGTGTTAGTGCATTACCTCGATCTTTATATAATGAAATTAAAGATGAGATTGCACCTGTCGAGATGGAATTTATTGATGTTACTATTCAACTTGCTAATAGAGATACTATCTACCCTATGGGAATTGTTACAGATGTTGAAGTCTTGTGTGGTAGAACTAAGTATCCTACTGATTTTCTCGTTCTTGCTACCACACAAGATAGCTTTTGTCCCATCATATTTGGTAGACCTTTCCTGAATACTGTTAATGCTCAGATTGATAGTGAGAAACAAATTGTTACTGTTGGCTTTGAAGGTGTGTCACATGAGTTTAATTTTTCCAAGTTTTGTAGACAACCTCATGAAAAAGAATTCTCTAGTAAGGATGAAATTATTGCTCTAGCTTCTATTGTTGTGCCTCCTACTGATCCTTTAGAGCAATACTTTCTTGAACATGAAAATGATATGCATATGGATGAAAGGAATGAGATAGATAGAGTTATCTTTGAACAACATCCTATCCTTCAGAATAATTTGCCTGTTGAATTACTTGGAGATCCACCTCCACCAAAGGGTGATCCTGTGTTTGAGCTTAAACAATTACCTGATACTCTTAAGTATGCTTATCTTGATGAAAAAGAGATATATCCTGTTATTATTAGTGCTAACCTTTTAGAGCATGAAGAAAAGAAATTATTGAAAACTCTGAGGAAGCACCGTGGTGCTATTGGATATACTCTTGATGATCTTAAGGGCATTAGTCCCACTCTATGCCAACATAAAATTAAAACTGATCCTGATTCCAAACCAGTTCCCGATCATCAACGAAAATTAAATCCTAAGATGAAAGAGGTGGTACGAAAAGAAATACTAAAGCTCCTGGAAGCAGGTATTATCTATCATGTTCCTCATAGTGATTCGGTAAGTCCGATACATTGTGTCCCTAAGAAGAGAGGTATTACCGTTGTCCCTAATGATAAAGATGAATTGACCCCACAGAGAATTGTTACCGGCTATAGGATGGTAATTGATTTTAGGAAATTAAATAAAGCTACTAAGAAAGATCATTACCCTTTGCCTTTTATAGATCAAATGCTAGAAAGATTGTCTAAACATACACACTTCTGCTTTCTAGATGGTTATTCTGGTTTCTCCCAAATACGTGTTGCATAATCTGATCAGGAGAAAACCACTTTTACTTTCTCTTTCGGTACCTTTGCTTATAGACGTATGCCTTTTGGTTTATGTAATGCACCTGCTACCTTTCAAAGATGTATGATGGCTATATTCTCTGACTTTTTTGAAAAGATTGTTGATGTTTTCATGGATGATTTCTCCGTTTATGGATCTTCTTTTGATGATTGCTTGAGCAACCTTGATCGAGTTTTGCAGAGATGTAAAGATACTAACCTTGTCTTGAATTGGGAGAAGTGCCACTTTATGGTTAATGAAGGCATCATCATAGGACATAAAATTTCTGAAAGAGGTATTGAAGTCGATAAGGCTAAAGTTGATGCGATCGAGAAAATGCCATGCCCTACAGACATTAAAGGTATAAGAAGTTTCCTTGGTCATGTTGGTTTCTATAGAAGGTTCATTAAAGACTTCTCTAAGATTTCTAGGCCTCACACCAATCTCTTGCAAAAATATGTTCCATTTGTTTTTGATGATGATTGTGAAGAAGCATTTGAAATACTTAAGAAGGCCTTGGTAACTGCACCTATTGTTCAACCACCTGATTGGAACCTACCTTTTGAAATTATGTGTGATGCTAGTGATTATGCTATTGGTGCTGTTCTAGGACAAAGAGTTGGTAAGAAATTAAATGTCATTCACTATGCTAGTAAAACTCTAGACAGTGCCCAAAGAAATTATGCTACTACTGAAAAAGAATTTTTAGCAGTTGTGTTTGCATGTGATAAGTTCAGGTCTTATATTGTTGATTCCAAAGTTACTATTCACACTGATCATGCTGCTATTAAATATCTAAAGGAAAAGAAAGATGCTAATCCTAGACTTATTAGATGGGTTCTCTTGCTACAAGAATTTGATTTGCATGTTGTTGATAGGAAGGGTGCTGAGAACCTTGTAGCAGATAACTTGTCTAGGTTAGAGAATGTTCTTGATGACCCACAACCTATTGATGATAGCTTTGCTGATGAACATGAATGTCATCGATGCTTCACGTAGTACACCTTGGTATGCTGATTATGCTAATTATATTGTTGCTAAATATTTACCACCTAGTTTCACATAGCAACAAAAGAAAAAGTTCTTTTATGATTTGAGACATTACTTTTGGGATGATCCTCACCTTTATAAAGAAGGAGTAGATGGTGTTATTAGACGTTGTGTACCTGAGCATGAACAGGGAGAGATCCTACAAAAGTGTCACTCCGAGGCTTACGGAGGACACCATGCGGGAGATAGAACTGCACACATGGTATTGCAATCTGGTTTTTATTGGCCTACTCTCTTCAAGGATGCTCGTAAGTTTGTCTTGTCTTGTGATGAATGTCAAAGAATAGGTAATATCAGTAAACTTTAGGAAATGCCTATGAATTATTCACTTGTCATTGAACCATTTGATGTTTGGGGTTTTGATTATATGGGACCTTTTCCAAAGTCCAACGGATTTACTCATATTCTAGTTGTTGTTGATTACGTTACTAATTGGGTAGAAGCTATCCCAACTAGTAGTGCTGATCATGACACCTCTATTAAGATGCTTAAAGAAGTTATTTTCCCTAGATTTGGAGTCCCTAGATATTTAATGACTGATGGTGGTTAACATTTTATTCATGGTGCTTTCCGTAAAATGCTTGGTAAGTATGATGTCAATCATAGAATTGCATCTCCTTATCATCCTCAGTCTAGTGGTAAAGTAGAGTTAAGAAATAGGGAAATTAAATTAATTCTGCAAAAGACTGTTAATAGGTCTAGAAAGAATTGGTGTAAGAAGATTGATGATGCACTGTGGGCTTATAGAACTGCTTATAAGAATCCCATGGGCATGTCTCCATATAAAATGGTTTATGGTAAAGCATGTCATTTACCTCTTGACCTAGAGCATAAGGCCTATTGGGCAATTTCTACTGCAACAAAAGACCTTCCAATGGCGCCAGAAACAAGCGTGCTGACGGGAGACTATTCTTGTCTTGATACTCCTCAGCAACGGCACCAGGAATCCTTCTGCTACGGCTACGCCTTTAGGGACTTCCTTGGTAAATATGCAAAGGATTCCCCCTTGGCCTTGGAGCCTTGCGTTGGTGTTCCCTCATAGCAGAAAGGGTGATGTAGCACAGCGGCGGTAAGTATTACCCTCAGTTTTGAGAACCAAGGTATCGATCCAGTGAAGGAATATCACAAGTACCTGCACAAACACAAAGAGCTTGCTTGCTCCCAACGCTATGAAGGGGTTGTCAATCCCTTATAGATTGTTTTCCAAGTGAGAACTGAAAGCAACAAAGAAACAAAGCAAAGTAAAAGCAAAAGTGAAAACGATAGGTGTGAATAGACCCGGGGGCCGTAGTGTTCACTAGTGGCTTCTCTCATGAAAGCAAGTAGACGGTGGGTGAACGAATTACTCTCGAGCAATTGATAGAACCGCACAAAGTCGTGATGTTATCTATGGCAATGATTATATCTATAGGCATCACGTCCAAAACAGGTAGCTGCATCTATTACTATTACTCCACACGTCGACCGCTATCCAGCATGCATCTAGTGTATTAAGTTCATGAGAACAGAGTAACGCCTTAAGCAAGATGACATGATGTAGATGGACAATCTCATATCTACGATAAAAGCCCGTCTTGTTACCCTTGATGGCAACAACACGATGCATGCCTTGCTGCCCCTTCTGTCACTAGGAAAGGTCACCACACGGTATGAACCCAAAACCAAGCACTTCTCCCATTGCAAGAATCATAGATCTAGTTGGCCAAACAAAACCCAAGACTCGGAGAGACTTACAAGGATATCAAATCATGCATATAAGAAATCAGCAAAGACTCAAATATATATCATAGATAATTTGATCACAAATCCACAATTCATCGGATCTCGACAAACACACCGCCAAAGAGGACTTTGTATTGAATATCCAAGAGAGAGAAGAAGCCATCTAGCTACTAACTACGGACCTGTAGGTCTGAAGTGAACTATTCACGAGTCATTGGAGGGGCGATGATGTTGATGAAGAAGCCCTCCAACTCCAAAGTCCCCTCCGGCAGGGCACCGGGAAGGGTCTCCAGATGAGATCTCGCAGAAACAAAAGCTTGCGGTGGCGGAAAAGTGTTTTCGTGGATTCCCTCATTTTTTTGGATTTTTAGGGAATATATAGGCCAAAGACCTAGGACAGGGGAGCGCCAGGGGGGCCACAAGCTTGGTTGTCGCGGCCTCCCCCCTAGCCACGGCAACAGGGCTTGTGGGCCCCCTGTGGTCCCACTTGCTTGGCCCTCAAGCCTCCCGGTCTTCTTCCGTTCTGGAAATATTCATTTCGGGGATTTTATTCCTTTGGACTCCGTTCCAAAATCAGATCTGAAAAGAGTCAAAAACACAGAAAAAACAGGAACTGGCACTTGGCACTGAGTTAATAAGTTAGTCCCAAAAAAGATATAAAAGGTAGACAAAACTTCCAAAGTTGACAAGATAACAGCGTGAAACCATAAAAAATTATAGATACGTTTGAGACATATCAAGCATCCCCAAGCTTAACTCCTGCTCGTCCTCGTGTAAGGAAGTGATAAAGAATGAATTCTTGATGCTTTCATGCTACCTAACATAGATGTACTTTGTAATTCCTCTTATGTAACGTGAATGTTCAGATCCATTAGAGTCAAAACAATAGTTTTCTATTGACGTTTTGAAAATAATAATTCAAGAAAACTAGCAAGGTAATCATGAACTTTCAAAATAAAAAGGCCAAAAGAAAGTTATCCCTGCAAAATCATATAGTCTGGCTATGCTCTATCATCATAGAACAATGAATTTAAATCATGCACAACCTCGGTATTGGCCAAGTAATTGTTTTCACACCTTTACTTTCTCAAACTTTTTCGACTCTCACGCAATACATGAGCGTGAGCCATGGTTTTAGCACTATAAGTGGTGTGGAGTGTGGTGGAGGTTGCAAGACAAACAAGGAGAATATGATCACATTGACTAGGCATATTAATGAGCTATGGAGATGCTCATCAATAGATATCAACGTGAATGAGTAGGGATTGCCATACAAATGATGCACCAGAGCTAAGAGTATGTGAAAGCTCTTAAAGAAAACTACTGGGTGTGCATCCAACTTGCTTCCTCAAGAAGACCTAAGGCAAATTTGAGAAATCCTATCATTGGAATATACAAGCCAAGTTATATAATGACAATTTCCCACTAGTTATATGGTGGTGACAAAACGAGAGACTCTCAATCATGAAGATCATGGAGCTTAATATGCACAAGTGTGGATAGGTGGTAGCATTGTCCCTTCTCTCTTTTTCTCTCATTTTTTTGGATGGGCTCTTTGGCCTCTTTTTTTTGGTGGGCATCTTTGGCCTCTTTTTGTATATGGGCTTTGCTGGCCTCTTTTATTTTCTCACATGGGACAATGCTACATCAATGATGATCATCACACTTACAACTCAAAACTTAGAGCAATGATGACTCTATATGGAATGCCTTCGGTAGTGTACCGTGACAACAATCTAGCATGGCATGGACATTAATGGAAACATCATGCTAGCTATCTTACGATCATGCAATGGCAATGTAGACGTGGTGGCACATGTCATGGTGGTAGTTGCATGGCAATATATCTCGGAATGACTTTGAAAAAGCCATAGTAGGTAGGTATGGTGGCTATTTTGAGGGAGGCTAACGGTGGTTTTGTGCACCGGCGAAAGTTTCACGACACTAAAGAAGATAGTGATGGTGGAAGGTGAAAGTGCGTCTAAACCATGGACTCAACATTAGTCATGAAGATCTCATATACTTGTTGCAAAAGTTTTAGTAGTAATCGAAACAAAGCATTCAACGCATACTCCTAGGGGAAGGGTTGGTAGGTATAAACCATCGCGCGATCCCGACCGCCACACAAAGGATGACAATCAATAGACCAATCATGCTCAGACTTCATCACATAGCGGTTCACCATACGTGCATGCTACGGGAATCACTAACTTCAACACAAGTATTTCTAGATCCACAACACCTTACTTGCATAACTTCAATATTACCACAACCACAACTCAAAACTAGTTGAGATGAATCAAACTTCTCTAACTATTCAATGCACATGAAGGTGGAAGTTTTCATATCCCTTTGGATAACTACAACTTTTGAGACTACTTTAAAAGCATAGATCAACTATAAAGCAACGCACTGCCGTTCTCTAAAAGATATAAGTGAAGCACATAGAGCAAAATCAACTAGCTCAAAAGATATAAGTGAATCACATGTGAGCTGAATTGTCTACCAAAGGATATAAGTGAAGCTCGACAAAATCACGGTGAGTGCATGTCTCTCTCTAGGTGTGCAGCAAGGATGATTGTGGCACAACAAAAATAAAAGACTCCTACGATACAAGACGCTCCTAGCAAAACACATAACATGTGGTGAATAAAGATATAGCACCGAGTAACGTTACCGATGGATTGAAGACGAAAGAGGGGATGCCTTCCCGGGGCATCCCCAAGCTTAGGCTTTTACGACATACTTGAATCATGTTGGGGTGCCTTGGGCATCCCCAAGCTTGAGATCTTGCCACTCTTTATCTTTTTGTCCATAAGAACTTCACCCAAAACTTGAAAACTTCACAAAACGAAACTTCAACAGAAACTCGTGATAACATTAGTATAAGAAAGCAAACCACCAATTCCTTAGGTACTGTGGCAAACTTAAATTCTACTTATGTTGATGTTGGGTTACTGTATTTTCAATCTTCCATGGCTAATACCCCCCGATACTATCCATAGTTTCATCAAAATAAGCAACCAACACAACAAAAATAGAATATGTTAACAGCAGACTAGTTTGTAGCAATCTGTATACTTCGTATACTTCTGGTACTTCAAAAATTCTGAAAATTTACGATAGTCTGAAGAATCTGTGTAGTAATCAGCAGCAAAAAGAATCAACTCAAAAGCTCTTACAGAAAAAAAATATGAAATTCATTTCGTGAGCACAAAGTTTTTGTCTTTTCCAACATGACCAAACGATCATCCCCAAGACTAACCATAACGGTTTTGCTTGGCACAAATGCAAAAGAAACACAAAAACACAATCATAACAGAATTATTAAAGTGTGGAAAACACAAAATAGAAGGAAAAAGGATAGATTCATTGGGTTTCCTCCCAACAAGCGTTGTTGTTTAACGCCCTTAGCTAGGCATTGATATTTCAATGATGCTCACATAAAAGATAGCAATCTGACACGAAGAGAGCATCATGAAACATGTGAAAATCACATCTAAGTCTAACATACTTCCTATGCATAGGCATTTTATAGGAAAACAAATTATCAAGACAATCAATAGCTGCCATATGCAAGGAAGAAGAAAGAGACAATAGCAATCTCCACATAACGAGAGGTAATTCGGTAACATGAAAGTTTCTACCACAATATTTTACTCTCTCATAGAAATTACATGTGGGATCATAATCAAATTAAACAATGTAACTATCACATAGGATATTCTTTTCATGATCCACATGCATGCAAAGTTGACGCTCTTCAAAAATAGTGGGATTATCATCAACTAAAGTCATGACTTCTCCAAACCCACTTTCAATAATATTGCAAATATCGTATTCATCATGAGGCTTAAACAAATTTTCAAGATCATAAGAAAAATCATCGCCGCACTCATGATCATTGCAACAAGTAGTGGACATAGCAAAACTAGCATCCCCAAGCTTAGGGTTTTGCATATTTTTAGCATGATTGTCACTAATAGGATTTATAGTGAAACCATTGGAATCATGATTTTCATTCAAGGAGCCCTCGTAAATCACTTCATAAGTTTCTTCATCACGATTTTCAGATTCACGCATCTCAAGCAAAACTCCATAAAGATAGTCAAGTGCACTCAATTCACTAGCAATTGGTTCCACAAAAGTGGATCTCTTAAAGAGATTAGCAAGTGGATGAGGATCCATATCTCTAGATTTTCAGCAAGTGAAGATGCAAGCATATTGAAGGCACATGGCACACAAGCGAACAGAAAGCAACCGAGAGAAAAGGGCGAACGAAAAAGGAAAACGAAAAACAGGCAAACGAAAAAGGCAAAGGAGAAGGCAAAAGAGAAAGGCAAATGAAAACGGAAAATGTGAAGTGGGGGACAGGAAAACAAGAGGCAACTGGCAAAAAAAAGTAAATGCAAGAGATGAGTTTGTGAGACCTACTTGGATAGATCTCTCCTTCCCCGGCAACGGCGCCAGAAATACTTCTTGCTACTGCAACAAAAGACCTTCCAACGGCGCCAGAAACAAGCGTGCTGACGGGAGACTATTCTTGTCTTGATACTCCTCATCAACGACACCAGGAATCCTTCTGCTATGGCTACGCCTTTAGGGACTTCCTTGGTAAATATGCAAAGGATTCCCCCATGGCCTTGGAGCCTTGCGTTGGTGTTCCCTCGAAGTGGAAAGGGTGATGTAGCACAGCGGCGGTAAGTATTTCCCTCAGTTTTGAGAACCAAGGTATCGATCCAGTGAAGGAATATCACAAGTACCTGCACAAACACAAAGAGCTTGCTCCCAACGCTATGAAGGGGTTTTCAATCCCTTATAGGTTGTTTGCCAAGTGAGAACTGAAAGCAAGAAAGAAACAAAGCAAAGTAAAAGCGAAAGTGGAAACGATAGGTGTGAATAGACCCGGGGGCCGTAGTGTTCACTAGTGGCTTCTCTCATGAAAGCAAGTAGACAGTGGGTGAACGAATTACTGTCGAGCAATTGATAGAACCGCGCAAAGTCGTGACGTTATCTATGGCAATGATTATATCTATAGGCATCACGTCCAAAACAAGTAGACCCATACTTTCTGCATCTACTACTATTACTCCACACGTCGACCTCTATCCAGCATGCATCTAGTGTATTAAGTTCATGAGTACAGAGTAATGCCTTAAGCAAGATGACATGATGTAGATGGACAATCTCATATCTACGATAGAAGCCCATCTTGTTACCCTTGATGGCAACAACATGATGCGTGCCTTGCTGCCCCTTCTGTCACTGGGAAAGGTCACCACACGGTATGAACCCAAAACCAAGCACTTCTCCCACTGCAAGAATCATAGATCTAGTTGGCCAAACAAAACCCAAGACCCGGAGAGACTTATAAGGATATCAAATCATGCATATAAGAAATCATCAAAGACTCAAATATATATCATACAATTCATTGGATCTTGAAAACACACCGCCAAAGAGGATTACGTCGGATAGATCTCCATGAAGATCATGGAGAACTTTGTATTGAAGATCCAAGAGAGAGAAGAAGCCATCTAGCTACTAACTACGGACCCGTAGGTCTGAAGTGAACAACTCACGAGTCATTGGAGGGGGATGATGTTGATGAAGAAGCCCTCCAAGTCCAAAGTCCCCTCCGGCAGGGCACCGGGAAGGGTCTCCAGATGAGATCTCGCAGAAACGGAAGCTTGCGGCGGCAGAAAAGTGTTTTCATGGATTCCATCATTTTTTCGGGATTTTTAGGGGATATATAGGCCAAAGACCTAGGGCAGGGGAGCGCCAGGGGGCCACAAGCTTGGTTGCCGCGACCTCCCCCCTGGCCGCGGCAACAGGGCTTGTGGGCCCCCTGTGGGCCCACTTGCTTGGCCCTCAAGCCTCTCGATCTTCTTCCTATCTGGAAAAATTCATTTCGGGGATTTTATTCCGTTTGGACTCCGTCCCAAAATCAGATCTGAAAAGAGTCAAAAACACAGAAAAAACAGGAACTGGCACTTGGCACTGAGTTAATAAGTTAGTCCCAAAAAAGATATAAAAGGTAAACAAAACATCCAAAGTTGACAAGATAACAGCGTGAAACCATCAAAAATTATAGATACGTTTGAAACGTATCAGCAATCAAAGAGCTCAACTTTGATTTCAAACTTGCTGGTGAGAAGAGGTTATTTGATATTAGCTCACTTGATGAATGGAGAACTCAGGCATATGAAAATGCCATGTTGTTTAAAGAAAAAGTTAAGAGGTGGCAGGATAAAAGGATACAAAAACGTGAGTTCAATGTAGGTGATTATGTCTTGCTATACAACTAACGTTTAAGATTTTTTGCAGGCAAGCTTCTCTCTAAATGGGAAGGTCCTTACATTGTTGAGGAAGTATATCGTTCCGGTGCCATAAAAATCAACAATGCAGAAGGTAATTTTCCGAGAGTTGTAAATGGGCAAAGAATCAAGCATTATATCTCACGTACTCCCATAAATGTTGAAAGCAATATTATTAATACCATAACTCCGGAGGAGTACATAAGGGATGTTTACTAGCCTGTTTCAGACTCCGAAAACGAAGAGGTATGTGATTCGGTAAGTAAACCGACTACAAAACTTCTCCAATAGCAATTTTTCTCTGTTTTGGAATATTTAGAAAAATTTAAAGTAGTCCGGGAAGCGCACGAGGAGGTGACAAGCCTGCCAGGCGCGCCCTACCCCCCTGGGCGCGCCTGGGGGCTCATGAGCATCGCGTGTGCCTCCCGGACTCTGTTTTCTTGTGGAATACTCCTTTTTCTCGATAAAAGTTCATTATATAATCTCCCGAAAGGTCTGACCCTCGTATCACGCAAATATCCTCTATTTTCATTTTGAGCTGCTGTATAGACATATCTAGATCGCTATGGCGTCCACAAAAGTTCCGAAGGACAAGTTTTTCGAGAAGGTCATCAATCCCTACCTCATGGAGGTGCTGCAACACCCTCAATCTATCGAGATGCATGAGGGGGTGCTGCACATCAATGATGTTGAGGGGCCCAAGAGGACCGGAAATGTAGAGGCGAGGCTCGAAGCAATGGAGCAGGAAGTCTTCAAGTGCCAAGGGATGGTGGAATGCGGACTCAACGCTAACCACATGATGATCACGGAGTTCACCGACAAGCACAAGATCGATGCCAATGACATCGGGAAGCACCTCTCCAGGTTCTATGACAAAATCGATTACCTCCAAGCCCAGATCTACGACCTGCAGAACCAAAACTGTGAGTATGAGTATAGATTTAAAGCAATGCGGTTGGATTTGAGGATTCCGGAGACTCGATCATCTTTCCATGATGGAAAACCTATGCCTTGGAAGACGGAGAATCAACCCCAGACTCCAACAACTCCACCACCATCTCCCCCGAAGGAAGACAATTAAACACGGGTATGGGCACTCCCCTTGTCTTGTGCCAAGCTTGGGGGAGTGGCCCCGGTATCGTATCACCATCACATCTTTTGCCTTTACCTTTATATTAGTTCAATCCTTTGTGGTAATATCTTTTTCTAGTAGAATAAAGTTCTTAGTATGATCTAGGATTGAGTTTTGCTTTGTGTTACCCCCAATGTAATCGAGTTCGTGAGTTATATAATAAGGAGTGTTTTAGTTAAGGGCCTTGCTTCATGCCATGATCTAAAGAAAAGAATAATAAAAGAACAAAAGCATGAAAGATCATGTAATGATCTTATGGGAAGTGATGGCTTCACATATAAAAAGAATGTTGATTGAAACTTGTAGTGGGTGGACAAACGTAGACCTTGGTCATTGTTGCAATTAATAGGAAGTAATAAAGAAAGAGAGGTTCACATATAAATATATCATCTTTGACACCATCTATGATTGTAAACACTCATTAAACTATTACATGCTAAGAAGTAGATGTTGGACAAGGAAGACAACATAATGAATTATGTTTGCTTGGTTCGGAACAATCTTATATGACTAGAGATCCCTTAGCATGTGACGCTTGGTTCCACCTCATATCAGCCAAAACTTCTGCACTAAGTAGAGATACTACTTATGCATCCATAAACCCTCAACCTAGTTTTGCCATGAGAGTCCACCATACCTACCTATGGATTGAATAAGATCCCTTAAGTAAGTTGTCATCGGTGCAAGCAATAATTTTTTTTGCTCCCTAAATATGTATGATCTATTAGAGTGTGGAAAATAAGCTTTGTACGAACCTGTGATGAGGAAGACATAAAAGCGACAGACTGCACAATAAAGTTTTTTTTATCGCAGGAGGCAATATAAAGTGACTTTCCTTCACACTCAGAGAGCACACATCCAAACATCAAAAGCGCATGACAACCTCTGCTTCCCTCTGCGAAGGGCCTATCTTGTACCTTTACTTTTTATCTTTAAAAGAGTCATGGTGATCGACACCAATTCCTTATTTCGCCAGTATCTTGGCTGACGTCCTGTGCTAGGTAAAGATCTATATTCATATATCAACTTGGAAGTAAGTAATCATGAATTATTATTGTTGACATTACCCTTGAGGTAAATAGTTGGGAAGCGAAACTATAAGTCCCTATCTTTTTCTGTGTCCAACTGAAACTTTGATCTCATGAGTACCGCGTGAGTTTTAGCAATTGTAGAAGACTAAAAGATGATTGAGTATGTGGATTTGCTTTACAAGCTCTTATTTGACTCTTTCTGATGTTATGATAAATTGTAATTGCTTCAATGACTAAACACTATTGGTTGTTAATTCTCAGTAAGGTTCTTGATCCATACTTTACATTGTGAAGGAATTGTCACTTTAGCATAAGAGTTTATATGGCGATATTGATGTTCTAAATATGATCATGATGCCTGCATGTCCGTATTTTATTTGATCGACACCTCTATCTCTAAACATGTGGGCATATTTATTGATCTTGACTTCCGCTTGAGGACAAGCGAGGTCTAAGCTTGGGCAGTTGATACGTCCATTTTGCATCATGCTTTTATATTGATATTTATCGCATTATGGGCTGTTATTACACATTATGGTACAATACTTATGCCTTTTCTCTCTTATTTTATAAGGTTTACATGAAGAGGGAGAATGCCGACAGGGGGAATTCTGGGCTGGAAAAGGAGCAAGTTTGAGATACCTATTCCGCACAACTCCAAAAGTCGTGAAAATCGGCAAGGAATTATTTTGGAATATATAAAAAATACTGGGCGGAAGAAATACCGGAGGGGAGCCACCAGGAGGCCACAAGCCTGTCACACACGCCCTACCCCCCTGCGCACCTAGGTGGCTCGTGGGCCCCCTTGTTGCCCCTCCGGCTCCCATCTTCTGCTATAAGGAGGGTTTCGTCCCAGAAAAAAAATCAAGAGAGATATTTCGGGAAGAAAAGCCGCCGCCACGAGACGGAACTTGAGCAGAACCAATCTAGAGCTCTGGTAGGGTCGTCCTGCCGGGGAAACTTCCCTCCCGGAGGGGGAAATCGTCGCCATCGTCATCACCAACACTCCTCTCATCGGAGGGGACTCATCTCCATAAACATCTCCATCAGCACCATCCCATCTCCAAACCGTAGTTCATCTCTTGTAACCAATCTCCGTCTCGCGACTCCGATTGGTACTTGTAAGGTTGCTAGCAGTGTTAATTACTCATTGTAGTTGATGCTAGTTGGTTTAGTCGGTGGAAGATCTTACGTTCAGATCCTTAATGCTATTCAATACCTCTCTGATCATGAACATAATTATGCTTTGTGAGTAGTTACGTTTGTTCCTGAGGACATGGGATAAGTCTTGCTATAAGTAGTCATCTGAATTTGGTATTCGTTCGATATTTTGATGTGTTGTATGTTGTCTTTCCTCAAGTGGTGTTATGTGAACATCGACTACATAACACTTCACCATTATTTGGCCCTGGAGGAAGGCACTGGGAAGTAATAAGTAGATGATGGGTTGCTAGATTGACAGAAGCTTAAACCCTAGTTTATGCGTTGCTTCATAAGGGGCTGATTTGGGTCCATTAGTTTAATGCTATGGTTTGACTTTGTCTTAA
Organism: Hordeum vulgare subsp. vulgare; assembly: GCF_904849725.1. Lineage (NCBI taxonomy): Eukaryota > Viridiplantae > Streptophyta > Magnoliopsida > Poales > Poaceae > Hordeum > Hordeum vulgare. Next base: position 494,960,396 of record NC_058524.1, on the reverse strand, counting down.
TTCTTCATTCGTAGTTGCGGATGCTTGCGAGAGGGGTTAATTATACGTGCGATGTATGTCCAAGTAAGGACAACACCCAAGCACCGGTCCGCCCACATATCAAAATATCAAAGTAGCGAACGCGAATCATATGAACATTGATGAAAACTAGCTTGAAAGAAATTCCCATGTGTCCTCGGGAATGCTTTACCTTATATAAGAGTTCGTCCAGGCTTGTCCCTTGCTACAAAAGGGATTAGGCCATCCTGCTGCACCTTTGTTACTATTGTTACTTGCTACTCGTTACGAATTATCTTATCACACAACTATCTGTTACCGATAATTTGAGTGCTTGCAGAGAATACCTTGCTCAAAACCACTTGTCATTTCCTTCCGCTCCTCGTTGGGTTCGACACTCTTAATTATCGAAAGGACTACGATAGATCCCCTACACTTGTGGGTCATCAGTGCTCACCATCGTAATGGTATGCTCCTGGAAGTATTACTTCAACTTCTTGGCGGCAAAGTACACGTCATAGGACATCTTTTGTAGTGGGGGTAGTTTTGCTTGGAGGCGGACAAGACAACACTGACCCCACACGTGGTTGCTACGATGTAGACGAGTATGGGTTCCCTCTCAGCCAGCGCGACCAAGATAGGCGTGCTAGAGATCACGTGCTTGAGGTCGTAGAATGCTTCATCCGCGTCATCATTCCACTTGAATTTGGTGGTCTTCTTCATTAGCTGGTTGAGTGGGAACACCTTCTCACCCAGCCCGCTGGTGAACCGGTGGAGGGATGCCAGGAAGTTGGCAAAATTTTGGACATCGGGGAGTCGAGTTGGCTTGGCCATGCGCTCGATGGTTCTGATCTTCTCAGGGTTGGCTTCGATGTCGCGCGCCGACACGAAGAAACCAAGGATTTTGCCGGCTAGTACTCCGAAGACGGACTTCTCTGGATTGAGCCGGATCTTGCACTCGCACAGGTTGGCGAAGGTCTCCCACAAATCGTCAAGGATACTGAAATGCTTCTTGGTTTTGATGATGATGTCTTGAGCTGGTTAGGCCGAACGTCTTCGTCATGTAGCAGTAAGCTCCGAAGGGGGGTGATGAAGGAGGTCTTGATCTGGTCGGCCGGGTCCAGCTTGATCGGGTGGTAGCCGGAATAGGTATCCAGAAAGGACAGCAAATCGCAGCCGGCCGTGGAGTCAATCACTTGATGTATCCGTGGAAGGGCGAAAGGGTCCTTCGGGCATGCCTTATTCAGACTTGTGTAGTCGATGCACATGCGCCTTGTTTTGTTTTTCTTCAGCACCAAGACTGGGTTGGTCAGCCAGTCCCGTTGGAAAACTTCCATGATGAAGCCGGGTGCAAGCAGACGAACGATCTCTTCTCAGATAGTGTGCCGCTTCCCCTCAGCGGAGCGACGCAAAGTTTGTTTGACCGGCTTTGCATCTGGCTGTACATGAAGCTTGTGCTCAACATACTTCCTCGGGACTACCGACATGTTCTTGGGGGACCATGCAAAGATATCTCGATTCCTACGGAGGAAGTCGACGAGCTCGCCTTCCTATTTGGGGCTGAGGTTGGCGCCAATGGTGGCGCACTGCTTGGGGTTGGCCGAGTCGAGTAGGACTTGCTTGGTTTCCTTGGACCGCTCGAACAAGACCTCGCTCGCCGGTTGGGACGGGGGAGTTGGTAGGGCTGGCTACTCGGTTGCTTGAGCCACGAGCCAGTCGAGCTGCCTTTTCTCCTCTGCAATCACTAGTGCCTCGGCCAGCCGGCTACTATCGCGCGCGCACTCAACCAACTTCTTGTAGTCGCCAGCAAGAGTGATAATGCCCTTGGGCCCCGACATCTTCGTCTTGAGGTAGGCGTAATGGGGGATCACCATGAACTTGGCCAGCATCGGCCTACCTAGCAGCGCATGCTAGGGGATGTTGAGGTCAACTACCTCGAACAAGACCGGCTTGCGGCGGAAGTGCGCCTTGTCGCCAAAAGAGGACATCCAGCTAGATTTTGCCGATAGGCGAGCAAGACTGCGTTGGCACAATGCCGTGAAAGACTGTCCTGGTTGGCTGCAGGTCCTTCTCCTTCAGTCCGAGCTTGAGCAGTGTGTTGTGGTAGAGGATTTTGATGCTACTGCCGCCATTGAACAACACCCGTGAGAACCGGTAGGTGAGTCTCTTGGAGGCGATGGTGGGGTCGAGGAAGAGCGCTATGTGCCGGGGTTACGCATCACCGCGGGATGGTCCGCTCGGATCCATGTAATTGGCATTTCATACCAATGCATGTATTGAGGAACTGAGGGGACTTTGGCATTCACGTCATGCTGGCACTGATGCTGGTTGTGCTTGTCGTTGCCCTCGTTGGTGAAGATGACGTAGGCCCTGTCCTGGTCAGGGAACTGGTCATGGAGACGACCATCATTGGGTGGCGGTGGAGCTGAAGCCGAACCCAGCCTAGGAGCCGGAACCTGAGGAGCCGGTCCCAGGGCGGCCTGCAGACCCTCGCCCCGAGCTAGGCACTTGAGAAGATGCACTTCCGGAGCGTGTAAGTGGCCGGCTTTGCCCCAGTGTGCATCTTGCAGGGTGCGTCTAGCATCTGCTCAAAGGTGATCTTGGGCTGCGAGGTGTTCTTGCCGGTTCATTGTCGCTGAGCGCCCGCTTGTGCAGCCAACTGCTCCTCCTCCATGTGTTTCCACGTGCTTGCTCCCAGGTCGCGGGTCTTGCCGATCCTCCTTGCGCTTGTTGTTTTGCCCACCTCAGTTTTCGCCAGCCGGCCGAGTCGTAGCCGACGGCGGGACAGGTTGGTCCGTCACACTGATCTTGATCCGCATCACGTAGTTGGAGGTAACGTGCTTGTCTTCCTTGGCCATGAGTGCCGCCAAAGAGGTAGGATTGGAGCACATGAGAAGGGTGCCATCTCGGCAACCTTCGATGGAATACTGAATGGCATGTATTTCATGCACTCCTTTGCAGGAGTTTCCCAACTACGTACAACGCATGACGTAATCGCGGAGGGGCTCGTCGGGCTTTTGCACGCACATGGCCATCTCGCGGGGGGCGGCTAGGGTATTTGTAGGTGCCGGTGAAGTTGTCAATGAAGGCCTCTTCAAAGTCAACCCAGGTGTTGACGCTCTCGATTGGCAGGCTGTTAAGCCAAGTCTGAGCCGAGCTCGTCAGCATTTTGCACGTAGCGGACGGCTACCCGCTTGTTGCCTCGGGAAATGCCGACTCCGGTGGTGTAGTCGATCAGCCAGTCCTCCGGCTTGGCGGATCCATTGTATTTTGGAGTGTCGCGGGGAAGGGTGAAGCCCGAAGGAAATGGCTCCCCGCGGATCCGGGGGCCGAAGCATGCCGGACCGATGGGACCCTCCTCCTCCAGGAGGGCCGACTACGCCAGATGCTCGAGGCGAGTGCAAACGTCGTTCCTGTTGCGGGGAACGTGAGGGCCGAGCCAAGCCGCGAGCTCGGGTCGGACAGGAGGCATGGGTGTGCGAGCCTTCTCCCACCGCACAGGCAGGGGAACTTCGTGGACTGAGTGACCAGCTGGATACTGCTTGGTGCTTGCTCCGGCGCTGGGAACAATGATCGCGACTCCCCTCGGCCTTCCAGCCGGAGCTGTGAGGAGAGGAGGAATGCTGAGCCGGCTGATGGCTGCTTGGAACCTGGTAACCCTCGTAGTCGAAGCCCGGAGATATGGAAAAAGCACGATCAGGGTCAAGGTGACTCTATTGCTTGTTGGCAGCACCGAGGAGGTCCTTGACATGTTTTTGTTGGCGCACATGCTCCTCGCCCTCCAGGGCATCCATCTCCTCAAGGGCCGCCCGGGCGACCCGCATGTTAGTCGCAGGAGTGTCATAGATGGGCAGCTCGCCGCCTAGGATTTTAGCAACAACCCGACCGTGCCGTGGACGTCGCCATGCTGGCTGGGTCCGTCAGCGACCGAGGTGAAGCCGTAGGTGGAGTTGGTACTCGCGCAGCGCAGCCTCCATCCGATGCTTGGCGGTTGCCAGGGCGGTGCCCTCCACCAAAAGCAGTTTGCAAGCCTCCTCCAGCTCGGCCCTAGCCGCCACCATGTCATCCGTCGGGGCGATAGGAGTAGTCACCCTGCGAGGGTGGCATGAAGTGGATCGGAAGGGCCCGGACGGAGCGCAGCCGCGTCCGCCGTGGCCTTGGCACGACCCGAGCTGGTGCTGGAGCCTGCAACTATCACCTCCATGAGGTCAGAGGAGATGGAGACGCCGCACGGGTCGAGTGACCCCGCAAACGCTGGTGGATCGCTGCAGTCGAGTACATCGCTGGGGTACTCGTTGGGTGCACGCGCATCTTCAAGGCTGAGTCTGTTGAAGTGCGCGCAAAGGGCATCGATGTCGACGTCCCCGCCAAGGTGGCGAGGCTCGTCGTCGAGGCTCAGGTTGTCGAAGATGGCGCAAGGGCGAATTATGTCAGGAGCGATGCCACTACCTCACGGCTCGCTGGAGAGCTCGGCGGCGGAGCTTGTAGGTTAGGCAAATCCGACGATCAACACCACAGAAACCTCCACAGGGGCAGGCTCCACGGGCGTGCTGATCAGTCCGGACGCGAGGCGTCCGGTGGGGTTGGCGAAGGGTCCCGCTCGGAGCGTAACTTCGACCGGTGATGCGGACGGCCCCATTGTGGGCGCCAACTGTCGTCGTTTTCTCACGACAAATGCCATGGGTAGGCTTATCGGTGGGCTCCGGGAACGAGATTTGTATCTAGCAATGCAAAACGCATGATGTACACAGGTTCGGGGCTCTCCGTGAGAGATAATACCAATAGTCCTGTCGGAGCGGTTGATGAACCACTAGAACTACAATGTGCTCCTTGAGCTGTTCGACGGAGGAGGAAGACGGAGCAGCCGACTCGCAATCTACGTCTCCTGTATGAGTGCGTGTGTGCGTAAGAATGGCTGACCCTTTGCATGGAGGGGGGCCAGGGGGTTTTATAGACGAACCCACCGACCTACAAAATGGATATAAGGTACAATGTGGGGAGCCCGGCTGGCAGCCTCTCCGGCTAGCTTGGGGGCCCGCGGATGATCAGTCTTGTTGCAGGAGGGGCTCGCTGGCTGCAGGGTCCCATCAGGCTCTAGGACCCGCCGACTGACCTATGGGATTGGTGCGTGCTCCCCATGCAGGGCGCGAGTGGTACGATGGCCGTCGTCTTGCGGGATCCGGCGCCGGTCAGCGGTATAGCCGCCTCCACTATAGCCACGTCGGTCCAGGTAATGGAGTGGGTGGTGGTGTGTCGATACTGTACACGGTTGACGGGTCGCAGCCCGCACCAGTCAGCGGTATGGCCGCCACTACTGTAGCCATGCGTATGCTTCTCCATCGTACCCGCGATGAGGTACCTTCACCTTTAATCGAAGGCCTCCATCATATCATGGGGATTGACGCGACAGGTGCTCTCTAGCCGACTGGCAGCTAGCCATCCGGCTAGAGAGTAGAGGCTACGCTCCTAGCCGGCACGGGCCATGTAGCCGACCAGGAGGAGTCGTCAACTGAGGAAGCTTTCGCCCCTCTTTACACCGAAGTATGGAGGAGTAGGCTTGATGAGCCTACCCCAGGGTTATACCCCCGTAAATCATTACCATTGATAAGAGGTTCTATGTTGTCTAGAACTATAAGTTATGTGGATGCTATATCTTTGCTTATAATACAATTGGAAAGACAATTTGTGCACATGCATCCTTTATACAATGGTTGTTTCTAGAATATTCTAGTATCCATGAAGCTTCCACGAAATGTCTAGCTACTATATTTCTTTGTCAAGAATTTAGTAATATCATGCAAGAAGCAAGAGATATAATTTCTCATTATAGGGTTAATCCTGAGTGCCCACCCACAGAGGGGATTCTTTATGACATGGAAGAAATAAGAAAACAAAGATCCACAAACTATGTTTCTTATGATGAGAATCTTAGAAAGAAGGTTTTCTTTAATGTCTTAGTTGATAAGATTTCTGAACATAATGATCAATTTGCTATACCAAAACTTAGATTGGATTATGAGCTTGAAATAAAATTAAGGAAATACCTCTATCAAAACTTATACAATGAGGAACTAACTATCACTTATGAAAAACTTAAGGAAGAGCCTCATGTTCCTCCCTAAGTAGACATTTCAGATCCTAATGTTGTGTTATTTAGTACCTTCAATTTTTTTGCTTACCTATCAGAAAGCTCGCTTCTTAAAGGAGGGAATATGATTATAGCATGTTGGGCCATTCTTGCCAGGATGACAACACTTGAAACTATGCAATATGCCTAGCTAGGGGCGTAAAACAATAGCGCTTGTTGGGAGGCAACCTAATAATCACCTTTATTTTTTGTCTTTTACTTTCTATCTGTTTTTTATAACATGATTATTTACTCTATAATGATTGTGTTCTTATGTTTCAATTAGTGTGTGTGCCAAGTAAAGCCTTTGGGATGTTTTGTATGATGAGTAGAATTGATACGGTGCAAAACACAAACTTTAACGTCCAGTGCAGAATTTATCTGATTTTACTAGAACATCTTTTTAATATGAATATTTTATAAAATATTTCTATAAAAACTCCTCATGTTGCCCTAATATTTCAGAAATTTTGGAGTTACATAAGTATAGGTTCATTAGAGATTACTACTCACTCTACTGTTTCAGTCACATTCTATTTTTGCTTGCATAGTTTGCTTGTTTTGATGATGCTATGGATTGTATCAGGGGGTATAAGCCATGGCGAAGTTAGAATACAGTACCTTATGCTGAAATAAAATAATAATCAACTTATAATAGTACCTGAAAGTATTTTATATGTTGCTTATACTAAGGGATCTCATGAAGTTTTGTTGAGTTTGATGTGATTGAAGTTTTCAAGTTTTGGGTATTATCCTGATGGACAAAGGAATGAGGAGCAACAAAAGCCTAAGATTGGGATGCCTAAGGCACCCATAGGTAATATTCTAGGAAGACTCAATCATCTAAGCTTGGGGATGCCCTGGAAGGCATTGCTACCTCTTGAGCTTGCGTTGGTTTTCCCTTGAAGAGGAAAGGGTTATTCAACAAAGTAGATAAGTATTTCCCTTAGTTTATTGAGAACCAAGGTATCAATCCAGTAGGAGGAAGAATCAAGACTCCAATAGTAGTACCTATACAAATAATCAAACAGTTGCACCCAATGTTATAAAGGGGTTGTCAATCCCTTCAGAGTTATTTGCAAGGATGAGATCTGATAGAGATAGGTACAAAATGTTGATAGATATGAAAGTAAAACTAAAGTAAATAAATTGCAGCAAAGTATTTCTGGTATTTTTGGTTTATAGATTTGAAAATATCACATGGAAAATAGACCCGGGGGCCATAGGTTTCACTAGAGGCTTCTCTCATAAAGGAAAATAATACGGTGGGTGAAAAAATTACTGTCGAGCAATTGATAGAAAAGCAAATAATTATGAAGATATCCAAGACAATGATTATGCATATAGGCAACATGTCCATATCAAGTAGACCGAAACGATTCTTCATCTACTACTATTACTCCACACATCGACCGACTCCTGTCTGCATCTAGAGTATTAAGTTCATGAAGAACAGAGTAACGCATTAAGCAAGATGACATGATGTAGAGGGATAAACTCAAGCAATATTATGAAACCCCCATATTTTTACCCTTGATGGCAACAATACAATACGTGCCTCGCTACCCCTACTGTCACTGGGTGAGGACACCACAAGATTGAACCCAAAACTAAGCACTTCTCCCATTGCAAGACTTACCAATCTAGTTGGCCAAACTAAAAAAATAATTCGAAGAGACTTGCAAAGATATGAAATCATGCATATAAGAATTCAGAAGAGACTCAAATAATATTCATGGATAATCTGAACATAAACACACAATTCATCGTATCTCGACAAACACACCGCTGTAGCGACCCGACTCAAAAAGAGTCAAGCCTCTGTGTATCTGTGCCATCCCTAGATCAGTATGCTCGCACACACAGTACATACATGTATATATCAAAGTGCAATCACATGTAAATAACATAAAACTGATATATACCTCAAAATCTCAGCGGGAACAGTCAAAGGGAGTGGAATCCCAATAAACACCAACGACAGGTTGAGTGCAGACCGTAACACTGAATCGTACTCTTACTCGTCGAAGAAAGTATCTGCAACATAAGACGTTGCAGCAGTGTAGGTTAGCATATTGAATATGCTCGCAAGTCACAAAAGAGAGAGGTGTAAATATCATCTATACTATATGCATATATGACAGGTTGGGTTGTAATTTAAGTTTTGCGTCAAGCAAATTTTCCTACAACAAGAGAGAGGGTAAAAGCAAAATTTACTACATTGTTGGTTGTTAATGAGAAGGTTCCACCAACTATTTCTCATACCCAAGTTATCAGTATTACCAGCATCAAATAGATTTAATGGTGTTGAGAATTCCTGAGAACTTCAGTTCCTTCGGCTCAAGTTGTCCATGATCGTGGACACGGCTAATCGATTAGGTTTGAGTACTCTGCAAAGTTTTGCACACGTTCCCCACAATATTTGATCGCCTTCATTGAAGTCCTCGCATTTCAGTGTGTTTGAAAACCGGATGATCAAAACATGGTCTTTCAACGGGTTCCTGTGAGCCACTGTTGGTGCCCATCCAATCCTAACGTTCTTCTACATCTCGTAGCACCGCCCGTCCAGAGTCACCACGTTGTCCAACCAAGCCAGAGCCCATAATGACTTGTGGCTGTGCAGGTAAGCCTTGGGTCTTGAAATATCCATCCATCTGTCTGAGCCTCGATGAAGCTTTATGCAAGATGTCATGGCGCTTCTCCATGCATCCCGGGTCCTCCGCTTGTCTTCCGAGGGAGCCCATCTGAACCATCCTTCACCCAGGGAGCCCACCTTAATTCTCCTTTCATAACTGCGGATGCTTGCGAGAGGGGGCAATCATAAGTGCGTTTCTTGTTCATGTAAGAACAACACCTTAGCACAGGTCCACCCACATATCAAATTATCAAAGTAATGAACGCGAATCAACTCAACATGATGAACATGACTAGACCGAAATTCCGATGTGTCCGCGGGAGCGCTTGCTTCATATAAGAGTACTTGCAGGCCTGTTCTTTGCTATAAAAAGTATGGGATTATCTTGCTGCACATTTTCTACTATTGTTACTTGTCACTTTTTACGAATTATCTTGCTTTAAAACTATCTGTCACTGTTACTCTCAACACTTGCAAAGAATAGCTTGTTGAAACACCTTATAATTTCCTTCTGCTCCTCGTTGGGTTCGACATTCTTACTTGTTGAAAGGGCAAAAATTGAACCCCTATACTGGTGGGTCATCATGACTCTTTTCTAGTGCCGTTGCCGGGGAGTGAAGCTCCTTTGGTCAATAGAAATTGGTAAGGAAACATTTTCGATACGTGCTAAATTCATTGTTGCTTGTTACTACGGACGGTCACCCTTTTAGTAGTTTTTTCGGAGCATCTTTGCCTCAAAGGGAAGTGTAAATGATTTTATCTCAACCTACTAAACCTACTAAAAATATTTAGTATGACATTCCTTCGGGAATGGTAGAGAAATTATATTCCTACTTAATCCTTATGATGGTACAACTCATCCTTATTACCACTTGATATATGTCGATGAGATTTCTAGATTATTTAATCTTACAGGTTTATCGAGAGGAAAAGTTTTTCTTTTATATTTGGAGGGAAAGGCATTGATATGGTAGAGGCTATTGGATGATATTAAATCATGGGACTGGAAGCACTTGAAGCTGGAATTTCATGAGAAGTTTTATCCTATGCATCTAGTCAATCATGATCGGAATTTTATATATAATTGCTGGCCTCGTGAATGATAAAGTATCACTCAAGATTGGTGGAGGCTTAAATATATGATGCCCACTTGCCCCAACCATGAGCTCCCAAGAAAAATGATTATACAAAACTTTTATGCACGACTTCCTCACGATGATCAATTACTAGTTGATTCTTCTTCTACTGGTTCCTACATGAACAGGACTACTGAATTCAAATGGGATCTTCTAGAAATAATTAAACACACCTCTGAAGGTTGGGAATTTAACAAATGTAAAGAGTCAGGTATAAGTCTTAAATTGGTTGTGTTAAATCTTTCATGGAGACACATACTTTCCATGAGTTTAGCAATAAATATGGGCTTGACTCCGAGATAGTAGCTTCTTTGTGTGAATCATTTCATACTCATGTTGATCTCCGAAAGGATAAATGGTTTTAATATCATCCTTCTATTGAAAAACCACTAGAGGAACATGTTAGAGTTAAAGAGGAAACAATTATTTATTATATTGATCTAGTTGTACCTACTCCTTATATTGAGAAACCTCATTTTCCTCTTAGGATTATGGAACCTACTAAAGGTGCAACTCTAGTTAGTAAAAGTTATATTAGAACACCTAAACCCTCTTAACAAAAAAAATGTTGAGGCTAATTGCTATGGTTAAAGTTCTCCTAGTTGATAACATTGATGGTCATGTTATCTACTTCTATGGTGAAGCTGCTAGAATTGCAAAATAGGTTAGAAACCATCACAATAAGTTAGACAAAAATATACTAGTTATTGGCATGCCTATTGTTTCAGTTAGGAGTGGAGATCAATGTTATAATAGCTTGGGTGACATGGTATATACCTTTTAATTTATATCAAGAAATTATGAATGATATAGCAACCTGTGAGATCGAAGATATTGATGTCACCACTAAACTTGCAAACAGGGACACTATTTCACCACTTGGGATTGTTAAAGATGTTGAAGTCTTGTGTGGAAACATTAAGTACCCTAGTAATTTTTTAGTACTTGGTTGAGAACAAGATAACTTTTGTCCCGTTATATTTCGTAGACCTTTCTTGAATATTGTTAATGCTGAAATTAATTGTTCTACTAAGAAGGTCAAAGTAACCTTTGGTGATGTGTCTCATGAATTTAATTTCTCTAAGTTTGGTAGAAAACAATGTAAGAAAGAATTACCCAGTAAGGATGACATAATTTGTCTTGCCTCTATTGCCATGCCTCCTACCGATCCATTAGCACAAAATTTGCAAGACCATGAAAATGTTATGCATATGAATGAAAGAAATGTGATAGATAATATATTTATTAGACAAACACCGATCTATAAACACAACTTACCAGTTGATATCTTTGGGGATCCTCATCCACCCAAGGGAGACCCCATGTTTGATCTAAATAAATTACTGGATACTTTGAAATATATGTATCTCGATGAAAATAAGATATACCCTGTTATTATTAGTGCTAACCTTTCACTGCATGAAGAAAAGAGGTTACATAAAACCCTCAAGAAGCACAAGGCTGATATTGGATATACCGTTGATGATCTTAATGGCAGAATCCCCACTCTATGGTAGAACAAGAGTAATATGTAACCAGATGCTAACCATATCACTGATTATCAAGGCCGCTTAAATCCTAAGATGAAGGAAGTGATAAGAACTGAAATACTAAAGCTTCTCGAGGGACGTATAATTATCCTATTGCTGATAGTAGATGGGTAAGTCATGTTTAGTGTGTTCCTAAGAAAGGAGGAATAACAATTGTTCCTAATTACAAAAATGAACTTATCCCACAAAGAACTGCAACTGGTTATAGGATGGTAATTAATTTTAGGAAATTAAACATTGCTACTAGAAAGGATCATTACCCCTTGCCTATTATTGATCAAATGTTAGAAAGGCTATCTAAGCACACACACTTTTGCTTCCTTGATCAATATTTTGGGTTCTCTCAATTACCTGCGTCAAAAGAGGACCAAGAGAAAACTACTTTCACATGCCCTTTTGGAACTTATGCTTATAGGTGTATGCCTTTTGGTATATGGAATGCACCTGCTACTTTTCAAAGATGTGTGACTATTATATCCTCTGATTTTTGTGAAAATTTGTTGAGGTTTTTGATAACCCCCAAGTGTAGGGAATCATCATAGCACTTTCCGAAGATGGAAGTGGTAAGTATGGAGTGTTAAACCCACAAGGAGCTAAAGGTAAGATCAATATTCTCTCAAGTCCTATCTACCACAGATACGACTCTACATACAATGAACGTTTGCTTCTATCTAGTAACGAGAAATAAGACTGCGTTGTTGGTATAAAGAGGATAGCTTTGCATGATATTGGAGAACTAAAATATTAAAATAGTTGATGCATTAAATATAGTTAGAATATATTACAATATATTATAAATAGTGATGGTGGAATAATGATGGTATGGTGTGCGGAATCATCCTAGGCAATTGATAACATGACCGGTAATCATTATTGCAATTTTATATGAGGGAGAGGCATGAGCTAACATACTTTCATACTTGGATCACATGAACTTATCATTGGATCACTAGCAAGCAGCCACAACTACTAGAAATCATTAAGATAAACCCAACCATAGCACTAAACATCAAGTCCCCTTTGCTCCCATGACGAGTTGATGAATATACTTCTCGCCCCTCGTTGGTTACCCCAAGTGGAAGGTGGAGATGTAGTCAGTAGCAAGTTTCCCTTACATAGAGACTGTAAGGTTTATCGAACTAGGAGGACTCCGAGGATCAACAAGTAGGTGTCCGCTGCCCTGGCGCTAGCAAAAGATGTGGACCTGCACACACACAAATAACTTTGCTCCCAACGAGTACAGAGAGGTTGTCAATCTCTCCGTCCTTGTAGTTTGCAAAGGATCAAAACACATGCGAGAATAGTGATAGTGATTGCAACGGAAAAGTAAATCAAAGAAGTAAATGATGGAGGTGTAAGCAATGGTGGTGATATGGACCGGAGTCACATGATATTCACTAGTGATGTCTCTATCCCAAAAGGCGATAAACAACTATGCTTGGGTAAACAAATTACAGCTCGACAATTGACAGAAATAAACGCACCGCTATGCTAATTATGCTACTTGAAAGTTAGAGGCTCAATAGTAATGGGCAGTATGCCAAGACAAGTAGACCGTTTATTCATCAATATATACTTACTAATCGTCCACCTTGATATATCTATCCAGAACATCTTGCTGGTCTTAAGTTGCGAGTCCCACCCAAAGTGTAAACTCAAAGCAACAGATAACTGCATTAACGAACTATGTGTAAGGTAAATAATCCTTGCAACCATGGTCACAAGCACCGTTGTTTTCTCCCTGGTGGCAACATCACATCCTCTAGTCTCATGTTTCTGTCACTCAAGCTAGACATGAAGGGGCATGAACCCACAATCATGCATAACGCTCCCTCTTGGAGTTAGAATCTACTACTCGTCCAAAGCAATAAAGAGTAGCGGAGAACATGCATGAATCACTAAAGAACATAATATAAAAGGATAATCAAATATATAACTCATAACAATCTGAACGTAATCTCATAATCCATCGGATCCCAACAAACCGAGCATGGCAATAGCATGGAAAGTACATAGGTGCCTTGATCATGTAGGGCAGCTCACAAGGGCTAATCATTGAAGCACAAGATTGGAGATAAGACATCACATAACTACTGGTCATGGACTCATGGTCCAAGGAGGACTACTCACGGCACGTCTGAGAAGCGTCCATGGCGGTTGAGAAGCTCCCAGAGGTCAATCCTCCTTCCGGCAGGGTGCCGGGAAGAGGTCTCGTGACGCTCCCGATCTCGGAAGCGCTGAGGCGGCGGAACGACGGAGAAATTTGTGATTCTGGATCTGATGGAAGGGTTTCCTCTCGGAGGAGTAAATATAGGCCAAAGGAGGGCGTCAAAAGAGGTGGGGTCCACCCAGGCAGCCTGTGGGTGCGGCCAGGGGCCAGGCCGTGCAGGGTGGCCGCCTGGGCAGCCCCTAGCTCCCCTGTGACCCATCTTTGGTGATCTAGAAGCTTCTGTTATGCTGATTTTTATAAATTTTCCCGGGATTTTTGGGGCTCCGGAAATTTGGGTAAAAGCCCGTGCAAAAAAGACATCAGCAGACAGAAGCTGGCACTGGGTGCACTGAGTTAGTAGGTTAGTCCAAATATGTGTAAAAATATATCAAAATGTAGCAAAACATATAACAATGTCACCCAAAAGATCATGGAGCAAGCAGAAATTATAGATACGTTTGGGACGTATCAACATCCCCAAGCTTAATTCCTGCTCGTCCTCGAGTAGGTAAACGATAACACAAATAATTTCTGTGGTGACATGCTAACACACATATAAGAACCTCAAAGTAAAGAAAGTAAGATATGCAATTCGAGTCAAGATAATAACAAGCAAGCGTCTATATCTAGTATTGAAATTAGCAAAGTAAGAACGTAAAGGTGCAAGAGCTCTCGCTGTCCGTGACTCAAATGTCTCGAAATGGTGTTCGTGTGCAAGAATGGGAGATGGATTTAGAGCATAAAATATATTTTTAATTGAGAACTGAATCTACTAATCCTCACACTTGGTCTCCTTCGGAATCTTATTTTGACTCATCCCCAAACCACTAGTCAGGCACAAGTCAAAATGATTCTCTCCCTTTCGACTTTCAGAACATATGCAATGGATGAGCACAATCAAGAAATGTTGGCACTTAGGATGACAAACAGAATAATGATGGGGAAGGAAGACAAAAAGAGTTTGAAAGGATCACATCAATGAGGACAACCATAGGCGAGAGAAATCCAAAGGATAGATGTGGATGTGAGGAGTAGGTATTGCCATGCAACGGATGCACATATGAGCTAAGGTAAGCTCTCCAATGGAACTAGCGCGGGTCCATCCAACTTGCTTGCTCATGAAGACCTAGAGATCATTTGAGGAGGCTCATCATTGGAATATACAAGCCAAGTTCCATAGTGTAAGGGTCCCCACATAGTTATGCATGAATGATAATCTCTATGGAGTACAAATATAACAATGGAGTACGAGTGTGGATCTTTTAAAAGGAACAGTAGTGTTGCCCCCTTCTCTCTCTTTTTTTTCTTTTTTTTCTTTCGTTTTTTCTTTATTTATTTTTTATTTTTTGTGGCCTCTTTGGTTCTTTCTTTTCATCTCTCATTTGTCCTCTTCGGGATCTTTTAATTTGTCCTCTTTGGGATCTTTTCCTCACTTAAGGGCAACACTCTATGTTTTACAAGAATAAAAAGAAGATCATCACACTTTATAAGAAGTACTCACATAAAGACAAATGAAAACTATCATGATGTATGCAAATGTATGCCTCTGCTAGTGTAGCAGGATATGCAATGAAACTAGCGGGTCATGTAGCAATAATAAGGGCAATGCCCAATTAGCGTGCGACTCCTTGATCAAGCAAAAGCATGTATGACATGAAGATCAAGTCATGAGATGGTGGATGTTGCATGTTAATATATCTCGGAAAGGATATGGAAATGCCTTAATAGGTAGGTATGGTGACTGTTTTGAGGAAAGACATAATGAGGCTTATGATGACAGAGTGTATCATGCCAAGGGTTTGGATGCAACGGCGAAGTTTACACCAACTCTCAAGATGAGAAAGGGCAATGCACGGTACCGAAGAGGCTAGCAAAATATGGATGGTGGAAGTGCCAACAATCGAATACTCACATCAGTCCGAAGAACTCATACACTTATTATCAGTAACTCTCTATCTAGTTAGGAAATTTACAAAGAGACAAGCACCCCGAGGAGGGGTGTTTGGGGGCTTGGTTATCCTTGCGCATCCTCGACCCATGGTAACGTGAGGGTACTCTATATATTCCAACCCCTCCACAGGTTAGCGATCAATTTAGTAGCTAGAGCTCTCAACTAATTTTTAGTTTTTGAAAAACACACGGATTTCCCAAAATATGACACCTATCACTAATAGTCTTAAGCTCTTGGCACCAATAGTCCAAACATTACTCAAATCAATATCTCAAAACTATTGCAAATTACTACTATACTTAAATAGCTACCTCAGTTACCTACTCATGCAAGACACACAACTCGGTGCAACAAGCCAACTCTCTAAACAAGATAAGCATGATAACTCAAGGGAGTTCCAAAAGCAACCTAAATAAAAGCTCTTAAAAAGATATAGCATGAAAACTAAGAGCTAAGCATGACAACAGCTATGAAAAGATAGAGAACACACATAAAAGATAAGCATGGAAACCTATGTTGTGTTCTAGCGTGGAATGGAGCGTGTTTCTCTCCCAAACAAGGAAGGCTTGGTTATGACTTGTTATGAACAGCAAGCAAAACTAAAACAAACTCAAAAGTAAAGAGTGGGATGCTCCAATATAGCACATAACATATGAAGTGATAAAAATATAGCATGGAGATGGAAGAACTGATGATTGTCGATAGAGAAAGGGATGCACGGGGGCATCCCCAAGCTTAGACACTTGAGTCTCCTGGAATATTTCTTGGGGGGCATGTGAGCATCCCCAAGCTTGAGCGCTTGACACTCCTGGATCTTCTTTCATCATCTTCCATCACATACTTGAAAACTCCCTTCATACGAAACTCATCATAAGATGATTAGAGTGGTTAGTACCCATGATAAAATAATTCATTACCTATTGTAAATAAAGATTTTCATGAAAAGCTACTGTTTTTAATGATTGACAAAAGGTTTTTGCAAAGGAAAAGCAAGCTTAAGATTTGCAAAATGATGAGATCGCAAAACGTGGCCGAATCTGTGAAAAACAGAACAACAGGTAGTAAATAATATTTTCGGGGCACTTCTGCAACACAAATCAAAAAACGCAGAACATATGCCAGAAAGACAATTATATAGAGCATACTTTAAAAACAATTCAGATCAAAAAGATGATCTGGTGATTTTTGGCGAATTGTTTCGTCAAGCAGACATAATCTGTTTCTGGACAACATGACACAACTTTTGAACTTTCTTGCAATCGGAGGCTAAAACTTGGCACAAATATACAATGATGTTTCTAAAGTAGTAACAAGCATCAAGACACTAAAACTGAAAGTAAAAAACAAATTGTGTTGCCTGCCAACAAGCGCATTCTTTTATGCCTTTGAGCTAGGCATGATGCAAAAAGATCAAGTTGTATCAATTGAACCATCATAAAGATCATCAAAAAGATCTTCTATAGTACAACTAGTCTTAAGAGGACTATCAAAGAGAGGCTTAGTGGCACACTTATAGGAACAAAAGCAAAGGTAGTAAGACCGATTGGAATTTCATTTCTAATTCTGTTTAAGAGAGGTATCTCTTCGAAGGTCTTCACAGTTTCAACACCCCTAGCAATAGGTATATTTGTTTTGGGTTGAGGAACCTTGGGTACGTGAAAGAACTTAGGTGCCTTACTTGCGGGGGTTTCTACCTTTTTAGTCTTGATGGAGTATAGACTAGTTCAATAATATCCTCGATCTTATCCATCCTAGAAGGATCCATCTCATGGGATTTAAGGGTCTCCAAAATTTTGTAAAGTTTGTGCATGGAGCTGTCAAGTCTATTTAAGTTCCCTTGAATCCTATGATCTACTTCATTTATTCTACTCATGCTTGGCATATCTAGCTCTATTTTTCAAGTTTACTCATAATGTGAGCTAAAGTGATATCATCTTTCATGTCTACAGTAGGTGAGATTCCGACAAGATTTTCCATAACGTTAAGAGCCTCCCCAATGGGAGCTTCCAAGAAATTCCCTCCTATTGCTGTGTTTAGAACAAACCTATGCCAAGAAGTAATACCAACATAAACATTTCTAAGCAAAATAGTGGTGGTTTGCTTCTTGGTGGCTCTATCTTGAGAATTTCTAATTCTATACCAAGCATCTTTCATACTTCCTCCAACCCTTTGTTTGAAGGTGAGAATCTCTCCTTCGGTGCAACACCAGTGGCAAAGGACTTAGGCATACTAACTAAACAAAGAAAATTAACTAATTTTTTTTGTGGTTTTTGGTATAAGACTCTAAAGCAAAAACTAGAAAGCAAACTAACAAGACTAAAAAGCAAAAGTAAAAGATAGTGTGCAACTCCCCTATCTTGAAGAGTGGAGTCCCCGACAACGTCGCCAAAAACTTGCTTGAGGACGAGTTCATGAATATACTTCTCGCCCCTCATTGGTTACCCCAAGTGGAAGGCGGAGATGTAGTCAGCAACAAGTTTCCCTTACACGGAGACTGTAAGGTTTATCGAACCAGGAGGACTCCGAGGATCAACAAGTAGGTGTCCGCTGCCCAGGCGCTAGCAGGAGATGTGGACCTGCACACACACAAATAACTTTGCTCCCAACGAGTACAGAGATGTTGTCAAACTCTCCGGCCTTGTAGTTTGCAAAGGATCAAAACACATGCGGGAATAGTGATAGTGATTGCGACGGAAAAGTAAATGAAAGCAGTAAATGATGGAGGTGTAAGAAATGGTGGTGATATGGACCGGAGTCACATCACTACAAGGAATATGCTAATACACAATGCTATTTTTACGTGGCTACATCATCACGGTTTTTTATTTACGACGATCTCACGACGAAAAACCAAGCGTCGAAAACGGAGCGTCACTAATGAACAGCAGCGATGTTTTGATGAAAATCGTCGTAACTTTTATGACGATTCCTGGATTGTCGTAACCTTTACGACGATCCTAAATCATCGTTGGCAATCAAACCCAGTCCTATGTGGAAAAATTACGACGAAATCAAAACGTCATGGTTGAAATCAGCCCAATCCATTTCAATTGATCACATGGGCTGGTTTTATTTTTTTGGGCCTTTTCTTATTGGGCTTCTTTTTGGGCCTTTTTTATTTTTGATTTCAGCAACTTTTTGTTCCAGAACTTGGTTTCATTTCTATTTGTTGGGCCTTTTCAACCCAATTATTTGTCCAATATTAAATCAAACACTATTTCATATTCAAATCAAGAAAACTCCAAGTCGAATTAAAACCATCCACCATAAAACGTTACATAATACATCTCCCAGGTTTACATAACACAATAAGTCATCTCCTAAATACATTTCTTACACATGAATATAGCAAAAACAAACAAAATTAGACAATAGAACAATGACACATCTCCTACTGTCACTACAATGGACATCATTCCACTCTCCTATGAGACATGCTCGAGATGCGACAACTTGTCATCCTACAAGTAGACTCTCCTGCAATCATCTCTATCCGAGCCTGAAAGAGCAGCAAATCCCATTTTATTTAGCAGACAACCTGTACAGGAGTAAGAAATGCAAGAGTCAAATAAAATCCATCAACCAATGAACAAACAAGAAAGCTACCAGATCTTCAGGAAGTAAAACAATTAAACAGTCACAATTTATAGATACACCAACATCTATGAACCTAATCTGCACTATGGGTTCAATGCCATCAGCATCTCCACGGTTTATAGGAGAAAAAGTGAACCGCAGGCAAAATATTCATACTTAAGACTGAAAAACAAAGATAGATGTTGTCCTTAGCAGAATCCATACTTGTACTGCTGGAATAAATCATGCGTGAGACTGAGATCAGATTTAGAAACGAACAGTAACACAGAAGTCAGAAAGTGTGCAAGATACTCTTGTCAAGTGTAACTTACACCAGGTCTGAGAGCAGTGAACATTTGAGAGAGCAGTGAATGAAGACAGCTAAAAAATCGTACTGTACAAAAAAGATAGTACTACTACTGCTGTACTGTAGAAAGAAAGATAGAACACCTACAATGAATGGGGTCGTCATAGTGGGTCGCTACTTGTCTTGGCTGCATATACACATACATAGCTCAGTGTTAATATTGCCTTCTCTTCCGCGAGTAAATTTATTCATCAAGCTGTAAGCATCGGCATGTGCACGTGACAAGTATAAACCATACTGATACATAAGTTATTAAATTTATTTGCAAGGAGCAGAGGTATTTACAGTTGACAGTTGATATAACTATACACACAATTCGGATGCCATCAACTCATTCTTATCCGCCAAGGTTTTCGTGGATTAGAGAGATGCGCATGAAAGCATACACATGTCCTTGTTCACCTATCCGAAATCGGAATCACAATTTTCCCCTTGATTGATCTGAAGCTCTGTAAGATGCTATTCGTTCGCATTATCGGCTTTCGTACAAAACACCAGTACTTCTATTATGTTGAAGCCACAAAGAAAAAGAGAAAAACATTTATCTCTATTGAAATCGCTGATTGCGATATCACAAATTTATTCACCAAATATTATCTTGCCCTGCCACTAGGGCACCAGCCTAGTAGTAGAAGGGGGTACATGTTTATTCCGAGGACGGATTAGATGCTTACGAAGGAGGAGGAGGCGATGAGGCCGTAGAGTGCAGCGAGGGCCCAGAAAGTCCCGTCCTGCCATGCGATGAGCCGTTCACGTGCTCCCACCACCCCGCGAAGGCCGTCGGCAAGGGCACCGGTGCCGAAGCCGATGCCAGTGCCGCCGCCGCCGCCATCACCGGACAGAGATCCCTGGAAGAGAGACGGACTGACAGACGGCCTTCCTCTCCGGGTAGAATCAAAAGTTTGGGTGGCTCGGGGAATCTGGTGGCGCCGTTGGCGGCAACATGGATTTACAGGGGCGGCTCGCGTCCCCTTCGTAGCTCGGACGGGATGATGGACACGGGTTGGATCGGAGCCGACGTGTTTGGTAAATTTGTACTACGGGTACAGCCATGCTGTACTTCGCCAGGATGCGGTGCTGCACCCCCGGCACTGCCGCCGGCAGCCTCCAGCTCGGCCTCCTTGCATGCCTGCTTGACGCGCTACTCGATCTTGGCTTCGGAGCAGCCATGCTCCTCGAAGGTGTCCCTCAGCTCGACCATACGCAGCTCCGTCTGCTGCCCCCGGTCGTGCTCCAAGATCTCCTTGTTCGGCATCCACATCCCGGCGGCGTCGTCGTCGTGGCCGTGGAGTAGCGGTGGCGGCGACTGGGCTGGGGATGGGGAGAGGCGGTGGCGGTGGTGGTTGAGCGAGAGGTGGGGGGATTTTTGGGTCCGGCGGGTGTCGGGAGCGAGAGGGGAGAGGACTGGATCGGGAGGAAGGGTGCGATGGGAGGGTGTGACCTAGGGTTTGGGTTGTGGGTGGGGTATCTTTTTTCTGTAGATAGATGGATGGATGGATGTGGGTTGCAGATATGGATGGATGGATGGATGGACGCCATGTCATCGATCTATGGAAAGATTTCTCATTGGTTCAAAAATCAATGATTTAAAATAGTTTTCAACTACTAAAAATAGAGAAATTTTGTGAAGCATCTATCAAAAATATTTTGCAAAAGGGCACCACACAAATTTTCACTAAAGTTAGACCATATTTTCCGGATGAGGACCAATTTGTATGCATTTCCGATGTTTCTAGCTTTTTATAATCATTTTCCGAGTGGCAAAAATGGGTTTTTTGTGAAGAACCTACCAAATATTTTTGCAAAATTGGACTCCATCAATTTTCTAAAATACTAGTCCATATTAATATACAATTGACCAAATAGAAATAACACTTCCTTCACAAAGTGCTATTCTCAACAGAATAGGAAAATGAATATTGCTGAATTATTTTTGAACTATGTAAGGAAGGGTTTTCACATATTTGAGAAATATATGATCCAAAGTATTTATGACAATTTTTCGAGAATTTTTGGAATGACATAATAGTAGGTTGCTTCACAAACTAGGATGAGGTGGGATAGAATGGACCCACGAGTGACATGTCAATATAGTTAGAACATGATACGACATTTTTATAATCATTGTAAAAGTTATGACGATCTCATCTTATGCGGTTACGACGTTTTTGACTCACATCGTCATAATTTATATGTAGATTTGATTCCCTCAAATGGCTTACGCCAATCTCGGATGAAATCGTCATAGATTTATGACAAAATCATCAACGACATCATAAAGAACGTCATGTATGAGCATATTTCTTGTAGTGCATGATGTTCACTAGTGATGTCTCTCCCAAAAGACGATAAAAAACTATGCTTGGGTAAACAAATTACAGCTGGGCAATTGAGAGAATTATAAGCGCACCGCAATGCTAATTATGCTACTTGAAAGTTAGAGGCTCAATAGTAACGGGCAGTATGCCAAGACAAGTAGACCGTTTATTCATCAACATCTACTTACTAATCATCCACCTTGATATATCTATCCAGAACATCTTACTCGTATTAAGTTGCGAGCCCCCCCCCCCAAAGTGTAAACTTAAAGCAACAGACAACTGCATTAACGAACTATGCGTAAGGTAAACAATCCTTGCAACCGTGGTCACAAGCACCATTGTTTTCTCCCTGGTGGCAACGACACATCCCCATGCAAAAAAGACATCAGCAGACAGAAAATGGCCCTGGGTGCACTGAATTAGTAGGTTAGACCAAATATGTGTAAAAATATATACAAGTGTAGCAAAACATATAAAAGTGTCACCCAAAAGATCATGGAGCAAGCAGAAATTATAGATACGTTTGGGACGTATCAGGGCTTAATGTTCTGCCTCCCACCTTATTTATTTCAGGGATAATGTCAATAGTAATGAATCATTATCACCTATATACAAACGGATATATGTGCCTGGATCTTTCCCCACCACATGATGCTTGCCAACTAAAGAATTAATAGATTGGAATTGGGTTGGACATTATTCCCTCTTGCATAAAAGTAAAAATAGAAAAGTAATAGATATGCCTTTCGAAGAGGGAAGCATAGGTTGTCATGTCCTTTTTATTTTTGTGTCGGGACCCCAATCCTAAGCCATAGGAATCCAGCTTGTAACACATTGCATCCCTTTGCGGTCTCAGGCACGGTTAACCCCACGGCTGCCACCTTACCTTAGCCGGGACCCTTTGTGCCTTTTGACTCACGTATGCATTAGTGTTGCTAGCATTCCAATGTCAAAGAACCCGGGTCGACATATCTAGTCATAAACTCAAGTGGCTTGACTGTATAGAGACAGGCATACATAACCCAGCAAAGCAGGTGTCGGTCATCAGCGAGTGTAGACGAGTCGTAGCAAGCTACAAGGACTCATGCATGTCAACCAATGTGTCCGGAGCAATAGCGAACTACCAAGGCTCAGTGGAGACACAAAGGAGCATTTCTCTGTATAGAGAGCTACTAAGGGCATACGACTAGGTGTCGAATTCCATACATATCATAGTGCATCACACGTACGCATGCCATACTAGATATGCATAGATACAACAGTGGCATCACAACATAACCATATAACATCACGACATTTATTTAGAAAACTCGAAAGAGCCTTGCATAATATGTTCATACAAGCAGGGGTCACACGACCCGACACTGAAAGTCATACAAACCAACGGAAGCATAAAAGTTGTCTGGGTACACATAGTTGAAAGGATAAGGCATAAAGCCTGACTATCTACAGATCCCTTCTGAAAGGGGCCAGGTCGTAGCCGGGACACGAGCTACTCGTCATCATCGATGTCTAGAAAGAACCCACCCGTTGGCTCGTGGTTATCCTCTGCAACATTTATTAAGCAAACATGAGTACAAAAGTACTCGGCAAGACTTTAGAACAGGTCTATCTACTCATGCACATGTATCAACAAGGGGGGGGGGTGGTTGTGGTGTTTCATGCAGCAAGCCAGCTTTGACTCTTGGCTAGACTAAACTACAATTTTAAATAGTTTTAACAACTTTGATAAGTCATACACGAGTCCACTACCACCATGACAATACACTATCATGAACTCCTTTCCGTCTCCCTACGAAAATGCCATACATGATACTCACGCTTATCTTGATACTTTTATGAGTAGCCATTAAAGTTATCTGTGAACAACATATGTCTCCAAGTAGTCCCTATTCGTGGACGCGACTATTCGAATAGTTCATAACCCTGCAGGGGTGTACTTCTTCACACACGCTCTCGCCACTTATCGCTATGTGCATGTCATGCACCTCGGCAACCTTCAAGCAGAAGCCCAGTGAGGGAGTTGGACACGACCGTTAACCACGCTAATAGCTAGTCCAGGTTTATCGCCTATTTGAGAGTGAAACCGCACGGAAGTCTGGCCGAGGTTTCCACCACGGCCCCAAACGATGGCGCAGGGTTCCCAAGCCCACCATCCGGGTGCCACTGCCTACCACATCATAGCCCACCTCTAAGGTCAGCACTACGCATGGCCTCCAGCATGACTATAAACACCAGAAACTACTTGCAACTCCTGGACCGAGTACTAGGCGATTAATAAGCCGAGAGGGTCAATTAAGTATCCCAACATGTGGTAGTATCTAGTCTTGTATTACATACATGGAACTCAGTTCCTAAGGACGGTTCCAATGAAACAACCCGCCATGTACTCCTACATAGCCTTCCATCGGTACCTTTACCAAATTAGGTTCCACACTTATTCTTTGTCGCTAGAACACATTCAACTATTCCGGTTCATCACCCAGATGAAACAGACCTGACACAACTCTAGGCTTAGCAAGCATAGCAGGATAAATCACATCACAGCTCAAGCATCTACTAGGTATGCTAGGTTGCAAGGTTTCGCTATTTACTGTGACAATGACAGGTCATGCAAAGGAATAGGTTCAGCTACCGAAGTAAAGCATTTGAAATATTTTGTCCTAATGCAATAAGTGGGAGGAGGAGCAAGAACATGGGATTATATCGGGATGACCAAAGGGTGCTTGCCTTGTTGCTCAGCAAAGGGGTTAAATCCGTCAGACGGATATTCAGACGTATCCGGAAGGGCAGAGCCTACCGAAATAATAACAATCAATCAATAACATTCATATGCAACAATATGATGCATGAACATGGCATGAAATAAAATGTAGTCTGAGTTAAAGTGGCTATCAACTTTTAGGATGATGGTGACTTGAAATCAAATTCAAGTATTAATTGAAATAATATATTTATCATAATCATTTAATTGATTTGACCTGATGTTGTTTCATAACTTTGTTTTTCATGCATGAAAGTAGCACTGTGTTCATTGAATTTTTCTGATCAATTTGCATATATTATTTGTCAAATTTGGAGTTATAATCAATTTTCTATGAATTTCCAAAGTTTTTGCATTTTCTGGAATTATATTAAATCAGAAATATAGTTACTGCATCAGCATGACATCAACAAGTCCAACTGGCCGCTGAAAGTCAAACCTGACCAGTGGGACCCACTGGTCAGTGACTCTGGCCAGATTTTAATTAATCTTTAAGTTAATTAGTTAATTAACAGGGGCTGGTCCACATGTTAGTGTCTGTTTAGGGTTTTGGTTAACTAATTATTTTTATTAGACTAAACTTAATTAGCCAGGGGGCTGGCCCCACTGGCCAATGACTCTTGGGAGTCAACCCCACCGGCGATGGGGTCAAACAAACCGGTGATGAGGCTCCGGCGACCACACAGACGACGGAGGGCATCGGGTTTTCGTTTCCGGCGACCAAAAGGATGGCGGAGGGCACTAGGGGAACGGCCACTCGCCCGTAGTTCCATTTTTGCACGTTACAGGGGGTGAAATGGCCGGAGATGACGCCGGCCATGAGCTCGGCGGCTTCCGGAGCTCGGGCATCATCGGGATCATTGATCCACAGGGAAAAAGGGACGGGGCTTAGCTCCTATGGCATCTACACGATGCACCAAAGCTGATGGTGGTCTCAGATGGACCAACCCATCATCCGAGCATCACCGGCGACGAGCACCCGTGGCCGATCTCGTCGGGCTCCGGTGGAATCGGACGCTAGATCACGGGATCAAGGGGGAAAACAAGGGGGAAAGCACCCTGGGCTCACGAGGAGTGTAGAGGCGTCGAGAGCGTGCTCGGGGATGACCTGAGGAGGGAGAACGACCGCGGCAATCAACGGCGGCCCAAGGAAGAAGACGACGGCGATCCGGTGACTCACGGGCTCTCGGTGTTCTGTGGCTAGCTTGGGAGCTTCAGGAGGTCACTGCGGTTCTTCCACGCGGCTCGGAGGAGGGAGAGGGAGGCTAGAGTGGCTTGTCGATGGCGAGCTTAAGCCTCGGCCATGGCAGACAGAGAAGGGGAAGCACAGGGGGCGAATGGGGAGATGAAGAGGATGGGAACGGGAGCTGGGAGGTTTATCCCTCTATGCCAGCACGACGGGGAGGTCTAGGCAGTCACGCAGGTGCATGGCCTCGCCGGAACGAGCGGAGGCCACCTCCTGCTGCTCGCTGGCAAAAGGAAGATGACAGCGATGGTTTGGGCTAGGGCCAGGTAAGCGACAGGTATGCTTTGAAAGGGTGTTATATCGACTAGAGGGGGGTGAATAGGAGATTTTTAAAATTTCATCACTGAGGAAATTCCTTTTGAGGAAATTCCTCACTTGTGACTAACTTGCAGAGGAAACAACAAAGGATCAAGAGTGCAAAGTATCACTACAGCAGTTTTTGTAAGTGCATCTAGTGCCCCTTAGTGATTTTGGTGGTTTGAAGACTTATAGGTTAAGTATCTATTGTGTTTATAAGTGTACACATGATCTAGAAGTCATTGAGGAGTTTGAGGTATTTGAAGAATATCGACCCCTAAAAATGCATATCTTCAGTTGAAGTAATTGGTCTGAAGCTGAAGAAATGAATCGCGAGGAATCTGCAATGAAATTGATATTCCTCATGAAGATACTGATATTGAGAAGACCGGTGGTTCCTAAAGAAAATCATTCTGAAGAAATTGAAGTGTGAAGATTTACATTTTCTGTTTTACTTTCTTCGCATTTGATGAATAGGAACACCGTACTGTTAAAGGGGGTCAAAGTAGCACTATGGAATGGATTTCCTCATGATGCTCAACCCAAGGCTAATCCTACCAAAAGCCTCAAGTGAGGAATATGAGTGACATGAGGACTCTCACAGTTGAGGGTCCCCACCGTTTCGATAACCACGCCAAGTCACTGGTCTTATCCACTCCAACGGTCATATTATTTAAGGGCATTAATGTCAAATCATGTCGGGATGCTCCCATGCTATAAATAGCCACCCCCCACAACCACTAGCTGGTTGGCTGCTCCGTTAGAAACTGACACTTCTCATAAGAGCAACCCAAATTCCTCAGAGCCTTCGAGAGTAATTCATCAGTGAGGAAATACACCACCCACCGAAACCACAAACCAAACCTAGTGATTGAGCATCAGTGAAGAAGTTGTTCCTGTGTGAGACTGAAGCCTTTTACCTTTGAGGACTGTGCATCCTCCAGACGGTTAGGCGTCATGGTCTAGAGGAATCCAGCAGTCAATTGTGGATCGCCGGGTGACCAAGTTTGTGAGGGTTTGGAAGTGTTCCCTGAAGACTTACCACGAGTGTTGGGCGAGGACTGTGTGTCCTTAGCTCAAGGAGAATACGGTAGGGACTGTGTGTCCCGGGACTGGGTGTCATTTGATTTCAATACCAAGCCGCTCCAAACCAGATGTACAACTGTCACAACAGTTGAAACTGGGTCATCAACGACTGTCTTCTCTGAGAATCGGGTTCTAATTCCTCAACTCTTTACTTTCTCTGTATTATGTGTTGATGACTTTCACTGTGACTGTTTGAAGAATTTGCTGAAGACTTTCTCTGAATTTCCTCAACCCCAAATTCTTCACAATATTTAATCGTCATCTGTACTCTGCGTGCCTGCTTACTGTGTAATCTGTTTTCACATTCTTCACTCTGAAATACTGCTGGTGTGAATGTTTGCACCTCTGATCATTTACTGTTTCCGCTGTAAGTTAGTCATTAGTGAGGAATCTCCTCAAAAGGAATTTCCTCAGTGATGAAATTCTAAAAATCTCCTATTCACCCCCCTCTAGTCGATATAACGCACTTTCAATTGGTATCAGACCAAGGTACTCCCTTGTTCGTTGTGATTTTGGTTTAACCACCTGGAGTTTTAGTTATGTCGACTGCAGGCATGTTCAAGGTGACTGTCGCATGTCCTACCTATGAAGGGAAGAACTTTCCCTTCTCGAAGAACAAAATGCAAATGCATCTACAAGCTATAGACAATGATCTCTGGTATATTGTGGAAAACGGCGTCCCCATCATTTCTGCCAGTGTCACTGCAGCTGATGTGAAGAAATACAAGCAACTTGATTCTCAAGCTAAGAACATCATCTGTGGCCATCTGAGCCCTGGCCAGTTTGGAAGAGTAAGTGCTTTGGGCTCTGCAACACTGATCTGGGAGAGAGTGTGCAAGGTAAATGAAGGAGTATCAACCCAGCGTGACTCTCGTGTTGATATTCTTCGCAATCTCTTCAATCGCTTCAACAGACATGACAATGAATGCTGCCAAGACACCTTTGATCGCCTCACTGATATATCAAATGAACTGCAAGCACTGGGAGCTCGAGACATCATTGATCACGAAGTTGTGAAGAAACTGCTGAGATCCTTGGATTCTTCATTTGACACTCTAGTTCTGATGATTCAAGAAAGACCAGACTACAAGATGCTGGATCCAGCTGATATCCTTGAAAGGCTAAATACTCATGAATTCCAGCTAGAAGAAAAGAGAGATCTATATGTACAAAGCTATTTCAGACCACGTGCACTAAAGGCTAGAGCAATTTCCTCATCTGAAGAAGAAGACACAGATGACAGCAGTTGTGACCCTGAAGAATTTGGACAGGAGCTTGCAATGCTTGTGAGGAAATTCCAGAGATTTACATGACGAGGCCAGTTCGGTAAATCATCAAGAAGAGACATGAGGAAATCAGAATCTGCATCTGAGGACTACAAGAAACGAACCTGTCACAAGTGCAAGAAATCAGGTCATTACATTGCTGATTGTCCCCGCTGGGGAAAGGAATCAAAGAAGAAGAAATATAAGGATGACAGTTCTGATGACTTGAAGAAGAAGAAGAAATCTTCAAAACCCTCATCTTCAAAGCCCTCATCGCACAAGAAGACTAGTTTCAGAAAGGCTCGGGCACTTATTGGCAAGGAAATGGACTCCGAGGCAGAATCAGAAGAATGTGATGAAGAAGAGGGTTCTGATGAAGACTCAGAATCCGGACATGCTAGTCTTGCACTAG
The DNA here is from genome assembly GCF_904849725.1 of Hordeum vulgare subsp. vulgare. Classification (NCBI taxonomy): domain Eukaryota; kingdom Viridiplantae; phylum Streptophyta; class Magnoliopsida; order Poales; family Poaceae; genus Hordeum; species Hordeum vulgare. The sequence continues at coordinate 494,931,457 of NC_058524.1, read as the reverse complement.
CAACCACTTTCGTCAGCAGGTCAATCTTCAATCTCGAAGAAAATGATTGCACCATCCATACTGATGACTATGCTGATGACATCGCTCCAACCTATTGCTTCATGGCAAAAGGTTCAAAGGTATCAAATAATGCCTCCTCCTCTGATTCAAGTGAGTGTGAACATAATGATTATAAGAAACCCAGTTACAGTAAACTTGCTATCATTGCCACTAAACAATAAACTGCTCTGGAAAAGCTTCAAAAACTGCTAGACAAAAGTGATGATCTGTTGAATGATGAAATGAACCTTAACCAAATCCTCACTGATGACATGAAAAGTCTTCAGTCTAGATTTGATAATCTTCAGGATCGTTATGATACACTCCTCACTGATCATGAGAAGCTTTCCTACGAATTTCTTCAAAGGAAGCTTGATCTTGAGAAGGTGAGGATGTCTCATGATGATCTTCGTATGGAAAATGATTTATTACTAGCTCAACAGATCAACGCTAGTCAAGTTGAATTTATTCCTCCATGTCTTAAATGGATTGAACGTGAAACTGCTAATTCCTCACCGGAATCATCAAATTCTACCATTGCTACAAATTCTTCAACTGCACATGTTGTGTCTATTTCCTCACTTGAGGAAAACACAAATGTTACTGATGAAAATGCAGGGTTGAAGGAATTGTACGTGACAGGCATGTACAAAAGTCTCAAAGGACATCAAACCCTTTGTGATGTGCTCAAAAAGCAAATCTTGAACAGGAACCCGAGGAAAGAAGGAATTGCCTTTGAGAGGAAATTCAATGCTGATGGATCTTATTGGAAACCTGAGCAGTATCCCAAAACCTCATGGGTTGCTACTACTGGGCCTCCTTTTGATCCATCTAATCTAACTGGCTTCTCATGTGAATTATGCTATTCCTCGGATGAATCATTTGATTCCAACTATAAACTGTTCAAAATCAATCTTGTGAAGTATTTGCTCGATATGTTGGAACTAACTGCACGAATGGCCCTCCTCTGAGGAAAATCTGGGTTCCCAAAAGTTGTCTTGAAAATCTTCAGGTGAATGTCCTCATGACACCACCACTGAAAAATCTGAACCCCAGATCAAATTCCTCAGGAGGACCAAAGTCTTCAAGAGGATCAAAGTCCTCAACTGGTCAAAACTATGCTCGTACCCGTGCTTATGCATCAAACATGCAGGGAAACTACAAGGAATATGAATATGGGCGTTACTCCTCAAATCATTATGTTCATAAATCCTCAAACCAGTTCTCTGCATATTCATATGAGTATTTTAATCCCCCTACTGTTAAGAGAAGTGCATTAGCTTCAATGCCACCTTTCTCATATGGTGCTCGCAGGATGATGAATGCTTTGCCACCCCTTCAGATGTGGGTGGTGAAGAAATCGAACTAATCACTTCTGGAGGTCAGGTCTCCAGATGAAATCATCATCTGAAAAAATTTGTTGGAGACCTGAGTAAATGCTTGATAGGACGCAAGCTAATAATTGATTAAATAGAAATATTTCACACGTCCTTACATTTCTGTTATGATGAAATTAGTATCATACTCTTCAAATCTGAAGCATATGAGATGGTAAGCTGTACTAATTCATCTGCAGGATGACAAACCCAAAAATACTAAGTGGGTTCTCGATAGTGGCTGCACACATCACATGACTGGCGATAAAAGCTTACTGATGAACATGCCACTAACTCCATCACCTCTGAAGCAAATCACATATGGTGACAAAGGTAAAAGCAAGGTATTGGGACTTGGCAAAGTAGTTATTTCCAAGGATAGGCATATGGACAAAGTGATGCTTGTTGAATCCCTTGGTCTTAACCTCATGTCAGTCTCGATGTTTTGTGATCTTGATATGATTGTTATCTTTGGTAGATATAGATGTGTAGTCATCATGGAATCTGACAGATCCAAAGTCTTCGAAGGTGTAAGAAGAGGGGATTTGTACATTGTTGATTTCTCTACAGGTCCTCAACCAGCCACTTGCTTACTAGAAAAAACCTCAGAAGGATGGCTGTGGCACCGAAGACTAGGTCATGCAGGCATGAGGAATTTGCACACGCTTGCAAAGAAGAAGCATGTCATCGGCATCGCATCATTCAAATTCCTCAAGGATCATCTCTGCGGTGCTTGTGAATCTGGGAAAATGACCAGATCCAAGCATCCCTCTAAAACCATCATGACCACTACACGTCCATTCGAATTGCTTCATATGGATTTATTTGGACCTACTCACTATGCCACACTAACCAACGCAACATCTTTATATGGCTTTGTCATAGTTGATGATTATTCCAGATATACTTGGGTGCATATCATAGTGTATAAAACTGAAGTGCAGGAAATCTTCAAACGATTTTCTTCAAGGGCCTCGACGAACTTTGCCATCAAGATCAAACACATCAGGAGTGATAATGGAACCGAGTTCAAAAACACTGGTCTTGATGATTATCTTGATGAACTTGGTATTACTCACGAATTGTCTGCTCCTTATACTCCTCAGCAGAATGGTGTCGTCGAAAGGAAGAACAGGACTCTGGTTGAAATGGCAAGAACAATCCTTGAAGAATATCAGACTCCTCGTCGCTTCTGGCCTGAAGCAATCAACATTGCATGCCATATCATCAACAGGGTATATCTTCACAAATTCCTCAAGAAAACCTCATATGAACTCCTCACTGACAAGAAACCCAATGTAAGTTATTTCAAAGTCTTCGGTGCAAAATGCTGGATTAGAGATCCTCACCATAGCTCAAAATTTGCACCTAAGGCACATGAAGGTTTTATGCTCGGTTATGGAAAGGACTCGCACACCTACAGAGTCTTCAACAACTATCACAACAAAGTTGTTGAGACTGTAGATGTGCGGTTCGATGAAACTAATGGGTCGCAAAGAGAGCAATTGCCTTCTGATCCAGATATGTTGTCTCCTGAGGAAGCGATAAAGCTTAAGCCTACTGAAGACATTGTCCCCACAGAGGAATTGGTGAAGAAACGATCCCCATCGCTCATAAAAACCAAGAAGATGCTCCTGAGGAAATTGCAACAGCACCACTTCCTCAGCCCAGACAAAATCCTCAACCAGCTCATCCGAGAATTGCAAATGAAGTAGAACTTGACAAAATCCTCAACGACATCAACGCGCCAGGTCCTCTCACTCACTCAAAAGCTTCACACTTAGTTAACTTTTGTGGGCATTTTTTCTTTGTATCCATCACAGAACCCTCAAAAGTTGTTGAGGCTTTTCTGGAAACGGAGTGGATCCAAGCTATGCAAGACGAACTTCTTCAATTCAAGCTGAATGACGTATGGGAGCTCGTCAAATGACCAGATCCTCGCAAGCACAATATCATCGGCACCAAGTGGATTTTCCGAAACAAGCAAGATGAGGACGGTCAAGTGGTGAGGAACAAGGCACGACTTGTAGCCCAAGGCTACACCCAGGTTGAAGGAATAGATTTCGATGAAACTTTTGCACCTGTTGCTAGACTTGAAGCTATTCGAATACTACTTGCTTATGCTAATCATCATAACATCACCTTATATCAAATGGATGTGAAAAGGGCATTCCTCAATGGTAAGCTTGAGGAAGAAGTATATGTTGCTCAGCCCTAGGTTTTGAGGATCCAAAGAATCCAGACAAAGTCTTCAGACTCAAAAAGGCTCTGTATGGTCTCAAGCAAGCCCCTCGGGCATGGTATGATACATTGAAGGAATTCCTCATGAAGAAAGTCTTCAAACCTGGTTCACTCGATCCAACCCTTTTCACCAAATCCTATGATAATGAGTTGTTTGTATGTCAAATATATGTTGATGATATCATATTTGGCTGTACTGACAAAAGATACAGTGATGAATTTGCCTACATGATGAGTGAAGAATATCAGATGTCCATGATGGGGGAGCTGAAATTCTTCTTAGGTCTTCAAATTCGTCAACAAAGCAATGGAATCTTCATATCACAGGAGAAATACCTCAAGGATGTTCTGAGGAAATTCGACATGCACGAATGCAAAGGTGCCAAGACTCCAATGCCTACCAACGGCCACCTCGGCACAGATGAAAATGGTAAAGATTTCGATCAACAGGTATACCGTTCTATGATTGGCTCCTTATTGTATCTATGTGCATCTAGGCTAGATATAATGCTTAGTGTTTGCATGTGTGCACGTTTTCAAGCAAAACCGAAGGAATCACACCATAAGGCTGTGAAACATATTCTTCGATACTTAGCTCACTCACCAACACTAGGATTATGGTATCCCAAGGGCTCCAATCTTCATCTGGTAGGGTATTCTGATTCAGACTATGTTGGTGACCGTGTGGATCGCAAGTCAACTTCTGGCACATGCCATTTCCTCGGAAGATCACTAGTTTGCTGGTCCTCAAAGAAGCAGAATTGCGTATCACTCTCCACTGCCGAAGCTGAGTACATTGCTGCTGGTTCTTTCTGTGCTCAATTGTTGTGGATGAAGCAAACCCTCAAGGACTACGGCATCAACATGAAGAATGTGCCTCTCTACTGTGATAATGAGAGTGCTATCAAGATTGCATACAACCCAGTACAACACTCGAAGACCAAGCACATCCAGATTCGTCATCATTTTATTCGGGACCATGTCCTCAAGGGCAATATCCTCATCGACCATGTGAAGACTGATGATCAACTGGCAGATATCTTCACTAAGCCCTTGGATGAGAAAAGGTTTTGCAAGTTGCGATGTGAGCTAAATATCTTAGAGTCTTCAAATGTTTTGTAAAAACATGCACACATCCTAACACTTATGCAAAGTTGATGACTTAGATGTGCAACACATGATGAAACGATTTTCTTCAACTGATGAAGAAAGTCACTCTGAATCTGAAGAAATTAATGAAGAAATTGATTCTCAGGGCCCTACGACAATTGTAAGCGGCGTCTGTAATCAACATTCTTATATGGTGGGTAACGCCACCGCCCAATGTGAAATTCCTCAAGTTGATTTTCTTCAAATGATCAATTTCCTCACAATGCATTTTTCTTCAAAACAGCTGGTCTTCATTGTGATGATCTATTACAAAATCTTGAAAAACACTTGATGACTTTCATTTGCCTAGATAGACTGTGATTTCTAGTCCTCAACAGCATTCACTTATTGCTATTTCTTCAAGTTGATGTTTCTGCTAAGTGAATGTGATCGGACCCTACTTTCCCTCTATGCTATACTTATCCAGTCTATTCAATTCTTCATATGCGTTCTACTTGAAACTTAGTTCAAAATCCTCACTGCATCCTTGTTAGCTGATGATTTTGTAACGAAAATCCTCAAATCTTCAAAAAAAAAATTGTTTTCTTTAAAGGCACAGTAACTGAACCCCCACTTCCCACGATCGGATAACCACGATCTCCATTATCTCCACCGCATTGTACGGGAGCTACACGTGTCCCGCGGAGACGTAGAGGCAGGGGGTATCTGGTCCGAAACTTTCGCACCAAACAGTGACTTTTGGGCTATAAATATGTCCTTATCCCCCTCCGTATCCTCTTCTTCGCCTCATCGCTCTCCTGCCACAGCACACTCCACCGAACCCTAGCGCCACCGCTGGTAATCTTGTCGCCGGTGAGGAAGAGCTTCACTGCCTCGACCTCTTCGTCGCCAGAATCATGCCGGAGTCGGACCATCTTCGTCCGCCGCCGCCGTAGACGTCCTCTGCCGCCAAGTTAGGGTGCATTGGACACTCAAACGAAGAGCCTCTCCAACACTACTTTCTGTGTTCTTCGTTCGCACCTTCCAGGGTAAATATATCCCATTTTTACAGCAGATTAGATCTGAAATTTTACATCTTCTATGTGAAATCTGTTTTTCCTCAAGATACGATGCGCACATGATTCCTCAAACACTACCTATCACCGCAATCATTGATGAACTAGCTAAGCATCTAAGATTTTCACGAGATTTCTCAATTGTGCGAATTTTCGGATCTGTACAACTCTGGAACCCAAGAACAGTATGCTTAGGCAAATTCCTCAACCACTGGTTATATTCCTCAAACTATCAAGCTTTTTCATTTTCTTCAAATCTGAGAACGCATATGACCGCTCCAAATTCCTCGCAACTATACTCTGTTCACAGGTACACACATGTCAGCTGATGAATCTCTCGGTTCTCATCACATTAACTCATTTGTAGCATTTCTGGAAGAAACTCTTCAAGGATCATCAGAATCCTCAAGAGTTCAAAATCATCAGCAAAGTCCTCAACTGAAGAAAATGGAGGAAGAGAGAAAACAGAAAGGAGGAAAGAAACTGGAGCGGAACACAGCTGCTGATATCCCTGAGGACATATACTTGGACTATTGTACGCCTGATGAACATGAGACAATGGCCAAGAGAAAGATAAGGCTGCAGAAGATTGAACGCCGATGGGCGAAGGAATGGAAGGAGTACAGGTTTGTGACTCCAAAATATGCGAATAAATTTGCTTTGAAGCCTCCTGGCAGAAGGGCCCCACATGAAGATCATCAAGTAGCACATCCCTCAAGTCTCATGACAATTGATGACTACCCAGATGAGAAAGAAAAACATCTGGCCAAGCTCAAGAAGCAAGCAGAAGCTGCAGTGAAGAAATTTAATGAATCCTCAGCTGCTGCCTCCGGTGCTGCAAATTCCTCAGCGGCTGAAACCTCAGGCTCAGAAATTCCTCACACGCAGTCTGTGCCATCAAAGCAAAGGGCTCCAAAGCCTCAAGAGAAGTCTGTTCAGGCTTCTGTCACAAAACCCTCTGCTCCAAAACCCTCAGTTCTAAAACCCTCATTACCAAAACCTTCAACACCAAAACCATCAGCGCCAAAACCCTCTGCACCAATCTCCTGAGTACGAAAATCCTCAGCTCCATCTCTAAAGCCTCACGAGAAATCAGTACAGAAGCTTGTCGTGAAACCTATGATCGCCAGCTCCAGCTCGTCACTCCCAACGGCAACTAGCTCAGAGACAAAGTCTTCAACACCACTTGTGAAGACTTTGACAGTTACTGAACGTGCACCTCTGCCCAGCCCCAGCAAAATCATCGCAGTCCCATCTGCATCAGAGGGAATTGATGTATATGATGATGAAACCCTGCAAGCCATCATCAAGAACAAGCAAGAAAGGGTAGCACAAGCATCAGGCAGTGCTATTCCTCTGGCCATGGACCCCAAGGTCCTCCTAGACTACATCAATATATGGTATGAGGACCCAAACACTCCCATTGATGATTTGAAACTTCCTCCTGGCATCAGTCACATGGTGGCCACCTTCATAAATGAAGCCAAGTGGAAAGAACAGCAGGCCAGATAGGCAAAGGTTGCAAAGGCCAAAAAGGAGAAATTCCTTAGGCAGAATCTCCTCAAGCTGACTCCTGATGCACTGGTGTCAACCTAGGCAGAGATGCAAGTATTGACTGACAAGTATGACAAGTTGTCAGATCACAAAAGCATCAAGCGCAACATCATCAAGCTAGCCACTAGTGTTGTTGATGACTACAACAAGAGAACCGCACCACCAGCACCAACTCCTCAGCCCCTAGTTGAGCAGCCAACAGATGCATCTCCTAATGAGGAGGAAACTCCTCAAGCTAAGGAAGAATATCAAGAGCGTCGAGTTGATCAAGCTAAGGAAGAATATCAAGAGCGTCGAGTTGATGAACCGGCCATTGAAGAAATCATCACGGCAACTGCAACTCATGAAATAGCAACCACTGATGAAACTGCTCCTGATCCAGCTGCTTCATCAAAGCAGGCTGATGACTCTGTTCCAGCTGGTTCCTCACTTCCAGCTGAAGAATCCGCAGAAAGAACACCTTCACCTAAAGCTTCAAAGGTGAAGAAGATAATTCCGTCTGCATCAGACGTGAAGAAAACAAGGGCTGTTGAAAAGGAAGCAAAGAAGAGAAAAGCCTCCTCAACAGTAGAAGAGACAGAGGCAAAGCGCCTCAAAGAAACTGAAGAAACTGCTCCTCTGGATCTAGTGCCTCTAAATGTCGCCCCTCCATATGAGATGGTCGTCATTGATGACCCAGCTACATAGGCAGATGAGGAAATGAAGGATGTCGCCTCTGAGGAACACACCGATGAGGAAATACAGATTGATGACAGTCCTCAACCTCCTATTCCTCAGACAGAGAATGCTCAAGCATCAGCTGCACCAGCTGATGAAACTGCTTCTGCCACAAAGCCAGCTGAAGAAAAACAAGCTGAGGAAAATGCACATTCTGAGCAGACTCCTCATTTTGAACAGGCTGACCCAACTCCTCAAACTGAGAAAGTAGCAGAAAACCTCAGCCTGAAGCTCAGCCAGAGCAAGCATCATCTCCCAGCAAGAAGTACCAGCTGATCAAATTCCTCAACTTGAGGAAAATGCTGAAGAAAATGTACCCGCCCAACACAATGAATTCATTGTGCTCAACCCAGAGACTGCCATGGTTGTCTCCTCCCCCATTCCTCAGCAAAATCTTTAGCAAGTTCAGCGCCAACCATTCTCCAAGCATCCAAAGTTTCAGAAAGAAGATTTCTTTGAGGAACGCATGTATTTCATCGGAGAGAACCCTTATGACAAGCCTCAAATGAGGTATCTGAAGTTTTGGACAAGGACTCAGATGAACTACTATTCCTCTATGCTCTGTGGACGCAACAAGATATTCAAGTACATGCACATTCCTCATGTTGAGCTTGAAGGAATACCCTGCGTGGAACCAGTCCTCAATGTACTCCACGATCTAGGTTTGCTCCCTATGTGCTCAGACATATCAGACTGGAATAGCGAGCTCATTCTTCAGTTCTATGCCACTCTGCACAGATCTGGCAGCTCTGATGACATCAACACGTGGGTGTTTGACTGGATGTCCCAAAATACTCACTACAAAGCTCCTGCTTCTGAACTCCTCAGAGAACTGCCCGTACCAATTCCTTCAGATGGGGCAGTGAAGCTTTATGGTGAGCGTGAGCTACCAAATGGAATGATGGAAGTCCTCATGAAGCCTTTGGCTGCAGGAAAATCCTCAAGAACCACATTCCTCGTCGATGAGCTCAAGTACACACCCCGGTCTGTCTACAGAATTCTCTGCAGTGTGCTCGCGCCAATCAAAGGCCATGATGATGAAGAAGATGTTGTAGGACTCATGAAGAATATCCTGTTCAACATCATTCACGGTATTCCTATTAATATCCATGATTTCTTCTTGAGAACTTTGGCCGACAATGCCATGTGCCCCTATGATCACAAGATTTATGCCCCGTGGATCATGACATTCATCAGGACAAGGACAGGCATCAACTTTCATGCTGATTGTCAAAACCATGTTGGGTATATACCTCCTATCAGGGTCAACAAGAAGACTTTTGAGCCCATTGAAGGAAAAGGAAAATCTATGATTGAAGAAGGCAGCAGGCCCCTTGATGGCCAGTTTAGAGAGCCAGAAGCATATTCTTCATGGGACGATACTGAGACTCGTCCAGCAAGCCCAGTTCCTCCTCGCGTGCTGAACACCAGAGAGCTCCTTCTCAGTCTTCACCAGAAGGTGGATCGCAACCACAAATGGGTCAAACGCCAGTTTGGTGCCATTCTGAAAACCCTCACTGAAACTCAGAACTCTGTGAAGATTAATCATCACTATCTGCATGAGGTTTTCGATCGCACCTGGGCTACACTTGCACATCTGAAGACTCAGACTGAGCTTGAAGAAATGGACTTTGAGCGGGACTTTGACTGGTCGTGGCCTCCCAAGAGGAAGTTCAGGCCCATTCCAGTGCCAGACCTTGAAGACAGCTCCTTTTCTTCATTCCGCACTGCTGAATCTGATGAGGAACAACTCGACACAGCAACCGGCCCAAGGAAGAAGACTACCCCCAAGAAGCGTCACGGCTCTTCATCAACAGCCAAGAAATGAAGTCTTCACGGGCGTTATTCCTCAGTTTGTCCATTTTTGTCACTTGATGACAAAGGGGGAGAATCTCGAGAGTTAGTCTTCAAGCGGGATATTTTTGGGGCTTATAAACTATATTAAGTTACAAACTCTTGGCTCTTCTGAAGTTTTTATGTAATGAGTTGTAACTTAAGCCCGATGGTACTCTGACGCTTTTGAACGTTTTTCTTCGCATGCTTATTCCTCAAATTTTTCATGCACGCATGTTGGAATTCGTCACATACCATTTGCCATCATGCATCTTCATTTTCTTCATATGATATGTTATATGTATGCATGATTTACAAGACTCAGGGGGAGATCTCCATGATATAAATCATCAATGTGCATCTGCTATAAAAGCAAAATCCTCAAGGTATGCACATCTTCAGGGGGAGTCTCTCTGAATCTTGTTTTCAAATTCCTCAAATGAGTATTTACACTTCATATTTTTGATCCTTGTTGAAGACTTAACCTAATTGTCATCAACCACCAAAAAGGGGGAGGTTGTAAGTGCATCTAGTGCCCCTTAGTGATTTTGGTGGTTTGAAGACTTATAGGTTAAGTATCTAATGTGTTTATAAGTGTACACAGGATCTATAAGTCATTGAGGACTTTCAGATATTTGAAGAATATCGACCCCTAAAAAAGTATATCTTCAGTTGAAGTAATTCGTCTGAAGCTGAAGAAATGAATCGCGAGGAATCTGCGATGAAATTGATATTCCTCATGAAGATACTGATATTGAGAAGACCAGTGGTTCCTGAAGAAAATCATTCTGAAGAAATTGAAGCGTGAAGATTTACATTTTCTGTTTTACTTTCTTCGCATTTCATGAATAGGAACACCGTACTGTTAAAGGGGGGTCAAAGTAACACTATGGAATGGATTTCCTCATGATGCTCAACCCAAGCCTAATCCTACCAAAAGCCTCAAGTGAGGAATATGAGTGACATGAGGACTCTCACAGTTGAGGGTCCCCACCGTTTCGATAACCACGCCAAGTCACTGGTCTTATCCACTCCAACGGTCATATTATTTAAGGGCATTAATGTCAAATCATGTCGGGATGCTCCGAGGCTATAAATAGCCACCCCCACAACCACTAGCTGGTTGGCTGCTCCGTTAGAAACTGACACTTGTCATAAGAGCAACCCAAATTCCTCAAAGCCTTCGAGAGTAATTCATCATTGAGGAAATACACCACCCACCGAAACCACAAACTAAACCTAGTGATTGAGCATCAGTGAAGAAGTTGTTCCTGTGTGGGACTGAAGCCTTTTACCTTTGAGGACTGTGCATCCTCCAGATGGTTAGGCGTCATGGTCTAGAGAAATCCAGCAGTCAATTGTGGATCGCCGGGTCACCAAGTTTGTGAGGGTTTGGAAGTCTTCCCTGAAGACTTACCACGAGTGTTGGGCGAGGACTGTGTGTCCTTAGCTCAAGGAGAATACGGTAGGGACTCTGTGTCCCGGGACTGGGTGTCCTTTGGTTTCAATACCAAGCCGCTCCAAACCAGATGTACAACTGTCACAGCAGTTGGAACTGGGTCATCAACGACTGTCTTCTCTGAGAATCGGGTTCTAATTCCTCAACTCTTTACTTTCTCTGTATTATGTGTTGATGACTTTCACTGTGACTGTTTGAAGAATTTGCTGAAGACTTTCTCTGAATTTCCTCAATCCCAAATTATTCACAATAGTTAATCATCATCTGTACTCTGTGTGCCTGCTTACTGTGTAATCTGTTTTCACATTCTTCACTCTTAAATACTGCTGGTGTGAACGTTTGCACCTCTGATCCTTTACTGTTTCGTCTGTAAGTTAGTTATCAGTGAGGAATCTCCTCAGAAGGAATTTCCTCAGTGATGAAATTCTAAAAATCTCCTATTCACCCCCCCTCTAGTCGATATAACGCACTTTTAGTTTTCGAGGATGAAGAATATGAAAAATAGTTTGCACAGTATGCAGGCACGCAGAAAACAGATGAGGATTAACTCGTGTGAAGAATTTGGGGTTGAGGAATTTCAGAGAAAGTCTTCAGCAAATTTTCAAACAATGACAGTGAAAATCATCAACACACAATCTGAGGAATATAAAGAGTTGAAGAAATAGAACCCGTTTCACAGTGAAGACAGTGGTTGATGACCCAGTTCCAACTGTTGTGACAGTTGTACATCTGGTTTGGAGTGGCTTGGTATTGAAACCAAAAGAACACAGTCCCGGGACACACAGTCCCTATCGTATTCTCCTTGGTCTAAGAACACACAGTCCTCTCCCAACACTCGTGGTAAGTCTTCAGGGTAGACTTCCAAACCCTCACAAATCTGGTCACCTAGCAATCCACAATTGGTTGCTGGATTGTTCTAGACCATGACGCCTAACCGTCTGGAGGATGGATAGTCCTCAAAGGTAAAAGGCTTCAGTCCCACACAGGAACAACTTCTTCAGTGATGCTCAATCACTTGGTTTTTGGTTTGTGGTTTGGTGTTTGGGGTATTTCCTCACTGATGAATTACTCTCAAAGACTTTGAGGAATTTGGGTTGCCTTATGACAAGCGTCAGTTTCTAACGGAGCAACCAACTAGCTAATGGTTGTGGGGGCGACTATTTATAGCCTGGGAGCATCCCGACATGATTTGACATTAATGCCCTTAAATAATATGACTGTTGGTGTGGATAAAGCCAATGATGTGGCGCGACTATCGATAACGGTCGGGACCCTCAACTGTGAGAGTCCTCATGTCTCTCATATTCCTCACTTGAGCCTTTTGGTAGGATTAGGCTTGGGTTGAGCATCATGAGGAAATTTATTCCAATGTGTTACTTTGACCCCCTTTGACAGTACGGTGTTCCTATTACTCAAGTGTGAAGAAAATAAAATAGAAATGATAAATCTTCATGCTTCAAAGTCTTCAGATTGATGTTCTTCAGGACACACCGAATTCCTCAATTTCAATATCTTCATGAGGAATATCAATTTCATCGCAAATTCTTCGCGATTCATTTCTTTAGCTTCATACCAATTTCTTCAACCGAAGATATACATTTTTAGGGGTCGATATTCATCGAATATATCAAACTCCTCAGCGACTTATAGATCATGTGTACACTCAAGGACACATTAGATACTTAACATATAAGTCTTCAAACCACCAAAATCACTAAGGGGCACTATATGCACTTACAATCTCCCCATTTTTTGTGGTTGATGACAATTAGGTTAAGACTTCAATAGGGATATAATACGAAGTGTAAATACTCATTTGAGGAATTTGAAATCAAGATTCAGAGAGACTCCCCCTGAAGATGTGCGTATCTTGAGGATATTGCTTTTCACAGCAAATGCACATTGTTGGTATATATCATGGAGATCTCCCCCTGAGTTTTGTAAATCATGCATACATACGACATATAGTATGAAGAAATTGAGGATGCATGATGACAAATGGTATCTGGCGAATTCCGGCATGCGTGCATTAAAATTTTGAGGAATAACCATGCGAAAAAAAACGTTCAAAAGCGCCAGAGTACCATCGGGCTTAAGTTACAACTCATTACATAAAACACTTCAGAAGAGCCAAGAGTTTGTAACTTAAATAAAGTTTATAAGCCCCCAAAATATCCCGCGTGAAGACTAACTCTCAAGTTTCTCCCCCTTTATCATCAAGCGACAAAAAGGGACAAACTGAGGACTAACGCCCGTGAAGACTTTCACTTCTAGGTAGTTGAGGAAGACACGTGAGGATTCTTGGGAGCAGACTTCCTCCTTGGACCAGTGGCAGTATCTTGTTGGTCTTCATCTGATTCAGCAGTGCGGAATGAAGAAAACGAGCTGTCCTCAAGGTCTATAATTGGAATTGGGCTGAATTTCTTCTTTGGTGGTCACGACCAGTCGAAATCCGTCACGAACTCCAATTCTTCAAGTTCTGCTAGAGTCTTCAAATGAGCCAGTGTGGCCCAGGTGCGATCAAAAACCTCGGGAAGATAATGATGGTTAAGCTTCACGGCATTCTGTGTTTCATTGAGGGTTTTCACAATGGCGCCGAACTGGCGTTTGACCCACTTGTGATTCCGATCCACCTTTTGGTGAAGACTAAGAAGAAGCTCTCTGGTATTCATCACCCTAGGAGCAACAGGACTTGGAGGATGGGTTTCAATGTCATCCCATGAGAAATATGCATCTCGCTCTTTGAACTGGCCATCAAGGGGCCGTCTGCCTTCATCAATAACAAACTTGCCTTTTCCTTCAACAGCCTCGAAATTCTTCTTGTTGACCCTTAGAGGAGGCATATAACCTATATGATTGTTGAAATCAACGTAGTTGATGCCTGACCTGCGTCTGATGAATCTCATGATCCATGGAGCGTAAATCTTCAGGTCAAAAGGGGACATAGCATTTTCCGCCAGAGTCCTCAAGAAGAAATCATGGATGTTGATGGGAATGCCATGTGTGATGTTGAAGAGGATATTCTTTATGATGCCTACGATGTCTTCTTCATCATCATGACCCTTGATTGGCGCAAGAACGCTGCAGAGGATTCTGTAAACTGTCATGGGTTCGTACTTCAGCTCATGGACCAGGAGGGTTGTTCTTGGTGGTTGCCCCTTAGACAAAGGCTTCATGAGGACTTCCATCAGCTTGTTTGCCAGCTCAGGTTCATCATACAACTTTACTGCCTGCTCTGAAGGAATTGACACAAGAAGTTCACGCAACAACTCATTCGCAGGAGCCTTGAAGTGTGTGTTCTGCGTCATCCAATCCAGCACCCATGTGCTGATGTCTGTTGGATCTCCAGAGATGTGCAGAGTTGCATAGAATTGAAAAACAATTTCACTATTCCAATCGCAGATATCTGAGCGCATAGGGAGGAGTCCTACTCCATAAAGAACGTTGAGGACTGGGGTGAAGCAAGGAATTTCTTCAAGCTCAACGTGAGGAATGTGCCTGTGCTAGAAACTCTTGTTTCTTCCACACAACACAGAGGCATAGTAGTTGAGCCGTGTCCTGGTCCAAAACTTGAGATGCCTGATGCGAGGCTTGTCATAGAGATTTTCTCCGATGAAGAACATGGTTCTTCAAAGAAGGATTCCTTTTGAAACTTTGGCCGCTTGGAGAACGGTTGACGCTGCATTGGCTGAAGATTTTGCGGCTTGCCTTGAGGAGAGACAATCATTGCAGGTTATGGGTTGAGGACGACAAGAGCATTCTCTGGATCAGGTGCATTGTCCTCAGCATGTTCCTCAGGTTGAGGAATTTGATCTGCTTGTGCTTCAGGATGAGGAGCATGCTCTGGTTGAGGAATGTCATCAACGGGAGCTTTTTGTTGAGGGTTTTGATTTGGGGGAGGAATTGGTTCATCCTGAGCCTCAGGTTGAGGATTTTGCTCAGGAGGAGGAATTGGGTCAGCCTGAGCCTCGGGTTGAGGATTTTGCTCAGGATTTTGAATTTCATCAGGCTGAGGATTTTCACTTTGTTTTTCCTTAGCTTGAGGAGCTTTCTTGGTGGAGGAGTCAGATTCATCAGTTGGTGTAGCTGATCCTTGTGCAGTTTTTCAAGAGGAATGAAGGTCTGAGGACTGTCATCAATGCGAATTTCCTCATCAATGTGTTCCTCAGACTCAGCATTCTTCATTTCCTCATCAGCCACGTGCTCCTTGTCTTCGCTTTCAAAGGGAGTCATCTCATATGATGGAGCAACGTTGAGAGGCACAGGATCCAGAGGTGCATTTTCTTCAAGAGCTTTGAGGCGCTTGGCCTCAGTGGATTCTTCTGCTGAGGAAGCTTTTCTCTTCTTGGCTTCCTTTTCAGCAGCTCTAGTCTTCATCACGTCCGATGCAGACGGAGTCATTTTCTTCACCTTTGAAGCTTTTGGTGAAGGCGTTTTCTCAGCTCAAGCAGTTTCATCAGCTGGAGCAGAGTCATCAGCTGGCTTAGAAGCAGCTGGAGCAGTTTTTCCACCTATAGCAGAGTCATCAGCTGGATTTTCCTTGGCAATTTCCTCAATAGCCGGTTCATAATCACGGCTTTCTTGAGGGATTTCCTCAGCATGAGCAGTTTCATCAGCTGGTTTCTCAATCAGAGGCTGAGGTGTTGGTGCTAGAGGGGCAGCCTTCTTGTTGTACTTATCAACTGCGTTAGTGGCAAATTTGATGAAATTGTTTTTGAGACTTTGACGACCAGAGAGTTTAGAGTACTAGTCAGTCAAAGTCTTCAATTCAGCCTGTGTTGACACAAGTGCATCAGGCATTAGGTTGAGGAGATTCTGTGTGAGGAATTTCTCCTTTTTGAGCTTTGCAACCTTAGCATGTTTGGGTTGCTGCTCTTTCCACATGGCTTCGTTGATGAATGTGGCCACCATGTGGCTGATGCCTGGGGGAAGCTTCAAATCATCGATTGGAGTGTTGGGCTCCTCATACTAGATGTTGATGTAATCCAGGAGGACTTTTGGGTCCATGGCCAGAGGAATGGAGCTGCCAGAAGCTTGAGCTACCCTCTCCTGCTTATTTCTGATGATGGCTTGCAGAGTATCATCATAAAATTCATCACTACCTTCTAATGCAAAAGGAACTTTGATGATTTTGCTTGGGCTTGGTCTTGTTCCTCTCCCAGCAGTCACCTTAGTCTTCAGGGGAGTCGGTGAAGACTTTGTCTTGGAGTTTGTTGCAGACGGGACTGAGGAGCTGGAGACAGTGGGTAGTTGCTTCACTATCTGCTTCTGTTCATGCTTTGAAGCCTTTGGTGGTGCTGAGGGTTTTGGAGCTGATGCTGGTGCAGCTTTCTGAGGCATTTGCTCTTGAGGCTTTGAAGCCTTTGGTTTTGGTGGCACATACTTCATTTGAGAAATGGCCGTACCAGAAGTCTCAGCTGCAGAGGAAGTGGTGGCAGTTGCAGCAGCAACAGATTCTTCATTGAATTTCCTCACAGCAGCTTCTGCTTGCTTCTAAAGCTTTGACAAGTGTTTTGACTTTTCCTCAGGATAGTCATCAATTGTCTTGAGGCTGGAGGGGAGTGCATCCTGATAATCCTCAAGAGGAGGCCGTTTGCCAGGAGGCTTCAGAGTGAATTTCTTCGCATACTTGGGAGTGACGAATCTGTACTCTTTCCACTCCTTAGCTCATTGGCATTCTATCTTTTGAAGCCTTATCTTCCTCTTGGGCATAGATTCTTGCTCTTCAGGTGTGCAATATTCCACGTATATATCCTCAGGGATATCTATGGTAGTGTTCTGCATGAGTTTCTTGCCACCCTTTTGCTTCCTTTCATCTTCCATTTTCTTTAGCTGAGGCTTTTGCTGAGGAAATTGAACTCTTGAGGATTCTGATGAAACTTGCAGATTTTCTTCAAGAAATGCTGCAAATGAGTTAAGTTGACGAGAACCTAGAGATTCATCAGCTGACATGTTTGTACCCGTGAACGGAGTATAGTTGCGAGGAATTTGGAGAGGTCATATGCGTTCTCAGATTTGATGAAATGAAAAAAATTGAAAGTTGAGGAATTTGACCAGTGGTTGAGGAATTCGTCCAAGCACACTGTTCTTTGGTTTCAGAGTTGTATAGATTTGAAAATTTGCACAATTGAGGAATCTCGTGAAAATCTTAGATGCTTAGTGAAGTTCATCAATAGTTGAGGAATGAGCAGTGTTTGAGGAAAAAGAAACTGATGGATACTTGAGGAAAAACAGATTTCACATCTCTAAGATAAAATAGTAAATCAAAAGAGCTGTAAAAATACGGTTTTTATTTACCCTAGATGGCGTGCACGAAGAACAGAGAAGGAAGTAGCAGTAGATGCTCTTCGGTGCGAGTCCAATGCGCCCTAACTCGGCAACAGAGGACAGCTACGGCGGCGGCGGACGAAGATGGCGTGGTTTCGGCGACGGAGAGGTCGAGGCAGTCAAGCTTTTCCTCGCCAGTGTCGAGACTTCTAGCGGTGGTGCTAGGGCTTCTGAGCTTTGTTGTAGTAGGAGGGCGATGGGATGAAGAAGATTTTACCGAAGGGAGATGGGGACATATTTATAGCCACGTGGTAACTGTTGGCGCGAAAGTATCAGACCAGAAAAATATTTTTGAAGATTTGAGGATTTTGTTACAAAATCATCAGCTGAGAAGGACGCAGTGAGGATTTCGAACAAAGTTTCAAGTAGAATGCATATGAAGAATTGAATAGACTGGGTGAGAGTACCATAGAGGGAAAGTAGGGTCCGATCAAATTCACTTAGATGAAATACCAAATTGAAGAATATAGCTATAAGTGAATGCTGTTGAGGACTTGAAATCACAGTCTATCTAGGTAAACGAAAATCATCAAGTGTTTTTGAAGATTTTGATTAACTTGAGGATTTTGTGACAAAGCTTCATGATGATGAATTTCAGTTTTGAAGAAAAACAAGTTTGAAGAACAACTGTTTTGAAGAAAATCAACTTTTGAAGAAATTCAGCTTTGAAGAAATTCAACTTGAGGAATTTCAAGTTGGGTGGTGGCGTGACCCACCATATAAGAATGTTGATTACAGAGGCCACGTACAATTGTCGTAGGGCCCTAAGAATCAATTTCTTCGTTGATTTCCTCACACTAAGAGTGATATTCTTCATTGGTTGAAGAAAATCGATTCACCGTGTGTTGCACATCTAAGTCATCAATTTTGCATAATTGTTAGGATGTGTGCATGTTTTTACAAAACATTTTAAGATTCTAAGATATTTAGTTCACACCGCAACATGCAAAACCTTTTCTCATCCAAGAACTTAGTGAAGATATCTGCCAATTGATCGTTAGTCTTCACATGGTCGATGAGGATATTGCCCTTGAGGGCATGGTCCCGAAGAAAATGATGACGAATCTGGATGTGCTTAGTCTTCGAGTGCTGTATTGGGTTGTATGCAATCTTGATTGCACTCTCATTATCACAGTAGACAGGCACATTCTTCATGTTGATGCCGTAGTCCTTGAGGGTTTGCTTCATCCATAGCAATTGAGCACATCATGAACCAGCAGCAATGTACTCAACTTCGGCAGTGGAGAGTGAAACACAGTTCTGCTTCTTTGTGGACCAGCACACTAGTGATCTTCCGAGGAAATGACATGTGCCAGAGGTTGACTTGCGATCCACACGATCACGAGCATAGTCAGAATCAGAATATCCCACAAGATGAAGATTTGAGCCCTTGGGGTACCATAATCCTAGTGTTGGTGTGTGAGCTAAGTATCGAAGAATATACTTCACAGCCTTATGGTGTCATTACTTCGGTTTTGCTTGAAAACGTGCACACATGCAAACACTAAGCATTATATCTGGCCTAGATGCACATAAGTACAGTAAGGAGACAATCATAGAGCGATATACCTGCTGATCGAATTCTTTACCATTTTCGCCAGTGCAGAGGTGGCCGTTGGTAGGCATTAGAGTCTTGGCACCTTTGCATTCATGCATGTCGAATTTCCTCAAAACATCGTTGAGGTATTTCTCCTGTGATATGAAGATTCCATTGCGTTGTTGACAAATTTGAAGACCTAAGAAGAATTTCAGCTCCCCCATCATAGACATCTTATACTCTTCACTCATCATGTAAGCAAATTCATCACTATAAAGTTTGTCAGTAAAGCAAAATATGATGTCATCGACATATATTTGGCACACAAATAGTTAATTATCATAGGATTTAGTGAAAAGAGTTGGATCGAGTGAACCAGGTTTGAAGCCTTTCTTCATGAGGAATTCCTTCAATGTATCATACCATGCTCGAGGAGCTTGCTTGAGACCATAGAGAGCCATTTTGAGTCTGAAGACTTTGTTTGGATTCTTTGGATCCTCAAAACCTGGGGGCTGAGCAACATATACTTATTCCTCAAGATTACCATTGAGGAATGCACTTTTCACATCCATTTGATATAAGATGGTGTTATGATGATTAGCATAAGCAAGTAGTATTCGAATAGCTTCAAGTCTAGCAACAGGTGCACAAGTTTCATCAAAATATATTCCTTCAACCTGTGTGTAGCCTTGGGCTGCAAGTCGTGCCTTATTCCTCAATACTTGACCATCCTTGTCTTGCTTGTTTCGGAAAATCCCCTTGGTTCCGACGATATTGTGCTTGCGAGGATCTGGTCGTTTGACGAGCTCCCATACGTCATTCAGCTTGAATTGAAGAAGTTCGTCTTGCATGGCTTGGATCCACTCCGATTCCACGAAAGCCTCAGCAACTTTTGAAGGTTCTGTGATAGATACAAAGGAGAAATGCCCACAAAAGTTAACTAAGTGTGAAGCTTTTGAGCGAGTGAGAGGACGTGGCGCATTGATGTCATTGAGGATTTTGTCAAGTTCCACTTCATTTGCAATCCTCGGATGAGCTGGTTGAGGATTTTGTCTGGGCTAAGGAATTGGTTCTGGAGCAATTTCCTCAGGAGCATCTTCTTGATTTTCATCAGCGCTGGGAATGATTTCTTCATCAATTTCCTTAATGGGAACAATATCTTCAGTAACTTTGAGCTTTATTGCTTCCTCAGGAGACAACTTATCTGGATCAGGAGGCAATTGCTCTCTTTGCGAGCCATTAGTTTCATCGAAGCGCACATCTACAGTCTCAACAACCTTGTTGTGATAGTTGTTGAAGACTCTGTAGGTGTGCGAGTCCTTTCCATAACCGAGCATA
This sequence comes from Hordeum vulgare subsp. vulgare, assembly GCF_904849725.1. Taxonomy (NCBI): domain Eukaryota; kingdom Viridiplantae; phylum Streptophyta; class Magnoliopsida; order Poales; family Poaceae; genus Hordeum; species Hordeum vulgare. The sequence goes on along the minus strand of NC_058524.1, from coordinate 494,910,871 downwards.
CAAGCTTCATGTGCCTTAGGTGCAAACTTTGAGCTATGGTGAGGATTTCTAATCCAGCATTTTGCACCGAAGACTTTGAAATAACTTACATTGGATTTCTTGTGTGTGTGGAGTTCATATGAGGTTTTCTTGAGGAATTTGTGAAGATATACCCTGTTGATGATATGCCATGCAGTGTTGATTGCTTCAGGCCAAAAGCGACGAGGCGTCTGATATTCTTCAAGCATGGTTCTTGCCATCTCTACCAGAGTCCTGTTCTTCCTTTCGACGACACCATTCTGTTGAGGAGTATAAGAAGTAGACAATTCATGAGTAATACCAAGTTCATCAAGATAATTATCAAGACCAGTGTTTTTGAACTCTGTTCCATTATCACTCCTGATGTGTTTGATCTTGATGCCGAAGTTCGTCGAGGCCCTTGAAGAAAATCGTTTGAAGACTTCCTGCACTTCAGTTTTATATAAGATGATATGCACCCATGTATATCTGGAATAATCATCAACTATGATGAAGCCATATAAAGATGCTGCATTTGTTAGTGTGGCATAATGAGTAGGTCCAAATAGATCCATGTGAAGCAATTCAAATGGACGAGTAGTTGTCATGATAGTCTTCGAGGGGTGCTTGGATCTGGTCATTTTCCCAGACTCAGAAGCACCGTAGAGATGGTCCTTCAGGAATTTGACTGATTCGATGCCGATGACATGCTTCTTCTTCGTGAGCGTGTGCAAATTCCTCATTCCTGCATGACCAAGTCTTCGATGCCACAGCCACCCTCCTGAGGTTTTTGCTAGTAACCAAGTGGCTGGTTGAGGACCTGTAGAGAAATCAACAATGTACAAATCCCCTCTTCTAACACCTTCGAAGACTTTGGATCTGTCAGATTCCATGATGACAACACATCTATATCTTCCAAAGATAACAATCATATCAAGATCACAAAGCATTGAGACTGACATGAGCTTAAATCCAAGGGATTCAACAAGCATCACTTTGTCCGTGTGCCTATCCTTGGAAATAGCCACTTTGCCAAGTCCCAATACCTTGATTTTACCTTTGTCAGCATATGTGATTTGCTTCAGGGGTGATGGAGTTAGTGGCATATTCATCAGCAAGCTTTTGTCACCAGTCACGTGTTGTGTGCAGCCACCATCAAGAACCCACTCAGTACTCTTGGGTTTGTAATCCTGCAGATGAATTAGTACAGCCTACCATCTCATATGCTTCAGACTTGAAGAATATGATATGAATTTCATCGGATAGGAATTTCATCATAAACAGAAGTATAAGGACGTGTGAAATATTTCTATTTCATCAATATTAGCTTGCGTCCTATCAAGCATTTTCCTCAGGTCTCCAGCAAATTCTTCAGATGATGATTTTCATCTGGAGACCTGACGTGGAGAAGTGATTAGTTCAATTTCTTCACCACCCACATCTGAAGGGGTGGTAAAGCATTCATCATCCTGCGAGCACCATATGAGAAAGGGGGCATTGAAGCTAATGCACTTCTCTTAACAGTTGGGGGGTTAAAGTACTCAAATGAATATGTAGAGAATTTGTTTGACGATTTATGAACATAATGATTTGATGAATAATGATCATATTCATATTCCTTGTAATTTCCCTGCATATTAGAACCATTAGCACGGGTACGAGCATAGTTTTGACCAGTTGAGGATTTTGATCTTCTTGAAGAGTTTGGTCCTCCTCAGGAATTTGATCTGTGGTTCAAATTCTTCATATGTGGTGTCATGAGGAAATTCACCTGAAGATTTTCAAGGCAACTTTTGGGAACCCAGATTTTCCTCAAGGGAGGGCCATTCCTACAGTTAGTTCCAACATATCGAGCAAATACTTCACCAGATTGATTTTTGAATAGTTTATAGTTGGAGTCAAATGGCTCATCTGAGGAATAGGATAATTCACATGAAAAGCCTGTTAGATTGGATGGATCAAAAGGATGCCCAGTAGCAGCAATCCATGAGGTTTTGGGATACTGCTCAGGTTTCCAATAAGATCCATCAGCATTCAAATTCCTCTCAAAGGAAATTCCTTCTTTCCTCGGGTTCCTGTTCAAGATCTGCTTTTTGAGTACATCACAAAGGGTTTGGTGTCCTTTGAGACTTTTGTATATGCCCGTCACATACAATTCCTTCAGCCCTACATTTCCATCAATGACATTTCTGGTTTCCTCAAGTGAGGAATTTGACACTACAGGAGCACTTGAAGACTTTGTAGCAACAGAAGCATTTGATGATTCTCGTGAAGAATTAGCAGTTTCACGTTCGATGCATTTAAGACATGGAGGAATGAATTCAGCTTGAGAAGCACTGATCTGTTGAGCTAGTAATGAATCATTTTCCATACGAAGATCATCATGAGAAATCCTCAGCTTCTCAAGATCAAGCTTCCTTTGAAGAAATTCATAGGAAAGTTTGTCATGATCAGCAAGGAGTGTAACATGACGATCTTGAAGATTATCAAACCTGGACTGAAGACTTTTCATATCTTCAGTGAGGATTTGGGTAAGATTCATTTCATTATTCAACAGATCATCGCTTCTATCTAGCAGTTTCTGAAGCTTTTCCAGGGCAGTTTGTTGTTTAGTGGCAATGATAATAAGTTTACTGCAACTGGGTTTTTTATAATCATCAGGTTCACAGTCACTTGAATCAGAGGAGGAAGCATCATTCGGTACCTTTGAACCTTTTGCCATGAAGCAATAGGTTGGAGCGAAATCATCAGCATAGTCATCAGTGTGGATGGTGTTATCATTTTCTTCAAGGTTGAAGATTGACTTGCTGACGAATGTGGTTGCAAGTGCAAGGCTAGCCTGTCCTGATTTGGAGTCTTCATCAGAACCTTCCTCTTCATCACATTCCTCGGATTATGCCTCGGAATCCATTTCCTTGCTAATAAGTGCCCGAGCCTTTCTGAAACTAGTCTTCTTGTGTGATGAGGACTTTGAAGATGAGGATTTTGAAGACTTCTTATTTTTCTTCGAATCGTCGGAACTTTCATCCTTGTATTTCTTCTTCTTTGATTCCTTTCCCCAACGAGGACAATCAGCAATGTAGTCACCTGATTTCTTGCATTTGTGGCAGGTTCTTTTCTTGTAGTCCTCAGATGAAGATTCTGATTTCCTTATATCTCTTCTTGAAGATTTACCGAACTGGCCACGTCGTGTAAACCTCTGGAATTTCCTCACGAGCATTGCAACCTCCTATCCAAATTCTTCAGGATCACCAATGCTACCATCCGAGTCTTCTTCTTCAGATGAGGAAATTGCTTTGGCCTTCAGTGCACATGGTCTAGAATAACTTGGTCCATATAGATCTCTCTTTTCTTCTTGTTGGAATTCATGAGTATTGAGTCTTTCGGGTATATCACCTAGATCAAGCATCTTGTAGTCTAGTCTCTCTTGAATCATCAGAACTAAAGTATCAAATGAAGAATTCAAAGATCTTAGCAGTTTCTTCACAACTTCGTGATCAGTAATGTCTCGAGCTCCCAGTGCTTGCAGTTCATTTGATATGTTAGTGAGGCGATCAAAGGTATCTTGGCAGCTTTCATTGTCAAGCCTCTTGAAGCGATTGAAGAGATTGCGAAGAACATCAACACGAGAATCACGTTGGGTTTATACTCCTTCATTAACTTTGGACAGCCTTTCCGAGATAAGTTTTGCTGAGCCCAAAGCACTTACTCTGCCATATTGGCCCTTGCTTAGATGGCCACAAATGATATTCTTCGCTTGAGAATCAAGTTGCTTGAATTTCTTCACATCAGCGGCAGAGATAGTAGCAGTGACGATAGGGACGCCATGTTCCACAATAGACCAGAGATCATTGTCAATAGCTTGTAGATGCATCTGCATCTTGGTCTTCCAGAAGGGAAAATCCTTTCCTTCGAAGGTAGGACATGCTGCAGTAACCTTAATCATGCCTGCAATCGACATAACTAAAACTCCAGGTGGTTAAACCAAAATCACACAGAACAAGGGAGTACCTCACTCTGATACCAATTGAAAGTGTGTTATATCGACTAGAGGGGGGTGAATAGGAGATTTTGAGAATTTCATCACTCAGGAAATTCCTTTTGAGGAAATTCCTCACTGATGACTAACTTGCAGCGGAAACAACAAAGGATCAGGAGTGCAAATTATCACTACAACAGTTTTCCAGGATGAAGAATATGAAAAACAGTTTGCACAGTATGCAGGCACGCAGAAAACAGATGAGGATTAACTCGTGTGAAGAATTTGGGGTTGAGGAATTTCAGAGAAAGTCTTCAACAAATTCTTCAAACAGTGACAGTGAAAATCATCAACACACAATCTGGGGAATATAAAGAGTTGAAGAAATAGAACCCGTTTCACAGTGAAGACAGTGGTTGATGACCCAGTTCCAACTGTTGTGACAGTTGTACATCTGGTTTGGAGTGGCTTGGTATTGAAACCAAAAGAACACAGTCCCTATCGTATTCTCCTTGGTCTAAGAACACACAGTCCTCGCCCAACACTCGTGGTAAGTCTTCAGGGTAGACTTCCAAACCGTCACAAACTTGGTCACCTCGCGATCCACAATTGACTGCTGGATTGCTCTCGACCATGACGCCTAACCGTCTGGAGGATGCATAGTCCTTAGAGGTAAAAGGCTTCAGTCCCACACAGGAACAACTTCTTCAGTGATGCTCAATCACTTGGTTTTTGGTTTGTGGTTTGGTGTTTGGGGTATTTCCTCACTGATGAATTACTCTCGAAGACTGTGAGCAATTTGGGTTGCTCTTATGACAAGTGTCAGTTTCTAACGGAGCAGCCAACCAGCTAATGGTTGTGGGGGCGACTATTTATAGCCTGGGAGCATCTCGACATGATTTGACATTAATGCCCTTAAATAATATGACCGTTGGTGTGGATAAGACCAATGATGTGGCACGACTATCGATAACGGTCGGGACCCTCAAATGTGAGAGTCCTCATGTCTGTCATATTCCGCACTTGAGGCTTTTGGTAGTATTAGGCTTGGGTTGAGCATCATGAGGAAATTTATTCCATTGTGTTACTTTGACCCCCTTTAATAGTACGGTGTTCCTATTACTCAAGTGTGAAGAAAATAAAACAGAAAGGATAAATCTTCATGCTTCAAAGTCTTCACATTGATTTTCTTCAGGACACACTGAATTCCTCAATTTCAATATCTTCATGAGGAATATCAATTTCATCGCAAATTCTTCGCGATTCATTTCTTTAGCTTCAGACCAATTTCCTCAACCGAAGATATACATTTTTAGGGGTCTATATTCATCGAATATATCAAACTCCTCAGCGACTTATAGATCATGTGTACACTCAAGAACACATTAGATACTTAACCTATAAGTCTTCAAACCACCAAAATCACTAAGGGGCACTAGATGCACTTACAAGCTTCTCCACCTTTTTTTCATTTCTATTTCTCTTTAAACTTTCTGGCATTAATTTCATTTTCTTTTAGGCTCTAAACTAATTCTAAAATAGTATAAATAATGCTGGGGTGTTATTTGGAATATTTCCAAACCCACATAAAGTTTTCAACATTTTATGAAACTCTGAAATATTTGGAATCAAATTTATATTTGATTCCAGTGGGTTTTGTGTTTGAAATAAAATACCAAAAGTAGTTTTAAAAATAAATCCACCCTTGAATTGTGGTTTCCAATATTTATGAAAAATGATGGACTTTTATGAAGTCCATTTTGGGTTCATTGATTTGTCACCACTTGAATTGTTTTGAGTAGGAAGTTGCTAGGGATTTTATTTTGATTTCCATTTTCATTTAAATGCAGGAATGAAAATATGAGCACAATCTTGATATTCATAAAAGGGGTAGCTAGGGATGTGACATTTTGGTTGGGCAATCTCTTAATGAAAAGTAACGTCACTTTATATTGCCCCTTGTGATAGAAAATTTTATTATGTAGTCCGTCACTTTTATTTATTTGCCATCACAAGATCGTACAAAGCTTATTTTCCCTTACAATAAAAGATCATACATGTTTAGGAGAAATTTTTATTGCCTTGTGCACCGATGAAAACTTACTTGAAGGATCTTATTCAATCCATAGATAGGTATGATAGCATGGCAAGAAACTGGGTTTAAGGGTTACAGATGCACAAGTAGCACATCTACTTTGTGCTAATTTTTGGGCTGGTAAAATATCCTAAGAAAGAACCACATGTTAGAGGATAGATGAAAATATAACTACTATGTGAATATAGGCAAACATAACCATTACATTGTGTTCCTTGTCCAACGTCAACTATTTGATCAAGTTTGAAAATAATTAATGGGGCTCACAATCATAGAAGATGTCCAAGATAGTATATTTATATGTGAAATCTCTCTTCCTTCAATATTCCTTCATGAATTGTTCAAGTGACCAATGCTGTGTTTGCTAACCTCCAATAAATTTTATTGCTTATACTCTTAGCATGTGAACTCACTACTCCCCATTGGACAAGCATATGAAGCATATATAATTTCACGTTTTATGACGAAAGTGAAGCACAAGAGTCATCATCAAACTATTCTCAAAAATATATAAGTGGAGTTAATAGAGCATTCTTAAATGAATATAGAGAGCTCAATATCCAAACTAAAATATATAAGTGAAGCACACGAAGCATTCTATAAAGCTATGCTCAAAAGATTTAAGTGAAGCACATGAAGCATTCTACAAATAAACCAAATATTATATCATACTAGAATGGTGCATAAAATAAAATGGAATAATAAACAAAAAATATGCTCCAAGAATAGAACATGTGACTGAATGAGAACATAGGATCAACATCGACTAACCGCGCATTATTGACGAAGAGAGGTGGGATGCGTAGCATCCCCAAGCTTAGATGCTTGAAACTTATTGTAATATTTACTTGGGGTGCCTTGGGAATCCCCAATATTGAGAATTTTATCCCATTCAATCCTCTCAAATCCCGGTTTCAACTAAGTCTCAAAAACTTCATCCACAAAACTTGAAAAGAACTTGTGAGATAGGTTAGTGCACATAAGAATAAATATACACTTCATGTACTGCCAAGACAACTTTATGTATTGTATAATATCATTTCCACAATTTATATCTACCAATGTAAGCCATGAAAACACTAGGATAAGTAGATAACAAAACTATGACAACAATCTGTCCAAATAGAACATTCTGTAGTAACCAATTTAAATTATACTTATGTACCTCCAAAATTTCTGAAATTTAGGAAAATATAACTAATTTGTATGAAAGTACTGTATAAAAATTTCAGAAACTTTCCTCGTTCCAGTAAAATCTTATAATTCAAATACTACAACAAAAGTTCGTGTTTTTTTAGAACACACCTCAGACATGCAATTTTTAAGCATTCTAAATGCAATTCTTGGAACTTTTTATGGAAATGCAAGATTATAAATAAGAGAAAGAAAATACTAACAAAATAAAAAAGAGGCTTCAAAAAACACACATATTATGTGACGAATAAGAATATAGCTCTAATAAGATATACGAATAGTGTTGAAGACGAAAGAGGGGATGCCATCCGGGGCATCCCCAAGCTTAGACACTTGAGCCTTTCTTGGATATTACCTTCGGGTGCCTTGGGAATCCCCATGCTTAGGGTATTTGTGCTCCTTATTCTCCACATATCGGTATCTCACCCAAAACTTGAAAACTTCAATCGCATAAAACTTTATAGAAACCTCGTGAGATCAATTAGTATAATAGGCAAATTATAAACTTTAGGTACTGTTATAAATTGATTCATATTTAATTATTGCATAAGGCACTGTATTCTAACTTCTCCATGTCTTATACCCCCTATACAATCCATAGCATCATCAACTTTGGAAAACATAGCTACACAAAGTTGGGCATCTGACAGCGAACTCAAGGAAGAGTACAAGAATTATTCATCAAGTTGTAACTCAGGGACTTCGTTGAGAGCAATATGCGATGGTACAAAAGTTTCAAACGGGTAGGCAATCATTCAATGCCTAATTAGAAGGTGAAAGAGGTCCAGAGCAATGAAAACTAATATTCCATCTGACACTAGAATAGATCATCCATTTGACAGTGGTTCATGAATTACATATGAAACCAAGTGCAAAGTATACTTTAGGATCAAGGTTGTACAGGAGAGTCAGGTTTCGATCCCGTGGAACTTGGTTTATGGGTCCATCGTGTGGGTTAAGAGTAGACAAAGCGGTGACATCTTATACGGTCTTGATAGCAAGATATGTTAGAGGATAACCTGTCAATTATGTTGACAACAACATCGGTACCAAGGGCAGGGGACAAATATAACCATGTTCCTGCTCGGTGAAACGACGCGGACAAATAGGCAAGGTTGTCGTCCACTCGCAGCTACCAGAATGTTATCTAGAATAGTAAAAGGGTCTTACTGACACTTGTGACACCAAGGATGTTTACCAAAGTAGGGAGTTACCACTCCTCCAATAAGTTAGATTACAAGAAAAGGTTAAACGGACCAATGGAAAGAAAAATGTGTTCAGCCACACAAGCATTAGAGTATATCATTCCTGAGGAAAATAGATTATGGTATACCTGATAGGTCATCAAGTACATAACCATTTGATAAAAGGGAAACGAGAATCATGATGTTTACCCATACCATACGATTTGGATAAATGATCAGGAACAATTTAGCATTGCGCTTCCAATGTTCCTGTTGACATTTGAAGTACCACATCCGTGCTTCGAGGTAGCATCGGCATGGTGATCATATAAGGGTCAGAATTTGGGCACACAAAGGATCCAATAGGAACAACTTATGAGATAATTCATACAATTTCCTCATGGAAAATGGGCGAATCTGGCTAAACAAGATACCATAATAATAGGTCCTCGGGCCACGTGTGCTAGACAAGACCTCACCATACCGGGTTAAAAGACAAAATTTATAATCCTTGGTAAATGTTTAAACCATCATATCTGTCCGAGATTTAGATCCGGTTGGTGTCAGGATACCTCAGGCTCAAGATGCCTGAGAAGAAATACGATGATGCAAGATTGTCGGGATATGGACTACGGAAGCAAGTATTGGATCATGAGTTGGATTGTAAGACATATGAACACAATGCCAAGACATTCGTGCACACATGGAATTCTTACAACAAAATGCAACCGAGTTCTGATTTAGGAACCATCATTGAGGATAACAAAGTCCTCGTGTAAGCCTAAATTAGTTGTTATGAAGGAACCTATTTTCCTTGATCAAATCAATCAGTGGCTTGGGGTGCTCAAAGAAGTTATGTGAAGTGAAGATAGCAAACCTTCAAACATATAACACCTCGCACATGCGTGAATGATTTGGGATGATCCCAGAGGAAGCGAAACAAAACTTTCACATATTCACGGCGGTAAGAATGCACGTGAACTTTGGGAAAACACTTCTTCTATCAAACATATTGTTCATGAGCTAGGGACAAAGATAGTGCTTTCAAAGAGCTTCATCATGAAACATTGAGAAGTTCAGGGTATGGCTGATGGGCTCAACGACAATAACTTAAGATATCGGTAGGGATGAATTTCCAAAATTATAAGATCAAGGAGATAGAATTTGTTAACTCAAATAATATAACGACGTATGCTCGAGGGAACAACAATAAACATTGGTTGAAGGGTACACTCGGAAATACGGACTGAGTAGCAAGACCAATGCTAAAATGGTGAGTGAACAACCAACACACTAAGAATGAAACAAACAGTTATTAACTTCAAATCAATAGGGTTGCTAGAAGTATTGGGATCACACATCAGAGTTTATTTTTTGGTATTCAGGTTAGAAACAACACGGGGACCAAGAAATGAATGGTGATGGTGAGAAGTATCACCTTATCAAGAATTCTTAAGAGGTGCAACAACTCTCACAACATTCTTGACAAAAAATATGCTAATACAACAAGGTTGAAGATAACAAAAGCTGGATAGCAAGGAACTAAAGAGGCAAGACAAAACAAGAACAAGTTTGTATTGGAGGGATGGAAACAAGTTTGTCGATGATAACACAAATCATCGAGGGGCGAGGATGGTATTTCTCCTCATGAATTCGATTGATATCCTGGAAGAGCTTAGAATACTGATGATGATCGCGACACATTTGTCGAGAAGTTTCATGAAGATGTAATCGATCGGTGACACAATCAAGCAAAGGAATGGTGAAGCGAAAGGTTGTCGGAACCACAACTAAGATTGCTAGCTCAGAATCGAAATTGTCTTTCAAGACAACCAACATGATGTTGAAACTCAATGTAAGCTTAGCCTACAATTGGAAATGTGTTCTAGGGATGAAGGACAGCGATAGCATGGTTAAGCTCTAGCATGACGATGATGATGTAGCCTAACAGCATGGAATGACATAATCGAGTACAAACTCATAAGCAAATTAGACTACTAAGAGTAGTTGAATCGCAATGCATACTCGATCAAGTTATCGGTTTGCGTGAGTGTCCAACAACTCAAAATAAGAGGAAACTGGAATCAGCAAAATTTCATAGTTCATGAGGAGCTCATAAAAAGTTATACAGCTCCGTGATATTCTCGAGATACTAGGGATAATAGTCAAAGCTAGCCCAAAATTAGAGGTTATACCAATGTATTGATTTGTGGAAGACAAGCACTTTAACTTGTGTGAGAATGTACCCAAGGTAGAACAACATGGCCGGAACCACGATTGCAATGTATAAGGTCATATATGTTAAATAAAATTATACCAAGGTAATTTCATTATTATGAGCAGATTCCATGATAAGACATACATCGGGTCCATGGGAATTGAACACAAAGTCCAGGGTCGACTCACACTTCATCAATGCATCTCCTTCCATTTATTCCTCACCTTTGATGAAGTTGTAGTTTTGAAAGATTAATTATCTGACAAAACACCAGAAGAGTAAGTCTCGTGAAAATTCTTGGGATCACATGGATTTAGGAAGGCATAGGTTCAACCCATTGGGGCATCTTATGAACATATACCACACACTTCAAAAGTAATTAACTCATGCTTGAAGAGCATGGGTGACAATGGCATAGGATATGACTTATCACAGGGAGAAGACACAATTTACCAATGGCATCATGCATTAGGGTGAGAATATCACATAATTTTGGATGTGAAGGATTCCATCAGATAATAACCCAACAATGGTTCTCGAGGCCCAAAAAGGACCAGATGTCAGTAATGATACTCAATCAAAGGGAGATAGGATGCAAGGCACTAGATTATAGAACACCCAAAAATATTGATACTTAAAATACCAAAGGAATTTATGATTTCCAGGTTGGTGTATCAGATTCAGATACTCCAATCAAATACAAGCAAGAGGAATGGACTTAGATGGGCAATTAACGAAGATTGATTTGTCGAGAACCAGCTCTTGTGTGGAAGGAAGTGTGAGCCGAAAAGATAATTTATTAGGATCAATTGATGATTGCATGCATCCACACACATGTTGAATCAATAAGATCAAAGGGCAATCACAAAGGATTTTAATGAATGCTGCTAGACATATGGAATTAACCAGAATGCAAGCAGCCTAGAAAGGTCAAGGGTAGAAGGCTACTTAGGATTTTGGAAGATCGAATATCATTTCGAGGGACTTGCAAAACCCATCACAACTGATGGCGAACGAATCTTCGGTGAGATAATTCGATGCAAATCATAATAACAAGAGCAATTGGAAAAGTAAGTATGAACGACATTTGTATGTAGTCATCCATAGAGGTTGACAAAGGAGGGTAATCGCGGAAGCAATGAGCACAAGTTCTCGAGAGAACATCATAGAGTACCTTCAGAGTCTTCTGACGAATCAAGCCATTGTCTGGAATGCGGGGCTCTCCGGGAGGAAGTATTTACGAGAACCTAAAGTTAGAGTTAGAAAAAACCTTTTACCCGAAAGAGAAGAGAGATCAGAACCTAGAGTATGGAAGAGGAGTAAAAGATACTAATACTACCCGGTTGAGATGTGGGCCCGTAACCCACACAACAATGTTAGTAAAGTTTTTCAAGTACCAGACTCAACTTCGTCCAAGTAGTTGGAAAGGGGGGCACGCAGTCGACTCTGATACCAACTTGTGACGCCCTCGATTTGATCGTACGCTCATCATACACGCAAATGTGTACGACCAAGATCAAGGACTCACAACAAGATACCACAACACAACTCTATACACAAATAAAAAATATACAAGCTTCATATTAAAAGCCAGGGGCCTCGAGGGCTAGAATACAGAAGCTCGATAAACACATGAGTTAGCGGAAGCCACAAATATCTGAGTATAGACATAACACATGGCAATGCCTTAGAGAATGCTAGCACAAAAGATACATCGATCTAACGAGGCGAGGCCTACTCCGTGGGAACCTCCTAAACTACTCCTAGTCGTCAGCGGCTAATACGTCCCAAATGTATATATATTTCTTCTTGTTCCATGATCTTTTGGGTGACATTGTTATATGTCTTGCTATACTTTTATCATTTTACACATATTTGGACTAACCTATTAACCCAGTGCACCCAGTGCCAGTTTCTGTCTGCTGATGTCTATTTTGCAGGGGCTTTTACCCAATTTTCTGAAGCCCAAAAAATTCCAAAAAATATATATACGAAATCATTGAAATAGAACCTTCCGGATCACCGAAGATGGGCCAGAGGGGGTCCAGGGGCCTCCTAGGCGACCTGCTGGCGCGGCCAGGCCCTAGGTCGTGCCAGCAGGCCGCCTGGGTGGGTCCCACCTCCTCTGGTGCCCTCCTTTGGCCTATATTTAGAATCCCGAGAGGAAACCCTTCCACAAGTTCCATAATCGTGAATTTCTCCATCGTTCCGCTACCGCAACGCTTCCAAGATCGGGAGCGTCAGGAGACCTCTTCCCGGCACCCTACCGGAGGGAGGATTAACCTCCAGGAGCTTCTCCACCACCATGGACGCTTCCCGGACATGTCGTGAGTAGTCCTCCTTGGACCATGAGTCCATGACGAAGTAGCTATGTGATATCTTCTGTCCAATCTTGTGCTTCAATGGTTAATCCTTGTGAGATGCCCTACAAGATCAAGGCATCTATGTAATTCTCTTGGTATTGGTATGCTCGATTTATTGGGATCCGATGGATTATGACATTATGTTCAGATTGTTGAGTTATATATTTGATTATCCTTTTATATTATGTTCCTTCGTGATTCATGCATGTTCTCCGTTGCTATTTATTGCTTTGGCCGAGTAGTAGATTGTAACTCCAAGAGGGAGCGTTATGCATGATTGTGGGTTCATGCCCCTTGATGTCTAGCTTGAGTGACAGAAACATGGGACTAGGGGATGTGATTGTTGCCACCAGGGAGAAAACAACGGTGCTTGTTACCATGGTTGCGAGGATTGTTTACCTTACGCACAGTTCGTTAACGCAGTTGTCCATTGCTTTGAGTTTACACTTTGGGTGGGGCTCGCAACTTAATACCGGAGAGATGTTCTGGATAGATATCTCAAGGTGGATGATTAGTAAGTACATGCTAACGAATAAACGGTCTACTTGTCTTGGCGTACTACCCATTACTATTGAACCTCTAACTATCAAGTAGCATAATTAGCATTGCGGTGCCTTCATAATTCTGTCAATTGCCCAACTGTGATTTGTTACCCAAGCATAGTTTTTTACCGTCTTTTGGGAGAGATACATCACTAGTGAACATCATGTGACTCCGGTCCATATCATCATCATTGTTTACACGTACACTATTTACCGTTTTCATTTACTTTTCCGTTGCAATCACTATTACCCCCCCCCCCCCGCTTGTGTTTTGATCCTTTGCAAACTACAAGGCCGGAGAGATTGACAACCTCTCTGTACTCGTTGGGAGCAAAGTTATTTGTTGTGTGTGAAGGTCCACGTCTTCTACTAGTGCCAGGGTGGAAGACACCTACTTGTTGATCCTAGGAATCCTACTGGTTTGATAATACTTACAGTTTCTGTGTGAGGGAAAACTTGCTGCCGACTACATCTCAACCTTCTACTTGGGGTAACCAACGGGGTCTGAGAAGTATATACATCATCTCGTCATCAGCGGGCTCCATGTAGTTGTACGCACCATTGGGGGATTAGTCGTCGCCAACAGGATACGCTATCTCCTAGGCTCCATCATCTGGTCGCATCAATCATATCAACGGCAAAGGGGGAGCAAAGCAACAGTGAGTAGTCATCCGAAGTACTCGCAAGACTAACATCAGAACTATACTAAGTATGCATCAGTATCAAAGGAAAGGGGTTATATGTGGACTAACTACAACAATGCGAGAATAGAGAGAGGGGACTAGTCCTGTCGAAGAATAGCATCTTCAGCGGTCTTGCAGCAATAGACGAGAGTAGAGCAAGTAACACAATTGTATAGTCGTATTGTTGCAGCATTATTAATTAAGGTAACGCCCAGAGATTCTTCCTCGACTCCCTGCGAGGAAGCAATCCCGGAGCAAACATTACAGTTAAGTAATAGTTGTAGTTGTATAAAATTGGGGCACAACTCTAGGTCATCCTGTAACTGTGGACACGGCTATTCGAATAGTTCATTTTCATCCCTGCAGGGGTGCACCACAGTACCCAACACGCTTGATAAACTCTAGTCGGACACACTTTCCTGGGTCATTCCCGACCATAGAACATCAACACGTCGCAACCCTACCTAAGATCAACAGAGAGGCCAGTCCGCTAGTCTAAATCCTAAGCATGCAGGGGTCATGGGCCCATCACCCTTTGCGCTCTTACATGATGCATGGGCGGTCGATGTCAGTCCTGGCACCTCTTACACAAGAACGATGCTTATCCGGGCCACTCGAGCACGCGCCCCTCCATTGCTGACGTTTGAAGAGCTTCGACTGATACCACGATGTCGAATAGCGATACCTTCTCCCACGTGAAGGTTATTGTGAAAAGGTCTCCCGACCAACTGGGATCAAATAACCAAATCCATTAGCATTTTAATTAATCTCAGGGATGTGTGGAAAGGACCATAATGCCCGGCCAGGCCTCGTCATGTTCACGTGGGAATCCACCCGCAACACACCTTTCATGTTCCAAGTAGCACGGTGAAGTAACTATGTGGTTGTAACATGAGAGGGATCCGAGGTATCACCCTCAATGGATTCCGAACAATGTAACCGTCAAGGTGACCAGCGAGGAATCACCCTCGATGGAGCACGCTTGATGGGTTATACGATAGAGTCATTATCAGGGTGGTGAAGGAGAAATCACCCTCCGAGAACCACCACCTGTCAACTACACTAGAGAGCTAACATCAAAATTACATATCAAGGTTTCACCCTCGATACTTGATAGTAGCTCTACAACGTCGTACAACTAAGGTGGGGTGAGTGATGTGACAGGTCTTAACTCGTCGATCAGATGATCGAGACTTGATGAAAAAGTAGGGGCAACTAGACTAGGGTGTGTAAAAGGGGATCACTGCTCCACCTACGCTAAACAGTTTAAAGTGCAGTAGAGTAAAGTAGCAGTTCATGAAAAACAAGCTATGCATCAGAATAGGAGCTATATACAACAGTAGCAAAATCCAATGCAAGCATGAGGGAGAAATAATAGGCAATACAGGAATGATCAAGGTGGGTTTGCTTGCCTGGTTGTTGTGCAGACAAAAACGGGGTCTCGACCGGGAAGTAGTCGATCATCGGATCATCATCGGTCTCGGGATCTACCAAAATGGAAGTAACGTATGGGAAACACAATAAATAACAGAGCAATCAAATGCATCACAAAGCATGACATGGCTATATGGAGCGCTAGGCATGGGCTAACGCAGTATTACCCGTCATGAATGGGTCACGAGAATATCTAACGATATTTCCCTGTTCCCTGGTTACTACCGAACAAGCGAAAACGATGGAAAATTTCCATGTTCTCTATCATAGGGACGCGTGAGAGACGAACAGACAGTATATCCGGGTTCATCTCGTTTTTCTGATCAACTTTCATATACAAATTATTTTTATGTGACTTACGGTTTATTTTCTATTAATATTCAAAGTTTTAAAGATTTTTTTAAATTATTTTAATTATTAAATTCGACAAAAAAGGAAAAATGAGATCACCATGTGGTCAGAGTGATGTGAGCAGTCAAGTTTGACCTGCTCACGATACAACCTATCATTGTGAGTGGGGATAACAGAGATTAAAACTAATCTTAATTAGTTAATTAATAGACTTGGTCCACTATTTAGCGATTAAATAGGTTAATTAAACTGTTTAACTAAATTAATTTATTAGAAAAGCACTCGTGGGCACTCGTCAGTGATTGGACCCAGTCCAATCAGCAAGTTGATCCGGTCAACTGCCCAACTTGGCCCGCGGTACCCAGCTGTTAGCGACCGAGAGGGGTCCAGGGTAGCACCACGCTGGAGACAGCGCCAAAGATAGCTCTGGCGAGCCATTCCCGCGGCGGAGGGCACCGAAACTCGTCAGCATCTGGCTATGGCTGGACATTTGGCGTGCGCCAGGGGGGCGTTCGAACGGGCGTAGTGCGCCGCGTCGACTCGAGGAGGTCGTTGGGTCGGGAGTGGATAGATTTGTACCGGCGACGAGGTGAGGCGGAGGCCGTTGGCGGGGCTCGTAGGAATGGCGTTGCGGGGCTTGTTTAGTTGCGCCGAATTGCGGGGCGGTGCACGTGTGTAGGACATGCGTGCCCAGGTAGCAGCAGTAGGTACAGGGCTGCGGAGTCAGCGTCTGACGGCAAACAATGGTGGCGGCGATGTGCGGGCATGGGCAGCGACACCGCACGACGAGTAGCACTAAGTAGCGTAGGCAGCCATGGCATCAATAGTAGTAGCGGTAGTGGGTTGTAACCATAGTAGAGGCCGGGGAGCGGCCGCAGCAGAGCACTGGCCGAGTGGAGGCCGACAAGCACGGGAGCGGCTGCGGACGGCCGTTGGGAGAGATGGAGAGAGAGGGTGGCTCATTAGCGGTGTAGGGGGGTTGGGGCGGCGAGGTTCGAAGGAGACCATTCGGGAGGAGGTGGAGTAGCACGACGACGGCGATGGAGCCACAGCGGCGATGGCTCGGCGAGCCAAGCTCGAGCTCGGGTAGGGTAGGTCGAGTGGGGGTGCCAAGGGAAGGAGGCTTCGAGGGTTGCGGGGGAGGGGCCGTCGGCGGTTAAATAGAAGGAGGCGACCCAACAATGTTCGCCACGGCGGCATGGCGTGGCCATGACCGGCCGATGGCTACCACGCCTCCCCTTCTGCCTGTTGGGGAACGTCGCATGGGAAACAAAAAATTTCCTACACGCACGAAGACCTATCATGGTGATGTCCATCTACGAGAGGGGATTTCCGATCTACGTACCCTTGTAGATCGCACAGCCGGAAGCGTGAAGAAACGCGGTTGATGTAGTGGAACGTCCTCACGTCCCTCGATCCGCCCCCGCGAACCGTCCCACGAACCGTCCCGTGATCCGTCCCACGATCCGCTCCGATCTAGTGCCGAACGGACGGCAGCTCCGCGTTCAGCACACGTACAACTCGACAAAGATCTCGGCCTTCTTGATCAAGCAAGAGATACGGAGAGGTAGATGAGTTCTCCGGCAGCGTGACGGCGCTCCTGAGGTTGGTGGTGATCTTATCTCAGCAGGGCTCCGCCCGAGCTCCGAAGAAACGCGATCTAGAGGAAAATCCGTGGAGGTATGTGGTCGGGCTGCCATGGCACAGTTGTGTCAAATCAGCCATAATACCCCAGTATATATAGGAGGGAGGGGAGGGGCCTTGCCTTGAGGCTCAAGCAGCCCCAAGGGGTTCGGCCAAAGGGGGGGAGGAGGAATCCTCCTCCAATCCTAGTCCAACTAGGATTGGAAGGTGGAGTCCTTCCCTTCCTTCCCACTTCCCCTTTTTTCTTTCTCTTTCATTTATCTTATCTCCTGCGTAGGGGCCTTCTTGGGCTTGCCCACTAGCCCACTAAGGGTTGGTGCGGCACCCCTAAGGCCTATGGGCTATCCCCAGGTGGGCTGCCCCATAGTGAACATCCGGAACCCATTCGTCACTCCCGGTACATTCCCGGTAATGTCGAAAACTTTCCGGTAATCAAATGAGGTCATCCTATAGATCAATCTTCATCTCCGGACCATTCCGGAATGCCTCGTGACATCCGTGATCTCATCCGGGACGCCGAACAACATTCGGTAACCAACCATATAACTCAAATACGCATAAAACATCGTCGAACCTTAAGTGTGCAGACCCTGCGGGTTTGAGAACTATGTAGACATGACCCGAGGGACTCCTCGATCAATATCCAATAGGGGGACCTGGATGCCCATATTGGATCCTACATATTCTACGAAGATCTTATTGATTGAACCTCAGTGCCAAGGATTCATATAATCTCGTATATCATTCCCTTTGTCCTTCGGTATGTTACTTGCCCGAGATTCGAACGTCAGTATCCGCATACCTATTTCAATCTTGTTTACTGACAAGTCACTTTACTCGTTCTGTAATACAAGACCCCATGACTTACAATAAGTCACATTGCTTGCAAGCCTTGTGTGTGATGTTGTATTACCGAGTGGGCCCCGAGATACCTCTCGGTCACACAGAGTGACAAATCCCAGTCTTCATCCATACTAACTCAACAGACACCTTCGAAGATACCTCTAGAGCATATTTATAGTCACCCAGTTACGTTGTGACATTTGATACACACAATGCATTCCTCCGATGCCAGTGAGTTATATGATCTCATGGTCATAGGAATAAATACTTGACACGCAGAAAAACAGTAGCAACAAAATGACACGATCAACATGCTACGTTCATTAGTTTGGGTCTAGTCCATCACATGATTCTCCTAATGATGTGATCCAGATATCAAGTAACAACACTTGCCTATGGTCAGTAAACCTTGACCATCTTTGATCAACGAGCTAGTCAACTAGAGGCTTACTAGGGACAATGTTTTGTCTATGTATCCACACAAGTATTGTGTTTCGAATCAATACAATTATAGCATGGATAATAAAAGATTATCATGAACAAATAAATATAATAATAACTAATTTCTTATTGCCTCTAGGGCATGTTTCCAACAGTCTCCCACTAGCACTAGAGTCAATAATCTAGTTCACATCACCATGTGATTCTAACGAATCCAATACCCATATAGTTCTGGGGTCTCATCACGTCTTGCTCGTGAGAGAGGTTTTAGTCAACGGTTCTGAAACTTTCAGATCCGTGTGTTCTTTACAAATCTTTATGTCATCTTATAGATGCTGCTACTACGTGCTATTCGGAAATACTCCAAATATCTACTCTACTATACGAATCTGTTTCACTACTCATAGTTATTCGGATTAGTGTCAAAGCTTGCATCGACGTAACCCTTTACGACGAACTCTTTAACCACCTCCATAATCGAGAAAAAATTCCTTATTCCATTAGTTACTAAGGATAACTTTGACCGCTGATCAGTGATTCAATCCTGGATCACTCTGTGTACCTCTTAATAGACTTGCTGCAAGGCACACATCAGGTGCGGTACTCAGCATGGCATACTTTAGAGTCTACGGCTAAGGTATAGAAGACGACCTTCGTCTATTCTCTTTATTCTGCCGTGGTCGGGTTTTGGGTCTTTACTCAAATTCACACCTTACAACACAGTCAGGAACTCCTTCTTTGCTGATCTATTTTGAACTCCTTCAAAAACTTGTCAAGGCATTCATCTTGTTGAAAGTTCTATTAAGCGTTTCGATCTATCTCCATAGATCTTGATGCTCAACGTTCAAGTAGCTCAATCCAGGTATTCCTTTGAAAAATTCGTGTCAAACAACCCTTTTATGCTTCATACAAATTCTACATTACTTCTGATCAACAATATGTCAACCACATATACTTATCAGAAATTCTAAAGTGCTCCCAGTCAATTCTTTGTAAATACAAGTTTCTCATAAACCTTGTATAAACCCAAAATCTTTGATCAACTCATCAAAGCATATATTCCAACTCTGAGATGCTTGCACCAGTCCATAGAAGGATCGCTGGAGCTTGCATACTTGTTAGTATCCTTAGGATCGACAAAACATTCTGATTGTATCACATACAATCTTTCTTCAAGGAAACTGTCGAGGAAACAATGTTTTGACTTCCTATGTGCAATATTTCACAAATAATGCAGCAACTACTAACATAACTCCAACAGACTTTTAGCATCGCTACGAGTGAGAAAGTCACATAATAGTCAACTCTTTGATCTTGTCGAAAACATCTTTGCGACAAGTCAAGCTTTTCTTAATAGTGACTTATCACCATCATTGTCTGTCTTCCTTTTAAAGATCCATCTTTACTTAATAGTCCTACGACCACCAAGTAGTTATTCCAAAGTCTATACTTTATTCTCACACATGGATTATCTCTCGGATTTCATGGCCTCCATCCATTTGTCGGAATCCGAGCCCGCCATTGCTTCTCCATAACTCATAGGTTCATTGTTGTTCAACAACATGACCTCCAAGACAGGGTTACTGTACCACTCTATAGTAGTACGCGACCTTTGTCGACCTACGAGGTTTGTAGTAACTTGATCCGAAGCTCTAATGATCACTTATCATCAGCTTCCACTTCAATTGGTGTAGGCGCCACAGGAACAACTTCCTGTGCCCTGCTACACTCTGGTTGAAGTGATGGTTTCAATAACCTCATCAAGTTCTTCCACCCTCCCACTCAATTCTTTCAAGAGAAACATTTCCTCGAGAAAGGACATGTTTCTAGAAACAACCACTTTGCTTCCGGATCTGAGATAGGAAATGTATCCAACTGTTTTGGATATCCTATGAAGATGCATTTATCCGCTTCGGGTTCGAGCTTATCAGACTGAAACCTTTTCACATAAGCATCGCAGCCCCAAACTTTCAAGAAACGACAACTTAGGCTTCTCCAAACCATATTCTATACTGTGTCATCTCAACGGAAATACGTGGTGCCCTATTTAAAATGAATGCGGTTGTCTCTAATGCATAACCCATAACGATAATGGCAATTCGATAAGAGACATCATAGTATGCACCATATCAGATAGTGTGTGGCTATGACGTTCAGACACATCATCACACTATGGTGTTCCAGGTGGCATGAATTGCAAAACAATTTTCACGTTGTCTTAACTGCGGACCAAAACTCGTAACTCAGATATTCATCTTTGTGATCATATCGTAGACAGTTTATCCTCTTGTCACGACGATCTTCACTCTGAAACTGCTTTGAACTTTTCAATATTTGAGATTTGTGATTCATCAAGTAAATACTCCTGTATCTACTCAAATCGTCAGTGGAGTAAGAACATAATGATATCCACTGCTTGCCTCAGCACCCATTGGACTGCATACATCAAAATGTATTACTTCCAACAAGTTAATATCTTGTTTCATCTCAATGAAAACAAGGCCTTGCTCATGTGGTATGATTTGCATGTCACAAGTGATTCAAAATCAAATGAGTATAAAGATCCATCAGCATGGAGCCTCTTCATGCAATTTATACCAACATGACTCAAGCGGCAGTGCCACAAGTAAGTGGTACTATCATCATTACCTTGTATCTTTTGGCACCAATATCATGAACATGTGCAACACTACGATCGAGATTCAATAAACCATTGAAGGTGATTATTCAAGCAAATAGAGTAACCATT
Source organism: Hordeum vulgare subsp. vulgare (assembly GCF_904849725.1). NCBI lineage: Eukaryota > Viridiplantae > Streptophyta > Magnoliopsida > Poales > Poaceae > Hordeum > Hordeum vulgare. Next base: position 494,889,154 of record NC_058524.1, on the reverse strand, counting down.
ATTCTCTTTAAATGAATAATCGTATTGCAGTAGACACGATCCAATCATGTTCATGCATAACGCAAGCACCAAATAACAATTATTTAGGTTTAACACCAATCCCGATGGTAGAGGGAGCATGCGACGTTTGATCATATCAACCTTGGAAACACTTCCAACACGTATCGTCACCTTGCCTTTAGCTAGTCTCCGTTTATTCCATAGCTTTCATTTCGTGTTACTAATCACTTAGTAACCGAATCGGTATCCAATACCCTCGCGCTACTAGGAGTACTAGTAAAGTACACATCAACATCATGTATATCAAATATACTTCTTTCGATTTTGCCATCCTTCTTATCTACCAAGCATCTAGGGTAGCTCCGCCTCAGTGACCTTTCCCCTCATAACAGAAGCACTTAGTCTCGGGTTTGGGTTTAATCTTGGGTCTCTGCATTAGTGTAGCAACTGTTTTGCCGTTTCACGAAGTATCCCTTCTAGCCCTTGCCTTTCTTGAAACTTTAGTGGTTTTACTAACCATCAACTATTGATGCTCCTTCTTGATTTCTACTTTCGCAGTGTCAAACATCGCGAATCGCTCAAGGATCATTGTATCTATCCTTGATATGTTATAGCTCATCGCGAAGCTCTCACAGCTTGGTGGCAGTGACTTTGGAGAATCATCACTATCTCATCTGGAAGATTAACTCCCAGTTGATTCAAGCGATTGTCGTACTCACATAATCTGAGCACATGCTCAACGATTGAGCTTTTCTCCTTTACTTCATGGACAAAGAATCTTGTCGGAGGTCTCATACCTCTTAACAAGGGCACAAGAATGAAATCACAATTTCATCTCTTTAGAACATCTCTTATGTTCCGTGACGTTTCAAAACGTCTTCGTCGCCTTGCTTCTAAGCCATTAAGTATTTTGCACTGAACTATCACGTAGTCATCAGAAACGTGTATGTCGGATGTTCACAACATCCACAGACGACGCTCGAGGCGCAACACACCGAGTGGTGCATTAAGGACATAAGCCTTCTGCGCAGCAACGAGGACAATCCTCAGTTTTAGACTCAGTCCGCAAAGTTGCTACTATCAACTTTCAACTATAATTTTCTCTAGGAACATATAAAAAACTGTAGAGCTATAGCGCAAGCTACATCGTAATTCGCAAAGACCATTAGACTATTTTCATGACAATTAGTTCAATTAATCATATTACTTAAGAACTCCCACTCAAAAAGTACATCTCTCTAGTCATTTGAGTGGTACATGATCCAAATCCACTATCTCAAGTCCGATCATCACGTGAGTCGAGTATAGTTTCAGTGGTAAGCATCTCTATGCTAATCATATCAACTATACGATTCATGCTCGACCTTTTGGTCTCTTGTGTTCCGAGGCCATGTTTGCACATGCTAGGCTCGTCAAGTTTAACCCGAGTGTTCCGCGTGTGCAACTGTTTTGCACCCGTTGTATGTGAACATTGAGTCTATCACACCCGATCATCACGTGGTGTCTCGAAATGACGAACTATCGAAACGGTGCACAGTCGGGGAGAACACAATTTCGTCTTGAAATTTTAGTGCGAGATCACCTCATAATGCTATCGTCGTTCTAAGCAAGATAAGGTGCAGAAAAGATTAACATCACATGCAATTCATAAGTGACATGATATGGCCATCATAATGTGCTTCTTGATCTCCATCACCAAAGCACCGGCACGATCTTCTTGTCACTGGCGTCACACCATGATCTCCAACATCATGATCTCCATCAACGTATCTCCATCGGGGTTGTCGTGCTACTCATGCTATTACTACTAAAGCTACGTCCTAGCAATATAGTAAACGCATTTGCAAGCACAAACGTTAGTTTAAGGACAACCCTATGGCTCCTGCCGGTTGTCGTACCATCGACGTGCAAGTCGATATTAACTATTACAACATGATCATCTCATACATCCAATATATCACATCACGTCATTGGCCATATCACATCACAAGCATACCCTGCAAAAACAAGTTAGATGTCCTGTAATTGTTGTTGCATGTTTTACGTAGTTGCCGTGGGTATCTAGTAGGATCGCATCTTACTTACGCAAACACCACAACCGATATGTATGAATTTCTATTTAACCTCTCCCCAAGGACCTCCTCGGTCAAATCCGATTCAACTAAAGTTGGAGAAACCGTCACTCGGCAGTCATCTTTGAGCAACGGGGTTGCTCGTAGCGATGAAACCAGTCTCCCGTAAGAGTACGAGTAATGTCGGTCCGAGCCGCTTCGATCCAACAATACCGCGGAATCAAGAAAAGACAAAGGAGGGCAGCAAATCACACATCACCGCCCACAAAAACTTTTGTGTTCTACTCGAGATGACATCTACGCATGAACCTAGCTCATGATGCCACTGTTGGGGAACGTCGCATGGGAAACAAAAAATTTCCTACGCGCACGAAGACCTATCATGGTGATGTCCATCTACGAGAGGGGATTTTCGATCTACGTACCCTTGTAGATCGCACAGCAGGAAGCGTTAAGAAACGCGGTTGATGTAGTGGAACGTCCTCACGTCCCTCAATCCACCCCGGGAACCGTCCCACGAACTGTCCCGCGATCCGTTCCACGATCCGCTCTGATCTAGTGCCGAACAGACGTCACCTCCGCGTTCAGCACACGTACAGCTCGACGATGATCTCAGCCTTCTTGATCCAGCAAGATAGACGGAGAGGTAGATGAGTTCTCCGGCAGCGTGACGGCGCTCCGGGGGTTGGTGGTGATCTTATCTCAGCAGGGCTCCGCCCGAGCTCCGCAGAAACGCGATCTAGAGTAAAAACCGTGGAGGTATGTGGTCGGGCTGCCGTGGCAAAGTTGTGTCAAATCAGCCCTAATACCTCAATATATATAGGAGGGAGGGGAGGGGCTTTGCCTTGAGGCTCAAGGAGCCCGAAGGGGTTCGGCCGAAGGGGGGGGAGGAGGAATCCTCCTCCAATCCTAGTCCTACTAGGATTGGAAGGTGGAGTCCTTCCCTTACTTCCCACTTCCCCTTTTTTTTCTTTCTCTTTGATTTTTCTTATCTCCTGTGCAGGGGCTTCTTGGGCTTGCCCACCAGCCCACTAAGGGCTGGTGCGGCACCCCTAAGGCCTATGGGCTTCCCCCGGGTGGGCTGGCCCGCCCGGTGAACATTCGGAACCCATTCGTCACTCCCGGTACATTCCCGGTAATGCCGAAAACTTTCCGGTAATCAAATGAGGTCATCCTATATATCAATCTTCATCTCCGGACCATTCCGGAAACCCTCGTGACGTCCGTGATCTCATCCGGGACTCCGAACAAAATTCGGTAACCAACCATATAACTCAAATACGCATAAAACATCGTCGAACCTTAAGTGTGCAGACCCTGCGGGTTCAAGAACTATGTAGACATGACCCGAGGGACTCCTCGGTCAAAATCCAATAGCGGGACCTGGATGCCCATATTGGATCCTACATATTCTAAGAAGATCTTATCGATTGAACCTCAGTGCCAAGGATTTATATAATCCCGTATGTCATTCCCTTTGTCCTTCGGTATGTTACTTGCCCGAGATTCGATCGTCAGTATCTGCATACCTATTTCAATCTCGTTTACCGGCAAGTCTCTTTATTCGTTCCGTAATACAAGATCCCGTGACTTACACTAAGTAACTTTGCTTGCAAGGCTTGTGTGTGATGTTGTATTATCGAGTGGGCCCCGAGATACCTCTCCGTCACACGGAGTGACAAATCCCAGTCTTGATCCATACTAACTCAACGGACACCTTCGGAGATACCTGTAGAGCATATTTATAGTCACCCAGTTACGTTGTGACGTTTGATACACACAATGCATTCCTCCAGTGCCAGTGAGTTATATGATCTCATGGTCATAGGAATAAATACTTGACACGCTGAAAAACAGTAGCAACAAAATGACACGATCAACATGCTACGTTCATTAGTTTGGGTCCAGTCCATCACATGATTCAACGATATGATCCTGTTATCAAGTAACAACACTTGCCTATGCTCAGGAAACCTTGATCATCTTTGATCAACGAGCTAGTCAACTAGAGGCTTACTAGGGACAATGTTTTATCTATGTTTCCACACAAGTATTGTGTTTCCAATCAATACAATTATATAATGGATAATAAACGATTATCATGAACAAAGAAATACAATAATAAATAATTTATTATAGCCTCTAGGGCATATTTCCAACAGTGCCCCCCTATAGCACGGGAAGGAGATGAGTGGGGGACGTTAGGCCGGCTGGGGGAGATGGGCCTAGGCCAAGTGGGGGGTGGAACAAGAGATTTTCTTTTCTTTTTAAATTTATTTTAGTTTTTTTTGTTCGTGTTCTTATTTATTTTAGTGTGAAAATACTTTTGTAATAATATGCCACTCGGCCAAAAATAATCGTAATGCAATAAAAGACAGAGACACAAAATGTTCGAAATACTTTTGAAAATATTTGAAAATTTATAATTCAAAAGGGCATTTGATAATTGCTTTGCCCTCTATTAAATTGTGTTGCAGGCACTAAACACTTTACAAAAATGTGGGTTGGAATTTTCGAAATGACTAGGGAATATTTGAAACCGATAAATGATTTTTATTTCCTAAACTGCAAAACATTTCAAACCACCTTTCAATGATTTTGAATTGCAAAGGAATTTGAATTGGGGTTTGATTCCAATAGTGATCATACCTGTATTAGCAAAAACGGATTAGCTTAATCCCCATGTTACTGTAGTTTGATCATGAGGATCACTATAGCATAATCCGGGGACGTCACAAGTAGCAATTAAGTCGTGTAAGTTCACTCCGATGTGACACGTCTACCTCTATATTTGCGAGTAGTAGTGCTACTACATGACCACTATGTTATATCTGCCTTTATGCTAAATATGGGCGTGTTTGGAAAAAACTGTATAGAGAGTTGCGCTCAGCCCTATATTATATTAAGTACTACTAGTTATCTGTATCAAGATTGGTCTATGAGTGTGAATTGTTTTCTATGCTCGGATGACATTCATAGCTGATTTCCAATAATTATATTATTTGGAAATCGGTCGTGACAACCTTGGTATCAAGGCCAAGCTGACTGTAGGAAACCACTAGGTGCGATCGCTAACCACTTAATTGGTCTATGTTAAATTTGAGTGTTCTACATACTGTATAATTTTTTTCTGCTAGTCAACATATATTTATATTATGACTATATGGAAATTTTTGTGTACTGTGTAGATGGCTGGCAACTTTTGTCTGTCACAAGTATTTTCCAACGAGTCGGCAGATTTTCGCGACTCCTCTCCATCATCGTTAGGGTCACGATTAGACCAACGACTCATGCCGAGTACTCGCTCTATCACCACAGGATCAACGATGCTCTGACTATGCATCAAGCCTTAGTGCAATTCAAAGATGGACGCACGAGACCCGCCGTCTTCGTTTCATCAAGAGAGCCACGCCTACGGAGAGGCAGACTATGCAGATGGCTGCCACGAAGGTTGTTGCACGCCTACGGGACATCCTTCTAGTAATGAAGACTCGTCCTTATCACTACCTCCCATGTCACCTTCCGTACACGAGTCACTATGCTTTTTCTAGCACTTGAGGAGAGAGTGATGAGACCATCGAGCTACTTGTGCAACACCTCATGGCCCTGGAGTCAACTTTTGATGGCTTAATGGATGACTTAGTGGCTGCTCGTATGGATGCTGATTAGGCTTGTCCTCCTAACAGGACTGAGCGTCTCCGTCCTGCTCCACCTCGGTCATGCCCTTCATCCTCTCCTTCATGCACGCCTCCACTCCAGCCAGGAAGCCGCAAGATGCCTTCCCTTGAATAGATCAATCAAGGTATTGCTCCTACCCCTATTAGGACAGCTCTTCCTGCTAGCCCCTTACCTGCTTCACAGCCCCACACCGCTCCCCTAGAGTTTGTTGAGGAGGAGGTTGAGTCTACAACGCCTTGTCTGGGACTTACCTTGGTAGACCGTTCAATGTCCCCTCCTCCTCCAGCTAGAAGTGGTGTAGCAATGCACGAGGACCCCTTGTATGATATGCATGATATGGTTGCTTGCTTGTAGGCTTGGAGAGAAGTAGTCATGTTACATCATGTAGGATAAGGAGAAGTGCACTCTCTAAATAACATGTGAGGAATGTGTACGCACATCCTCAGTGATATATTTTATAATTATGATGGTTGTAATATATGTATCTGTGCTCCTTCTCCAAACACGACAATGTTTTTATGGAAAAATATTTGGTATCTCACTTTGGCTTGCAAAAATTTATTTCTCCATTTGATCATATTTTACTCATTTGATTTTTTCAACACCACCCCAGGGTTAAAATATATCGTTCCTGGACTCGCTCCATGCCCATTCCGCCAGAAGAAAATCATTTCGCGCAAACCGGTAACAATTGTACTCAAGCCTAGTCAAGTGAGCAGGATAGTGACTCAACATTCTTTCAAGTATGTCGCATGTATGAGCAAAGTTAGCAGCAACACTAGGAAATGATGAATCAGCTTTTGAACATGGAAAATCACCGTGGACCTCACCAACGACGTTCCATGTTGTCGAATTACAAAAAACTCGTCCCCCAGTTTTCTCGCACACTAATAAACCAATGGAAGCCGACGATTAGCTGCGTGATATTGAGAGGATATTTATTTTGCACAATTCTCATACTATGAGAAGGTATTGTACGCACCACATTATCTGATCGGAGGAGCAACGTCTTGGTCGGAAAATATCCTACGCGTACACCCAAATGATAACAACGTCACCTAGGCTGAATTCAAGGAAAGCTTTCGTAGGGCACATATCCCCAACGACGTCATTAAAATTGAGAAGAGGGAATTTGAAGACCTCAAACAATGGTGTTCATTGTAATGGAATATTTGGATAAGTTTAATCAACTATCTTGCTATGCTCACGGTGAGCACAAGACGGAAGAAAAGAGAATGGAGAAATTCCTAGATGGACTTGCACACGCATTGAAGTGTCAACTTGTGGTCCACACATTTCTAGATTTCAAGACACTCATTGAAAAGGCAATTGTGCTTGAGATCGAACATCACAATATGGATGAAATTCACAAGCGCCGTCTTAATAATTCATCACAATCTCGCAGAAACATGCGGAAGACTGAGCCCAAAAAAAATCAAGACCACGAACTCCAACATCAGCTCCCCGATTGAATAATAATTATCATGCAGGGAACAAGGAATTCACTTACAGCCCAGGGTTACGTGTTTTTCTTGTGGAGAAGAAGGCAGTTATTCTAGACAGTGCCAAAAATCATGAAATAGGGTGCCAAAGCCGAACAACCTCAATAACAGCACAACTTTGAAGCGCAATAATTTCAAACCCAACAACAACCACAAGAAGGTTCACAGGAATCATGTGGACAAGGAAGAGGCTATGAATGCACCGTACAATGTACTCGGTAAGTTTCCTGTCAACACAATTCCTCCCACGGTTTTGTTTGATTCTGGAACTCCCCATTCGTTCATTTCAAAGATATTTGCCTTAAAACCCAATTTTTTTATTCTTCTTTGGAAAATTCAATGACCATTGATACGTCCATTTTGCATCATGCTTTTATGTTGATATTTATTTCTTTATGGACTGTTACTACAATTCACAGTACAATACTTATGCCTTTTCTCTCTTATTTTACAAGGTTTACATTAAGAGGGAGAATGTCGGCAGCTGGAATTCTGTCCTGAAAAAGGAGCAAGTTTGAGATACCTATTCTGCACGATTCCAAAAGCTGTGAAAATCAACGAGGAATTATTTTGGATTTTATAAAAAATACTGGGCTGAAGAAGTACCAGAGGGGAGCCAACAGGAGGCCACAAGCCTGCTAGGCGCGGCCTACCCCCCTGGCCGCGCCTAGGGGGCTTGTGGGCTCCCTGTTGGCCCTCTGGCTCCCATCTTTTGCTATAAGGAGGGTTTCGTTCCAGAAAAAATTAAGAGGAGGCTTTCGGGAGGAATCGCCGTCGCCACGAGGCAGAACTTGAGCAGAACCAATCTAGAGCTCCGGCAGGGCCATCCTGCCGGGGAAACTTCCCTCTCGGGGGGGGGGGGGGGAAATCATCGCCATCGTCATCACCAACACTCCTCTCATCGGAGGGGACTCATCACCATCAACATCTTCATCATCACCATATCATCTCCAAACACTAGTTCATCTCTTGTAACCAATCTCCGTCTCACGACTCCGATTGGTACTTGGAAGGTTGCTAGTAGTGTTAATTACTCTTTGTAGTTGATGTAGTTGTATTACTCGGTGGAAGTTTATATGTTCAGATCCTTGTTGCTATTCAATACCTCTTTGGTCATGAACGTAATTATGCTTTGTGAGTAGTCACTTTTGTTCCTGAAGACATGGGATAAGTCTTGCTATAAGTAGTCATGTGAATTTGGTATTCATTTGATATTTTGATGTGTTGTATGTTGTCTCTCCTCTAGTGGTGTTATGTGAACGTCGACTACATAACACTTCACCATTATTTGGGCCTAGAGGAAAGCATTGGGAAGTGATAAATAGATGATGGGTTGCTAGAGTGACAGAAGCTTGAACCCTAGTTTATGCGTTGCTTCGTAAGGTGCTGATTTGGATCCACTAGTTTAATGCTATGGTTAGACTTAGTCTTAATTCTTCTTTCGTAGTTGCGGATGCTTGCAAGAGGGGTTAATCATAAGTGGGATGTTTTTCCATGTAAGGGCAGCACCCAAGCACTGGTCCACCCACATATCAAACTATCAAAGTAGCGAACGTGAATCATATGAACATGATGAAAACTAGCTTGACAGAAATTCCCATGTGTCCTCGGGAGCGCTTTACCTCCTATAAGAGATTGTCCAGGCCTGCCCCTTGCTACAAAAGGGATTGGGCCATTTTTCTTCACCTTTGTTACTATTGTTACTTGCTACTTGCTACGAATCATCTTATGACACAACTATCTGTTACCGATAATTTCAGTGCTTGTAGAGAATACCTTGCTGAAAACCACTTGTCAGATCCTTCTCCTCCTCGTTGGGTTCGACACTCTTTCTTATGAAAAAGACTACGATAGGTCCCCTACACTTGTGGGTCATCTAGACTCTTTTCTGGCGCCGTTGCCGGGAAGTGAAGCGCCTTTGGTAAGGAAATATTTTTATAGTGTGCTGAAATTTATTGTCACTTGTCACTATGGAAACTAATCGTTTGAGGATCTTGTTCGGGGTATCTTCATCTCGAACGGAAGCACAAGGAGTTTCTCCTCAACTTGTTGCACCTACTAAAAATATTTGTTATAAATTTCCTTCGGGTATGCTTGAGAAACTGCTGGCTAATCCTTTTACAGGAGATGGAACATCACATCCCGACTTGCATCTAATCTATGTAGATGAAGTTTGTGGTTTATTTAAGCTTGCAGGTTTGCCCAAGGATGAGGTCAAGAAGAAGGTATTTCCCTTATATTTGAGGGATAAAGCATTGACATGGTATAGGCTCTGTGATGATACTAGATCATGGAACTACAACCGATTGAAATTGGAATTTCATCAAAAGTTTTATCCTTTGCATTTGGTACATCATGATCGGAATTATATCTATAATTTCTGGCCTCATGATAGAGAAAGTATCACTCAAGCTTGGGGGGGGCTTAAGTCAATGTTATATTCATGCCCAAACCATGAGCTCTCGAGAGAAATTATCATTCAGAACTTCTATGTTCGGCTTTCTCATGATAATCGCACCATGCTTGACACTTCTTGTACCAGTTCTTTTATGAAGAGAGATATTGACTTCAAATGGAATTTATTGGAAAGAATTAAACGCAACTCTGAAGATTGGGTGTTTGATGAAGGTAAGGAGTCAGGTATGAATCTCAAGTTTGATTGCGTTAAATCCTTTGTCGAAACAAACACTTTTTGTGATTTTAGCGCTAAATATGGACTTGACTCTGAGATAGTAGCTTCATTGTGTGATTCATTTGCTCCCTAAAGAGAAGTGGTTTAAATATCATCCTCCCTTAGAAGTCAATGTAGTTAAACCCAATCCAGTTGAAGAGAAAGTCATCGCTTATAATGATCCTATTGTTCCTAGTGCTTACATTGGGAAACCACCTTCCCTGTTAGAATAAAGAATCGTTCTAAAGCTTCAACTGTGATACGTAGGGGCTACATTAGAACACCTACACCCCTGAGCAAATTAGAGTTGAACCTAGCATTGCTATTATCAAAGATCTCCTGTCCGACAATGTTGAGGGCCATGATATTCACTTATGTGAAGATGCTGCTAGAATTGCTAAACCTCATGCTAGAGACAAACATAGGCCGCTTGTTGGCACGTCTGTTGTTTCCGTTAAGATAGGAGATCATTGTTATCATGGTTTATGTGACGTGGGTGCTAGTGTTAGTGCAATACCTCAATCTTTATACGATGAAATTAAAGACGAGATTGCACCTGTCGAGATGGAAACTATTGATGTCACTATTCAGCTTGCCAATAGAGATACTATCTGCCCTTTGGGAATTGTTAGAGATGATGAAGTCTTGTGTGGTAAAGCTAAGTATCCTGCTGATTTTCTCGTTGTTGCTACCACACAAGATAGCTTTTGTCCCATCATATTTGGCAGACCTTTCCTCAACACTGTCAACTCTCATATTGACTGTGAGAAGCAAACTCTCATTGTCGGCTTTGAAGGAGTGTCACATGAGTTCAATTTCTCCAAATTTGGTAGACAACCTCATGAAAAGGAGTTGTCTAGTAAGGATGAAATTATTGCTCTAGCTTCTATCGTTGTGCCTCCTACTGATCATTTAGAGTAGTACTTGCTTGAGCATGAAAATGATATGCATAGGGATGAAAGAATGAGATAGATAGAGTTATCTTTGAACAACATCCTATCCTTCAGAATAATTTGCCTGTTGAACTACTTGGAGATCCACTCCCACCAAAGGGTGATCTTGTGTTTGATCTTAAGCAATTACCTGATACTCTTAAGTATTCTTATCTCGATGAAAAAGAGATATATCCTGTTATTATTAGTGCTAGCCTTTCAGAGCATGAAGAAAATAATTTATTAAAAACTCTGAGGAAGCATCGTGCTGCGATTGGATATACTCTTGATGATCTTAAGGGCATTAGTCCCACTCTATGCCAACACAAGATTAAAACAGATCCTGATTCCAAACCATTTGCTGATCATCAACGTAGATTAAATCCTAAGATGAAAGAGGTAGTAAGAAAAGAAATACTAAAGCTCCTGGAAGCAGGTATTATTTATCATGTTGCTCATAGTGATTGGGTAAGGTCGGTGCATTGCGTCCCTAATAAGGGAGGTATTACCGTTGTCCCTAATGATAAAGACGAATTGATCCCGCAGAGGATTATTACTGGCTATAGGATGGTGATTGATTTTAGGAAATTGAATAAAGCCACTAGGAAAGATCATTACCCTTTGCCTTTTATCGACCAAATGCTAGAAAGACTGTCTAAACACACACACTTCTTCTTTCTAGATGGTTATTCTAGTTTCTCCCAAATAACAGTTGCACAATCTGATCAGGAGAAAACCACTTTCACCTGCCCTTTCAGTACCTTTGCTTACAGACGTATGCCTTTTGTCTTATGTAATGCACCTGCTACCTTTCAAAGATGTATGATGGCTATATTATGTGACTTTTGTGACAAGATTGTTGAGGTTTTCATGGATGATGATTGCCTCAGCAACCTTGATCTAGTTTTGCAGAGATGTAAATATACCAATCTTGTCTTGAATTGGGAGAAGTGTCACTTTATGGTTAATGAAGGCATCGTCTTAGGATATAAAATTTCTGAAAGAGGTATTGAAGTCGATAAGGCTAAGGTCTATGCGATCGAGAAAATGCCATGCCCCACATATATCAAAGGTATAAGAAGTTTCCTTGGTCATGCTGGTTTCTATAGAAGGTTCATTGAAGACTTCTCTAAGATTTCTAGGCCTCTTACCAATCTCTTGCAAAAGGATATTACTTTTGTTTTTGACGATAATTGTGAGGAAGCCTTCGAAATCTTAAGAAGGCCTTCATAAATGCACCTATTGTTCAACCACCTGATTGGAACTTACCTTTTGAAATTATGTGTGATGCTAGAGATTATGTTGTTGGTGTTGTTCTAGGACAATGAGTTGATAAGAAGTTGAATGTTATTCACTATGCTAGTAAAACTCTAGACAGTGCCCAAAGAAACTATGCTACTACTGAAAAGGAATTTTTAGTAGTCGTGTTTGCATGTGAAAAGTTCAGATCTTACATAGTTAATTCCAAAGTCACTATTCACACTATTCACGCTGCTATTAAGTATATCATGGAAAAGAAAGATGCTAAACCTAGACTTATCAGATGGGTCCTCTTGCTACAATAATTTGATTTTCATCTTGTTGATAGGTAGGGTGCTGAGAACCCCGTAGTAGATAACTTGTCTAGGTTGGAGAATGTTCTTGATGATCCACAACCTATTGATGATAGCTTTCCTGATGAGCAATTGAATGTCATCAATGCTTCACGTAGTACACCATCGTATGCTGATTATGCAAATTATATCGTTGCCAAATATATACCACCTAGTTTCACTTACTAGCAAAAGAAAAAATTCTTCTTTGATTTGAGACATTACTTTTGGGATGATCCTCACCTTTATAAAGGAGTAGATGGTGTTATTAGACATTGTGTACCTGAGCATGAACAGGGACAGATCCTAAAGAAGTGTCACTCCGAGGCTTACGGAGGACACCATGCGGGAGATAGAACTGCACACAAGGTATTGCAATCAGGTTTCCATTGGCCCACTCTCTTCAAGGATGCCTGTAAGTTTGTCTTGTCTTGCGATGAATGTCAAAGAATAGGTAATATCAGTAAACGTCATGACATGCCTATGAATTATTCACTTGTCATTGAACCATTTGATGTTTGGGGTTTTGATTATATGGGACCTCTTCCAAAATCCAACGGGTATACTCATATCCTAGTTGCTGTTGATTACGTTACTGTCGTGGGTATAAGCCTGACAGTAGATGTGTAGGGTACGAAAAGGATGGGTAGAGTCCTAGCTACGACGAGGTTGTATGAGTTCAGGCCCCTCTGCGGTGGAGGTAATAGCCCTACGTCTCAGTGCTCAGGGAGCTTGTTGTCGAGTGGAACAGGGAATACAATGAATTGCTAACCCCCTTACCAGCGGGGGAGGGTGGCTTATATAGAGTGCGCTGCCCTCCCCAACGGTTCCGGTATAGGGGTGGAGTAGTGGCGATTGAATGTGTACATTACAGGTAACGTACGCCCTAAATGCTAATAAATGCACCTGGAAACGTACGACCGTTTACCTCTAGGGGGGTTACGATGTACTGAGTGGTATCCAGTCGGTTAGCTTGATATCCTCCGAATGCTAGTCTCCGACTGGATGATCGAGGGTACGTTACCAACTGGATGATAGGGACTCCTTAATTCAGTCGGAGCTGACTAAGGGCCTAGTCCTTTGCGAGGGGTAGTCCTTGGGTAGGACCTACAGGGCAGGCCTATGACCCTACCCTAGGACTATAACCCCATCATTAGTCCCCGAATGGATTGGGGTTGGAACGACGAAGCGATGTATGAAGTTTGGATCCGACTGGAACGGACTTGGCTTGGGCGTTGCTTGCCTCTGTCCATTTTGACTTTTCTGATCGACGATCCAAGTAGAAGTACTCGCGAAACAGACTATCGGGAGCCGAGTGCTTCTGCGGCATCTTCTGACGCGATCGGTCAACTGACAGCAGCGGATTTTCCGGGATCCCCAAATTTCGGTTTCCGCACGCTCAGTGGGGATGACGCCATCGCGCTCGAGTAGCGCCTGATGCCTCGATTCTCGTGCCTTCAACCTCTCCACTAATATTGCCACGGTGGGTCGGGGGGATAAGGTTTCGGGGCCACCTGCCAGTGACCCAGTCTGAACCCTACTTAAATCTCGGTGGCGAGGCTTCTTCGTTACGCTCGCCGAATCTCTCGCTCTTGCCTGCTCCGTCCTTCTCGCCACCTCCAGCGCTTCTACAATCCTTCCTTCTCCTTCCTCCCGAGGGCTCACAGTTGCCGCCATGACCAAGGGTCAGACCAGCAAGATGGAGGCGAGGAAGAAGAAGGGGAAGGCGGCGGCTCCTGCTCAGCGGCGGCAGCGGCCGCTGCCGGCGGGGTGGATTCAGGGCGACTTCCTCCCCTCCACGGTGACGGAGGGGGATCTGCTGCAGCTGGTGGAGCACGGGATGATCGTTCACAAGTCCTGGAGGCTGCCGGCGAAGAACGAGGTCGAGCCGGCGCCCCGGGAGGGGGAGCGCGTCTTGCTGCTCAGCCACGTCCATCAAGGTTTCTCCTTGCCCCCGCATCCTTTCTTCAAGGGCATCATGAATCACTTCGGGGCACAACTTCATCACTTTCCCCTGAATGCCATTGCCCATCTCTCTGCCTTTATAGTTCTGTGCGAGTGTTCCATCGGTTGCCCTCCTCACTGGGGGCTGTTCAAGCACATATTTTCCGCTAGATCCCAAACCATCAAACGACTCAGCCAGTCGGATGATAAGACACATCTCCTCCAGCTCTGCGGGGGCTTAGGTTTCTAGAAAAAGAGTCGGAGTAGTTATCCTGCTCTTCAGTTAAGTGAATCGGTCAGGAACTGGCAGTCGACGTGGTTCTACTGCCAGGATATCGCCTGTCCGAATGCATCGACAGGGCTGCCTCTCTTTAGTTTAGATCGGCCCGCCCCGCCTAAGCAGCTCGCGCTCACGAAGGCGGAGAAGAACGACATCCAACCTCTGGTTGAGGCACTCGTAGATGTCGTCAGGAGGGGGGTCACTGGCATAGACTTGCTGGAGGTCTTCCTCGGTCGGCGTATCCAACCTCTGCAGGCTCGTGACCACGCCATGTGGCATTATACGGGGCCCGAGGATTCCACTCGGACCAATGTTGTGGGCGTGACTGAGGAGAAGGTGACCTCGTGGGTGCTCTAGATCACGGGCCCCTGCGAGAATCCCAAAGGATCTCGTCGAGTGAAGCCTTTCTGCGCGGATCATCCTCCTCCGAATCAAGTGAGAAACACTTGTCGAGTGCGCTTAACTGTCTCAATCTTATCGTTTGTTTGAATCTCTGCATGACGTCTGACGTCGCCGACTGAATTTTTATGCAGAAGTGGACCAACTGGTTTTCTCCCGTTTCGAACGGGAACCCGGCAGAGGAGGAGGAGGAAGGCAGCGTGGAAAGTGCTGAGTATGTCTCCGACAGCGGGGAATCGGAGGAAGAGACCAGCGAGGAAGAGGAGGAAGACGAAGAGCAGGACTCGCCACCTCCGCAATTAGAGCATCGGACCAAGCGCCGACATGAGCCTGCCGTTCCTTCGGTCCCTCCGGCATCTTCGAGTGCTCCGCCCACTGCCCCAGTGCCCCCGAGTGCTCGGAGCGCCAAGTGGGCCAGAGAAGCTGCCGCTGAGCCCGCGGGTCAGTCTTCCAAGGCGGCCAAACCGAGCGGGTCTAAGCCTCGGAAGGCTCTGCCAAGGATGAGGGTTGTCGTCCCCGTCACCTCTACGTAAGTGTATCGATTTTCTAATTTCTTCTGATATCCGAGTGCACTCCTGTTTATTGGTCAAATGGACTTCAATCGACAGAGTCGCTACTTCTGCCACCTCTCCGGCGCGCCAAGAGGATGACCCCATGGACACGGACAACGTCGTCTCGTCCCAGCCAGGTGCGTTGTAGTGACTCCGAGTGTTTTATACTATCGCGACTCGAATTCTATCATAGGTCCTGCCTCTTTCTTTTTCTGAGATCTTTCGCCGTTCGGTCTATCAGGGGCGATTTGCGTGGATGAAGGTGATCAGGGGAGAGCTGAACAAGCTGCGGAGCCTGTTCTTGAGGCAGCTCTGCCTGTTGCTGCTCTCGCCGCCGACGTGCTGCCAACTGAGGCGCTGCCGCCGACTGAAGCGGCGCTGGTGATTGAAGAGCCGACTAGGGCGGACCTTGGGATGCCTCAGGAACTTCCGACGATGCGAGACTCGTCGAATGCTGAATTCAACATCCAGCGTCTCCCGGAGGAGCAGGTGGGAGCGGCCAAGGGAGTTATGGTGCAAGCGGAGCTGATGGCTGGAGAAGCCAAGAGGGCCTACGACTCTGTTGCGTCCTTGTACCAGCGGAGCTTGGAGCTGCGGGATGATATCCGAGTAAGTGGGCTAGTAAGTATTTACTTTTCTCTTGTAACCCACTGGGTGTTCTTTGATAGCATCTGTTGCTTGCAATGCGTTCACTCTGAGTGAACCCGGTGGGTGTAGTCCCCGAGACTTCTGTCGAGTGCTTGCACCGACAGTTGTCTTTATACATATTGTCTTTACTTTGGTCGTGTCTGTAAATAATATGACCGACTGCGAGCAGTTGTGGCACACGGAGTGCACTTACTGTAAGAGTCCCCGAGAGTAAGTTGTACTCAGGTAGGGTAGTATTGGCCTCGTAGGCGTAGGTGATAACATGCATCTCAATAGGGCGGGCCTGCTTGAGTTGCATGCCAGTGGGGTCACTCTTAGTGAACCCACTGGGTGTAGTCCCCGAGACCGCTGTCGACTACTTGCGTCGGCAGGGGTCTGAAGAACTTAGACTTTTATTTGTTGAACTTTCTGATTGTCCCTTGGTGTTTGTTGGCAGAAAACCTGTGAAATGGGGACAACCTATGAGACTCTCGGGGCGGAGAGGAATCAGTTCGCTGGTGAGCTTGATGCGGCCATGCTCGCAATGGCTGGCATGAAGGATGCTCTGGAGGGACGAGAGAAGTCACTGGAGCAGGCTCGTGAAGTGAACAAGGTGTTGACTGAAGAAGTAGAAAAGATGGGGAAACAGAGGACTGCTCTCATGGGTCAGATGGACGTGCTGAATAAACGATGCATAGCTCAGGAGAAGTATGTCAGCGACTGGGCTCGGCAGATGATGACGCGTCTGGCTGGTAAGTCCTGTTTTTTGCCGAGTGTTTGTCCTATGTACGTCACACTCGGTGCTTATTGCTTGCTTGTCCTTCTGTTGCAGATTTTTTGCGTTGATGCTGAAGTTGAAGCAGCGGACATGGAGCGATCGATTCGCGACAACGTGCCACTCGGCGAGGACGCCAATCGAGATTTGCTCCGAGCGCAAATTCGCGTGGGCAAAGTTGGCCCTTTCATCGGTCGACTGAGAGAAGTCGTCGGCCGAATCGACAAGGAGCTTTGGCCAGGAGATGAGTCGCGGCAGGAGATGGAGAACCTGATGGCGCGACTGGAGGAGATTCCGAACCGAGTGCAGTCGTGGAAGAAATCTGCCGCTCGTTGTGGTGCAGATCTTGCTCTGTCCTTGGTCCGAGTCCATTGCAAGGAGGTGCGCGAGGAGAAGCTGAAGACATTGAAGGTCGCCAATACGAAGAAACTTCGATTCGAAGACTTCATGGAAACTTTCCTTGAGAGCGCTACCCGCATCGCCGACGGTATTGATCTGGACACGTTCGTAGAGCCCTCCAGTCCTGGCGTTAATCCGGATGATGCGTAAGAACACTTTTATCCTCGGTATGCCGAGTGTTTATCTGTAAGGTACTTTGGCCACTGCTGTTTGCCGTCACATTCTTAGATCGGTGCGGGTAAGCTTGATCCGCACCGAGTGAACTATCTTTGCTAGAACTTTTGAATCTGAATCAAAGTGTTTGCTCTTGTGTTGCAATGTTGTTTCGAGTGCGACGTTTAGTGCACACTCGGAGAAAGTGATTACTTAGGTGATTCTTGATCACAGCGAAGTCCCCGAGTGCGACGTTTAATGCACACTCGGAGGAAGTTATTACTTAGGTGATTCTTGATCACAGCTAAGTCTCCGAGTGCGACGTTTAGCACACACTCGGAGGAAGTTATTACTTAGGTGATCCTTGATCACAGCTAAGTCCCCGAGTGCGACGTTTAGGCACACTCGGAGGAAGTGATTACTTAGGTGATTCTTGATCACAGCTAAGTCTTCGAGTGTTTTAGTGCACACTCGGAGGAAGTTATTACTTAGGTGATTCTTGATCACAGCTAAGTCCCCGAGTGCGACGTTTAGCGCACACTCGGAGGAAGTGATTACTTAGGTGATTCTTGATCACAGCTAAGTCCTCGAGTGCGACGTTTAGCGCACACTCGGAGGAAGTTATTACTTAGGTGATCCTTGATTACAGCTAAGTCCCCGAGTGCGACGTTTAGTGCACACTCGGAGGAAGTGATTACTTAGGTGATTCTTGATCACAGCTAAGTCCTCGAGTGCGACGTTTAGTGCACACTCGGAGGAAGTTACTACTTAGGTGATTCTTGATCACAGCTAAGTCCCCGAGTGCGACGTTTTAGTGCACACTCAGAGGAAGTTATTACTTAGGTGATTCTTGATCACAGCTAAGTCCTCTAGTGCGACGTTTAGTGCACACTCGGAGGAAGTTACTACTTAGGTGATTCTTGATCACAGCTAAGTCCCCGAGTGCGACGTTTTAGTGCACACTCGGAGGAAGTTATTACTTAGGTGATTCTTGATCACAGCTAAGTCCCCGAGTGCGACGTTTTAGTGCACACTCGGAGGAAGTTATTACTTAGGTGATTCTTGATCACAGCTAAGTCCTCGAGTGCAATGTTTAGTGCACACTCGGAGGAAGTTACTACTTAGGTGATTCTTGATCACAGTTAAGTCCCCGAGTGTGACGTTTTAGTGCACACTCAGAGGAAGTTATTACTTAGGTAATTCTTGATCACAGCTAAGTCCCCGAGTGCAACGTTTTAGTGCACACTCGGAGGAAGTTCTTACTTAGGTGATTCTTGATCACAGCTAAGTCCCCGAGTGCGACGTTTAGTGCACACTCGGAGAAATTTAGAACTTAGGCGATTCTGGATCGCGACTAAGTTTTTCTTTGTGTGTGACAGGAGTCTGCGACCGCGGAATAACTCTGAATCTGCAAAAACTGAGTCTGCTTTATATTATTTCATCAACACTTGTTCTTTACACTGCTTCAGTCGATGATCACGTGTAGAAGCGCTTCAGGAGGTCTCCGTTCCATGCACGCGGCTCGTCTGTCTCCCTCTCGATGTTGTAGAGTATGCATGCTCTGTTGATCAGCACCTTGGAGATGATGAAGGGTCCTTCCCAGGCCGGAGCCAACTTGTGAGGTCTTTTCTGATCCACTCGGAGCACCAGGTCGCCTGCTTGGAACGTGCGACTCCTGATGTGGCGTGCGTGAAAACGCCGCAGATCTTGTTGATAAATGGTTGAGCGAGTCAGCGCCATGTCGCGCTCCTCCTCCAGAAGGTCTACTCCATCTTGCCTTGCTTGTTCTGCTTCAGCTTCGGAGAAGAGTTCGACTCGTGGCGCATTGTGAAGCAAGTCACTTGGAAGGACCGCTTCTGCTCCATAAACGACGAAGAACGGTGATCGCCCTGTAGATCTGTTCGGGGTTCTGCGAAGACCCCAAAGTACTGAAGGTAACTCGGTGACCCATGCGCCAGCAGCGTGCCTACCTCTCACAGGAGTCGGGGCTTCAAACCTTGAAGAATAAGCCCATTCGCCCGCTTTGCTTGTCCATTGGATTGAGGATGTGCTACGGAAGCAAAATCTACTCGGATACCTTGGCTTGCACAGAAACCTTTGAATCTGTCCGAGTCAAAGTTTCTTCCGTTGTCCATGATTATGCTGTGAGGTACACCGAATCTGGAGATGATGTCCCTGACAAACTTGACGGCTGTCGAGGCATCGAGGTTCTTGATGGGCTTGGCTTCTATCCATTTCGTGAACTTGTCGACTGCCACCAACAGATGTGTGTATCCTCCTTGGCCTGTCTTGAATGGTCCGACTGTATCTAATCCCCAAACTGCAAACGGCCACACAAGCGGGATTGTCTTCAACGCAGATGTCGGCTTGTGGGACTTGTTGGAGTAGAACTGACAGCCCTCACATCGGTCGACCATATCCTTAGCCATCTCGTTTGCGTGCAGCCAGAAAAAACCAGCTCTGAATGCCTTGGAGACGATTGCTCTCGAAGAGGCGTGATGACCGCAGGTCCCCGAGTGAATATCTTCCAGGATCAACTGCCCCTCCTCTGGGGAGATGCAACGTTGGAGAACGCCCGAAACGCTCTCCTTGTACAATTGGCCATCAATGACAGTGAACGACTTCGATCTGCGGACTATCTGCCTGGCCTGGACTTCGTCTTCTGGTAGTTCCCGTCTCAGGATATATGTAATGATCGGCACAGTCCAATCGGGGATGACAGTAAGAATCTCCACGACCAGATCAACCACAGCAGGTACGTCGACTTCAGTCGGATCTGTTGAACTCTTTGGTTGTACTGGTTCTTCCGTAAAAGGATCTTCTTTGACTAAAGGGAGGTGAAGGTGCTCGAGGCAGACGTCACTCGGGACTGGTCTCCGAGTGGATCCGAGTTTCGCCAATTCATCTGATGCTTGGTTTTTCAGTCGCGGAACATGGTGGAGTTCCAGACCTTCAAACTTTTTCTCGAGCTTCCTCACTGCATTGCAGTATGCGGTCATGGTGGGGTTCCTGACATCCCACTCTTTCACCACTTGATTGACCACCAAATCCAAATCGCCATAGACCATCAGGCGACGGACGCCGAGTGAGATGGCCATGCGTAATCCGTAGAGGAGAGCTTCATACTCTGCCTCGTTGTTGGAGGAATCGAAGTGTATCTGCAGCACGTACTTGAGTTTGTCGCCCTTTGGCGATATGATCACAACGCCAGCGCCGGAGAACATTGTCCACTGGGCCGAGTAGATGTGGGTCGGTTGCTGTTGTTCTACCCATTCTGCTATGAAGTCAGCCAGGGCTCGAGACTTAATAGCTTTCTTGGCCTCGAACTTGATATCGCAGTACAACATCTCCATTGCCCACTTCGCCACTCAGCCTGACGCATCTCGATTGTGGAGAATTTCCGACAACGGAGCATCAGAAACGACAGACACCGAGCGGTCTTGGAAATAATGAGCCACCTTCTTCGCAGTCATGTAAATCCCGTAGATAAGTTTTTGATAGTGGGGATACCTCTGCTTGGAAGGAGTCAGGACCTCGGAGACGTAGTACATTGGCCGCTGAACTTCGTATGCTTTGCCTTCTTCTTCTCGTTCGACTGTAAGAACAGTACTGACGACTTGATTTGTAGCCGCGATATACAGAAGAAGGGGCTCTTTACGGAGCGGAGCAGTAAGAACCAGCTGGGTGGAAAGTAGGACTTTGAGGTCGTCGAATGCGACTTGGGCTTCGTCTGTCCACTCGAAAGAATCTGATTTCTTCATGAGTCGGTACAGAGGAAGTGCTTTCTCGCCGAGTCGACTGATGAACCTGCTCAAAGCCGCTAGGCAACCTGTGAGCCGTGGAACATCGTGTATTCTGACCGGCCTCTCCATTCGAACGATGGTCCCGATCTTTTCGGGGTTGACATCGATCCCTCGTTCGGAAACGAAGAAACCGAGTAAATTTCCGCTGGGAACGCCGAATGAACATTTGGCGGGGTTGAGCCTGATATCGTACCTACGAAGGTTGGCGAATGTTTCTGCCAAGTCAGTCAGCAGGTCGGAACCTTTGCGCGACTTGACTATGATATCATCCATATATGCCTCCAGATTCCGACCAATCTGGTCGAGAAGGCATTTTTGGATCATGCGCATAAAGGTAGCTCCTGCATTCTTCAAACCAAATGCCATAGTGATGTAGCAGAAGCACCCAAATGGGGTGATAAAGCCTGTCTTCAATTCATCAGGGCCATACAGACGGATCTGATGATAGCCCGAGTAGGCATCAAGAAATGACAAACGCTCGCACCCCGCAGTCGAATCGACAATTTGATCTATGCGGGGGAGCGGAAAATGGTCCTTCGGACAGACCTTATTGAGGTGTTTGAAGTCGATGCACATTCGGAGCGACTTGTCCTTCTTGGGCACCATGACGACATTGGCGAGCCACTCGGAGTGGTGAACCTCGCGAATGAAGTTGGCTGCCAGCAGCTTGGCCACCTCCTCTCCAATTGCTTTCCTCTTGTGCACGCGGACCGGCGCAAGCGCTCTCGGACGGGCCGAGCGACGGGGTCCACATACAGTTGGTGCTCAGCCAACTCCCTGGGTACACCTGGCATGTCAGAGGGTTTCCATGCGAAGATGTCCCAGTTCTCACGGAGGAATTGGGTGAGCTCGGCTTCCTATTTAGGATCGAGGGTGGTGGAGATGTTTGTCGGGGCAGCAATGTCGTCCGTTGGGTGAATGCTGACCTTCTTCGTCTCTCCCGCCGACTGGAATGCGGATTCGGAAGCTGGCTTCTTTGAGCGCATCAGGTCGGCGGGGTCGACTGTTTTCTTGTACTCGTCGAGCTCGAGGACGGCCATCTGCTGGTCGGTGATTCTTGATCCCTGCTGCAGGCACTCTTCGGCTCGCTGTCGATTGCCCGTGATGGTGATCACGCCTTCTGGGCCTGGCATCTTCAACTTCAAGTATACGTAACATGGACGGGCCATGAAACTCACATACGCTGGGCGGCCCAGAATTGCGTGGTAAGCGCTCTGGAAATCCACCACCTCAAACGTGAGCTTTTCCTTGCGAAAGTTCTTGTCGGAGCCGAAAACGACATCCAACGCGATCTAGCCGAGTGACTTGGCCTTTCGTCCAGGGATGACTCCATGAAACTGCATGCTGCTCTCGCTGAGTTTGGACATCGGAATGCCCATCCCTTTGAGAGTGTCGGCGTACATGATGTTCAAACCGCTGCCGCCGTCCATGAGGACTTTGCGCAGTCGGACTCCTTCTACAACCGGGTCGACGAACAGAGCTTGTCTCCCTGGGGTGGGTACATGTGCTGGATGATCTGACTGGTCAAAGGTGATCGCAGTCTGAGACCATTTGAGGAACTTGGGGCTGGTAGGGGTGGCCATGTTCACCTCCCTGTTCACCAGCTTCAGTCGACTCTTGCTCTCGACGTCAGCAAAAATCATGAGTGTCGCATGGACTTGGGGGAACGGATCCTCCTTATCCTCCTCATCTTGTTCATTGACTTTCTCACTCGGTTGTCCTTCGCCGAACCCCTGGATCAGGAGGCGACACTGCCGAGTTGTATGCTTTGGATATATGGGGTTGCCCTCTTTGTCCATCTTCGTATGAACCGGGCATGGCTGGTCTAGGATAGGATTATTGAACTGCTTCTTCTTGGGGGTAAACTGCGTCTTCCCTTTGCCCTTGAACTTGGCATTGGTCACGACTGCAGCTTCTGCCTGCGGAGTGGATGGAGCTTTTTGCTTTTGCTTCCGAGTGTTGCTCCCATCTCCGTCGCCGACCGTCTTGTGCTTGCCGCTTCGGATGCGGTCCTCTTCTTCGCCGTTTGCGTAGAGAGCTGCTATCTCCATCATCTTGCTCATGGAGATGTCACCCGTTCGGCCAAACTTCTGGTACAGCTCTCTGTACCGCACGCCTGCCTTGAAGGCGTAGACTGCTTGATGCTCGGTGATGTTCTCCACCGTGTGGTAGAGAGTTGTCCAACGCTGAATGAAGTCACGCAGGGGCTCATTTGGCTTCTGGACGCAATGCTGGAGCTCCACGAGGCCTGCAGGACGCTTGCACGTCCCTTCGAAGGTCTTGATGAACACTCGGGCCAGATCCGCCCAACTGTAAATGCTCGAGGGGTCTAACTGATTCAGCCACGCTCGCGCCGAGCCGTCGAGCATCAGAGGGAGGTGCTTCATGGCGACATGGTCGTCCCTCCTCCGATCTGGACCGCCACTCGGTAGTCATCTAGTCATGTTTCCGGCTTGGACTCTCCTGTAAACTTACTGATTCCCGCCGCCAATCGGAAGTTGGGCGGGATGTCAGCCGAGTGGATGGCTCGACTAAAACACTCGGGACCAGACACGATGGTCCTACTTCCACTTGGACGGTCAATATCGTGACCATCACGGTGGGCTCGGCCCCTGTCGACTCTTCGCTGGGCGATACGCCGTCTTGCGTCGGGTCTTGGGTCGTAAGTGTCGCCGACTGAACGCCGATCATCATGATGTCGGGGCTCATCATGGAACGGCTGCCTCCCCTGTGGCGCTGATTAGAACCAGGGCTGTGAACCGACCGATGCGTATTCGCATGAACGGAACTATTATGGATCCTGTTGTGCGACTGGGAGACTGCCGAATTCTGCTGCTGCGCCGTGTGCAACAGGGCTCGGATCTGCTCGATCCCTCTTCCTTCCTCTGAATCAGTCGGCTGGAGGGAATCGGCTACCTTGGCCGCCGCAGCCAAGTTGAGGAGAGGTGTGCGCAACAACTCTACGTTGCTCCATCGAGTGTGCCGACTGGCAGAACGGCAAGGTGGACGGCACGCGCCGGACATTTCGCCGACCTCGCGCTCGCTTCAGCCAGCTTGACGGGGATCTTCATGGGAATTGGCCATGTGTACTTCTGCTGTGGGCCCGCGACCCGCATACTCGGAAGGAAACTCAGTCGGAACCGAGTCCGAGTGCTGGGACAGCGGGGCAACCACAACGGACTTTAGAACCGCCACTTTTGAAGACGCGTTCTGGCGCGCCTGGGCGTGTTGCACCCAACGCTGGAGCCGCGGACGGCGAGACCGCTTGTTGCGGCATGTGGCGGCGGTGCAGGTCGACACCGGAGCCGACTGTTGGAGAAGAAGAACGCCGCGGGCGCCGGCACGGAAGTGCGTAGCCCCACGACGGGGAAGCGCCTCGACGTCGAGAGGAGCATCCCGAAGCCACGCCGAATCGTCGACGATGAAGGAGAGAGCGCCGAAGAAGATCTGGTGACCCGTGCTCGAACCTCCACCGGACGACATGACGAAAGGAAGTAGTCGCAAACTCGCCGGAAGTCGCTTAGACGCCTGCCCCACCGTGGGCACCAACTGTCGTGGGTATAAGCCTGACAGTAGATGTGTAGGGTACGAAAAGGATGGGCAGAGTCCTAGCTACGACGAGGTTGTATGAGTTCAGGCCCCTCTGCGGTGGAGGTAATAGCCCTACGTTTCAGTGCTCAGGGAGCTTGTTGTCGAGTGGAATAGGGAATACAATGAATTGCTAACCCCCTTACCAGCGGGGGAGGGTGGCTTATATTGAGTGCGCTGCCCTCCACAACGGTTCCGGTACAGGGGTGGAGTAGTGGCGATTGAATGTGTGCGTTACAGGTAACGTACGCCCTAAATGCTAATAAATGCACCTGGAAACGTACGACCGTTTCCCTCCAGGGGGGTTACGATGTACCGAGTGGTATCCAGTCGGTTAGCTTGATATCCTCCGAATGCTAGTCTCCGACTGGATGATCGATGGTACGTTACCGACTGGATGACAGGGACTCCTTAATTCAGTCGGAGCTGACTAAGGTCCTAGTCCTTTGCAAGGGGTAGTCCTTGGGTAGGACCTACAGGGCAGGCCTATGACCCTACCCTAGGACTATAACCCCATCAGTTACTAAGTGGGTAGAAGCTATCCCAACTAGTAGTGTTGATCACAACACCTCTATCAGGATGCTTAAAGAAGTTACTTTCCCTAGATTTGGAGTTCCTAGATATCTAATGACTGATGGCGGTTCACATTTCATTCAAGGTGCTTTACGTAAAACGCTTGCTAAGTATGATGTCAACCATAGAGTTGCATCTCCCTATCATCCCCAGTCCAGTGGTGAAGTAGAGCTAAGCACTAGAGACATTAAACTCATTCTGCAAAAGACTGTCAATAGGTCTAGAAAGCATTGGTCTAAGAAGCTTGATGATGCACCGTGGGCTTATAGAACTGCTTATAAGAATCCCATGGGCATGTCTCCGTACAAAATGGTTTACCGTATAGCATGTCATTTACCTCTTGAGCTAGAGCATAAGGCTTATTGGGCAATCAAAGAGCTCAACTTTGATTTCAAACTCGCTGGTGAGAAGAGGTTATTTGATATTAGCTCACTTGATGAGTGGAAAGCTCAGGCATATGAAAATGCCAAGTTGTTTAAAGAAAAGGTTAAGAGGTGGCATGATAAAAGGATGCAAAAATGTGAGTTCAATGTAGGTGATTATGTCTTGCTATACAATTCTCGTTTAAGATTTTTTGCAGGCAAGCTTCTCCCTAAATGGGAAGGTTCTTACATTGTTGATGAAGTATATCTTTCCGGTGCCATGTAGATCAACAACACGGAAGGTAATTTTCCGGGAGTGGTAAATGGGCAAAGAATCAAGCATTATATCTCAGGTACTCCCATAAATGTTGAAAGCAATATTATTAATACCATAACTCCAGAGGAGTACATAAGGGATATTTATCAGTCTGTTTTAGACTCCAAAAACGAAGAGGTATGTGATTCGGTAAGTAAACCGACTGCAAAACTTTTCCAGTAGGAATTTTTCTCTGTTTTTGATTTTTTAGAAAAATAGAAAAATTAAAAGTAGTCGAGAAAGCGCACGAGGAAGCGACAAGCCTGCCAGGCACGGGCCACCCCCTGGCCGCGCCTGGGGGGCTTGTGACCACCTTTTGTGCCTCTCGGACTCCATTTTCTTGCGAAGTACTCCTTCTGGTCGGGAAAAATTCATTATATATTCTCCCGAAAGGTTTGACCCTCGTATCACGCAAATTTCCTCCGTTTTTGTTTCAAGCCTGTTTTTGCCACAGATTTAGGGCAAGGATGTCGTCTCAAGAATTTGTCGGGGAGAATAATCTCCCTCAAGTCTATGAAGAAGTAAATGTTGATCTAAAAAGAATGGAGGTCACGGAGGGCAAGGAAAGGCTGCTTGAAGAAACTAAGGGCAAAACTAAGAAGGAGAATCCGGCATTGGACGAAGGGCAATCTGTGCTCAACAAGGAAGAAGCTGAGGAAGAGGATTTTCTTCAACCTTATCTCCACCTTTTACCTCCATCCTTGATCGAACTCTTAAGGTTATGTGAAATAACTCGTGTTTGTAATACTGATATCACCCGTGAAGTTGTTTTGCTGGAGAAACATATCATAGAACGCCAAGGTGTAAATCAAAGATTGATGGCCCTCTTGGAATCAAGAGATAGGACAACTCCACCACCATCACCTTCGAAGGAAGACAACTAAGCACGGGTATGGGCAATCCCCTTGGCTTGTGCCAAGCTTGGGGGAGTTTCCCTGGTATCGTATCATCATCACATCTTTTGCCTTTACCTTTTCTTAGTTTGATCCTTTTTGGTTTTATCTTTCTCTAGTAGAATAAAGTTCTTAGTGTTTTAGGCTTGAGTTTTTCTTTGTGTCATCCCCGATGTACTCGAGTTCGTGAGACATATAATAAAGAGTGTTTTAGTTAAGGGCCTTGCCTCATGCCATGATCTAAAGAAAAGAATAATAAAGAACAAAAGCATGAAAGATCATGTAATGATCTTATGGGAAGTGATGGCTTCACATATAAAAGGAATGTTGATTGAAACTTGTTGTGGATGTCCAAACGTATACCTTGCTCATTGTTGCAACTAATAGGAAGTAATAAAGAAGGAGAGGTTCACATATAAATATATCACCTTTGACACCATCTATGATTGTGAACACTCATTAAACTATTACATGCTTAGAAGTAAATGTTGGACAAGTAAGACAACATAATGAACTATGTTTGCTTGGTTCCGAACAATATTATATGACTAGAGATCCCTTAGCATGTGACGCTTGCTTCCACCTCATATCAGCCAAAACTTCCGCACTAAGTAGACATACTACTTGTGCATCCATAAACCTTCAACCCAATTTTTCCATGAGAGTCCACCATACCTACCTATGGATTGAAAAAGATCCCTCAAGTAAGTTGTCATCGGTGCAAGCAATAAAAATTGCTCCCTAAATATGTATAATCTATTAGTGTGTGGAAATTAAGCTTTGTACAAACCTGTGAAGAGGAAGACATAAAAGCGACAGACTCCATAATAAAGTTCTTTATCACAGGAGGCAATATAAAGTGACGTTCCTTCACACTAAGAGGTTACACACCCAAACCTCAAAAGCGCATGACAACCTCTGCTTCCCTCTACGAAGGGCCTATCTCGTACCTTTACTTTTTGCCCTTAAAAGTGTCATGGTGATCGACACCAATTCCCTATTACGCCTTTATCTTGGCTAACGTCATGTGCTAGGGAAAGATCTATATTCAAATGTCAACCTGGAAGTAAGTATTCATGAATTATTATTGTTGACATTACCCTTGAGGTAAATCGTTGGGAGGCGAAACTATGAGCGCCTATCTTTCTCTGTGTCCGACTGAAACTTTGATATCATGAGTACCAGGTGAGTTGTAGCAATTGTAGAAGACGAAAGGATGATTGAGTATGTGGATTTGCTTTACAAGCTCTTATTTGGCTGTTTCCGATGTTATGATAAATTGCAATTGCTTCAATGACTAAAGGCTATTGGTTGTTAATTCTTAATAAGGTTCTTGATCCATACTTTACTTTCTGATGGAACTATCACTTTAGCATAAGAGATTATATGACGTTATTGTTGTTGTAATTATGATCTCGATGCCTGCATGTCCGTATTTTGTTTTGTCGACACCTCTATCTCTAAACATGTGGGCATATTTATTGATCTCGGTTTCCGCTTGAGGACAAGCGAAGTCTAAGCTTGGGGGAGTTCATACGTCCATTTTGCATCATGCTTTTATGTTGATATATATTGCTTTATGGGTTGTTACTACACTTCACGGTACAATACTTATGCCTTTTTCTCTTATTTTACAAGGTTTACATGAAGAGGGAGAATGCCGGCAGCTGGAATTCTAGCCTAAAAAAGGAGCAAGTTTGAGATACCTATTCTGCACAACTCCAAAAGCCGTGAAAATCAACGAGGAATTATTTTGGATTTTATAAAAAATACTGGGTGGTAGAAGTACCTGAGGGGAGCCACCAGGAGGCCACAAGCCTGCTAGGCGCGGCCTACCACCCTGGCCGCGCCTAGGGGGCTTGTGGGCTCCCTGTTGGCCCTATGGCTCCCATCTTTTGCTACAAGGAGGGTTTTGTTCAAAAAAATAAAGAGGAGGATTTTGGGAGGAATCGCCGCCGCCACGATGCGGAACTTGAGCAGAACCAATCTAGAGCTCCGGCAGGGCCGTCCTGTCGGGGAAACTTCCCTCCTGGAGGGGGAAATCGTCGCGATCGTCATCACCAACACTCCTCTCATCGGAGGGAACTCATCACCATCAACATATTCATCAGCACCATCTCATCTCCAAACCCTAGTTCATCTCTTGTAACCAATCTCTGTCTCACGACTCCGATTGGTACTTGTAAGGTTGCTAGTAGTGTTAATTACTCTTTGTAGTTGCTGCTAGTTGGATTACTCGGTGGAATATTATATGTTCAGATCCTTGATGCTATTCAATACCTCTCTAGTCATGGACATAATTATTGTTTGTGAGTAGTCAATTTTGTTCCTGATGACATGGGATAAGTCTTCCTATAAGTACTCATGTGAATTTGATATTCGTTCGATATTTTGATGTGTTGTATGTTGTCTCTCTTCTAGTGGTGTTATGTGAACGTCGACTACATGACACTTCACAATTATTTCGGCCTAGAGGAAGGCATTGGGAAGTAATAAGTAGATGATGGGTTGCTAGAGTGACAAAAGCTTAAACCCTAGTTTATGTGTTGCTTCGTAAGGGGCTGATATGGATCCACTAGTTTAATGCTATGGTTAGACTTAGTCTTAATTCTTCTTTCGTAGTTGTGGATGCTTGCGAGAGGGGTTAATCATAAGTGGGATGTTTGTCCAAGTAAGGGCAGCACCCAAGCACCGGTCCACCCAATTATCAAACTATCAAAGTAGCAAACGTGAATCATATGAACATGATGAAAACTAGCTTGACAGAAATTCCCATGTGTCCTCTGGAGCGCTTTACCTCCTATAAGAGTTTGTACAGGCTTGTCCCTTGCTACAAAAGGTATTGGGCCATTTTGCTGCACCTTTGTTACTATTGTTACTTGCTACTTGCTACGAATCATCTTATCACACAACTATTTGTTACCGATAATTTCAGTGCTTGCAGAGAATACCTTGCTGAAAACCACTTGTTAGATCCTTCTGCTCCTCATTGGGTTCGACACTCTTACTTATCAAAAGGATTACGATAGATCCCCTTCACTTGTGGGTCATCAACCATCAAATCCCTCGGAGTACAACAAGTCACTCGGAGTTACTGCAAGGGTGTTACCATTGAGATCAAAGGTTTGAAATTTTTGGCAAATCTTATTGTGATAGAAAGCAAGATTCTCGACATTATCTTGGGAATGGATTGATTGAATGCAAACAAAGGCTTTATTGATTGTTCCAACCGGACTGTGACTCTCACCCATCATCATGGATAGAAAGTAAGAGTTGCGGCAATGGAGAGACCTGCCCCACCTCAAGCCCGACTAAATAAAGTGGTTATTTCGGAATTGAGAAAAGTTCTGGTGGTGTGTGAATTTACTGACGTATTTCCGGAAGAATTGTTGGGTATGTCGCTAGATCGGGAAATGAAGTTCGTTATCGAACTTTCACCCGACACAACTCCAATTTACAAGAAGCCTTACCAAATGGCACCAACTGAATTGGTTAAATAAAAGAAGCAAATAAATGAATTACTGGACAAAGGGTACATCAAGCCCAGCTCCTCACCATGGGGATCGCCAGTATTGTTTGCTAAAAAGATAGACGGAACACTCAGGCTATGCATTGATTATCAAGCCCTCAACATGGACACTATTAAGAATAAGTACTCGCTACCTTGAAGAAATGATTTATTTGACCAGCTCGCGCAAGCTAAAGTTTTCTCCAAGATTGATTTAAGATCGGGATACCATCAGTTAAAAATACGACGAGAGGATATTCTCAGGACAACTTTTACCTCCATATACGAATTGTTTTAGTTATAGTGATGTCGTTCGGACTAACGTACGCCCCAGCATATTTTGTGCATGTAATGAACAAAGTATAAATTAAGTATATGGACAACTTCGTCATGGTGTTCATTGATGATATAGTGGTCCCAAGACACCAGAAGAACACTCACAACACCTAACAATTGTACTGGGTGAGCTGTAGAAACATCAGTTGTATGCCAAGTTCAGTAAGTGTGAATTTTTGCTGAAAGAATTCGGATTCTTGGGTCACGTATTGACACAAGAAGGGATTTTTGTGGATTCCGAGAAAGTCAAAGCCGTAATTGCATGCCGAAAACCCGCCAATGTGACAGACGTAAGGAGTTTCCTTGGGATGGTTGGATATTATCGAAGATTTATTGAATACTTTTCCACAGTAGCCAAACTGATGACTCAGTTACTCAACAAAAAATTAAGAAATTCAAGTGGACTAAAGCATGCGAGAATAGTCTTCAAGAATTGAATAAGATATTAACCACAACAGCGGTATTAATCGTCCCTCGCTTGCACAAAGATTTTGAAGTGTATTCTCACACATCGACAAAAGGTCTCGGATGTGTAGTCATGCAAGAACGAAAAGTCGTGGCCTACTCCTCAAGGAAACTATGACAACATGAGGAAAATTTCCTACTCATGACTTGGAATTGGTCACCGTAATCCATGCTCTCAAGGAATGGAGGCACTTCTTACTTGGAAATGGTTGTGAGATATACAGAGACAACAAAATTCTCAAGTATATTTACATGCAGTGAGAGCTTAACCTGTGACAACGCCGTTGGATATAATAGAATAATTATTATGTTGTGGGAATTTATTGTCACCCTGGTAAAGTGAACATGGTAGCCTATGCTCTCAGCAGAAACCCAACCCAGACAGCGGCACTATGCAAAATTTGAGACGTGAATTTATCTAGGAGTTCGCCAAA
Source organism: Hordeum vulgare subsp. vulgare (assembly GCF_904849725.1). Classification (NCBI taxonomy): domain Eukaryota; kingdom Viridiplantae; phylum Streptophyta; class Magnoliopsida; order Poales; family Poaceae; genus Hordeum; species Hordeum vulgare. The sequence continues at coordinate 494,857,301 of NC_058524.1, read as the reverse complement.
CTCAACATGATCCTAATTCCAGAAGGCACTGTCACACGCCTAGAAATACAGCCCACACTTGACGAACAAATCAAGAAAGATCAAGACAAACATCCCAATATTGAGGGAATAAAAAGGAAAGTGAATCTAGGAAGGCCTCGGAATTTAATATTGATGAACAAGGGGCATTATGGTATGGTGATAGAATGTGCGTACCTAACCAAGAAGAACTCAAGGCACAAGTTTTGGAATAAGCCCACACCACGCCACACTCAATCCATCCAGGTGGCACAAAATGTACAACGACATTCAGACAAAATATTGGTGCCACGACATGAAGAGAGATATCACCTCTTTTGTTACACGATGTGATTCATGTCAGTGAATCAACATCAAGCACCAAAAACAAGCAGGCCTATTGCAACCTATGGAAGTACCTGAATGGAAGTGGTATGAAATTGGCATAGACTTCATTGTCAGACTACACCTGACATGGGCACGATCCCATATGGGTCATCACTGATTTACTCACCAAAGTGGCACATTTCATTCCTGTGAAGAACACTTATTCCACGCAGAAGCTGGCCAGACTGTATCTCTCCCATATTGTCTGTTTGCATGGAATTGCAAAGACCATAGTGTCCGAACAATGCACTTAGTTTACCCCGAGATTTTGGGATCATCTACAACAAGCCTTGGTAACATAGCTAATGTTGAGTACAACGTATCATCCCCACACAGGAGGACAGACTGAGTGTGTGAACCAAATCTTGGAACACATGCTTAGGGCATGTGTGTTGTCTTACGAAACTAGTTAGGAAGATAGCCTACTGTATGCCAAGTTTTGCTACAACAACAGTTATCACGCAAGTCTAGAAATGTCACCTTTTGAAGCCCTGTACGTACGAAGATGTCGTACACCGGTAAATTGGTCAGAGACCAGTGATAGTTGTATCTTCGGTCCACAAATGCTCCAAGAAGCCGTGGACAAAGTAGAACTCATCAGAGACAAGCTCAAAACATCCTAGAGTCATCAAAACAGTTAGTATGATCAAAAGCATCAATACGTCAGTTTTGAGCCAAATGAATATGTGTACCTCCAAGTATCTCCAATGAGGGGTCTCCAAAGGTTTAAGGTCAAAGGAAAATTGGCACCTCGCTTCATCAGACCATTTAGAATAATTTCACAAAGAGGCAAGGTAGCCTACCGGCTAAATTATTAGACGTACATGACGTCTTTCACATATCTCAGTTAACAAAGTGCGTGAGCAACCCACACAAACCAGTATCGCATCACAGCCTAGATGTTCAACCTGATCTTACTTACCGTGAGCACCCAGTAAAAATCTCAGAGGAATCAGAAAGAAGGACACATCAATAGGTGACTAGAATTTTCAAAGTTCAAGGGAGCAATCACATCGAGGATGAAGCAACTTGGGAAAGAGAAGAATTCCTCCGGAGAGAACAACCACACTTGCTTGAAGGATGGATAAAATCTCGGGGATGAGATTTTTCCTAAGGGGGTAGGTGTTGTAACACCCTTAGATTTTTAATTTCGTATTTTTAGATTTTATTTATTTTTAAACAGAGTTACTGGAATTTTTATAAAAACCTCTATCGCAATCTTTTTGAGGATTCTATCTTGAGAAAATTCTTATGAGATTCCTTGAAATAACTTCTGGTTTGACAAAAGTGTCTACATAATTCTTACATGACAAAATTTTTATTTTCATCTCGTATTTGATTTAAAATTTATAAATGGATTATGCTCAAATTTTCTCTCTAAGATTTTCACTAAATTCTCCCCTCTCCCTCTTTCAAAGGTTTCTTTCCAATGACTCTCCTTTGTCCTCACGGCATCTTCTAAAACAATTTCACAAAGTTTTAGAAGTGTCTATTATTTTTATCTATTTTTAAATGGCTATAGGAATTTTCTATAAACATTTTTGGAACCCCAAAATTTGCAAAGGAACATATAGTTTCCCTTAGGTTTTGACCCCAAGTAATCTATCCATGGTAGCCCTAGGTACCCTCAACCTAGTTCACCAAAAACTTTCTGCTTTCCAGTTCAAAATTTTCAAAATTTGTTTAACTAAACTTTGCACCAGATCTGATGTTTTAGTTAGAAACCCATCTTCTTCAACCCCAAAAATTCTGAATTAACTCACGAAGTCTTTAGAGCCAAAGAGAAGCCCCTCCAAAAAATTTCATCCCAAACTATTTTCCCTCGTTCCAGAAGCATTTCGTCGAACTGGTGGCATGTACCGTTCGTGTCAATGTCACAATTCAGTGTCAATCACGCCAGTGCACAAATTGCCCACTTGCTCACTTTGCTATCTTCTTATCTAGGGCGCCGCACGGTCTCTTGGCCGGTAGTGGTCGTCAGGGATGAGCTGACCTGTCGGCGCCGGCCACAACCGGGGGGTTAGCGACGCCCATTTCGGCCACTAGAGTCCTCTTTGCAAATCGGCGTAGTCCAAGACAGCCCAAGCCACCAGGAGCCCCCACGTGTCCATCACCCACCCTACGTGCGCTTCAGCATCGTCGTTGTGGCCTGAGCGGTACATAGCGCACCATCTTCAGCCGTCGCTCCCGATAGCACCGTTACATTGAGTTACGGCGTCACCATGGATTAGGGCTATGTTAGTGGTAAAATGGGACCCCCTTGAGTTGCTATAGCTATCTGAGCTACCGTTAGCACCTGTGGATCCCTCTGGCTCACCGTGATCGGCATCGGAGTTAACCCCATCACGACACCTCCTTGCCCTCCTATAAAAAGCGGACTTCGAGCCTCTCCAGCAACCTAGTACCACTCCACCTCGTAGCAGAGCCACACCCAACCCCTCGGAGGACCTCGTGACGGTCTTCTTCCCTGCCTCCGCCCGCCCCGATGAGCTTCTGGTTACGGGTAAATTCACTCTGTTGATCGTGCCTCCGTAGCCCTAGCTTGGACAGTAGAACCCTTAAGCACCCGCACCTCTAGCGCCCGCTCCAATTTGACGGTTGCGGGTCTCTCCGGCAAGATCAAACTTCACCCGTAACCCTCGTCCCCTGGAATGGAAGTCGCCATTGACGTAGTCCTTGCCGATGATCATATTCACCACCCACCGTCATGGAGGACCCATGTGAGTGTGCATGTTCCCGCCTCCCTCTCCGGTTCATAGCACACGGTCGCCGGCGACGCCGCGAGCTCTCTATCGCCGGCATTGAGATTAAACTTGACAGTGGTGTCCCACTATCAGGATTCTGTCATTTTCGAAACATTTTCAGTAGCGCCTTTTTGCCAGAATATGTCTCCCCTTCTATCTTGTGTATTTACTTCAAAATGTTTTCTCCTTTTCTAGTTTGCCCCCTGTGTAACTTTCTATTTATCACAGAAAGGTCCCTGGTTTTATTTTATTTATAACTTTTAAACTAAAGGCTTTTGAGTTTTTTTTAAATTGTTCTCTAGTTTTTTGTGACATTTATATAAAAATATTTTGGGACAACTTTTATACGCACTCGGTATTCACATTAGAATCCGATATTTGTGTGGCTTAGATACCGAAGGAGGAGACACTGTCGTCAATTTCGCCGAGCTAGACTTCGACTTCGTCGCCCTAGACAAGCATGTTTGAACATTTGATGTGATGTTTGCTGACATGATTGCTTAATAAGCATGCTACATATGAATCAATAGCATGGCATGTGGTATGATTTCATGCATGGTTAAGTTAATACTTGTGAAATGATGAGAGGCCTTGTGACAGCCTAGTCACGCATGGCATGAGAGCTTGTGGTTGGGTCATGTTGGGTGAATCACAACATGTGAACAAAGTTAGCACCTCTATTATCAACATAGATCGAGTCTTGTTAGTATGTCACCTTACCGTTCGTGCTTCCACAGGTCTTCGAGAAAGGAAATATGGTTTAGTAGGTCGTATCCTATTTCCATGTGCACACCAAATAGAGGGGACGGATGAGGGTTCCATGGCCCTCGAATAATCCCAGTCATCTAGTCATGGGGCATGGGTGTTCACGGCCTAGGGCCGAGAGGGGACACCCCTTAGTAGCACGCACTATAAATTTGATCCCATGCCATTCGAGGATGTTGGCCTTCTTGTCTTATAGTTTTTCCTTGGAAGCGTAGTCTGGGTGATTCCACACCTCGTTGGGTAAAAATGGGCGTGTGCTGGTTTTGTGTGTTTACTTCTTAAATACCGTACATGGGATTAGTCCTTGTGGTTATTGAAACACGTAGGATGTGGGAAAAGAGTACACCCTCTATAGAGTCAAAACTATTCAAGTAGTTGTGTCCACGGTCAAGGGCGACTGGTTGACAAGTCAAGTGTCGATCTCCGTGTCGGTCTCTGAAGAACAAAATATTACTTATGAAAACTCTTACTTTTGATTATGTGATTGTGACGTTTGAAATTGAGCTGATGAAACCTTGGTTATGTGGAGTATCCTGAAGGTTGGTTGTACCACCCAGATATTCACTTCTTGTCTTACATTTTATTATGCCCTTCCTGTGGTGTCGCTGAGACGCCCGACTGTGGCCAGTTATTTATTTTATTATGCCCTTTACGTGTTGTCGCTAAGACACCCAACTATGGCCAGTTATTTATTTTATTATGCCCTTTCTGCGGTGTCGCTGAGATGCCCGACTTTAGCCAGTTATTTATTTTATTATGCCCTTCCCATGGTGTCTTTGAGACGCCCGGTTGTATGGATTTATTTATTTTAAGCCATGTATATGGTGTCGCCTAGACGCCCGACTGTGGCATTTTATTTTTATTATTTACCTTTCGAGGAGTCGCTTGAGAAACAAGATCGGAGCATTTTTTACTTTCTTGGATATTTCGGGAGGACTACCGCCCGACTTATCTACCTTACTTTAATTCAACTTACTACTAATTTATTAACCTTACTGACTGTGACAATTAAATTAAGTTGTGCTTATGCATCCTATTTGCATTATTTTTTCTATTATGTCCGAACTATCTTGCGGGTACTTTCAAAGTACTCACTAGCTTATTGATTTGGCCAGATAATGATGAAGGAGATCTCATGGATCAAGAGTACGATAGCAAGTTCGATGCCTAGAGGAATCCCAGTCAGTCTTGCGATCTTGGAGTCTGTCGTTGTATTATTCCACCACTTCCACCACCATGAATAAACTGTCAAGCCTCACTGTGTCGCTTGGCATGTAGTAGCAATTAAGCTGTGTCACTTCACTCTGATGTGACATGTCAACCTCTATATATGCGAGTAGAAATGCTGCCACACGACCACTGTGTTATATCCGCCTTTATACTAAATATGGGCGTGTTTGTAATTAATTGTTGAGCGGCTTCCGCTTAGACCTGTATTATATTAAGTACTACTGGTTTTCTGTATCAAGATTGGTCTACCAGTGTGAATTATTGTCTATGCTCGAATGACATTCATGGCTGATTTCCGATAATTATATTATTTGGAAATCGGTCTTGGCACCCCAGTGTTTGAACCATTATGGGTTTGCGGAGCCCCGATTCCGACAGTAGTGCCTTGATTCTCTTCCTCGAAAATACCAGCGGGAAAGGGTGGCCACAGGGCGGCAATTCTAAGGGGGACAAGAGACATGCCTATCCTAACTCAAGGTGGTCTTTGCGTGGTAAAGCAGTCTTTGTGACGTGGTCGTGGGCTCGGCCATGACCTTCGCCCTGTCGCACCGATTCGTCCTGGTCTTCTTTCACTTAAGTGGAAACCTTTGGGGGATTGCTTTTGGAGAGGCAGCACACGCTGCCCCCTAATCACCAAGAAGGAAATTGTACCTTGCCGCACCTTCTGGCATGGCCTCTAACATCTTCCTCCAGGAGGGCTCATCACCAATGTTCTAGGCACGAGTCCCCATGGTTAGTGTCGCGCGGCAAGCCTCATGAGGCGGCCTGGTGAGGCAGTCCGGTGCCTAATGGCCTCCATTAGGGCTCGTCCCTCCAAAGGCAGCCCCCTCCCGGCGACCGAGGCAGGGCCATCTTACTCGGGCTAGCCGAGCGTTGCCCTCAGGTCCAACGGTAAACTAGCCATTGTACCCTGGGTCCCATTGGACTGACAAAATCCTCAAAGTGAAAGACTCAATTCATCACATCAAGATAGCAAGGGAAGAACACCATATGATTCAACTATGTTAACAAGCCCGTGATACATCAAGATGGTGCCATCTCAAGAACGCGATAGAAAGAGAGAGAGAGAGATCAAACACATAACCACTGGTACATACACTCAGCCCCTTAGGGTGAACTACTCTCTCCCTGTCATGGAGACCGTCGAGATGATGAATGTGGCCTCCGGTGACGATTCCCCGTCCATGATGGTGTCAGAACAAGGCTCGAGATGAGATCATTTTGGAACACAAGTTTGCGGCGGAGAAGCGAAAGTTCTATGTTAACTTTGTTGGTTTCTCAATATATATAATTTTTTAGCATTGGAATCAAGCCAGGAGGGGCCACACGGGGCCTACAAGGCATCAGGGAGCAACCACCCCCCTGGTGTGCCATGTTACCTTGTGGGACCCTATGGGTATTCCCCTCAAAGTTTCCTAGGTTTCTTTCCTTCCTAAAAAATCATCAAAAAGTTTTGGATGATTCCAAGAATTTTTATTTTCTGCATAAAAACAACACCACGGTAATTCTGTTGAAAGCAACATCAGTCCGGGTTAGTTTCACTAAATCACATAAAAGTGCATCAAAACCATACAAAAGTATTGTAAACATGGGTAAATATGGCATGAATACTTCATAAATTATTGATACATTGGAGACATATCAACATCATAGTCAATTTGTTGGTATTCCGATTAGAAACAACACGAGGACAAAGAAATGATTGGTGATGGCAAGGAGTATCACTTATATAAGGAATTCTTAAAAGGTGGGGTAATTCTCATGGCACTCTTGACATAAAAGATGGTCATACTCCAAGGTAGAATAGAACACAAGCTAGATAGCTGTAACGCCCCATTTCGCCTGGTGGGATCTAGACTGGCCCCAAAAACCAACACTAGTTAACTTCTTGGTCGGTCACTCATCATAGAATTGCTCCAAGTCAAGCATGCTTAACTTTGGAGTTCTTTTCGTGTGGGCTTCTGAAAAAGAAGGAATACCTTGTTGATATGACTAGTCTATCATTCCTCTTAAGCCAGGCTCTCACATACATCCCTACTCAAAGGATCCGACGTCCTCGTCGGCCCATCAGGAACGTTCTTTGTTGGCACACATATGCGTGTCCAGTCCAGCACATGTACCATGTCGTGTGCCACAACGGGCCACACGCGCCATGCATCACATGCCCACGCACCTGACCTTCTCATGCCCGTGTAACCGCAAGGGTCAGCTCTGATACCAATTGTAATGCCCCGTTACGCCTGGTGGGATCTAGACTGACCCCATAGACCAACACTAGTCTTTCGTGCGCACTTTGTCCTCACTCGTGCGCACCCGGGACCAACTTACCGGCCGGTCACCCATCCTAGAATTGCTTCAAGCCAAGCACGCTTAACTTTGGAGTTCTTTTCGTGTGGTCTTCCGGAAAAGAAGAAATTCCTTGTTGATATGAGTAGTCTATCATTCCTATTAAGCCAGGCTCTCACAGTAGCAAGAATTTTAAGGTTCAACCAAAACAAGAACTCATAAGCAACGAATATGAGTAAGAGTTATTTATTCTTGCTACTGTGTATTTGTAATGCCCTCATTGATAAGCAACGAATATGATTAAGAGTTATTTGTAACAAAGTTCTTGCTTATGTGTATTTGTAACAAAGGCAAGGATGTTGTCAATGACAACACAAATTATGAAGGGGCAAGGTTGACACTTCTGATCATGAATTTGATTCACAACACGGAACAAGTCAAAATATTGATAATAATCATGACACAGTTTGTCAAGAGGTTTCATGAAGATGTAGTCAATAAGTAAAGGCATCAAGCAAAATGAATCATGAAGCAGAAGGTTATTGGAACCATAGATAGATGCAAGCTGAGAATAAGAGTTGCCTTTCAAGACAACAAATATGACGTTGAAAGCTTGACGTAATCTTAGTGCACTGCCAGAATGGCGTTCCACGGATGAAGGACTACATTTCAATGTCAAGCTATAGCATGACAATACTGATGTAGCCAACCGGATGGGAATGCCATGATTTAGTAGAACTCATAAGCAACGAATATGATTAAGAGTTATTTATTCACAGTGCGGACTCAATTCACTTACCGGTGTTCTCGAGTGAGAAACTGCTCACAACCCAGGGAAACACTGAATTTGATGGGAAGACATACTCAATGAAAAACTCATAAGAAATAATATAGTTCCATAATATTCTCAAGATACCAAAGGGTAATATTCGAAGACGAATAAAAATAGAGGTTGGATTAATGTATTGATCTTCTAAAGACAAGTGCTTTAACTTGTATGGTAAATGGAATCGAAGGAGAGCAACATAGTCAGAACCACGATTGCCAAGGACAAAACCACAGATATGAGATGAATTAATACCAAAGGGGTAAAAAAAATTATGAGAAGCTTGCATGATAAGATATACATCGCGTCCATGGGCATGAACGCATAGTTTCGAGGTCAGCTCCCACTTCCCGAGTGGATATTTTCTCATTCACGACTATGTAAAAAAATGTTTTGTGTTTGAACATTTAACAAGATAAATACCAGAAAAGTACACAGATGGCAAAATCATATATATGACTCATCACATAAGTTTAGGAGGGTATACAACACACTTATAGTAGCAAAGAATACAAGCTTGAAAGCACAGGGCGGAAAACACATAGTAGATGATACAATTTGCCAAACGCATTTTGTATAAGGGGAAATTCATCAATGATTTAAAACACGAAGGAACTGTCAGGTAGTATTCCACCAAAAGATCAGGTGGTCTGCAAAGAATCTAATGTGCCTATCTGTACTCAACCACAAGAATGCAAGTGCATCGGTTTATGGAAACATCTCAATAATTTGAAGCTTTAATACAAAGGAATTACAATTTCGAAATTGGGGGATCATAAACAAACACTCTGATCAAAGTATGAGTGAGATGAATAGAGTTAGTTGCATAATTGGTCAAGGTTTGATTGACTGAAAACCAGCTCCTCACTACTTGGAAAGGGCATAGGTGAACTTAAATGAGTGTTCAGGGGGACTTGTAACCCGCCATAGCTATTTTCAAAAGTTAGCAGTGGCGAGTAATAAACACGGAATGCCACAACTATTTCAACAGCATTGGCAAGCGCTTCTTATTGCCCGCCACATGTAAAGTCTTCCATCTTGGTCTTTTGCATAACACACCTCAAGCGGGCATGAATAGATGCCCGCCACATGCATGTGTCCCAGCAGTGCTAGTGTGACGCCCTCGGCTTAATCGTACGCTAAACATACACGCAAATGCGTACGATCAAACCCAAGGACTCACGGGGAGATATCACAACACAACTCTAGACACAAATAAAATAACATCAGCTTCATATTACAAGCCAGGGGCCTCGAGGGCTAGAATACGAAAGCTCGATAAGCACACGAGTCAGCGGAAGCAACAAATATCTGAGTACAGACATAAAACATGGGGTGCCTTAGAGAAGGCTAGCACAAAAGATACAACGATCGAACGAGGCGAGGCCTCCTGCCTGGGAACCTCCTAACTACTCCTGATCATCAGCGGCCTCCACGTAGTAGTAGGCACCGTCGGGGTAGCAGTCGTCGGTGGCGGGGACCTCCATCTCCTGGGCTTCATCATCTGGTCGCAGCAAACGGATCAAGGGGACAAGGGGGGAGCAAAGCAGCGGTGAGTACTCATCCAAAGTACTCGCAAGTCTTACATCAGAACTATTCTAATTATGCATCAGTATCAAAGAAGGGGGTTATATGTGGACTGACTGCAGCAATGCGAGAATAGAGAGAGAAGGCCTAGTCCTATCGAAGACTAGCATCTTCAGGGTCTTGCAGCAATAGACGAGAGTAGAATAGGGGGTAACACATTAATAGTCATATTGTTGCAGCAATATTAAAGTGAGGTCACGCCTAAGGGTCCTCCCTCGACTCCCTGCGAGGAAGCAATCCCGAGGTAAACTAATTCCAGTTAAGTAACAATTGTAGTTGTATAAGATCGGGGCACAACTCCAAGTCGTCCTGTAACCGTGGACACGGCTATCCGAATAGTTAATTTTCATCCCTGCAGGGGTGCACCACATGTCCCGTCACGCTCGATAACACTCTGGCCGGACATACTTTTCTGGGTCCTGCCCGGCCTCGGAATATCGACACGTCGCAGCCCCACCTAAGACTAATCAGAGAGGCCAGCCCGCCGGTCTAAATCCTAAGCACAAAGGGTTCATGGGCCCAGTTCCCCTTCACGCTCCTGCACGTGGCGTGGGCGGCCGACGTCAGTCCTAGCATCCCTTAATCACAAGCGCGATGCATCTCGGGACCACTCGGGCGCGCGCCGCTACACTGCTGGCATCTGAAAAGCTTCGGCTGATACCGCGACGTCGAGTACCCATAATTCTTCCCGCGTAGCCGGTTAGTGCGAAAAGGTCTCCGACCAACCCAGATCAAATACCCAAATCCATTAGCATTTTAATTAGGCCAACAACACAGTCTCGCGGGAATCCACCCGTCTTACAACTAATCACCGAAGATCCCAGTAACACGGTCGAGTAACTGTGTGGTTGTAACATCGGGGGAATCCGAGGTATCACCCTCGTTGGATTCCGAACGATGTACCCGTCAAGGTGGGCTTAGAGGAATCACCCTCGGGGGTCCCACACTCGCGGGGTGGCACGACAGAGACGTCATCGGGAATGGTGAAAGAGGGATCACCCTCGATAACCACGACCGACTAGCTATACTACAGAGATATCATCAGGAGTACTTAGCAAGGTGTCACCCTCGGTACCCGATAGTATCCCTGTAGCGTCGTACAACGAAGGGGGGTGAACGTGCTGTGTCGGGTCTGGCTCGTCGATCAGAGATCGAGATTTGAAAACAAGCGGGGCAACTGATCTACGGGGTCAGAGGGGATGACTGCTCCACCTATACTAAGCAGATTAAAGGTACAGGACTGAAAGTAGCAGTTCATCAAAAACAGGCTATGCATCAGATATAGGAGCTAACTACAACAGTAGCAAAATACTAATGCAAGCAGTAGGAAGAAAGACATAGGCGATATAGGAATGATCAAGGGGAATTTGCTTGCCTTGCTGCTCTGCGGCAAAGGACTGATCGGCAGGGTCGTAGATGTACCCGGCAGCAGCGTCAGTCTCGGGGTCTACCGGTAAGAAGAGGGGGAAGAAACAATAAATAATAGCACCGATGCAACACAAAGCATGACATGGAAAGATGCAGGCTAGGCATGAGCTAACGCAGGAACATCCGTCATAGACGGGTCGGAAGAATATCTGACGATATTTTCCGGGTCTCGGGCTACTACCGGTTACACTGGAAACGATGGAAAAGTTCCATGTTTGCTATGCTAGGGACGCGTGGCAGACGAACGGGCCGTGTATCCGGGTTCGTCTCGCTTTGCTGATCAACTTTCATGTTGAAATTATTTCGATCTGACTTACGGATTATTTAATATTAATTTTCAAAGTTTTATTAATTATTTAGGAATTAAAAACAGATTTAAATGATTTAATAAAATCCTATTATGACATCATCGCGATGTCAGGCTGACATCAACGTTTGACCGGTCAACTGACCAGCGGGTCCCGAACGTCATAGGCACAAGTTTTATTTAAGATTAATTATTTATTAATCAGATTAATTCAACGAGGGACCCACGTGTCATACTCTAATTATGTTAATTAATTATTTTAACTAAATATCCATTTATTTATTTATTTAAGAAAAACATTATTTTTAATTATCGCGTGGGTCCTCCGTGTCATTGACAGCGGTGCATTGGCCCCACCGGTAAGTGGCCTAAGGTTAATTCCTCATTTATTTTTATTAGATACCTATCCGTGCAAATACCGTATTCCTCTAAATACCCAAATACACAAATACATACATCACATCTCATACATACATACATACATACGCATCTAATACACCATTTATTCTTTTTCATTTTTTCTTTTCTCTCAACACTCATCTCTCTCTCTCTGTTAACAGTGACAGAGAACAATTTTCTCTAACACCACCTAGAAGAACCAAATACTCAAATCCTCCTACCGGAGTCTACCCTCGACGGATCGAGGCCCCGTTTGCCGGAACGGAACCGTGACGTCGAGGAGAACGGTGAGGTGGGAGGAGCCCGAGGAGGGGCTCACCGACGGTGACGTGACGGCCCGGTGAAGCCGGAGTTCGCACGTAGTTGACGGTGGAGACGGACGTGGAGACGGTGCCGGTGACGGTGGTGGTGACGTGCCGGCGAGGAGGAGCCGGTGAGGAGGGCCCCGGTGAGGAGAGGCCCCCGGAGGTGGAGCCGCCGCCGGGGAGGGGCTCGGCCGGCGGGGCTCCCGGGGTCGGCCGACGGGATGGGGAGGGCCCCGGCCGCCGGACCTGGAGGGGGGGCCGAGGTGGCCGGCGTGGTGGAAGTGGCGCGCCGGCCGGGGAGGGAGGGGCTCGCCGTGAGATGGGGGGGCCGCCGGGGGAGGGAGGAGGCCATGGGGGAAGCTTGCCGCGGGGGGAGGAGGTGGCCGTGGGGGAGGTGAGGGGGGTGGCCGCCGGCGGAAGGAGAGGGGCCGCCGGGGGGGGCTGCCGGCGGGAGAGGGAGGAGCCGGCCAGGGAGGGGCGAGGTGGAGAGGAGGGAGGCGACGGGGTGTGGAGGGGGGCGACGGGATCTCGGGGGAGATGGGGTCCTCGTGGGGGGAGGGGCGACAGGAGGGGAGGGAGTCACGGGAGCAGAGAGAGGGAGGTGGCGCGTGGGGGGTGGGGCCCCCCACGAGGGGGGGCTGGCGGCGGCGCCCAGGGGGGGGGAGGGAGTTGGCGTGGGGGTGGGGTGGCGCTAGGGTTTTGGAGGGTGGGGGTGGTGGCCGGCTGGGCCTTTTGGCCTAGTTGGGCCACGGGGGAGTGGGGGTTGTTTTCATTTTATTTTTATTTTTTTTTTTGATTTGTTTTATTTTGTTTTTGTTTTACCTTTTTCCTTTTCTTATTATTTCTTTCTTTCAGTTTTCTTTTCTTTCTTTTAGCATTATTATTTCTTTAATATTTTCTTTTTTTTATATATGTTCTTTTAATATTTGTAATGAACCGATAAAGTGCTTCCCTTTGCTTTCAAATCATCGACCCGGACAAACGCGAAGCCACGCAGGTCTGTGATGGGAATTCGATGACGTGGCATCATTAGCGGTTGATCACTGTAGCTTAATTACAATCACTACTGTAGCAAAAGTCGAGGATGTCACAATTCTCCCCTACTAACAAGAATTCTCGTCCCGAGAATTAAGAGGTAGAGGGAAAGAGCCCGGGGTATTCATCACGAAGATGATCCTCGCGTTCCCAAGTGGCTTCATCTTCAGAGTGATTTGACCACTGCACCTTAAGGAACTTAGTGACCTTGCGACGAGTCTTACGTTCAGCTTGGTCGAGAATGCGGACCGGATGCTCTTTATAAGAGAGGTCTTGTTGTAGCTCAAGCATATCGTGATCCACTGCTCGAATAGGATCCTTGAAGCAGCGACGGAGTTGAGAAACATGGAAGACATCGTGAACCTGAGAAAGGTTCGCCGGCAGTTCCAATTGATAAGCCACTCTTCCACGCCTTTCGAGAACAGTGAAAGGACCAATATAACGAGGAGCTAACTTGCCCTTGATTCCGAAACGGTGTGCACCTCTCATTGGTGTGACACGAAGATAAGCCTTTTCGCCAGGTTGATAGACCATATCTTGATGATGACGGTCATACTGACTTTTCTGACGAGACTGAGCAGCCTTCAGATTCTCATGAATAATGCGGACTTGATCTTCGGCATGTTGAATAATATCCGGACCGAAGAGTGATCGTTCCCCAGTTTCTGACCAATTCAGAGGAGTTCGACACCTTCGCCCATACAATACTTCGAAAGGGGCCATCTTCAGACTAGCTTGATAGCTATTGTTGTAAGAGAACTCGGCATACGGGAGAGATTCCTCCCATTTCTTACCGAAAGAAATGACACAAGCTCGAAGCATGTCCTCGAGAATTTGGTTGACTCGTTCAACTTGTCCCTGGGATTGAGGATGAAATGCAGTGCTGAAGGACAGATGAGTCCCCACAGCCTTCTGAAAACTTTCCCAGAATTTTGAAGTAAACAAGCTGCCACGGTCCGAACTGATTACCAACGGAATACCGTGAAGTGAAACAACTCTTGACATATAAAGATCTGCCAGCTGACTAGCATTAATCGTTTCTTTGACGGCCAGGAAATGTGCAACTTTGGACAGTCGATCAATGACGACAAGAATAGCATCATTACCTTTCTGAGACCTGGGAAAACCAGTGACGAAGTCCATTTCAACGTGATCCCATTTCCACTCGGGAATAGAGATAGGTTGCAGAGTTCCAGCAGGCTTTTGGTGTTCTGCTTTGATACGCCGGCATATATCACATTCTGCCACATAGCGTGCAATGTCTTGTTTCATATTGGGCCACCAGAATCTTTGCCGGATGTCTTGGTACATCTTGGTACTACCCGGGTGAATAGACAATGGTGTGTCATGAGCTTCTTCCATCACCTTCCCAGTCATCCTGAGATTTTCCTTCTTATTTGGGACGAATAGGCGACCCTTGAAATACAAGGCGCCACCTTCATCAACAGTGAAAAAGGAGGGTTTACCCTTTGCAATATAGCTCTTAATCCTGTCGACATCATCGTCAAAGTTTTGTATATTCTTTATCGAGCTCACAAGATCTGGTTCAACCACTAGGTTACTGAGGGAACCCTGATTAACAACACGAAGGTTCATCTTTTGATACTCTTCAGGAGGCGGAACAAGGTAACCCTGAGGAACAATGTGGAGGTTCAGCTTACGGAATTCCTCTTGCAGACGATCGTGAACCTGATGAACCTGGAGGTGGTTGCAGTATGACTTGCGACTTAAGGCATCAGCCATTACATTAGCCTTGCCAGGGGTATATGATATACTACAGTCAAAATCTGCTATACGCTCCATCCATCTTTGTTGACGCAGGTTCAGCTCCGGTTGAGTGAACAAGTACTTCAAACTTTGATGGTCGGTGTAGATTTCACAGCGATTACCGACAAGGTATTGTCGCCATTCCTTCAATGCATGAATGACTGCGGCAAGCTCGAGGTCATGAACTGGGTAGTTCTCTTCATGAGCACGCAATTGACGTGAAGCATAAGCGATCACCTTGCGATCCTGCATTAGGACACAACCTATTCCTTGACGAGAAGCATCACAGTATATGACGAAATCCCTTTTCGTATCTGGAGGAGCAAGTACTGGAGCGGACGTCAGTTTGTCCTTGAGCGCCTGGAAACTTTCCTGACATTTATCAGTCCATTCATACTTAACACCTTTGTGAAGCAGGTTGGTTAAGGGCTTCGCAATCTTGGAGAAGTTCTCGACGAATCGACGGCAATAGCTGGCGAGTCCGAGAAAACTTCTGACTTGCTTGACATTCTTCGGGGGAGTCCAGTCAAGAATAGCTTGAATTCGTTCGGGGTTGACCGCAATACCATCCTTGGAAATCACATGACCAAGGTAAGTCACTTCGTCTAGCCAGAACTCACATTTGGAATACTTCGCATAGAGTTTATGCTCCCGAAGCTTATCCAGCACAAGACGAAGATGTTCAGCATGCTCTTCTTTGTTCTTCGAAAACACCAGAATATCATCCAGATATACCACGACAAATTTGTCGAGGTAGTCCATGAATATATAATTCATCAATCGAGAGAAAGTGGCCGGTGCATTGGTTAAGCCGAAGGACATGACGGTGTACTCGTATGATCCATATCGAGTAACAAAGGCGGTCTTTGGAATATCCTCCTTGCGAACACGGATCTGGTGGTATCCCAATCTCAAGTCGAGCTTAGAGAAAACGGTGGAACCAGAAAGTTGATCATACAAATCATTTATCCGAGGGAGAGGATATTTGTTTTGAATAGTGGCCTGGTTGATAGGACGATAGTCTTGAACCAATCGATTTGTCCCATCCTTCTTCTTAACAAAGAGAGAAGGTGCTCCCCAAGCAGAGGAACTCGGACGGATGAAACCCAGACGGAGCGAGTTGTCAATTTCTTGTTTAAGTTCAAGGAGTTCATGTGGTGGCATTTTATAAGGACGCTTGGCAATAGGAGTGGTACCGGGTACCAAGTCAATGACAAACTCGACAGCTCGAGCAGGGGGAATCCCCGGAAGTTCTTCTGGAAAGACATCTTGGAACTCTCGAACCACTGGAATGTTTTCAATCCCTTCAAGAGGCGACGCATTTAATGCATTCAAGGCATACAGCCGTGCCTCAGCATTACGGACGAGATGAGCATGGTAGCTTACTAGTTCATCTGAAGGGTGTAGGAGGTGGACGGTTTTGGTGGCACAAACGATCGATGTCGTATGAGCCTTCAACCAGTCCATCCCCAATATGAGATCAATGTTGGATGACTTTAGTAGGATGGGGTTGGCAAGGAATTCTAATCCTTCAATTTCAACTGGAACATGGGGGCAAACCACAGAGGTTCGACATTCGCCCCCAGGGGTGTTTACCACTATCGGGAGGTTCATCTCTTCGCTCCTAATGTCATGCATGTATGCAAAATTTTCCGACATAAAGGAATGCGATGCTCCTGTATCAAACAATACAGAAGCAGGTACTGAGTTAACGAGAAGTGTACCCATCACGGTAGCAGGCTGGTCTTGAGCTTGACCCATATCAATGTTGTTGGCCTGACCACGAACATAAGCAGGCTTAGTGTTGAAGTTGCGGTTCTGGTTGTTGCCACGGCCAGTTGCGGGAAGTGCCAGCTGATTCTGATTCTGCCTGCAGTCTCTAGCACGGTGACCTGGACGGCCACACTTGAAGCACAACCCGTCCTCAGGACGGGAAGGAGGAACTCGAGGCGGTGGAGCTGGGAGCCTCGGCTGCCTAGGCGGTGGAGGAGGCAGGCGAGGTGCAGCATAGGACGGCCTCGGAGTAGGAGCAGGTGCATGGTACATGTTGTTGGGAATCCAGATCTTCCGCTTCTGTGCAGATGAGCCCGAAGATGAGCCCATGTCACGGTTGCGCTTGCTGTTATCTTTGTATTCCTGCAGACCAGTCTCAACCTGAATAGCCTTGTTCACGAGGGTGGCGAAATCAGCATAGTCCTGAACGAGGAGTGTCAGCTTGATATCAGGGTGGAGGCCTTCACGGAACTTCTCCTGCCTGCGTGCATCAGTCGCAATGTCTTCTTCAGCATAGCGAGATAATTCCAGAAATTCCCGCTGATAAGCATCCACAGTCTTGTTGCCCTGGACCAAGTTGCGGAACTCACGCTTCTTCCGGTCCATGATTCCCTGGGGAATGTATCGAGCACGGAAAGCAGCCTTGAACTCTTCCCAAGTGATGATAGCTCCAACGGGCTGAGAGCGCCTGTGGCTGTCCCACCATTGAGCAGCGGGACCCTTCAGAAAGTATGCGGCAAAGTTGACATAGCTCGCCAGGGGCACATTGGCAGACTCTAGCTCATAAGAAATGTCACGGAGCCAGTCATCAGCATCTAGAGGCTGAGTTGAGCTGCGGTAGATCGCAGGGTTGAGACGGCAGAAGTCTTGCAGTGTCACGCCTTGTGGTTGGTTCATGTTCGGCCTTTGGAACTGATCCATGAGCCCTTGCATAAACTGGCGGTTCAGCTCAAACTGTTGGATCATCCCCGCCATATACTCAGGAGGCGGGGGTGGTGCATCGTTGGCACGGCCACGCGGGCGGCCAGCTGGTCTAACCATCCTGTTAAATATTTAGCAGCGGTAGTTTAGCTTAAAGTAATCGAAAGGCATCGCACGCATTCATGAAGTAATCAAGCATAATGAAAGGGAAATGCGATAGATACTCCATAGTAGTTGAATTCGACATACAGACCCATACATAAGTTCGATTACAGACTAACGATTAAAAACTCGAAATTTGGCGATAGCCCGGACGCATTTGACGATACCCTAGACTCAGTAGGCGGCGCGCAGGCACGCGGTGGAAGAGTACCACAACGAGATGTAGCGATAAGGCTACATCAACGTCGGAGAGGACGATCGAATCCTGGTAGCTGGCGATGATAGAAGGTAGGGACAGGACCCTGTGTCCCGTTGTGACTCTGATGAGGGTACCGCATCCAGTCGAGCAGCTGAGGTCCAAGTGCAGGGGTTCTACCCCCAACATCAGTCCACTCGAGAGCTGATGGTAGCTCTGTCCTGCTCGGCTCGCGGATGCGCATAGGTGGAACCCTCGGACAGTGTGATGGCTGCAGCTCTGTCAACGCGTCGTAAAGACGAGCGCGCGTAGCATACAACTCCACAGTCAGAGCTCGGAAAGCACGATCCATTGCCTCAGTGTACTGCACCAGAATCCGCGCGTCGTACCGACGCGTCACGTAGGGGGCGCAGACAGCGACGTAGGAACGGTCGCTGCGCTCCCGAACGTCAGAAGCGTAGGCAGTGAGATCAGACCCAGTCTCATCCCCAGCGGGAGCATGCGGGATGTATCTGAAAGGGCTCTCCTCCAGGTGAGGGTACGCTCCACGGAGACGGGTGATGGCGATGTAGGCCGCATCATGGACGGCCATCTCGACCGACACTCCAATACCACAGAACACGTGGCGCTCGAGGGTCTCGCCGCCCCTCTGGTCGAAGATGCGAACCTCAGCCTGGTACTGGTACTGGTTGTACTCGCGGAAATCCTCGAACACAGTGTACTCGGGGTACCAGCGATATCCCAGCCTGGTCAGGAGATCGACCAAAATGGCCGGGAACCCAGTCGTCTCGGTGGCCTGTGTCAGGCGCACGTGTTGTCTTGCGGGACGCATCTGAAAATAAGATTGACGAATGTCAATGACAGTGTGTGTAATACATATTCAGAAGAAAAGGAGTAGATAGTCCAGCGCTCCGGATTGATGTGATTCGAGAACCTAATGTTAGAGTTAGTAAAATCTTTGACCCGAAAGAGGAGAGAAAGTAGAGCCCAGAGTATAGGAAAGGAGTAAAAGATACTAATACCACCCAATTGAGATGTGGGCCCGTAAGCCACAACATCAGTGTTAGTAAGTGTTTCAAACACTAGACTCAACTTCGACCAAGGAGTTGGAAAGGGGGCTACCTACAGGCAACCTGGCTCTGATACCAACTTGTGACGCCCTCGGCTTAATCGTACGCTAAACATACACGCAAATGCGTACGATCAAACCCAAGGACTCACGGGGAGATATCACAACACAACTCTAGACACAAATAAAATAACATCAGCTTCATATTACAAGCCAGGGGCCTCGAGGGCTAGAATACGAAAGCTCGATAAGCACACGAGTCAGCGGAAGCAACAAATATCTGAGTACAGACATAAAACATGGGGTGCCTTAGAGAAGGCTAGCACAAAAGATACAACGATCGAACGAGGCGAGGCCTCCTGCCTGGGAACCTCCTAACTACTCCTGATCATCAGCGGCCTCCACGTAGTAGTAGGCACCGTCGGGGTAGCAGTCGTCGGTGGCGGGGACCTCCATCTCCTGGGCTTCATCATCTGGTCGCAGCAAACGGATCAAGGGGACAAGGGGGGAGCAAAGCAGCGGTGAGTACTCATCCAAAGTACTCGCAAGTCTTACATCAGAACTATTCTAATTATGCATCAGTATCAAAGAAGGGGGTTATATGTGGACTGACTGCAGCAATGCGAGAATAGAGAGAGAAGGCCTAGTCCTATCGAAGACTAGCATCTTCAGGGTCTTGCAGCAATAGACGAGAGTAGAATAGGGGGTAACACATTAATAGTCATATTGTTGCAGCAATATTAAAGTGAGGTCACGCCTAAGGGTCCTCCCTCGACTCCCTGCGAGGAAGCAATCCCGAGGTAAACTAATTCCAGTTAAGTAACAATTGTAGTTGTATAAGATCGGGGCACAACTCCAAGTCGTCCTGTAACCGTGGACACGGCTATCCGAATAGTTAATTTTCATCCCTGCAGGGGTGCACCACATGTCCCGTCACGCTCGATAACACTCTGGCCGGACATACTTTTCTGGGTCCTGCCCGGCCTCGGAATATCGACACGTCGCAGCCCCACCTAAGACTAATCAGAGAGGCCAGCCCGCCGGTCTAAATCCTAAGCACAAAGGGTTCATGGGCCCAGTTCCCCTTCACGCTCCTGCACGTGGCGTGGGCGGCCGACGTCAGTCCTAGCATCCCTTAATCACAAGCGCGATGCATCTCGGGACCACTCGGGCGCGCGCCGCTACACTGCTGGCATCTGAAAAGCTTCGGCTGATACCGCGACGTCGAGTACCCATAATTCTTCCCGCGTAGCCGGTTAGTGCGAAAAGGTCTCCGACCAACCCAGATCAAATACCCAAATCCATTAGCATTTTAATTAGGCCAACAACACAGTCTCGCGGGAATCCACCCGTCTTACAACTAATCACCGAAGATCCCAGTAACACGGTCGAGTAACTGTGTGGTTGTAACATCGGGGGAATCCGAGGTATCACCCTCGTTGGATTCCGAACGATGTACCCGTCAAGGTGGGCTTAGAGGAATCACCCTCGGGGGTCCCACACTCGCGGGGTGGCACGACAGAGACGTCATCGGGAATGGTGAAAGAGGGATCACCCTCGATAACCACGACCGACTAGCTATACTACAGAGATATCATCAGGAGTACTTAGCAAGGTGTCACCCTCGGTACCCGATAGTATCCCTGTAGCGTCGTACAACGAAGGGGGGTGAACGTGCTGTGTCGGGTCTGGCTCGTCGATCAGAGATCGAGATTTGAAAACAAGCGGGGCAACTGATCTACGGGGTCAGAGGGGATGACTGCTCCACCTATACTAAGCAGATTAAAGGTACAGGACTGAAAGTAGCAGTTCATCAAAAACAGGCTATGCATCAGATATAGGAGCTAACTACAACAGTAGCAAAATACTAATGCAAGCAGTAGGAAGAAAGACATAGGCGATATAGGAATGATCAAGGGGAATTTGCTTGCCTTGCTGCTCTGCGGCAAAGGACTGATCGGCAGGGTCGTAGATGTACCCGGCAGCAGCGTCAGTCTCGGGGTCTACCGGTAAGAAGAGGGGGAAGAAACAATAAATAATAGCACCGATGCAACACAAAGCATGACATGGAAAGATGCAGGCTAGGCATGAGCTAACGCAGGAACATCCGTCATAGACGGGTCGGAAGAATATCTGACGATATTTTCCGGGTCTCGGGCTACTACCGGTTACACTGGAAACGATGGAAAAGTTCCATGTTTGCTATGCTAGGGACGCGTGGCAGACGAACGGGCCGTGTATCCGGGTTCGTCTCGCTTTGCTGATCAACTTTCATGTTGAAATTATTTCGATCTGACTTACGGATTATTTAATATTAATTTTCAAAGTTTTATTAATTATTTAGGAATTAAAAACAGATTTAAATGATTTAATAAAATCCTATTATGACATCATCGCGATGTCAGGCTGACATCAACGTTTGACCGGTCAACTGACCAGCGGGTCCCGAACGTCATAGGCACAAGTTTTATTTAAGATTAATTATTTATTAATCAGATTAATTCAACGAGGGACCCACGTGTCATACTCTAATTATGTTAATTAATTATTTTAACTAAATATCCATTTATTTATTTATTTATTTAAGAAAAACATTATTTTTAATTATCGCGTGGGTCCTCCGTGTCATTGACAGCGGTGCATTGGCCCCACCGGTAAGTGGCCTAAGGTTAATTCCTCATTTATTTTTATTAGATACCTATCCGTGCAAATACCGTATTCCTCTAAATACCCAAATACACAAATACATACATCACATCTCATACATACATACATACATACGCATCTAATACACCATTTATTCTTTTTCATTTTTTCTTTTCTCTCAACACTCATCTCTCTCTCTCTGTTAACAGTGACAGAGAACAATTTTCTCTAACACCACCTAGAAGAACCAAATACTCAAATCCTCCTACCGGAGTCTACCCTCGACGGATCGAGGCCCCGTTTGCCGGAACGGGACCGTGACGTCGAGGAGAACGGTGAGGTGGGAGGAGCCCGAGGAGGGGCTCACCGACGGTGACGTGACGGCCCGGTGAAGCCGGAGTTCGCACGTAGTTGACGGTGGAGACGGACGTGGAGACGGTGCCGGTGACGGTGGTGGTGACGTGCCGGCGAGGAGGAGCCGGTGAGGAGGGCCCCGGTGAGGAGAGGCCCCCGGAGGTGGAGCCGCCGCCGGGGAGGGGCTCGGCCGGCGGGGCTCCCGGGGTCGGCCGACGGGATGGGGAGGGCCCCGGCCGCCGGACCTGGAGGGGGGGCCGAGGTGGCCGGCGTGGTGGAAGTGGCGCGCCGGCCGGGGAGGGAGGGGCTCGCCGTGAGATGGGGGGGCCGCCGGGGGAGGGAGGAGGCCATGGGGGAAGCTTGCCGCGGGGGGAGGAGGTGGCCGTGGGGGAGGTGAGGGGGGTGGCCGCCGGCGGAAGGAGAGGGGCCGCCGGGGGGGGCTGCCGGCGGGAGAGGGAGGAGCCGGCCAGGGAGGGGCGAGGTGGAGAGGAGGGAGGCGACGGGGTGTGGAGGGGGGCGACGGGATCTCGGGGGAGATGGGGTCCTCGTGGGGGGAGGGGCGACAGGAGGGGAGGGAGTCACGGGAGCAGAGAGAGGGAGGTGGCGCGTGGGGGGTGGGGCCCCCCACGAGGGGGGGCTGGCGGCGGCGCCCAGGGGGGGGAGGGAGTTGGCGTGGGGGTGGGGTGGCGCTAGGGTTTTGGAGGGTGGGGGTGGTGGCCGGCTGGGCCTTTTGGCCTAGTTGGGCCACGGGGGAGTGGGGGTTGTTTTCATTTTATTTTTATTTATTTTTTTGATTTGTTTTATTTTGTTTTTGTTTTACCTTTTTCCTTTTCTTATTATTTCTTTCTTTCAGTTTTCTTTTCTTTCTTTTAGCATTATTATTTCTTTTATATTTTCTTTTTTTTATATATGTTCTTTTAATATTTGTAATGAACCGATAAAGTGCTTCCCTTTGCTTTCAAATCATCGACCCGGACAAACGCGAAGCCACGCAGGTCTGTGATGGGAATTCGATGACGTGGCATCATTAGCGGTTGATCACTGTAGCTTAATTACAATCACTACTGTAGCAAAAGTCGAGGATGTCACAGCTAGTCATCTTGTACCAACCTCTGCTAGCTGTCCCTGACCGATGACCACTGTAGGCAGAATATCACTTGACAGATTCCTAAATGCGCATGACATAGCTAGACTAGTCCTTTTAGTTTCCCCCAAACCACCCCTCTCCATCTCGTGAAAACTTAGTTTCAAATCTTCTTCATTCTCCACTGCCCTCACCCCCAACCATGTGCCTCACTACTGTTGTTCTCCTCCTCCCCCAATGTGTCACGCTTGCCACCACGGTCGTCCTCCTAAACCTCGTCCGCCCTCGTCGCTGCCCGCCTCCCCGTCATTCCCCCTCACCTCCACGGCCCTACCCTAAACCCTAGTTGGGAACCTCATTTGTCGTGTCCACCTTGTTGTCTGGGACCTCCTCTACCTTGACCCCCTCATTGTCGTGTCCTCCTAGTCGTCGGGCCTCCCCTCCACTGCTTCCCCCTAATAGCACGGGCATGACTCCATCGCCGGTAGCCGACTCCACTACCTCCAAGGCTACTACTTATCCTTCTATTCCGTTAAAGGGAGAAGAGGTCTAAATTGGCATATGGTCACACGTGCACGATGTGACAGCCCGAGACCGACGTTCCAGAAGATTGCCCTTCTATTCCGTTTTTCGTCGTGTGTCTATTTTCATTTGTCACATCATCATCGCATCATGCGCATCATCTGCATTGCATCGACGTCCCGTTGCCACCAGTTTTTAAAACTTGCATCTCTTGTTAGTTGTTCGTTCTCGTCGTTGTCCGTTCCGAGCCCTACCACACACGCACGCGCCCGCAACATCGATAAAATATTGTTTTTAAAAGTGTGTATTAAACTATCTCTGGTTGTGTTGAAACTTGGTGTGCGGTCTTATTTAGACATAGCTAGGCCGCCTGCCAAATTTCGTCGCAATCGGAGTCCGTCTGGTACCCGAACGGTCGACCGTAGCGGCACCGTCTTCTGTTATTCGCCGAACGTGTTTTGGTCTTGAAAAACTCGTTGCCGGGTTGCCCGTTTTCCCTCTAATCCCCACCTAGCCCCTCTGCACAGTGCGCCAACCCTACGCACAGCCTGCCCGTAAACCTCCCGGAACCTGAACCCAGAGGTCGTGACCGTTGGATCCGGATCTACCCCGTTTTACCGCAAACCGTCATAGGTTTGTCAACTGGACTCCCTAACCTAGCCATTTGCGATCGTCCGATCTAATCAGAAGGTCCTAATGCCCCTAAAGCTAATCCATTTGCGGCATTTAGTCCACCCCAAGTCCATTTTAGTCGAACCCTAGACCTAATCCTAAAAAAAACTCCCAGCCACCGCCACCACTATTCTCGCTCCCGGCTCCTTCCCCAAACTCGTGCGCCCGAGCCCGAGCGACTGTAGCCTCCATCCCCGTGGCACCGCCACTGGTAACTCGTCGGCCGACCATCGTGGGTCGTCGGAGCACCGTCGGCCAGGTAGCCCTGCCTTGTCCCCTCTCCTCTCTCTTTCTCTCCTCTCTGCCCCAGCCTCACCTTCCTTCTTCCCTCGTGGCACCTACAGGTCGCCGAGGCCCTTCCCTCGTCTAAGCTCGCCACCGCCTCCACCTGGACCGGCCAGATCCCAAGCTCCGCTGCCCAGATCAGGCATCCATGGCCTCGTTCCGCCCTGAGCCCAGCCCTTCCACGCGAGCTCCACCCCTTGGTTGCCAGCCTTGGCGTTGACCGAGCCATGCCTGCGGCCCGTGCACCTTCACGAAGAGGACGACCCTCCCGTGGGTCAGCTCGCCAGCGCCTCGCGTGGGCGAAGCCAGTAGGTCTCCACCGTGGCCCAGCGCACCCCGACCGCCTTCACGCAATTGCGAGCGCTAGGCCCTAACGCCCCGCCATGGGCCTCGTGGCCTCGTCCCCGACCTGTGCAGCGGCCGATCCATAGAAGACCGAGGCCCACGACCCAGTGCCGTAATCCTGCGCGCCGTCGAGCCACCTCCAGCAAGTGCATATGTCCTCTGCTCAACATGCTCGGGCAGTGCCAGTAGCGATGCTGACCCTTGCAGGTCCTGTAACCGCTGCACAATTTGTTGATATTTCGTACTTCGTCATTGCCAGCACATGTTGCTCAATCGACCACCTGATCGCCCCCTCGTAGTTCTTTGGTTGTACAGACGTACGGTTGTACCGAGGAGTACGCTGATGACCGGCGCCCATACCACCACATTTGTTGGATGCAAGGCCACCAAGACCGCGTGTACCACTACCATTGCGATCACCCATGTACAACTACACCGCTACGACTCAACCCTTCCGAGAGGCACGCTTGAAAGGTATACCGTCAAGACGATCCCCCTGGATGAATGCATTGTGGTATGAGTTTGCTATCGTCCGTTTCGTATATGCCATGTTAGTTGCACATTTTTTCCCTTTTGTCGTGCCCCCGACACATGGGAACACCCCATCATTATTGGCATGACACGCACGTGCTCCCTATTCGTTGGAACCGGTATCTCCTCGAGTTTTCAGGACCGGAACGTTGTCGTGCCATCGTTTCCGTTTTGCCGCCATTATTCCCTTTCGTTCGCCATGGCGACACATGCTTCATACTCTTCTTGCCAGTGTTGTTATGAACTTGCATCATGTTGCATTCATGGCATAACAACTTGTGTCGCACGTATGTTTTAACTGTAGCTCCGTTTACAATGACCTATATGTGTAAATTGCTTATAACGATGCGTAGAATCACATGAACCTATTTTTTTTGCTGTTTAACAAATATTTAAACGTGTTAGTTCAGATCTGGACAGAATTGAAAATTAACATGTGAGGTCATGTCGGAGGTGTTATATGTTATTTCCGACCTCATTTAAAATGCCTAGATAGGTAGATTAATTGCGCTTCACCTCTTGCCATGTTTAACCACGTTTAATATTGCCGTGTATCTAATCAGGATATAACTAAATAATTAAACATGGAGTTTCGTCAATATGCAACTCGTTGCATATTGAACTTCACTTAATGTGTAGTGTTTGAGTGTTGTGAATTGCCATGCCATGCCTTGCATTTATTCAGCCGCTCTTGCATCATTTGTGTTGTGCATCATGTGGTGTATATCATGTGTTGACTCTTGTTTCTGGTTTCCTTCGTCTCGATAGAGTTCCGCAAGCGTGTCGGAAAGTGAGGACCCGTTCGACTATGTCGGTTCGTGTGCTTCACGAAGTCATTCTTCTTCTCAGCGGGATCTCAGGCAAGATGACCATTTCCCCACATACCATTACTATCATTGCCATGCTAGTTTACCGTTTCTATCGTTATGTCTCGTTGCCTACCACATGTTAAATATCAGCCTCTCAACAATGCCATGAAAACCTTCAACCTGATCACCACCTAGCAAACCACTGATTGGCTAAGTTACTTCTTACTTAACCATGTATTAGCGTTGCTAGTTGCAGGTGCAGTTGCTTCCATGTGTTAACATGGGTTCCTTGTTATATCACCATATCAATGTTATTTTATTTAATGGACCTATATACTTGGTAAAAGGTGGAAGGCTCGGCCTTTCTAGCCTGGTGTTTTGTTCCACCTTTGCCCCCTTAGTTTCGGCTACCGGTGTTATGTTCCATAATCGAGCGCTCCTAACATGATCGGGGTTGTTATGGGGACCCCCTTGATAATTTGTTTTATATTAAAGCTGGTCTGGCAAGGCCCAACTTTGGTACTACATTTTCCTAATAACCTAATAAAATTGCATAGGGACTTTCCGGACCCCAAGGATAATTAATCAACCCGCCGGGCGAGTGCTCCACATGAGTGTTGGTCCACCCACCTAGCAATCGGGGGTGCCACCTCGGGGAAACTCAAGGTTTGGCTACCGTCCACTATGCATAGACAGTGTGTCCTGAGAACGAGATACGCGGCTCCTATCGGGTTCGTCGACACACCGGGTGGCCTTGCTGGATTAGTTTTACCTTTGACGAGATATCTTGTGCATCGGGATTCCGGTGATGCTTTGGGTAATCTCAGAGTTGAGGTTTTCTACTAAGGAGTCCGACGAGATCGTGAGCTTCGTGATCGAGGATTTCTATGCGGCTTGTGGTAATTTGTGATGGACTAGTTGGAGCACCCCTGCAGGGTTAAATCTTTTCGGAAAGCCGTGCCCGTGGTTATGTGGCAACATGGAAAGTTTATTTAACACTGGTTCTAGATAACTTGAAGTTAACTTAACTAAAACATGCCAACTGTGTGCGTAACCATGACTGTCTCTTTCGGAATTCCTTCTTTCTGTTTTGTTTCTTTTTGCGTCAGTGCCAATTAAAACCGTTATGATTAGTCTTGGGGATGATCGTTTGGTTATGCTTGAAAAGACAGAAACTTTCTGCTCACAATAAGAATTTTCATGTTTTTTCTGTAAGAGCTTTTGAGTTGATTCTTTTTGCTTATGATTGCTACCCAAACTCTTCAGACTATCGTAATTTTTCAAAAAATTTGAAGTACCAGAAGTATACGAAGTATACAGATTGCTACAGACTGGTTTGCTGTTAATAGATTCTGTTTTTGTTGAGTTGGTTGCTTATTTTGATGAAACTATGGATACTATCGGGAGGTTTTAGCCATGGAAGATTGAAAATACAGTAACCCAACATCAACATAAGTAGAATCTAAGTTTTCTACAGTACCTAAGGAAGTGGTGGTTTGCTTTCTTATACTAATGTTATCACGAGTTTCTGTTTAAGTTTCGTGTTGTGAAGTTTTCAAGTTTTGGGTGAAGTTCTTATGGACAAAAAGATAAAGAGTGGCAAGAGCTCAAGCTTAGGGATGCCCAAGGCACCCCAAGTTGATTCAAGGATTCCGTAAAAGCCTAAGCTTGGGGATGCCCCGGGAAGGCATCCCCTCTTTCGTCTTCAATCCATAGGTAACGTTACTTGGGGCTATATTTTTATTCACCACATGTTATGTGTTTTTCTTGGAGGTCTTGTATCGTAGGAGTCTTTTATTTTTTTTGTGTCACAATCATCCTTGCTGCACACCTAGAGAGAGAGACATGCACTCACCGTGATTTTGTCGAGCTTTACTTATATCCTTTGGTTAGACAATTCAGCTCACATGTGCTTCACTTATATCTTTTGAGCTAGTTGTTTTTGCTCTAAGTGCTTCACTTATATCTTTTAGAGCATGGCGGTGCGTGGCTTGGTAGTTGATCTACGCTTTGAAAGTAGTCTCAAAAGGGGTAGTTATCCAAAGGGATATGAAAACTTCCACCTTCATGTGCATTGAATAGTTAGAGAAGTTTGATTCATCTCAATTAGTTTTGAGTTGTGGTTGTGGTAATATTGAAGTTATATTAGTAAGGTGTTGTGGATCTAGAAATACTTGTGTTGAAGTCCGTGATTCCCGTAGCATGCACGTATGGTGAACCGCTATGTGATCAAGTCTGATCATGATTAGTCTATTGATTGTCATCCTTTGTGTGGCGGTCGGGATCGCGCGATGGTTTATACCTACCAACCCTTCCCCTAGGAGTATGCGTTGAATGCTATGTTTCGATTACTACTAAGACTTTTGCAACAAGTATATGAGTTCTTCATGACTAATGTTGAGTCCATGGTTTAGATGCACTTTCACCTTCCACCATCACTATCTTCTTTAGTGTCGTGCAACTTTCGCCAGTGCACAAAACCACCCATATAGCCTCCCTCAAAACAGCCACCATACCTACCTACTATGGCTTTTTCAAAACTATTCCGAGATATATTGACATGCAACTACCACCATGACATGTGCCACAACTTCTACATTGCCATTGCATGATCGTAAGATAGCTAGCATGATGTTTCCATTGATGTCTATGCCATGCTAGATCATTGTCACGGTACACTACCGAAGGCATTCCATATAGAGTCATCATTGCTCTAAGTTTTGAGTTGTAAGTGTGATGATCATCATTGATGGAGAATTGTCTCATGTGAGGAATTAAAAGAGGCCAAAGATGCCCACCAAAAAAAATAGGCCAAAGAGCCCACAAAAGAAATATGAGAGAAAAAGAGAGAAGGGACAATGCTACCACCTTTCCACACTTGTGCATATTAAGAACCATGATCTTCATGATTGAGAGTCTCTCGTTTTGTCGCCACCATATAGCTAGTGGGAAATTTTCATTATATAACTTGGCTTGTATATTCCAATGATAGGCTTCCTCAAAATTTCCTTAGGTCTTCATGAGCAAGCAAGTTGGATGCACACCCACTAGTTTTCTTTAAGAGCTTTCACATACTCTTAGCTCTAGTGCATCAATTGTATGGAAATCCCTACTCATTCACGTTGATATCTATTGATGAGCATCTCCATAGCTCATTGATATGCCTAGTCAATGTGACCATCTTCTCCTTGTTTTCCTTGCAACCTCCACCACATTCCACACCACTTATAGTGCTCAAACCATGGCTCACGCTCATGTATTGCGTGAGAGTCGAAAAAGTTTGAGAAAGTAAAGGTGTGAAAACAATTACTTGGCCAATACCGGGGTTCTGCATGATTTAAATTCGTTGTGCAATGATGATAGAGCATAGACACACTATATGATTTTGTAGGGATAACTTTCTTTTGGCCTTGTTATTTTGAAAGTTAATGATTACCTCACTAGTTTGCTTGAAAAATTATTTTCTCCACGTCAATAGAAAACTATTTTTTTGAATCTAATGGGTTTGAACATTCACGTCACATAAGAGGAGTTACGAAGGACATCTATGCTAGGTAGCATGAAAGCATCAAAAATTCATTATTTATCACTTCCCTACTCGAGGACGAGCAGGAGTTAAGCTTGGGATGCTTGATACGTCTCAAACGTATCTATAATGTTTGAAGGTTTCACGCTGTTATCTTGTCAACTTTGGATGTTTTGTTTACCTTTTATATCTTTTTTGGGACTAACTTATTAATTCAGTGCCAAGTGCCAGTTCCTGTTTTTTCTGTGTTTTTGACTCTTTTCAGATCTGATTTTGGAACGGAGTCCAAACGGAATAAAATCCCTGAAATAAATTTTTCCGGTATTGAATAAGATCGGGAGGCTTGAGGGCCAAGGCAGTGGGCACAGAGGGAGCCCACAAGCCCGGTTGCCGCGGCCAGGGGGGCCGCGGCAACCAAGCTTGTGGCCTCCGTGGCGCTCCCTTGCCCTAGGTATTTGGCCTATAAATTCCCTAAAAATCCAGAAAAAATGAGGGCATCCACGAAAACACTTTTCCGCCGCCACAAGCTTCCATTTCCACGAGATCTCATCTCGAGACCGTTCCCGGTGCCCTGCCGGAAGGGACTTTGGAGTTGGAGGGCTTCTACATCAACATCATCGCCTCTCCAATGACTCGCGAGTAGTCTACTTCAGACCTACGGGTCCGTAGTTAGTAGCTAGATGGCTTCTTCTCTCTCTTGGATCTTCAATACAAAGTTCTCCATGATCTTCATGGAGATCTATCCGATGTAATCCTCTTTGGCGGTGTGTTTGTCGAGATCCGATGAATTGTGGATTTGTGATCAGATTATCTATGAATTATATTTGAGTCTTTGCTGATTTCTTATATGCATGATTTGATATCCTTGTAAGTCTCTCCGAGTCTTGGGTTTTGTTTGGACAACTAGATCTATGATTATTGCAATGTGAGAAGTGCTTGGTTTTGGGTTCATACTGTGTGGTGACCTTTCCCAGTGACAGAAGGGGCAGCATGGCACGCATCATGTTGTTGCCATCAAGGGTAATAAGATGGGCTTTTATCGTAGATATGAGATTGTCCATCTACATCATGTCATCTTGCTGAAGGCGTTACTCTGTTCTTTTGGACTTAATAGACTAGATGCATGCTGGATAGCGGTCGACGTGTGGAGTAATAGTAGTAGATGCAGAAAGTCTCGGTCTACTTGTTTTGGACGGGATGCCTATAGATATAATCATTGCTTTAGATAACGTCACAACATTGTGTGGTTCTATCAATTGCTCGACAGTAATTCGTTCACCCACCGTCTACTTGCTTTCATGAGAGAAGCCACTAGTGAACACTACGGCCCCCGGGTCTATTCACAACTATCGTTTCCACTTTCACTTTTACTTTGCTCTGTTTACTCTTTGCTTTCAGTTCTCACTTTGCAAACAATCTATAAGGGATTGACAACCCCTTCATAGCGTTGGGTGCAAGCTCTTTGTGTTCGTGCAGGTACTTGTGAATGCTCCTCCTACTGGATTGATACCTTGGTTCTCAAAACTGAGGGAAATACTTACAGCTGCTGTGCTACATCACCCTTTTCCTCTTCAAGGGAACACCAACGCAAGGCTCCAAGGCCGCGGGGAAATCCTTTGCATATTTGCCAAGGAAGTCCCTATAGGCGTAGCCGCAGCAGCAGGATTCCTAGCGCCGTTACCAGGGAAGGTCTGTTGTCGCAGTAGGAGAAGGATTTTAGGCGCCGTTGTCGGGGAGGAGGATCAAGTCAAGAATAGTCTCCCGTCAACGTGTCATTTCTGGCGCCGTTGCCGGGGAGGAGATCTATCCAAGTAGGTGTCACAAACTCATCTCTTGCATTTACCTTTTTTGTTAGTTGCCTCTCGTTTTCCTCTCCCCCACTTCACATTTGTCGTTTTCATTTGCCTTTCTCCTTTGCTGTTTCCTTTTGCTTTTTTGTCGTTCTCTTTCGCCCGCTTACTTCCTGCTCGTTTGTGTGTGCGATAGTCCATCGATGGCTAGACCCACCACTCCAAACGATACCCCTGAGAACGATGTTCTCAATTTCAGGCAGAATGAGGAAGAAAATTTAAAGGACACTTGGCACCGGATTTGCAATGCTCAAAGTAGATCTACTCTTAAGCAATCCACTACCGTTCATCTTCACAGTTTTTATGTTGGAATCTCTCCTTGGAATAGGTATATCCTTGATACCATCATAGGCGGGAATTTTTTGGGAGCCATACTGTTGACTCCTATGGAGCTATCATGAATTTGGTAGGCTCACCCCCGCTCATGGTTAATGGAACTACCTTGACCTTGGAACACGTGATGCAAAGGCTTGACGCTATTGAAAACAAAATTGCCACAGTTGAACTTATTGAGGGTCTGGATAGAAAGATCCACAATCAAATTACTCAGTATGGATCCAAAGTGGGAATGGTCTTGAAAAATTTAAGGGAGAAGGAACCTATAGTTAATGATTCCTCTAGCATTGGCAAACTAGAAGATGTCATAACCAACTTGGGTTCTGCTTTTGCCGCTGTGCAAAATACTCCAAATCTCACTCTCAAAAAGACTGTCAAGTCTGTTCTAAAGCTAGTGGTGAGTCATCCAATAAAGATGAAGATCTTAAGATGATAAATGATCATGCTACTTATGGTTTGAGCACCAAAGATGACTATACGTGATTCCATCACCTTTTGCCTAGCTAAGGGCGTTAAACAATAGCGCTTGTTGGGAGGCAACCCAACGAATCTATCATTTTTCTTTCTTTTTTGTGTTTTCCACACTTTCATAATTCTGTTATGATTGTGTTTTTTGTGTTTCTTTTTGCGTTTGTGCCAAGCAAAACCGTTATGATTAGTCTTGGGGATGATCGTTTGGTCATGCTGGAAAAGACAGAAACTTTCTGCTCACGAAAAGAATTTTTTTTTCTGTAAGAGCTTTTGAGTTGATTCTTTTTTCTTCTGATTGCTACGCAAATTATTCAGACTATCGTAATTTTTCATAATTTTTTAAGTACCAGAAGTATACGAAGTATACATATTGCTACAGACTGGTCTGCTGTTAACAGATTCTGTTTTTGTTGAGTTGGTTGCTTATTTTGATGAAACTATGGATAGTATGAGGGGGTATTAGCCCTGGAAGATTGAAAATACAGTAACCCAACATCAACATAAGTAGAATTTAAGTTTGCTACAGTACCTAAGGAAGTGGTGGTTTGCTTTCTTATACTAATGTTATCACAAGTTTGTGTTTAAGTTTCGTGTTGTGAAGTTTTCAAGTTTTGGGTGTAGTTCTTATGGACAAAAAGATAAAGAGTGGCAAGATCTCAAGCTTGGGGATGCCCAAGGCACCCCAAGTTGATTCAAGGATGCCGTAAAAGCCTAAGCTTGGGGATGCCCCGGGAAGGCATCCCCTCTTTCGTCTCCAATCCATCGGTAACGTTACTTGGGGCTATATTTTTATTCACCACATGTTATGTGTTTTGCTTGGAGCGTCTTGTATCGTAGGATTCTTTTATTTTTGTTGTGTCGCAATCATCCTTTCTGCACACCTAGAGAGAAAAACATGCACTCACCGTGATTTTGTCGAGCTTCACTTATATCCTTTGGCTTGACAATTCAGCTCACATGTGCTTCACTTATATCTTTTGAGCTAGTTGTTTTTGCTCTAGGTGCTTCACTTATATCTTTTAGAGCACGGCGGTGCGTGGCTTGGTAGTTGATCTATGCTTTGAAAGTATTCTCAAAAGGGGTAGTTATCCAAAGGGATATGAAAACTTCCACCTTCATGTGCATTGAATAGTTAGAGAAGTTTGATTCATCTCAATTAGTTTTGAGTTGTGGTTGTGGTAATATTGAAGTTATATTAGTAAGGTGTTGTGGATCTAGAAATACTTGTGTTGAAGTTAGTGATTCTCGTAGCATGCACGTATGGTGAACCGCTATGTGATGAAGTCTGAGCATGATTAGTCTATTGATTGACATCCTTTGTGTGGCGGTCAGGATCGCGCGATGGTTTATACCTACCAACCCTTCCCCTAGGAGTATGCGTTGAATGCTTTGTTTCGATTACTACTAAAACTTTTGCAACAAGTATATGAGTTCTTCATGACTAATGTTGAGTCCATGGTTTAGATGCACTTTCACCTTCCACCATCACTATCTTCTTTAGTGTCGTGCAACTTTCGCCGGTGCACAAAACCACCCATATAGCCTCCCTCAAAACAGCCACCATACCTACCTACTATGGCTTTTTCAAAGCTATTCCGAGATATATTACCATGCAACTACCACCATGACATGTGCCACCACTTCTACATTGCCATTGCATGATCGTAAGATAGCTAGCATGATGTTTCCATTGATGTCTATGCCATGCTAGATCATTGTCACGGTACACTACCGAAGGCATTCCATATAGAGTCATCATTGCTCTATGTTTTGAGTTGTAAGTGTGATGATCATCATTGATGGAGCATTGTCCCATGTGAGGAGTTAAAAGAGGCCAAAGATGCCCACCAAAAAAAATAGGCCAAAGAACCCACAAAAAAATATGAGAGAAAAAGAGAGAAGGGACAATGTTACCACCTTTCCACACTTGTGCATATTAAGCACCGTGATCTTCATGATTGAGAGTCTCTCGTTTTGTCACCACCATATAGCTAGTGGGAAATTTTCATTATATAACTTGGCTTGTATATTCCAATGACAGGCTTCCTCAAAATTTCCTTAGGTCTTCGTGAGCAAGCAAGTTGGATGCACACCCACTAGTTTTCTTTAAGAGCTTTCACACTCTTAGCTCTAGTGCATCATTTGTATGGCAATCCCTACTCATTCACGTTGATATCTATTGATGAGCATCTCCATAGCTCATTGATATGCCTAGTCAATGTGACCATCTTCTCCTTGTTTGCCTTGCAACCGCCACCACACTCCACACCACTTATAGTGCTAAAACCATGGCTCACGCTCATGTATTGCGTGAGAGTCAAAAAAGTTTGAGAAAGTAAAGGTGTGAAAACAATTACTTGGCCAATACCGGGGTTGTGCATGATTTAAATTCGTTGTGCAATGATGATAGAGCATATCTAGACTATATGATTTTGTAGGGATAACTTTCTTTTGGCCTTGTTATTTTGAAAGTTCATGATTACCTCGCTAGTTTGCTTGAATTATTATTGTCTCCACGTCAATAGCAAACTATTGTTTTGAATCAAATGGATCTGAACATTCACGTCACATAAGAGAAGTTAAAAAGGACATCTATGCTAGGTAGCATGAAAGCATCAAAAATTCATTCTTTATCACTTCCCTACTCGAGGATGAGCAAGAGTTAAGCTTGGGGATGCTTGATACGTCTCAAACGTATCTATAATTTTTTATGTTTTCACGTTGTTATCTTGTCAACTTTGGATGTTTTGTTTACCTTTTATATCTTTTTTGGGACTAACTTATTAATCCAGTGCCAAGTGTCAGTTCCTATTTTTTTGTGTTTTTGACTCTTTTCAGATCTGATTTTGGAACGGAGTCCAAACGGAATAAAATCCCCGAAATAAATTTTTCCAGAACGGAAGAAGATCGGGAGGCTTAAGGGCCAAGGCAGTGGCCCCACAGGGAGCCCACAAGCCCTGTTGCCGCGGCCAGGGGGGTCGCGGCAACCAAACTTGTGGCCTCCCTGGCGCTCCCCTGCCCTAGGTCGTTGGCCTATAAATTCCCTAAAAATCCACAAAAAATGAGGGCATCCACAAAAACACTTTTTCGCCGCCGCAAGCTTCTGTTTCCGCGAGATCTCATTTGGAGACCCTTCCCAGTGCCCTGTCGGACGGGACTTTGGAGTTGGAGGGCTTCTACATCAACATCACCGCCTCTCCAATGACTCGTGAGTAGTCTACTTCAGATCTACGGGTCCGTAGTTAGTAACTAGATGGCTTCTTATCTCTCTTGGATCTTCAATACAAAGTTCTCCATGATCTTCAAGGAGATCTATCCGATGTAATCCTCTTTGGCGGTGTGTTTGTCGAGATCCGATGAATTGTGGATTTGTGATCAGATTATCTATGAATTATATTTGAGTCTTTGATGTTTCTTATATGCATGATTTGATATCCTTATAAGTCTCTCCGATTCTTGAGTTTTGTTTGGCCAACTAGATCTATGATTCTTGCAATGTGAGAAGTGCTTGGTTTTGGGTTCATACCGTGTGGTGACCTTTCTCAGTGACAGAAGGGGCAGCATGGCACGCATGTGTTGTTGCCATCAAGGGTAACAAGATGGGCTTTTGTCATAGATATGAGATTGTCCATCTATATCATGTCATCTTGCTTAAGGCGTTACTCTGTTCTTTTGGACTTAATACACTAGATGCATGTTGGATAGCGGTTGATGTGTGGAGTAATAGTAGTAGATGGAGAAAGTATCGGTCTACTTGTTTTGGACGGGATGCCTATAGATATAATCATTGCCTTAGATAACGTCACGACTTTGCGCGGTTCTATCAATTGATCGACAATAATTCGTTCACCCACGGTCTACTTGCTTTCATGAGAGAAGCCACTAGTGAACACTACGGCCCCCGGGTCTATTCACAACTATCGTTTCCACTTTCACTTTTACTTTGCTCTGTTTACTCTTTGCTTTCAGTTCTCACTTTGCAACAATCTATAAGGGATTGACAACCCCTTCATAGCGTTGGGTGTAAGCTCTTTGTGTTTGTGCAGGTACTTGTGAACGCTCCTCCTACTGGATTGATACCTTGGTTCTCAAAACTAAGGGAAATACTTACCGCCCTGTGCTACATCGCCCTTTCCTCTTCAAGGGAACACCAACGCAAGGCTCCAAGGCCGCGGGGAAATCCTTTGTATATTTGCCAAGGAAGTCCCTATAGACGTAGCCGCAGCAACAGGATTCCTGGCGCCGTTACCAGGGAAGGTCTGTTGTCGCAGTAGCACTCCACTACAAAGACTACTTTCAACCTGGCCCACCATTACCCGAAACATCGTTCGTGAAATCTTTCATCAAGCTCAATTCTCTGTATACAACACATGTTGTCAGCTCGGACATCTCTTTCAATGATGCGCGCAATATTCAATCTCAAGATTCATGGGTGGGTTAATTCTAAGGGACGTCTATCAATAAGTCGTTTGTATGTTTTTAGTGCCAATCACATTTTCGTATCTTTGGATCAACATCTAGCTAGGTCACCTCCATACCCTTCCATATAAACCCTAAAAGGTATTTATTTATTTATTGCATTTTCCTAAAATTAAGATTCGCACAACATTGTATTAAAGCACATTTTGCGAATCAACGTTCAATTAAATTTGTGAAAATTACTATAATAATAGACTAAGGTGTGTTTAATATTAGATGTCTAGTGTTTTTAATAACTTAAGAAACTGAGAAATAGCAAGAGCACAATCCTAATAAGATGAGACTCACAAAGTGCTTTTCTAATCTCGAGCTCACATGACATTCATGAATAGTAAAATCATAAAAATTAGTAAACAAAATATAAATGAATTTTGTTGACAACAAACATTACTGAATGTTCTGCACACGTGCAAATTTTTATTGGCAAAAAACATTCCTCATGGTCTGGACAAAAAGTACAAATTAGAAATTGAAAATGCTTTCAAAAAGCTGCACATAATTTCTTTCTCTTAGTACATTAGGCATATTATTTCTTCAAGAAAATTTGCACATAGGGTACGGGCAACATCTTCGGCAGATGAGCTGCATATTTGGTGCTTGTCCAAATCAATTCGGGAGTTAGGCATAAGGTCTACTTGAGCGATCCTACTGCTAAAGGCTATGGGAGCTATGAAAACACCCGGTTTTGTTAGGTTCCTTCAGATTCGAAGGGATTTGAAGGGGATTGAAAGGGATTAAATCTCCTACAAGTCAAATTCCACCTCAATCCCCTACAATCCTTTTCAATCCCCTTGTGAAAGGGGTTAACCGAATAAACTCTAAGGCCTTGTTTGGTTACTTAGAAAATCAATCCCCTAGTGGATCTGATCCACAGGTGGATTAGGTTAACCCACTCCTGTCACCAATCCCGGTCGATCCTCTCGTCCTTCGTTGTGGATTTATTCCACGAGTCAATGACGATTACTTTTTACATCATGGATTGGAGTGGAAGCGGGTGGATCAACGGGTGAAAATTCCACGTCCATGCAAAACCAAAGAAGCTCTAAGGAGGTGGTCTTTGAAGCCGTCACCCCGCGGATTGCTCTGGTTTTGGGCCGAGTGGAACAAGAAGGGCGTAGATGGGTTACAACAAGGCTTATCCATGGTGATGTCCATGAATTTCTTGTTAGGATGAGTAGGTGGGCAAGTAATGAGTAGTCTGATGAGTTTGAGTGATACTTGTGTACACCGGATGTACAGTTCGGTATACCATGTAACGTGTAATCTACACATGAAGGGTCTCTTGTACCCTTTTTCCTATCTTCAATGAATGATACGCATGCTATGCGTACTTAGAAAAAATAAAATATGTACATAGTTAAACATTCAATTGTGTTTGTTCATAAAAAAGTAGTTCTTTCTAGAATATTTTACTTCTTTTTTTATTGTACTATTCATAAGAGTTTCCGTTAGAGCAACTCCAACGGGCACGCTAAATTTAACGCGCGTGGAAAAAAACCTTTTTCATGCGCACGTCGGATGAGTGCGCTCCAGCAAGCATGGAAAAGTTTGACGCGGTAAAAAAACTGCATGCGTGTGACAAAGCGGCAGCGCGCGGCAGTTTTGGCGTGTGGCGTTGCGCGCGCTCTATACAAACTGCGCGCTGGAGCCCACCAACCGCTATCTCTTCGCCGCTTTCTCCGTCCCGCCGCCCCCACTTCCTGACGCTTTCTCTACACCATCGCTCCCGTGTCCTTCGTCCTCGTCTCCAGCGCCTCTCTCTTCACCCCCGCCGCCTTCTCCCCTGTCCCTGCCATGCCGCGCCCGGAGCAGCTCCCGCTACCACGGAGTATGTGCCCGCCCCTCTGGCGTGTACTACATGGAGATATGCTCCGGTCCTACACGCGTCGGGCTCGGTACGTTCGTGACCTCCCAAACTACCGTCCGCGCGTACGACACGACGGCGTGGCGGCTCGGGAGTCTGCGGGCTTAGATGAACTTTCCGGAAGATGGGACGCGCGAGGAGGCGCATGCCCGCACGCCTCCACCGCGGCTAATCACCGCGGAGGAGCGCTGCATCCAGCAGAGGCGGCAGCGCCCCCTCCTCATCGCCGAGACGGATGAGCACGCCATGGCGGCATGGCGCGAGCGCTTCCCGCAAGATGGCGCCGACAAACACGCGTTCTGGACGTAGAGGAGGGCAGAGCAACTTGAGGAACACAACGAGAAGTGTAGACGCAAGGCTTTGACGATTTTCGAGTCCGAGAACCCATACACGCTCTGATGCTCGAACGATGAGCGATGGACGGACGTGTTTCTTACGACGTCCGGCAGCAGCGAGGACAATGATGAAGAGTAGTCTAGTTTTATCTAGTTTAGTTTTATTTAGTTTTCAAGTTTTAAGTGTTATCTACTTTTGAAGTTTTGTCTAGTTTTAGCTTTAAGTTTTATATAATATATTTGCATTGTACTATCATTTTTATTTGTATGGTATGAATCATATATGATGTTGGTCTTAAACTTGAACGTAAATTTAGTGCGTCCGCTGGAGCTGTAACAACGGGTTTTATTTTACAGCGCTTATCGTCCAACGTGCTTTCCGGTGGTGCATATATTTTTCTAACGTGCCGAGACGTTGGGCTTCTGTTGGAGTTGTTTTTAGCTGGATATATCAGAAACTCTATGTC
Organism: Hordeum vulgare subsp. vulgare; assembly: GCF_904849725.1. Taxonomy (NCBI): domain Eukaryota; kingdom Viridiplantae; phylum Streptophyta; class Magnoliopsida; order Poales; family Poaceae; genus Hordeum; species Hordeum vulgare. The sequence goes on along the minus strand of NC_058524.1, from coordinate 494,817,541 downwards.
CAACAACTCACTCGTCCTCCTGCTCTCCTGCCAACAAAGAGAAAAGTGATCTTTCCCTTTAAAAGAAATAAGTTCTCGATCTGACAGCCCGCGTTAAATTATCTTTTTGCATCCGTGTTCACGAACTATTTCCTTTCGCGGACGGATGCCGGATGCCCTCATCCTCCTGCTTTTCTTATAAATACCCTTCGGCCCCGGCTGTGTAACTCCAGAGCAGGCAACCTTATCGGCTGACAGCGAGAACTACCCAGTAGGCAACCACGTAAACCGACAAAGCCATGGGCCTCTTCAATGTTACCAAGGTGTCCGAGGGCCCCGTCCAGCCATCCGCCGCGACGCCATCGGAGACGCTGCCCCTCGCATGGGTCGACCGGTACCCGACGCACCGCGGCCTCGTCGAATCGGTGCACGTGTACCTCGACTCTGTGTCGGAGACGGGGGACTCTGTCGCGCAAGAGAAGAAGACGAAGCCCCCGGCGGCCGTCGTGCGCGGTGCGCTCGCGGACGCGCTGGTGCACTACTACCCGTTCGCTGGCCGCATCGTCGACGGCGATGACGATCGCCCCGCCGTGCTGTGCTCCGCCGAGGGCGTCTATTTCGTCGAGGCCACCGCGAATTGCACGCTTGCCAACGTCAATTTCCTGGAGCGGCCGCTGCTGCTCGACAAGGAACAGCTCGTGCCATACCCAACACCGGAGCTCTGGGCCGTCGAGCCACAAAACAGTCTTGCCATGATACAGGTTCTTAAGTCTGGTCACAATGGAGAGGAACTTAGCAGTAACATCACACACTTTAATACAACTTTGTTTAGGCTGGTCACAATGGGAGTAACATTGAGTAGTAACATACATGACACATAAGCATGTTACTACTCTATGTTACTACCTTCATAGTGGGTGGTAACTTAGGGGTGGTAACTTAGAGGGTTCATTTATTGCTTTTGTGGGATCTATAGTAGCATTTTATAAAGAAACAACCTCTAGCATTAAAAAAGTCTCGTACAAAGCGCGAAGTTACGGTAACCACGGTGGTTACTCCAATTCCTTCTCTCCTCATTAACTCACTGTCATGTAGGAAATTTTGCTGAGCTGGACATGAAGTTACCACCGAAGTTACCTGCATTGAGGCCAGCCTTATGTGGCACATATTTAATGAAGAGAGAGGTGTTTGTGGTAACTAGCTAAGTTACCTGAACATCACACACTCCAATAAACAATGAGTCTATAGCCTAATAAATACATTGTTGCATGACACTACATATATGTTACTCCCCATTGTGGAAGTAGGAACATAGTTTAAAAAAATGTGTAGGTTCCTACCTTATGTTACTCTCCATTGTGACCAGCCTAATTTGCGTTGCCTTCCACCGTTTTCCTCGTTTTTGTCTCCACGTTCTCGGCCACAAACACCAACTGGCAACTTTTTTTGTTTGTGCAAACCAAACTGCATAATGTATCAATGATTAGTTGCATACTTTCATTTGTCATATGTTGCATGTATACACTTGAAAAACTAGTACACATTTTTAATGTTGTCGACTTGTGCTATCTCAGGTCACGACGTTTACATGCGGTGGCTTCGTGATCGGCCTGCGCACCAACCACGCGGTGGCCGATGGCACGGGCGCGGCCCAGTTCCTGAACGCTGTCGGCGATCTTGCCCGCGGCCTCCCGGAGCCCCGTGTCAAGCCGGTCTGGGGGCGCGACCGCTTCCCCGACCCGGAAATAAAGCCCGGCCCACTCCCGGAACTGCCGGCGCTGGCCCTCGAGTACATTGCGTTCGACTTCCCCGTCGCCTACCTTGACAAGATCAAGTCGCAGTACTTCGAGTTTACCGGCGGCAGGCACTGCTCTGCCTTCGACATCGTCATCGCCAAGCTCTGGCAGTGCCGGACGCGGGCCATCGGCCCCCTCGCCATCCCCGGTGCGGACGTCAAGCTCTGCTTCTTCGCCAGCGCCCGCCACGTGCTGAAACTGGAGCCGGGCTACTGGGGCAACGCCATCTTCCCGGTGAAGGTCTCGGCGCCGGCGGAGAAGGTCGCCGGCTCCTCGGTAGTGGAGCTTGTCGGGGTGGTCCGGGAGTCGAAGCGGCGCATGGCGGGGGAGTGCCAGATCTGGGCCGAGGGCCGCACCGGCGGACGCGACCCGTTTCAGATGACGTTCGACTACGAGTCGGTGTACGTGTCGGACTGGAGCAAGCTCGGGTTCTCCGACGTGGACTATGGGTCCGGCAAGCCCACTACGGCCGGCCCGCTGGTGAACTGCGACCTCATCGCATCGGTCATCGTCATGAAGGCGCCTGCGCCACTCTCCGGCACGCGGCTGCTCGCCAGCTGCGTCACCGAGGAACACGCCAACGACTTCACCGGCCTCATGAAGGAGGACATCGCCTGAACGTACGTACTACGTGTGCATTGCTGCGTGCTAAATAAAAGACACGATAAATGAAGCAAATCAATAGTAATTAAAGTGGAGGGGGTCTACCCAAGCAAATGTTTAGTAATTAAAGTGTCTGTATAGATGTTGGCAAACAATGTGAGGACGTTCGTGAGTGTTCGTTATTATTGTTTCCTGGATGTTCTGTTTCTGGTGGTCACAGCCCGTGCAAAAGTGATGTACTGTACCTTCCAACAGAATATATATATGCATGGTTGTGTCTTTGTGTGCAATGATGTAGTATTCATTTATGTTATATATATTTCTTCCGTCACGAAGTTAATATAAATTTGAATTATTTATTTTAAAACAAAGAAATATTACAGTAGTACATTAAGCTCGGAGTGAGTATCTCCTCCATTCGATTAAGTTGAAAACAAAGCAATTTAACAATATCATCCATTTTCTTAACACATTATACATGCAGACGGTTATACTGTTGGAAGTATGCCGTAGAGGCAATAATAAAGTGGTTATTATTATATTTCCAGTTCATGATAATTGTCTATTATTCATGCTATAATTGTATTAACCAGAAACCGTAATACATGTGTGAATATATAGATCACAATGTGTCCCTAGTAAGCCTCTAGTTGGCTAGTTCGTTGATCAATATATGCTCATGGTTTCTTGATCATGGACATTGGATATCATTGATACCGGGATCACATCATTGAGGAATGATGTGATGGATAAGACCCAATCCTAAGCATAGCACTAGATCGTGTTGTTCATGTGCTAAAGCTTTTCTAATGTCAAGTATCATTTCCTTCGACCATGAGATTGTGCAACTCCCGGATGCCGTAGAGTGTTGTGTGTATACCAAACATCGAACGTAACTGAATGATTATAAAGGTGCACTCCGTGTGACGGAGAGGTATCTCTGGGCCCATTCGGTAATCAATCATCATATTGAGCTCAGTATGACTAAGGAGTTAGTCACGGGATGATATGTTACGGATAGAGTAAAGAGACTTGTCGGTAACAAGATTGAAGAAGGTATAGGAATACCGACGATCGAATCTCGGGCAAGTGTCATACCGGTAGACAAAGGAAATTATATACGAGATTGATTGAATCCTTGACATCGTGGTTCAACCGATGAGATCATCGTGGAACATGTGGGAGCCAACATGGATATGCAGACCAACTGTTGGTTATTTGCCGGAGAGATGTCTCGGTCATGTCTGCATGTCTCCCGAACCTGTAGGGTCTACACATTTAAGGTTAGATGACGCTAGGGTTATAGGGAAATAGTGTATGTGGTTACCGAAGGTTGGTCAGAGTCCCGGATGAGATCCCGGGCGTCACGAGGAGCTCCGGAATGGTCCGGAGGTAAAGATTGATATATAGGATGAGAAGTTTTGGACATCGGAAATGTTTCGGGCGTCACCGGTAACGTATCGGGACCACAAGAAGGGTTTTGGGGGTCCACCGGGAGGGGCCACCAGCCCCAAAGGGTGACATGGGCCAAAAGGCGGAAGGGAACCAACCCAGAGTGGGCTGGTGCGCCTCCCACCAAGGCCCAAGGCGCAGGTTGAGAGGGAAGGGGGGCAAAACCCTAAAAGAGATGGGCCCAAGGCCCATCTGGGGTGCGCCACACCCCTCCTCCCTTCCTGGCCTCCACCACCAGCCCTAGATGGGGCTGCCGCACCCCTTGGGGGTGGGAACCCTAATAGTTGGCCCCCCTCCCTCTCCCCTTATATATAGTGGAGGGTTTTTGCCTTTGGAGAGGACGAAATCTCTCTCTCGGTGCAACCCTTCCTCTCTCTCTCTCCTCGTCCTCCGCATAGCTTAGCGAAGCTGTGCCGGGGAACCACGTAGCTCCACCGCCACCACGCCTTCATTTTGTCGGAGCTCTCTCCCTCAACCTCTCCTTCCTCCTTGCTGGTTCCAGGTGTTGGAGACGTCACCGGGCTGTACATGTGTTGAAGGCGGAGGTGCCGTATTTTGGCACATAGATCGGAATCCACCGCGATCTGAATCGGTACGAGTACGACTCCATCAACCGCGTTCATAGTAACGCTTCTGCTTAGCAATCTTCAAAGGTATGAAGATGCTCTACAACATCTCTCGTTCCTGGTTTCTCCATAGATAGATCCTTGTATGGCGTAGGATTTTTTTTGAAATTACTACGATCCCCAACAGTGGCATCCGAGCCAAGGTTCTATGCGTAGATTCTATGCACGAGTAGAACACAAAAGTTGTGGGCGCTAATTTGTCAACTTGCTTGTCGTTACTAGTCTTATCTTTTTTCTGTGGTATTGTGGGATGAAGCGACCCAAACCGACCTTACACGTACGCTTACGTGAGACTGGTTCCACCGAGAGACATGCAATTGGTGCATAAGGTGGCTAGCGGGTGTCTTTCTCTCCTAGTTTAGTCGAATTGGATTCGAAGAAAAAGGTCCTTATGAAGGGTAAACAACATTGGCATATCAACGTTGTGGCTGTCACGTAGGTAAGAAGCGTTCTTGCTAATAACCCAAACCAGCCACGTAAAACTTGCAACAACAATTAGAGGATGTCTAACTTATTTTTGCAGGGTATGCTATGTGATGTGATATGGCAAAAGGATGTGATGTTACATATGTGATGTATGAGATTGATCATGTTCTTGTAATAGGATTCACGACTTGCATGTCGATGAGTATGACAACCGGCAGGAGCCATAGGAGTTGTCTTAATTTATTGTATGAGATGCAACGCCATGTTGATTACTTTACTTTATCGCTAACGGTTAGCTATAGTAGTAGAAGTAATAGTTGGCGTGACGACTTCACAGAGACACAATGATGGAGATCATGGTGTCATGCCGGTGACGATGATGATCATGGTGCCCCGAAGATGGTGATGAAAGGAGCAAGATGATATTGGCCAGATCATGTCACTATATGATTGCATGTGATGTTTATCATGTTTTTCATCTTATTGCTCAGAACGATGGTAGCAAAGATAAGATGATCCCTAATTAAAATTTCGAGATAAGTATTCCCCTAATTGTGCACTGTTGCGAAGGTTCGTTGTCTCAAAGCGCCACACGATGATCGGGTGTGATAGATTCTAACGTTCGCATACAACGGGTGTAAGCCAGTTTACACACGCAAAACACTTAGGTTGACTCGACGAGCCTAGCATGTACAGACATGACCTCGAATACGGGAGACCGAAAGGTCGAACATGAGTCGTATGGTTGATACGATCAGCATGGAGATGCTCACCATTGATGACTAGTTTGTCTGACGTGCTGATCGGACACGGGCTAGTCAACGTGGATCATGTAACACTTGGATGACTAGAGGGATGTCGATCTAAGTGGGAGTTCATTAGTAATTTGATTAGATGAACTTAATTATCATGAACTTAGTCTAAAATTGTCTTTACAAATATTGTAGATCCAATGGCCAACGCAAATGTCCCATTCAACTTCAACGCGTTCCTAGAGAAAACCAAGCTGACAGACGATGGTAGCAATTATGCGGATTGGGCTCGTAACTTGAAGCTCATCCTCATGGCTTCCCAGAAGGCATATGTCCTTGATGCACCGCTAGGTGATCCTCCCGTTTCCGCGGCAGACCAGGACGCTAGAAACGCCTGGCAGTCGCGGAGTGATGACTACTCTCTCGTTCAATGCGGCATGCTTTACAGTTTAGAACCGGGGCTCCAAAGGCGTTTTGTGCAACACGGAGCATATGAGATGTTCGAGGAGCTGAAACTTGTTTTTCAAGCTCATGCCCGGGTCGAGAGATATGAAGTCTCCGACAAGTTCTTTAATTGTAAGATGGAGGAGAATAGTTCTGTGAGTCGGCACATACTCAAAATATCTGGATTGGACAACTGCTTGACTCAACTAGGAGTTGAACTTCCGGATGATGCGGTCATTGACAGAATCCTCTAGTCACTTCCACCTAGCTACAAAGGCTTTGTGATGAATTACAACATGCAAGGGATGGAAAAGACTATTCTCGAGTTGTATTCAATGTTGAACTCTGCAGAGGTAGAAATCAAGAAAGAGCATCAAGTGTTGATGGTTAATAAGACCACCAGTTTCAAGAAGGGCAAGGGCAAGAAAAACTTCAAGAAAGACGACAAAGCAGTTGCCGCGCCCGGTAAGCCAGTTGCTGGGAAGAAGTCAAAGAAAGGACCCAAGCCCGAGACTGAGTCTTATTACTGCAAGGGAACCAGTCACTAGAAGCGGAATTGCCCCAAGTACTTAGCGGAGAAGAAGGCCGGCAACATCAAAGGTAAATGTGATATACTTGTTATTGATGTGTACCTTACCACCGCTCGTAGTAGCTCGTGGGTATTTGATACCAGTGTTGTTGCTCACATTTGCAACTCTAAGCAGGAACTGCGGAACAAGCATAGGCTCGCTAAGGACGAGATGACGATGCATGTCGGGAATGGTTCCAAGGTCGATGTGATCGCCGTCGGCACGCTACCTCTACATCTACCTTCGGGATTAGTTTTAAACCTTAATAATTGTTATTTAGTACCATATTTGAGCATGAACATTGTATCGGGATCTCGCTTGATGCAAGATGGCTACTCATTTATATCTGAGAATAATGGTTGTTCTATTTTATATGAGTGGTATGTTTTATGGTCATGCCCCGCTGGTTAATTGTTTATTCGTGATGAATCTCGATTGTGATGTTACACATATTCATAGTGTGAGTACCGAAATATGTAAAGTTGATAATGATAGGCCCACATACTTGTGGCATTGCCAGCTCGGTCATATCGGCGTAAAGCGCATGAAGAAACTCCATACAGATGGTCTTTTAGAGTCAGTTGATTTTGAATCATTTGACACATGCAAAACGTGCCTCATAGCCAAGATGACCAAGACTTCGTTCTCCGGAACAATGGAGCGAGCAACTAACTGTTGGAAATAATACATACCGATGTATGCGGTCCAATGAGCGTTGAAGCTTGCGGTGGCTATCGTTATGTTCTTACCCTCACTCATGATTTAAGTAGATATGGGTATGTCTACTTAATGAAGCACAAGTCTGAAACCTTTGAAAAGTTCAAGGAATTTCAGAGTGAGGTGGAGAATAAACGCGACAAGAAAATAAAGTTTCTACGATCCCATCGTGGAGGAGAATATTTGAGTCACGAGTTTGGCACACACCTAAGGAAATGTGGAATTGTTTCACAACTCATGCCGCCTGGCACACCGCAGCGTAACGGTGTGTCTGAACGTCGTAATCGCACTTTATTGGATATTGTGCGATCTATGATGTCTCTTACCGATTTATTGCTATCATTTTGGGGATATGCATTGGAAACCGCCGCATTCACTTTAAATAGGGCACCGTCTAAATCCATTGAGATGACACCGTATGAATTATGGTTTGGCAAGAAACCTAAGTTGTCGTTTCTTAAAGTTTGGGGCTGCGATGCTTATGTGAAGAAACTTCAATCACAGAAGCTCGAACCCAAAGCGGAAAAATGTGTCTTCATAGGATACCCTAAGGAAACTATTGGGTGCTCCTTCTATCTTAGATCCGAAGGCAAGATCTTTGTTTCTAAGAACGGATCCTTTCTAGAGAAAGAGTTTCTCTCGAAAGAAGTAAGTGTGAGGAAAATAGAACTTGATGAGGTAATTGTACCTCCTCTCGAATCGGAGAGCTGCGCAGCGTAAGAAAATGTTTCTGAAGCGCCTGCACCGGCTAGAGATGAAGTTAATGATGATGATCATGAAACTCGGATCAAGTTTCTATTGAACCTGGAAGGTCGACAAGGGTACGTTCCACACCAGAATGGTACGACAGCCCTCACATGGAAATCATGTTGTTGGACAACAGTGAACCTTCGAACTATGAAGAAGCAATGGCGGCCCCGGATTCCGACAAATGGCTTGAGGCCATGAAATCCAAGATAGGATCCATGTATGAGAACAAAGTATGGACTTTGGTGGACTTGCCCGATGATCGGCGAGCCATAGAAAATAAATGGATCTTCAAGAAGAAGACTGACGCAGATGGTAATGTGACCATCTATAAAGCTCGACTCGTCGCTAAGGGTTATCGACAAGTTCAAGGGATTGATTACGATGAGACCTTCTCACCCGTAGCGATGCTGAAGTCGGTCAGAATCATGTTAGCAATTGCCGCATTCTATGATTATGAAATCTGGCAAATGGACGTCAAAACAGCTTTCCTGAATGACTTTCTTAAAGAAGGATTGTATATGATACAACCGGAAGGTTTTTTCGATCCTAGCAATGCTAACAAAGTGTGCAAGCTCCAGTGCTCCATCTATGAGCTGGTGCAATCATCTCGGAGTTGGAACATTCTCTTTGATGAGGTGATCAAAGCGTTTGGGTTTATATAGACCTATGGAGAAGCCTGTATTTACAAGAAAGTGAGTGGGAGCTCTGTAGCATTTCTCGTATTATATGTGGATGACATATTGTTGATGGGAAATGATATAGAACTATTGGAAACATCAAGGCCTATTTGAATAAGAGTTTTTCAATGAAGGACCTTGGAGAATATGCTTCTATATTAGGCATGAAGATCTATAGAGATAGATCGAGATGCCTCATAGGTCTTTCACAAAGCACATACCTTGACAAGATATTGAAGAAGTTCAATATGGAGAAGGCTAAGAAGGGGTTCTTGCCTGTATTGCATGGTGTGAGGTTGAGCGCGACTCAACGACCGACCACGGCAGAAAGATAGAGAAAAGATGAGAACCTTCCCCTATGCTTCAGCCATAGGCTCTATCATGTATGCCATGTTGTACCAGACCTGATGTGAACCTTGCCAAAAGTTTGGTAGGGAGGTACGAGAGCGATCCAGGAGTGGATCACTAGACAACGGTCAAGAATATCCTAAAGTACCTGAAAAGGACTAAATATATGTTTCTCGTCTATGGAGGTGCCGAAGAGATCGTCGTAAAGGGTTACTTCAATGCTACCTTCGACACAAATCCGGATGACTCTAAGTCACAAACCGGATACATGTACGTTTTGAATAATGGGGCAGTTAGCTGGTGCAGTTGCAAGCAAAGCGTCGTGGCGGCATCTACATGCGAAGCGGAGTACATAGCTGCTTCGGAAGCACCACAGGAAGGAGTCTAGATGAAAGAGTACATCACCGACCTAGGAGTGATTCCAAGCGCGTCGGGCTCGATGACTCTGTTCTGTGACAACACTGGAGCTATTGCTATTGCAAAGGAGCCCAGGTATCACAAGAAGACCAAGCACATCAAGCGCCGCTTCAACTCCATTCGTGGATACATCTAGGTGGAGATATTGATATTTGTAAAGTACATACGGATCTGAATGTCGCAGACCTGTTGACTAAACCTCTTCCACGGGAAAATCATGATCAACACCAGAACTCTATGGGTGTTCGATTCATCACAATGTAACTAGATTATTGACTGTAATGCAAGTGGGAGGCTGTTGGAAATATGCCCTAGAGGCAATAATAAAGTGGTTATTATTGTTGGAATTATGCCCTAGAGGCAATAATAAATATAGTTATTATTATAATTCCTGTATCAAGATAATCGTTTATTATCCATGCTATAATTGTATTGAATGAAGACTCATTTACATGTGTGGATACATAGACAAAACACTGTCCCTAGCAAGCCTCTAGTTGGCTAGCCAGTTGATCAAAGATAGTCAGTGTCTTCTGATTATGAACAAGGTGTTGTTGCTTGATAACTGGATCACGTCATTAGGAGAATCACGTGATGGACTAGACCCAAACTAATAGATGTAGCATGTTGATTGTGTCATTTTGTTGCTACTGTTTTGTAGCGACCCGACTCAAAACGAGTCAAGCCTCTGTGTTTCCGTGCCATCCCTGGATCAGTATGCTGGCACACACAGTACATCAATGTATATATCAAAGTGCAATCACATGTAAATAGCGTAAAACCGATATATACCTTAAATATCTCAGCGTAAGCAGTCAAGGGAGTGGAGTCCCAATAAACACCAATGGCAAGTTGAGTGTAGACCGTAACCCTGAATCGTACTCTTACTCGTCGAAGAAAATATCTGCAACATAAGACGTTGCAGCCGTGTAGGTCAGCATATTGAATATGCCGGCAAGTCATCAAAGAGAGGGGTAAAAAGTAATCATCTATACTATATGCATATATGGCAGGTGGGGCTATAAGTTTTTAGCGAAAAGCAAGTTTTCTCCTACATCAAGAGAGGGCTAAAAGCAAAATGTTACTACGTTGTTTGTTGTTAACGAGATGGTTCCCAGCATCCCGGGTCATCCACTAGGTTCTCCAGGGAGCCGATCAACCGTCCTTCACCCAGAGTTGCATTGCGTCCAAGGTCTTGAAAATCTTGTCTTAACCGGTCTTGATTATTTAATCAACCTTGCATCACTCGTGTTATGCACTCAACCGAAATCCCGTCTACTCAAGCATAGCAATATGAAAGTTGTCGTCCCGGGGCCAAGTATCGGGGTTGTTGTGTGCCTACCACATGATACTACAATCTATACTAGAATTTCCAAGTACTTACTCAGCATGCAATTGGGCATAGGATGGTAGAACTACGATGCATAAAACATAGGTGATAGTATGATCAAAGTGACTTGCCTGGTGATGTTGACGAAGAAGAATTTCTCGAGAAAATAACTTGATAGACTACTCGTCACTCTCCGATGAAATATATATAGCAAACATATCATTCACATAAGCACTCATACTAGCAATCATTCTAGCAATCAAAACAAAAGAGAGAGAGCGAATAGGAAACCGAAAGAAACTTCACTTAAAGCTAGGAGTCTTCTTCTACATCAAACACTAACTAGTTTTTGTCTAACAGAAAATAATAACAAGGAACTAAGATATAAATCTAACTAAGATAAAATAAAGTATTTTTCACAAAACTTTTTGAAAGTATTCCCAAACGGGATTTGAAACAATGGTGAAAACAATCGCAAGTTACTAAGGAACTAGAATTGATTTCATAAAAACAAATAAAAATAAAATAAAACTTGTTGCAAAACTACTGTTTATCTAACAGAAACAAAACATAATAATGTTTCTGAAATAATAAAGAAAATATTTTAAAACAAAAGTATAAAAGGAATTAGCCGAAATCCTAAAACAGGTGAAACAGAAATTGTTTCACATGAAACAGTGAGCTAAAATACTCAAACAAATCTGAAATTTTTACCACTGATAAATAAGATCACTAGTGATCAGTACCAAAAGGAATCAAATTGAAAGCTATTTTTAAACTCCTGGAATAAGCAAAACAAGGTTTAAACTAAATCTGATCTAACTTATATTTTAAAATTTCAAACATAGACAAATTATGTGTTTTTTAAACTAAAGGACATTTGTGAGCTACTGGAACAAGAATCAATATCATTGGACTTCGGGATAAAAACTTGTGGCCAAAACAAAATAGAAACTTTCTGTTTTTGCAATTTAGACAGAAAAAACTGAAGCTAATCTAGCTAACTAATGGGGGTACACGTGTCATGCTACTATAGGCCGAGGGGGCGTTTGTTGCAACGTTTTGAGCTAACGGCCGAGGCTAAGCAAAACCTGCTGGCTAATACATAAGTGAAATAAAACCGCTGGCTTTCTAATATAAACCGAAGAGGTACTTAGGATCTAAGGGCTACTACATAAAAAAACAAAACAAAGAACAGAGAGGGGAGGGAGATTACCTCGGCTGGGAGTTGCTGGCCTCCTGGTCGAGGTGGGGTGGGGTGCCGGTGTGGTGGGGAGGGGCCGGCGGGAGTGTGGAAGGGGGGCGAAGGGGGGTGGGGCGCTCCAGGGAGGGGGGGAGGCCGAAGGGGAGGGAGCGCAGGGGGGTGGGGCGAGGTGGAAAAAAAACTGCTGGTGGTGCTGCTGCTCGCTGTAGGGGCGATGGGGATGGGGAGGAGCAGAGGGTGGAGGGCGACGGGGTGGCAAGGGGGCGGCGGTGGAGGGGGCCGAGGTGGTGGGGAGAGGTGGCCGAAGGGTGGAGGTGGAGGAGGTGCAGGGGTGGCGAGGTGGAGGAGTTCCAGTGAGTTTTCCGGTGACGACTCCGACGAGGGGTGTGCGAGCTAGAGGCGAGGAGAGGTGAACTTTTCAACAGGAATGGAACGAGGAGGAGGTGGGGCTTCTTATAGAGGCGACGGGAGGCGCTGGGAAGGGAAGGATTTCGCGAATCCCGGAGGTGGGGATTCTCCTCTCCATGGAAGGTAAGTTTCTGTCACGTGAAGAAGAGATGGAGGTAGGAGATGATGTAGGTTGGGCCAAAATAGGGAAAGGTTTTAATGGGCCAGGAGGTATTCCTAATAAAAGTGATTCTATTCCTATTTTCAAAACTAGGAAACTAAAATGTTAAAAAGGAAATCAAATCAATTCGGAATAAAGAGTTTTTATATACTAAAATTATCAGAAAAAATAAAATATAGATGATGGGCATTTTTCCACGGCAAAAATAAAAACTTCAGAAAAAATTATTTTCACAAAATTGCCAAAAAGGTTTATTTTCTTTTGCAAATAATTTTCAAATGATCCTCTAAGTTTGAGGTTTCAAATAACTTTGAAAATGCCCGGGGGTTCGAGGGTCATGTTCCTCCGCTCTAGAATGTATTTCCCGGCATTTTGTTGCACGAAGAAAACGAATGGAAATGCAAAAGAATTCAATGCAAATATCTCCGTTCAAATTCTTTATAGTTGAAGAAGTCATGTAATCTTCTCTCTTTGCTTTTAAAAGCTTGAATTTGAATTCACCGGAGAAGGGGAAAGTCATTTTATTCCCTCTCATTCAAAAGTTTCGAAAAGTTTCAAATTTCACACAAGTTTCAGTCACTCAGCAAACAAACAAACAATCATTCTAATAATTATATTAACATTCCAAATTTATAATTTTGGGATGTTACAAACTACCACACTTAAAATGAATCTCGTCCTCGAGATTCAAAGAGGCTAGAAAGAAAGGTTAGGGTTTGGGGGTCTTCTAACAATTCCAATCTCCGGCAAGGTGGGATGCTACCACACTTAAAATGAGAGGTACTGGTCCCTCAAAATGCTTTAACGATCCTCTGGGGTTTTGGCAACTGACATCGCACAGTCTTCATATTAAATCCTTTGGTGATGCTCTCCCGTTGATATAAGCTTCTTCCTTTACTGGGTCTTCTTAACTGACAGTCTCGTGATCAATTCTAAATAACCTATCGATGATTCTCATGGTGGTCTACCATTTGTGGTTATCCTGCAGAGAGAGGGGTCTTGGTTTCATTCTCACCGTAAAATTTCCTACGCGTGACAACAAATGCCATGTACATGGGGCTTTCATCATACCATTCCAAGGCTTAAACAAAAGCTTCAAAGAACGTCGTCTCTCTCTATGGGTAAGTCTCTCAGATTTACCATTCCGAATAGCAAGATAAATGATAAGAGTAAGTCGTCATGGTGATCAATCCATTCCGCACCCAAATCATTTCTCTGTATAAGGTTTAGCGAATCTCGCATACTAACACTTGGGCATCCTCACAAGCGTTGCAGAATTTCTCTTGTCCACGAACGAAGTTCGGATAAATCCAATGATTCTGCAAGCTGAACAAACGACTATCGTAACTTCACAACTCTCAGGTTTTCGTATGCTCCTAAGAAAACGTTTGCTGATCCATCATAGCTTCTTTCCATAAATCATATCCATTTCATAATCAATCCTTTATTACATCCTTAATTTCTTATCAAAAACTCCAATTCAAAAGTACCCTATTACAAATGCTGCCATCCACATTGTTCGGTATGGTCGAGCATTTCTGCCAACTTTATTCATCTGCCTCTCTTGGAGGTACTTTAGTTCCACTCGAACTTTCCGAGGTGCTCCTTGAAATCATCCATCTTTCGCTTCATCATGGTGGTCATTAGCTTCATCTCCATCATCTCCGCATGCACTTCACTCAGGTATTCCTGGGTATGACGGAGTCTTGCTTCAAGTATTTCTCCAATCTGACGTATGGCTTCCATGGCAGCTTCACGAATAGCATCAAAGAAGGTTGCTCGTGGTACACGTGAAATGAAAAAGTATTGCCCCATAGTCTTTGGACAAACTCCTTTCACCTGGTGGAGGTGTACTTCCACATACCAAAGTTCCACTCCGTTCTTGATTAATGGGTAGCCTTTGTAGACTGCATCTCCTTCAAGATGAATGTGCTTCATCATGTCCTTCAGAATTTTCGGGTAATCATGATCACTGGTCAGGGTCATGATCGTTTCTGGGCCCTTGAGGAATGACTCGTAGAGAGTTGTCATCTGCAGGTGTCACTAAATGGGTACTCAGAGGAATGTATATGTCTCCTTGGTTATGGTACATTCCTACTCAGTGGATCCTGTGGGTTTACTGATTACTACCACACTTAAATGAATTATGCTCATGCCTGCATAGACCATATTTTCTCATATCCTCATAATGTTCAGAGATCTTTGCTCGTAGAGAAACAACGCATACATTTTCAACATAGGAAATCATGAGACAATAAATTCCATTTATTCATGATGTTATTACAATCTCAGGGACTTCTGTTACAAAATTTTCACTCCATGATCTCATGAAAAACAAGAGTGCTTCAGATTACACCTATTGCCATGGTCAAAACTTAACTACTCCATTCTAGCTTTCTTCCTTTGTGGACAATCACTGGCAAAATGTACTGCTTCCTTGCAACAAAAGCAAATGAGTTCTGACAAGTCTCGAGGCTTCTTAGCTTCTGCTTTTGCTCCTTGGATTCCCGGCTTCCTTCGTGAGCACATGTATTTGTGGTGGCCAAATTCCGTACACTTGTAACGTCTGACATGACTCAGGTCTATATCTGCAGAGATTTGGCTCTTCCGAGGGTACTTTTTCTATTTTCTGGACTCCTTCATTTTGGCCAGTTCTTCTATTTGAAGTGGATCAAACTCCACTTTTTCCGTCGGGAAGTTTCCCAGATACTCTTGACTTCTCTTCGTGCAATCCTGTGAATAATGTCCTTCTTCTCCACATGAGTAGCATGCATTGGAGAAAAATCTGGTCAGACCTTGTCCATCAGGGTCTTCAATATTTTCGTTCATCACCGGCTCTTCTAGAATCTTCTTCTTGAGTGTTTCCTTCATTGCTTCTTTCTACTGCTGGACAACTTGTTCTACCTTGGGGTAAATGTGACACTGAGCTGGGAAGTGGGTGGTTCCTTCACAAAGGAAACAAGTCACCTGACTACTTGGGCACTCCTCAGCTGGGTGATTTTCTTCACAATGAGTGCATCCATGCTTGTGTTCTTCCTGAGTGTGTCCTATTTCTCCACAGATCTTGCATGCACAAGTCTTCTCCTTCGGATTATCATAGCACTTCTGAATAAGACGGGATCTTAACAAAGTATTCTTGAATTCGTCCCAGGTTTCTGCTCCACTAAATCCTTGTATGGCATGATGCATTTTCCACCAGATTGCAGGATTTTGTGTAAAGTACTGAAGAGCGTGTTCCACTTCATACTTCCTTGAGATCAAGTTGCTCCCGAAGTGGTTCTCCATGTTTTGAATCCATATATCAGCCTCCAGCTGGGTCATTGGTCCAGAGACTACAAGTCCAGCTTCATACTCCATCTGGTAGGGTTGAGGTTTTGGGGATGAGACGGGTAAGAGAGAGGGAGATACACACAATACAAACAATATTTTTGAGAATAGGTTTTATTTGTGGCCGTCGGAAAACACACACCAATGACGGCTCACAAATCATCGTATCTAACGTGGGTATATAACAGGGGTTTGGACTTCTAATGGTCATATAAATATTCGAACGCTTCGGGGTCTTCGAGTTCTTCGGGTCTTGAGAGTCTTCAATTGGTGCACCTTCAATTCTTCAAATGCATGTTGAAATCCTCTTTACTTTGAAGTAGAGCTCCGTTGATCCTTCACGTAGTCAAAGTGGAAAGGGCATTGTCTAACTATTGGAGGTGAGAGAGAACATTTGATTAAATCAGAAGGGATGAGAAGTAAAGGATGTTCTTGAAAATAATTTTTTTGAGAGATTCTTCCCTAAGGGATTTCCAGTTTCTAGGGTCACGTCCTACAGTCAACATGTGCTCTGATACCATTTCTGTAGCGACCCGACTCAAAACGAGTCAAGCCTCTGTGTTTCTGTGCCATCCCTGGATCAGTATGCTGGCACACACAATACATCAATGTATATATCAAAGTACAATCACATGTAAATAGCATAAAACCGATATATACCTTAAATATCTCAGCGGAAGCAGTCAAGGGAGTGGAGTCCCAATAAACACCAACGGCAAGTTGAGTGTAGACCGTAACCCTGAATCGTACTCTTACTCGTCGAAGAAAATATCTGCAACATAAGACGTTGCAGCCGTGTAGGTCAGCATATTGAATATACCGGAAAGTCATCAAAGAGAGGGGTAAAAAGTAATCATCTATACTATATGCATATATGGCAGGTGGGGCTATAAGTTTTTAGCGAAAAGCAAGTTTTCTCCTACATCAAGAGAGGGCTAAAAGCAAAATGTTACTACGTTGTTTGTTGTTAACGAGATGGTTCCGCCAACCAATTCTCGTACCCGAGTTGTCAATAATTACCCTCTTCAAATATATTTAATGGTGTTGAGAAATCCAGATAACTTCAGTTCCTTTGGCTCAAGTTGTCCATGAACGTGGACACGGCTAATCGATTACGTTTGAGTACTCTGCAGTGTTTTGCACACGTTCCCCACAAGATTTGATCGCCTCCGAGTATGTCCTCGCACTTCAGGGTGTTTGAAGACCGGATGATCAAAACATGGTCTTTCAACGGGTCCCTCTGAATCCCTGTCGGTGCCCATCCATGTCACGCCCAAGATGCGACCCTATCCTCAATTTGGCACGTAGGCCTCGTCAGGGATAGAAGCGCATCTCGTCGTGTCGCAAGAATGGATATCGTTACAAGTACATGTGCTGAAAAGATGAGATATATAAAGAACTGGCTTACACTCGCCACAAGCTACATCAGAGTCACATCAGTACATTACATAATCACCAAGAGTAAGAGCAGGGTCCGACTACGGACGAAAATAAACGACAAAAGAAGAACGACGTCCATCCTTGCTATCCCAGGCTGCCGGCCTGGAACCCATCCTAGATCGATGAAGAAGGAGAAGAAGAAGCAACTCCAAATGAACAATCAACGCGCTCGCGTCGAGTAACATTTACCTGTACCTGCAACTGGTGTTGTAGTAATCTGTGAGCCACAGGGGACTCAGCAATCTCATTTCCAAAGGTATCAAGACTAGCAATGGGTGAGGTATGGTTAAGTGGTGAGGTTGCAGCAGCGGCTAAGCACATATTTGGTGGCTAAACTTACGAGTACGAGAAGTAGAGGGGGAAGAGCTACGCATAGCGGACGTGTACTACAGATGATCAAATGAATGATCCTGAACACCTACCTACGCCAGACATAACCCCACCGTGTCCTCGATCGGAGAAGGAACTCACGAAAGAGACAGTCACGGTTACGCACACGGTTGGCATGTTTTAATTAAGTTAACTTTAAGTTATCTAGAACCAGTGTTAAACAAAGCTTCCACGTTGCCACATAACCGCGGGCACGGCTTTCCGAAAGATTTAACCCTGCAGGGGTGCTCCAACTAGTCCATCACAAATTACCACAAGCCGCATAGAAATCCTCAATCACGAAGCTCGCGATTTCGTTGGATTCCCTAGTGGAAAACCTCAACTCTGAGATTACCCAAAGCATCACCGGAATCCCGATGCACAAGCTATTCCGTCAAAGGTAAAACTAATCCAGCAAGGCCGCCCGGCGTGTCGACGATCCCGATAGGAGCCGCGTATCTCGTTCTCAGGACACGACGGATAAGCACAGCGTACGGTGGCCTGATAGAAATCTCCCGAGTTGCCCCGGGTTGGCCCCGCAAACGGCTCTAGTTTTGGACCAGCACCAACAGCACTGGCCCCCCTGTAATATGTAGAATTACTCCTCGGGTAGCGCTAACTCCCTATGCATTTCATTATTATCAAGTTATTATGTTGGGCAAATGTAGAACCAAAGTTGGGCCTTGCCAGACCAGCCTTAATCTAAAACGAATTATCAAGGGGGTCCCCATAACAACCCCGATCGTGTTAGGAGCGCTCATTTATGGAACATAACACCGGTAGCCGAAACTAAGGGGGCAAAGGTGGAACAAAACACCAGGCTAGAAAGGCCGAGCCTTCCACCTTTTACCAAGTATATAGGTGCATTAAATTAAATAGCATTTAATAGGGTGATATAACAAGGAACCCATGCTTTCACATGGAAGCAACTGCACCTGCAACTAGCAACGCTATCAACAGGGTTAAGCAAGCAGTAACATAGCCAATCAGGGGTTTGCTAGGTTGAACAGGTTGATGGTTTCATGGCATTGTAGAGAGGTTGATGTTTAACAGGTGGTAGGCAACGAGACGTAAACGATAGCAACGGTATAGCTAGCATGGCAATGATAGTAATGGTATCTGGGGAAATGATCATCTTGCCTGAGATCCCGCTTGGAAGAAGAATGCCTCCGAGAAGCAGACGAACCGACGTAGTCGAACGGGTCCTCACATCCGACACGCTTGCGGACTCTATCGAGACGGGGAAAACCAGAAACAGGAATCAACACACGAAATTCACCACCCGATGCACAACACATATGATGCATGAGCTACCTAATACATGCAATTCACGGCATGAAAAATCACACCATCAAACACTACACATTAAGTGAAGTTCAATATGCAACGAGTTGCATATTGACGAAACTTCACGTTAATTATTTAGTTCACTCCCGGTTATTTACATGGCAATATTAAATGTGGTTAAACATGCCAGAGGTGAAGGAGAAATTAAACTACCTATCTAGGCATTTTAAGTGAGGTCGGAAATGACATATAGCATCTCCGAGACGACCTCACATGTTGATTCACAATTCTGTCCAGATCTGAATTAATGCATTTAATTGTTTGTTAAACAGCAAAAAAATAGGTTTACGTGATTCTACGCGTCAATGCAAGCAACCTACACGTAGGGAACATCTCCAACGGAGCTACGGATCAAAAGTTACAAGCACCGCAAGATATGATGGCATGAATGCAAAATGTATGCAACGGCGGCTACGAGCACATCATTACAAACAACCAGAAAAAGGAAATGAATCTACACAAGATTCTAAGCAAGTCTCATGTAGGACACAATCAAAACGGAGCTACAGTTCGCAAACTACGAGCAAAACAAGAAATGAATGCAATCTGCCAAAAGCAGCCACATAGCACTTTCTACGCCCCACAACTACGGCTACACAACTCCGACATGCTCAAGCAAGGCATGGCACGGAAGAGGGCAAGACGCACTACTACAAACGACTAACAACAACTATCATGGCAGCAGGGAGCACTAGGAAAAGAAGACACAAAATGGCACCTCACGCACTATTTCAGACTTAGTGAAAATAACACCTCCTGAAAGTGCAGTTTTCAGCCTGAAGCTATATTGACAGCAGCAAAACCTTTAGCTACAGGTCTCCAAATGGCATGAAACTTAACAGCATGCTAGAGAAACATAAGGGGAACAACTAACTCCATTGGACCAACCTCAAAAGAGCTACAGATCACAAGATGTAAGCTAGACAAGACAGCAACAAAATAATAGCAGATTCCAGACTTAGAAATATTTCAGCTCCTCTGGAACAGCACTATTCAAGCAACTTGAGAGCAAGCAAACAACACCTAAACATGCATTTCTATTGCAACCAAAAATACCAGGGGCTAAACAAAACATCCGAGATCAACTCTCTAGTTGACATCTAATTCAAACGAGGCCCGGAATAAAACCTACGGATTAAACAAAAGAGCATCACGGCAAAATATCTCGCGAACTAACTTCCTCAAAAGCTAAAACTAATTGCACAGAAAAATCCATGCGATTTATCTACCCCGAAAACATATATAATAAGTGGGGTTTGCAACACAAAATAAAGCCACACATTAATGCGAGATAAAATACCTCTAAACGGGAAAATAAACTACCGACAAGACCCTACACGGAAAAATACGAGTGACCGCGCTAAAATACGTAGAAATATGGTCCCTAAAACATGGACATTAAATCTATGGCATACGGGCAGTCCGGACACGCGCGAAAAATAACTACGGATCGGAACCTAGTTAAACAGCACGTAAAACGAGGCATTTGGCGCGTTAAACTAGCTCAAATAATTATGCAAGTCGGATATTCGTGTTCTACTCGCGAAGCTACCCCAAAACGATATAAAGATCACCTCGATCCGACTAACGGAACAAAAGTTACGGGCGTTTTAATATTCGGCTAAAAACTGGAATTTATTAATTCCGAAAATTCTTATTGACTAACGGGCCTATCACGGGGCGCACTAAAATGAAAAAAGTGCCCAGGCGGAGGAATTTCACCTCGGCCACCTGGGCCTGGCCGGTTGGAGAGGAGGCCGGCCCGGTCGATGTGCGGCACGGGAGAGGCCACACGGTGATGGGCCGGCTGGATGGGCGCGGCCCACAGCGGCGAGCGGGACGGCCTGCCTGGAGCATCCCCCGTCGTCTCCCTCCTGGAGCACGGGCAGGACGGGGGTTCCAGCGGCGGCGGGCGGTCAACAGCGGCCGGCGACAAGGCTCCGGCGAGGGGGCCGGCCGGATCTGGCGGCGGCGTGTGGATCCGGCCCCCTGGGCCCCATTCCCGGCGACGCACGAGCTCCGGGCGGAGGTCGGCGGCCGACGCGATTATGGCAGAGGGCGGCGGTGCCGGTCACAGGCGGCGGCGGGAGGCGACGCAGGGCGACGGCGAGGTCCGAGGGCGGCGCTGGCGACGGGGCGCTGCAGGGAGGCGGCGCTGGCGAGGGCGGCCTCGGGCGCGTGGGGCGAGGGCGGCCATGGGAGGAGCTCGGGCAGATCGGGCAGACCGGGGCGGCGGCGGCTCGGGCTCGGGCGGGCCCCGGATGGGCTTCGCGGGCCCGGCGGCGCGGCAGGGGAGAGAGAGGTGGGGCGGCGGCTAGGGTTTGGTGGGGTGCGGAAATTGAGGAGGATTTTGAGGAAGGCTGTCTAAAAATTAAAGAGGAGGGGGTATTTATAGACAAATGGGGGGCTCGGTTAACCGGAATTTCGTTCCGGATCCAACCGCGGGGTCGGATTCGGACGATTCCGAACGCGGGTAAGGGTACGCGGTCGTGTAGAGGGGTATCCGGAGACGAGAGGGAGAACGGGCGATGCGGCACGAATTTTTGAAACATCGACAGACGTCCGACGAATAACCGAAGACGGTGCCGCTACAGGCGACCATTCGGGTACCAGACGGTCTCCGATCGCGACGAAATTCGACAGACGGCCTGGCTATGACTAATCTCGACCGCGTGCCAAGTTTCACCTCGATCAGAGAGAGTTTTAAACACACTTTAAAAAACGGGGTTTCGATGGTGCCGCGGGCG
Source organism: Hordeum vulgare subsp. vulgare (assembly GCF_904849725.1). Lineage (NCBI taxonomy): Eukaryota > Viridiplantae > Streptophyta > Magnoliopsida > Poales > Poaceae > Hordeum > Hordeum vulgare. The sequence goes on along the minus strand of NC_058524.1, from coordinate 494,795,653 downwards.
CGTGCGTGTGCGGTCAGGCTCGGAACGACCGACGACGAGAACCGGCAACTACTAACGAATGCAAGTTTTGAAAACTGGCGGCAACGGAGATGCCGATGCAATGCAGATGATGCGCATGATGCGATGATGACACGACGATTAAAATAAGCCACACGACGAAAACGGAAAGAGAGGGGAAGCTTCTAGAACGTCGGCATCGGGCTGTCACAATCCATTCCTACCGTTCTTCTACATCTGCTAGCACCGCCTGTCCAGAGTCGCCGCGTTGTCCAACCAAGCCAGAGCCCATAATGACTTGTGGCTGTGCAGGTAAGCCTTGAGTCTTGAAAATATCCGTCCGTCTCTTTGAGCCTGGGTGAAGCTTTCCGCAGGATGTCATGGCCGTCCCCAGCATCCCGGGTCATCCACTGGGTTCTCTAGGGAGCCGATCAACCGTCCTTCACCCAGAGTTGCATTGCATCCAAGGTCTTGAAAATCTTGTCTTAACCGGTCTTGATTATTTAATCAACCTTGCATCACTCGTGTTATGCACTCAACCGAAATCCCGTCTACTCAAGCATAGCAATATGAAAGTTGTCGTCCCGGGGCCAAGTATCGGGGTTGTTGTGTGCCTACCACATGATACTACAATCCATACTAGAATTTCCAAGTACTTACTCAGCATGTAATTGGGCATAGGATGGTAGAACTACGATGCATAAAACATAGGTGATAGTATGATCAAAGTGACTCGCCTGGTGATGTTGACGAAGAAGAATTTCTAGAGAAAATAACTTGATAGACTACTCGTCACTCTCCGATGAAATCTATATAGGAAACATATCATTCACATAAGCACTCATACTAGCAATCATTCTAGCAATCAAAACAAAAGAGAGAGAGCGAATAGGAAACCGAAAGAAACTTCACTTAAAGCTAGGAGTCTTCTTCTACATCAAACACTAACTAGTTTTTGTCTAACAGAAAATAATAACAAGGAACTAAGATATAAATCTAACTAAGATAAAATAAAGTATTTTTCACAAAACTTTTTGAAAGTATTCCCAAACGGGATTTGAAACAATGGTGAAAACAATTGCAAGTTACTAAGGAACTAGAATTGATTTCATAAAAACAAATAAAAATAAAATAAAACTTGTTGCAAAACTACTGTTTATCTAACAGAAACAAAACATAATAATGTTTCTGAAATAATAAAGAAAATATTTTAAAACAAAAGTATAAAAGGAATTAGCCGAAATCCTAAAACAGGTGAAACAGAAATTGTTTCACATGAAATAGTGAGCTAAAATACTCAAACAAATCTGAAGTTTTTACCACTGATAAATAAGATCACTAGTGATCAGTACCAAAAGGAATCAAATTAAAATCTATTTTTAAACTCCTGGAATAAGCAAAAGAAAATTTAAACTAAATCAGATCTAACTTATATTTTAAAATTTCAAACATAGACATATTATATGTTTTTTAAAACTACAGGAAATTTGTGAGCTACTGGAACAAGAATCAATATCATTGGACTTCGGGATTAAAAGTTGTGGCCAAAACAAAACAGAAACTTTCTGTTTTTGCAATTTAGACAGAAAAAACTGAAGCTAATCTAGCTAACTAATGGGGGTACACGTGGCATGCTACTATAGGCCGAGGGGGCATTTGTTGCAACGTTTTGAGCTAACGGCCGAGGCTAAGCAAAACCTGCTGGCTAATACATAAGTGAAATAAAACCGCTGGCTTTCTAATATAAACCGAAGAGGTACTTAGGTTCTATGGGCTACTACATAAAAAAACAAAACAAAGAACAGAGAGGGGAGGGAGATTACCTCGGCTGGGAGTAGCTGGCCTCCAGGTCGAGGTGGGGTGGGGTGCCGGTGTGGTGGGGAGGGGCCGGCGGGAGTGTGGAAGGGGGGGGGAAGGGGGTGGGGCGCTCCAGGGAGGGGGGGAGACCGAAGGGGAGGGAGTGCAGGGGGGTGGGGCGAGGTGGAAAAAAAACTGCTGGTGGTGCTGCTGCTCGCTGTAGGGGCGATGGGGATGGGGAGGAGCAGAGGGTGAAGGGCGATGGGGTGGCAAGGGGGCGGCGGTGGTGGGGGCCGAGGTGATGGGGAGAGGTGGCCGAAGGGTGGAGGTGGAGGAGGTGCAGGGGTGGCGAGGTGGAGGAGTTCCAGTGAGTTTTCCGGTGATGACTCCGGCGAGGGGTGTGCGAGCTAGAGGCGAGGAGAGGTGAACTTTTCAACGGGAATGGAACGAGGAGGAGGTGGGGCTTCTTATAGAGGCGACGGGAGGCGCTGGGAAGGGAAGGATTTCGCAAATCCCGGAGGTGGGGATTCTCCTCTCCATGGAAGGTAAGCTTCTGTCACGTGAAGAAGAGATGGAGGTAGGAGATGATGTAGGTTGGGACAAAATAGGGAAATGTTTTAATGGGCCAGGAGGCATTCCTAATAAAAGTGATTCTATTCCTATTTTCAAAACTAGGAAACTAAAACGTTAAAAAGGAAATCAAATCAATTCGGAATAAAGAGTTTTTATATACTAAAATTATCAGAAAAAATAAAATATAGATGATGGGCATTTTTCCACGGCAAAAATAAAAACTTCAGAAAAAAATATTTTCACAAAATTGCCAAAAAGGTTTATTTTCTTTTGCAAATAATTTTCAAATGATCCTCTAAGTTTGAGGGTTCAAATAACTTTCAAAATGCCCGTGGGTTCGAGGGTCATGTTCCTCCGCTCTAGAATGTATTTCCCGGCATTTTGTTGCACGAAGAAAACGAATGGAAATGCAAAAGAATTCAATGCAAATATCTCCGTTCAAATTCTTTATAGTTGAAGAAGTCATGTCATCTTCTCTCTTTGCTTTTAAAAGCTTGAATTTGAATTCACCGGAGAAGGGGAAAGTCATTTTATTCCCTCTCATTCAAAAGTTTCGAAAAGTTTCACATTTCACACAAGTTTCAGTCACTCAACAAACAAACAAACAATCAATCTAATAATTATATTAACATTCCAAAATTTATAATTTTGGGATGTTACATATTTTCTGCGTGTCAAGTATTTGTTCCTATGACCATGAGATCATATAACTCACTGACACCGGAGGAATACTTTGTGTGTATCAAACGTCGCAACGTAACCGGGTGACTATAAAGATGCTCTAGAGGTATCTCCGAATGTGTTAGTTGAGTTAGTATGGATCAAGACTGGGATTTGTCACTCCGTGTGACGGACAGGTATCTCGGGGCCCACTCGGTAATACAACATCACACACAAGCCTTGCAAGCAATGTGACTTAGTGTAAGTTGCGGGATCTTGTATTACGGAACGAGTAAAGAGACTTGCCGGTAAACGAGATTGAAATAGGTATGCGGATACTGACGATCGAATCTCGGGCAAGTAACATACCGAAGGACAAAGGGAATGACATACGGGATTATATGAATCCTTGACACTGCGGTTCAAACGGTAAGTTCTTCGTAGAATATGTAGGATCCAATATGGGCATCCAGGTCCCGCTATTGGATATTGACCGAGGAGTCTCTCGGGTCATGTCTACATAGTTCTCGAACCCGCAGGGTCTGCACACTTAAGGTTCGACGTTGTTTTATGCGTATTTGAGTTATATGGTTGGTTACCGAATGTTGTTCGGAGTCCCGGATGAGATCACGGACATCACGAGGGTTTCCGGAATGGTCCGGAAATGAAGATTGATATATAGGACGACCTCATTTGATTACCGGAAGGTTTTTGGAGTTACCGGGAATGTACCGGGAATGACGAATGGGTTCCGGGAGTTCACCGGGGGGGGGGGGGAACCCACCCCGGGGAAGCCCATAGGCCTTGAGGGTGGCGTACCAGCCCTTAGTGGGCTGGTGGGACAGCCCAAAAGGGGCCCTATGCGCATTGGAAGAAAAATCAAAGAGAAAGAAAAAAAGGAGGTGGGAAGGGAAGGAAGGACTCCCACCCACCAAACCAAGTCCAACTCGGTTTGGGGGGGGGGAGACCTTCCCCCCTTGGCTTGGCCGACCCCCTTGGGGCTCCTTGAGCCCCAAGGCAAGGCCCCCCCTCTCCCACCTATATATACGGAGGTTTTAGGGCTGATTTGAGACGACTTTTCCACGGCAGCCCGACCACATACCTCCACGGTTTTTCCTCTAGATCATGTTTCTGCGGAGCTCGGGCGGAGCCCTGCTGAGACGAGATCATCACCAACCTCCGGAGCGCCGTCACGCTGCCGGAGAACTCTTCTACCTCTCCGTCTCTCTTGCTGGATCAATAAGGCCGAGATCATCGTCGAGCTGTACGTGTGCTGAACGCGGAGGTGACGTCCGTTCGGTACTAGATCGTGGGACTGATCGCGGGATTGTTCGCGGGGCGGATCGAGGGACGTGAGGATGTTCCACTACATCAACCGCGTTCACTAACGCTTCTGCTGTACGGTCTACAAGGGTACGTAGATCACTCATCCCCTCTCGTAGATGGACATCACCATGATAGGTCTTCGTGCGCGTAGGAAATTTTTTGTTTCCCATGCGATGTTCCCCAACAGTGGCATCATGAGCTAGGTTCATGCGTAGATGTCTTCTCGAGTAGAACACAAAAGTTTTTGTGGGCGGTGATGTGCGTTTTGCTGCCCTCCTTAGTCTTTTCTTGATTCCGCGGTATTGTTGGATTGAAGCGGCTTGGACCGACATTACTCGTACGCTTACGAGAGACTGGTTTCATCGCTATGAGTAACCCCGTTGCTCAAAGATGACTGGCAAGTGTCGGTTTCTCCAACTTTAGTTGAATCGGATTTGACCGAGGAGGTCCTTGGATGAGGTTAAATAGCAACTCATATATCTCCGTTGTGGTGTTTGCGTAAGTAAGATGTGATCCTACTAGATACCCATGGTCACCACATAAAACATGCAACAACAAAATTAGAGGACGGCTAACTTGTTTTTGCAGGGTATGATTGTGATGTGATATGGCCAACGATGTGATGTGATATATTGGATGTATGAGATGATCATGTTGTAATAGATAATATCGACTTGCACGTCAATGGTACGGCAACCGGCAGGAGCCATAGGGTTGTCTTTATACTAATGTTTGTGCTTGTAGATGCGTTTACTATTTTGCTAGGATGTAGCTTTAGTAGTAATAGCATGAGTAGCACGACAACCTCGATGGCAACACGTTGATGGAGAGCATGGTGTGGCGCCGGTGACAAGAAGATCGTGCCGGTGCTTTGGTGATGGAGATCAAGAAGCACGTGATGATGGCGATATCATGTCACTTATGAATTGCATGTGATGTTAGTCCTTTTATGCACCTTATTTTGCTTAGAACGATGGTAGCATTATGAGGTGATCTCTCACTACAATTTCAAGACAAAATTGTGTTCTCCCCGACTGTGCATTGTTGCTACAGTTCGTCGTTTCGAGACACCACGTGATGATCGGGTGTGATAGACTCAACTTCACATACAACGGGTGCAAAACAGTTGCGCACGCGGAACACTCGGGTTAAGCTTGACGAGCCTAGCATGTGCAGACATGGCCTCGGAACACATGAGACCGAAAGGTCGATCATGAATCATATAGATGATATGATTAGCATAGGGATGCTTACCACTGAAACTATACTCAACTCACGTGATGATCGGACTTGAGCTAGTGTAAGTGGATCATGAACCACTCAAATGACTAGAGAGATGTACTTTTTGAGTGAGAGTTTAGCGAATAATTTGATTAAGTTAAACTCTAATTATCTTGAACATAGTCTAAGTCCACTTTGAATATATTTGTGTTGTAGATCATGGCTCACGTGACAGTCACCCTGAATTTTAATACGTTCCTAGAGAAAGCTAAGTTGAAAGATGATGGAAGCAACTTTGTAGACTGGGCTCGTAATCTTAAGCTAATCTTACAAGCTGGGAAGAAGGATTATGTCCTTAATGCTGCGCTAGTTGATGAACCACCCGCTACGGCTGATCAGGATGTTAAGAACGCTTGGTTAGCACGTAAGGAGGACTACTCAGTAGTTCAATGTGCAGTCTTGTATGGCTTAGAACAGGGACTTCAACGTCGCTTTGAGCATCATGGAGCATTTGAGATGTTCCAGGAGTTGAAGTTTATCTTTCAGAAGAACGCACGGATCTTGAGGTATGAGACCTCCGATAAATTCTATGCTTGCAAGATGGAGGAAAACTCGTGTGTCAGTGAACATGTGCTCAAAATGTCTGGGTACTCAAAACGTCTAGCTGAGCTGGGGATTGAACTCCCGCAAGAGGCTATCACTGACATAATCCTTCAATCACTGCCGCCAAGCTATAAAGTCTTTGTGTTGAACTACAACATGCAAGGGATGAACAAGTCACCCGGCGAGTTGTTTGCGATGCTGAAAGTCGCAGAGTCTGAACTCCGTAAAGAGCATCAAGTGTTGATGGTGAATAAGACCACTAGTTTCAAGAGAAACGGCAAAGGCAAGAAGGGAAATTCAAAGAAGAGCGGTAAGCCTGTTGCCAATCCGACGAAGAAACCCAAAGCTGGACCTAAGCCTGAAACAGAGTGTTACTATTGCAAGGGTATGGGTCACTGGAAGCGCAATTGCCCCAAGTATGTGGCAGATAAGAAGGCGGCCAAAGAAAAATCAGGTATATTTGATATACATGTTATTGATGTGTACTTAACCGGCTCTCGTAGTAGTGCCTGGGTGTTCGATACCGGTTCTGTTGCTCATATTTGCAACTCGAAACAGGAACTGCGGAATAGACGAAGGCTGGCAAAACATGAAGTGACGATGCGCGTAGGAAATGGTTCCAAGGTTGATGCAATCGCCGTTGGCACAGTTTCACTTCAGTTACCATCAGGATTAGTTATGAACTTGAATCATTGTTATTTAGTGCCTGCGTTGAGCATGAACATTATATCTGGATCTTGTTTATTGCGAGACGGTTACTCTTTTAAGTCAGAGAATAATGGTTGTTCTATTTCTATGAGTAACATCTTTTATGGTCATGCACCCAATGTGAGAGGATTGTTCATATTGAATCTTGATACCTATACACACATACATAACATTGAGACCAAAAGAGTTAGAGTTAACAATGGTAGCGCCACATTTTTGTGGCACTGCCGCTTAGGTCATATTGGTGTAAAGCGCATGAAGAAACTCCATGCCGATGGACTTTTGGAGTCACTTGACTTTGATTCACATGACACGTGCGAACCATGCCTCATGGGCAAGATGACTAAAACTCCGTTCTCCGGAACAATGGAGCATGCAAGTGACTTGTTGGAAATCATACATACTGATGTGTGTGGTCCGATGAGCGTAGAGGCACGCGGCGGATATCGTTATTTTCTCACCTTCACTGACGATTTGAGTAGATATGGTTATGTATACTTAATGAATCACAAGTCTGAAACATTTGAAAAGTTCAAGCAATTTCAGAGTGAAGTTGAAAATCATCGTAACAAGAAGATCAAGTTCCTGCAGTCTGATCGTGGGGGTGAATATCTTAGTTTCGAGTTTGGTGCTCACTTAAGACAATGTGGAATTGTTTCATAGTTAACACCGCCTGGAACACCACAGCGTAATGGTGTGTCCGAACATCGTAATCGTACTTTGTTAGAGATGGTGCGATCTATGATGTCTCTTACCGATTTGCCGTTATCGTTTTGGGCTTATGCATTAGAAACAGCTGCATTCACTTTAAATAGGGCACCATCAAAATCCGTTGAGACGACACCATACGAACTGTGGTATGGCAAAAGGCCAAAGTTGTCGTTTCTTAAAGTTTGGGGATGTGATGCTTATGTCAAAAAGCTTCAGCCTGAAAAGCTGGAACCCAAAGCGGAAAAGTGCGTCTTCATAGGTTACCCAAAAGAGACAGTTGGGTACACCTTCTATCTCAAATCCGAGGGCAAAGTGTTTGTTGCTAAAAACGGAGCTTTTCTCGAGAAGGAGTTTCTCTCGAGAGAATTGAGTGGGAGGAAGATAGAACTTGACGAGGTTGTCGAACCTCTCATCCCTCTGGATGGTGGCGCAGGGCAAGGGGAAACCTGTGTCGTTGCGACGCCGGTTGAGGAGGAAGTTAATGATGATGATCATGAAACTCCGGTTCAAGTTTCTGTCGAACCACGCATGTCGACGAAACCACGTGCTGCTCCAGAGTGGTACTGTAATCCCATCTTGTCAATTATGTTGTTGGACAAAAATGAACTTGCAAATTATGAAGAAGCAATGGTGGGCCCATATTCCAACAAATGGCTAGAAGCCATGAAATCCGAGATAGGATCCATGTATGAGAACAAAGTGTGGACTTTGGAGGTACTGCCTGAAGGCCGCAAGGCTATTCTGAACAATTGGATCTTTAAGAGGAAGACGGACGCTGACGGCAATGTGACCGTTTATAAAGCTCGACTTGTGGCAAAGAGTTTTTCACAAGTTCAAGGAGTTGACTACGATGAGACATTCTCACCCGTAGAGATGCTTAAGTCCGTCAGAATCATGTTAGCAATAGCTGCATTTTTCGATTATGAAATCTGGCAGATGGATGTCAAAACGGCATTCCTTAACGGTTTCCTTAAGGAAGAATTGTATATGGTGCAACCCGAAGGTTTTGTCGATCCTAAGAATGCTAACAAGGTGTGCAAGCTCCAGCGATCCATTTATGGACTGGTGCAAGCATCTCGGAGTTGGAACAAACGCTTTGATGAGGTGATCAAAGCATTTGGGTTTATACAAGTGGTTGGAGAATCTTGTATTTACAAGAAAGTGAGTGGGAGCTCTGTGGCGTTTCTAATATTATATGTGGATGACATATTGCTGATTGGAAACAACGTAGAGTTTTTGGAGAGCATAAAGAATTACTTGAATAAAAGTTTCTCTATGAAGGACCTAGGAGAAGCTGCTTACATTCTAGGCATTAAGATCTATAGGGATAGATCAAAACGCCTGATAGGACTTTCAGAAAGCACATACCTTGATAAAGTTTTGAAGAGGTTCAAAATGGAACAGTCCAAGAAAGGGTTCTTGCCAGTTTTACAAGGTACGAGATTGAGTAAGACTCAGTGCCCAGCAACTGATGAAGATAGAGAGCATATGCGCTCCGTCCCCTATGCTTCAGCCATAGGTTCTATCATGTATGCAATGCTGTGCACTAGACCGGATGTTAGCCTGGCCATAAGTATGGCAGGTAGATTCCAGAGTAATCCAGGAGTGGATCACTGGACGGCAGTCAAGAATATCCTGAAGTACCTGAAAAGGACTAAGGAGATGTTTCTCGTATATGGAGGTGACGAAGAGCTCGCCGTAAAAGGTTACGACGATGCAAGCTTTGACACAGATCCGGACGACTCTAAGTCGCAAACCGGATACGTATTTATTCTTAATGGGGGTGCGGTAAGCTGGTGTAGTTCCAAGCAAAGCGTCATAGCAGATTCTACATGTGAAGCGGAGTACATGGCTGCCTCGGAGGCGGCTAAGGAGGGTGTCTGGATGAAGCAATTCATGACGGATCTTGGAGTGGTGCCAAGCGCACTGAATCCAATAACCTTGTTCTGTGACAACACGGGTGCCATTGCCTTAGCAAAGGAACCACGGTTTCACAAGAAGTCCAGACACATCAAACGACGCTTCAACCTCATCCGCGACTACGTCGAAGGGGAGGACGTGAATATATGCAAAGTGCACACGGATCTGAATGTAGCAGACCCCCTGACTAAACCTCTTCCACGGCCAAAGCATGATGAACACCAGAACTGTATGGGTGTTAGATTTATTACAATGTAATTCGCATGATGATGTGAGGGCTAGATTATTGACTCTAGTGCAAGTGGGAGACTGTTGGAATTATGCCCTAGAGGCAATAATAAATATAGTTATTATTATAATTCCTGTATCAAGATAATCGTTTATTATCCATGCTATAATTGTATTGAATGAAGACTCATTTACATGTGTGGATACATAGACAAAACACTGTCCCTAGCAAGCCTCTAGTTGGCTAGCCAGTTGATCTAAGATAGTCAGTGTCTTCTAATTATGAACAAGGTGTTGTTGCTTGATAACTGGATCACGTCATTAGGAGAATCACGTGATGGACTAGACCCAAACTAATAGACGTAGCATGTTGATCGTGTCATTTTGTTGCTACTGTTTTCTGCGTGTCAAGTATTTGTTCCTATGACCATGAGATCATATAACTCACTGACACCGGAGGAATACTTTGTGTGTATCAAACGTCACAACGTAACTGGGTGACTATAAAGATGCTCTAGAGGTATCTCCGAAGGTGTTAGTTGAGTTAGTATGGATCAAGACTGGGATTTGTCACTCCGTGTGACGGAGAGGTATCTCGGGGCCCACTCCATAATACAACATCACACACAAGCCTTGCAAGCAATGTGACTTAGTGTAAGTTGCGGGATCTTGTATTACGGAACGAGTAAAGAGACTTGCCGGTAAACGAGGTTGAAATAGGTATGCGGATACTGACGATCGAATCTCGGGCAAGTAACATACCGAAGGACAAAGGGAATGACATACGGGATTATATGAATCCTTGACACTGAGGTTCAAACGATAAGTTCTTCGTAGAATATGTAGGATCCAATATGGGCATCCAGGTCCCGCTATTGGATATTGAGCGAGGAGTCTCTCGGGTCATGTCTACATAGGTCTCGAACCCGCAGGGTCTGCACACTTAAGGTTCGACGTTGTTTTATGCGTATTTGAGTTATATGGTTGGTTACCGAATGTTGTTCGGAGTCCCGGATGAGATCACGGACGTCACGAGGGTTTCCGGAATGGTCCGGAAATGAAGATTGATATATAGGATGACCTCATTTGATTACCGGAAGGTTTTCGGAGTTACCGGGAATGACGAATGGGTTCCGGGAGTTCACCGGGGGCGGGGGGGGGGGGGGCAACCCACCCCGGGGAAGTCCATAGGCCTTGAGGGTGGCGCACCAGCCCTTAGTGGGCTGGTGGGACAGCCCAAAAGGGGCTCTATGCGCATTGGAAGAAAAATCAAAGAGAAAGAAAAAAAAGGAGGTGGGAAGGGAAGGAAGGACTCCCACCCACCAAACCAAGTCCAACTCGGTTTGGGGGGGGAGACCTTCCCCCCTTGGCTCGGCCGACCCCCTTGGGGCTCCTTGAGCCCCAAGGCAAGTCCCCCCCTCTCCCACCTATATATACGGAGGTTTTAGGGCTGATTTGAGACGACTTTTCCACGACAGCCCAACCACATACCTCCACGGTTTTTCCTCTAGATCACGTTTCTGCGGAGCTCGGGCGGAGCCTTGCTGAGACGGGATCATCACCAACCTCCGGAGCGCCGTCATGCTGCCGGAGAACTCTTCTACCTCTCCGTCTCTCCTGCTGGATCAAGAAGGCCGAGATAATCGTTGAGCTGTACGTGTGCTGAACGCGGAGGTGCCGTCCGTTCGATACTAGATCGTGGGACTGATCGCGGGATTGTTCGCGGGGCGGATCGAGGGACATGCGGACGTTCCACTACATCAACCGCGTTCACTAACGCTTCTGCTGTACGGTCTACAAGGGTACGTAGATCACTCATCCCCTCTCGTAGATGGACATCACCATGATAGGTCTTCGTGCGCGTAGGAAAATTTTTGTTTCCCATGCGATGTTCCCCAACAATTATTATATTTCTAGTTCATGATAATTGTCTATTATTCATGCTATAATTGTATTAGCCAGAAACCGTAATACATGTGTGAATATATAGATCACAATGTGCCCCTAGTGAGCCTCTAGTTGGCTAGCTCGTTGATCAATAGATGATCATGGTTTCTTAATCATGAAAATTGGATGTTATTGATAACGGGATCACATCATTAGGGAATGATGTGATGGACAAGACCCAATCCTAAGCATAGCACTAGATCGTGTTGTTCATCTGCTAAAGCTTTTCTAATGTCAAGTATCATTTCCTTAGACCGTGAGATTGTGCAACTCCCGGATACCGTAGGAGTGCTTTGGATGTACCAAACGTCACAACGTAACTGGGTGATTATAAAGGTACACTACGGGTATCTCCGAAAGTGTCTGTTGAGTTGTACGAATCGAGACCGGGATTTGTCACTCCGTGTGACGGAGAGGTATCTCTGGGCCCACTCAGTAATCCATCATCATATTGAGCCCAGTATGACTAAGGAGTTAGTCACGGGATGATGTGTTATGGAACGAGTGAAGCGACTTGCCAGTAACGAGATTGAACAAGGTATAGGAATATCGACAATCGAATCTCGGGCAAGTGTCATACCGGTAGACAAAGGGATTGTATACGGGATTGATTGAATCCTTGACATCGTGGTTCATTCGATGAGATCATCATGGAACATGTGGGAGCCAACATCGATATCCAGACCCCGCTGTTGGTTATTGGCCGGAGAGATGTCTCGGTCATGTCTGCATGTCTCCCGAACCTGTGGGGTCTACACGCTTAAGGTTTGATGATGCTAGGGTTATAGGGAAATAGTGTACGGGGTTAACGAAGGTTGTTTGGAGTCCCGGATGAGAACCCGAACGTCATCAGGAGCTCTGGAATGGTCCGGAGGTAAAGATTGATATATAGGGTGAGAGGTTTTGGGCACCGGAAATGTTTCGCGCGTCACCGGTAATGTATCGGGACCACCGGAAGGGTTTCGGGTGTCCACCAGGAGGGGCCACCAGCCCCAAAGGGTGACATGGGACAAAAGGTGGAAGGGAACCAGCCCAGAGTGGGCAGGTGCGCCTCCCACCAAGGCCCAAGGTGCAGGTTGAGAGGGAAGGGGCAAAACAAAAAAACGGATGGGCCCAAGGCCTATCTAGGGTGCGCCACACCCCTCATCCCTTCCTGGCCGCCACAACCAGCCCTAGATGGGGCTGTCGCACCCCTTGGGGTGGGAACCCTAAGGGTTGGGCCCCCTCCCTCTCCCCCTATATATAGTGGAGGTTTTTTGCCTTTGGAGAGGACAAAATCTATCTCTCGACGCATCCCTTCCTCTCTCCCTCCTCGTTGATGTCCCACAAGCGTATGGGATCGCAACAATTTTCGAGGGTAGAGTATTCAACCCAAATTTATTGATTCGACTCAAGGGGAAGCGAAAGAATATTGTCAAGTATTAATAGTTGAGTTGTCAATTCAACCAGACCTGAAAGATTAGTGTCTGCAAGCAAAGTATCAGTAGGAAGGTAGTATGATAGCAACGATGCCAGAAAAAAGCCTTGGTTGATGGGATGTTAGTACCTCTTACCTAGCCTCGGCAATGGCCCCAAGAAAGTCTTGCAACAAGTAACAGCGGAGTAGTAAGGAACAGTAGTAGTAGCAGCAGCAAAGTAACAAGTAACAACAGTAGTGACAGCAGCAGCAATGTAACAAGTAACACAGTAGTGACAGCAGCAAAGTAACAAGTAACAGCAGTAGTGACAGCAGCAACAAAGTGGCCCAATCCCTTTTGTAGCAAGGGACAAGCCTAGTCAAAGTAACGTAGCGAGAACGAGTAATAAAAGACTCGTAGGCAGTGGATCGGTGATGGATGAGTGTGACAGATGTGGTTCATCATGTAACATCTATAACACGGACAGATATGTGGCTAGCTCCCATTCGTCAATCTAATGTTGGCATGTATTCCGTATGTAGTCATACGTGCTTAGGGAAAAGAATTTGCATGGCATCTATTGTCCATCCCTCCCGTGGCAGCGGGGTCCTAATGGAAACTACGGGATATTAAGGTTCTCCTTTTAATAAAGAACCGGACCAACGCATTAACACACGGTGAATACATGAACTCCTCATACTATGGTCATCTCTAGGAGTGGTTCCGGCTATTGTCACTCCGGGGTTGCCGGGTCATAACAAATAGTAGGTGACTACAACTTGCAAGATAGGATCTAAATCACACATATATTGGCGCCAACATAATAGGTTCAAATCTGAAATCATGGCACTCGGGCCCTAGTGACAAGCACTAAGCATAGCCAAGTAGTAGCAACATCAATCTAGAACATAGTGGATACTAGGGATCAATCCCCGTCAAGAACTAACTCGATTACATGATAGATCTCATCCAACTCATCACCGTCCAGCAAGCCTACAATGAGATTACTCACAAACGATGAAGAGCATCATGGAATGGTCGATGGAGAAAGGTTGATGATGACGATGGCGACGATTTCCCCTCTCCGGAGCCCGAAACGGACTCCAGATGTGCCCTCCAGATGAAGAAGAGGATGTGGCGGTGCCTCCGTATCGCAAAACGCGATGAAACCTTCTCTCTGATTTTTTTCGACGCGAAACGGAAGATATAGAGCTAAGATTGGGGGCGGTGGTGCCACGTGGGCCCCACAAGCCTGCACGGCGCGGCCATAGGGGGTGGCCGCGGCCTGTGGGCTTGTGGCCCACTGGCACGCCCCCTCCGGTGGATCTTTGCGCATGTATTTTTCTTTTATTCCAACAAAAATCTCCGTAAATTTTCAGGACGTTCCGAGAAATTTCATTTCTACACAAAAACAAGACCATGGCAATTCTGCTGAAAACTGCGTCAGTCCGGGTTAGTTCCATTCATATCATGCAAATTAGAGTCCAAAACAAGGGCAAAAGAGTTCGGAAAAGTAGATACGACGGAGACATATCAACTCCCCCGAGCTGAAATCCTTACTTGTCCTCAAGCAACTTAGTTGACAAACTGAGAGAGACACAACAAAAACATTGACGAACTCTGTTTGATCTTGTTGTTGCAACTATGTCTAACTCACAACCAGAAATTCAGCAAGATCACAAGCAAATGACATCTAGGTCTCATGGTAAACTCATATCAATGGCATAATCAGCTAGCGAGCAAATAATAATAAGAGCATGCAAGACAGGTATGCATGCAAGAGCCACTAAACATTGTAACCATGGTCTTCTACCTTGACCCAAGGAAAAAGAAAACTATTTACACGGGAAAGCTCCCAACAAGCAAAAGAAGAAAAAGAAAATCTTTTTGGGTTTTCTCAAACTAGAGAGGCACACGAAAAGAAAACGAGAAAAAGAAAATAAACTAGCATGGATGATAGAGTGGCAAAGTGTGAACACCGGCTAACAAAGTGAAATCATAAGCAAGAATGTAAAGTTGGTGAGAACACGTACTCCCCCAAGCTTAGGCTTTTGGCCTAACTTGGTCTACTCCCAAGGATGGTCCTGGTGAAACCCAAAATCATAATCGGGGTTATACGGGAGTGCTGCAGCCACTGCCTGAATAGCTGCCTTACGGAGACGAGCAGCCGTCGCCTCCCTCTCATACTCCTCTGCCTCTCCTCTGGTTATGTAATATCTCTGTTTTACCTGAAAGTCAAAGAAAGCAGGAGCAGGAAGGGTAATATGGAAAACACGCTGCTGGTTAAATATCAATCGGTATAGGAGGGATTCATCATCCCGCTCAAGAAACTAGTAGCATGTCATGGCAACGCGGTCAAGGAAAGCTGTATGGAGCAGGGGATCTCCTTCGCGGATGGGTACTCCAAGAAAATTTGCTATCCGAGTGGCATAGATCCCACCAAAGAAATCCCCTTCTATTGCATTCTTATTCAGCCTCCTTGCTATAATAGCTCCCATGTTGAAGCTTTTGTCACCCGTCACTGCGCTCTTAAGGATACTAAGGTCGGGTGCGCAGAGGTGACAATGCTCAATCTTGCCATTAATGCATCTGCCTATGAAGAGGGCAAAGTAATGCAAGGCAGGAAAATGAATACTCCCCATGGTAGCTTGTGTAATGTCTCTAGTTTCTCCAACCGTAATACTAGCGCAAAAATCTCTAACCGAAGATTTAGGAGGATCATTGAGGTTACCCCAAATAGGTATTTTGCAAATTCTACTGAAATCCTCTAAATCCATGGTATACGATTTATCATAGAGATCAAATAGTACTGACGGCTCACGGCCAGCTGAAAATTTGAATCTACGAACAAAAGAGGCAGTGAGAGCAACATACTGTTCACATTTATCGGATATGAATTCTTCGAGTCCGACGTTGCGAACAAGTGCATCAAACTCATCTTTGAAACCTGCCTCTATCATAAATTCATCAGAAGGCCATTCACATGGTTGTACCTCCGCGTCCCTAGGTTGGTAAGGATCAGGCTCCCGAATCGCAAGACGGGGACCTCTCTTGCTTGAGGAACCACCATGATAGTTTCTCCTGAACATCTTCCTTTTCTGAAATTTTCAGTGACTGATACGTCCATTTTGCATCATGTTTTCATGTTGATATTTATCGCTTCTTTGGCTATTATTTCACTTCACGATACTATTCTTATGCCTTTTCTCTCTTATTTTGCAAGGTTTACATGAAGAGGGAGAATAATGGCAACTGGAATTCTGGCTTGAAAGTGGAGCAAAGTTGAGATACCTATTCTGGGCAACTCCAAACGCCATGAAAATCAACGGAGATTTTCCCCAATATATAAAAAATACTGGGCCGAAGAAGTACCGGAGGGGCGCCAGGGGGTGGCCACAAGCCTGCACGGTGCGGCCACCCTCATGCCGTGCCATGGGGGCTTGTGGGCACCCCTGCTGGCCCACTTGCCCCCTCTTTTGCTATATGGAGGGTTTCGTCCAGAAAAAAATGAGAAGGGAGCTTTTTCATGGTTTCGCCTCCGCCACGAGGCGGAACTTGAGCAGAACCAATCTAGAGCTCTGGCAGGACGATCCTGCCGGGGAAACTTCCCTCCCAGAGGGGGAAATCATCGCCATCATCATCACCAACACTCCTCTCGTCGGAAGGGACTCATCTCCATCAACATCTTCATCAGCACCATCTCATCTCCAAACCCTAGTTCATCACTTGTAGCCAATCTCCGTCTTGCGACTCCGAAGTGTACTTGTAAGGTTGCTAGTAGTGTTGATTACTCTTTGTAGTTGATGCTAGTTGGATTACTTGGTGGAAGAGTTTATGTTCAGATCCTTGATACTAATCATTACACCTCTGATCATGATTATGATTATGCTTTGTGAGTAGTTACTTTTGTTCCTGAGGACATGGGATAAGTCATGCTAATAATAGTCATGTGAATTTGGTATTCGTTCGGTATTTTGATACGTTGTATTTTGTTTTTCCTCTAGTGGTGCTATGTGAATGTCGACTACATAACACTTCACCATTATTTGGGCCTAGAGGAAGGCATTGGGAAGTAGTAAGTAGATGATGGGTTGCTAGAGTGATAGAAGCTTAAACCCTAGTTTATGCGTTGCTTCGTAAGGGGCTGACTTGGATCCACTAGTTTAATGCTATGGTTAGACTTTGTCTTAATTCTTCTTTAGTAGTTGCGGATGCTTGCGAGAGGGGTTAATCATAAGTGGGATGCTTGTCCAAGTAAGGTCAGTACCCAAGCGCCGGTCCACCCACATATCAAACTATCAAAGTAACGAACGCGAATCATATGAACATGATGAAACTAGCATGGCAGAAATTCCCGTGTGTCCTCGGGAGCATTTTTCCTCCTATAAGACTTTTTCCAGGCTTGTCCCTTGCTACAAAAGGGATTAGGCCACTTTGCTGCACCGTTGCTACTTTTTTTACTTGTTGCTTGCTACGAATCATCTCACCACACAATCACTTGTTACCGACAATTTCAGTGCCTGCAGATTTTACCTTGCTGAAAACCACTTGTCAGATCCTTCTGCTCCTCGTTGGGTTCGACACTCTTACTTATCGAAAGGACTAAGATTGATCCCCTATTCTTGTGGGTCATCAAGACTCTTTTTTGGCGCCGTTTCCTGGGAGTGAAGCGCCTTTGGTAAGAGGAACTTGGTAAGGAAACATTCGTATAGTGTGCTGAAATTTCTTGTCACTTGTCACTATGGATACGATTCCTTTGAGGGGCTTGTTCGGGGTATATTCACCTCGAACAGAAGCACAAAGAGTTGCTCCTCAAGTTGCTGCACCTACTGAAGATATTTTCTTTGAATTTCCTTCGGGTATGCTTGAGAAAATGCTGGCTAATCCTTTTACAGGAGATGGAACATCACATCCAGAGTTGCATCTGATCTATGTAGATGAGGATTGTGGTTTATTTAAGCTTGCAGGTGTGCCCGAGGATGAGGTCAAGAAGAAGGTCTTTCCTTTATCTTTGAAGGATAAGGCGTTGACATGGTATAGGCTATGTGATGATACCGGATCATGGGACTACAATCGGTTGAAATTGGAATTTCATCAAAAGTTTTATCCTATGCATTTAGTACATCGTGATCGGAATTATATTTATAATTTTTGGCCTCGTGACAGAGAAAGCATCGCTCAAGCTTGGGGGAGGCTTAAATAAATGCTATATTCATGCCCCAATCATGAGCTCTCGACACAAATTATCATTCAGAACTTCTATGCTTGGCTTTCTCATGATGATCGCACCATGCTTGACACTTCTTGTACCGGTTCTTTTATGAAGAGAGATATTGACTTCAAGTGGAATTTATTGGAGAGAATTAAATGCAACTCTGAAGATTGGGAGCTTGAAGAAGGTAAGGAGTCAGGTATGAATTTCACTTTTGATTGCGTTAAATCCTTTAGCGCTAAGTATGGACTTGACTCTGAGATAGTAGCTTCACTGTGTGAATCCTTTGCTGCTCATATTGATCTCCCCAAAGAGAAGTGGTTTAAATTTCATCCTCCTTTAGAAGTCAACATAGTTAAACTCACTCCAGTTGAAGAGAGAGTCATTGCCTATAATGATCCTGTGGTACCCAGTGCTTACATTGAGAAACCACCTTTCCCTGTTAGGATAAAGGATAATTCCAAAGCTTCAACTGTGATACGTAGAGGCTATATTAGAACACCTACACCCCCTGAGAAAATTAGAGTTGAACCTAGAATTGCTATTATCAAAGATCTTCTGTCTCAAGAAGTTGAGGGACACAATATTCAATTTTGTGAAGATGCTTCTAGAATAGCTAAACCTCGCGTTAGAGACAAACATAGGCCTGTTGTTGGCATGCCTGTGGTTTCTGTTAAGATAGGAGATCATTGTTATCATGGTTTATGTGACTTGGGTGCTAGTGTTAGTGCAATACCTCAATCCTTATACGATGAAGTCAAAGATGAGATTGCACCTGTTGAGATAGAATCTATAGATGTCACTATCCAGCTTGCCAATAGAGATACTATCTGCCCTGTGGGAACTGTTAGGGATGTTGAAGTCTTGTGTGGTAAAACGAAGTATCCTGCTGATTTCCTCGTTCTTGCTACCGCTCAAGATAGCTTTTGTCCCATCATATTTGGTAGACCTTTTCTCAACACTGTCAATGCTCATATTGATTGTGAGAAGCAAACTGTCACTATTGGCTTTGAAGGAGTGTCACATGAGTTCAATTTCTCTAAGTTCGGTAGACAACCTCATGAAAAGGAGTTTCCTAGTAGGGATGAAACTATTGCCTTAGCTTTTATTGTCGTGCCTCCTACTCGCCCCTTAGAGCAATACTTGCTTGAGCATGAAAATGATATGCATATGGATGAAAGGGATGAAATAGATAGAGTTGTCTTAGAACAATACCCTATCCTTAAGAATAATCTGCCTGTTGAACTGCTTGGGGATCCACCTCCACCAAAGGGTGATCCTGTGTTCGAGCTTAAACAGTTGCCTGATACTCTTAAGTATGCCTATCTTGATGAAAAGGAGATATATCCTATTATTATTAGTGCTAGCCTCTCAGATCATGAAGAGAAGAAGTTACTAAAAACTCTCAGGAAGCACCGTGCTGCTATTGGATATAATCTTGATGATCTTAAGGGCATTAGTCCCACTCTATGCAAGCACAAGATCAAAACTGATCCTGAATTCAAACTAGTTGCTGATCATCAAAGGAGATTGAATCCTAAGATGAAAGAAGTAGTGAGAAAAGAAATACTAAAGCTCCTAGAAGCAGGTATTATCTATCCTGTTGCTCATAGCGATTGGGTGAGTCCAGTGCATTGCGTTCCTAAGAAAGGAGGCATTACCATTGTCCCTAATGATAAGGATGAGTTGATCCCATAGAGGATTATTACTGGCTATAGGATGGTGATTGATTTTAGGAAGTTGAATAAGGCCACTAGGAAAGATCATTACCCTCTACCTTTTATCGACCAAATGCTAGAAAGACTATCCAAACACACCCACTTCTGCTTTCTAGACGGTTATTCTGGTTTCTCCCAAATACCAGTTTTACAATCTGATCAGGAGAAAACCACTTTCACCTGCCCTTTCGGTACCTTTGCTTATAAACGTATGCCTTTTGGCTTATGTAATGCACCTGCCAACTTTTAAAGATGTATGATGGCTATATTCTCTGACTTCTGTGAAAAGATTGTTGAGGTTTTCATGGATGACTTCTCCGTTTACGAGTCTTCCTTTGATGATTGCCTGAACAACCTTGATCGGGTCTTGCAAAGATGTAAAGACACCAATATTGTCTTGAATTGGGAGAAGTGCCACTTTATGGTTAATGAAGGCATTGTCTTAGGACATAAAAATTCCGAAAGAGGTATTGAAGTCGATAAGGCTAAGGTTGATGCAATTGAGAAAATGCCATACCCCACAGATATCAAAGGGATAAGAAGTTTCCTTGGTCATGCTGGTTTCTATAGAAGGTTCATCAAAGACTTCTCTAAGATTTCTAGGCCTCTTACCAATCTCTTGCAAAAGGATATTCCTTTTGTTTTTGATGATGATTGTGAGGAAGCCTTCGAAATACTTAAGAGGGCTTTGATAACTGCACCTATTGTTCAACCACCTGATTGGAACCTACCCTTTGAGATCATGTGCGACGCTAGTGACTATGCTGTTGGTGCTGTTCTTGGGCAAAGAGTTAATAAGAAGTTGAATGTTATTCACTACGCTAGTAAAACTCTAGACAGTGCGCAAAGAAACTATGCTACTACGGAGAAGGAATTTTTAGCAGTCGTGTTTGCGTGTGAAAAGTTCAGGTCTTACATTGTTGATTCCAAAGTCATTATTCACACTGATCACGCTGCTATTAAGTACCTCATGGAGAAGAAAGACACTAAACCTAGACTTATCAGATGGGTTCTCTTGCTACAAGAATTTGATCTGCACGTTGTTGACAGAAAGGGTGCTGATAACCCAGTAGCGGATAACTTGTCTAGGTTGGAGAACGTTCTTGATGACCCACAACCTATTGATGATAGCTTTCTCGATGAGCAACTGAATGTCATCAATGCTTCACGTAGTGCACCGTGGTATGCTGATTATGCAAACTATATTGTTGCCAAATACATACCGCCTAGTTTCACGTACCAGCAAAATAAGAAATTCTTCTTTGACTTGAGACACTACTTTTGGTATGATCCTCACCTTTATAAGGAAGGAGTAGATGGTGTTATTAGACATTGTGTACCTGCACATGAACAGGGACAGATCCTACAGAAGTCTCACTCCGAGGCCTACGGAGGACACCATGCGGGAGATAGAAATGCACACAAGGTATTGCAATTAGGTTTCTATTGGCCCACTCTCTTCAAAGATGCCCGTAAGTTTGTCTTGTCTTGTGATGAATGTCAAAGAATAGGTAATATTAGCAAACATCAAGAAATGCCTATGAACTATTCACTTGTCATTGAACCATTTGGCGTCTGGGGCTTTGATTATATGGGACCTTTTCCAAAATCCAACGGGTATACACATATCTTAGTTGTTGTTGATTATGTCACTAAGTGGGTAGAAGCTATCCCCACTAGTAGTGCTGATCACAACACCTCTATCAAGATGCTGAAAGAAGTTATCTTCCCTAGATTTGGAGTCCCTAGATATCTAAGGACCGACGGTGGTTCACACTTCATTGATGGTGCTTTCCGTAAAACGCTTGCTAAGTACGATGTCAACCATAGAATTGTGTCTCTCTATCACCCTCAGTCCAATGGTCAAGTAGAGCTAAGCAACATAGAGATTAAACTGATTCTGTAAAATACTGTCAACAGGTCTGGAAAGAATTGGTCTAAGAAGCTCGATGATGCACTGTGGGCTTATAGAACTGCCTATAAGAATCCAATGGGCATGTCTCCGTACAAAATGGTGTATGGGAAAGCATGTCACTTACCTCTCGAGCTAGAGCATAAAGCTTATTGGGCAATCAAAGAGCTCAACTTTGATTTCAAACTTGCCGGTGAGAAGAGGTTATTTGATATTAGCTCGCTTGATGAATGGAGAACTCAGGCATATGAGAATGCCAAGTTGTTCAAAGAGAAGGTTAAGAGGTGGCATGATAAGAGGATACAAAAGCGTGAGTTCAATGTAGGTGATTATGTCTTGCTATATAACTCTCATTTAAGATTCTTTGCAGGCAAGCTTCTCTCTAAATGGGAAGGTCCCTATGTCATTGAGGAAGTATATCGTTCCGGTGCTATCAAGATCAACAACACGGAAGGTAATTGTCCGAGAGTGGTAAATGGGCAGAGAATCAAGCATTATATCTCAGGTACTCCCATGAATGTTGAAAGCAATATCATCAATACCATAACTCCGGAAGAATACCTAAGGGACATTTATCAGCCTGTTTCAAACTCCGAAAACGAAGAGGTATGTGATTCGGTAAGAAAATAGAGTCCAAAACTTTTCCAATAGGATTTTTTCTCCGTTTTGGAATATTTGAAAAAATACAAAAATTGGAAGTAGTCCGGAAAGTGCGCGAGGAGGCGACAAGCCCGCACGGCGCGGGCCCACCCCCTGGTCGCGCCGTGAGGGTTTGTGGCCACCTCGTGCGCCTCCCGGACTCCGTTTTCGTGCAGGGGACTCCTCCTGGTCTGGAAAAAATCATTATATTTACTTTCGTTTGGTCTGACCCCGTATCACGCCGATTTCCTCTGTTTTTCGTTTCGAGCCTGTTTTCAGCCGCACATCTAGGTCAAGATGTCTTCTCAAGAGTCTGTGGGGGAGAACAACCTCCGTCAAATGTATGGAGAAGTTCATGCTGATCTGAAAAGGATGGAGGTCATGGAGGCTAAGGAGAGGCTACCTAAAGAAACCAAGGGCAAGGCTAAGGAGAAGGATCAGGCATGGGACGAAGTGCAATCTGTGCTCAACAAGGAAGAAGTTGAAGAAGTGGATTTCCTACAACCCTACCTCCACCTACTATCTCCATCTTTGATTGAACTCTTGAGGTTTTGTGGAACAACTCGTGCCCGCAATACTTGTCTCACTCGGGAAATTGTTTTGCTAGAGAAACATATCAAAGATTTCCAAAGTATAAATCAAAGACTGATGGCCCTCTTGGAATCAAAGATTGCAACAACTCCACCATCACCACCAAAGGAAGACAACTGAGCATTGGTATGTGCAATCCCCTTGGCTTTTGCCAATCTTGGGGGAGTTGCCCCAGTATTGTATCACCATCACATCTTTTGCCTTTAGCTTTGTTTTAGTTTTCCTCTTCAGTTTTCTCTTTTTCTAGTAGAGTAAAAGTTTTAGTATTTTAGTTTTGAGTTTAGCCTTGTGTCACCCCCGATGTATTCTTGCTCGTGAGCCATATAATAAAGAGTGTCTTAGTTGAAGGGCTTTGCCTCTTGCCATGATCAAAAGAGTGAGAATAGAACAAAAGTATGAAAGATCATGTAGTGATCTTATGGGAAGTGATGGCTTCACATATAAAAAGAATGAGAATTGAAACTTGTTGAGGGTAGGCAAACGTAGACCTTGGTAATTGTTGCAATTAATAGGAAATGATAAATAAGGAGAGGTTCCAATATAAATATATCATCTCTGACACCACCGATGATTGTGAACACTCAATAAACTATTACATGCCTAGAAGTAGATGTTGGACAAGGAAGACAACGTAATGGATTGTGTTTGCTTGGGTGTGAACAATGTTATATGATTGGAGATGCCTTAGCATGTGACGATTGCTTCCACCTCACATTAGCCAAAACTCCCGCACTAAGTAGAGATACTACTTGTGCATCCACAAACCTTCAACCCAGTTTTGCCATGAGTGTCCACCACACCTACCTATGGATTGAATAAGATCCCTCAAGTAAGTTGTCATCGGTGCAAGCAATAAAAATTGCTCTCTAATATGTATGATCTATTAGTGTGTGGAAAATAAGGTTTATATGAACCTGTGATGACGAAGACTACATAATAAAGTTCTTTATCACAGGGGGCAATATAAAGTGACGTTCCTCCGCTTCCCTCTGCGAAGGGCCTATCTTGTACTTTTACTTTTTGCCCTTGAAAGAGTCATGGTGATCTTCACCTATTCCCTATTTTGCCTTTGTCTTGGCTACCGTCATATGCTTGGGAAAGATCTATATTCATATGTCAACTTGGAGGTAAGTATCCATGAATTATTATTGTTGACATTACCCTTGAGGTAAGTAGTTGGGAGGCAAAACTATAAGCCCCTATCTTTCTCTGTGTTCAGCTGAAACTTTGATCTCATGAGTACCATGTGAGTTGTAGCAATTGTAGAGAACAAAAGAATGATTGAGTATGTGGATTTGCTTTACAAGCTCTTATTTGACTCTTTCTGATGTTGTGATAAATTGCAATTGCCTCAATGACTAAAGGCTATCGGTTGTTACTTCTCGATAAGGTTCTTGATCCATACTTTAGTTTGGGAAGGAATTATCACTTTAGCATGAGAGATTATATGTTGGTATTGCTGTTCTGATCATGATCATGATGCATGCATGTTCGTATCTTGTTTTGTCGACACCTTGCTCCCTAAACATGTGGACATATTTATTGAGCTCGTCTTTCGCTTGAGGACAAGCGAGATCTAAGCTTGGGGGAGTTGATACGTCCATTTTGCATCATGTTTTCATGTTGATATTTATCGCTTCTTGGGCTGTTATTTCACTTCACGGTACTATTCTTATGCCTTTTCTCTCTTATGTTGCAAGGTTTACATGAAGAGGGAGAATACCGGCAACTGGAATTCTGGCCCGAAAGTGGAGAAAAGTTGAGATACCTATTCTGCCCAACTCCAAATGCCGTGAAAATCAACGGAGATTTTTTCCCAATATAAAAAAAATACTGGGCCGAAGAAGTACCGGAGGGGCGCCAGGAGATGGCCACAAGCCTGCACGGCGCGGTCACCCCCCAGGCCGAGCCATGGGGGCTTGTGGGCACCCTGCTGGCCCACTTGCTCCCCTCTTTTGCTATATGGAGGGTTTCGTCCAGAAAAAAAATGAGAAGGGAGCTTTTTCGTGGTTTCGCTGCCGCCACGAGGCGGAACTTGAGCAGAACCAATCTAGAGCTCCGGCAGGACGATCCTGCTGGGGAAACTTCCCTCCCGAAGGGGGAAATCGTCGCCATCATCATCACCAACACTCCTCTCATCGGAGGGGACTCATATCCATCAACATCTTCATCAGCACCATCTCATCTCCAAACCCTAGTTCATCACTTGTAACCAATCTCCGTCTCGCGACTCCGATTGGTACTTGTAAGGTTGCTAGTAGTGTTGATTACTCTTTGTAGTTGATGCTAGTTGGATTACTTGGTGGAAGAGTTTATGTTCAGATCCTTGATGCTACTCATTACACCTCTGATCATGATTATGATTATGCTTTGTGAGTAGTTACTTTTGTTCCTGAGGACATGGGATAATTCATGCTAATAATAGTCATGTGAATTTGGTATTCGTTCGGTATTTTGATACGTTGTATGTTGTTTTTCCTCTAGTGGTGTTATGTGAACATCGACTACATAACACTTCACCATTATTTGGGCGTAGGGGAAGGCATTGGGAAGTAGTAAGTAGATGATGGGTTGCTAGAGTGACATAAGCTTAAACCCTAGTTTATGCGTTGCTTCGTAAGGGGCTGATTTGGATCCACTAGTTTAATGCTATGGTTAGACTTTGTCTTAATTCTTCTTTCATACTTGCGGATGCTTGCGAGAGGGGTTAATCATAAGTGGGATGCTTGTCCAAGTAAGGGCAGTACCCAAGCGCCGGTCCACGCACATATCAAACTATCAAAGTAATGAACGTGGATCATATGAACATGATGAAACTAGCATGACAAAAATTCCCGTGTGTACTCGGGAGCGTTTTTCCTCCTATAAGACTTTGTCCAGGCTTGTCCCTTGCAACAAAAGGGATTGGGCCACTTTGCTACACCGTTGCTACTTTTGTTACTAGTTGCTTGCTACGAATCATCTTACCACACAATCACTTGTTACCAACAATTTCAGTGCCTGCAGATTTTACCTTGTTGAAAACCACTTGTGAGATCCTTCCGCTCCTCGTTGGGTTCGACACTCTTACTTCTCGAAGGGACTACGATTGATCCCCTATACTTGTGGGTCATCAGTGACCCAAAGGAAAGGTGAACAAGTTTCAACTAAACTTGTAGCAACTACTCCCACAAGTGCCTAGAGACCATATTATCAATCAAAACTACTTGGGACCAGCTAGAATCAGCATGCAAAGCTCAAGAACATGGTCACCAAGGCAGAAAAAATACGTGGAGTAGAAGGCACTAGAGAAAAAACTAATTGGACCAATGGAGGAGTCACTTACCAAGGAGTAATTTCCCCAAAACAGTTCGGAGAATGGTGATTTGAGCAAAGAGATCGAAAATCCCTGCAAGAGGAGCAAGAACATGGGTTTGAGCTACGAAACAATTTTTTCTGGAGGTAGGAGAAGTGGATGGGAGCAAGAATGAGTGGAGGGGGTGCCTGTGGGCCCCACAAGCCTGGGTGGCGTGACCAGGGGGTTTCCTGCGCCCTAGGTCTTGTGGCCCACTGGTGTGGCCCCCAAACAGACTCTTTGTCCCAGTATTTTTCAAAAAATCCAGAAAAAATCATACTTGATTTTCACAATGTTCGGAGAACTTTTATTTTCGGGGTATTTTTCCACCGGACGCTAAGACAGTAAACAGGGAAAACTAAACTAACCCTATCATTTTTCTTCTAAGCAACCGAAGGTGAAAGCTTGGAACAAAGGTTTGTGACTCCTCGATTCATCCATCTCATGGTCATCGAAAGAAATCCATCAATGGGGTTGATCAAGCCTCCTCGACAAAACTTTCCCGAATCGCAAAAGAGAACGGAGAATTTTTGAAAAGTCACTAGGTACCCTCAATGGGGATGTGTATCTCCCCGACAAGCAAATCATACTTCATCTTGACACGAGGAATAGGGCATTCAAAGCTCCCGATGAGAATCGATGAAGTTTTTTCGATAGCATTGATGCAATGTACGCGATATTGTTTCTTCGGAAAGTGCACCATATGCTCATTACCGTTGACAAGGAAAGTGACATTACCTTTGTTTCAATCTATAACAGCCCCTGTAGTGTTTAAAAAGGGTCTTCCGAGGATGATAGCCATGGCATCGTCCTCGGGAATATCCAAGATAACAAAGTCTGTTAAGATAGTGGTCTTAGCAACCACAACAGGCACATCCTCGCAAATGCCGACAGGGAAAGCAGTTTATTTGTCGGCCATTTGCAAAGAGATTTCAGTGGGTGTCAACTTATCCAGTTCAAGTCTACGATAAAGAGAGAGAGGCATAACATTAACACCGGCTCCAAGGTCGCATAAAGCAGTTCTAACGTAGTTGCCTTTAATGGAGCAAGGTATAGTGGGCACACCGGGATCACCTAGTTTCTTAGGAGTTCCACCCTTGAAGGTATAGTTAGCAAGCATGGTGGAAATCTCAATCTCATGTATCCTCCTCTTATTAGTCACAATATCTTTCATGTACTTAGCATACGGGGACATTTTGAGCATATCTGTCAAACGCATCTGCAGAAAGACAGGTCTAATCATTTCAACGAAGCACTCAAAATCCTCATCATCCTTTTTCTTGGATGGTTTGGGAGGAAAGGGCATAGGTTTCTGAACCCATGGTTCCCTTTCTTTACCATGCTTCCTAGCAGCGAAGTCATTCTTATCGTATCTCTGATTCTTAGGCTCTGGGTTATCAAGATCAACACTAGGTTCAATCTCCACATCCTTTTCATTACTAGGTTGAGCATCTTCATGAACATCACTATTGATATTATCATTAGGCTCATGTTCATCACCAGATTGTGTCTCAGCATCAGAGACAGAGGCATCGTTTGAGCATCTTCTTTTTTCTAGGATGACTAGGTGCATCAGTGCTAAGTCCTTGATAATCTTGTTCAATTCTCTTCGGATGACCCTCAGGATACAGAGGTTCCTGGGTCATTCTACTGCCTCTAGTAACAACTCTGACAGAATTGTCATTCAGCTCATTGAGCAAGTCATTTTGAGCTTAAAGTACTTGTTCTACCTGAGTAGTAACCATAGAGGCATGCTTACTCAGAAGTTTAAGATCGTTCACATTTCTGTCCACACAAGCACTTAAATGACTGAGCATACGAGCATTCTTTTCCATTTGTTTGCTAACATAATCATTGAAACTCTGTTGTTTGGCAACAAAATTATCAAATTCATCCATGCATAAGCTAGCAGGTTTATCAAAAGGAATATCACTCTCATCAAACCTACGCAGAGAATTTACTTCTACTACCTGTATCGGGTTATCCAGACCATGGATCTCTTCCATAGGTGGTAGATTTTTGACATCTTCATATTTGATGCCTTTCTCTCGCATAGATTTCTTGGCTTCTTGCGTATCTTCAGGACTGAGGAATAGAATACCTCTTTTTTTCGAAGTTGTCTTAGGAGGTGGTTCGGGAATAGTCCAAGCATTCTCATTGCACAAGATGTTATTCAATAGAATCTCAGCTTGTTCTACAGTTCGTTCCCTAAAAACACTACCGACACAACTATCTAGGTGGTCTTTGGAAGCATCGGCAAGTCCATTATAGAAGATATCAAGTATTTCATTGTTCTCAAGAGGGTGATTAGGCAAAGCATTCAGTAGCTGGATAAGCCTCCCCCAAGCTTGTGGGAAACTCTCTTCTTCAACTTGAGCAAAGTTGTATATTTCCTGTAAGGCAGCTTGCTTCTTATGAGCAGGGAAATATTTCTCAGAGAAGTAGTAGACCATATCCTGGGGGCTACGCACACATCCAGGAGCAAGAGAAGTGAACCAGGTCTTAGCATCATCCTTTAGCAAGAAAGGAAACAACTTGAGCATATAGTAGTGGCGAATCTTTTCCTCACTAGTGAATAGGGTGGCTATATCGTGCAGTTTGGTAAGATGGGCTACAACCGATTCACACTCATAACCGTGAAAATTTTCAGATTCGACCAGAGTGATTAACTCAGGGTCGACAGGGAATTCATAATCCATATCGGTTACAAATATAGGTGAAGTGGCAAACTTCGGGTCGTATTTCATCCTAGCGTTCACAGATTTTTCTTTCCACTTGCGCAGAAGTTTCTCAACATCATAGCTATCCTTACACGCAAGAAAGTCCTCAGCTATCTCTCCCTCCATAACATAGCGCGTATCAGGCAATTCAGGCATAGTAGCAGGTTCTACTTCAATAGTATGAGCAGTTTCAGAAGCATCATCACATCTAGCAGCAACTCTAGCAATATGTGCATCAAGGAATGCACCAAGTGGCAAAGCAGCATCAGGCATAGCAGTCATAGTATCATGCATGGCATCATCAGGCATAGTATCAAGCATAGCATCATCAGGAATAGTATCAAGCATAGAATCATCAGGCATAGTATCAAGCATAGCATCATGAGCATCAGAAGTAACATCATCAAGCACATGCGAGTGCTACTGCAACAAAAGACCTTCCAACAGAGCCAGAAACACGTGCTGATGGGAGACTGTTCTTCTCTTGATTCTCCTCAGCAACGGCACCAGGAATCCTTCTGCTACGGCTACGCCTTTAGGGACTTCCTAGGCATATATGAAAAGGATTTCCCCGTGGCCTTGGAGCCTTGCGTTGGTGTTCCCTCGAAGCGGAAAGGGTGATGTAGCGCAGCGGTGGTAAGTATTTCCCTCAGTTTGAGAACCAAGGTATCGATCTAGAGAAGGAGTATCACAAGTGCCTGCACAAACACAAAGAACCTGCTCCCAACGCTATGAAGGGGTTGTCAATCCCTTATAGATTGTTTGCAAAGTGAGATCTGAAAGCAACAAAGTAACAAAGCAAAGTAAAAGCGGAGGTGTAAACGATAGATGTGAATAGACCCCGGGGCCGTAGTGTTTACTAATGGCTTCTCTCAGGAAAGCAAGTAGACGGTGGATGAACAAATTACTGTCGAGCAATTGATAGAACCACGCAAAGTCGTGACGTCATCTATGGCAATGATTATATCTATAGGAATCACATCCAAAACAATTAGACCGATACTTTCTGCATGTACTACTATTACTCCACACGTCGACCGCTATCCAGCATGCATCTAGTGTATTAAGTCCAAAAGAACAGAGTAACACCTTAATCAAGATGACATGATGTAGATGGACAATCTCATATCAACGACAGAGCCCACCTTGTTACCCTTGATGGCAACCAGTCAATGTGTGCCTTGCTGCCCCTACTGTCACTGGGAAAGGTCACCACATGGTAAGAACCCAAAACCAAGCACTTCTCCCATTGCAAGAATCATCGATCTAGTTGGCCAAACAAAACCCAAGACTCGGAGAGACTTACAACGATATCAAATCATGCATATAAGAAATCAGCAAAGACTCAAATATATATCATAGATAATCTGATCACAAATCCACAATTCATCGGATATCGACAAACAGACCGCCAAAGAAGATTACATCGGATAGATCTCCATGAAGATCATGGAGAACTTTGTATTGAAGATCCAAGAGAGAGAAGAAGCCATCTAGATACTAACTACGGACCCGTAGGTCTGAAGTGAACTACTCACGAGTCATTGGAGGGGCGATGATGATGATGAAGAAGCCCTCCAACTCCAAAGTCCCCTCCGGCAGGGCGCCGGGAAGGGTCTCCAGATGAGATCTCGCGGAAACGGAAGCTTGCGGCGGCGGGAAAGTATTTTCGAGGCTCCCTTGATTTTTTTTCTGATTTTTAGGGAATATATAGGCGCAAGATCTAGGTCAGGGGGGCGCCAGGGAGGCCACAAACCTCCCCACCGCCGCCTCCCCCCTGGTGGCGGAGTGGGGGCTTGTGGGCTCCCTGCAGCCCACCTGGCTTGGCCCACAGGCCCCCTGATCTTTTTTCGTTCGGGAAAAATCATTTCGGGGATTTTATTCCGTTTGGACTCCGTTCCAAAATCAGATCTGAAAAGAGCCAAAAACACAGAAAAACAGGAACTGGCACTTGGCACTGAATTAATAAGTTATTCCCAAAAAAGATATAAAAGGTACATAAAACATCCAAAGATGACAAGATAACAGCGTGAAACCATCAAAAATTCTAGATACGTTTGAGACGTATCAAGCATCCCCAAGCTGAACTCCTGCTCGTCCTCGAGTAGGGAAGTGATAAAGAATGAATTTTTGATGCTTTCATGCTACCTAGCATAGATGTCCTTTGTAACTCCTCTTATGTGACGTGAATGTTCAGATCCATTTGATTCAAAACAATAGTTTGCTATTGACGTGGAAACAATAATAATTCAAGAAAACTAGCAAGGTTATCATGAACTTTCAAAATAACAAGGCCAAAAGAAAGTTATCCCTACAAAAGCATATAGTCTGGCTATGCTCTATTATCATTGCACAGCGAATTTAAATCATGCACAACCCCGGTATTGTACAAGTAATTGTTTCACACCTTTACTTTCTCAAACCTTTTCAACTCTCACGCAATACATGAGCGTGAGCCATGGTTTTAGCACTATAAGTGGTGTGGAGTGTGGTGGAGGTTGCAAGACAAAAAGGAGAAGATAGTCACATTAACTAGGCATATCAATGAGCTGTGGAGATGCTCATCAATAGATATCAATGTGAATGAATAGGGATTGCCATACAAATGATGCACTAGAGCTAAGAGTATGTCAAAGCTCTTAAAGAAAACTAGTGGGTGTGCATCCAACTTGCTTGCTCACGAAGACCTAAGGCAATTTTGAGGAAGCCTATCATTGGAATATACAAGCCAAGTTATATAACGAAAATTTCCCACTAGCTATATGGTGGTGACAAAACGAGAGAATCTCAATCATGAAGATCATGGTGCTTAATATGCACAAGTGTGGAAAAAGTGGTAACATTGTCCCTTCTCTCTTTTTCTCTCATATTTTTATTTTTTATTTTTTTTGGTGGGCTCTTTGGCCTGTTTTTTTTGGTGGGCTTCTTTGGCCTCTTTTATTTCCTCACATGGGACAATGCTCCATCAATGATAATCATCACACTTTCAACTCAAAACTTAGAGCAACGATGACTCTATATGGAATGCCTTCGGTAGTGTACCGTGACAATGATCTAGCATGTCATAGACATTAACAGAAAATCATGCTAGCTATCTTACGATCATGCAATGGCAATGTAGATGGGGTGGCACATGTCATGGTGGTAGTTGCATGGCAATATATCTCGAAATGACTTTGAAAAAGCCATAGTATGTAACATCCCAAATTTCGGAATGTTAAAAAAATTATAAGATTGTTTGTTTGTTTGCTTTAGTGATTGAAACTTGAGTGAAATTTGAAACTTTTCAAAACTTTTGAATGAGAGGGAATAAAATGACTTTCCCCTTTTTCCTGTGAATTCAAATTCATATTTTTTTTAAAAATCAGCGAGAGGAGATAGCATGACTTCTTCAACTATAAAGAATTTGAATCAAGGTGGCATTGGAATTCCTTTCGATTTTTCTTTGCATTTTGTTTTTTCCACACTCACGGAATGCCGGAACCATATCTTGTCAAGCAAGAAAAAGAGAGGAGAAACATGACCCTCCAAAACCCGGGGATATTCTTTGAAATATTTGAGCTTTGAAACCCAAGATTTATTTGAGAAAATATTTGCAAAAAGAAATAAAGCATTTAGGGATTTCCTAAAAAACATTTTTTTTCAAGTATTTATTTTGGTAGTGGAAAAATGCCCATCTTTTTGGATTTATTTTTCTGAAAATTTTAATATATTATACCCCTATATTCCGAGGATATTCTATTTCCTTTTAATCGTATTAATTCCTGTTTTAATAAAAAGGAAAGAGATCTCTTATTTTAGGAATGTACTTGGGCCACGTTAGGAAATCAATCTGGCCCAATCCCACCTTCTTCTTCCTCCTCACGAGCTTCCTTGTGTGGCCATGGCAGAAGCTTCCCACGAAGTTTCCCTCCCCCGATTCGCGGGCTACACTTCCTTCCCGAGCTTCCCACCACCCCTATAAGAACGCCTCTCCTCTCCTCGTTCCATTTTCCCCAGCAGCTCGCCCTCTCCCTGCCCGTAGCCACGACACCCCCATCATTGTTGTTCCTGCAAGGAGCCGAACAGAAGAACGCCCAGGAGCCCCTGACGTCCCTTCCTCGCCTCCGGGACCCCCTCCGCCGTTCCCCCTCACCACCGGCGACCTCCCCACCTCGCCGGAGCAGCTACCTCGCCGGAGTTCTTCCTCTCTGTCACCCATGGTGAGATTCACGAAATCCCGTATTGCAGTTTTTTCAGAAAATTGCAATCTTAGAAAATTCATATCTATTAGTGTGTAACTCCAAATTAAATGATTCTTTTTGCGTTGGATCACAAATTTATGCAGTTTCTGTAGATATATAATTTGTCTATGTTTGGATTTATAAAAATTGAGTTAGATCAGATTTGAATTAAAGCTTGTTTTGCTTATTCCGGGAGTTTAAAAATAGCTTTTAATTTGATCTTTTTGCTGCTACTTCCTGTTGATCATGTCTTTCAGTAGTTTCAGTTTCAGTTTTTTTTAAATATTTTTACTTGGGGTTTTTACCTAAACAGATTCTGTTTTAGTTCTTTTAGGATTATGGCTATTTCTTTTTCTATAATTGTTTTTAAATTAATTTATTTTATATTTCAGAAAGTTTATGTTTAGTTTCTGTTAGTTAAACAGTAGGTTCGCAACAAGTTTTTATTTTTATTTTATTTGTTATCATGAAATCAATTCTAGTTCTCTAATAACTTGCAATTGATTTCTCTACTGTTTCAACTCCCATTTGAAAATACTTCCAAAATAGTTTTATGTAAGATACTTTATTTTATCTTGGTTAAATTTAATCTTAGTTCTCTGTTATTTAATGTTTTATTTTCAGTTAGAATAAAAAAAACTATTTAGTGTTTGATGTAGTAGAAGACTCCTAGTTTTAGTTGAAGTTTCTTTCGGATTCTTATTCGCTCTCTCTTTTGTTTTGATTGCTAGAATGATTGCTAGTATGAGTGATTATGTGAATGATATGTTTGTTATATAGATTTCATCGGAGAGTGACGAATAGTCTATCAAGTTATTTCTCGAGAACGATAATTCTTCTTCATCAACATCACCAGGTAAGTCACTTTGATCATACTATCACCTATGTTTTATGCATCGTAGTTCTACCATCCTATGCCCAATTGCATGCTGAGTAGTTACTTGGAAATTATGGTTACATATTGTAGTATCATGTGGTAGGCACCCCACAACCCCGTTACTTGGCTCGGGACGACAAATTTCATATTGCCATGCTTGAGTAGACGGGATTTCGGTTGAGTACATAACACGAGTGATGCGAGGTTGATTAAATAATCAAGACCAGTTAAGACAAGATTTTCAAGACCTCGGACGCAATGCAACTCTGGGTGAAGGACGGTTGATCGGCTCCCTGGAGAACCCAGTGGATGACCCGGGATGCTGGAGAGGCCATGACATCCTGCGGAAAGCTTCACCCAGGCTCAAAGAGACGGACGGATATTTTCAAGACCCAAGGCTTACCTGCACAGCCACAAGTCATTATGGGCTCTGGCTTGGTTGGACAACGCGGCGACTCTGGACAGGCGGTGCTAGCAGATGTAGAAGAACGGTAGGAATGGATGGGCACCGACAGGGATTTAGAGGGACCCGTTGAAATACCATGTTTTGATCATCCGGTCTTCAAACACCCTGAAGTGCGAGGACATACTCGGAGGCGATCAAATCTTGTGGGGAACGTGTGCAAAACTCTGCAGAGTACTCAAACCTAATCGATTAGCCGTGTCCACAGTCATGGACAACTTGAGCCAAAGGAACTGAAGTTATCTGAAATTCTCAACACAAATAATAATATTGATGTGGGTATTATTGACAACATGGGTATGAGAATTGGTTGGTGGAACCATCTCGTTAACAACCAACAATGTAGTAACATTTTGCTTTTAGCCCTCTGTTGATGTAGGAGAAAACTTGCTTTACGCTAAAAACTTATAGCCCCACCTGCCATATATGCATATAGTATAGATGATATTTTACCCCCTCTCGTATGTGACTTGCCGGCATATTCAATATGCTGACCTACACGGCTGCAACGTCTTATGTTGCAGATATTTTTCTTCGACGAGTAAGAGTACGATTCTGGGTTACGGTCTACACTCAACTTGCCGTTGGTGTTTATTGGGACTCCACTCCCTTGACTGCTTCCGCTGAGATATTTAAGGTATATATCAGTTTTACGCGATTTACATGTGATTGCACTTTGATATATACATTGATGTACTGTGTGTGCCAGCATACTGATCCAGGGATGGCACAGAAACACAGAGGCTTGACTCGTCTTGAGTCGGGTCGCTACATAGTAGGTAGGTATGGTGGCTGTTTTGAGGGAGGCTAATGGTGGGTTTTGTGCACCGGCGAAGGTTGCACGGGACTAAGAAGAGAGTGATGGTGGAAGGTGAAAGTGCATCTAAACCATGGACTCAACATTAGTCATGAAGAACTCATATACTTGTTGCAAAAGTTTTATTAGTAATCGAAACAAAGCAATCAACGGATACTCCTAGGGGAAGGGTTGGTAGGTATAAACCATCGCGTGATCCCGACCGCCACGCAAAGGATGACAATCAATAGACTAATCATGCTCAGAGTTCATCACATAGCGGTTCACCATACATGCATACTACGGGAATCACTAACTTCAACACAAGTATTTCTAGATCCACAACACCTTACTAGCATAACTTCAATATTACCACAACCATATCTCAAAACTAATTGAGAGGAATCAAACTTCTCTAACTATTCAATGCACATGAAGGTGGAAGTTTTCGTATCCTTTTGGATAACTACCCCTTTTGAGACTACTTTCAAAGCATAGATCAACTACCAAGCCACGCACCGCTGTGCTCTAAAAGATATAAGTGAAGCACAAAGAGGAAAAGTATCTAGCTCAAAATATATAAGTGAAGCACATGTGAGCTGAATTGTCTACCAAAAGATATAAGTGAAGCTCGACAAAATCATGGTGAGTGCATGTCTCTATCTCTAGGTGTGCAGCAAGGCTGATTGTGACACGACAAAAATAAAAGACTCCTACGATACAAGACGCTCCAAGCCAAAACACATAACATGTGGTGAATAAAAATATAGCCCCAAGTAACATTACCGGATTGAAGACGAGAGAGGGGATGCCTTCCCGGGGCATCCCCAAGCTTAGGCTTTTACGGCATCCTTGAATCTCTTGGGGTGCCTTGGGCATCCCCAAGCTTGAGCTATTGCCACTCTTTATCTCTTTGTCCATAAGAACTTCACCCAAAACATGAAAACTTCACAAGACGAAACTTAAACAGAAACTCGTGATAACATTAGTATGAGAAAGCAAACCACCACTTCCTTAGGTACTGTAGCAAACTTAAATTCTACTTATGCTGATGTTGAGTTACTGTATTTTCAATCTTCCATGGCTAATTCCCCCCGATACTATCCATAGTTTCATCAAAATACGCAACCAACACAACAAAAACAGAATCTGTTAACAGCAGACCAGTCTGTAGAAATCTGTATATTTCGTATACCTCTCGTACTCCAAAAATTCTGAGAAATTACGACAGTCTTAAGAATTTGTGTAGCAATCAGGAGCAAAAATAATCAACTCAAAAGCTCTTACAGAAAAAGTGAAAATTCTTTTCGTGAGCAGAAAGTTTCTATCTTTTCCAGCATGACCAAACGATCATCCCCAAGACTAATCATAACGGTTTTGCTTGGCATAAACTCAAAAAGAAACACAAAAAACACAATCATAACAGAATTATGGAAGTGTGGAAAACAAAAAACAGATAGAAAAAGGATAGATTCGTTGGGTTGCCTCCCAACAAGCGCTTTTGTTTAACGCCCTTAGCTAGGCGAAAGGTGATGGAATCACGTATAGTCATCTTTGGTGCTCAAACGATAAGTAGTGTGATCATTTATCATCTTAAGATCTTCATCTTTATTGGATGACTCACCACTAGCTTTAGGAACAAAAATCACGTGTTCCAAGGTCAAGGTAGTTCCATTAACCATGAGCGGTGGTGAGCCTACCAAATTCATGCTAGCTCTACAGGAGTCAACAGTATGGCTCCCCAGAAAATTCCCGCCTACAATGGTGTCAAGAATATAGCTATTCCAAGGAGAAATCCCAACATAGAAACTGCAAAGGAGGACGGTAGTGGATTGCTTACGAGTAGATCTACTTTGAGCATTTCAAATCCTGTACCAAGCGTCCTTTAAATTTTCTTCCTCATTCTGCCTGAAATTGAGAACTTCATTCTCAGGAGTATCGTTTGGAGTGGTGGGTCTAGCCATTGATGGACTATCTCACACAAAAATGAGCAGGAAGACAGAGTGAAACGGACGAAAGAAAACGTTAAAGGAGAAAGGCAAATGAAAATGGCAAACGTGAAGTGGGGGAGAGGAAAACAAGAGGCAAGTGGCAAAAATGTAAATGCAGGAGATGAGTTTGTGAGACCTACTTGGATAGATCTCTCCTTCCCCGGCAACGGCGCTAGAAATACTTCTGCTACTGCAACAAAAGACCTTCCAACGGCGGCAGAAACATGTGCTGACGGGAGACTGTTCTTGTCTTGATTCTCCTCAGCA
Source organism: Hordeum vulgare subsp. vulgare (assembly GCF_904849725.1). NCBI lineage: Eukaryota > Viridiplantae > Streptophyta > Magnoliopsida > Poales > Poaceae > Hordeum > Hordeum vulgare. The sequence continues at coordinate 494,757,822 of NC_058524.1, read as the reverse complement.
ACGGCACCACGAATCCTTCTGCTACGACTACGCCTTTAGGGACTTCCTAGGCAAAGATGCAAAGGATTTCCCCGTGGCCTTGGAGCCTTGCGTTGGTGTTCCCTCGAAGCGGAAAGAGTGATGTAGCGCAGCGGTGGTAAGTATTTCCCTCAGTTTGAGAACTAAGGTATCGATCCAGTGAAGGAGTATCACAAGTGCCTACACAAACACAAAGAATTTACTCCCAACGCTATGAAGGGGTTGTCAATCCCTTATAGATTGTTCACAAAGTGAGATCTGAAAGCAAGAAAGTAACAAAGCAAAGTAAAAGCGGAGGTGTAAATGATAGATATGAATAGACCTGGGGGCGTAGTGTTTACTAATGGCTTGTCTCATGAAAGCAAGTAGACGATGGGTGAACAAATTACTGTCGAGCAATTGATAGAACCGCGCAAAGTCGTGACGTCATCTATGGCAATGATTATATCTATAGGCATCACGTTCAAAACAAGTACACTGATACTTTCTGCATCTACTACTATTACTCCACACGTCGACCGCTATCCAGCATGCATCTAGTGTATTAAGTCCAAAAGAACAGAGTAACGCCTTAAGCAAGATCACATGATGTAGATGGACAATCTCATATCAACGACAGAGCCCACCTTGTTACCCTTGATGGCAACCACTCAATGTGTGCATTGCTGCCCCTACTATCACTAGGAAAGGTCACCACATGGTAAGAACCCAAAACCAAGCACTTCTCCCATTGCAAGAATCATAGATCTAGTTGGCCAAAACAAAACCCAAGACTCGGAGAGACTTACAAGGATATCAAATCATGCATATAACAAATCTACAAAGACTCAAATATATATCATAGATAATGTGATCACAAATCCACAATTCATCGAATCTCGACAAACACACCGCCAAAGAAGATTACATCAGATAGATCTCCATGAAGATCATGGAGAACTTTGTATTGAAGATCCAAGAGAGAGAACAAGCCATCTAGCTACTAACTACGGACCCGTAGGTCTGAAGTGAACTACTCATGAGACATTGGAGGGGCGATGATGATGATGAATAAGCCCTCCAACTCCAAAGTCCCCTCCGACAGGGCGCCGGGAAGGGTCTCCAGATGAGATCTCGCGGAAACGGAAGCTTGCGGCAGCGGAAAAGTATTTTCGAGGCTCCCTTGATTTTTTTCTTCTGATTTTTAGGGAATATATAGGCGCAAGATCTAGGTCACGGGGGCGCCAGGGAGGCCACAAGCCTCCCAACCGCCACCTCCCCCCCTGGTGGAGGAGTGGGGGCTTGTGGGATCCCTGCAGCTCTCCTAGCTTGGCCCACAGCCCCCTGATCTTCTTTCGTTCGGGAAAAAATCATTTCGGGGATTTTATTCCGTTTGGACTCCATTCCAAAATCAGATCTGAAAAGAGCAAAAAACACAGAAAAACAGGAACTGACACTTGGCACTGAATTAATAAGTTAGTCCCAAAAAAGATATAAAAGGTACATAAAACATCCAAAGATGACAAGATAACAGTGTGAAACCATCAAAAATTATAGATACGTTTGAGACGTATCAACGACATATCAAGATTTCTAGCAGGAGGCGAAGTCGAAAACTTACTCATAACTGAACGTGAATCAAGTGCAGAGCTAGATGGCAGTTCCTTACCTCTCCTCGTAGTGGAAGGTAGGATTTTACTTCTTGGATCTTTAGGATTCCTCATAGTGATCAGCAGACGTCAATCCCAAGTAACTCAGAGAATATAGTTGTGCTTCCCCGGCAACGGCGCCAGAAAAAGCCTTGATGTCCCACAAGCGTATGGGATCGCAACAATTTTCGATGGTAGAGTATTCAACCCAAATTTATTGATTCGACTCAAGGGGAAACAAAATAATATTCACAAGTATTAGCAGTTGAGTTGTCAATTCAACCACACCTGAAAGTATCAGTAGCAAGGTATTATGATAGCAACGGTGCCAGAAAAAAGCCTTGGTTGACGGGATGTTAGTACCGCTTACCTAGCCTCGGCAACGGCTCCAACAAAGTCTTGCAACAAGTAATAGCGGAGTAGTCAGGAATAGTAGTAGCAGCAGCAGCAAAGTAACAAGTAACATCAGTAGTGAGAGCGGCAGCAAAGTAACAAGTAACAACATTAGTGACAGCATCAGCAAAGTGGCCCAATCCCTTTTGTAGCAAGGGACAAGCCTAGGCAAAGTAACGTAGCGACAACCAGTAGTAAAAGACTCATAGGAAGTTGATCGGTGATGGATGAGTGTGACGGATGTGATTCATCATGTAACAGCTATAACACGGAGAGATATGTGGCTAGCTCCCGTTCGTCAATCTAATGTAGGCATGTATTCCGTATGTAGTCATACGTGCTTAGGGAAAAGAAATTGCATGACATCTATTGTCCATCCCTCCCGTTGCAGCCGGGTCCTAATGGAAACAACGGGATATTAAGGTTCTCCTTTTAATAAAGAACTGGACCAACGCATTAACACGCGGTGAATACATGAACTCCTCATACTATGGTCATCTCCGGGAGTGGTTCCGGCTATTGTCACTCCGGGGTTGCCGGGTCATAACACATAGTAGGTGACTACAACTTGCAAGATAGGATCTAAAACACACATATATTGGCAACAACATAATAGGTTCAGATCTGAAATCATGGCACTCGGGTCCTAGTGACAAGCATTAAGCATAGCCAAGTAGTAGCAACATCAATCCAGAATATATTGGATACTAGGGATCAATCCCCGTCAAGAACTAACTCGATTACATGATAGATCTCATCCAACTCATCACCGTCCAGCAAGCCTACGATGAGATTACTCACGAACGATGAAGAGCATCATGGAATTGTCGATGGAGAAAGGTTGATGATGACGATGGCGACGATTTCTCCTCTCCGGAGCCCGAAACGGACTCCAGATCTGCCCTCCAGATGAAGAACAGGATGTGGCAACGCCTCCATATCGCAAAACGCGATGAAACCTTCGCTCTGATTTTTTTTCCAGCCGAAATGGAAGATATAGAGCTGAGATTGGGGGCGGTGGTGCCACGTGGGCCCCACAAGCCTGCACGGCGTGGCCATAGGGGGTGGCCGCGGCCTGTGGGCTTGTGGCCCACTGGCACGCCCCCTCCGGTGGATCTTTGCGCACGTATTTTTCTTTTATTCCAGAAAAATCTCCGTAAAATTTTAGGACGTTCCGAGAACTTTCATTTCTACACAAAAACAACACCATGGCAATTCCATTCAAATTCCATTCAAAACAGCGTCAGTCCGGGTTAGTTCCATTCAAATCATGCAAATTAGAGTCCAAAACAAGGGCAAAAGAGTTCGTAAAAGTAGATACCATTCGTCCTCCGCATAGCTTAGCGAAGCTGTGCCGGGGAACCACGTAGGTCCACTGCCACCACGTCATCGTGCTACCGGAGCTCTCTCCCTCAACCTCTCCTTCCCCCTTGCTGGTTCAAGGTGTTGGGGACGTCACCGGGTTGTACGTGCGTTGAACGCGGAGGTGCCGTAGTTCGGCACATAAATCGAAATCCACCGCGATCTGAATCGCTACGAGTACGACTCCATCAACCACGTTCATAGTAACGCTTCTGCTTAGCGATCTTCAAAGGTATCAAGATGCTCTCCAACATCTCTCCTTGCTGGTTTCTTCATAGATAGATCCTTGTATGGTGTAGGATTTTTTTTGAAATTACTACGATCCCCAACATATACATACGCACGTATATTTATACCAATGAAAGCATGCACACACGTCATTTTAGGGCAACTTTGAGAGACTCACCTCACGTAATTTTAGGACAACTTATTCCAATGAAAAATTATCACACAAAGGATTGTCCTAAGAATAAAAATCCATAAAAACCATAGCAATCACACAATTGATATATGCATGCGACAATTTTACAAAGTAAGTTACAACTATCACATCACACTATAAAACTCTAGGCTACACATACAAACAAGTCGTTGACAGAACACGCAAAAATCTAACGATCATGAGAAAATATTTCCTAGAGTGGAATATCTCCTTCGTCCTCAGGGGCGAGCGGTTGTGGGACTCGCAGAATGCATCCTGCTGGGTCTAGCCTTAGGGATTCGCCAATGGCGGTTTGAGGGTTTTGGACAGCGAGTGCCTGGAGAAAATCCATCACTCGTTGGGTCAAACGCTCTTGAGCGATGACATACTGCACGAGCCTGATCAACATGGGGTCTCTCTCCGCACGGGTACCTGGAAAAGACGTTGCTCCTCCGGGCGCTGCACGGCTCACACAGTAACAATACCCCCTTTCATTGGCATATGGTACTGCAAATCGAAGGCGAGTAACCGCTTCATAGGCAGCAACCTCTATGGCCATTTTCAGGGTAGGCATAGATTTCCCGTTGAAGCAGACTTCCCGTGGGGTCTTGGTTAGGGTCCATTGAAAAAATGTGCACAACTGCTCAATATTTCGAGGTGCTGGAAGTAATCCTTGATTTGAACAACTCGTACTGGGGTGGGTGGAGAGAACCCATGGTATTGCGAGTAAAATCCCACAATATCTTAACAAAACTGTCCGGAGTTGCATGCGGAGTTCTGAGGTAACTCCCTTAGGATGGCATGGCAAAAATACTCGAAAGGCAGTGCATAAGGCGAGGAATGCTGGAAAAAAGTGACTGTGTGACTCTTATATAGGACTGGGTTAGGGCACAAGCTCTGATCTGGGTTGGCCTTGGTGGTTGGCTCCGCTCTAATGTGGTTCAGTCAAGGTCACAGATAAAAGTCTATGAAATGGGACATATTACTCTGGTGGTCGGTTGGGAATTGGCTTCCGATGGTTACTTCCAACTATAAGCTATACGGCCAAGTGCATACACACATGACTATCAGCGGTATAAAATAATGACACAAAAAAAACTTACCTATTTATCTATTATATTATAAAGACGATAGAAAACGAACGATTAAGATTTATCACTCTTGATTTATGATATTTGAACGGCCAAAATTTAAAACCGTACATGCCACAAGCCATATACCAGAATCTTTTTTTAACAACCCACGTAACAAAGTTGCCTAAATACATATACAAGCCGAATAAAACTTGACTACCTAATCGTGTCCGAATCAGCCTTGCCCTAAATAGAATGATGTATATATTTTTTAATTGAGAAAATAAGATCAAAGAGGTTGGTACATGTCGTAGAGCAAAATTCTGATTTGTTCGGTAGGTTGTAAGTGGGACTCTCCGCGGAAAGCCCGCGCCCGTCCCACATCCGTCGCATCTTATAAGTGGAAGGCCCGCATGTGCCGTATATATTTAGACGGGATAAGTAGGTTTTGCGGGTATCCCATATATTACTAAAAGTAAAGGTCCCTTCTGCTAGTAACTGATGCATAACATGTAACTGAATAAAAAAAAGCTCGACCAACACTTCTAGCTGCAGGTATCTATTGTACCTCGTCCAGGTACTTGGGCTGCTTGGGGAGGCTGGCGACACGACCGGACCGGGGCGTCCTTCTGCACTTGCTTCCGCTTCACAGACTTGGCCTGTCATCTAGCTGGCAAGGCTTCCTTGACGACAGCATAGAGGTGGTGCAGGTGCATCTCCTTTACCACATGCCTGCGCCACTGTTCCTCTTACGCGATCGCACCAACCATTTTCTCTCACGTCTTGTCTCTCTAGTTGTTTGAGCTGGTTGGCCATGTTGGAGCTGGACGATGACGTCCACGATGGCGCTAAGGCGGAGATGGAAGATGGCGCTGCGGCCATGGCGGAACTACATGGCAGCGTATCTTAGTCACCAATGCATCGTCACGTCGTGCCTGATTAAAGGAAGTGAGACTTGCCTGGGCTTGATACAGGCGTCGCGGGACAAACCCATATATCTCACTTATCTAGTCGGCTTATCCATGGATGTCCACAAACATAGGTTATGTGGGCTTTTAAGTGGGCACCGCGGGCAGCCTGCGTCCACTTACAGCCTGATTCAGATGGACAGCCAATGTGGCTAAGCGTGGTGGAGAAACTGAATATGTGAGATAGTGCATGTGCCAAAAGGAAAATATTTTACATTAGAAAATACACACTAGTAGAAAAAGGGCTTTTAGCCCCGGTTCGGTTGGGCCATTAGTCCCGATTTTCGAACCGGGACTAATCAATCGGGACTAATGCTAGCCCCGGTTCGGCCCCGAACCGGGGCTAATGACCTTCCATGTGGCGGGGTTGGGAGCGAGGGAGGGAGGGGTATTAGTCCCGGTTCGTATTACAAGCTGGGGCTATTTCTTCGCTGTTTTTAAGCAATTTTTAGGGTTTAGGGTTTTGCATTAAATTGGATGGTGCTATTTTGCTGCCCCCAATTTTCCCATTTATTTGTTTTGGGCATTTTTAAATTCTTGTTTTGCACTAAATTGGATAGTACATACACATCAATAAAGGAACAACTATATTGCACATCATCGACACGAATATATTACACCATCCCATCCGTCATGATTTGTCGAACATATTTACAAAATGTAGACACGAGTTAATGCACATATATGCATCTTTTTTACACTATATCATTTCATATCATTTGCATGGACGGGCAATAGTATTCCCCCTTGACATCTAGGACCTCTACATCTAAGAATCCGGCAATTTCCTCCTGAATTGCTCGTACACGTTCCTGTGGTAGAAGACCTTCCCGCAACCTTTCGATCTAATTTAAAGAAGGGGTCAATTTATATATATCAATGAAAACGAACACAATTCACGGTAATAAAATAAAGCTATGAGTATTGTTTATCGTACTTCGACTTTTTTATGTCCCGGGTTCTGCCCTTCTGATGGGTCATCTCGCGAATGAACTCGCAAACATAGTATCCACATAAATTGTTCCCGTGTTCCTGCCTCAAGCACTTTACGAGAACAGAGTTCAATCAAAAACATAATCAAGAATCATAATGGTATTGAAACTAGAATAAAGAGATACGCGGATCTAGCTAGCTAGTAGTTAGTTACATCTATTTGTTTAAATGTAAGCTCCGACTTCCAATCACCCCGAGCCTTGGCGGTGAACCGTTTCCAAGCCCTGCCAAGAAACGGAAATGAATAAAGGAGTTTCATATTAATTCCTTGCTATATGGAAATGAACAAGAAGTTGCCGATATAGTGCCATAATGATTGAAATTACCTCTGGAGGCATTCCTGCATGTTCGTCCATTCAACAAGGGGTGTGTGTCTCGGGTCCATGACTATTACTTGTCCTTCGTCAAGTACAATGATTAACAAAATAAAGTGGAACCTGCGCGTGCATAACTAGTCAATTATACATACACTTATAATAACATCGAGTAAGCGAAAATAGAATGTGTGTATAGTAACACTCGCTTGAAGTTGTAAGAAAATAGTATTTCCCTTTTGGTACTGCAAAACATTAACCCTTGTACCAAGTTATTCTATGTCTCGCGGGGATTCGTTTCGACACTTTGGTGATGATTATAATATGGGTCAATAAACCGAATGTCATAGATTTTTCCTCTTTTGCATTCGAGAATCTTCATTCTGCAAAATTAATATAGTGATCAGTAAGATTATACATGCAAGAACGAGCTGAGTAAGACTTAATGACATAAATTAATAATACTTACAATACATAGGCACTGATGATAGATTTGTCGAGGGTGTCTTGTTTGTATAACTGAAATAATTCATTGAATTCAATCATGTGCACGCCTCGTCCAGTCCCGAAATGGTCGTCTTCATATGCAACGTAGATCTAGTTTTGCTGTTTAACACATGCTTGCATGTACGAGTCATGCAATCTTCCCATTTTGGTTGGTAGCTCATTGACTAACTCAGGTTTGACGAGAGGAGACCCGTACCGGTACACGTATGTTATGTCAGCAAATTCCTGCAAATGGTCTAAGTACTCATCAATAGACATGCCTTGAGCCTTGGCCGCTTCTCCGTATATTGCAACAAACTCCGAATCGATAGCAGGTGTTTCATCATTTCTCTGCTCGACCACAGCTCCGCTCGAGCACACCTTTGTATCGGAATACACTTTGAGCGGGCGGCACGATTGGTTTTTCTGTTGTCCGAGATGGGCAACCGATTTCCCGCTGGACGTACTACTCTTCAACCGCTGCTTTTTTGCCGGAGTCGACTTGAGAATAGAGCGTTCATAGTCTGCTAGCAACGATTGCGGGGGATCTGCAAGGTTTTTCAGCATTTTCACGCACGCGGCGTGATCTTCTGGGGTGTTCGGGAACTCTGGCTCTTTCGGCTTCTTATTGTTAGCCACTTGAGCCTTCCACAGTTGATGCTAGGCGTCTGCCCTCTTAATATTGTCCTCTCTAGTATAGTCCCAAGGTCCCTTCTCCATATCCTTATGAGGTACTTTTGGGAGGGGCGACAACTTACGTTTCGGTGATCGTAACTTTCTGCCGCCACTATTAGCGGTGGTACGTTTCCGCTTTTTGCTCTGATCCTCAGTGGACGGAGACGACTGACAGGGCAGTGGAGACGGCTGACGGGGCGGTGGAGACGGCTGACGAGGCGGTGGAGACTGTTGATGCGGAGGTGTAGACAGCCGCGCTGGAGACTGGTGAGGCGGCGAAGACGATGGTTGCGCTGGAGACTCGTGAGGTGGAGGTGAAGAAGGATTGCTGCTATGAGGAGTCGGTGGCCTTGGCGTCCAATTTAGATGCAAGATGTCCTCCTTTCGCCATACAACGGTTTGTTTCTTGACTTCTCCAAGTTGAGTCAAATCCCTATCTTCACCTGCAGGGTAGTCGAGCTTCAGCTCCTCGTAATCTTTCATCACTTCATCCACCGTGACGACATCGTACCCTTCTGGAACAGGAGAGCAATGTCAAGTTGGATTAATTATGTCCAATTGGTATGGCCATGCCGACCGCCACCGTCAACCTTAAGTTAGGAACTTTCACCTTTAGCTCACAAGGTTTGCTCTTTGTGATATCATCCACTTGGTAGCGACGAGGAGGATCCGTCGTCAGTGCATCATCACCATCATCCTGGAGCTGCATGGAAGCGACACTACTTTTCCGATTTGATGCAGCTTCTATCATGAGCCACTGAGACTGGTCGCTACCTTGTTGTCTGTCGATTTGATCCTGCTTCAGCCGCTTTACTGCTTCTTCTAGATTATGCAGTCGGTCTGCCTCAGCCGCTTTATCACGTGCCCCCTTTTCATTTCTCCTCTGATGGCTTCTATCGGGAAATCTCTTCCTTTCCTCGGAGAATGCAAGCATCCACGGCGGGGAGCCTGGTAAGCCTCGTGCTCGCCCTTTGTGTTACTTATTCCCAAGGGCGCGTGTGAGCTTGTCGTTCTCTCTATCGGGTAATAACCGTCCCTCTTCAACATCCTGTACTGCATGTCTAATCTCCTAGATGGGTAGGGGATTATCTTTGTGACTTTGGTTATATATTTCCTTCCCTTCTTCATCCAACAACCCCATGCTCGTAAAACCAGTTTCTTCCCCGTTCGAGCCATCTTAAAGGCTCTCGAGTGATATTTTTTGCCAGAAATAATTCCTCAAGTGCTTCCCACTTAGCAATCTTACCGCCATAGCCACCAGGCCCCATAATATGGTGGTACTTCTTCTTACCTGCATTCATCCTATTTGTTGCAGACTTTTTCAAGGCGTCCTTCGATTTCTTGTACGCCACAAATTCGGCCTAGTAGTTTTTTATCTTCTCATAGCCGTGATCGAAATCTGGAGTCTTATCTTTCAAGATAAAATCCTGGTGCAATATTTTTTTCCAGCCCCTGAATAGATTGGCCATCTTCTTAAGAGCCCACTCCTTGACTTTTCTCTCTAGGGCCTCTTTTCGCCTCTTCATTTCCTTCTCATTTGGCTCCTCCTCATCTGGATCCACCTCTGGCGCCGGCAGGGTGAAATGAAGCATGAGCTTTCTCCGAAGGTTTTCTTTGGCTGCTGTGCCGACATATGAGACTCCTTCCTCCCTTGGCTTAATCCATTCTCGAGTGGGGATAGGGATGTGGACCCTAACAACAACTCCGCATGCCTGCACAAACTTCTGCTTTACATCTATGGGAGCAATTGGTTGCCCGACATTTGAGACTGTTTCGATCCTGTATCTCTCATCATCATCCAGCTTCTTGGTTGGGCCTCGTTTCGTCCGTACTGAAGATTTGCTCGATCCGGAGGGCTAAAAGAAAGAGCATATGTATATAGACAGCAGAGGACTAATTTATTAATATATATATGCACCTCGCCGGAGCGGTCGGCTTCTCCCTTGTCGGCTTCTTCCTCATTGGAGTCGCCGATTCCTCCCTCGCCCGAGGCATGGGCGTCTACCTCACGAAGCTTCTACCTCATGTGTTGAGAGACTCATCTCCCTCGTCGGACTCGTTCAGAAACTGATTGGTGACATCAACACCGCGAACTAAAATGTCATCCCCGCGGATGACACCATGCATCACGTCTTCCTAATGTTCGTCTCTGCCGTGTATTGAATCCATAGTATCAACAAATTAATTAAACATCATAGAATAATCCACTTAATTAATGCATCATCGAATAATCCACTTAATATTATTGAATATATAATCTAGAATACATAAATAATACATCTCTCGAATACAGTAATACATCGAATAATATATAACTGATCAAGCAACAAAGAGTCGTCGATGTACTGAGGCGCGTGCGGTGGACACCCAAAGAGCAGGGACCATCACCGAATCATAGCTCGGGTGAGATCCCTGAAGAACCTGCCAGGTATTGGAGAACCTGGCATCCAACGCCTCCATGTAGCGACGGACGTGCTCGTCCTCCTCCTTGACACGACAACGTACGTCCTCCTTGGGGGCCGACAACCTAGGAACCGGAAGTGGCCCCCGCGACCGCCACCAAAGAAGCTTCGGGTTGACGACGGGAGCCTGGTTCCTCACCAAGCTGCGCGTCCCAGAAGGTAACTCCTCCCAGTACCAGCCCGGCCGAGCCCAGTCCCGCACATACTGGCGCCTATCAAGCAGGTGGTCGCCACCGAGTCGACGACGAGGATGCGGGCCTGTCATCGTATATCCTACTATTTAATAAACTTTTCTAAACTTGTACTCCCCCATCCCAAAATATAAGACATTTTAAAGATTTCATCAGAAAACTACATACGGAGCAAAATGAGTGAATCTATACTCTAAAATATGTCTAACGGATTCTCTTATCCTTTAAGGAATTTAACAAAATGGCAAAATTCTGGATGTGTAGAAAATGATCCATATTTTTACTCATCTCATCTACCCTTCTTATTTATGTCACATTGTCTTCTGTCAAAGGATTGAAGAAAACCATGACCTCATCATTACCTAGTAGTAATTGCGCATGATGCTATGAAGCTTTACAAAGTTGTTTCGAACGGAATTCCGAATAGGATAATTAGCTTTTTGGTACACAGTTCAAAAAGAGCCATCCGAATATCGCTATTTGGAAGGACTTTGCTGAACTTCATATCAAAAAGCGAATAATTCTACCAGGAAGTCCGTTCCAGAACAACTTTCAAAAGATTGATAGCGCATGCGTCTGTTACTACGAGGTAATGATAAAACCATGGACCATGACTTCATCATTACCTAGTAGTGAGAGGCGCATGATGCTATGAAGCTTTACAAAGTTGTTTTGTAACGGATTTCCGAATAGGATAATTAGCTTTTTGGTACGCAGTTCAAAAAGAGCCATCCGAATATCGCTATTTGGAAGGACTTTGTTGAACTTCGTACCAAAAAGCGAATAATTCTACCAGGAACTCCGTTCCAGAACAACTTTCTAAAGCTTGATAGCGCATGCGTTTGTTACTACGAGGTAATGATAAAACCATGGACCATGACTTCATCATTAGCTAGTAGTGAGAGGCCCATGATGCGATGAAGCTTTACAAAGTTGTTTTGTAACGGAATTACGAATAGGATAATTAGCTTTTTGGTACGCAGTTCAATAAGAGCCATCCGAATATCACTATTTGAAAGGAGTTTGCACAACTTAAATCACTACAAATATCACTTAAGCATTTATATGCTTAAGTGATTTTTTAGTGATTTAAGTGATATTTGTAGATTGCAGATTAATTGTGTAAACACTAACTGTGACCTAAACTAAAAGGCCCTAAACTAACTTACATATGCTTAAACACTAACTGTGACCTAAACTAAAAGGCCCTAATCCAGCTGCGTCACTGAGGAACACGCCAACGACTTCACCGGCCTCATGACGGAGGATATCGGACGTACGTACGTGTGCATTATTGCGTGCTAAATAAAAGACACGATAAATGAAGCAAATCAATAGTAATTAAAGTGGAGGGGTCTACCCAAGCAAATGTTTAGTAATTACATAGTGTGTGTATAGATGTTGGCAAACAATGTGAGGACGTTCGTCAGTGTTCGTTATTATTGTTTCCTGGATGTTCTGTTTCGGGCGGTCAGAGCCCGTGCAAAAGTGATGTACTCTACCTTCCAACAGAATATATATGCATGGTTGTGTCTTTGTGTGAAATGATGTAGTATTCATTTATGTTATATATATATTTTTCTTCCGTCACGAAGTTAATATAAATTTGAATTATGTATTTAAAACGAAGAAATATTACAGTAGTACATTAAGCTCGGAGTGAGTATCTCCTCCATTCAATTAAGTTGAAAACAAAGCAATTTAACAATATCATCCATTTTCTTAACACATTATACATGCAGACGGTTATACTGTTGGAAGTATGCCGTAGAGGCAATAATAAAGTGGTTATTATTATATTTCCAGTTCATGATAATTGTCTATTATTCATGCTATAATTGTATTAACCTGAAATCGTAATACATGTGTGAATATATAGATCACAATGTGTCCCTAGTAAGCCTCTAGTTGGCTAGTTCTTTGATCAATAGATGATCATGATTTCTTGATCATGGACATTGGATATCATTGATACCGGGATCACATCATTGGGGAATGATGTGATGGACAAGACCCAATCCTAAGCATAGCACTAGATCGTGTTGTTCATCTGCTAAAGCTTTTCTAATGTCAAGTATCATTTCCTTCGACCGTGAGATTGTGCAACTCCCGGATATTGTAGAGTGTTGTGTGTATACCAAACATCGCAACGTAACTGGATGATTATAAAGGTGCACTCCATGTGATGGAGAGGTTTCTCTGGGCCCATTCGGTAATCCATCATCATATTGAGCTCAGTATGACTAAGGAGTTAGTCACGGGATGATATGTTATGGATAGAGTAAAGGGACTTGCCGGTAACAAGATTGAAGAAGGTATAGGAATATCGACGATCGAATCTCGGGCAAGTGTCATACAGGTAGAGAAAGTAAATTGTATACAGGATTGACTGAATCCTTGACATCGTGGTTCAACCGATGAGATCATCGTGGAACATGTGGGAGCCAACATGGATATGCAGAACAAATGTTGGTTATTTGCCGGAGAGATGTCTCGGTCATGTCTGCATGTCTCCCGAACCTGTAGGGTCTACACATTTAAGGTTAGATGATGCTAGGGTTATAGGGCAATAGTGTATGTGGTTACCGAAGGTTGGTAAAAGTCCCGGATGAGATCCCGGGCATCACGAGGAGCTCCGGAATGGTCCGGAGGTAAAGATTGATATATAGGATGAGAGGTTTTGGACATCGGAAATGTTTCGGGCGTCACCGGTAACGTACCAGGACCACAAGAAGGGTTTTGGGGTCCACCGGGAGGGGCCACCAGCCCCAAAGGGTGACATGGGCCAAAAGGCGGAAGGGAACCTGCGCCTTGGGCCTTGGTGGGAGGCGCACCAGCCCATCAAGGCCCAAGGCGCAGGTTGAGAGAGAAGGGGGGCAAAACCCTAAAGGAGATGGGCCCAAGGCCCATCTGAGGTGCGCCACACCCCTCCTCCCTTCCTGGCCGCCACCACCAGCCCTAGATAGGGCTGCCGCACCCCTTGGGGTGGGAACCCTAATGGTTGGGCCCCCTCCCTCTCCCCCTATATATAGTGGAGGGTTTTTGCCTTTGGAGAGGACGAAATCTCTCTCTCTCGGCGCAACCCTTCCTCTCTCTCTCTCCTCGTCCTCCGCATAGCTTAGCGAAGCTGTGCCGGGGAACCACGTAGCTCCACCGCCACCACGCCTTTGTTTTGTCGGAGCTCTCTCCCTCAACCTCTCCTTCCTCCTTGCTGGTTCAAGGTGTTGGAGACGTCATCGGGTTGTACGTGTGTTGAAGGCGGAGGTGCCGTAGTTTGGCACATAGATCGGAATCCACCGCGATCTGAATCGGTACGAGTACGACTCCATCAACCGCATTCGTAGTAATGCTTCTGCTTAGCAATCTTCAAAGGTATGAAGACGCTCTACAACATCTCTCGTTGCTGGTTTCTCCATATATAGATCCTTGTATGGCGTAGGATTTTTTTTGAAATTACTATGATCCCCAACAGTGGCATCCGAGCCAAGGTTCTATGTGTAGATTCTATGCACGAGTAGAACACAAAAGCTGTGGGTGCTAATTTGTCAACTTGCTTGTCGTTACTAGTCTTATCTTTTTTCTGTGGTATTGTGGGATGAAGCGACCCAGACCGACCTTACACGTACACTTACGTGAGACTGGTTCCATCGAGAGACATGCAATTGGTGCATAAGGTGGCTAGCGCGTGTCTGTCTCTCCCAGTTTAGTCGAATTGGATTCGAAGAAAAAGGTCCTTATGAAGGGTAAATAGCATTGGCATATCAACATTGTGGCCGTCACGTAGGTAAGAAGCGTTCTTGCTAATAACTCAAACCAGCCACGTAAAACTTGGAACAACAATTAGAGGACGTCTAACTTATTTTTGCAGGGTATGCTATGTGATGTGATATGGCAAAAGGATGTGATGGTACATATGTGATGTATGAGATTGCTCATGTTCTTGTAATAGGATTCACGACATGCATGTCGATGAGTATGACAACCGGCAGGAGCCATAGGAGTTGTCTTAATTTATTGTATGAGATGCAACGCCATGTTGATTACTTTACTTTATCGCTAACGGTTAGCTATAGTAGTAGAAGTAATAGTTGGCGTGACGACTTCACAGAGACACAATGATGGAGATCATGGTGTCATGTCGGTGACGATGATGATCATGGTGCCCCGAAGATGGTGATGAAAGGAGAAAGATGATATTGGCCAGATCATGTCACTATATGATTGCATGTGATGTTTATCATGTTTTTCATCTTATTGCGTAGAACAACGGTAGCAAAGATAAGATGATCCCTAATTAAAATTTCGAGATAAGTATTCCCCTAATTGTGCACCGTTGCGAAGGTTCGTTGTCTCAAAGCGCCACACGGTGATGGGTGTGATAGATTCTAACATTCGCATACAACGGGTGTAAGCCAGTTTACACACGCAAAACACTTAGGTTGACTCGACGAGCCTAGCTTGTACAGGCATGGCATCGAATACGGGAGACCAAAAGTTCAAACATGAGTCGTATGGTTGATACAATCAGCATGGAGATGCTCACCATTGATGACTAGTCCGTCTGACATGTTGATCAGACACGGGCTAGTCAACGTGGATCATGTAACACTTGGATGACTAGAGGGATGTCGATCTAAGTGGGAGTTCATTAGTAAATAGATTAGATGAACTTAATTATCATGAACTTAGTCTAAAATTGTCTTTACAAATATTGTAGATCCAATGGCCAACGCAAATGTCCCATTCAACTTCAACACGTTCCTAGAGAAAACCAAGCTGACAGACGATGGTAGCAATTATGCGGATTGGGCTCGTAACTTGAAGCTCATCCTCATGGATTCCAAGAAGGCATATGTCCTTGATGCACTGCTAGGTGATCCTCCCGTTTCCGCGGCAGACCAGGATGCTAGAAACGCCTGGCAGTCACGGAGTGATGACTACTCTCTCGTTCAATGTGGCATGCTTTACAGTTTAGAACCGGGGCTCCAAAGGCGTTTTGTGCAACACGGAGCATATGAGATGTTCGAGGAGCTGAAACTTGTTTTTCAAGCTCATGCCCGGATCGAGAGATATGAAGTTTCCGACAAGTTCTTTAGTTGTAAGATGGAGGAGAATAGTTCTGCGAGTCAGCACATATTCAGAATGTCTGGATTGGACAACCACTTGACTCAACTGGGAGTTGAACTTCCGGATGATGCGGTCATTGACAGAATCCTCTAGTCACTTCCACCTAGCTACAAAGGCTTTGTGATGAATTACAACATGCAAGGGATGGAAAAGACTATTCCCGAGTTGTATTCAATGTTGAACTCTGCAGAGGTAGAAATCAAGAAAGAGCATCAAGTGTTGATGGTCAATAAGACCACCAGTTTCAAGAAGGGCAAGGGCAAGAATAACTTCAAGAAAGACGACAAAGCAGTTGCCGCGCCCGGTAAGCCAGTTGCTGGGAAGAAGTCAAAGAAAGGACCCAAGCCCGAGACTGAGTCTTATTACTGCAAGGGAACCAGTCACTAGAAGCGGAATTGCCCCAAGTACTTAGCGGACAAGAAGGCCGGCAACATCAAAGGTATATGTGATATACTTGTTATTGATGTGTACCTTACCACCGCTCGTAGTAGCTCGTGGGTATTTGATACCAGTGTTGTTGCTCACATTTGCAACTCTAAGCAAGAACTGCGGAACAAGCGTAGGCTGGCTAAGGACGAGGTGACAATGCACGCCGGGAATGGTTCCAAGGTCGATGTGATCGCCGTCGGCACGCTACCTCTACATCTACCTTCGAGATTAGTTTTAAACCTTAATAATTGTTATTTAGTACCATCTTTGAGCATGAACATTGTATCGGGATCTCGCTTGATGCAAGATAGCTACTCATTTATATCTGAGAATAATGGTTGTTCTATTTATATGAGTGGTATGTTTTATGGTCATGCCCCGCTGGTTAATGGTTTATTCGTGATGAATCTCGATCGTGATGTTACACATATTTATAGTGTGAGTACCGAAATATGTAAGGTTGATAATGATAGGCCCACATACTTGTGGCATTGCCACCTCGGTCTTATCGGCGTAAAGCGCATGAAGAAACTCCATACAGATGGTCTTTTGGAGTCACTTGATTTTCAATCATTTGACACATGCAAAACGTGCCTCATAGCCAAGATGACCAAGACTCCGTTCTCCGGAACAATGGAGCGAGCAACTAACTTGTTGGAAATAATACATACCGATGTATGCGGTCCAATGAGCGTTGAAGCTCGCGGTGGCTATCATTATGTTCTTACCCTCACTGATGATTTAAGTAGATATGGGTATGTCTACTTAATGAAGCACAAGTCTAAAACCTTTGAAAAGTTCAAGGAATTTCAGAGTGAGGTGGAGAATCAACGCGACAAGAAAATAAAGTTTCTATGATCTCATCATGGAGGAGAATATTTGAGTCACGAGTTTGGCACACACCTAAGGAAACGTGGAATTGTTTCACAACTCACGCCGCCTGGCACACCGCAGCATAACGGTGTGTCTGAACGTCGTAATCACACTTTATTGGATATTGTGCGATATATGATGTCTCTTACCGATTTATTGCTATCATTTTGGGGATATGCATTGGAAACCGCCGCATTCACTTTAAATAGGGCACCGTCTAAATCCATTGAGATGACACTGTATGAATTATGGTTTGGCAAGAAACCTAAGTTGTCGTTTCTTAAAGTTTGGGGCTGCGATGCTTATGTGAAGAAACTTCAATCACAGAAGCTCCGAAGGCAAGATCTTTGTTTCTAAGAACGGATCCTTTCTAGAGAAAGAGTTTCTCTCGAAAGAAGTAAGTGTGAGGAAAATAGAACTTGATGAGGTAATTGTACCTCCTCTCGAATCGGAGAGCTGCACAGCGCAAGAAAATGTTTCTGAAGCGCCTGCACCGGCTAGAGATGAAGTTAATGATGATGATCATGAAAATTTGGATCAAGTTGCTATTGAACCTCGAAGGTCGACAAGGGTACGTTCCGCACCAGAATGGTACGACAACCCTCACATGGAAATCATGTTGTTGGACAATAGTGAACCTTCGAACTATGAAGAAGCAATGGCGGCCCCGGATTCCGACAAATGGCTTGAGGCCATGAAATCCAAGATAGGTTCCATGTATGAGAACAAAGTATGGACTTTGGTGGACTTGCCCGATGATCGGCGAGCCATAGAAAATAAATGGATCTTCAAGAAGAAGACTGACGCGGATGGTACTGTGACCATCTATAAAGCTCGAATCGTTGCTAAGGGTTATCGACAAATTCAAGGGATTGGTTATGTTGAGACCTTCTCACCCATAGCGATGCTGAAGTCGGTCAGAATCATGTTAGCAATTGCCGCATTCTATGATTATGAAATCTGGCAAATGGATGTCAAAACAGCATTCATGAATGACTTTCTTAAGGAACGATTGTATATGATACATCCGGAAGTTTTTGTCGATCCTAGCAATGCTAACAAAGTGTGCAAGCTCCAGCGCTCCATCTATGAGCCGGTGCAATCAGCTCGGAGTTGGAACATTCGCTTTGATGAGGTCACTACTGGAATCCAGAAATTTGCCGTCAGCCAGTTCTTTACCGTCTGCTGGCTGACGGCAAAGAACCTCTTTGCCATCAGTTGACACAATACAGACGGCAAAGAACTGACACATGGCAAAAATACTATTTGCCATGTGTGGGTCCTTTGCCGTCTGCCAGCGGACGGCAAAGAGCCCCAGGGCAGACGGCAAAGGGGACGCGTGGGCCCCATGCCTGCCGCGTCCGAAATCCGGGCCCTTTGCCGTCCGCGGGCCTTTGCCGTCAGCCGTAAGGCCCTTTGCCGTCTGC
The DNA here is from genome assembly GCF_904849725.1 of Hordeum vulgare subsp. vulgare. Lineage (NCBI taxonomy): Eukaryota > Viridiplantae > Streptophyta > Magnoliopsida > Poales > Poaceae > Hordeum > Hordeum vulgare. Next base: position 494,738,982 of record NC_058524.1, on the reverse strand, counting down.
CTTACGTCCCTTTGCCGTCGGGGGGCGGACGGCAAAGGGGCCTCCCTATGACGGCCGTTACCCCCCACCTCGCGCACTGTCTCTCTCTCTCTCTCTCACCCCGACCACTCTCACCCCTGCCGGCGAGATCCCCTCCCCGCGGCGAGCCTACCCCCCGGCGAGCCCACCCCCCCGGCGACCCCCTTCCCGCGGCGACCCACCCCCGCCCCCTGCCGCCGCCGCCCCCTGCCGCGCGCCGCCCCCTGCCGCGCGCCGCCCCCTGCCGCCGCCCCCTGTCGCGCGCCGCCCCCTGCCGCCGCCCCCTGCCGCCGCCGCCCCCTGCCGCCGCCCCCTGCCGCGCGCCGCCCCCTGCCGCCGCCGCCCCCTGCCGCTGCCGCCCCCTGCCGCCGCCCCCTGCCGCCGACGCCCCCTGCGGTGAGCCGCCCCCTGCCGCCGCCCCCTGCCGCCGACGCCCCCTGCGGCGAGCCCCCAGCCGCGCGCCCCCGTGCCGCCGGCGCCCCCTGCCGCCGCCCCCTGCCGGTGAGTTTTTTTTGTTTTTCTTTTTAAAAAAGTTAATTACTTTAGTTAGTTTATTAGGTTAGTTTTTTACTATATATAGGGTAATTTAGTTAGTTAGTTAGTTAGTTAGGCTAATTAGGTTAGTTAGTTAGGTTAGAAGAAAAAAAGCAGAAGGAAAAAAAGCAGGAGAAGAAGAAGAAGAAGAAGAAGAAGAAGAAGAGGAGGAGGAGGAGGAGGAGAAAAAAGAAGAAGAAGAAGAAGAAGAAGAAGAAGAAGAAGAAGAAGAAGAGAGGAGGAGGAGGAGAAAGAGGAGGAGAAAGAAGAAGAAGAAGAAAAAGAAGAAGAAGAAGAAGAAGAAAAAGAATAGAAGGAGAAAAAGAGGAGGGGGAGTAGGAGGAGAAAAAAGAAGAAGAAGAAGAAGAAGAAGAAGAAGAAGAAGAAGAAGAAAAAGAGGAGAGAGGAGAAGAAGAAAGAAGAGGAAAAGGGAACCCCGGCACCCCGAAATTGACCCTCGACCCCCGACCCCTGACGCCCGACGCCACTGACCCCCGACCATCGACCTCCGACGCCACTGACCCCCGACCCCCGACCCCCGACGCCACTGACCCCCGACGCCACTAACCCTCGACCCCCGACGCCACTGCCCCCGACCCAGCCCCTCGGCCCACGACTCCCGACCCCCGACGCTCGACGCCACCAACCCCCGACCCCCGAGGCCACTGACACCCGACGTCACTGACCCTGGACCCCCGACGCCACTAACCCTGGACCCCCGACGCCACTGACCCCCGACCACCGATGCCACCGACCCTCGACGGCACTGACTCCCGACGCCACTAAGCCCCGACCCCCGACACCTCTTCTGCCTTCTTTTGAACGAGAAGGTGCTTTTCGGCCTTCCAGAGGCCCACGGGGTCATAGTTTTGAAAATTATGAGTTAGGTCACATATTTTCCGATCATGTTAATTATAAAAACATCGTATTTGTGTTGATCGGGTGAATTTCAATGTGCAGTTGTTCGACGACCTCCACGTGCGTTGGACGTTTGTTGGTGAGCACAAATGACTTCTCCTCCTACCCCCTTAATTTGCTCTGTCCCGGTCTTCGTGCCGATGAAACTTGCTATCTATAGGTTTCTTCAATCATGAGTATGCGTGACCAGTATGCGTCTCCCGTTCGAAAGGGCGACATCTATAAATATGCATTTCTTTGCATATTTATAACCGCCATCCTTTCGAATTGTCCAACATTATCCATGGACAGCCCGAGTATGTGTAGATTTGGTTTGTTTTCCCGTATGCTGTGCTCCGGATCCGATGCGGAATTTCGTCAGTGCCTCCCCTGTTGTTCTCCGGGTACACATCCTCTCTGCTTATTGCCGAGACGTGTATCAGGAGAACAGCGGGGAGGTGCTGCCGAAATTGTGCGTCGCATCTGGAGCAGAGCATGGGAAAACGAACCCAGTCTACACATACTCGGGTGGGATTAGGACCTATCTTTACCTATTAGCGTGTAGGTTGCATGGACGTAATAAAACTGACAAACTTGATTAGCGTATGAATATAGATGATGAATTATGTATTTATTTCTTGTGCCCCCATAGGTAGCTAGGCAACATGAGTGATCGTGCTTGGATGTACACTGGTCACCCTAGTCAGAAAGACATGACCCATGAATGGTTAACAAAAACCAGGGGGTTTGTGAGAGCCGCATTTGCAAATGGCCAGCAAAAAACATGGTGCCCCTGTCCCAACTGCGACAACTGGAAAAAGCAGACAGAGTTTGAAATGGGTAAACACTTGCAGAAGTGGGGTTTTACGCCTAATTATACGGTGTGGACTTTTCATGGTGAGTCTGACCAACGTGCCAGAGCTGAGGTGATTCGTCGTCGCACTGACGAGCATGGTACCGGGATTGAAGACATGGTGCAAGACTTTGATGATGCTCGGGATTCGGACGATGAGATGGAGGAATCTGCAAAGGCCTTCTATGAAATGCTGGAGTCTTCAAAACGTCCTCTCCACGAGCAGACTGAGCTTTGTCAGCTGGATGCCATCGCGCAAGTAATGGCTCTGAAGGCTCAATTCAACCTAGGCAGAGAATGCTACGACGCGATGATGACGATATTTGGACGCTTTCTACCCAAAGGCCATGTACTGCCTGCAAACCTGTACCAGTCAGAGAAAATCCTCCGTGTACTAAAGATGCCCTATGAGAAGATACATGCCTGTGAGAATGGATGTGCCTTATTTAGGCTTGAGTATGCGGCCTTGAACTATTGCCCCATTTGCAATTCTTCCAGGTGTATTGTGGTAGACAACGGCATGGGTGAGAAGAATCAGACCAAAATCCCCATTAGTGTTCTTCGATATCTGCCAATCGTACCAAGACTTCAACGTCTTTTTATGGTCGAAGAGACGGCCAGACAGATGACATGGCACAAATTGGGCAAAAGAACCGAACTAGATGCGGATGGGAACAAGATGCTGGTACACACTTCAGATGGTTTTGCGTGGAGGCACTTCGATGCATTACATAAGGATAAATCGGAAGATCCAAGGCAACCTAGAGTTGCCATCAGCACGGATGGGTTCAATGTGTATGGTATGACGGCAGCACAATACAGTTGTTGGCCTGTATTTGTCATTCCACTAAATTTGCCACCCGGAGAGATTATGAAAAGAAAGAACATTTTCCTGACGTTGATAATTCCAGGGCCCAACTATCCGGGGAAGAATATGAATGTGTACATGCAGCCGCTTAAGGATGAGTTGCAAGAAGCCTGGGATAATGGGATCAAGACCTACGACGCGGCTACCAAAACAAATTTCAAAATGCATGTGTGGTACATGTACTCGACGCATGATTATCCGGCGTTTGCGCTATTCGCTGGCTGGTGTGTGCATGGAAGGTTCCCGTGCACCACATGCAAGGCAGCTCTTCAGTTCCGTTGGCTGCAGGCTGGTCGCAAGTATTCTTGCTTCGACATGCATAGACAGTTCCTGGATCCTGACCATAAGTTCAGAAAAGACAAGAAGAATTTCATCAAAGGTAGAGTTGTCAAAAACACTGCACCAGCTGCGTTGACAGGCCAACAGACCCTTGATCAGTTAAACGCTCTCGAGCCCGATCCTTTGCGTCCAGGATACTTCAAAGGGTATAATACGGAACACGCCTGGACTCACAAGTCATGCTTATGGGATCTCCCTTACTTCAAAGACCTCCTTTGCCCACACAACATTGACGTGATGCACACTGAAAAGAATATTGCGGAGGCCATTTTTGGTACATTGTTCGGCATAGAGGGGAAGTCAAAAGATAATCCTAAGGCTAGAATCGACCTGGAGGCTCTATGTGATAGACCGTTGCAAAACTTGCGACAACGGAAAGGAAAGCAAAGCATAGTGAAGCCAAAGGCATGGTTCAATCTTGAAAGGCCAGCTATGAGGGAAATGCTATTGTGGGTGAAAATGCGGTTGATGTTCCCCGATGGGTATGCTGCGAATCTAAAGAGGGGAGCGAGTCTTGAGAAATTGAAAATATTTGGGCTCAAGAGTCATGATTGGCACATATGGATTGAGCGGGTAATGCCGGTGATGTTGCGTGGCTTTATCCCTGAGGATGAATGGATAGTACTGGCAGAGCTGAGCTATTTCTTCCGTTCTCTTTGTGCGAAAGAACTATCTCCTTCTCCTTCTCCTTCTTCTTCTCCTTCTTCTCCTTCTCCTCTTCCTTCTCCTTCTCCTCCTCCTCCTCCTCCTCCTTTTTCTTCTTCTTCTCCTCTTCCTCCTCCTCCTCCTTCTTTTACTTCTTCTTCTCTTTCTCTTCTCCTATAGTTAGCTAGGGTTCCACCTAAATGACATAATTAGCTTAGTTAGCTCCAAAATGGCCTATTTAATAATAAATGACCTATACTTAGCTAATTATCCTCGAAATGACATAATTAGCTCCAAAAAGGCATTCTTAGCCAATTTAGCCCGAAGAAGGGGACAAGAATAGAAAAAGAGGAAAATGAAAGCAAGGAAGAGGAAAAAGGAAAAGAAGAAGGAGGAGAGGGAGGAGGAGAAGAAGAAGGGGACAAAAGGATAAGAAGAAGAAGGAGAAGAAGGAGAAGGAGAAGGAGAAGGAGCTCCCGCTCCTTCTCCTTCTCCTTCTCCTTCTTCTTCTCCTTCTTCTCCTTCTTCTCCTTCTCCTCTTCCTTCTCCTTCTCCTCCTCCTCCTCCTCCTCCTTTTTCTTCTTCTTCTCCTCTTCCTCCTCCTCCTCCTTCTTTTACTTCTTCTTCTCTTTCTCTTCTCCTATAGTTAGCTAGGGTTCCACCTAAATGACATAATTAGCTTAGTTAGCTCCTAAATACTTAGCTAATTTCTCTCCGAAATAACCTATATATACACTACTTCATCTAGTATTATTTTTCTAACTTTCTTATTTGTCATTTTGCAGATTACCTTCACTTCATGGGAAGCTTGGTTGATGGAATGCTTGAAGACGATTTCTTGTACCATGTGTTGTATTGAAACTATTGTAGTATATGAATATATGAAACTTTGTATGCACGTGGATGAAACTAGTGTAATATATGGTTTGGTACGGATGTAACTTCCATAATATGTATGCACTATGGATGAGAGTTATTTTAATATGGTTATGAGTACGGAAAGATATTTATTTATGTCAAATATATATATATCCTGATTATTGTTAAAAATGCTGGATATAACAAAAAACAAATAAAAAAGGGGCTGGTTCCCCTCTTTGCCGTCTGCCACCACATGGCAAAGGGGGGGAGGCAGACGGCAAAGGGGGGAATCTGCCCCCCCTCTCTCCCCTCTTTGCCGTCTGCCTCCACATGGCAAAGGGCGGGAGGCAGACGGCAAAGGGGGGAATCTGCCCCCCCTCTCTCCCCTCTTTGCCGTCTGCCTCCACATGGCAAAGGGGGGGGAGGCAGACGGCAAAGGGGGGAATCTGCCCCCCTCTCTCCCCTCTTTGCCGTCCGCCACCACATGGCAAAGGGGGGGGAGGCAGACGGCAAAGGGGGGAGGCCTCCGTTAACACTTAACGGGGACGTTGCAATATATGCCGTCCCACTTATTTTGCCGTCCGCCCCCTCATGGCAAAGATTCTTTGCCGTCCGCTTTGTGAAAGCAGACGGCAAAGAGCCTCTTCACCGGATTTTTTTTTACCGTCTACTTTGCCGTCTGCTGACCGACGGCAAAGCCTTTGCCGTCCGTGGTAGCCACCTTTGCCGTCCGCCTTGGCAGACGGCAAATTTCTGAATTTCAGTAGTGGGTGATCAAAGCGTTTGGGTTTATATAGACCTATGGAGAAGCCTGTATTTACAAGAAAGTGAGTGGGAGCTCTGTAGCATTTCTCGTATTGTATGTGGATGACATATTGTTGATGGGAAATGATATAGAACTATTGGAAAGCATCAAGGCCTATTTGAATAAGAGTTTTTCAATGAAGGACCTTGGAGAAGTTGCTTCTATATTAGGCATCAAGATCTATAGAGGTAGATCGAGACGCCTCATAGGTCTTTCACAAAGCACATACCTTGACAAGATATTGAAGAAGTTCAATATGGAGAAGGCTAAGAAGGGGTTCTTGCGTGTATTGCATGGTGTGAGGTTGAGCGCGACTCAACGACCGACCACGGCAGAAAGATAGAGAAAAGATGAGTACCGTCCCCTATGCTTCAGCCATAGGCTCTATCATGTATGCCATGCTATACCAGACCTGATGTGAACCTTGCCATAAGTTTGGTAGGGAGGTACCAGAGCAATCCAGGAGTGGATCACTAGACAGCGGTCAAGAATATCCTAAAGTACCTGAAAAGGACTAAATATATGTTTCTCGTCTATGGAGGTGCCGAAGAGCTCGTCGTAAAGGGTTACTTTGATGCTACCTTCGACACAAATCCGTATGACTCTAAGTCACAAACCAGATACGTGTACGTTTTGAATAATGGGGTAGTTAGCTGGTGCAGTTGCAAGCAAAGCGTCGTGGTGGCATCTACATGTGAAGCGGAGTACATAGCTGCTTCGGAAGCAGCACAGGAAGGAGTCTGGATGAAGGAGTACATCACCGACCTAGGAGTGATTCCAAGCGCGTCGGAGTCGATGACTCTGTTCTGTGACAACACTGGAGCTATTTCTATTGCAAAGGAGCCCAAGTTTCACAAGAAGACCAAGCACATCAAGCGCCGCTTCAACTCCATTCGTGGATACATCTAGGATGGAGATATTGATATTTGTAAAGTACATACGGATCTGAATGTCGCAGGCCCGTTGACTAAACCTCTTCCACGGGCAAATCATGATCAACACCAGAACTCTATGGGTGTTCGATTCATCACAATGTAACTAGATTATTGACTCTAATGCAAGTGGGAGGCTGTTGGAAATATGCCCTAGAGGCAATAATAAAGTGGTTATTATTATATTTCCAGTTCATGATAATTTTCTATTATTCATGCTATAATTGTATTAACCAGAAACCATAATACATGTGTGAATATATAGATCACAATGTGTCCCTAGTGAGCCTCTAGTTGGCTAGCTCGTTGATCAATAGATGATCATGGTTTCTTGATCATGAAAATTGGATGTTATTGATAACGGGATCACATCATTAGGGAATGATGTGATGGACAAGACCCAATCCTAAGCATACCACTAGATCGTGTTGTTCATGTGCTAAACCTTTTCTAATGTCAAGTATCATTTCCTTAGACCGTGAGATTGTGCAACTCCCGGATACCGTAGGAGTGCTTTGGATGTACCAAACGTCACAAGGTAACTGGTTGATTATAAAGGTACACTACGGGTATCTCCGAAAGTGTCTGTTGAGTTGTACGAATCGAGACCGGGATTTGTCACTCCGTGTGACGGAGAGGTATCTCTGGGCCCACTCGGTAATCCATCATCATATTGAGCCCAGTATGACTAAGGAGTTAGTCACGGGATGATGTGTTATGGAACGAGTAAAGCGACTTGCCAGTAACGAGATTGAACAAGGTATAGGAATACCGACGATCGAATCTCGGGCAAGTGTCATACCAGTAGACAAAGGGAATTGTATACGGGATTGATTGAATCCTTGACATCGCGGTTCATTCGATGAGATCATCGTGGAACATGTGGGAGCCAACATGGATATCCAGACCCCGCTGTTGGTTATTGGCCGGAGAGATGTCTCGGTCATGTCTGCATGTCTCCCGAACCTGTGGGGTCTACACACTTAAGGTCTGATGATGCTAGGGTTATAGGGAAATAGTGTACGTGGTTACCGAAGGTTGTTTGGAATCCCGGATGAGAACCCGGACATCATGAGGAGCTCTGGAATGGTCCGTAGGTAAAGATTGATATATAGGGTGAGAGGTTTTGGAAAACGGAAATGTTTCGCGCGTCACCGGTAACGTATCGGGACCACCGGAAGGGTTTCGGGGGTCCACCAGGAGGGGCCACCAGCCCCAAAGGGTGACATGGGACAAAAGGTGGAAGGGAACCAGCCCAAAGTGGGCAGGTGCGCCTCCCACCAAGGCCCAAGGCGCAGGTTGAGAGGGAAGGGGCAAAACAAAAAAACGGATGGGCCCAAGGCCCATCTGGGGTGCGCCACACCCCTCGTCCCTTCCTGGCCGCCACAACCAGCCCTAGATGGGGCTATCGCACCCCTTTGGGGTGGGAACCCTAAGGGTTGGGCCCCCTCCCTCTCCCCCTATATATAGTGGAGGTTTTTTGCCTTTGGAGAGGACGAAATCTATCTCTCGGCGCATCCCTTCCTCTCTCTCTCCTCGTTGATGTCCCACGAGCGTATGGGATCGCAACAGTTTTCGAAGGTAGAGTATTCAACCCAAATTTATTGATTCGACTCAAGGGAAAGCGAAAGAATATTGTCAAGTATTAGCAGTTGAGTTGTCAATTCAACCACACCTGAAAGATTAGTGTGTGCAAGCAAAGTATCAATAGGAAGGTAGTATGATAGCAACGATGCCAGAAAAAAGCCTTGGTTGACGGGATGTTAGAACCGCTTACCTAGCCTCGGCAATGGCGCCAACAAAGTCTTGCAACAAGTAACAGCGGAGTAGTAAGGAACAGTAGTAGCAGCAGCAGCAAAGTAACAAGTAAAAATAGTAGTGACATCAGCAGCAATGTAACAAGTAACACCAATAGTGACAGCAGCAAAGTAACAAGTAACAGCAGTAGTGACAGCAGCAGCGAAGTAGCCCAATCCCTTTTGTAGCAAGGGACAAGCCTAGGCAAAGTAACGTAGCGAGAACCAGTAATAAAAGACTCGTAGGCAGTGGATCGGTGATGGATGAGTGTGACGGATGTGATTCATCATGTAACAGCTATAACGCGGAGAGATGTGTGGCTAGCTCCCGTTCGTCAATCTAATGTTGGCATGTATTCCGTATGTAGTCACACGTGCTTAGGAAAAACAACTTGCATGGCATCTATTGTCCATCCCTCTCGTGGCAGCGGGGTCCTAATGGAAACTACGGGATATTAAGGTTCTCCTTTTAATAAAGAACCGAACCAATGCATTAACACGCGGTGAATACATGAACTCCTCATACTATGGTCATCTCCGGGAGTGGTTCCGGCTATTGTCACTCGGGGTTGCCGGGTCATAACACATAGTAGGTGACTACAACTTGCAAGATATGATCTAAAACACACATATATTGGCGCCAACATAATAGGTTCAAATCTGAAATCATGGCACTCGGGCCCTAGTGACAAGCATTAAGCATAGCCAAGTAGTAGCAACATCAATCTAGAACATAGTGGATACTAGGGATCAATCCCCGTCAAGAACTAACTCGATTACATGATAGATCTCATCCAACTCATCACCGTCCAGCAAGCCTACGATGAGATTACTCACAAACGATGAAGAGCATCATGGAATGTCGATGGAGAAAGGTTGATGATGACGATGTCGACGATTTCCCCTCTCCGGAGCTCGAAACGGACTCCAGATGTGCCCTCCAGATCGCAAAACGCGATGAAATGTTCTCTCTGATTTTTTTCCACGCGAAACGGAACATATATAGCTGAGATTGGGGCGGTGGTGCCACGTGGGCCCCACAAGCCTGCACGGCACGGCCATAGGGCGTGGCCGCGGCCTGTGGGCTTGTGGCCCACTGGCACGCCCCCTCCGATGGATCTTTGCGCATGTATTTTTCTTTTATTCCAGAAAAAATCTTCGTAAATTTTCAGGACGTTCCGAGAACTTTCATTTCTACACAAAAACAAGACCATGGCAATTCTGCTGAAAACAGCGTCAGTCCGGGTTAGTTCCATTCAAATCATGCAAATTAGAGTCCAAAACAAGGGCAAAAGAGTTCGGAAAAGAAGATACGACGGAGAAGTATCAACTCCCCCGAGCTGAAATCCTTGCTTGTCCTCAAGCAACTCAGTTGACAAACTGAGAGAGACAAAACAAAAACTTTGACAAACTCTGTTTGATCTTGTTGTTGCAACTATGTCTAACTCACAACCAGAATTTCAGCAAGATCACAAGCAAATCACATAAGCAAATGACATCTAGGTCTCATGGTAAACACATATCAATGGCATAATCAGCTAGCGAGCAAATAATAATAAGAGCATGCCTGACAGGTATGCATGCAAGAGCCACTAAACATTGTAACCATGGTCTTCTACCTTGACCCAAGGAAAATGAAAACTATTTACACGGGAAAGCTCCCAACAAGCAAAAGAAGAAACAGAAAATCTTTTTGGGTTTTCTCAAACTAGAGAGGCACACGAAAAGAAAACGAGAAAAAGAAAATAAACTAGCATGGATGATACAGTGGCAAAGTGTGAACACCGGCTAACAAAGTGAAAGCATAAGCAAGAATGTAAAGTCGGTGAGAACACGTACTCCCCCAAGCTTAGGCTTTTGGCCTAACTTGGTCTACTCCCAAGGATGGTCCTGGTGAAACCCAAAATCATAATCAGGGTTATACGGGAGTGCTGCAGCCACTGCCTGAATAGCTGCCTCACGGAGACGAGCAGCCGTCGCCTCCCTCTCATACTCCTTTGCCTCTCCTCTGGTTATGTAATATCTCTGTTTTACCTGAAAGTCAAAGAAAGCAGGAGCAGGAAGGGTAATATGGAAAACACGCGGCCGGTTAAATATCAATCGGTATAGGAGGGATTCATCATCCCACTCAAGAAACTGGTAGCGTGTCATGGCAACGCGGTCAAGGAAAGCTATATGGAGCGGGTGATGTCCTTCCCGGATGGATACTCCAAGAGAATTTGCTATGCGAGTGGCATAGTTCCCACCAAAGAAATCCCCTTCTATTGCATTCTTATTCAGCCTCCTTGCTATAATAGCTCCCATGTTGAAGCTTTTGTCACCCGTCACTACGCTCTTAAGGATACTAAGGTCGGGTGCGCAGAGGTGACAATGCTCAATCTTGCCATTAATGCATCTGCCTATGAAGAGGGCAAAGTAATGCAAGGCAGGAAAATGAATACTCCCCATGGTAGCTTGTGTAATGTCTCTAGTTTCTCCAACCGTAATACCAGCGCAAAAATCTCTAACCGAAGATTTAGGAGGATCATTGAGGTTACCCCAAATAGGTATTTTGCAAATTCTACTGAAAACCTCTAAATCCATGGTATACGATCATAGAGATCAAACAGTACTGACGGCTCACGGCCAGCTGAAAATTTGAATATACGAACAAAAGAGGCAGTGAGAGCAACATACTGTTCACATTTATCGGATATGAATTCTTTGAGTCCGACATTGCGAACAAGTGCATCAAACTCATCTTTGAAACCTGCCTCAATTATAAATTCATCAAAAGGCTATCCACATGGTTGTACCTCCGCGTCCCTAGGTTGGTAAGGATCAGGCTCCCGAATCACAAGACGGGGACCTCTCTTGCTTGAGGAACCACCATGATAGTTTCTCCTGAACATCTTCCTTTTCTGAAATTTTCAGTGACTGATACGTCCATTTTGCATCATGTTTTCATGTTGATATTTATCGCTTCTTTGGCTACTATTTCACTTCACGATACTATTCTTATGCCTTTTCTCTCTTATTTTGCAAGGTTTACATGAAGAGGGAGAATACTTGAACAGGAATTCTGGCTTGAAAGTGGAGCAAAGTTGAGATACCTATTCTGTGTAACTCCAAACGCCGTGAAAATCAACGGAGATTTTTCCCAATATATAAAAAATACTGGGCCGAAGAAGTACCGGAGGGGCGCCAGGGGGTGGCCACAAGCCTGCACGGCGCGGCCACCCTCAGGCCGCGCCATGGGGGCTTGTGGGAACCCCTGCAGGCCCACTTGCCCCCTCTTTTGCTATATGGAGGGTTTCGTCCAGAAAAAAAATGAGAAGGGAGCTTTTTCGTGGTTTCGCCGCCGCCACGAGGCGGAACTTGAGCATAACCAATCTAGAGCTCCGGCAGGACGATCCCGCCGGGGAAACTTCCCTCCCGGAGGGGGAAATCGTCGCCATCATCATCACCAACACTCCTCTCATTGGAGGGGACTCATCTCCATCAACATCTTCATCAGCACCATCTCATCTCCAAACCCTAGTTCATCACTTGTAGCCAATCTCCGTCTCGCGACTCCGATTGGTACTTGTAAGGTTGCTAGTAGTCTTGATTAGTCTTTGTAGTTGATGCTAGTTGGATTACTTGGTGGAAGAGTTTATGTTCAGATCCTTGATACTACTCATTACACCTCTGATCATGATTATGATTATGCTTTGTGAGTAGTTACTTTTGTTCCTGAGGACATGGGATAAGTCATGCTAATAATAGTCATGTGAATTTGGTATTCGTTCGGTATTTTGATACGTTGTATTTTGTTTTTCTTCTAGTGGTGCTATGTGAATGTCGACTACATAACACTTCACCATTATTTGGGCCTAGAGGAATGCATTGGGAAGTACTAAGTAGATGATGGGTTGCTAGAGTGACAGAAGCTTAAACCCTAGTTTATGCGTTGCTTCGTAAGGGGCTGATTTGGATCCACTAGTTTAATGCTATGGTTAGACATTGTCTTAATTCTTCCTTCGTAGTTGCGGATGCTTGCAAGAGGGGTTAATCATAAGTGGGATACTTGTCCAAGTAAGGTCAGTACCCAAGCACCGGTCCACCCACATATCAAACTATCAAAGTAACGAACGCGAATCATATGAACATGATGAAACTAGCATGACAGAAATTCACGTGTGTCCGCGGGAGCGTTTTTCCTCCTATAAGACCTTTTCCAGGCTTGTCCCTTGCTACAAAAGGGATTAGGCCACTTTTCTGCACCGTTGCTAATTTTGTTACTTGTTGCTTGCTACGAATCATCTCACCACACAATCACTTGTTACCGACAATTTCAGTGCGTGCAGATTTTACCTTGCTGAAAACCACTTGTCAGATCCTTCTGCTCCTCGCTGGGTTCGACACTCTTACTTATCAAAAGTACTAAGATTGATCCCCTATACTTGTGGGTCATCAAGACTCTTTTTTGGCGCCGTTGCCGGGGAGTGAAGCGCCTTTGGTAAGAGGAACTTGGTAAGGAAACATTTGTATAGTGTGCTGAAATTTCTTGTCACTTGTCACTATGGATACTATTCCTTTGAGGGGCTTGTTCGTGGTATCTTCACCTCGAACAGAAGCACAAAGAGTTGCTCCTCAAGTTGCTGCACCTACTGAAAATATTTGCTTTGAATTTCCTTCGGGTATGCTTGAGAAAATGCTGGCTAATCCTTTTACAGGAGATGAAACATCACATCCAGACTTGCATCTGATCTATGTAGATGAGGATTGTGGTTTATTTAAGCTTGCATGTGTGCCCGAGGATGTGGTCAAGAAGAAGGTCTTTCCTTTATCTTTGAAGGATAAGGCGTTGACATGGTATAGGCTATGTGATGGTACTAGATCATGGGACTACAATCGGTTGAAATTGGAATTTCATCAAAAGTTTTATCCTATGCATTTAGTACATCGTGATCGGAATTATATTTATAATTTTTGGCCTCGCGACAGAGAAAGCATCACTCAAGCTTGGGGGAGGCTTAAATAAATGCTATATTCATGCCCCAATCATGAGCTCTCGAGAGAAATTATCATTCAGAACTTCTATGCTCGGCTTTCTCATGATGATCGCACCATGCTTTACACTTCTTGTACCGGTTCTTTTATGAAGAGAGATATTGACTTCAAGTGGAATTTATTCGAGAGAATTAAACGAAATTCTGAAGATTGGGAGCTTGAAGAAGGTAAGGAGTCAGGTAAGAATTTCACTTTTGATTGCGTTAAATCCTTTAGCGCTAAGTATGGACTTGACTCTGAGATAGTAGCTTCACTGTGTGAATCCTTTGCTGCTCATATTGATCTCCCCAAAGAGAAGTGGTTTAAATTTCATCCTCCTTTAGAAGTCAACGTAGTTAAACTCACTCCAGTTGAAGAGAGTCATTACCTATAATGATCCTGTGGTACCCAGTGCTTACATTGAGAAACCCCCTTTCCCTGTTAGGATAAAGGATCATTCCAAAGCTTCAACTGTGATATGTAGAGGCTATATTAGAACACCTACACCCCCTGAGAAAATTAGAGTTGAACCTAGTTTGCTATTATCAAAGATCTTCTATTTGAATAAGTTGAGGGACACAATATTCACTTTTGTGAAGATGCTTCTAGAATAGTTAAACCTCGCGTTAGAGACAAACATAGGCCTGTTGTTGGCATGCCTGTAGTTTCTGTTAAGATAGGAGATCATTGTTATCATGGTTTATGTGACTTGGGTGCTAGTGTTAGTGCAATACCTCAATCCTTATACGATGAAGTCAAAGATGAGATTGCACCTGTTGAGATAGAACCTATAGATGTCACTATCCAGCTTCCCAATACAGATACTATCTGCCCTCTGGGAATTGTTAGGGATGTTGAAGTCTTGTGTGGTAAAATGAAGTATCCTGCTGATTTCCTCGTTCTTGCTACCGCTCAAGATAGCTTTTGTCCCATCATATTTGGTAGACCTTTTATCAACACTGTCAATGCTCATATTGATTGTGAGAAGCAAACTGTCACTATTGGCTTTGAAGGAGTGTCACATGAGTTCAATTTCTCTAAGTTCGGTAGACAACCTCATGAAAAGGAGTTGCCTAGTAGGGATGAAACTATTGCCTTAGCTTTTATTGTCCTGCCTCCTACTGATCCCTTAGAGCAATACTTGCTTGAGCATGAAAATGATATGCATATGGATGAAAGGGATGAAATAGATAGAGTTGTCTTAGAACAATACCCTATCCTTAAGAATAATATGCCTGTTGAACTGCTTGGGGATCCACCTCCACCAAAGGGTGATCCTGTGTTCGAGCTTAAACAGTTGCCTGATACTCTTAAGTATGCCTATCTTGATGAAAAGGAGATATATCCTGTTATTATTAGTGCTAGCCTCTCAGATCATGAAGAGAAGAAGTTACTAAAAACTCCGAGGAAGCACCGTGCTGGTATTGGATATATTGTTGATGATCTTAAGGGTATTAGTCCCACTCTATGCGAGCACAAGATCAAAACTGATCCTGAATTCAAACCAGTTGATGATCATCAAAGGAGATTGAATCCTAAGATGAAAGAAGTAGTGAGAAAAGAAATACTAAAGCTCCTAGAAGCAGGTATTATCTATCCTGTTTCTCATAGCGATTGGGTGAGTCTGGTGCATTGCGTTCCTAAGAAAGGAGGCATTACCGTTGTCCCTAATGATAAGGATGAGTTGATCCCACAGAGGATTATTACTGGCTATAGGATGGTGATTGATTTTAGGAAGTGGAATAAGGCCACTAGGAAAGATCATTACCCTCTGCCTTTTATCGACCAAATGCTAGAAAGACTATCCAAACACACCCACTTGTGCTTTCTAGACGGTTATTCTAGTTTCTCCCAAAAACCAGTTGCACAATCTGATCAGGAGAAAACCAGTTTCACCTGCCCTTTCGGTACCTTTGCTTATAGACGTATGCCTTTTGGCTTATGTAATGCACCTGCCAACTTTCAAAGATGTATGATGGCTATATTCTCTGACTTTTGTGAAAAGGTTGTTGAGGTTTTCATGGATGACTTCTCCGTTTACGGGTCATCCTTTGATGATTGCCTCAACAACCTTGATCCGGTCTTGCAAAGATGTAAAGACACCAATCTTGTCTTGAATTGGGAGAAGTGTCACTTTATGGTTAATGAAGGCATTGTCTTAGGACATAAAATTTCCGAAAGAGGTATTGAAGTCGATAAGGCTAAGGTTGATGCAATCGAGAAAATGCCATACCCCACAGATATCAGAGGGATAAGAAGTTTCCTTGGTCATGTTGGTTTCTATAGAAGGTTCATCAAAGACTTCTCTAAGATTTCTAGGCCTCTTACCAATCTCTTGCAAAAGGATATTCCTTTTGTTTTTGACGATGATTGTGAGGAAGCCTTCGAAATACTTAAGAGGGCATTGATAACTGCACCTATTGTTCAACCACCTGATTGGAACCTACCCTTTGAGATCATGTGCGACGCTAGTGACTATGCTGTTGGTGCTGTTCTTGGGCAAAGAGTTAATAAGAAGTTGAATGTTATTCACTATGCTAGTAAAACTCTAGACGGTGCCCGAAGAAACTATGCTACTACAGAGAAGGAATTTTTAGCAGTCGTGTTTGCGTGTGAAAAGTTCAGGTCTTACATTGTTGATTCCAAAGTCATTATTCACACTGACCACGCTGCTATTAAGTACCTCATGGAGAAGAAAGACGCTAAACCTAGACTTATTAGATGGGTTCTCTTGCTACAAGAATTTGATCTGCACGTTGTTGACAGAAAGGGTGTTGATAACCCAGTAGAGGATAACTTGTCTAGGTTGGAGAACGTTCTTGATGACCCACACCCTATTGATGATAGCTTTCCCGATGAGAAATTGAATGTCATCAATGCTTCACGTAGTGCACCGTGGTATGCTGATTATGCAAACTATATTGTTGCCAAATACATACCGCCTAGTTTCACGTACCAGCAAAAGAAGAAATTCTTCTTTGACTTGAGACACTACTTTTGGGATGATCCTCACCTTTATAAGCAAGGAGTAGATGGTGTTATTAGACATTGTGTACCTGAACATGAACAGGGACAGATCCTACAGAAGTGTCACTCCGAGGCCTACGGAGGACACCATGCGGGAGATAGAACTGCACACAAGGTATTCCAATTAGGTTTCTATTGGCCCACTCTCTTCAAAGATGCCCGTAAGTTTGTCTTGTCTTGTGACGAATGGCAAAGAATAGGTAATATTAGCAAACCTCAGGAAATGCTTATGAACTATTCACTTGTCATTGAACCATTTGACGTCTGGGGCTTTGATTGTATGGGACCTTTTCCAAAATCCAACGGGTATACGCATATCTTAGTTGTTGTTGATTATGTCACTAAGTGGGTAGAAGCTATCCCCACTAGTAGTGCTGATCACAACACCTCTATCAAGATGCTGAAAGAAGTTATCTTCCCTAGATTTGGAGTCCCTAGATATCTAATGACCGATGGTGGTTCACACTTCATTCATGGTGCTTTCCGTAAAATGCTTGCTATGTACGATGTCAACCATAGAATTGTGTCTCCGTATCACCCTCAGTCCAATGGTCAAGTAGAGCTAAGCAACAGAGAGATTAAACTGATTCTGTAAAAGACTGTCAATAGGTCTAGAAAGAATTGGTCTAAGAAGCTCGATGATGCACTGTGGGCTTATAGAACTGCCTATAAGAATCCCATGGGCATGTCTCCGTACAAAATGGTGTATGGGAAAGCATGTCACTTACCTCTCGAGCTAGAGCATAAAGCTTATTGCGCAATCAAAGAGCTCAACTTTGATTTCAAACTTGCCGATGAGAAGAGGTTATTTCATATTAGCTTGCTTGATGAATGGAGAACTCAGGCATATGAGAATGCCAAGCTGTTCAAAGAGAAGGTTAAGAGGTGGCATGATAAGAGGATACAAAAGCGTGAGTTCAATGTAGGTGATTATGTCTTGCTATAGAACTCTCGTTTACGATTCTTTGCAGGCAAGCTTCTCTATAAATGGGAAGGTCCCTATGTCATTGAGGAAGTATATCGGTCCAGTGCTATCAAGATCAACAACACAGAAGGTAATTGTCCGAGAGTGGTAAATGGGCAGAGAATCAAGCATTATATCTCAGGTACTCCCATAAATGTTGAAAGCAATATCATCAATACCATAACTCCGGAAGAATACCTAAGGGACATTTATCAGCCTATTTCAGACTCCGAAAACGAAGAGGTATGTGATTCGGTAAGAAAATAGAGTCCAAAACTTTTCCAATAGGAATTTTTCTCCGTTTTGGAATATTTGAAAAAATACAAAAATTGGAAGTAGTCCAGAAAGTGCGCGAGGAGGCGACAAGCCCGTACGGCGCGGGCCCACTCCCTGGCCGCGTCGTGAGGGCTTGTGGCCACCTCGTGCGCCATCCGGACTCCGTTTTCGTGCAGGGGACTCCTTCTGGTCCGGAAAAAATCATTATATAAACTTTCGTTTGGTCTGACCCCGTATCACGCCGATTTCCTCTGTTTTTCGTTTCGAGCCTGTTTTCAGCCGCAGATCTAGGTCAAGATGTCTTCTCAAGAGTCTGTGGGGGAGAACAACCTCCGTCAAATGTATGGAGAAGTTCATGCTGATCTGAAAAGGATGGAGGTCATGGAGGCTAAGGAGAGGCTACCTAAAGAAACCAAGGGCAAGGCTAAGGAGAAGGATCAGGCATGGGACGAAGTGCAACCTGTGCTCATCAAGGAAGAAGTTGAAGAAGTGGATTTCCTCCGACCCTACCTCCACCTACTATCTCCATCTTTAATTGAACTCTTGAGGTTTTGTGAAACAACTCGTGCCCGCAATACTTGTCTCACTCGTGAAGTTATTTTGCTGGAGAAACATATCAAAGATTTCCAAAGTATAAATCGAAGACTGATGGCCCTCTTGGAATCAAAGGTTGCAACAACTCCACCATCACTACCAAAGGAAGACAACTGAGCATTGGTATGTGCCATCCCCTTGGCTTTTGCCAAACTTGGGGGAGTTGCCCCGGTATCGTATCACCATCACATCTTTTGCCTTTACCTTTGTTTTAATTTTCCTTTCAGTTTTCTCTTTTTTTAGTAGAGTAAAAGTTTTAGTGTTTTAGTTTTGAGTTTAGCCTTGTGTAACCCCCGATGTATTCTTGCTCGAGAGCCATATAATAAAGAGTGTCTTAGTTGAAAGGCTTTGCCTCTTGCCATGATCAAAAGAGTGAGAATAGAACAAAACCATGAAAGATCATGTAGTGATCTTATGGGAAGTGATGGCTTCACATATAAAAAGAATGATAATTGAAACTTGTTGAGGGTAGGCAAACGTAGACCTTGGTCATTGTTGCAATTAATAGGAAGTGATAAAGAAGGAGAGGTTCACATATAAATATATCATCTCTAACACCACCTATGATTGTGAACACTCACTAAACTATTACATGCCTAGAAGTAGATGTTGGACAAGGAAGACAACGTAATGGATTGTGTTTGCTTGGCTGTGAACAATGTTATATGATTGGAGATGACTTAGCATGTGACGATTGCTTCCACCTCACATTAGCCAAAACTCCCGCACTAAGTAGAGATACTACTTGTGCATCCATAAACCTTCAACCCAGTTTTGCCATGAGTGTCCACCACACCTACCTATGGATTGAATAAGATCCCTCAAGTAAGTTTCATCGGTGCAAGCAATAAAAATTGTTCTCTAATATGTATGATCTATTAGTGTGTGGAAAATAAGCTTTATACGAACCTGTGATGACGAAGACTACATAATAAAGTTCTTTATCACAGGGGGCAATATAAAGTAACGTTCCTCCGCACTAAGAGGACACGCATCCAAACCTCAAAAGTGCATGAAAACCTCTGCTTCCCTCTGCGAAGGGCCTATCTTGTACTTTTACTTTTTGCCCTTGAAAGAGTCATGGTGATCTTCACCTATTCCCTATTTTGCCTTTGTCTTGGCTACCGTCACATGCTTGGGAAAGATCTATATTCATATGTCAACTTGGAGGTAAGTATCCATGAATTATTATTGTTGACATTACCCTTGAGGTAAGCAATTGGGAGGCAAAACTATAAGCCCCTATCTTTCTCTGTGTTCACCTGAAACTTTGATCTCATGAGTACCACGTGAGTTGTAGCAATTGTAGAGAACAAAAGAATGATTGAGTATGTGGATTTGCTTTACAAGCTCTTATTTGACTCTTTCTGATGTTGTGATAAATTGCAATTGCCTCAATGACTAAAGGCTATCGGTTGTTACTTCTCGGTAAGGTTCTTGATCCATACTTTACTTTGTGAAGGAATTATCACTTTAGCATGAGAGATTATATGTTGGTATTGCTGTTCTGATCATGATCATGATGCATGCATGTTCGTATCTTGTTTTGTCGACACCTTGCTCCCTAAACATGTGGACATATTTATTGAGCTCGGCTTTCGCTTGAGGACAAGCGAGGTCTAAGCTTGGGGGAGTTGATACGTCCATTTTGCATCATGTTTTCATGTTGATATTTATCGCTTCTTTGGCTGTTATTTCACTTCACGGTACTATTTTTATGCCTTTTCTCTCTTATTTTGCAAGGTTTACGTGAAGAGGGAGAATACCGGCAACTGGAATTCTGGCCTGAAAGTGGAGAAAAGTTGAGATACCTATTCTGCCCAACTCCAAATGCCGTGAAAATAAACGGAGATTGTTTTCCAATATATAAAAAATACTGGGCCGAAGAAATGGCGCCAGGGGATGGCCACAAGCCTGCACGGCGCGACCACCCCCAGGCCGCGCCATGGGGGCTTGTGGGCACCCTGCTGGCCCACTTGCCCCCCTCTTTTGCTATATGGAGGGTTTCGTCCAGAAAAAAAATGAGAAGGGAGCTTTTTCATGGTTTCGCCGCCTCCATGAGGCGGAACTTGAGCAGAACCAATCTAGAGCTCTAGCAGGACGATCCTGCCAGGGAAACTTCCCTCCCGGAGGGGGAAATCATCGCCATCATCATCACCAACACTCCTCTCATCGGAGGGGACTCATATCCATCAACATCTTCATCAGCACCATCTCATCTCCAAACCCTAGTTCATCACTTGTAACCAATCTCCGTCTCGCGACTCTGATTGGTACTTGTAAGGTTGCTAGTAGTGTTGATTACTCTTTGTAGTTGATGCTAGTTGGATTAGTTGGTGGAAGAGTTTATGTTCAGATCCTTGATGCTACTCATTACACCTCTTATCATGATTATGATTATGCTTTGTGAGTAGTTACTTTTGTTCCTGAGGACATGGGATAAGTCATGCTAATAATAGTCATGTGAATTTGGTATTCGTTCGGTATTTTGATACGTTGTATGTTGTTTTTCCTCTAGTGGTGTTATGTGAACTTCGAATACATAACACTTCACCATTATTTGGGCCTAGAGGAAGGCATTGGGAAGTATTAAGTAGATGATGGGTTGCTAGAGTGATAGAAGCTTAAACCCTAGTTTATGCGTTGCTTCGCAAGGGGCTGATTTGGATCCACTAGTTTAATGCTATGGTTAGACTTTGTCTTAATTCTTCTTTCGTACTTGCGGATGCTTGCGAGAGGGGTTAATCATAAGTGGGATGCTTGTCCAAGTAAGGGTAGTACCCAAGCGCCGGTCCACGCACATATCAAACTATCAAAGTAACGAACGTGGATCATATGAACATGATGAAACTAGCATGACAGAAATTGCCGTGTGTACTCGGGAGCGTTTTTCCTCCTATAAGACTTTGTCCTGGATTGTCCCTTGCAACAAAAGGGATTGGGCCACTTTGCTGCACCGTTGCTACTTTTGTTACTTGTTGCTTTCTACGAATCATCTCACCACACAATCACTTGTTACCGACAATTTCAGTGCCTGCTGATTTTACCTTGTTGAAAACCACTTGTCAGATCCTTCCGCTCCTCGTTGGGTTCGACACTCTTACTTATCGAAAGGACTACGATTGATCCCCTATACTTGTGGGTCATCAGTGACCCAAAGGAAAGGTGAACAAGGTTCAACTAAACTTGTACCATCTACTCCCACAAGTGCCTAGAGACCATATTACGCATCAAAACTACTTGGGACCAGCTAGAATCAGCATGCAAAGCTCAAGAACATGGTCACCAAGGCAGCAAAAATACACGGAGTAGAAGGCACTAGAGCAAAAACTAATTGGACCAATGGAGGAGTCACTTACCAAGGAGTAATTTCCCCAAAACAGTTCGGAGCACGGTGATTTGAGCAAAGAGATCGAAAATCCGTGCAAGAGGAGCAAGAACACGGTTTGAGCTGCGAAACTATTTTTTCTGGAGGTAGGAGAAGTGGATGGGAGCAAGAATGAGTGAAGGGGGTGCGTGTGGGCCCCACAAGCTTGGGTGGCGCGACCAGGGGGTTGCCCGCGCCCCTAGGGCTTCTGGCCCACTGGTGTGGCCCCCAAACAGACTCTTTGTCCCAGTATTTTTCAAAAAATCCAGAAAAAATCATACTTGATTTTCACAGCGTTCGGAGAACTTTTATTTTCGGGGTATTTTTCCACCGGACGCTAAGAAAGTAAACAGGGAAAACTAAACTAACCCTATCATTTTTCTTCTAAGCAACCGAAGGTGAAAGCTGGGAACAAAGGTTTGTGACTCCTCGATTCATCCATCTCATGGTCATCGAAAGAAATCCGTCAATGGGGTTGATCAAGCCTCCTCGAAAAAACTTTCCCGAATCGGAAAATAGAACGGAGAATTTTTTAAAAGTCACTAGGTAACCTCAATGGGGATGTGTATCTCCCCAACAAGCAAATCATACTTCATCTTGACACGAGGAATAGGGCATTCAAAACTCCCGATAAGAATCGATGAAGTTTTTTCGATAGGATTGATGCAATGTACTCGATATTGTTTCTTCAGAAAGTGCACCGTATGCTCATTACCATTGACAAAGAAAGTGACATTGCCTTTGTTTCAATCTATAATAGCCCCTGCAGTGTTTAAAAAGGGTCTTCCGAGGATGACAGCCATGGCATCGTCCTCGGGAATATCCAAGATAACAAAGTCTGTTAAGATAGTGATGTTAGCAACCACAATTGGCACATCCTCGCAAATGCCGATAGGGAAAGAAGTTTATTTGTCGGCCATTTGCAGAGAGATTTCAGTGGGTGTCAACTTATCCAGTTCAAGTCGATGATAAAGAGAGAGAGGCATAACATTAGCACCGGCTCCAAGGTCGCATAAAGCAGTTCTAACGTAGTTGCCTTTAATGGAGCAAGGTATAGTGGGCACACCCGGATCACCTAGTTTCTTAGGAGTTCCACCCTTGAAGGTATAGTTAGCAAGCATGGTGGAAATCTCAATCTCATGTATCCTCCTCTTATTAGTCACAATATCTTTCATGTACATAGCATACGGGGACATTTTGAGCATATCTGTCAAACGCATCTGCAAAAAGACAGGTCTAATCATTTCAACGAAGCGCTCAAAATCCTCATCATCCTTTTTCTTGGATGGTTTGGGAGGAAAGGGCATAGGTTTCTGAACCCATGGTTCCCTTTCTTTACCATGCTTCCTAGCAGCGAAGTCATTCTTATCGTATCTCTGATTCTTAGGCTGTGGGTTATCAATATCAACACTAGGTTCAATCTCCACATCCTTGTCATTGCTAGGTTGAGCATCTTCATGAACATCACTATTGATATTATCATTAGGCTCATGTTCATCACCAGATTGTGTCTCAGCATCAGAGACAGAGGCATCGTTTGAGCATCTTCTTTTTTCTAGGATGACTAGGTGCATCAGTGCTAACTCCTTGAGAATCTTGTTCAATTCTCTTCGGATGACCCTCAGGATACAGAGGTTCCTGGGTCATTCTACTGCCTCTAGTAACGACTCTGACGGAATTGTCATTCAACTCATTGAGCAAGTCGTTTTGAGCTTTAAGTACTTGTTCTACCTGAGTAGTAACCATAGAGGCATGCTTACTCAGAAGTTTAAGATCGTTGACATTTCTGTCCACACAAGCACTTAAATGACTGAGCCTACGAGCATTCTTTTCCAATTGTCTGCTAACATAATCATTGAAACTTTGTTGTTTGGAAACAAAATTATCAAATTCATCCATGCATAACTAGCAGGTTTACCGAAAGGAATATCACTCTCATCAAACCTACGCAGAGAATTTACTTCTACTACCTGTATCGGGTTATCGAGACCATGGATCTCTTCCATAGGTGGTAGATTTTTTACATCTTCACGTTTGATGCCTTTCTCTCGCATAGATTTCTTGGCTTCTTGCATATCTTCAGGACTGAGGAATAGAATACCTCTTTTTTCGGAGTTGGCTTAGGATGTGGTTCGGGAATAGTCCAAGCATTCTCATTGCACAAGATGTTATTCAATAGAATCTCAGCTTGTTCTACAGTTTGTTCCCTAAAAACACTACCGACACAACTATCTAGGTGGTCTTTGGAAGCATCAGTAAGTCCATTATAGAAGATATCAAGTATTTCATTCTTCTCAAGAGGGTGATCAGGCAAAGCATTCAGTAGCTGGATAAGCCTCCCCCAAGCTTGTGGGAAACTCTCTTCTTCAGCTTGAGCAAAGTTGTATATTTCCTGCAAGGCAGCTTGCTTCTTATGGGAAGGGAAATATTTCTTAGAGAAGTAGTAGACCATATCCTCGGGGCGACGCACACATCCAGGAGCAAGAGAAGTGAACCAGGTCTTAGCATCATCCTTTAGTGAAAAAGGAAACAACTTGAGCATATAGTAGTGGCGAATCTTTTCCTCACTAGTGAATATGGTGGCTATATCGTGCAGTTTGGTAAGATGGGCTACAACCGATTCACACTCATAACCGTGAAAAGTATCAGATTCAACCAGAGTGATTAACTCAGGGTCGATAGAGAATTCATAATCCATATCGGTTACAAAGATAGCTGAAGTGGCAAACTCCGGGTCGTATTTCATCCTAGCGTTCACAGATTTTTCTTTCCACTTGCGCAGAAGTTTCTCAACATCATAGATATCCTTACACGCAAGAAAGTCCTCAACTATCTCTCCCTCCATAAGATAGCGTGTATCAGGAAATTCAGGCATAGTACCAGGTTCTACTTCAATAGTATGAGCAGTTTCAGAAGCATCATCACATCTAGGAGCAACTCTAGCAATATGTGCATCTAGGAATGCACCAAGTGGCAAAGCAGCATCAGGCATAGTATCATGCATGGCATCATCAGGCATAGTATCAAGCATAGCATCATCAGGAATAGTATCAAGCATAGCATCATCAGGCATAGTATCAAGCATAGCATCATGAGCAGCAGAAGTAGCATCATCAAGCACATGCGACTGCTACTCCAACAAAAGACCTTCCAACGGCGCCAGAAACACGTGTTGATGGGAGACTGTTCTTCTCTTGATTCTCCTCAGCAACGGCACCAGGAATCCTTCTGCTACAGCTACGCCTTTAGGGACTTCCTAGGCAAATATGCAAAGGATTTTCCCGTGGCCTTGGAGCCTTGCGTTGGTGTTCCCTCAAAGCGGAAAGGGTGATGTAGCGTAGCGGTGGTAAGTATTTCCCTTAGTTTGAGAACCAAGGTATCGATCAAGTGAAGGAGTATCACAAGTGCTTGCAGAAACACAAAGAACCTGCTCCCAACGCTATGAAGGGGTTGTCAATCCCTTATAGATTGTTCGCAAAGTGAGATCTGTAAGCAACAAAGTAACAAAGCAAAGTAAAAGCGGAGGTGTAAACGATATATGTGAATAGACCCCGGGGCCATAGTGTTTACTAATGACTTCTCTCATGAAAGCAAGTAGACGGTGGGTGAACAAATTACTGTCGAGCAATTGATAGAACCGCGCAAAGTCGTGACATCATCTATGGCAATGATTATATCTATAGGCATCACGTCCAAAACAAGTAGACCGATACTTTCTGCATCTACTACTATTACTCCACACGTCGACCGCTATCCAGCATGCATCTAGTGTATTAAGTCCAAAAGAACAGAGTAACGCCTTACGCAAGATGACATGATGTAGATGGACAATCTCATATCAACGACAGAGCCCACCTTGTTACCCTTGATGGCAACCACTCAATGTGTGCCTTGCTACCCCTACTGTCACTGGGAAAGGTCACCACATGGTAAGAACAAAAAACCAAGCACTTCTCCCATTGCAAGAATCATCAATCTAGTTGGCCAAACAAAACCCAAGACTCAGAGAGACTTACAAGGATATCAAATCATGCATATAAGAAATCAACAAAGACTCAAATATATATCATAGATAATCTGATCACAAATCCACAATTCATCGGATCTCGACAAACACACCGCCAAAGAAGATTACATCGGATAGATCTCCATGAAGATCATGGAGAACTTTGTATTGAAGATCCAAGAGAGAGAAGAAGCCATCTAGCTACTAACTACGGACCCGTAGGTCTGAATTGAACTACTCACGAGTCATTGGAGGGGCGATGATGATGATGAAGAAGCCCTCCAACTCCAAAGTCCCCTCCCGCAGGGCGCCGGGAAGGGTCTCCAGATGAGATCTCGCAGAAATGGAAGCTTGCGGCGGCGGAAAAGTATTTTCGAGGCTCCCTTGATATTTTTTTTGATTTTTAGGGAATATATAGGCGCAAGATCTAGGTCAGGGGGCGCCAGGGAGGCCACAAGCCTCCCCACCGCCGCCTCCCCCTGGTGGCAGAGTGGGGGCTTGTGGGCTCCCTGCAGCCCACCTGGCTTGGCCCACAGGCCCCCTGATCTTCTTTCGTTCGGGAAAAAATCATTTCGGGGATTTTATTCCGTTTGGACTTCGTTCCAAAATCAGATCTGAAAAGAGCCAAAAACACAGAAAAAACAGGAACTGGCACTTGGCACTGAATTAATAAGTTAGTCCCAAAAAGATATAAAAGGTACATAAAACATCCAAAGATGACAAGATAACAGCGTGAAACCATCAAAAATTATAGATATGTTTGAGACGTATCAAGCATCCCCAAGCTTAACTCCTGCTCTTCCTCGAGTAGGGAAGTGATAAAGAATGAATTTTTGATGTTTTCATGCTACCTAGCATAGATGTCCTTTGTAACTCCTCTTATGTGACGTGAATGTTCAGATCCATTTGATTCAAAACAATAGTTTGCTATTGACGTGGAAACAATAATAATTCAAGCAAACTAGCAAGGTAATCATGAACTTTCAAAATAACAAAGCCAAAAGAAAGGTATCCCTACAAAAGCATATAGTCTGGCTATGCTCTATCATCATTGCACAACGAATTTAAATCATGCACAACCCCGGTATTGGACAAGTAATTGTTTCACACCTTTAATTTCTCAAACCTTTTCAACTCTGACACAATACATGCACGTGAGCAATGGTTTTAGCACTATAAGTGGTGTGGAGTGTGGTGGAGGTTGCAAGACAAAAAGGAGAAGATAGTCACATTAACTAGGCATATCAATGAGCTGTGGAGATGCTCATCAATAGATATCAATGTGAATGAGTAGGGACTGCCATACAAATGATGCACTAGAGCTAAGAGTATGTGAAAGCTCTTAAAGAAAACTAGTGGGTGTGCATCCAACTTGCTTGCTCACGAAGACCTAAGGCAATTTTGAGGAAGCCTATCATTGGAATATACAAGCCAAGTTATATAACAAAAATTTCCCACTAGCTATATGGTGGTAACAAAACGAGAGACTCTCAATCATGAAGATCATGGTGCTTAATATGCACAAGTGTGGAAAAAGTGGTAACATTGTCCCTTCTCTCTTTTTCTCTCATTTTTTTATTTTTTTATTTTTTTCGTGGGCTCTTTGGCCTCTTTTTTTGGTGGGCTTCTTTGGCCTCTTTTATTTCCTCACATGGGACAATGCTCCATCAATGATAATCATCACACTTTCAACTCAAAACTTAGAGCAACGATGACTCTATATGGAATGCCTTCGGTAGTGTACCGTGACAATGATCTAGCATGTCATAGACATTAATGGAAACATCATGCTAGCTATCTTACGATCATGCAATGGCAATGTAGATGTGGTGGCACATGTCATGGTGGTAGTTGCATGGCAATATATCTTGGAATGACTTTGAAAAAGCCATAGTAGGTAGGTATGGTGGCTCTTTTGAGGGAGGCTAATGGTGGGTTTTGTGCACCGGCGAAAGTTGCACGACACTAAGAAGATAGTGATGGTGGAAGGTGAAAGTGCATCTAAACCATGGACTCGACATTAGTCATGAAGAACTCATATACTTGTTGCAAAAGTTTTATTAGTAATCGAAACAAAGCATTCAACGCATACTCCTAGGGGAAGGGTTGGTAGGTATAAACCATCGCGCGATCCCGACCGCCACGCAAAGGATGACAATCAATAGACTAATCATGCTCAGATTTCATCACATAGCGGTTCACCATACGTGTATACTACGGGAATCACTAACTTCAACACAAGTATTTCTAGATCCACAACACCTTACTAGCATAACTTTAATATTACCACAACCATATCTCAAAACTAATTGAGAGGAATCAAACTTCTCTAACTATTCAATGCACATGAAGGTGGAAGTTTTCGTATCGTTTTGGATAACTACCCCTTTTGAGACTACTTTCAAAGCATAGATCAACTACCAAGCCACGCACCGCTGTTCTCTAAAAGATATAAGTGAAGCACAAAGAGCAAAAGTATCTAGCTCAAAAGATATAAGTGAAGCACATGTGAGCTGAATTGTCTACCAAAAGATATAAGTGAAGCTCGACAAAATCATGGTGTGTTCATGTCTCTATCTCTAGGTGTGCAGCAAGGCTGATTGTGACACAACAAAAATAAAAGACTCCTACGATACAAGACGCTCCAAGGAAAAACACATAACATGTGGTGAATAAAAATATAGCCCCAAGTAACGTTACCGATGGATTGAAGACGAGAGAGGGGATGCCTTCCCGGGGCATCCCCAAGCTTAGGCTTTTACGGCATCCTTGAATCTCTTGGGGTGCCTTGGGCATCCCCAATATTGAGCTCTTGCCACTCTTTAACTCTTTGTCCATAAGAGCTTCACCCAAAACTTGAAAACTTCACAACACGAAACTTAAACAGAAACTTGTGATAACATTAGTATGAGAAAGCAAACCACCACTTCCTTAGGTACTGTAGAAAACTTAAATTCTACTAATGCTGATGTTTAGTTATTGTATTTTCAATCTTCCATGGCTAATACCCCCCCCCCCCCGATACTATCCATAGTTTCATCAAAATAAGCAACCAACGCAACAAAAACAGAATCTGTTAACAGCAGACCAGTCTGTAGAAATCTGTATATTTCGTATACCTCTGGTACTCCAAAAATTCTGAGAAATTACGACAGTCTTAAGAATTTGCGTAGAAATCAGCAGCAAAAAGAATCAACTCAAAAGCTCTTATAGAAAAAAGTGAAAATTCTTTTCGCGAGCAGAAAGTTTCTGTCTTTTCCAGCAGGACCAAACGATCATCCCCAAGACTAATCATAACGGTTTTGCTTGGCATAAACTCAAAAAGAAACACAAAAAACACAATCATAACAGAATTATGGAAGTGTGGAAAACAAAAAACAGATAGAAAAAGGATAGATTCGTTGGGTTGCCTCCCAACAAGCGCTTTTGTTTAACGCCCTTAGCTAGGCGAAAGGTTATGGAATCACGTATAGTCATCTTTGGTGCTCAAACCATAAGTAGTGTGATCATTTATCATCTTAAGATCTTCATCTTTATTGGATGACTCACCACTAGCTTTAGGAACAAAAATCACGTGTTCCAAGGTCAAGGTAGTTCCATTAACCATGAGCGGGGGTGAGCCTACCAAATTCATGATAGCTCTACAGGAGTCAACAGTATGGCTGCCCAGAAAATTCCCGCCTAGAATGGTGTCAAGAATATACCTATTCCAAGGAGAAATCCCAACATAGAAACTGCGAAGGAGGACGGTAGTGGATTGCTTACGAGTAGTTCTACTTTGAGCATTTCAAATCTTGTACCAAGCGTCCTTTAAATTTTCTTCCTCATTCTGCCTGAAATTGATAACTTCATTCTCAGGAGTATCGTTTGGAGTGGTGGGTCTAGCCATTGATGGACTATCTCACACACAAACGAGCAGGAAGAGAGAGTGAAACGGACGAAAGAAAACGTCAAAGGAGAAAGGCAAATGAAAACGGCAAATGTGAAGTGGGGGAGAGGAAAACGAGAGGCAACTCGCAAAAATGTAAATGCAGGAGATGAGTTTGTGAGACCTACTTTGATAGATCTCTCCTTCCCCGGCAACGGCGCCACAAATACTTCTGCTACTGCAACAAAAGACCTTCCAACGGCGCCAGAAACACGTGCTGACGGGAGACTGTTCTTGTCTTGATTCTCCTCAGCAACGGCACGAGGAATTCTTCTGCTACGGCTACGCCTTTAGGGACTTCCTAGGAAAAGATGCAAAGGATTTCCCCGTGGCCTTGGAGCCTTGCGTTGGTGTTCCCTCGAAGCGGAAAGGGTGATGTAGCACAGCGGTGGTAAGTATTTCCCTCAGTTTGATAACCAAGGTATCGATCCAGTGAAGGAGTATCACAAGTGCCTGCACAAACACAAAGAATCTGCTCCCAACGCTATGAATGGGTTGTCAATCCCTTATAGATTGTTCGCAAAGTGAGATATGAAAGCAAGAAAGTAACAAAGCAAAGAAAAAGCGGAGGTGTAAATGATAGATATGAATAGACCCGGGGGCCGTAGTGCTTACTAATGGCTTGTCTCATGAAAGCAAGTAGACGGTGGGTGAACAAATTACTGTTGAGCAATTGATAGAACCGCGCAAAGTCGTGACGTCATCTATGGCAATGATTATATCTATAGGCATCATGTCCAAAACAAGTAGACCGATACTTTCTGCATCTACTACTATTACTCCACACGTCGACCGCTATCCAGCATGCATCTAGTGTATTAAGTCCAAAAGAACAGAGTAACGCCTTAAGCAAGATCTCTTGATGTGGATGGACAATCTCATATCAACGACAGAGCCCACCTTGTTACCCTTGATGGCAACCACTCAATGTGTGCCTTGCTGCCCCTACTGTCACTGGGAAAGGTCACCACATGGTAAGAACCCAAAACCAAGCACTTCTCCCATTGCAAGAATCATAGATCTAGTTGGCCAAAACAAAACCCAAGACTCGGGGAGACTTACAAGGATATCAAATCATGCATATAAGAAATCAACAAAGTCTCAAATACATATCATAGATAATCTGATCACAAATCCACAATTCATCGGATCTCGACAAACACACCGCCAAAGAAGATTACATCGGATAGATCTCCATGAAGATCATGGAGAACTTTGTATTGAAGATCCAAGAGAGAGAAGAAGCCATCTAGCTACTAACTACGAACCCGTAGGTCTGAAGTGAACTACTCACGAGTCATTGGAGGGGCGATGATGATGATGAAGAAGCCCTGCAACTCCAAAGTCCCCTCTGACAGGGCGCCGGGAAGGGTGTCCAGATGAGATCTCGCGGAAACGGAAGCTTGCGGCGGCGGAAAAGTATTTTCGAGGCTCCCTTGATTTTTTTTTCTGATTTTTAGGGAATATATAGGCACAAGATCTAGGCCAGGGGGGCGCCAGGGAGGCTAGAAGCCTCCCAACCGCCGCCTCCCCCTGGTGGAGGAGTGGGGGCTTGTGGGCTCTCTGCAACCCTCCTGGCTTGGCCCACAGGCCCCCTGATCTTCTTTCGTTCGGGAAAAATCATTTCAGGGATTTTATTCCGTTTGGACTCCGTTCCAAAATCAGATCTGAAAAGAGCCAAAAACACAGAAAAACAGGAACTGACACTTGGCACTGAATTAATAAGTTAGTCCCAAAAAAGATATAAAAGGTACATAAAACATCCAAAGATGACAAGATAACAGTGTGAAACCATCAAAAATTATAGATACATTTGAGACGTATCAGCGACATATCAAGATTTCTAGCAGGAGGCGAAGTCGCAAACTTACTCATAACTCAAGGTGAATCAAGTGCAGAGCTAGATGGCAGTTCCTTACCTCTCCTCGTAGTGGAAGGTAGGATTTTATTTCTTGGATCTTTAGGATTCCTCATAGTGATCAGCAGACGTCAATCCCATGTAACTCGGAGTATATAGCTGTGCTTCCCCGGCAACGGCGCCAGAAAAAGCCTTGATGTCCCACAAGCGTATGGGATCGCAACAGTTTTCGAGGGTAGAGTATTCAACCCAAATTTATTGATTCGACTCAAGGGGAAGCAAAATAATATTCACAAGTATTAGCAGTTGAGTTGTCAATTCAACCACACCTGAAAGATTAGTGTGTGCAAGCAAAGTATCAGTAGCAAGGTAGTATGATAGCAACGGTGCCAGAAAAAAAGCCTTGGTTGACGGGATGTTAGTACCGCTTACCTAGCCTCGGCAACGGCGCCAACAAAGTCTTGCAACAAGTAACAGAGGAATAGTAAGGAACAGTAGTTGCAGCAGCAGCAAAGTAACAAGTAACATCAGTAGTGACAGCGGCAGCAAAGTAACAAGTAACAGCATTAGTGACAGCAGCAGCAAAGTGGCCCAATCCCTTTTGTAGCAAGGGACAAGCCTAGGCAAAGTAACATAGCGAGAACCAGTAGTAAAAGACTCGTAGGCAGTGGATCGGTGATGGATGAGTGCGACGGATGTGATTCATCATGTAACAGCTATAACACGGATAGATATGTGGCTAGCTGCCGTTCGTCAATCTAATGTAGGCATGTATTTCGTATGTAGTCATACGTGCTTAGGGAAAAGAACTTGCATGACATCTATTGTCCATCCATCCCGTGGTAGCGGGGTACTAATGGAAACTACGGGATATTAAGGTTCTCCTTTTAATAAAGAACCGGACCAACGCATTAACACGCGGTGAATACATGAACTCCTCATACTATGGTCATCTCCGGGAGTGGTTCCGGCTATTGTCACTCCGGGGTTGCCGGGTCATAACACATATTAGGTGACTACAACTTGGAAGATAGGATCTAAAACACACACATATTGGCGACAACATAATAGGTTCAGATCTGAAATCACGGCACTCGGGCCCTAGTGACAAGCATTAAGCATAGCCAAGTTGTAGCAACATCAATCCAGAACATAGTGGATACTAGGGATCAATCCCCGTCAAGAACTAACTCGATTACAAGATAGATCTCATCCAACTCATCACCGTCCAGCAAGCCTACGATGAGATTACTCACGAACGATGAAGAGCATCATGGAATGGTCGATGGAGAAAGGTTGATGATGACAATGGCGACGATTTCTCCTCTCCGGAGCCCGAAGCGGACTCCAGATCTGCCCTCCAGATGAAGAACAGGATGTGGCGGCGCCTCCATATCGCAAAACGCGATGAAACCTTTCCTCTGATTTTTTTCCAGGTGAAACGGAAGATATAGAGCTGAGATTGAGGGCGGTGGTGCCACGTGGGCCCCACAAGCCTACACGGCGCGGCCATAGGGGGTGGCCGCGGCCTGTGGGCTTGTGGCCCACTGGCACGCCCCCTCCGGTGGATCTTTGCGCACGTATTTTTCTTTTATTCCAGAAAAAAGCTCCGTAAAATTTTAGGACGTTCCAAGAACTTTCATTTCTACACAAAAACAACACCATGGCAATTCTGCTGAAAACAGCGTCAGTCCGGGTTAGTTCCATTCAAATCATGCAAATTAGAGTCCAAAACAAGGGCAAAAGAGTTCAGAAAAGTAGATACCACTCGTCCTCCACATAGCTTAGCGAAGCTGTGCCGGGGAACCACGTAGCTCCACTGCCACCATGGCATCGTGCTACCCGAGCTCTCTCCCTCAACCTCTCCTTCCTCCTTGCTGGTTCAAGGTGTTGGGGATGTCACCGGGTTGTACGTGTGTTGAACACGGAGGTGCCGTAGTTCGGCACATAGATCGAAATCCACCGCGGTCTGAATCGCTACGAGTACGATTCGATCAACCACGTTCATAGTAACGCTTCCGCTTAGCGATCTTCAAAGGTATGAAGATGCTCTCCAACATCTCTCCTTGCTGGTTTCTTCATAGATAGATCCTTGTATGGTGTAGGATTTTTTCTGAAATTAATACGATCCCCAACATATACATACGCACGTATATTTATACCAATGAAAGCATGCACACACGTCATTTTAGGGCAACTTTGAGAGACTCACCTCACGTAATTTTAGGACAACTTATTCCAATGAAAAATTATCACACAAAGGATTGTCCTAAGAAAACAATCCATAAAAACCGCAGCAATCACACAATTGATATATGCATGCGACAATTTTACAAAGTAAGTTACAACTATCACATCACACTATCAAACTCTAGGCTACACATACAAACAAGACGTTGACGGAACACGCAAAAAATCTAACGATCATGAGAAAATATTTCCTGGAGTGGAATATCTCCTTCATCCTCAGGGGCGAGCGGTTGTAGGACTCGCAAAATGTGTCCTGCTGGGTCTAGCCTTAGGGATTCGCCAATGGCGGTCTTAGGGTTTTGGACAGGGAGCGCCTGGAGAAAATCCGTCACTCGTTGGGTCAAACGCTCTTGAGCGATGACATACTGCACAAGCCTGATCAACATGGGGTCTCTCTCCGCACGGGTACCTGGAGAAGATGTTGCTCCTCCGGGCGTTGCACGGCTCGCACAGTAACAATACCCCCTTTCATTGGCATATGGTACTGCAAATCGAAGGCGAGTAACCACTTCATAGGCAGGAACCTCTATGGCCATTTTCAGGGTAGGCATAGATTTCCCGTTGAAGCAGACTTCCGTGGGGTCTTGGTTAGGGTCCACTGAAAAAATGTGCACAACTGCTCAATATTTCGAGGTGGTGGAACTAATCCTTGATTTGAACAACTCGTACTGGGGTGGGAGGAGAGAACCCATGGTACTGCGAGTAAAATCCCACAATATCTTAACAAAACTGAACGGAGTTGCATGCAGAGTTCTGCGGTAACTCCCTTAGGATGGCATGGCAAAAGTGCTCGAAAGGCAGTGCATAAGGCGAGGAATGCTGGAAAAAAGTGATTGTGTGAGTCTTATATAGGACTGGGTAAGGGCACAAGTTTTGATCTGGGTTGGCCTTGGTGGTTGGCTCCGCTCTAATGTGGTTCAGTCAAGGCCACAGATAAAAGTCTATGAAATGGGACATATTACTCTGGTGGTCGGTTGAGAATTGGCTTCCGATGGTTACGTCCAACTATAAGCTATACGGCCAAGTGCGTACACACATGACTATCAGCGGTATAAAATAATGACACAAAAACAACTTACCTATTTATCTATTATATTATTAAGACGATAGAAAACAAACGATAAAGATTTATCACTCTTGATTTATGATATTTGAACGGCCAAAATTTAAAACCATACATGCCACAAGCCATATACCAGAATCCTTTTTTAACAACCCACGTAAAAAAGTTGCCTAAATACATATACAAGCCGAATAAAACTTGACTACCTAATCGTGTCTGAATCAGTCTTGCCCAAAATAGAATGATGTATACATTTTTTAATTGAGAAAATAAGATCAAAGAGGTTGGTACATGTCATAGAGCAAAATTCTTATTTGTTCAGTAGGCTGTAAGTGGGACTCTCCGCGGAAAGCCCGCGCCCGTCCCACATCCGTCGCATCTTATAAGTGGAAGGCCCGCATGTGTCGTATATATTTAGACGGGATAAGTAAGTTTTGCGGGTATCCCATATATTACTAAAAGTAAAGGTCCCTTCTGCTAGTAACTGATGCATAGCATGTAACTGAATAAAAAAAAGCTGGACCAACACTTCTAGCTGCAGGTATCTATTGTACCTCGTCCAGGTACTTGGGCTGCTTGGGGAGGCTGGCGACACGGCCGGACCGGGGCGTCCTTCTGCACTTGCTTCCGCTTCACGGACTTGGCCTGTGATCTAGCTGGCAAGGCTTCCTTGACGACAGCATAGAGGTGGTGCAGGTGCATCTCCTTTACCACATACGCGATCGCACCGGCCATTTTCTATCACGTCTTGTCTCTCTAGTTGTTTGAGCTGGTTGGCCATGTTGGAGCTGGACGATGACGTCCACGATGGTGCTAAGGCGGAGATGGAAGATGGCGCTGCGGCCATGGCGGAACTACATGGTAGCGTATCTTAGTCACCAATGCATCGTCACGTCATGCCTGATTAAAGGAAGTGAGACTTGCTTGGGTTTGATACAGGCGTCGCGGGACAAACCCATATATCTCACTTATCTAGTCGCTTTATCCATGGATGTCCACAAACATAGGTTATGTGGGCTTTTAAGTGGGCACCGCGGGCAGCCTGCGTCCACTTACAACCTGATTCAGATGGAAAGCCAATGTGGCTAGGCATGGTGGAGAAACCGAATACGCGAGATAGTCCATGTGCCAAAAGGAAAACAGTTTACATTAGAAAATACACACTAGTAGAAAAAGGGCTTTTAGCCCCGGTTCGGTTGGGCCATTAGTCCCGGTTTTCGAACCGGGACTAATCAATCGGGACTAATGCTAGCCCCGGTTCGGCCCCGAACCGGGGCTAATGACCTTCCATGTGGCGGGGTTGGGAGCGAGGGAGGGAGGGGTATTAGTCCCGGTTCGTATTACGAACCGGGGCTATTTCTTCGCTGTTTTTAAGCAATTTTTAGGGTTTAGGGTTTTGCATTAAATTGGATGGTGCTATTTTGCTGCCCCCAATTTTCCCATTTATTTGTTTTGGGCATTTTTAAATTCTTGTTTTGCACTAAATTGGATAGTACATACATAGCAATAAAGGAACAACTATATTGCACATCATCGACACGAATATATTACACCATCCCATCCGTCGTGATTTGTCGAACATATTTACAAAATGTAGACACGAGTTAATGCACAAATCTGCATCTTTTTTACACTATATCATTTCATATCATTTGCATGGACGGGCAATAGTATTCTCCCTTGACATCTAGGACCTCTACATCTAAGAATCCGGTAATTTCCTCCTGAATTGCTCGTACACATTCCTGCCTCAAGCAACCGTTCCATCTAATTTAAAGAAGGGGTAAATTTATATATATCAATGAAGACGAACACAATTCACGGTAATAAAATAAAGCTATGAGTATTGTTTATCGTACTTCGATTTTTTTATGTCCCGGGTTTTGCCCTTCTGATGGGTCATCTCGCGAATGAACTCCCAAACATAGTATCCATATAAATTGTTCCCGTGTTCCTGCCTCAAGCACTTTACGAGAACAGAGTTCAATCAAAAACATAATCAAGAATTATAATGGTATTGAAACTAGAATAAAGAGATGCGTGGATCTAGCTAGCTAGTAGTTACTTACATCTATTTGTATAAATGTAAGCTCCGACTTCCAATCACCCCGAGCCTTGGCGGTGAACCGTTTCCAAGCCCTACCAAGAAAAGGAAATGAATAAAGGAGTTTTATATTAATTCCTTGCTATCAGGAAGTGAACGAGAAGTTGCCGATATAGTGCTATAATGATTGAAATTACCTTTGGAGGCATTCCTGCATGTTCGTCCATTCAGCAAGGGGTGTGTGTCTCGGGTCCATGACTATTACTTGTCCCTCGTCAAGTACAATGATTAACAAAATAAAGTGGAACCTGCGCGTGCATAACTAGTCAATTATACATACACTTATAATAACATCAAGTAAGCGAAAATAGAATGTGTGTATAGTAACACTCACTTGAAGTTGTAATAAAATAGTATTTCCCTTTTGGTACTGCAAAACATTAACCCTTGTACCAAGTTATTCTCTGTCTCGCGGGGATTCGTTTCGACACTTTGGTGATGATTATAATATGGGTCAATAAACCCAATGTCATAGACTTTTCCTCTTTTGCATTCGAGAATCTTCATTCTGCAAAATTAATATAGTGATGAGTAAGATTATACATGCAAGAATGAGCTGAGTAAGACTTAATGACATAAATTAATAATACTTACAAACAATAGGCACTGATGATAGATTTGTCGAGGGCGTCTTGTTTGTATAACTGAAATAATTCGTCGAATTCAATCATGTGCACACCTCGTCCAGTCCTGAAATGCTCGTCTTCATATGCAACGTAGATCCAGTTTTGTTGTTTAACACATGCTTGCATTTACCAGTCATGCAATCTTCGCATTTTGGTTGGTAGCTCATTGACTAACTTAGGTTTGATGAGAGGAGACCCGTACCGGTACACGTATGTTATGTCAGCAAATTCCTGCAAATGGTCTAAGTACTCATCAATAGACATGCCTTGAGCCTTGGCCGCTTCTCCGTATATTGCAACAAACTCCGGATCGATAGCAACTGTTTCATCATTTCTCTGCTCGACCGCAGCTCCGCTCGAACACACCTTTGTATCGGAATACACTTTGAGCGGGGGTCACGATTGGTTTTTCTGTTGTCCGAGATGGGCAACTGATTTCCCGCTGGATGTACTACTCTTCAACCGCTAATTTTTTGCCTGAGTCGACTTGAGAATAGAGCGTTCATAGTCTGCTGGCAACGATTGCGGGGGATCTGCACGGTTTTTCAGCATTTTCACGCACACGGCGTGATCTTCAAGGGTGTTCGGGAACTTTGGCTCTTTCGGCTTCTTATTGTTAGCCACTTCAGCCTTCCACAGTTGATGCTCGGCGTCTGCCCTCTTAATATTGTCCTCTCTACTATAGTCCCAAGGTCTCTTCTCCATATCCTTATGAGGTACTTTTGGGAGGGGCGACAACTTACGTTTCGGTGATCGTAACTTTCTGCTGCCACTATTAGCGGTGGTACGTTTCCGCTTTTTGCTCTAATCCTCACTGGACGGAGATGGCTGACAGGGCAGTGGAGACGACTGACAGGGCGGTGGAGACGGCTGACGGGGCGGTGGAGATTGTTGATGCGGAGGTGTAGACAGCCGCACCGGAGACTGGTGAGGCGGCGAAGACGACGGTTGCGCTGGAGACTCATGAGGTGGAGGCGAAGAAGGATTGTTGCTATGAGGAGTCGGTGGCCTTGGCGTCCAATTTGGAAGCAAGATGTCCTCCTTTGGCCATACAACGGTTTGTTTCTTGACTTCTCCAAGTTGAGTCAAATCCCTATCTTCACCTGCAGGGTGGTCGAGCTTCAGCTCCTCATAATCTTTCATCACTTCATCCACCGTGACGACATCGTACCCTTCTGGAACTGGAGAGCAATGGCAAGTTGGATTAATTATGTCCAATTGGTATGGCCATGCCGACCGCCACCGTCAACCTTAAGTTAGCAACTTTCACCTTTAGCTCACAAGGTACCGACGAGGAGGATCCGTCGTCAGTGCATCATCACCATCATCCTGGAGCTGCGTGGAAGCGACACCACTTTTCCGATTTGATGCAGCTTCTATCATGAGCCACTGAGATTGGCCGCTACCTTGTTGTCTGTCGATTTGATCCTGCTGCAGCCGCTTTACTGCTTCTTCTAGATTATGCAGCCGGTCTGCCTCAGCCGCTTTATCACGTCCCCCCTTTTCTTTTCTCCTCTGATGGCTTCTATCGGGAAATCTCTTCCTTTCCCCGGAGAATGCGAGCATCCACGGCGGGGAGCCTGGTAAGCCTCGTGCTCGCCCTTTGTGTTACTTATTCCCAAGGGCGCGTGTGAGCTTGTCGTTCTGTCTATCGGGTAAGAACCGTCCCTCTTCAACATCCTGTACTGCATGTCTAATCTCCTCGATGGGTAGGCGATTATCTTTGTGAATTTGGTTATATATTTCCTTCCCTTCTTCGTCCAACAACCCCCATGCCCGTAAAACCAGTTTCTTCCCTGTTCGAGCCATCTTAAAGGCTCTCGGGTGATATTTTTTGCCAAAAATAATTCCTCAAGTGCTTCCCACTTAGCCATCTTACCGCCATAGCCACCAGGCCCCATAATATGGTGGTACTTCTTCTTACAAGCATTCATCCTATTTGTTGCAGACTTTTTCAAGGCGTCCTCCGATTTCTTGTACGCCACAAATTCGGCCTAGTAGTTTTTTATCTTCTCATAGCCGTGATCGAAATCTGGAGTCTTACCTTTCAAGATAAAATCCTGGTGCAATCTTTTTTTCCAGCCCCTGAATAGATCGGCCATCTTCTTAAGAGCCCACTCCTTGACTTTTCTCTCTAGGGCCTCTTTTCGCCTCTTCATTTCCTCCTCATTTGGCTCCTCCTCATCTGGATCCACCTCTCGCGCTGGCAGGGTGAAATGAAGCGTGAGCTTTCTCCGAAGGTTTTCTTTGGCTGCTGTGCCGACATATGAGACTCCTTCCTCCCTTGGCTTAATCCATTCGCGAGTGGGGATAGGGATGTGGTCCCTAACAACAACTTTGCATGCCTGCACAAACTTCTGCTTTACATCTGTGGGAGCAATTGGTTGCCCGACATTTCAGACTGTTTCGATCCTGTATCTCTCATCATCATCCAGCTTCTTGGTTGGGCCTCGTTTCGTCCATACTGAAGATTTGCTCGATCCGGAGGGCTAAAAGAAAGAGCGTTAATATATGTATATAGACATCAGAGGGTTAATTTATTAATATATATATGTACCTCGCCGTAGCGGTCGGCTTCTCCCTCGTCGGCTTCTTCCTCATTGGAGCCGTCGATTCCTCCCTCGCCCGAGGCATGGGCGTCTACCTCACGGAGCTTCTACCTCGTGTGTTGAGAGACTCATCTCCCTCGTCGGACTCGTTCAGAAACTGATTGGTGACATCGACACCGCGAACTAAAATGTCATCCCCGCGGATGACACCATGCATCACGTCTTCCTAATATTCGTATATGTCGTGTATTGAATCCATAGTATCTACAAATTAATTAAACATCATCGAATAATCCACTTAATTAATGCATCATCGAATAATCCACTTAATATTATTGAATATATAATCGAGAATATATAAATAATACATCTCTCGAATACAGTAATACATCGAATAATATATAACTGATCAACCAACAAAGAGTCGTCACTGTACTGAGGCACGTGCGGTGGACACCCAAAGAGCAGGGACCATCACCGAATCATAGCTCGGGTGAGATCCCTGAAGAACCTGCCAGGTATTGGAGAACCTGGCATCCAACGCCTCCATGTAGCGACGGACGTGCTCGTCCTCCTCCTTGACAAGGCGACGTACGTCCTCCTTGGGGGGCGACAACCTAGGCACCGGAAGGGGCCCCTGCGACCGCCACCAAAGAAGCTTCGGGTCGACGACGGGAGCCTGGTTCCTCACCAAGCTGCGCATCCCAGAAGGTAACTCCTCCCAGTACCAGCCCTGCGGAGCCCAGTCCCGCACATGCTGGCGCATATCAAGCAGGTGGTCGCCACCGAGTCGACGACGAGGATACGGGCATGTCATCGTATATCCTACTATTTAAATTCCTACTATTTAATAAACTTTTCTAAACTTGTACTCCCCCATCCCAAAATATAAGACATTTTAAAGATTTCATCAGAAAACTACATACGGAGCAAAATGAGTGAATCTATACTCTAAAATATGTCTAACGTATTCTCTTATCCTTTAAGGGATTTAACAAAATGGCGAAATTCTGGATGTGTAGAAAATGATCCATATTTTTCCTCATCTCATCTACCCTTCTTATTTATGTCACATTGTCTTCTGTCAAAGGATTGAAAAAAACCATGACTTCATCATTACCTAATAGTAATTACGCATGATGCTATGAAGCTTTACAAAGTTGTTTCAGACGGAATTCCGAATAGGATAATTAGCTTTTTGGTACGTAGTTCAAAAAGAGCCATCCGAATATCGCTATTTGGAACAACTTTGCTGAACTTCGTACCAAAAAGTGAATAATTCTACCAGGAACTCCGTTCTAGAACCACTTTCTAAAGGTTGATAGTGCATGCGTCTGTTACTATGAGGTAATGATAAAACCATGGACCATGACTTCATCATTACCTAGTAGTGAGAGGCGCATGATGCTATGAAGCTTTACAAAGTTGTTTTGTAACGGATTTCCGAATAGGATAATTAGCTTTTTGGTACGCAGTTCAAAAAGAGCCATCCGAATATCGCTATTTGGAAGGACTTTGCTGAACTTCGTACCAAAAAGCGAATAATTCTACCAGGAACTCCATTCCAGAACAACTTTCTAAAGCTTGATAGCGCATGCGTTTGTTACTACGAGGTAATGATTCAACCATGGACCATGACTTCACCATTACATAGTAGTGAGAGGCGCATGATGCTATGAAGATTTACGAAGTTGTTTTGTAACGGAATTACGAATAGGGTAATTAGCTTTTTGGTACGTAGTTCAAAAAGAGCCATCCGAATATCGCTATTTGAAAGGACTTTGCACAACTTTGGACCAAAAAGGGAATTATTCTATCAGGAACTCCATTTCAAAACAACTTTCGAAAGCTTGATAGCGCCACAAGTCTGTTACTACCACGTAATGATGAAGCCATGGATTTGTTCAATACTTTGACAGACAACGTAACATAGAGTCTAGCTAGCTACGTTACATAGATGAGATCAAAAAAATTGAATCAACTTGTGCACATACATAATGTGGCAGTCTCGATAAATCCATTATTAACACTAGCTAACAATGTTGTTTTCTCTAGCTTAACCTACACCTAAAAGAAAATTCACTTAAACATGTACAATCTACAATCTACAGATATTCTATAATTTACAAATATCACTTAAATCACTACAAATATCACTTAACCATTTATATGCTTAAGTGATTTTTTAATGATTTAAGTGATATTTGTAGATTGTAGATTAATTTATATATGCGTAAACACTAACTGTGACCTAAACTAAAGGGTCCTAAACTAACTTACATATGCTTAAACAGTAACTGTGACCTAAACTAAAAGGCCCTAATCCAGCTGCGTCACTGAGGAACACGCCAACGACTTCACCGGCCTCATGACGGAGGATATCGTCTGGACGTACGTACGTGTGCATTGCTGCGTGCTAAATAAAAGACACGATAAATGAAGCAAATCAATAGTAATTAAAGTGGAGGGGTCTACCCAAGCAAATGTTTAGTAATTAAATAGTGTCTGAATTGATGTTGGCAAACAATGTGAGGACGTTCGTCAGTGTTCATTATTATTGTTTCCTGAATGTTCTGTTTCTGGCCGTCAGAGCCCGTGCAAAAGTGATGTACTATACCTTCGAACAGAATATATATGCATGGTTGTGTCTTTGTGTGCAATGATGTAGTATTCATTTATGTTTTATATATTTCTTCCGTCACGAAGTTAATATAAAGTTGAATTATTTATTTTAAAACGAAGAAATATTACAGTAGTACATTAAGCTCGGAGTGAGTATCTCCTCCATTCGATTAAGTGAAAACAAAGCAAGTTAACAATATCATCCATTTTCTTAACACATTATACATGCACACGGTTATACTGTTGGAAATATGATGTAGAGGCAAAAATAAAGTGGTTACTTTTATATTTCCAGTTCATGATAATTGTCTATTACTCATGCTATAATTGTATTAACCTGAAACCGTAATACATGTGTGAATATATAGATCACAATGTGTCCCTAGTAAGCTTCTAGTTGGCTAGCTCGTTGATCAATAGATGATCATGGTTTCTTGATCATGGACATTAGATATCATTGATAACGGGATCACATCATTGCGGAATGATGTGATGGACAAGACCCAATCCTAAGCATAGCACTAGATCGTCTTGTTCATCTGCTAAAGCTTTTCTAATGTCAAGTATCATTTCCTTCGACCGTGAGATTGTGCAACTCCCGGATACCGTAGAGTGCTTTGTGTGTACCAAACGTCGCAACATAACTCGATGATTATAAAGGTGTACTCCGTGTGATGGAGAGGTATCTCTGGGTCCATTCGGTAATCCATCATCATATTGAGCTCAGTATGACTAAGTAGTTAGTCACGAGATGATGTGTTACAGATAGAGTAAAGAGACTTGCCGGTAACAAGATTGAAGAAGGTATAGGAATACGACGATCGAATCTCGGGCAAGTGTCATACCGGTAGACAAACGGAATTGTATACGGGATTGATTGAATCCTTGACATCGTGGTTCATCCGATGAGATCATCATGGAACATGTGGGAGCCAACATGGATATGCAGACCAGCTATTGGTTATTTGCCGGAGAGATGTCTCGGTCATGTCTGCATGTCTCCTGAACCTGTAGGGTCTACACATTTAAGGTTAGATGACGCTAGTGTTATAGGGAAATAGTGTATGTGGTTACCGAAAGATGGTTGGAGTCCCGGATGAGATCCCGGGCGTCACGAGGAGCTCCAGAATGGTCCGGAGGTAAATATTGATATATAGGATGAAAGGTTTTGGACATCGGAAATATTTCGGGCGTCACCGGTAACGTATCGGGACCACAAGAAGGGTTTTGGGAGTCCACCGGGAGGGGCCACCAGCCCCAAAGGGTGACATGGGCCAAAAGGCGGAAGGGAACCAACCCAGAGTGGGCTGGTGCGCCTCCCACCAAGGCCCAAGGCGCAGGTTGAGAGGGAAGGGGGCAAAACCCTAAAGGAGATGGGCCCAAGCCCCATCTGGGGTGCGCCACACCCCTCCTCCCTTCCTTGCCATCACCACCAGCCCTAGATGAGGCTGCCGCACCCCTTGGGGGTGGGAACCCTAATGGTTGGGCACCCTCCCTCTCCCCCTATATATAGTGGAGGTTTTTTTCCTTTGGAGAGGACGAAATCTCTCTTTCGGCGCAACCCTTCCTCTCTCTCTCCTCGTCCTCCACATAGCTTAGCGAAGCTGTGCCGGGGAACCACGTAGCTCCACCGCCAGCACGCCTTCGTTTTGCCGGAGATCTCTGTTGGGGAACGTCGCATGGGAAACAAAAAATTTCCTACGCGCACGAAGACCTATCATGGTGATGTCCATCTACGAGAGGGGATTTTTGATCTACGTACCCTTGTAGATCGCACAGCAGAAGCGTTAGTGAAT
This sequence comes from Hordeum vulgare subsp. vulgare, assembly GCF_904849725.1. Lineage (NCBI taxonomy): Eukaryota > Viridiplantae > Streptophyta > Magnoliopsida > Poales > Poaceae > Hordeum > Hordeum vulgare. The sequence continues at coordinate 494,694,391 of NC_058524.1, read as the reverse complement.
GCGGTTGATGTAGTGGAACGTCCTCACGTCCCTCGATCCGCCCCGTGAACCGTCCCACGAACCGTCCTGCGATCCGTCCCACGATCTAGTGCCGAACGGACAGCACCTCCGCGTTCAGTACACGTACAACTCGACGATGATCTTGGCCTTCTTGATCCAGCAAGAGAGACGGAGAGGTAGATGAGTTCTCCGGCAGCGTGACGGCACTCCGGAGGTTGGTGATGATCTAATCTCGGCAGGGCTCCGCCCGAGCTCCGCAGAAACGCGATCTAGAGGTAAAACCGTGGAGTTATGTGGTCGGGCTGCCTTGGAAAAGTTGTCTCAAATCAGCCCTAATTGCTCCATATATATAGGAGGAGGGAGGGGAGGCATGCCTTGAGGCTCAAGGAGCCCCAAGGGCTGCGCCACCAAGGGAGGAGGAGTCCTCCTCCAATCCTAGTCCAACTAGGATTGGAAAGTGGAGTCCTTCTCTCCTTTCCCACCTCCTTTTTTTTTCTTTCTCTTTGATTTTCTATCATTGGCGCATAGGGCCTTCTTGGGCTGTCCCACCAGCCCACCAAAGGCTGGTGCGCCACACCCAAGGCCAATGCGCTTCCCCGGGGCGGGTTGCCCCCCCCCCCCCGGTGAACACCCAGAACCCATTCGTCATTCCCGGTAACTACGAAAACCTTCTGGTAATCAAATGAGGTCATCCTATATATCAATCTTCGTTTCCGGACCATTCTGGAAACCCTCTTGACGTCCGTGATCTCATCCGGGACTCCGAACAACATTCGGTAACGAACCATATAACTCAAATACGCATAAAACAACGTCGAACCTTAAGTGTGCAGACCTTGCGGGTTCGAGAACTATGTAGACATGACCCGAGTGACTCCTCGGTCAATATCCAATAGCGGGACCTGGATGCCCATATTGGATCCCACATATTCTACGAAGATCTTATCGTTTTAACCTCAGCGCCAAGGATTCATATAATCCCGTATGTCATTCCCTTTGTCCTTCGGTATGTTACTTGCCCGAGATTTGATCGTCAGTATCCGCATACCTATTTCAATCTCGTTTACCAGCAAGTCTCTTTATTCGTTCCGTAATACAAGATCCCGCAACTTACACTAAGTTACATTGCTTGCAAGGCTTGTGTGTGATGTTGTATTACCGAGTGGGCCCCAAGATACCTCTCCGTCATACGGAGTGACAAATCCCAGTCTCGATCCATACTAACTCAACGAACACGTTCGGAGATACCTGTAGAGCATATTTATAGTCACCCAGTTACGTTGCGACGTTTGATACACACAAAGCATTCCTCCAGTGTCAGTGAGTTATATGACCTCATGGTCATAGGAACAAATACTTGACACACAGAAAACAGTAGCAACAAAATGACACGATCTACATGCTACGTCTATTAGTTTGGGTCTAGTCCATCATGTGATTCTCCTAATGACGTGATCCAGTTATCAAGCAACAACACCTTGTACATAGTTAGAAGACCCTGACTATCTTTGATCAACTGGCTAGCCAACTAGAGGCTTGCTAGGGATAGTGTTTTGTCTATGGATCCACACATGTATATAAATCTTCATTCAATACAATTATAGCATGGATAATAAACGATTATCTTGATACATGAATTATAATAATAACTATATTTATTATTGCCTCTAGGGCATAATTCCAACAGTCTCCCACTTGCACTAGAGTCAATAATATAGCCCTCACATCACCATGCGAATTACATTGTAATAAATCTAACACCCATACAGTTCTGGTGTTGATTATGCTTTGCCCGTGGAAGAGGTTTAGTCAGCGGGTCTGCTACATTCAGATCCGTGTGCACTTTTCATATATTTATGTCCTCCCCTTCGACGTAGTCACGGATGAGGTTGAAGCGTCGTTTGATGTGTCTGGTCTTCTTATGAAACCGTGGTTCCTTTGCAAAGGCAATGGCACCCGTGTTGTCACAGAACAAGGTTATTGGATTCAGTGCGCTTGGCACCACTCCAAGATCCGTCATGAACTGCTTCATCCACACACCCTCCTTAGCCGCCTCCGAGGCAGCCATGTACTCCGCTTCACATGTAGAATCAGCTACGACGCTTTTCTTGGAACTGCACCAACTTACCGCACCCCCATTAAGAATAAATATGTATCCCGTCTGCGACTTAGAGTCGTCCGGATCTGTGTCAAAGCTTGCATCGATGTAACCCTTTACGGCGAGCTCTTCGTCACCTCCATACGCGAGAAACATCTCCTTAGTCCTTTTCAGGTACTTCAGGATATTCTTGACCGCCGTCCAGTGATCCACTCCTGGATTACCTTGGAGCCTGCCTGCCATACTTATGGCCAGGCTAATGTCCGTTCTAGTGCACAACATTGCATACATGATAGAACCTATGGCTTAAGCATAGGGGACGGTGCTCATATGCTCTCTATCCTTATCAGTTGCTGGGCACTGAGTCTTACTCAATCTCGTACCTTGTAAAATCGGCAAGAACCCTTTCTTGGACTGTTCCATTTTGAACGTCTTCAAAACTTTATCAAGGCATGTGCTTTGTGAAAGTCCTATCAGGCGTTTTGATTTATCCTTGTAGATCTTAATGCCTAGAATGTAGGCAGCTTCTCCTAGGTCCTTCATAGAGAAACTTTTATTCAAGTAATCCTTTATGCTCTCCAAAAACTCTACGTTGTTTCCAATCAGCAATATGTCATCCACATATAATATTAGAAACACCACAAAGCTCCCACTCACTTTCTTGTAAATACAAGATTCTCCAACCACTTGTATAAACCCAAATGCTTTGATCACCTCATCAAAGTGTTTATTCCAACTCCGAGATGCTTGCACCAGTCCATAAATGGATCGCTGGAGCTTGCATACCTTGTTAGCATTCTTAGGATCGACAAAACCTTCGGGTTGCATCATATACAACTCTTCCTTAAGGAAACCGTTAAGGAACACCGTTTTGACATCCATCTGCCAGATTTCATAGTCGAAAAATGCAGCTATTGCTAACATGATTCTGACGGACTTAAGCATCGCTATGGGTGAGAATTTCTCATCGTAGTCAACTCCTTGTACTTGTGAAAAACCCTTTGCCACAAGTCGAGCGTTATAAACGGTCACATTGCCGTCAGCGTCCGTCTTCTTCTTAAAGATCCATTTGTTCTGAATAGCCTCGCGGCCCTCAGGTAGTACTTCCAAAGTCCACACTTTGTTTTCATACATGGATCCTATCTCGGACTTCATGGCCTCCAGCCATTTGTTGGAATCTGGGCCCACCATTGCTTCTTCATAATTTGCAGGTTCATTGTTGTCTAACAACAAGATTGACAAAACGGGATTACCGTACCACTCTGGAGCAGCATGTGGTCTCGTCGACCTGCGTGGTTCGATAGGAACTTGAACCGGAGTTTCATGATCATCATCATTAACTTCCTCCTCAACTGGCGTCGCAACGACAGGGGTTTCCCCTTGCCCTACGCCACTATCCAGAGGGATGAGAGGTTCGACAACCTCATCAAGTTCTATCTTCCTCCCACTCAATTCTCTCGAGAGAAACTCCTTCTCGAGAAAAGCTCCGTTTTTAGCAACAAACACTTTGCCCTCGGATTTGAGATAGAAGGTGTACCCAACTGTCTCTTTTGGGTAACCTATGAAGATGCACTTTTCCGCTTTGGGTTCCAGCTTTTCAGGCTGAAGCTTTTTGACATAAGCATCACATCCCCAAACTTTAAGAAACGACAACTTTGGCCTTTTGCCATACCACAGTTCGCATGGTGTCGTCTCAACGGATTTTGACGGTGCCCTATTTAAAGTGAATGTAGTTGTGTCTAATGCATAACCCCAAAACGATAACGGCAAATCGGTAAGAGACATCATGGATCGCACCATCTCTCATAAAGTACGATTACGACGTTCGGACACACCATTACGCTGTGGTGTTCCAGGCGGTGTTAATTGTGAAACAATTCCACATTGTCTTAAGTGAGCACCAAACTCGAAACTCACATATTCACCCTCACGATCAGACCGTAGGAACTTGATCTTCTTGTTACGATGATTATCAACTTCACTCTGAAATTGCTTGAACTTTTCAAATGTTTCAGACTTGTGCTTCATTAAGTAGACATAACCATATCTACTCAAATCGTCAGTGAAGGTGAGAAAATAACGATATCCGCTGCGTGCCTCCACGCTCATCGGACCGCACACATCGGTAAGTATGATTTCCAACAAGTCACTGGCACGCTCCATTGTTCCGGAGAACGGAGTTTTAGTCATCTTGCCCATGAGGCATGCTTAGCACGTGTCAAGTGAATCAAAGTCAAGTGACTCCAAAAGTCCATCGGTATGGAGTTTCTTCATGCGCTTTACACCAATATGACCTAAGCGGCAGTGCCACAAAAATATGGCGCTATCATTGTTAACTCTAACTCTTTTGGTCTCATTGTTATGTATATGCGTATTATCATTATCAAGATTCAATATGAACAATCCTCTCACATTGGGTGCATGACCATAAAAGATGTTACTCATAGAAATAGAACAACCATTATTCTCTGACTTAAAAGAGTAACCGTCTCGCAATAAACAAGATCCAGATATAATGTTCATGCTCAATGCAGGCACTAAATAACAATTATTCGAGTTCATAACTAATCCTGATGGTAACTGAAGTGAAACTGTGCCGACGGCGATTGCATCAACCTTGGAACCATTTCCTACGCGCATCGTCACTTCATCTTTCGCCAGCCTTTGCCTATTCCGCAGTTCTTGTTTCGAGTTGCAAATATGAGCAACAGAACCGGTATCGAATACCCAGGCACTACTACGAGTGCCGGTTAAGTACACATCAATAACATGTATATCAAATATACCTGATTTTTCTTTGGCCGCCTTCTTATCAGGCAGATACTTGGGGTAGTTGCGCTTCCAGTGACCCATACCCTTGCAACAGTAGCACTCTGTTTCAGGCTTAGGTCCAGCTTAGGGTTTCTTCGTTGGATTGGCAACAGGCTTGCCTTTCTTCTTTGAATTACCCTTCTTCCCTTTGCCATTTCTCTTGAAACTAGTGGTCATATTCACCATCAACACTTGATGCTCTTTACGGAGTTCAGACTCTGCGACTTTCAGCATCACAAACAACTCGCCGGGTGACTTGTTCATCCCTTGCATGTTGTAGTTCAACACAAAGCCCTTATAGCTTGGCGGCAGTGATTGAAGAATTCTGTCAGTGATAGCCTCTTGCGGGAGTTCAATCCCCAGCTAGGCTAGACGGTTTGAGTACCCAGACATTTTGAGCACATGTTCACTGACAGACGAATTCTCCTCCATCTTGCAAGCATAGAATTTATCGGAGGTCTCATACCTCTCGATCCGGGTGTTCTTATGAAAGATAAACTTCAACTCCTGGAACATCTCATATGCTCCATGACGCTCAAAGCGACGTTGAAGTCCCGACTCTAAGCCATACAAGATTGCACATTGAACTACTGAGTAGTCCCCCTTACGTGTTAACCAAGCGTTCTTAACATCTTGGTCAGCCGTAGCGGGTGGTTCATCTCCTAGCGCAGCATTAAGGACATAATCCTTCTTTCCAGCTTGTAGGATCAATTTAAGATTACGAGCCCAGTCTACAAAGTTGCTTCCATCATCTTTCAACTTAGCTTTCTCTAGGAACGTATTAAAATTCAGGGTGACTGTCGCGTGAGCCATGATCTACAACACAAATATATTCAAAGTGGACTTAGACTATGTTCAAGATAATTAGAGTTTAACTTAATCAAATTACTTGCTAAACTCCCACTCAAAAAGTACATCTCTCTAGTCATTTGAGTGGTTCATGACCCACTTACACTAGCTCAAGTCCGATCATCACGTGAGTTGAGTATAGTTTCGGTGGTAAGCATCTCTATGCTAATCATATCAACTATATGATTCATGATCGACCTTTCGATCTCATGTGTTCCGAGGCCATGTCTGCACATGCTAGGCTCGTCAAGCTTAACCCGAGTGTTCCGCGTGTGCAACTGTTTTGCACCCATTGTATGTGAACGTTGAGTCTATCACACCCGATCATCACGTGGTGTCTCGAAACGACGAACTGTAGCAACGATGCACAGTCGGGGAGAACACAATTTCGTCTTGAAATTTAAGTGAGAGATCACCTCATAATGCTACCGTCGTTCTGAGAAAAATAAGGTGCATAAAAGGATTAACATCACATGCAATTCATAAGTGACATGATATGGCCATCATCACGTGCTCCTTGATCTCCATCACCAAAGCACCGGCACGATCCACTTGTCACCGGCGCCACACCATGATCCCCATCAACGTGTCGCCATCGGGGTTGTCGTGCTACTCATGCTATTACTACTAAATCTACATCCTAGCAAAATAGTAAACGCATCTGCAAGCACAAACGTTAGTTTAAAGACAACCCTATGGCTCCTGCCGGCTGTCGTACCATCGACGTGCAAGTCGATATTATCTATTACAACATGATCATCTCATACATCCAATATATCACATCACATCGTTGGCCATATCACATCACAAGCATACCCTGCAAAAACAAGTTAGACGTCCTCTAATTTGTTGTTGCATGTTTTACGTGGTGACCATGGGTATCTAGTAGGATCGCATCTTACTTACGCAAACACCACAACGGAGATATATGAATTGCTATTTAACCTTATCCAAGGACCTCCTCGGTCAAATCCGATTCAACTACAGTTGGAGAAACCGACAAATCCCAGTCATCTTTGAGCAACGGAGTTACTCGTAGCGATGAGACCAGTCTCTCGTAAGCGTACGAGTAATGTCGGTCCAAGCCGCTTCAATCCAACAATACCGCGGAATCAAGAAAAGACTAAGGAGGGCAGCAAGACGCACATCACCGCCCAAAAAAACTTTTGTGTTCTACTCGTGATTACATCTATGCATGAACCTAGCTCATGATGCCACCGTTGGGGAACGTCGCATGGGAAACAAAAAAATTCCTACGCGCACGAAGACCTATCATGGTGATGTCCATCTACGAGAGGGGATTTCCGATCTATGTACCCTTGTAGATCGTACAGCAGAAGCGTTAGTGAACGCGGTTGATGTAGTGGAACGTCCTCACGTCCCTCGATCCGCCCCGCAAACCGTCCCATGAACCGTCCCACGATCTAGTGTCGAACGGACAGCACCTCCGCGTTCAGCACACGTATAGCTCGACGATGATCTCGGCCTTCTTGATCCAGCAAGAGAGACGGAGAGGTAGATGAGTTCTCCGGAAGCGTGACGGCGCTCCAGAGGTTGGTGATGATCTAATCTCGGCAGGGCTCCGCCCGAGCTCCGCAGAAATGCGATCTAGAGGTAAAACCGTGGAGTTATGTGGTCGGGCTGCCTTGGAAAAGTTGTCTCAAATCAGCCCTAATTGCTCCATATATATAGGAGGAGGGATGGGAGGCTTGCCTTGAGGCTCAAGGAGCCCCAAGGGCTGCGCCAACAAGGGAGGAGGAGTCCTCCTCCAATCCTAGTCCAATTAGGATTGGAAAGTGGAGTCCTTCTCTCCTTTCCCACCTCCTTTTTTTTCTTTCTCTTTGATTTTCTATCCTTGGCGCATAGGGCCTTCTTGGGCTGTCCCACCAGCCCACCAAGGGCTGGTGCGCCACCCCAAGGCCTATGGGCTTCCCCGGGGTGGGTTGCCCCCCCCCCCCCCCCCCCCGGTGAACACCCGGAACCCATTCGTCATTCCTGGTACATTCCCGGTAACTCCGAAAACCTTCCGGTAATCAAATGAGGTCATCCTATATATCAATCTTCGTTTCCGGACCATTCCAGAAACCCTCGTGACGTCCGTGATCTCATCCGGGACTCCGAACAACATTCGGTAACCAACCATATAACTCAAATACGCATAAAACAACGTCGAACCTTAAGTGTGCAGACCCTGTGGGTTCGAGAACTATGTAGACATGACCCGAGTGACTCCTCGGTCAATATCCAATAGCGGGACCTGGATGCCCATATTGGATCCCACATATTCTACGAAGATCTTATCGTTTTAACCTCAGCGCCAAGGATTCATATAATCCCGTATGTCATTCCCTTTGTCCTTTGGTATGTTACTTGCCCGAGATTCGATCGTCAGTATCCGCATACCTATTTCAATCTCGTTTACTGGCAAGTCTCCTTACTCGTTCCGTAATACAAGATCCCTCAACTTACACTAAGTTACATTGCTTGCAAGGCTTGTGTGTGATGTTGTATTACCGAGTGGGCCCCAAGATACCTCTCCGTCATACGGAGTGACAAATCCCAGTCTCGATCCATACTAACTCAACGAACACCTTCGGAGATACCTGTAGAGCATCTTAATAGTCACCCAGTTACGTTGCGACGTTTGATACACACAAAGCATTCCTCCGGTGTCAGTGAGTTATATGATCTCATGGTCATAGGAACAAATACTTGACACGCAGAAAACAGTAGCAACAAAATGACACGATCTACATGCTACGTATATTAGTTTGGGTCTAGTCCATCACGTGATTCTCCTAATGACGTGATCCAGTTATCAAGCAACAACACCTTGTACATAGTCAGAAGACCCTGACTATCTTTGATCAACTGGCTAGCCAACTAGAGGCTTGCTAGGGACAGTGTTTTGTCTATGTATCCACACATGTATATAAGTCTTCATTCAATAAAATTATAGCATGGATAATAAACGATTATCTTGATACAGGAATTATAATAATAACTATATTTATTATTGCCTCTAGGGCATAATTCCAACACTCTCTCCCTCAACCTCTCCTTCCTCCTTGCTGGTTCAAGGTGTTGGAGACGTCACCGGGTTGTACGTGTGTTGAAGGCGGAGGTGCCGTAGTTTGGCACATAGATCGGAATCCACCGCGATCTGAATCGGTACGAGTACGACTCCATCTACTGGGTTCATAGTAACGCTTCTGCTTAGCAATCTTCAAAGGTATGAAGATGCTCTACAACAACTCTCGTTGCTGGTTTCTCCATAGATAGATCCTTGTATCGCATAGGATTTTTTTTTAAATTACTACGATCCCCAACAGTGGCATCCGAGCCAAGGTTCTATGCGTAGATTCTATGCACGAGTAGAACACAGAAGTTGTGGGCGCTGATTTGTCGACTTGCTTGTCGTTACTAGTCTTATCTTTTTTCTGTGGTATTGTGGGATGAAGCGACCCGGACCGAGCTTACACGTACGCTTACGTGAGACTGGTTCCACCGACAGACATGCAATTGGTGCATAAGGTGGCTAGCGGGTGTTTGTCTCTCCCAGTTTAGTCGAATTGGATTCGAAGAAAAAGGTTCTTATGAAGGGAAATAGCATTGGCATATCAACGTTGTGGATGTCACGTAGGTAAGAAGTGTTCTTGCTAATAACCCAAACCAGCCACTAAAACTAGCAACAACAATTAGAGGACGTCTAACTTGTTTTTGCGGGGTATGCTATGTGATGTGATATGGCAAAAGGATGTGATGTTACATATGTGATGTATGAGATTGATCATGTTCTTGTAATAGGATTCACGACTTGCATGTGAACGAGTATGACAACCGGTAGGAGCCATAGGAGTTGTCTTAATTTATTGTATGAGATGCAACGTGATGACCCACAAGTATAGGGGATCAATCGTAGTCCTTTCGATAAGTAAGAGTGTCGAACCCAACGAGGAGCAGAAGGATGTGACAAGTGGTTTTCGGCAAGGTAAAATCTGCAGGCACTGAAATTGTCGGTAACAAGTGATTGTGTAGCGAGATGATTCGTAGCAAGAAACAAGTAACAAAAGTAGCAACGGTGCATCAAAGTGGCCCAATCCCTTTTGTAGCAAGGGACAAGCCTGGACAAAGTCCTATAGGAGGAAAAACGCTCCTGGGGACACACGGGAACTTCTGTCATGCTAGTTTCATCATGTTCATATGATTCACGTTCGTTACTTTGATACTTTGATATGTGGGTGGACCGTCGCTTGGGTACTGCCCTTACTTGGACAAGCATCCCAATTATTATTAACACCTCTCGCAAGCATCCGCAACAACGAAAGAAGAATTAAGACAAAGTCTAACCATAGCATTAAACTAGTGGATCCAAATCAGCCCCTTATAAAGCAACACATAAACTAGGGTTTAAGCTTCTATCACTCTAGCAACCCATCATCTACTTACTACTTCCAAGTGCCTTCCTCTAGGACCAAATACTGGTGAAGTGTTATGTAGTCGAGGTGCACATAACACCAGTAGAGGAAAAACAACATACATCATATCAATTTACCGAACGAATACCAAATTCACATGACTATTATTAGCATGACTTATCCCATCTCCTTAGGAACAAAAGTAACTACTCACAAAGCATAATCATATTCATGACCAGAGAGTTAATGAGTAGCATCAAGGATCTGAACATAAAATCTTCCACCAAATAATCCAACTAGCATCAACTACAAAGAGTAATCAACACTACTAGCAACCTTACAAGTACCAATGGAGTCGTGAGACGGAGATTGGTTACAAGTGATGAACTAGGGTTTGGAGATGAGATGGTGCTGATGAAGATGTTGATGGTGATGAGTCCCCTCCGATGAGAGGAGTGTTGGTGATGACGATGGCGACGATTTCCCCGTCCGGGAGGGAAGTTTCCCCAGCAGGATCGTCCTGCCGGAGCTCTAGATTGGTTCTGCTCCAGTTCCGCCTCGTGGCGGCGGCGAAACCACGAAAAAGCTCCTCCCTGATTTTTTTTCCTAGACGAAACCCTTCATATAGCAGAAGAGGGGGGAAAGTGGGCTGGCAGGGTGCCCACAAGCCCCATGGCGCGGCCTGGGGGATGGCCATGTCGTGCAGGCTTGTGCCACCCCCTGGCGCCCCTCTGGCGCTTCTTTGGCCCAGTATTTTTGATAAATCGGGAAAAAATCCTCGTTGATTTTTACGGCGTTTGGAGTTGTGTAGAATAGGTATCTCAACTTTGCTCCACTTTCAGGCCAGAATTCCAGTTGCCGGCATTCTCCCTCTTCATGTAAACCTTGCAAAATAAGAGAGAAAAGGCATAATAATAGTACCGTGAAGTGAAATAACAGCCAAAGAAGCGATAAATATCAACATGAAAACATGATGCAAAATGGACGTATCAACACCCCCAAGCTTAGACCTCGCTTGTCCTCAAGCGAAAGCCGAGCTCAATAAATGTGTCCACATGTTTAGGGACAGAGGTGTCGACAAAACAAGATACGAACATGCATGCATCATGATCAAGATCAGAACAGCAATACCAACATATAATCTCTCATGCTAAAGTGATAATTCCTTCACAAAGTAAAGCATGGATCAAGAACCTTACCGAGAAGTAACAATCGATAGCCTTTAGTCATTGAAGCAATTGCAATTTATCACAACATCAGAAAGAGTCAAATAAGAGCTTGTAAAGCAAATCCACATACTCAATCATTCTTTCGTTCTCTACAATTTCTACAACTCACGTGGTACTCATGAGATCAGAGTTTCAATTGGACACAGAGAAAGATAGGGGCTTATAGTTTTGCCTCCCAACTGCTTACCTCAAGGGTAAAGTCAACAATAATAATTCATGAATGCCTACCTCCAAGTTGACATATGAATATAGATCTTTCCCAACCATATGACGTTAGCCAAGATAAAGGCGAAACAAGGAATTGGTGACGATCACCATGACTCTTTCAAGGGAAAAAAGTAAAGGTACAAGATAGACCCTTCGCAGAGGGAAGCAGAGGTTGTCATGCGCTTTTGAGGTTTGGATGCGTGTCCTCTTAGTGCGGAGGAACGTCACTTTATATTGCCTCCTGTGATAAAGAACTTTATTATGCAGTCTGTCGCTTTTATGTCTTCATCATCACAGGTTCGTACAAAGCTTATTTTCCACACACAAATAGATCATACATATTTAGGGAGCAAAAAAATTTATTGCTTGCAGCGATGACAACTTACTTGAGGGATCTTATTCAATCTATAGGTAGGTATGGTGGACTCTCATGGCAAAACTGGTTTGAAGGTTTATGGATGCACAAGTAGTATCTCTACTTAGTGCGGGAGGTTTGGCTAATATGAGGTGGAAGCAATCGTCACATGCTAATGGATCTCCAATCATATAACATTGTTCAGAGCCAAGCAAACACAATTCATTATGTTGTCTTCCTTGTCCAACATCTACTTCTAGGCATGCAATACTTTAGTGAGTGTTCACAATCATATATGGTGTCAGAGATCATATATTTATATGTGAATCTCTCCTTCTTTATCACTTCCTATTAATTGCAACAAGGACCAAGGTCTACGTTTGCTTACCCTCAACAAGTTGCAATCCTCATTCTTTTTAAATGTGAAGCCATCACTTCCCATAAGATCATTACATGATCTTTCATGCTTTTGTTCTATTCTCACTCTTTTGATCATGGCAAGAGGCAAAGCCCTTCAACTAAGACACTCTTTATTATATGGCTCACGAGCTCGAATACATCGAGGGTGACACAAAGCAAAACTCAAGACTAAAACACTAAGACTTTTAAAACTACTAGAGAAAGAGAAAACTGAAAAGGAAAACTAAAACAAAGGTAAAGGCAAAAGATGTGATGGTGATACGATACCGGGGCAACTCCCCCAAGCTTGGCACAAGCCAAGGGGATTGCCCATACCAATGCTCAGTTGTCTTCCTTTGGTGGTGATGGTGGAGTTGTGGAAACATGAGTTTGATCCTCCGTCTTCCAAGGTGGGGAAGTCATAGCGATCTAGATCTGCAACAGAAACAGGCTCGAAACGAAAAACAGAGAAAATCTGCACGATGCAGGGGTCAGACCAAACAGGAGTATATATAATGATTTTTTCCAGACCAGAAGGAGTACCCTGCATGAAAACGGAGTCCGGGAGGCGCACAAGGTGGCCACAAGCCCTCACAGCGCAGCCAGGGGTGGGCCAGCGCCTTGCAGGCTAGTCGCCTCCTCCCGCACTTTCCGGACTACTTCCATTTTTTGTATTTTTTCAAAAATTTCTAAACGGAGAAAAATTCCTACTCGAAAAGTTTTGGACTCTATTTTCTTACCGAATCACATACCTCTTCGTTTTCGGAGTCTAAAATAGGCTGATAAACATCCCTTAGGTATTCCTCCAGAGTTATGGTATTGATAATATTGCTTTCAACATTTATGGGAGTACCTGAGATATAATGATTGATTCTCTGCCCATTTACCACTCTCGGACAATTACCTTCCATGTTGTTGATCTTGATAGCACCGGAACAATATACTTCCTCAACAACATAGGGACCTTCCCATTTAGAGAGAAGCTTGCCTGCAAAGAACCTTAAACGAGAGTTATATAGCAAGACATAATCACCTACATTGAACTCACGCTTTTGTATCCTCTTATCATACCACCTCTTAACTTTCTCTTTGAACAGCTTGGCATTCTCATATGCCTGAGTTCTCCACTCATCAAGCGAGCTAATATCAAATAACCTCTTGTCACCGGCAAGTTTGAAATCAAAGTTGAGCTCTTTGATTGCCCAATAAGCTTTATGCTCTAGCTCAAGAGGTAAATGACATGCTTTACCGTGCACCATTTTGTACGGAGACATGCCCATGGGATTCTTATAGGCAGTTCTATAAGCCCACAGTGCATCATCGAGCTTCTTAGACCAATTCTTTCTAGACCTGTTGACAGTCTTTTGCAGAATCAGTTTAATCTCTCTATTACTTAGCTCTACTTGACCACTGGACTGAGGGTGATAGGGAGACGCAATTCTATGGTTGACATCGTACTTAGCAAGCGTTTTACGGAAAGCTCCATGAATGAAGTGTGAACCACCTTCGGTCATTAGATATCTAGGGACTCCAAACCTAGGGAAGATAACTTCTTTCAGCATCTTGATAGAGGTGTTGTGATCAGCACTACTAGTGGGGATAGCTTCTACCCACTTAGTGACATAATCAACAACAACTTAGATGTGAGTATACCCATTGGATTATGGAAAAGGTCCCATATAGTCAAAGCCCCAGACATCAAATGGTTCAATGAGAAGTGAATAGTTCATAGGCATTTCCTGACGTCTGCTAATATTACCTATTCTTGGACATTCGTCACAAGACAAGACAAACTTACGGCCATCCTTGAAGAGAGTGGGCCAATAGAAACCTGATTGCAATACCTTGTGTGCAGTTCTATCTCCCACATGGTGTCCTCCGTAGGCCTTGGAGTGACACTTCTGTAGGATTTGTCCCTGTTCATGTTCAGGTAGACAACGTCTAATAACACCATCTACTCCTTCCTTATAAAGGTGAGGATCATCCCAAAAGTAATGTCTCAAGTCAAAGAACAATTTCTTCTTTTGCTGGTATGTGAAACTAGGTGGTATGTATTTGGCAACGATATAGTTTGCATAATCAGCATACCACGGTGCACTACGTGAAGCATTGATGACATTCAGTTTCTCATCGGGAAAGCTATCATCAATAGGTTGTGGGTCATCAAGAACGTTGTCCAACCTAGACAAGTTATCTCCTACTGGGTTATCAGCACCCTTTCTGTCGACAACGTGCAAATCAAATTCTTGTAGCAAGATAACCCATCTGATAAGTCTAGGTTTAGCGTCCTTCTTCTCCATGAGGTACTTAATAGCAGCATGATCAGTGTGAAGAATGACTTTGGAATCAACTATGTAAGACCTGAACTTTTCACATGCAAACACGACTACTAAAAACTCCTTCTCCGTAGTGGCATAGTTTCTTTGGGCACTGTCTAGAGTTTTACTAGCATAGTGAATAACATTCAACTTCTTATCAACTCTTTGCCCTAGAACAGCACCAATAGCATAATCACTAGCGTCACACATGATCTCAAAAGGTAAGTTCCAATCAGGTGGTTGAACAATAGGTGCAGTTATCAAAGCCCTCTTAAGTATTTCGAAGACTTCCTCACAATCATCGTCAAAGACAAAAGGAATATACTTTTGCAAGAGATTGGTAAGAGGCCTAGAAATCTTAGAGAAGTCTTTAATGAACCTTCTATAGAAACCAACATGACCAAGGAAACTTCTTATCCCTTTGATATCTGTGGGGTATGGCATTTTTTCGATTGCATCAACCTTAGTCTTATCGACTTCAATACCTCTTTCAGAAATTTAATGTCCTAAGACGATGCCTTCATTAACCATAAAGTGGCACTTCTCCCAATTCAAAACAAGATTGGTGTCTTTACATCTCTCCAAGACTCGATCAAGGTTGCTGAGGCAATCATCAAAGGAAGACCCGTAAACGGAGAAGTCATCCATGAAAACCTCAACAATCTTTTCACAAAAGTCAGAGAATATTGCCATCATACATGTTTGAAAGGTGGCAGGTGCATTACATAAGCCAAAAGGCATACGTTTATAAGCAAAGGTACTGAAAGGACAGGTGAAAGTGGTTTTCTCCTGATCATATTGTGTAACTGGTATTTGGGAGAAACCAGAATAACCGTCAAGAAAGCAGAAGTGTGTGTGTTTAGACAACCTTTCTAGCATTTGGTTGATAAACGAAAAAGGGTAATGATCTTGCCTAGTGGCTTTATTCAGTTTCCTAAAATTGATCACCATCCTATAGCGAGTAATAATCCTCTGTGGGATCAATGCATCCTTATCATTAGGGACAACGGTAATGCCTCCCTTCTTAGGGACGCAATGCACCGGACTCACCCAATCGCTATGAGCAACATGATAGATGATACCTCCTTCCAGGAGCTTTAGTATTTCTTTTCTTACTACTTCTTTCATCTTAGGATTCAATCTCCTTTGATGATCAGCAACTGGTTTGAAATCAGGATCAGTTTTGATCTTGTGTTGGCATAGAGTGGGACTAATGCACTTAAGATCATCAAGAGTATATCCAATAGCAGCACGATGCTTCCTCAGAGTTTTTAGCAACTTCTTTTATTTCATGCTCTGAGAGGTTAGCACTAATTATGACAAGATATATCTCTTTTTCATCAAGATAAGCATACTTAAGAGTATCTGGCAACTGTTTAAGCTCGAACACAGGATCACCCTTTGGTGGGGCGGATCCCCAAGCAGTTTAACAGGCAGATTATTCTTAAGGATATGATATTGTTCTAAGACAACTCTATCTATTCCATCCCTTTCATCCATATGCATATCATTTTCATGCTCAAACAAGTATTGCTCTAAGGGATTAGTAGGAGGCACGGCAATAGAGGCTAAGGCAATAGTTTCATCCCTACTAGGCAACTCCTTTTCATGAGGTTGTCTACCAAACTTAGAGAAATTGAACTCATGTGACAGACCTTCAAAGCCAACAGTGACAGTTTGCTTCTCACATTCAATATGAGCATTGACAGTATTGAGAAAAGGTCTACCAAATATGATGGGACAGAAGATATCTTGTGCGGTAGCAAGAACGAGGAAATCAGCAGGATCCTTCGTTTTACCACACAGGACTTCAACATCCCTAACAATTCCCACAGGGCAGATAGTATCTCTATTGGCAAGCTGAATAGTGACATCTATAGGTTCTATCTCCAGGTGCAATCTCATCTTTGATTTTATCATATAAGGATTGAGGTATTGCACTAACACTATCACCCACTTCACATAAACCATGATAACAATGATCTCCTATCTTAACAGAAACAACAGGCATGCCAACAACAAGCCTATGTTTGTCTCTAACGTGAGGTTTAGCAATTTCTAGCAGCATCTTCACAAGAAGTGAATATTATGTCCCTCAACTTCTTCAGACAGAAGATCTTTGATAATAGCAATGCTAGGTTCAACTCTAATTTGCTCAGGGGGTGTAGGTGTTCTAATGTAGCCTCTACGTATCATAGTTGAAGCTTTAGAATGATCCTCTATCCTAACAGGGAAATGTGGTTTCTCAATGTAAGCACTGGGAACAACAGGATCATTATAGGCAATGAATTTCTCTTCAACTAGAGTGGGTTTAACTACATTGACTTCTAAAGGAGGATGATATTTAAACCACTTCTCTTTGGAGAGATCAATATGAGCAGCAAATGATTCACACAATGAAGCTACTATCTAAGAGTCAAGTCCATACTTAGCGCTAAAGTCACTAAAGGTATTTGTCTCAACAAAGGATTTAACGCAATCAAACGTGAAATTCATACCTGGCTCCTTACCTTCTTCAAGCTCCCAATCTTCAGAGTTGTGTTTAATTATCTCCAATAAATTCCATTTGAAGTCAATATCTCTCTTCATAAAAGAACCGGTACAAGAAGTGTCAAGCATGGTGCGATCATCATGAGAAAGTCGAGCATAGAAGTTCGGAATGACAATTTCTCTCGAGAGCTCATGGTTGGGGCATGAATATAACATTGATTTAAGCCTCCCCCAAGCTTGAGCGATGCTTTATCTGTCACGATGCAAAAAATTCTAAATATAACTCCGACCATGATGTACTAAATGCATAGGATAAAACTTTTGATGAAATTCCAATTTCAACCGACTCTAGTCCCATGATCCAGTATCATCACATAGCCTATACCATGTCAACGCCTTATCCTTCAAAGATAAAGGAAATACCTTCTTATTGACCTCATCCTCGGGCACACCTACAAGCTTAAATAAACCACAAACTTCATCTACATAGATCAGATGCAAGTCTGGATGTGATGTTCCATCTCCTGTAAAAGGATTAGCCAACAGTTTCTCAAGCATACCCGAAGGAAATTCAAAGCAAATATTTTCAGTAGGTGCAGTAGGTTGAGGAGAAGCTCTTTGTGCTTCCGTTCGAGGTGAAGATATCCCCGAACAAGCCCCTCAAAGGATTAGTATCCATAGTGACAAGTGACAATAAATTTCAGCACACTATATGAATGTTTGCTTAGCAAGTTCCACTTACCAAAGGCGCTTCACTCCCCGGCAACGGCGCCAGAAAAGAGTCTTGATGACCCACAAGTATAGGGGATCAATCGTAGTCCTTTCAATAAGTAAGAGTGTCGAAACCAACGAGGAGCAGAAGGATCTGACAAGTGGTTTTCAGCAAGGTAAAATCTGGAGGCACTGAAATTGTCGGTAACAAGTGATTGTGTAGAGAGATGATTCATAGCAAGCAACAAGTAACAAAAGTAGAAACGGTGCAGAAAAGTGGCCGAATCCCTTTTGTAGCAAGGGACAAGCCTGGACAAAGTCTTATAGGATTCCCTGTTATGCTAGTTTCATCATGTTCATATGATTCGCGTTCGTTACTTTGATAGTTTGATATGTGGGTGGACCAGCGCTTGGGTACTACCCTTACTTGGACAAGCATCCCACTTATGATTAACCCCTCTCGCAAGCATCCGCAACTACGAAAGAAGAATTAAGACAAAGTCTAACCATAGCATTAAACTAGTGGATCCAAATTAGCCCCTTACGAAGCAACGCATAAACTAGGGTTTAAGCTTCTGTCACTCTAGCAACCCATCATCTACTTACTACTTCCCAATGCCTTCCTCTAGGCCCAAATAATGGTGAATTTTTATGTAGTCGATGTTCACATAACACCACTAGAGGAAAAACAACATACAACATATCAAATTACCGAACGAATACCAAATTCACATGAGTATTATTAGCATGACTTATCCCATGTCCTCAGGAACAAAAGTAACTACTCACAAAGCATAATCATATTCATGACCAGAGAGGTAATGAGTAGCATCAAGGATCTGAACATAAACTCTTCCACCAAATAATCCAACTAGCATCAACTACAAAGAGTAATCAACACTACTAGCAACCTTACAAGTACCAATCGGAGTCGCGGGACGGAGATTGGTTACAAGTGATGAACTAGGGTTTGGAGATGAGATGGTGCTGATGAAGATGTTGATGGTGACGAGTCCCCTCCGATGAGAGGAGTGTTGGTGATGACGATGGCGACGATTTCCCCCTCCAAGAGGGAAGTTTCCCCGGCACGATCGTCCTGCCGGAGCTCTAGATTGGTTCTGCTCAAGTGCCGCCTCGTGGCAGCGGTGAAACCACGAAAAAGCTCCTCCCTAATTTTTTCCTGGACGAAACCCTCCATATAGCAGAAGAGGGGGGCAAGTGGGCCAGCAGGGTGCCCACAAGCCCCCATGGCGCGGCCTAGGGGGGTGGCCGCGCCGTGCAGGCTTGTGGCCACCCCCTGGCGCCCCTCTGGCGCTTCTTCGGCCCAGTATTTTTGATAAATCAGGGGAAAATCCTCGTTGATTTTTACGGCGTTTGGAGTTGCGCAGAATAGGTATCTCAACTTTGCTCCACTTTCAGGACAGAATTCCAGTTGCCGGCATTCTCCCTCTTCATGTAAACCTTGCAAAATAAGGGAGAAAAGGCATAAGAATAGTACCGTGAAGTGAAATAACAGCCAAAGAAACGATAAATATCAACATGAAAACATGATGCAAAATGGACGTATCACAATGCCATGTTGATTACTTTACTTTATCGCTAACAGTTAGCTATAGTAGTAGAAGTAATAGTTGGCGTGATGACTTCATGGAGACACAATGATGGAGATCATGATGATGGAGATCATGGTGTCATGCCGGTGACGATGATGATCATGGTGCCCCGAAGATGGTGATGAAAGGAACAAGATGATATTCGCCAGATCATGTCACTATATGATTGCATGTGATGTTTATCATGTTTTTCATCTTATTGCTTAGAACGACGGTAGCAAAGATAAGATGATCCCTAATTAAAATTTCGAGATAAGTATTCCCCTAAGTGTGCACTGTTGCGAAGGTTTGTTGTCTCAAAGCGCCACGTGATGATCGGGTGTGATAGATTCTAACGTTCGCATACAACGGGTGTAAGCCAGTTTACACACGCAAAACACTTAGGTTGACTCGACGAGCCTAGCATGTACAGACATGGCCTCGAATACGGGAGACCGAAAGGTCGAACATGAGTCGTATGGTTGATACGATCAGCATGGAGACGCTCACCATTGATGACTAGTCGTCTCACGTGCTGATCGGACACGGGCTAGTCAACGTGGATCATGTAACACTTGGATGACTGGAGGGATGTCCATCTAAGTGGGAGTTCATTATTAATTTGATTAGATGAACTTAATTACCATGAACTTAGTCTAAAATTGTCTTTACAAATATTGTAGATCCAATTGCCAACGCAAATCTCCCATTCAACTTCAACGCGTTCCTAGAGAAAACCAAGCTCAAAGACGATGGTAGCAATTATGCGGATTGGGCTCGTAACTTGAAGCTCATCCTCATGGCTTCCAAGAAGGCATATGTCCTTGATGCACCGCTAGGTGATCCTCCCGTTTCCACCGCAGACCAGGATGCTAGAAACGCCTGGCAGTCGCGGAGTGATGACTGCTCTCTCGTTCAGTGCGGCATGCTTTACAGTTTAGAACCGGGGCTCCAAAGGCGTTTTGTGCAACACAGAGCATATGAGATGTTCGAGGAGCTGAAACTTGTTTTTAAAGCTCATGCCCGGGTCGAGAGATATGAAGTCTCCGACAAGTTCATTAGTTGTAAGATGGAGGAGAATAGTTTTGTGAGTCATCACATACTCAGAATGTCTGGATTGGACAACCGCTTGACTCAACTGGGAGTTGAACTTCCGGATGATGCGGTCATTGACAGAATTCTCTAGTCACTTCCACCTAGCTACAAAGGCTTTGTGATGAATTACAACATGCAAGGGATGGAAAAGACTATTCCCGAGTTGTATTCAATGCTGAACTCTGTGGAGATAGAAATCAAGAAAGAGCATCAAGTGTTGATGGTCAATAAGACCACCAGTTTCAAGAAGGGCAAGGGCAAGAAAAACTTCAAGAAAGATGACAAAGTAGTTGCCGTGCCCGGTAAGCCAGTTGCTGGGAAGAAGTCAAAGAAAGGACCCAGGCCTGAGACTGAGTCTTATTACTGCAAGGGAACCGGTCCCTCGAATCAGAATTGTCCCAAGTACTTAGCGAACAAGAGGCCGACAACATCAAAGGTATATGTGATATACTTGTTATTGATGTGTACCTTACGAGCGCTCGTAGTAGTTCCTGGGTATTTGATACCAGTGTTGTTGCTCACATTTGCAACTCTAAGAAGGAACTGCGGAACAAGTGTAGCCTAGCTAAGGACGAGGTGATGATGCACGTCGGGAATGGTTCCAAGGTCGATGTGATTGCCGTCGGCACGCTACCTCTACATCTACCTTCGGGGTTAGTTTTAAACCTTAATAATTGTTATTTAGTACCATATTTGAGCATGAACATTGTATCGGGATCTCGCTTGGTGCAAGATGGCTAGTCATTTAAATCTGAGAATAATGGTTGTTCTATTTATATGAGTGGTATGTTTTATGGTCATGCCCCGCTGGTTAATGGTTTATTCATGATGAATCTCAATCGTGATGTTACACATATTCATAGTGTGAGGACCGAAATATGTAAGGTTGATAATGATAGTCCCACATACTTGTGGCATTGCCACCTCGGTCATATCACCTTAAAGGGCATGAAGAAACTCCATACAGATGGACTTTTGGAGTCACTTGATTTTGAATCATTTGACACATGCAAAACGTGCCTCATGGCCAAGATGACCAAGACTCCGTTCTCCGGAACAATGGAGCGAGCAACTAAATTGTTGGAAATAATACATGCCGATATATGCGGTCCAATGAGCGTTGAAGCTCGTGGTGGCTATCCTTATGTTCTTACCCTCACTCATGATTTAAGTAGATATGCGTATGTCTACTTAATGAAGCACAAGTCTGAAACCTTTGAAAAGTTCAAGGAACTTCGGAGTGAGGTGGAGAATCAACGTGACAAGAAAATAAAGTTTCTACGATCTCATTGTGGAGGAGAATATTTGAGTCACGAGTTTGGCACACACCTAAGGAAATGTGGAATTGTTTCAGAACTCACGCCGCTTGGCACACCGCAGCGTAACGGTGTGTCTGAACGTCGTAATCGCACTTTATGGGATATGGTGCAATCTATGATGTCTCTTACCGATTTACTGCTATCATTTCGGGGATATGCATTGGAAACCGTCGCATTCACTTTAAATAGGGCACTATCTAAATTTGTTGAGATGACACCGTATGAATTATGGTTTGGCAAGAAACCTAAGCTGTCGTTTCTTGAAGTTTGGGGTTGTGATGCTTATGTGAAGAAACTGCAATCAGAGAAGCTCGAACCAAAAGCGGAAAAATGTGTCTTCATAGGATACCCTAAGGAAACTATTGGGTACGCCTTCTATCTTAGATCCAAAGGCAAGATCTTTGTTTCTAAGAACGGATCCTTTCTAGAGAAAGAGTTTCTCTCGAAAGAAATAAGTGTGAGGAAAATAAAACTTGATGAGGTAATTGTACCTCCTCTCGAATCGGAGCGCTGCGCAGCGCAAGAAAATGTTTCTGAAGCGCCTGCACCGGCTAGAGATGAAGTTAATGATGATGATCATGAAACTTCAGATAAAGTTGCTATTGAAGCTCGAAGGTCGACAAGGGTACGTTCCGCACCAGAATGGTATGACAACCCTGTCATGGAAATCATGTTGTTGGACAACAGTGAAACTTCGAACTATGAAGAAGCAATGGTGGCCCCGGATTCCGACAAATGGCTTGAGGCCATGAAATCCGAGATAGGATCCATGTATGAGAACAAAGTATGGACTTTGGTGGACTTGCCCGATGATCGGCGAGCCATAGAAAATAAATGGATCTTCAAGAAGAAGACTGACGCGGATGGTAATGTGACAATCTATAAAGCTCGACTCATCGCTAAGGGTTTTAGACAAGTTCAAGGGATTGATTACGATGAGACCTTCTCACCCGTAGCGATGCTGAAGTCGGTCAGAATCATGTTAGCAATTGCCGCATTCTATGATTATGAAATCTGGCAAATGGACGTCAAAACAGCATTCTTGAACGACTTTCTTAAAAAGGATTGTATATGATACAACCGGAAGCTTTTGTCGATCCTAGCAATGCTAAAAAATTGTGCAAGCTCCAGCGCTCCATCTATGAGCTGGTGCAATCATCTCGGAGTTGGAACATTCGCTTTGATGAGGTGATCAAAGCATTTGGGTTTATATAGACCTATGGAGAAGCCTGTATTTACAAGAAAGTGAGTGGGAGCTCTGTAGCATTTCTCATATTATATGTGGATGACATATTGTTGATGGCAAATGATATAGAACTATTGGAAAGCAACAAGGCCTATTTGAATAACAGTTTTTCAATGAAGGACCTTGGAGAAGCTGCTTCTATATTAGGCATCAAGATCTATAGAGATAGATTGAGACGCCTCATAGGTCTTTCACAAAGCACATACCTTGACAAGATATTGAAGAATTTCAATATGGAGAAGGCTCAAAAGGGGTTCTTGCCTGTATTGCATGGTGTGAGGTTGAGCGCGTCTCAACGACCGACCACGGCAGAAAGATAGAGAAAAGATGAGTACCGTCCCCTATGCTTCAGTCATAGGCTCTATCATGTATGTCATGTTGTACCAGACCTGATGTGAACCTTGCCATAAGTTTGGTAGGGAGGTACCAGAGTGATCCAGGAGTGGATCACTGGACAGCGGTCAAGAATATCCTAAAGTACCTGAAAAGGACTAAATATATGTTTCTCGTCTATGGAGGTGCCGAAGAGCTCGTCGTAAAGGGTTACCTCGATGCTAGCTTCGACACAGATCCGGATGACTCTAAGTTACAAACCGGATACGTGTACATTTTGAATAATGGGGCAGTTAGCTGGTGTAGTTACAAGCAAAGCGTCGTGGCGGCATCTACATGTGAAGCGGAGTTTATAGCTGCTTCGGAAGCAGCATAGGAAGGATTCTGGATGAAGGAGTACATCATCGACCAAGGAGTGATTCCAAGCGCGTCGGTCTCGATGACTCTGTTCTGTGACAACACTGGAGCTATTGCTATTGCAAAGGAGACCAGGTTTCACAAGAAGGCCAAGCACATCAAGCGCCGCTTCAACTCCATTCGTGGATACATCTAGGATGGAGATATTGATATTTGTAAAGTACATACGGATCTGAATGTCTTAGACCCGTTGACTAAACCTCTTCCACGGGCAAATCATGATCAACACCAGAACTCTATGGGTGTTCGATTCATCACAATGTAACTAGATTATTGACTCTAGTGCAAGTGGGAGGCTGTTGGAAATCTGCCCTAGAGGCAATAATAAAGTGGTTATTATTATATTTCCAGTTCATGATAATTGTCTATTATTCATGCTATAATTGTATTAACCAGAAACCGTAATACATGTGTGAATATATAGATCACAATGTGTCCCTAGTGAGCCTCTAGTTGGCTAGCTCGTTGATCAATAGATGATCATGGTTTCTTGATCATGAAAATTGGATGTTATTGATAACGGGATCACATCATTAGGGAATGATGTGATGGACAAGACCCAATCCAAAGGATAGCACTAGATCATGTTATTCATCTGCTAAAGCTTTTCTAATGTGAAGTATCATTTCCTTCGACCGTGAGATTGTGCAACTCCTGGATACCGTAGGAGTGCTTTGTATGTACCAAACGTCACAACGTAACTGGGTGATTATAAAGGTACACTACGGGTATCTCCGAAAGTGTATGCTGAGTTGTACAAATCGAGACCGGGATTTGTCACTCCATGTGACGGAGAGGTATCTATGGGCCCACTCGGTAATCCATCATCATATTGAGCTCAGTATGACTAAGGAGTTAGTCACGGGATGATGTGTTATGGAACGAGTAAAGCGACTTGCCAGTAACGAGATTGAACAAGGTATAGGAATACCGACGATCCAATCTCGGGCAAGTGTCATACCGGTAGACAAAGGGAATTGTATACAGGACTGATTGAATCCTTGACATCGTGGTTCATTCGATGAGATCATCGTGGAACATGTGGGAGCCAACATGGATATCCAGACCCTGTTGGTTCTTGGCCGGAGAGATGTCTCGGCCATGTCTGCATGTCTCCCGAACCTGTGGGGTCTACACACTTAAGGTTTGATGATGCTAGGGTTATAGGGAAATAGTGTACTTGGTTACCGAAGGTTGTTTGGAGTCCCAGATGAGAACCCAGACATCATGAGGAGCTCTGGAATGGTCCGGAGGTAAAGATTGATATATAGGGTGAGAGGTTTTGGACACCGGAAACGTTTCGGGCGTCACCGGTAATGTATCGGGACCACCGGAAGGGTTTCGGGGGTCCACCAGGAGGGGCCACCAGCCCCAAAGGGTCACATGGGACAAAAGATGGAAGGGAACCAGCCCAGAGTGGGCTGGTGCACCTCCCACCAAGGCCCAAGGCGCAGGTTGAGAGGGAAGGGGCAAAACAAAAAAGCGGATGGACCCAAGGCCCGTCGGGAGTGCGCCACACCCCTCATCCCTTCCTGGCCGCCACAACCAGCCCTAGATGGGGCTGTCGCACCCCTTGGGGGTGGGAACCCTAAGGGTTGGCCCCCTCCCTCTCCCCCTATATATAGTGGAGGTTTTTTGCCTTTGGAGAGGACGAAATCTCTCTCTCGGCGCATCCCTTCCTCTCTCTCTCCTCGTCCTCCGCATAGCTTAGCGAAGGTGTGCCGGGGAACCACGTAGCTCCACCGCCACCACGTCGTCGTGCTACCGGAGCTCTCTTCCTCAACCTCTCCTTCCTCCTTGCTAGTTCAAGGTGTTGGAGACGTCACCGGGTTGTACGTGTGTTGAACACGGAGGTGCCGTAGTTCGGCACATAGATCGAAATCCACCGCGATCTGAATCGCTGCGAGTACGACTCCATCAACCGCGTTCATAGTAACGCTTCCGCTTAGCGATCTTCAAAGGTATGAAGATGCTCTCCAACATCTCTCCTTGCTGGTTTCTCCATACATAGATCCTTGTATGGCGTAGGATTTTTTTGAAATTAATACGATCCCCAACATATACATACACACGTATATTTATTCCAATGAAAGCATGCACACACGTAATTATAGGGAAACTTTGAGAGACTCACCTCACGTAATTTTAGGGAAACTTATTCCAATGAAAAATTATCACACAAAGGATTGTCCTAAGAAAAACAATCCATAAAAAACCGCAACAATCACACAACTGATATATGCATGCGACAATTTTACAAAGTAAGTTACAACTATCACATCACACTATCAAACTCTAGGCTACAGATACAAACAAGTCGTTCATGGAACACGCAAAAATCTAACGATCATGAGAAAATATTTCCCGGAGTGGAATATCTCCTTCGTCCTGAGGGGCGAACGGTTGTAGGACTCGCAGAATGTGTCCTGCTGGGTCTAGCCTTAGGGATTCCCCAATGGCGGTCTGAGGGTTTTGGACAACGAGGGCCTGGAGAAAATCCATCAATCGTTGGGTCGAACGCTCTTGAGCGATGACATATTGCACGAGCCAGATCAACATGGGGTCTCTCTCTGCAAGGGTACCTGGAAAAGACGTTGCTCCTCTGGGCGCTGCACGGCTCGCACAGTAACAATACCCCCTTTCATTGCCATATGGTACTGCAAATCGAAGGCGAGTAACCGCTTCATATGCAGCAACCTCTATGGCCATTTTCAGGGTAGGCATAGATTTCCCGTTGAAGCATACTTCCGTGGGGTCTTGGTTAGGGTCCATTGAAAAAATGTGCACAACTGCCCAATATTTCGAGGTGGTGGAAGTAATCCTTGATTTGAACAACTCGTACTGGGGTGGGAGGAGAGAACCCATGGTACTGCGAGTAAAATCCCACAATATCTTAACAAAACTGTCCGGAGTTGCATGCGGAGTTATGAGGTAACTCCCTTAGGATAGCATGGCAAAAGTGCTCGAAAGGCAGTGCATAAGGCGATGAATGCTGGAAAAAAGTGATTGTGTGAGTCTTATATAGGACTGGGTAAGGGCACAAGTTTTGATCTGGGTTGGCCTTGGTGGTTGGCTCCGCTCTAATGTGGTTCAGTCAAGGCCACAGATAAAAGTCTATGAAATGGGACATATTACTCTGGTGGTCGGTTGAGAATTGGCTTCCGATGGTTACGTCCAACTATAAGCTATACGGCCAAGTGCGTACACACATGACTATCAGCGGTATAAAATAATGACACAAAAACAACTTACCTATTTATCTATTATATTATTAAGACGATAGAAAACAAACGATAAAGATTTATCACTCTTGATTTATGATATTTGAACGGCCAAAATTTAAAACCATACATGCCACAAGCCATATACCAGAATCCTTTTTTAACAACCCACGTAACAAAGTTGCCTACATACATATACAGGCCGAATAAAACTTGACTACCTAATCGTGTCCGAATCAGTCTTGCCCTAAATAGAATGATGTGTACGTTTTTTAATTGAGAAAATAAGATCAAAGAGGCTGGTACATGTCGTAGAGAAAAATTCCGATTTGTTCAGCAGGCTGTAAGTGGGACTCTCCGCGGGAAGCCCGCGCCCGTCCCACATCCACCGCATCGTATAAATGAAAGGCTTCCATGTGCCGTATATATTTAGACGGGATAAGTAGGTTTTACGGGTATCCCATATATTACTAAAAGTAAAGGTCCCTTCTGCTAGTAACTGATGCATAGCATGTAACTGAATAAAAAAAAGAAAATTCGACCAACACTTCTAGCTGCAGGTATCTATTGTACCTCCTCCACGTACTTGGGCTGCTTGGGGAGGCTGGCGACACGGCAGGACTGGGGCGTCCTTCTGCACTTGCTTCCGCTTCACAGACTTGGCCTCTGAGCTAGCTGGCAAGGCTTCCTTGACGACGACATAGAGGTGGTGCAGGTGCATCTCCTTTACCACATGTGTGCGCCACTGCTCCTCATACGCAATCGCACCGCCATTTTCTCTCACGTCTTATCTCTCTAGTTGTTTGAGCTGGTTGGCCATGTTGGAGCTGGACGATGACGTCCATGATGGCGCTAAGGCGGAGATGGAAGACGGCGCTGCGGCCATGGCGGAACTAGACGGCGGCGTATCTTAGTCACCAATGCATCGTCACGTCGTGCCTGATTAAAGGAAGTGAGACTTGCGTGGGCTTGATGCAGGCGTCCCAGGACAAACCCATATATCTCACTTATCTAGTCACTTTATCCATAGATGTACACAAACAAAGGTTATGTGGGCTTTTAAGTGGGCACCGCCGGCAGCCCGCGTCCACTTACAGCCTGATTTAGATGGAAAGCCAATGTGTCTAGACGTGGTGGAGAAACCGAATACGTGAGATAGTCCATGTGCCAAAAGGAAAACAGTTTACATTAGAAAATACACACTAGTAGAAAAAGGGATTTTAGCCCCGGTTCGGTTGGGCCATTAGTGCCGGTTCTTGAACCGGGACTAATCAACCGGGACTAATGCTAGCCCCGGTTCGGCCCCGAACCGGGACTAATGCTAGCCCCGGTTCGGCCCCGAACCGGGACTAATGCTAGCCCCGGTTCGGCCCCGAACCGGGACTAATGACCTTCCATGTGGCGGGGTTTAGGGTTTTGAATTAAATTGGATGGGGCTATTTTGCTGCCCCCTATTTTCCCATTTATTTGTTTTGGGCATTTTTAAATTCTTGTTTTGCACTAAATTGGATAGTACATACACAACAATAAAGGAACAACTATATTGCACATCATCGACACGAATATATTACACCATACCATCTGTCGTGATTTATCAAACATATTTACAAAATGTAGACACGAGTTAATGCACATATATGCATCTTTTTTACACTATATCATTCCATATCATTTGCATGGACGGGCAATAGTACTCTCCCTTGACATCTAGGACCTCTGCATCTAAGAATCCGGCAATTTCCTCTTGAATTGCTCGTACACGTTCCTGCGTTAGAAGACCTTCCCGCAACCGTTCGATCTAATTTAAAGAAGCGGTCAATATATATATCAATGAAAACGAACACAATTCACGGTAATAAAATAAAGTTGTGAGTATTGTTTATCGTACTTCGATTTTTTTATGTCTCGGGTTTTGCCCTTCTGATGGGTCATCTCGCGAATGAACTCGCAAACATAGTATCCACATAAATTGTTCCCGTGTTCCTGCCTCAAGCACTTTACGAGAACAAAGTTCAATCAAAAACATAATCAAGAAATATAATGGTATTGAAACTAGATTAAAGAGATGCGCGGATCTAGCTAGCTAGTAGTTACTTACATCTATTTGTTTAAATGTAAGATGTGACTTCCAATCACCCCGAGCCTTGGTGGTGAATCGTTTTCAAGCCCTGCAAAGAAAAGGAAATGAATAAAGGTTTTCTATATTAATTCCTTGCTATCAGGAAATGAACGAGAAGTTGCCGATATAGTGCCATAATGATTGAAATTACCTCTGGAGGCATTTCTGCATGTTCGTCCATTCAGCAAGGGGTGTGTGTCTCGGGTCCATGACTATTACTTGTCCCTCGTCAAGTACAATGATTAACAAAATAAAGTGGAACCTGCGCGTGCATAACTAGTCAATTATACATACACTTATAATAACATCGAGTAAGCGAAAATAGAATGTGTGTAGAATAACACTCACTTGAAGTTGTAAGGAAATAGTATTTCCCTTTTGGTACTGCAAAACCTTAACCCTTGTACCAAGTTATTCTCTGTCCCATGGAGATTCGTTTCGACACTTTGGTGATGATTATAATATGGGTCAATAAACCCAATGTCATAGATTTTTCGTCTTTTGCATTCGAGAATCTTCATTCTGCAAAATTAATATAGTGATGAGTAAGATTATACATACAAGAACGAGCTGAGTAAGACTTAATGACATAAATTAATAATACTTACAAACAATAGGCACTTATGATAGATTTATCGAGGGCGTCTTGTTTGTAAAACTGAAATAATTCGTTGAATTCAATCATGTGCACGCCTCGTCCAGTCCCGAAATGCTCGTCTTCATATGCAACGTAGATCCAATTTTGGTGTTTAGCACATTCTTGCATGTACCAGTCATGCAATCTTTGCATTTTGGTTGGTAGCTCATTGACTAACTCAGGTTTGATGAGAGGAGACCCGTACCGGTACACGTATGTTATGTCAGCAAATTCCTGCAAATGGTCTAAGTACTCACAATAGACATGCCTTGAGCCTTGGCCGCTTCTCCGTATATTGCAACAAACTCCGGATCGATAGCAGCTGTTTCATCATTTCTCTGCTCGACCGCAGCTTCGCTCGAGTACACCTTTGTATCGGAATACACTTTGAGCGGGGGGCACGATTGGTTTTTCTGTTGTCCGAGCTGGGCAACTGATTTCCTGCTGGACGTACTACTCTTCAACCGTTGCTTTTTTGCCTGAGTCGACTTCAGAATAGAGCGTTCATAGTCTGCTGGCAACGATTGCGGGGGATCTGCAAGGTTTTTCAGCATTTTCACGCATGCGGCGTGATCTTCTCGGGTTTTTGGGAACTCTGGCTCTTTCGGCTTCTTCTTGTTAGCCACTTCAGCCTTCCACTGTTGATGATGGGCGTCTGCCCTCCTAATATTGTCCTCTCCCATATAGTCCCAAGGTCTCTTCTCCATATCCTTATGAGATACTTTGGGAGGGGCGACAACTTACGTTTCGGTGATCGGAACTTTCTGCCGCCACTATTAGCGGTGGTACGTTTCCGCTTTTTGCTCTGATCCTCAGTGGACGGAGACGGCTGACAGGGCAGTGGAGATGGCTGACGGGGCGGTGGAGACGGCTGACGGGGCAGTGGAGACGGCTGATGCGGAGGTGTAGATAGCCGCGCTGGAGACTGGTGAGGCAGCGAAGGCGACGGTTGCGCTGGAGACTGATGAGGTGGAGGCGAAGAAGGATTGCTTCTATGAGGAGTCGGTGGCCTTGGCGTC
The DNA here is from genome assembly GCF_904849725.1 of Hordeum vulgare subsp. vulgare. Lineage (NCBI taxonomy): Eukaryota > Viridiplantae > Streptophyta > Magnoliopsida > Poales > Poaceae > Hordeum > Hordeum vulgare. The sequence goes on along the minus strand of NC_058524.1, from coordinate 494,663,508 downwards.
CAATTTGGAAGCAAGATGTCCTCCTATGGCCATACAACGGTTTGTTTCTTAACTTCTCCAAGTTGAGTCAAATCCCTATCTTCACCTGCACGGTGGTCGAGCTACAGCTCCTCATAATCTTTCATCACTTCATCCACCGCTACGACATCGTACCCTTCTAGAACCGGAGAGTAATGGCAAGATGGATTATGTCCAATTGGTATGGCCATGCCGACCGCCACCGTCAACCTTAAGTTAGCAATTTTCACCTTTAGCTCACAAGGTGTGCTCTTTGTGATATCATCCACTAGGTAGCGACGAGGAGGATCCGTCGTCAGTGCATCATCACCATCATCCTCGAGCTACATGGAAGAGAAACTACTTTTCCGATTTGATGCAGCTTCTATCATGAGCCACTAAGATTGGTCGCTACCTTGTTGTCTGTTGATTTGATCCTGCTGCAGCCACTTTACTGCTTCTTCTAGATTATGCAGCCGGTCTGCCTCAGCCGCTTTATCACGTGCCCCCTTTTCATTTCTCCTCTGATGGCTTCTATCGGGAAATCTCTTCCTTTCCTCGGAAAATGCAAGCATCCACGGTGAGGAGCCTGGTAAGCCTCGTGCTCGCCCTTTGTGTCACTTATTCCCAAGGGCGCGCGTGAGCTCGTCGTTCTCTCTATCGGGTAAGAACCGTCCCTCTTCAACATCCTGTATTGCACGTCTAATCTCCTCGATGGGTAGGGGATTATCTTTGTGACTTTGGTTATATATTTCCTTCCCTTCTTCGTCCAAGAAGCCCCCATGCCCGTAAAACTAGTTTCTTCCCCGTTCGAGCCATCTTAAAGGCTCTCGAGTGATATTTTTTGCCAGAAATAATGCCTCAAGTGCTTCCCACTTAGCCATCTTACCGCCGTAGCCTCCAGGCCCCATAATATGGTGGTACTTCTTCTTACCTGCATTCATCCTATTTGTTGCAGACTTTTTCAAGGCGTCCAACGATTTCTTGTACGCCACAAATTCCGCCAAGTAGTTTTTTATCTTCTCATAGTCGTTATCGAAATCTGGAGTCTTATCTTTCAAGATAAAATCCTGGTGCAATCTTTTTTTCCAGCCCCTGAATAGATCGGCAATCTTCTTAAGAGCCCACTTCTTGACTTTTTTTCTCTAGGGCCTCTTTTCGCCTCTTCATTTTCTCCTCATTTGGCTCCTCCTCATCTGGATCCACCTCTAACTCCGGCAGGGTGAAATGAAGCATGAGCTTTCTCCAAAGGTTTTCTTTGGCTGATGTGCCGACATATGAGACTCCTTCCTCCCTTGGCTTAATCCATTCTCGAGTGGGGATAGGGATGTGGTCCCTAACAACAACTCCGCATGCCTTCACAAACTTTTGCTTTACATCTGTGGGAGCAATTGGTTGCCCGACATTTGAGACTGTTTCGATCCTGTATCTCTCATCATCATCCAGCTTCTTGGTTGGGCCTCATTTCGTCCGTACTGAAGATTTGCTCGATCCGGAGGGCTAAAAGAAAGAGCGTTAATATATGTATATAGACAAAGGAGGATTAATTTATTAATATATATATATGCACCTCGCCGGAGCGGTCGGCTTCTCCCTCGTCGGCTTCTTCCTCATTGGAGCCGCTGATTCCTCCCTCGCCCGAGGCGTGGGCGTCTACCTCATGGAGCTTCTACCTCGTGTGTTGAGAGACTCATCTCCCTCGCCGGACTCGTTCGGAAACTCATTGGTGACATCGACACCGCGAAGTAAAATATCATCCCCGTGGATGACACCATGCATCACGTCTTCCTAATATTCGTCTCTGTCGTGTATTGGATCCATAGTATCTACAGATTAGTTAAACATCATCAAATAATCCACTTAATTAATGCATCATCAAATAATCCACTTAATATTATTGAATATATAATCTAGAATATGTAAATAATACATCTCTCGAATACAGTAATACATCGAATAATGTATAACTGATCAACCAACAAAGAGTCGTTGTTGTACTCAGGCGCGTGCGGTGGACACCCAAAGAGCAGGGACCATCACCGAATCATAGCTCAGGTGAGATCCCTGAAGAACCTGCCAGGTACTAGAGAACATGGCATCCAACACCTCCATGTAGCGAGGGACGTGCTCGTCCTCCTCCTTGACACGGCGACGTACGTCCTCCTTGGGGGGCGACAACCTAGGCACCGGAAGTGGCCCCCGCGACCGCCACCAAAGAAGCTTCGGGTCGAGGACGGAAGCCTAGTTCCTCACCAAGCTGCGCACCCCAGAAGGTAAATCCAACCAGTGCCAGCCCGGCGGAGCCAAGTCCCGCACATGCTGGCGCCTATCAAGCAAGTGGTCGCCACCGAGTCGACGACAAGGATGCGGGCCGGTCATCGTATATCCTACTATTTAAATTGCTACTATTTAATAAACTTTTCTAAACTTGTACTCCCCCATCCCAAAATATAAGACATTTTAAAGATTTCATCAGAAAACTACATACGGAGCAAAATGAGTGAATCTATACTCTAAAATATGTCTAACGAATTCTCTTAACCTTTAAGGGATGTGTAGAAAATGATCCATATTTTTCCTGATCTCATCTACCCTTCTTCTATATGTCACATTGTCTTCTGTCAATGGATTGAAGAAAACCATGACTTCATCATTACCTAGTAGTAATTGTGCATGATGCTATGAAGCTTTACAAAGTTGTTTTGTAACGGAGTTCTGAATAGGATAATTAGCTTTTTGGTACGCAGTTCAAAAAGAGCCATCCGAATATCGCTATTTGGAAGGACTTTGCTGAACTTCGTACCAAAAAGCGAATAATTCTACCAGGAATTCCGTTCCATAACAACTTTCTCAAGCTTGAGAGCGTATGAGTCTGTTACTACGAGGTAATGATAAAACCATGGACCATGACTTCATCATTACCTAGTAGTGAGAGGCGCATGATGCTATGAAGCATTACAAAGTTGTTTGTAACGGAATTACGAATAGGGTAATTAGCTTTTTGGTATGCAGTTCAAAAAGAGCCATCCGAATATCGCTATTTGGAAGAACTTTGCTGAACTTCGTACAAAAAAGGGAATTATTCTATCTGGAACTCCGTTCCAAAACAACTTTCTAGAGCTTCATAGCGCCACGCGTCTGTTACTACCACGTAATGATGAAGCCATAGATTTCTTCAATACGACAGACAACGTGACATATAGAATCTAGCTAGCTAGGTTACATAGATGAGATAAAAAAAATTGAATCAACTTGTGTACATACATAATGTGGCAGTCTTGATAAATCCATTATTAACACTAGCTAACAATGTTGTTTTCTCTAGCTTAACCTACACCTAAAAGAAAATTCACTTAAACATGTACAATCTACAATCTACAAATATTCTACAATTTACAAATATCACTTAAATCACTACAAATATCACTTAAGCATTTATATGCTTAAGTGATTTTTGTAGTGATTTAAGTGATATTTGTAGATTGTAGATTAATTTATATATGCTTAAACACTAACTGTGACCTAAACTAACTTACTTAAATTTACATAACCCTAAACTAGCTAACACTAACCTATTAATTAACACTAATTAACTACCTAACCCTAATAACACAAATTTACATAACACAAAAATAACACAAATAACCTAATCTACTAATTAAGCATCTACCTAATCTACAAATAACCTAATTAATCTACTAATTAAGCATCTAGCTAATTAAGCATCTACACATACGTATGTAGTAAATTACATGCACGATCGATGATCAATCGAGAGAGGAGAGGAGAGAGGCTCACGGTGGGGCGACGAAGACGGCGAGGAGTGGCAGGGCGACGGCGACGGTGAGGAGAAGGACGGCAGGGCGACGGCGTGACAACTAGGAGGCAGGGCGACGACGCGACGACGATGGCGAGGAGTGGTTGGGCGAAGGCACGACGGCAATGACGAGGAGGACGGCAGGGCGATGACGACGGCAGCGGCGTCGAGTAGTTCGTCCGAGCGCGAGAGGAGGAAGAGAACGATCGGGCTCGAAACGGCGATTTGGGTTGGAAATTTCCAACTCCCACTTATATAGGCGGAGGTTTAGTCCCGAGTCGTGGCTCGAACCGGGACTAAAGACCCCCTTTAGTCCCGGGTCGAGCTACGACCCGGGACTAAAGACCCATTTTTAGTCCCGGGTCGTGGCTCGACCCGGGACTAAAGGGGGTCTTTAGTCCCGGTTCGAGCCACGACCTAGGACTAAAGACGTGGGCTGGCTCGAGCGCAGCACACGCATTGAATTGTTTGAAATTTGTGAATAACTTTACTTTCATTATTTTCTATTAAATATTTTTTTTTCTCTTTTATTTTAGTTTTCTATTAAAGATTTAACCAAAAAACTTTATGAAAATTCTTTTGAGTTGATCTTTTTTTGTTTCTTTTTAGTTAATTGTTTTACTTGATTCTTTTTAACAAATAAGCACTTTTATAATTTTAGTTGATTATTTTTAATTCATTCATTTTAGTTAATGATTTAGTTGATTCTCTTTTTTGTTTTCTATTAAATATTTTAACAAAAACATTTATGAAATTTCTGACTTCATTTGGTATTTTTCGTGCATTTTCTTATTTTTTTGAGTTAGTTGACCCTGAAATTGAAAAGCACTACAAATGAACTCTGAAAATGTTGAAAGTTGGCATGGTATCATCATTTCATCCACATAGCATGTGATAAAAAGTTGAGAGGGTTACGACAAAAATTAGATGCACTTCGTGTACAAAACGGACAATCTCTATCAAAGTATCACGGTTTCGAATGAGAACTCATATGTTACAAACGGATTTCATTTTTTTGAACTTATTTCAACTCCATACTTTTTGTGTGTTCAAAATGCACCATTCAAAGGCACATCATAAATTTTCAACAATCTCCGACTTCATTTGATATTTTTCGTGCATTTACTTATTTTTTTTAGCTAGTTGACCCGGAAATAGAAAAGTACTACAAATGAACTCTGGAAATGTTGAAAGTTGGCATGGTATCATCATTTCACCCACATAGCATGTGCTAAAAAGTGAGAGGGTTACGACAAAAACTAGATGCACTTCGTGTACAAAACGGACAATCTCTCTCGAAGTATGAGGGTTTCGAACGAGAACTCATGTGTTACAAAGGGATTTCATATTTTGAACTTATTTGAACTCCATACTTTTTGTGTGATCAAAATGAACCATTCCAAGGCACATCACAAATTTTCAACAATTTATGATTTCATTTGGTATTTTTCGTGCATTTACTTTTTTTTAGCTAGTTGACCCTGAAATTGAAAAGCACTACAAATGAACTCTGAAAATGATGAAAGTTGGCATCGTATCATCATTTCACCCACATAGCATGTGCTAAAAAGTTGAGAGGGTTACGACAAAAACTGTATGCACTTCTTGTACAAAATGGACAACCTCTCTCGAAGTATCACGGTTTTGAACGAGAACTCATCTGTTACAAAAGGAAATTTAATTTTTTTGAACTTATTTGAACTCCATACTTTTTGTGTGTTCAAAATGCACCATTCAAAGTCACATCATAAATTTTCAACAATTTCTGACTTCATTTGGTATTTTTCATGCATTTACTTATTTTTTTGAGCTAGTTTACCGTGAAATTGAAAAGCACTACAAAGGAACTCTAAAAATGTTGAAAGTTGGCATGGTATCATCATTGCACCCACATAGCATGTGCTAAAAAGTTGAGAGGGTTACGACAAAAACTGGATGCACTTCGTGTACAAAACGGACAATCACTCTTGAAGTATCAGGGTTTCGAACGAGAACTCATCTATTACAAAGGGATTTCATTTTTTAAAACTTATTTTAAATCCATACTTTTTTGTGTGTTCAAAATGCATCATTCAAAGGCACATCACAAATTTTCAAAAAATTCTGACTTCATTTGATATTTTTCGTGCATTTACTTATTTTTTGAGCTAGTTGACCCTAAAATTGAAAAGCACTAGAAATGAACTCTGAAAATGTTGAAAGTCGGCAAGGTATCATCATTTCACCCATATAGCATGTGCTAAAAATTTGAGAGGGTTACGACAAAAACTAGATGCACTTCGTGTACAAAATGAACAATCCCTCTCGAAGTATGAGGGTTTCGAACGAGAACTCATCTGTTACAAAGGGACTTCATTTTTTTGAACTTATTTGAACTCCATACTTTTTGTTTATTCAAAATGCACCATTCAAAGGCACATCACAAATTTTGAACAATTTCTGACTTCATTTGATATTTTTCGTGCATTTACTTTTTTTTGAGCTAGTTGACCCTCAAATCGAAAAGCACTACAAATGAACTCTGAAAATGTTGAAAGTTGGCTTGGTATCATCATTTCACTCACATAGCATGTGCTAAAAAGTTGAGAGGGTTACGACAAAAACTGGATGCACTTCGTGTACAAAACGGACAATCTCTCTCGAAGTATGAGGGTTTCGAACGAGAACTCATGTGTTACAAAGGGATTTCATTTTTTGAAATTATTTGAACTCCATACTTTTTGTGTATTGAAAATGCACCATTCAAAGGCATATCACAAAGTATCATTAGTACATATCACATAAAGTTTAATACATTAGTACACATCACATAAAGTTTAATACATTACATAGATTTATATTTCAATCCCTTGCCTATGATCGCTTCGGCCGTAACCATGGAGCATCTTCATTATTTAATGGGATGCTTGGGTCAATTATCACTATGAAGGGCGGAATTTCATCAAACTTATTATAATCTGCTGACATGTCTATCTTGTCCTCGATCCCCATGATGTTTCTTTTCCCTCAAAGAACTATGTGAAGCTTTGGCTTATCGTCCGATGTATTCATTTGCTTTTTTTTCTTTTTTTCAGTCTGGAGGACATGTATTTCACGTAGAAAACCCGAGCCACATCATTGGCTAGGACGAATGGCTCGTCTCTGTAACCAAGATTCTTGAGATCAACTATTGTCATTCCGTACAATTGGTCTACCTTTACCCCTTCTCCATTCACGTTCACCCAACTTCACCGAAACAAAGGGACCTTAAAAGTAGGTCCGTAGTCAAGTTCCCATATCTCCTCTATGTAACCTTAGTATGTGTCCATTTTCCCATTCTCGTCTGTCGCATCATAGCGGACACCACTGTTTTGGTTGGTGCTCTTTTTATCTTGGGCGGTCGTGTAAAATGTATTCCCGTTTATCTCGTCCCTTGGAAATGTAATACAGTCGAAGAAGGTCACGCGGCCAACAAGTAGAGTTGATCTCCAACAGTGTTGTCATTCATGAGACGTGCTCGCAACCAACTGCCGAAAGTATCCATGTGTTTTTTTCAACCTAGGAGATAGCCTTCCCCGGGAACTCGGAGCGTACAAAATTTTTGTGCTCCTCGATATACGAAGCCACGAAGGTGGAACTTTTTAGAACTGTTTAGTGTGCTTGCGTGAAAGAATTCCCGTCCCTACATATCACTGCTTTCTTTCCTAGTGTGCCTTCTCCACTTAGTCTCCCCTCATGCCACGATTCAGGAACACCAATCGGCTTAAGGTCAGGAAGAAAGTCCACACAGAACCCAATGACCTCCTCTGTTCCATAGCCCTTGGAGATGCTTCCTTCTGGACAAGCATGGTTATGAACATATTTCTTAAAGACTCCCCATGAACCTCTTGAAGGGGAACATATTGTGTAGAAATACAGGACCGAGAATGGAAATCTCGTTGACTAGGTGAACGAGGAGATGCGTCATAATATTGAAGAAGGACTGGGGGAACACCAACTCGAAACTGACAAGACATTGGATCACATCCTTCTGTAGCCTTTCCAGACGTTCTCGATCGATTACCTTCTGAGATATTGCATTGAGGAATGCACATAGCTTCATAATGGGTAATCGAACATTTTCCGGTAGAAGCCCCCTCAATGCAACCAGAAGCAACTGCGTCATAATCACGTGGCAATCATGAGACTTCAGGTTCTGGAATTTTTTCTCTGCCATATTTATTATTCTTTTTATATTAGACGAGAAGCGAACGGGGACCTTCATGTTGCTCAGACATTCAAAAAATATGTCCTTCTCTGCTTTGGTAAGAGCGTAGCTGCTTAAGTATTGCCGCCCTTTATCAGTCTTCTTGTCGTATGGGTCTTTCATAGGTTGCTGCTCCTCCCGTGCTTCTGTTGTATCTTTTGTCTTCCCATACATGCCCAGGAAGCCTAGAAGGTTCACGCAAAGATTCTTCGTCACGTGCATCACGTTGATTCAAGACCGGACATCTAGGTGTTTCTAATAGGGTAGCTCCCAAAATAAAGATTTATTTTTCCACATGGGCACGTGTCCGGTAATGTCGTCTTTCGGAACAGATTGACCACCAGGACCCTTTCCAAAGATTACTATTTGATCCAAATCCTTGACCATAGCCAATAACTCATCACCAGTAGGGAGGTTAGGCTTCTTCCGATGATCTGCCACACCGTTGAAATGCTTGCCTTTCTTTCTTACGGGATGATTGGTTGGAAGAAATTGACGACACCCCAGGTAGACAACCTTCTTAAATTTTTCCAAATATGTACCTTTAGTCTTATCTAAACAGTGCGTGCATGCATTGTACCCCTTGTTTGACTGTCCTGAAATGTTACTAAGAGCAGGCCAATCATTGATGGTTACGAACAACAATGCTCGTAGGTCAAATTCCTGATGTTTGTGCTCATCCCACACACGTACACCTGGTTTGGCCCACAACTGCAAAAGTGCATCAACTAATGGCTTTAGATACACATCAATGTTGTTCCCGGGTTGCTTCGGTCCTTGGATGAGCACTGGCATCATAATGAACTTCCGCTTCATGCACAACCAAGGAGGAAGGTTGTAGATACATAGAGTCACGGGCCAGGTGTTGTGACTGCAGCTCTGATCCCCAAAAGGATTCATGACGTCTGTACTTAGACCAAGCCATAAGATCCTTGGGTCATCTGCAAAGTCCGGCCACTCCCTCTCGATTTTCCTCCACTGCGACCCATCTACGAGGTGTCTCAACTTTTTCCCGTCTTTCTTATGCTTGTATTTGTGCCATCGCATCAACTTGGCATGCTCATTGTTTCTGAACAGACGTTTCAACCGTGGTATTATAGGAGCATATCACATAACCTTAGCAGGAACCTTCTTCCTGGGGGGCTCGTCATCGCCCTCAACATCACCAGGGTCATCCTGTCTGATTTTGTACTAACATGCAGTGCATACCAGACATTTATCCATATTATCGTACTTCTCACCGTGGTACAAGATGCAGTCATTAATGCATGCATGTATCTTCTGCACATCTAATCCAAGAGGGCAGATAGCCTTCTTTGCTTCGTACGTAGTCTCGGGCAATTCGTTATCCTTTGGAAGCTTCAGCTTCAATATTTTTAGTAACTTCTCAAATCCCTTGTCAGGTAAACCAGTTTCTGCCTTCCATTTCAACAGTTCCAGTGTGGTATCAACCTTTGTGCTGCCATCTTCGCAATTTGGGTACAACAACTTTTTATGATCCTTTAGCATGGCCTCCAACTTCAGCTTCTCCTTTTCTATATCGCATTCTCTCTTTGCATCAGAAATGACCCGACCAAGACCATCAGGGGGATCATCTGATGCCGGTTGTTCTTCACCTCCTTCTTCTTCATTGTCTTCCGCTGTAGTATCACCATATTCTTCAGTGAACATAGGATACTTGTCATCATCATCTTCTTCTTCATTGTCTTCCATCCTAACCCCTCTTTCTCCATGCATGGTCCAACAATAATATGTGGGTGATACGCCTCCAACGTATCTATAATTTTTGATGGTTCCATGCTATTATCTTGTCAACTTTGGATGTTTTGTATGCATGAATATGCTATTTTATATATTTTTTGGGACTAACCTATTAACTTAGTACCAAGTGCCAGTTTATGTTTTTTCCGTGTTTTTGACCTTTTTCAGAGGAGAATATTAAATGAAGTCCAAACGGAATAAAACCTATGGAATGATTTTTTTCCATAACAGAAGATACGCACGGGACTTGAGAACCAAGGCAAAGGACCCCGGGGGAGGTCACAAGCCCCTTAGCCGCGGCCTAGAGGGGCGCCTAGCAGGCTTTTGGGCCCCCCGTGGCTCCTTTGCCCTACTTCTTTCGCCTATAAATTCTCCAAAAATCTGAAACTGCCAGAGAGAGCCACGAAAATACTTTTCCGCCGTCGCAAGCTTCTGTCTCCACAATATCCCATCTGGGTCACGTTCTGGTGCCTTGCCGGAGGGGGAATTCAGACACGGAGGGCTTCTTCATCAACACCATTGCCTCTCTGATGATGCGTGAGTAGTTCACCATAGACCTTCGGGTCCATAGCTAGTAGCTAGATGGCTTCTTCTCTCTCTTGGATCTTCAATACAAAGTTCTCCATGATCTTCATGGAGATCTATCCGATGTAATCTTCTTTTGCGGTGTGTTTGTTGAGATCCGATGAATTGTGGATTTATGATCAGATTATCTATGAATATTATTTGAGTCTCCTCTGATCTCTTATATGCATGATTTTGTATCCTTGTAATTCTCTTCGAGTTGTGTGTTTCGTTTGGCCAACTTGATCTATAATTCTTGCAATGGGAGAAGTTCTTGGTTTTGGGTTCATACCGTGTGGTGTCCTCACCCAATGACAGAAGGGGTAGCGAGGCACGCATCGTGTTGTTGCCATCAAGGGTAAAAAGATGGGGTTTATATCTATTGCATGAATTTATCCCTCTACATCATGTCAACTTGCTTAAGGCGTTACTCCATTTGTTATGAACTTAATACACTAGATGCATGCTGGATAGCGGTCGATGTGTGGAGTAATAGTAGTAGATGCAGAAAGTATCGGTCTACTTGTCTCGAACGTGATGCCTATATGTATGATCATTGCCTTAGATATCGTCATGACTTTGTGCGGTTCTATCAATTTCTCGACAGTAATTCGTTCACCCACCGTAATACTTGCTATCATGAGATAAGCCTCTAATGAACACTATGGCCCCCGGGCTTACTTCACATCATATTTTCAGCTCTACACTTTTACTTTGTTGCACTTTCCACATTCAGATCTCACCTTGCAATTAATCGTGAAGGGATTGACAACCCCTTTATAGCGTTGGGTGCAAGTTTGTTTGTTTTTGCGTAGGTACTTTGGAGAATTGTCTTGATACTCCTACTGGATTGATACCTTGGTTCTCAAACTGAGGGAAATACTTACTGCTACTCTGTTGCATCACCCTTTCCTCTTCAAGGGAAAAACCAACGCAAGCTCAAGAGGTAGCAAGAAGAATTTATGGCGCCGTTGCCGGGGACTATCAAGTCAAGAATAGTCTCCCTTCAACGTGTCAATTTCTGGCACCGGGGACAATTCTAAGTGAAGCTTATCCAAGTACCTATCGCAAACTCATCTCTTGCATTTACTTTTTTGCCTTTTGCCTCTCGTTTTCCTCTCCCCCACTTCTGAAAAACAAAAAATTACAAAAATATTTGCCTTTTTTGTTCTCCTTTCCTTTGCTTGTGTGTTATGTTCCTTCAATATGCTTGCATCTTCACCTGCTGAAATTCTGTTGATATGGATCCTCATCCACTTGCTAATCTCTTTCAGAGATCCAATTATGTTGATCCAATTGCTAGTGAGTTTTGTGCACTAGATTATCTTTATGGAGTTTTGCTTGAGATGCGTGAATCTGAAAATCGTGATGAAGAAATTTATGAAGTGATTCACGAGGGCTCCTTGAATGAAAATCATGATTGCAATGGTTTCACTATAAATCCTATTAGTGTCAATCATGCTAAAAATATGCAAAACCCTAAGCTTGGGGATGCAAGTTTTGCTATGCCCACTACTTGTTGCAATGATCATGATTGGGGCGATGATTTTTCTTATGATCTTGAAAATTTGTTTAAGCCTCATGATGAATATGATATTTGAAACAATATTGAAAGTGGGTTTGGAGAAGTCATGACTTTAGTTGATGATAATCCCACTATTTTTGAAGAGTGTCAACTTTGCATGCATGTGGATCATGAAAAGAATATCCTATGTGATAGTTATATTGTTGAATTTTAATATGATCCCACATGTAATTATTATGAGAGAGGAAAATATGGTTGTAGAAACTTTCATGTTACTAAATTACCTCTCGTTATGTTGAGATTAACATTGTCTCTTTCTTCTTCCTTGCATATGGTCGTTATTGCTTGTCTTGATAATTTGTTTTCCTATAAAATGCCTATGCATAGGAAGTATGTTAGACTTAGATGTGATTTTCACATGCTTTATGATGCTCTCGTTGTGCTTCAATCCTTGTCTTTTGTGTGAGCATCATTGAATTATCAATGCCTAGCTAAAAGGCTTTAAAGAAAAGGGCTTGTTGGGAGGCAACCCAATGAATTTATCTTTGCTTTTTTTCTTTCTGTTTTGTTGTGTCCACACCATCATAATTCTGTTATGATTGTGTTTTTTGTGTTTGTGCCAAGTAAAACCTTTATGACTAGTTTTGGTGATGGTTGTTTGATCTTGTTGAAAAAGGCAAAAACTTTGCGCTCACGAAATTATTTTTAATTCCTATCCAGAAAGATATTTTGAGTTGATTCTTTTTGCTGATGGTTGATATGACAATTTACCTAATTGTCATAAGCTTTTAGAATTTTTGAGATACCAGAAGTATACGAAGTATAGAGATTGCTACAGACTCGTCTGTTTTTGACAGATTCTGTTTTTGTTGTGTTGATTGCTTATTTTGATGAAACTATGGATAGTATCGTTGGGTACTAGCCATGGAAAAGTGAGAATACAGTAATCTAACATCAATCTAAATAGAAATCAAGTTTTCTACAGTACCTAAAGAGTTGGTAGTCTGTTTTCTTATGCTAATGATATCACGAGTTTCTGTTTAAGTTTTGTGTTGTGAAGTTTTCAAGTTTTGGGTGATGTTCTCAAGGACAATGGGATAAAGAGTGGAAGTAGCTCAAGCTTGGGGATTCCCAAGGCATCCCAAGCCAAATTCAAGGACACCAAAAAGCCTAAGATTGGGGATACCCCGGGAAGGCATCCCCTCTTTCGCCTTCAATCCATCGGTAACGTTACTTGGAGCTATATTTTTATTCACCACATGATATGTGTTTTGCTTGGAGCGTCGTGTATTATAGGTGTCACAATCAACCTTGATGCACACCTTTTTGAGAGACACATGCACTCATCGTGAATTTGCTAGAATACTCATTGAGCTTCACTTATATCTTTTGAGTTAGGCAATTTAGCTCGCATGTGCTTCACTTGTATCTTTTGAGCTAGATAACTTTGCTCTAGTGCTTCACTTAGATATTTTTAGAGCACGGCGGTGTCATATTTTTAAGAAATAAAAACTCTCGACCCTCACTTATATCTTTTTGAGAGTGCTCTCTCTCAGTAACTTGGTAATTGGCTTGTGATATCAAAGTAGTCCTAAAGATGATAGGAATCCAAAGAAGATATAATAAAAACTTCCATAATTCAAGTGCATTGATTTGTAAGATAAGCTTGATTCCTAACAATTAAGTTTTGAGACATGGATTTGGTGATATTAGAGTTATGTTAGTAGGGTGTTGTGAATCTAGAAATACTTGTGTTGAAGTTAGTGATTCCCGTAGCATGCACGTATGGTGAACCGCTATGTTAGGAAGTCGGAGCATAATTGATTTGTTGATTGTCATCCTTTGTGTGGCGGTCGGGATCGCGTGATGGTTAACACCTACCAACCCTTCCCCTAGGAGTATGCGTTTAGCACTTTCTTTCGAGTACTAATAAAACTTTCGCAATAAGTATATGAGTTCTTCATGACTAATGTGAGTCCATGGTATAGATGCACTTTCACCTTCCACCATTGCTAGCCTCTCTAGTACCGCGCAACTTTCATCGGTGCACAAACCCACCATATATCTTCCTCAAAACAGCCAACATACCTACCTATTATGGCATTTTCATAGTCATTCTGAGATATATTGCCATGCAACTCCCACCGTTCCGTCTCATGACTTGTGTCGTCACTTACATATTGCCATTGCATGATCGTAAGATAGCTAGCGAGATGTTTCAACGTCATATGCTAAGCTAGATCGTTGCACATCCCGGTACACTGCCGGAGGCATTTCCTATAGAGTCGTCATTGTTCTAAACATTGAGTTGTGAGTAAATAAAAGTGTGATGATCATCATTATTAGAGCATTGTCCCATGTGAGGAAATAAAAAAAGAGGGGAAAGATGCCCACCAAAAAAAAAGAGGCCAAAGAGCCCAAACAAAAAAAAGAAAAAAAAGAGAAAAAGAGAGAAGGGGCAATGCTACTATCTTTTTCCACACTTGTGCTTCACAATAGCACCATGTTCTTCATGATTGAGAGTCTCTTGTTTTGACACTTCCATATACTAGTGGGAATTTTCATTATATAACTTGGCTTGTATATTCCAATGATGGGCTTCCTCAAAATTGCCCTAGGTCTTCGTGAGCAAGCAAGTTGGATGCACACCCACTAGTTCTCCTTTTGAGCTTTCACACACTTATAGCTCTAAGTGCATCCGTTGCATGGTAATCGCTACTCATTCACATTGATATCTATTGATGGTCATCTCCATAGCCTGTTGATATGCCGAGTCGATGTGACCATCTCCTCCTTTTTGCCTCACAACCTCCACCACACTCTATTCCACCTATGGTGTTATATCCATGGCTCACGCTCATGTATTGCGTGAGAGTTGAAAAAGTTTGAAAAAGTAAGAGTGCGAAAACAATTACTTGGCCAATACCGGGGTTGTGCATGATTTAAATTCGTTGTGTGGGGATGATGGAGCATAGCCAGACTATATGATTTTGTAGGGATAACTTTCCTTGGCCTTGTTATTTCAAAAGTTCATGATTACCTTGCTAGTTTTCTTGAAGTATTATTGTTTTCATGTCAATAGTAAACTATTGTTTTGAATCTTACGAATCTGAACATTCATGTCACAAGAAATAAGTTACAAAGGACAAATATGTTAGGTAGCATTCCACATAAAAAATTCAGTCTTTATCACTTCCCTACTCGAGGACGAGCAGGAGTTAAGCTTGGGATGCTTGATACGTCTCCAACGTATCTATAATTTTTTTGATGGTTCCATGCTATTATCTTGTCAACTTTGGATATTTTGTATGCATGAATATGCTATTTTATATCTTTTTTGGGACTAACCTATTAACTCAGTGCCAAGTGCCAGTTTCTGTTTTTTCCTTGTTTTTGACCCTTTTCAGAGGAGAATATTAAACAGAGTCTAAACAGAATAAAACCCGCGGAATGATTTTTTCCATAAGAGAAGATACGCATGGGACATTCCCTCTCGGTCCCACACCAGAAATACCCATGCCCCCTGACCGGATGACTGGATTTAGTCCAGGGCCATGGATACCTTCATCATGGCCTCTCTACTTGGTGTGTACGTGGTAATAGGTTTACGACCTACTAGACCGTATTCCCTTTCAGAAAGACCTGTGGCAGCACGAAGTATAAGGTGACACACAGACAAGACTCGATCTATGGTCGACTTAGGAGGATTGATATTTTCCTGCAAGGTTTAGTATCACACAATCTTGTTGAAGAAACTATCCCAGGGTTACTACCATCACACCCCGACATGATTTTACTGACCACACTCGTCCCATGAGATTTCAGCTCATGGTCTCATTTCCACCATGACCCACCTTACTCCGAGGTTGTCCACACCGACATAGCATACGAGGCATGAGGCAGTACCCACTCATCACTTGCTTCCACATACTTACCAACAAAAATATCCATCACATGTTCTTATGCAAGGTATGATTTCATGCGAGATTTTTATCAAGATAACCTAAAATCATGCAATAGATGCACCACAACAAACATCACACAACTATATGCAAATCAGAGTTCAAGATGCTTGCCTTTGGAGTTGAGGAGGGTGATGTGCACCACAAAATACTTGAAGTGAGTCTCCTCTTTCAAACGTCCAATTAAAAATGTTTGAACTAACATACAAACACAAAACAACACACAAAAATTGTTTGAATTTTTTTGAAATAAATTTGCAAGTAAACTAGACGAATTTTGAAAGAGGTAGGAAAAGTAATCAGTTGATTTGGTGTTGTAAATAAAAATTTATGAGAAGTTGAAGTTCATATTTAAATCTGTTTTTAAAAAGAATCAGAGAAGAACACGGTTTTATCAAAAATACGCTATCGGGGCAGGGGAGGCGCACTCACAGGCACACGCTTTCCCAAGAGGAAAGCAAACTTCAGAGGCAGGCGCCAACAGGGCCAGGGTTGACTCACCGACAGGCAGGGCCCGCCTGTCGGGTTCCTCCCCTTCCTCCCGCGCGCAAGGACAAGTTCAGGGGCGTGCTCCGGCGATGCTCTTCGTCGCTAGGAGGCTCCGCTCCCGGAGATGCGCACACCGACGTGCTCAGGGGGGATGGCCACATCCTTTGGAGGCAAAAGAATCGACGGGGGCCTCGGGGTGAGCATCTTCTCGTCACGGCGGCACAGAGCTCCGGCGGTGGTGGCTTCGGCCTACGATTGCCATGGCACATTTTTTGCAATGGGAACGGGTTAGCTAGGGCTTGGGAAGGTTAGCAAGGGTCATGGTGGGAACGAAGGGGGTTCGGGTTGTCAGAGGCCGACGGCGTTGTTGCATACGGAGAGGAGCAAAGAGGGCAACTCATGCAAAATTGGAGCGAGGGAGAGGTCCTGAGGATCGAGGGGGTGGTTCTGGGTGCTCACACGGGGCTGGAGGCCTCCTTTTATAGCCAGATGGAGGTGGTTCGTCGAGGCTTTCAGATAGGCTCGACACGGGCAGCTTCTGGCAACGGCAGTGGAGCAGCAGGGCACAGTAGGGGCGGCGGCAGGGGCTCAGCAGGTGCAACAGCAGCTGGGGAACGACGCAAGGGAGGGACCGCGGCCACCTGGCGCGCTGGAGGGGCATGGGCGGTGCTGCCGTCGCTACGGCAGACTATTGTCATCAGCAAGCTTCCCGTGCTGCCACGGATGAAGCGCTACGCAGCACAGAGCAAGGTGACCATCGATCAGGAAGGGGCATTTGACGCGTCTCTGCAGCTGACCAGAGGGAAAGGGGCGCAGGTACTCAGCGGCTCGGACACGCGTGTGGAACACGTGCGTTCTGGGCGAGCTCTGGGCGTGCACGATAAGTGCTCGACGGAATGCAAATGCACCTAAAAGATTTCCAAAGCTTGTGAAAATGCAGAGGGCTATGCTAGATGCAAGGGGAAGGCTGCTGGACATGAGGGTTTGGCCGGGGAAACAACTCCATAGTGCAAATAAAAAACAATGTCAAATCTTTCTATGCACACGAGGTGCTCGACAGGAGGTTAATTCCATAAGAATGAGTTTGTTAGGGGCCAAAAACTCCAGATCATACTCTCCGTAGGTGTTAGTCATGATGGTCAAGTTAGTTTGGCAAAAGGTTAAACTTGTTAATGCAAATTTTTGAAAAGCACAATTCTGCCCAGCAAGCTGAGGCTACTTTCACATGCATTTAAAATCTTCCAGATGGGCTCAACTCATGGACTTAAGGTTTTGTTAGGGTGTTATACAAGCATGAAAAATCTCAAGGTAATCAGAGCAAGGAAAAACATGGTTGTATTACAAAGTATCAAACTAGACCAGAACAGAAAAGTGGTTGTTTTGCTAAATTTTTCCAAAGCACAAGGTTTGGTTTTTGCATAAAAGTAAATCTCATGCATCACTAGAGATCTCCAAATATCTATAGAAGTTTTGATAGATTATAACTAGGGGTTGCAGTACAAACTCCAGTTTGAGCCACAAAATAAAAGGGGTTAATAAGCTGAAATTTTCCAAAACACCTGGATATGTTTTGACCAAAATATGATCGAGGGACATATAGGTCATCTACCCGTTTTTATAGAATTTTTAGAAAAAGTTATGAAAAGGTTACAGTGCAAAACATGTCCTTAAAAGAATTAAAAGTTATTCTTGAATAAAAGAAACTTTGCTAAAAATATAAAAAGAAAATCTCTAATGAATTTGTTAGAAGAAAAGAAATGTTTTGATGCAAGCACTCAGGTTGCAACATAATTTTCAAAAACATTTATACACGGAAGAATTTTAGAATTAGGGAAAAGGAGTGTTTCAAAAACCAATTGAAAGCCGAGAAATTCAGATATTAAATAAACATGGCCAAAATGAAAAGAATGCCCCCATTTATCAAATAAAGAATTTAAAAGGATCTGAAGCAAAGACTCACGCACTAAATGACCTTTTAAATACCATTTGAAAGAAAAGATTTTGGAAAGGGGCTTTGAAAAGAGTCATGAAGCATATTATTTCTCAAAAAAATTATTCTAGGCAATATTTTATTTTATGAAAATATTATTAAATTTTTGGGGTGTGACAGGTGCCTCCTCCTGTTCCATGAGAACACTTTCATGACACCGCTCCAATGCTTTGCCCGAGGAGACAAAATTGGCTATTTAAATTGGACGGTGAGGCTAACCCTTGCTCTGTGCCCCGCCCCTCCTCTCCCTCCCTCTTATGCCTCTATAGTAACCGTGTCCGACCACGAGTCGACACTGATATCGGCATCCATCCGACACCATGGTCCGTACCAGGGAGACATACAACAAGATACTGACCCCAGAACATTGGATGGAGATCCAGGCGGAGATGTGCAGCGTCGAGACATGTCGCGCGACTCGCATCATTGATATCTTGTCTTCGATCTCTCTGAAGGAAGAGGACAGGGAGGAGGATCTTGGGACGGCAAAACCAGAGGAGAATAGATGGAAGAGGAAGCGTCAAACGAGATGAAAGAGGTGGAGGCGCTGGAGGAGGAGTTGGGAAGCGAAGGTCCCGAAGCATGGTGGATTTAGTACGGAGGACGCGTTGTCACAATTCGTGTCTGTCCAAGCGGAGGAGGTGATGGAATAGCATGCCATCTTTGAATATATCCCATCGGAGAATGAGGTGGCGGTTTATCCACAAGGCGCACGTGCATCAAGAGCAACTATTCGCGGACGAGGATGACCAAGAGGAGGCCGCGGGATGAGTAGTTAGGGTGGTTGTAATGGAGAGTATCATATATTGTAGCATGCATATGATAGTAGTGTATGATACTACATCCGTAGTGCATAGTATCATAATTAAGTTAGTATCATATGATGATTCATTTATTATCATGCATGACACATAGTAGCACATCATTTAATATATGATACGGTATCATAATATGATACCCAACCATCTGTTTCTTCATTTAACACTATGTCATCCCATTAAAATTGTTTAGTTAACATGTATAATATTGGTTATGATACCACCATTACCAGCAGCCTGCCAAGAAATGAAGGGTGACCTGGCGTTGTTGGTGTTTGGGGGATGGGTGGAGGGCATATTTGAATGTGTTTTTCCCAAAACATAGCTTTATATTCCTGGTGAACTTTTTTAATAGCTCTGATGATTTTTGCCAAAAAAAAAAATATTTGGATATGATTTTCCAGTTATATATATTCAAATACTTGTGCGTGTTTGTAGTCCATACCCAGAAATGGGCATTCTATAATAGTTCGAGGACTATTTATCAACTGCATGCGCGCCCAAACTGAGACTACAGCCGACACATATATTGGTGCTTACATGTGTGTGTCAAGCTGCTAAAACAGCGAGCAATCTAAATTTGTGTTGCAAATGTACAACGAAAAGACAGACTAAGACAGTTAACCTAAAGTTGTGTTTCTTTATTTCGTGATATTCTTGATGTGTATGTGTTTGGTTGATGCATCAACACATCTTCTTAGGTGCTAACTTGCTGTGCTTTCGTCGGGACATGTAAGGACTTCCGTGCCTGAATAGGACCACCTAGGGTCATATCTTGGTTAGGTCGATCACTAATGCGTAACTATGTCGCATTTTAGTGGAGTGCCGTGATTAAGCAACAAATGACGTCCCGACGAATTAAATAACTGAACTTTCGGGTTGTTGCGTCGTGCTGTGTAAAGCACGAACCATGCTCAATGCTAGCGGAAAGTCATTCCAACAGCTAGATCAATGAACTCGGTACCTCCTGGTTTGTTGTGCGATGGACTGAACGATACGAAATCATCGACAAGTCTACATTTCCTCTTAATTAAGTGCCAGGAGATGTGGGTACCAGTACTTTGTTTATTATCACAATTAGATATTGTCCCGCACATTGTTACGAAAATATTTTATAATATTATAATAAGGTTTTGGTTATATGAAACATTAATATTTTAAATAATAGTTTTTGAAATTATATAAAAATTAAATGTAAATAGCATACAAGATGATGCCCCACACGTTGTTACAGAAATATTTTACAATGTTACAATAAGGTTTTGGTTATATGAAACATCAACATTTTAAATAATAGTTTATGGAAGTATATAAGAATTAAATGTAAATAGCATAATAAATGGAATCTGGCATGCATGTATGTTTGCTTGTTGAAGTGGATTTTTAACATGCATAGTTGCATGTTGAGATGGTCCTTTTTTTATGCATGTTAAATGATGAGGTGGCATGCTTGTATGTTCAAAGAAATATGTTACTCGGGGCTAGCTACTTAGATGTAGAAGATAGAAGATACGTTATCACAATACATTAGTGTGGGACTGGTTATTTGGGTTTTGTGTCAACAAAATATCACCTATACTTTTAAATTGATAAGTAATTAAATGTGAAATTAGAAATGAAGGAAAGAAAATATTTAACTCATTGAAATATCAGGGAAAAGACACGATCAAGGCATGGCTTTGGCCAGCCGGGGGCGAGTGGTGGGACCGGTGTGGGCTGGACGGACCTCCTCTACGAGCATTCAACCGGCGCCGTATGTCCAATGGCAAGGGTGCTCGAGGATCCAGCCAGCCGCGAGATCCGGGGCACGTGGCTTCCCGTGAAAATCGTGGCGACTATTGTCTTGGTGGATGATGGCTACGTCTCTCACATCGTTTTCTTCTCGAGACATCGTTGTTGCAGGTTACGTTGCCATGTTTGAGATATTAGGGAAAACCCCTAGATCCAGGTCTTCCAATGTTGGAAATATGCCCTACAGGCAATGATAAATAGTTATTATTATATTTCCTATTTAAAGATAATCGTTTATTATCTATGCTATAATTGTATTCAATGAAAACATAGATACATGTGTGGATAAATAGACACACCAATGTTCCTAGCAAGCCTCTAGTTGGCTAGCCAGTTGATCAAGGATAGTCAAGGTTTTCTAACTATGTGCAAAGTGTTGTTGCTTGATAACTGGATCGCATCATTAGGAGAATCATGTGATGGACTAGACCCAAACTATGAACGTAGCATATTGATCGTGTCATTTTATTGCTATTGTTTTCTGCGTGTCAAGTATTTGTTCCTATGACCATGAGATCATATAACCCACTGGCACCGGATGGATACCTTGTGTGTATCAAACGTCACAACGTAACTACATGACTATAAAGGTGCTCTACAGGTATCTTCGAAGGTGTCCGTTGGGTTAGTATGGATCAAGACTGGGATTTATCACTCCGTGTGACGGAGAGGTATCTCGGGGCCCACTCGGTAATACAACATCACACACAAGCCTTGCAAGCAATGTGACTAAGTGTAAGTCACGGGATCTTGTATTACGGAACGAGAAAAGAGACTTGCCGGTAACGAGATTGAAATAGGTATGCGGATACCGACGATCGAATCTCGGGCAAGTAACATACCGAAGGACAAAGGGAATGACATACGGGATTGCTTGAATCCTTGACACTGAGGTTCAACCGATAAGTTATTCGGAGAATATGTAGGATCCAATATGGGCATCTAGGTCCCACTATTGGATATTGACCGAGGAGTACCTCGGGGCATGTCTGCATAGTTCCCTAACCCGCAAGGTCTGCACACTTAAGGTTCGGCGATGTTTTAATATAGTTGAGTTATATGTGTGGTTACCGAATGTTGTTCGGAGTGCCGGATGATATCACGTACGTCATGAGGGTTTCCGGAATGGTCCGGAGACGAATATTGATATATAGGATGACCTCATTTGATTGCCGGAAGGTTTTCGGGCATTACCGGGAATGTACCGGGAGTGACGAATGGGTTCCGGATGTCACCAGGAGGGGGCCAACCCACCCGGGAAAGACCATAGGCCCTAGGGGTGGCGCACCAGCCCTTGGTGGGCTGGTGGGACAGCCCAATAAGGCCTATGCGCAAGGGATGAGAAAATCAAAGAGAAAAGAAAGAAAAAGGTGGGTAGGTAGGGAAGGACTCCACCTTCGAATCCTAGTTGGACTAGGATTGGAGGTGGACTCCTCCACCTCCTTGGCCGGCGCACCCTTGGGGTCTTGGACCCCAAGGAAAGCCTCCCCTCCCCTCCTCCTATATATAGTGGAGTTTTAGGGCTGATTTGAGACAACTTTTGCCACGGCAGCCCGACCACAAACACCGTGGTTTTTCCTCTAGATCGTATTTCTGCGGAGCTCGGGCGGAGCCCTGTAGGAGTAGATCCTTCACCACCACCAGAGCATCGTCATGCTGCCAGAGAACTCATCTACTTCTCCGTCTTGCTTGCTGGATCAAGAAGGCCGAGATCATCGTCGAGCTGTACGTGTGCTGAACGCGGAGGTGTCGTCCGTTCGGCACTAGATCGGAGCGGATCGTGGGACGGATCGCGGGATGGTTCGTGGGACGGTTCGCGGGGCGGATCAAGGGGCGTGAGGACGTTCCACTACATCAATCGCGTTTCTTAACGCTTCCTGTTTTGCGATCTACAAGAGTACGTAGATCCAAATCTCCTCGCGTAGATGGACATCACCATGATAGGTCTTCGTGCGCGTAGGAAAATTTGTGTTTCCCATGCAACGTTCCCCAGCAGTGGCATCATGAGCTAGGTTCATGCGTAGATGTAATATCGAGTAGAACACAAAGGGTTTTGTGGACGGTGACGTTCGATTTGCTGCCCTCCTTAGTCTTTTCTCAATTCGGCGGTATTGTTGGATTGAAGCGGCCCGGACCGACATTATTCGTACTCTTACGAAAGACTGGTTTCATCGCTTGACATGCAACCTCGTTGCATAAAGATGACTGGCGGGTGTCGGTTTCTTCAACTTTAGTTGAATTGGTTTTGACCGAGGCGGTCCTTGGAGAGGTTAAATAGCAATTTGCACATCTCCGTTGTGGTTTTTGCTTAAGTAAGATGCGATCTACTAGATACCCACTCCAACCACGTAAAACATGCAACAACTATTAGAGGATGTCTAACTTGTTTTTGCAGGGTATGCTTGTGATATGATATGGCCAATGACGTGATGTGATATATTGTATGTATGAGATGATCATGTTGTAATAGTTAATATCGACTTGCACGTCGATGGTACGGCAACCGGCAGGAGCCATAGGGTAGTCTTTAAACTAACGTTTGTGCTTGCAGATGCGTTTACTATATTGCTAGGACGTAGCTTTAGTAGTAATAGCATGAGTAGCACGACAACCCCGATGGTGACACGTTGATGGAGATCATGATGATGGAGATCGTGGCGTGGCGCTGGTGATAAGAAGATTGTGTCGGTGCTTTGGTAATGGAGATCAAGAAGCAGATGATGATGGCCATATCATGTCACTTATGAATTGCATGTGATGTTAATCATTTTATGCACCTTATTTTGCTTAGAACGACGGTAGCATTATGAGGTGATCTCTCACTAAAATTTCAAGACAAAATTGTGTTCTCCCCGACTATGCACCGTTGCTACTGTTCGTCGTTTCGAGACACCACGTGATGATCGGGTGTGATAGACTAAACGTTCACATACAATGGGTGCAAAACAGTTGCACACGCGGAACACTCGGGTTAAGCTTGACGAGCCTAGCATGTGCAGACATGGCCTCGGAACACATGAGACGAAAGGTCGAGCATGAATCATATAGTTGATATGATTAGCATAGGGATGCTTACCAATGAAACTATCCTTAACTCACGTGATGATCGGACTTGAGCTAGTGAAATTGGATCAAGCACCACTCAAATGACTAGAGAGATGTACTTTTTGAGTGGGAGTTTAGCAAGTAATTTGATTAGTTAAACTCTAATTATCTTGAACATAGTCTAAGTCCACTTTGAAAATATTTGTGTTGTAGATCAATGGCTCACGCGACAGTCACCCTGAATTTTAATACGTTCCTATAGAAAGCTAAGTTGAAAGATGATGGAAGCAACTTTGTAGACTGGGCTCGTAATCTTAAGTTGCTCCTGCAAGCTGGGAAGAAGGATTACGTCCTTAATGCTGCGCTAGGAGATGAACCACCCGCCACGGCTGACCAAGATGCTAAGAACGCTTGGTTAGCACGCAAGGAGGACTACTCAGTAGTTCAATGTGCAGTCTTGTATGGCTTAGAGCCGGGACTTCAACGTCGCTTTGAGCGTCATGGAGCATATGAGATGTTCCAGGAGTTGAAGTTTATCTTTCAGAAGAACGCCCGGATCGAGAGGTATGAGACCTCCGATAAATTCTATGCTTGCAAGATGGAAGAGAATTCGGCTGTCACTGAACATGTGCTCAAAATGTCTGGGTACTCAAACCGTCTAGCTGAGCTGGGGATTGAACTCCCGGAAGAGGCTATCACTGACAGAATTCTTCAATCACTGCCACCAAGCTATAAGAGCTTTGTGTTGAACTATAACATGCAAGGGATGAACAAGTCACCCGACGAGTTATTTGCGATGCTGAAAGTCGCAGAGTCAGAACTCCGTAAAGAGCATCAAGTGTTGATGGTGAATAAGACCACTAGTTTCAAGAGAAACGGCAAAGGAAAGAAGGGTAATTCAAAGAAGAGCGGCAAGCCTGTTGCCAATCCGACGAAGAAGCCCAAAGCTGGACCTAAGCCTGAAAGGGAGTGCTATTATTGCAAGGGTATGGGTCACTGGAAGCGCAACTGCCCCAAGTATCTGGCTGATAAGAAGGCATCCAAGGAAAAATCAGGTATATTCGATATACATGTTATTGATGTGTACTTAACTAGCTCTCGTAGTAGCGTCTGGGTATTCGATACCGGTTCTGTTGCTCATATTTGCAACTCAAAACAGGAACTGCAGAATAAGCGAAGGCTGGCGAAGGATGAAGTGACGATGCACGTGGGAAATGGTTACAAGGTTGATGCAATCGCCGTCGGCGCAGTTTCACTTCAGTTACCATCTGGATTAGTTATGAACTTAAATAAATGTTATTTAGTGCCTGCGTTAAGCATGAACATTATATCTGGATCTTGTTTATTGTGAGACAGTTACTCGTTTAAGTCAGAGAATAATGGTTGTTCTATTTCTATGAGTAATATCTTTTATGGTCATGCACCCAACGTGAGAGGATTGTTCATATTGAATCTTGATAGTGATAGTACACATATACATAACATTGAGACCAAAAGAGTTAGACTTAACAATGATAGCGCCATGTTTTTATGGTACTGTCGCTTAGGTCATATTGGTGTAAAGCGCATGAAGAAACTCCATACTGATGGACTTTTGGAGTCACTTGACTTTCATTCACTTGACACGTGCGAACCATGCCTCATGAGCAAGATGACTAAGACTCCGTTCTCCGGAACAATGGAGCGTGCAAGTGACTTGTTGGAAATCATACATACCGATGTGTGTGGTCCGATGAGTGTGGAGGCACGCGGCGGATATCATTATTTTCTCACCTTCACTGACAATTTGAGTAGATATGGTTATGTCTACTTGATGAAGCACAAGTCTGAGACGTTTGAAAAGTTCAAACAATTTCAGAGTGAAGTCGAAAATCATCATAACAAGAAGATCAAGTGCCTACGGTCTGATCGTGGGGGTGAATATCTGAGTTTTGAGTTTGGTGCTCAGTTAAGACAATGTGGAATTGTTTCACAGTTCACACCGCCTGGAACACCACAGCGCAATGGTGTGTCCGAACGTCGTAATCGTACTTTATTAGAGATGGTGCCATCTATGATGTCTCTTACCGATTTGCCGTTATCGTTTTGGGGTTATGCATTAGAAACACCTGCATTCACTTTAAATAGGGCACCATCAAAATCCGTTGAGACGACGCCATACGAACTGTGGTATGGCAAAAGACCAAAGTTGTCGTTTCTTAAAGTTTGGGGATGTGATGCTTATGTAAAAATCCTTCAGCCTGAAAAGCTGGAACCCAAAGCGGAAAAGTGCGTCTTCATAAGTTACCCAAAGGAGACAGTTGGGTATACCTTCTATCTCAAAGTCGAGGGCAAAGTGTTTGTTGCTAAAACGGAGCTTTTCTTGAGAAGGAGTTTCTCTCAAAAGAATTGAGTGGGAAGAAGATAGAACTTGATGAGGTTTTCGAACCTCTAATTCCTCTTGATGGTGGCGTAGGGCAAGGGGAAACCCCTGTTGCTGCGGCACCGGTTGAGGAACAAGTTGATGATGATGATCATGAAACTTCGGATCAAGTTACTGTCGGACCTCGCAGGTCGACAAGATCACGTACTGCTCCCGAGTGGTACGGTAATCCTGTCTTGACGATTATGTTGTTGGACAACAATGAACCTGCGAATTGTGAAGAAGCAATGGTGGGCCCGGATTCCAACAAATGGCTGGAGGCCATGAAGTCCGAGATAGGATCCATGTACGAGAACAAAGTGTGGACTTTAGAAGTACTACCTGAAGGAGGCAAGGCTATTCAGAACAAATGGATCTATAAGAAGAAGATAGACGCAGACGGTAATGTGACCGTTTATAAAGCTCGACTTGTGGCAAAGGGTTTTTCACAAGTTCAAGGAATTGACTACGATGAGACTTTCTCACCGGTAGCGATGCTTAAGTCTGTCCGAATCATGTTAGCAATAGATGCCTTTTACGATTATGAAATCTGGCAGATGGATGTCAAAACGGCGTTCCTTAACGGTTTTCTTAAGGAAGAGTTGTATATGATGCAACCCAAAGGTTTTGTCGATCCTAAGAATGCAGACAAAGTGTGCAAGCTCCAACGATCCATTTATGGACTAGTGCAAGCATCTCAGAGTTAGAATAAGCGTTTTGATCAGGTGATCAAAGCATTTGGGTTTATACAAGTGGTTGGAGAATCTTGTATTTACAAGAAAGTGAGTGGGAGCACTGTGGCGTTTTTAATATTATATGTGGACGACATATTGCTGATTGGAAACAACGTGGAGCTTTTGGAGAGCATAAAAGGTTACTTGAATAAATGTTTCTCTATGAAGGACCTAGGAGAAGCTACTTACATTCTAGGCATTAAGATCTATAGGGATAGATCGAAACTCCTGATAGGACTTTCACAAAGCACATACCTTGATAAAATTTTGAAGAAGTTCAAAATGGATTAGTCCAAGAAAGGGTTCTTGCCAGTGTTACAAGGTATAAAATTGAGTAAGACTCAGTGCCCAGAAACTGCGGAAGATAGAAAGACAATGAGTTCCGTCCCCTACTCTTCAGCCATAGGTTCTATCATGTATGCAATGTTGTGCACTAGACCAGACGTCGGCTTGGCCATAAGTATGGCAGGCAGGTTTCAGAGTAATCCAGGAGTGGATCACTGGATGGCGGTCAAGAATATTCTGAAGTACCTAAAAAGGACTAAGGAAATGTTTCTCGTGTATGGAGGTGACAAGGAGCTCGTCGTAAAAGGTTACGTCGACGCAAGTTTTGACACCGATCCAGATGACTCTAAGTCACAAACCGGATACGTATTTATTCTTAATGGGGGTGCGGTAAGCTGGTGTAGTTCCAAGCAGAGCTCGTAGCAGATTCTACATGTGAAGCGGAGTACATGGCTGCCTCGGAGGAGGCAAAGGAGGGTGTCTGGATGAAGCAGTTCATGACAGATCTTGGAGTTGTGCCGAGCGCACTAGATCCATTAACTCTGCTATGTGACAACACTGGTGCCATTGCCTTAGCAAAGGAACCAAGGTTTCACAAGAAGACCAGACACATCAAACGACACTTCAACCTCATTCGCGAGTACGTCGAGAGAGAGGACGTGAATATTTGCAAAGTGCACACAGATCTGAATGTAGCAGACCCGCTGACTAAACCTCTTCCACGAGTAAAACATCATCAGCACCAGAACTGTATGGGTGTTCGATTTATTACAATGTAAATCGCATGGCGATGTGAGGACTAGATTATTGACTCTAGTGCAAGTGGGAGACTGTTGGAAATATGCCCTAGAGGCAATGATAAATAGTTATTATTACATTTCCTATTTAAAGATAATCGTTTATTATCCATGCTACAATTGTATTGAATGAAAACATAGATACATGTGTGGATAAATAGACACAACATTGTCCCTAGCAAGCCTCTAGTTGGCTAGCCAGTTGATCAAGGATAGTCAAGGTTTTCTGACTATGTGCAAAGTGTTGTTGCTTGATAACTGGATCATATCAGTAGGAGAATCATGTGATGGACTAGACCCAAATTATGAACGTAGCATATTGATCGTGTCATTTTATTGCTATTGTTTTCTGCGTGTCAAGTATTTGTTCCTATGACCATGAGATCATATAACCCACTTGCACCGGAGGGATACCTTGTGTGTATCAAACGTCACAACGTAACTGGGTGACTATAAAGGTGCTCTACAGGTATCTCCGAAGTTGTCCGTTTGGTTGGTATGGATCAAGACTGGGATTTGTCACTCCGTGTGACGGAGAGGTATCTCGGGGCCCACTCAGTAATACAACATCACACACAAGCCTTGCAAGAAATGTGACTAAGTGTAAGTCACGGGGTCTGGTATTACGGAACGAGAAAAGATACTTGTCGGTAACGAGATTGAAATAGGTATGCGGATACCAATGATCGAATCTCGGGCAAGTAACATACCGAAGGACAAAGGGAATGACATACGGGATTGCCTGAATCCTTGATACTAAGGTTCAACCGATAAGTTATTCGGAGAATATGTAGGATCCAATATGGGCATCCAGGTCCCTCTATTGGATATTGACCGAGGAGTACCTCGGGGCATCTCTACATAGTTCTCGAACCCACAGGGTCTGCACACTTAAGGTTCGGCGATGTTTTAGTATAGTTGAGTTATATGTGTGGTTACCAAATGTTGTTCGGAGTCCTGGATGAGATCACGGACGCCACGAGGGTTTCCGGAATGGTCCGGAGACGAAGATTGATATATAGGATGACCTCATTTGATTGCTGGATGGTTTTCGGGCATTACCGGGAATGTACCGGGAGTGACGAATGGGTTCCGGATGTTCACCGGGAGGGGGCCAACCCACCCGGGGAATCCCATAGGCCCTAGGGGTGGCACGACAGCCCTTGGTGGGCTGATGGGACAGCCCAATAAGGCCTATGCGCAAGGGATAAGAAAATCAAAGAGAAAAGAATAAAAAGAGGTGGGAAGGAAGGGAAGGACTCCATCTTCCAATCCTAGTTGGACTAGGATTGGAGATGGACTCCTCCACCTCCTTGGCCGGTGCACCCTTGGGGTCTTGGACCCCAATGCAAGCCTCCCCTACCCTCCTCCTATATATAGTGGAGTTTTGGGGCTGATTTGAGACAACTTTTGCCACGGCAGCCCGACCACAAACACCACGGTTTTTCCTCTAGATCGTATTTCTGCGGAGCTCGGGCGGAGCCCTGCAGGAGTGGATCCTTCACCACCACCGGAGCACCGTCACGCTGCCGGAGAACTCATCTACTTCTCCGTCTTCCTTCATGGATCAAGAAGGCCGAGGTCATCGTTGAGCTGTACGTGTGCTGAACGCGGAGGTGTCGTCCGTTCGGCACTAGATCGGAGCCGATCGTGGGACGGTTCGTGGGGCGGATCGAGGGACGTGAGAATGTTCCACTACATCAACCGTGTTTCTTAACTCTTCCTGTTGTGCGATCTACAAGGGTACGTAGATCCAAATCTCCTCCGGTAGATGGACATCACCATGATAGGTCTTCGTGCGCGTAGAATTTTTTTTTGTTTCCCATGCGACGTTCCCCGACATCCAGGTCGGACGATGACGGTTCTCCCTATCGATGACGGACACATGTCCAGCATACATATAGTTGTTTGATTGTTCCATGCTATTATAATATCAATTTTGGATGCTTTAAATGCATTTATATGCTAACTTACATCCTTTTTGGAACTAACTTAATAACTCTGTGTCAAGCGTCACTTGTTGTTTTATGCGTGTTTTTGGCTTTTCAAGAAACCAGTACCAGATGGAGTCCAAATGCTACAAACCTTTTGATGATTTTTCCTCAACCAAAATAAGACCTCGAAGCTTCGGAGGGAGACAAGACGACGGAAGATGAAACAACAAGGCAACAAGGCGCATCTAGGGGGTAGGCGTGTCCTCTTTCCTTGTGGGCCCCGTGTGGCTTCGTCTAACCTAATTCCACCCCTATAAATTCTCATATATGAGGAAACCAACAGAAAGCCACCCGAAACACTTTTTCGCAACAACAAGTCTCTGTTCCGACGGGAGGCCGTGTTGAGACCTTTTCCGATGTCGGAGTGGGAATCGATCACAAAGGACGTCCATCCACATCAACCTTGCTACCTCCATGGTATTGTGTGAGTAGTCCACCACAAACCTACATGTCCATAGCAAGTACCTGATGGCTTCTTCTCTCTCTTTGATCTTCAATACAAATTTCACTGCGATTTTCATGGTGATCTATTCGATGTAATCTTGTTTGCGGTGTGTTTGTTCGGATCTGAGAAATTATAGATTTACGATCATATTATTCATGAATATTAGTTGAGTCATCTCTCAATTATTTTATGCATGATTATTACAACTTCCTATTTGTGTCCAATTTATCAATTTGGTTTGGCCAACTAGATTGATTTATCTTCATTGGAAGTGATGCGTTGTAATGGATTCAATCTTGTGGTGCTCAATCACTATGACAAAAACGTACATGACACATATTTGTGTTGATGGGTTTTATTCATATTGATTGAGTTTATTTTGTCTACATCATGTAATCTTTCTCCAAACATTACTATATTTCATACTTAATACTCTAGATGTATGCTGAATAGCGATCGATGAGTGGAGTAATAGGAGTAGACCCACGCATGAGTTGGTCTACTTGTTTATGAACGTGATGCCTATATGCATGATCATTTCCTTAAATAATATATCATAACTATGCATCATTCTATCAATTGTTCAACAGTAATTTGTCTACCTACCATATGCTATTTTCAAGAAAGAAGCCTCTAGCAAAACTATGGCCCCGGGGTCTACTAAATTATATTACTAAAACCAAAAAAATATTGATTCTATTTATTTTTTGTTATTCATTTCTATATTTGTATTATCTATCTATCAGTGTTTAATCATTGCAAGTAACGAGTTCAAGGGGCTTGATAACCCTCATGCCCGCGTTGGGTGCAAGCGTTTGATTATGTGTGTGTAGGTGCTGATGACAAGAGTTTGTGTGATTCTTATATTGGTTCGATAACCTTGATTATCAATTAGGGCAATACTTATCTCTAATGTGTTGTATCTCCTCTCCTCTTCGATGAAAATCCCAACACAATTTACATGTAGCAGTGACGATATCGGTAGTGTTGCCTACAGAGGTGGGTGAATGCATTGATCACTCTAAAAGGTGGGACGATAGAAGATGGCGGCGGATGATCCTGGAGCGTACACATGTGATGCGTGCATAGGGTCTACATAGATGGTTTGTTTCTCTCGATTTTTCACTGGGCAGCTTGATGAGGCCACTGGAATAAATGTTCCATGTTCATGCGAGATCAGGGCATCCCATCAAGATTGTAAGTATAATGACAATAGTTGCCACAAATATGCCTTTGTGTTGGTCCATGTATAAGTTTTGTTGAGTTATGTGAAATAATACAATGAAATGACTCTTTGCACCGCTGGATGGAGAGGGGGTATTCCTCTTTTTTTTAAACAGGTAAAAGAAACTTTGTCGGCATCATATCTTCCGAATATTTCACGCCCTATTGCAAGTTTGACTCTAGCTTGTTATGTTTCCATAGCCACAACGCTCTCATGGTACTGAAACAAAAATAGGAAAAATGGTGGATCATTTCCCCCTTTATTTTCTCTCTCCTATATCCTTTTGATAGTCATTGTTATCTTCTTCCCGGGTTGGCCCGAGGCCTTCCTTGTCAGCATTGCTGGTTGGAGATGGCCGAGGACGAACATCGTCCTAGCTAGGTTGTATAGTAGGTGTCTTGGAGTAAAGCGCTGGCTCCCATCAATCGGGTGTGGTGCGTGCTCAGTGTGGTTTTTGTCATTGTGCAGCTTCGATGGTGGGAGTTGTTGCAAGCGGCAGAGGTGAGGCGAGAGATCTTCGATAATATGGCCTTCCTTCCCATGTTTTTGAGGTAGTCAGTCCTGGTGCTGAGGTGCTGCACTCGGTGGTGGCGGATCAGTATCTCCGCTGTGCTTTTGAAGAGGAAGATGACATGGGAGTGCTTGGTCGTGGCTCGTTTCAATACGTGTCGTTTTCACCTTATTTGTTTATGATGCGCTGCTGCACTGATCCCCCTTCGGGCCTACCATGGTGGCGAGGGAAAAGGAATGCTCGATGTTGTGACCTATGGTTACACAGGAGGATGAGAACGTTGCGATACTGCGCACAGCTGGAGAAGATTCTCGATGGTCCCCATTTGGCTGCACACTCATGACGCTCGTAGGCAGCAACTCCAAACCTCGACGTCGGTGTTGCCTTAGATCTTCATCAACCTCCATCGGAGGCCTTCTCGAGGACTCGCAGTGGCACTTCAACCGAGCCGTGCATGAAGTGGTTTTGTCCCTGCTACTCGCGTGGGTGTCGTCGTTTGAAGCCTTGTTTCTTCAACGGCCACAAAGGACTCGATTGCTTTTCTTATTTTCTGTCCGGGGTCTATGCTCAATTTAGGGACCATTTTACAAATTATGTAGTTCAGAAGGTCCTTTGTGTAAGTTTTACCGTTTCATTGGAATATAAATGCAGTATCTAAGCCCTTCAGGTCCTTTCGCTGTCAAAAAATAGAAAAAAAAACAATATTAATTTATTTGTATGTATAGTATAAAGGCATGCATGTGAGTTACAGCAACTCTAGAAGACCCCGCATCCTGCCCCGGCCCGTAAAATAACTGTCAAAATTCGGGTTGGGGCATAAAAAACCAGCCCGATCAGACCCCGTATCCCGTCCTCGCCCGCAAAAAAATTAACGGGGCGCGGCAAAATCCCGATCCCAAACCAGGAAAACGCGGGTTTCCCCCTCGCGGCTGCGGTGCCGTGCATATAAGCAGAAGCGGTTGGTGGGGGACATTTCATCCCGCGCTTTCTCCCACCAATCACCTCTCCTCTTCCCCCTCGCGCCGCCGCCGGCCGCCGCCCAAGATTCCGGCGACAGCAGCCAGCAGGAGCACGCCGGAAGGCCGCCAAGCGCACGAGGCCTCCCCTCCCTTCCCCTGCGTCGGCGGGCTTTCGGATTTGCAGATCTGCGAAACTTCATCGCGGGCCGCCGGATTTGTCTTTTTTCGGCCGCCGGTTGCTGCCGGAGGCGATGGAGTGGTCGGGTAGCCTCTCCCGTAGCCCAGGCAAGGGCGCATCGCCCCATGCAGGCACGGGTTCGTCCGCCCAGCGCCGCTGAAGGTTTGCGGGCATGGACTCGTCCGGACGTCCACCGGGCTCGGCACTCGCACAACGTCTTTGTGGCGTGCCGATGTCGCTCATACAGTGTGACGACTGCCGGCGCCAAGTACTGCGGCTCACTTCAGGCACACCGACGCACCCCGGATGGGTGTTCTACAAATGTGAAAACGACGGGGTACGTGCACTTGCGGTAGCTCGTTCCATAGCTCATTCTTTAGTTCAATTGCGGTAGTTCACTTCGAGCTTGCTCATTCTTTTGTGTAGGACGATGGATGCTCATTTTGGTTTTGAGAAGGCCAATACATTGATTTGTTAATAGAAAGATACTTAATAGATGTTAGTGCACTCCTTAGTACAATCGAAGGCAATGATGCGGCTGCATGTGCAACTAGAGGGGATGCAACGTCTACTTCTTTGGAACCAAAGATGAAGAATGAAGAAAGCAAGATCAAGAATCCGCAGATCAACAATGAGTGCATGGAGAAGATATTGCTTCAACTAGTGGGAGTAGTTATGGAAGTTGGAAATCTTCTGAAATGCATAATTGTGGTTCTTGTTTTCTTTGGTTTTGCTATTCTAGCCAAGATTTCGTGATATCTTTTGTATCTATAATGTTGCTGCAAAAGCAAAGAAAAGCATTGTGCTAGATTAATTTAAGTTGCAAATCTAAGTTTTACGGGCCGGGAGGAGTTTTCCAGATCAGAACCCGCAAAAGCCTACCCGTAAAAAAAGTATATTCCGCGAATATGCTTTTTTACGGGTCCATTATGCGGGGTCTGCATCTATGCCAGCAAGCGCCGGCCCACAGAAACGGTTTTGCACGAATTGCAATCGCGTTTTGCGGGCCGGCCGGATGCGGGGTCTACTAGAGTTACTCTTAGGGATACAGATGAGAACCGAGAAAAAACACCGTGCAACTAATACTAAAAGTCGATGCAGTGCAATTTTTCAGTTAAGACTAGCAAAATACTAGTATAAGAGAAGAAAAGGACTTAGATGCCAGCTAAGGAGATTGTCAAAATAAAAAGTTGGTGTCTTTCCTTTGTTGCACGAGTTCACAATTAAAAGAGCAAAAATAATAAAAACGCTTTCTCCTGTCCATTTATATTTGTAAGAAATTAGATGGAATGAGAAAATAAAACCAAGAGCACGATTTTGAGTTCAAGACATATTTTTGCTATTGTTAACCCGAGATAATTTTATTTTTGAAAAGAGGATATATTAATATCACGCAGATACCAATTACACCAAGGCTCTACGCCTATAAGTTGTCACAAGAACATTGAGGATGCACACAACAACAAAAAGAAAAATAATGATCGACTTCTTTCAGCAGCCGCACATAAACCACCACCAAAGAGAACGCTCGAAAAATATATAAGGTCTTGAAAAGCAACAACTCCAAGAATAAAACAGTACACAAGAACGATCGTTACTCGATCCAAAATCTTAGGTTTTCTTCGTCAAGAAGTGTGAGCTCTCGAAACAAGTCCTTCAAGAAGGAAATTGCAAAGCACAACCAATGAAGACGAGATCTTAGGTTTTCACCCTAAAAGTCATGGCTCGGCACCAAAGGAGCACCACCAAAAATGAATTCATCTAGTGCTATCATCCGCCCTTGACGCTGATGCTCCAAAGAGTCACCAAACCCATGGCTCACTCCATCACCTCAAAGGCTCCATCCGTCTAGTTGATCCTTCGATATTAGCCACCGTGACCTTCTCCACGGATGTCTACACCATAAAAAATTGAGAAGCCGACATGTCTCATGGTGTCAACAAAAAATAGAACTTTACGCCACGCTGTCACGGGACCTCCTAGGCTTATATGCACTAGTAGAAAAAGGGCATATAGCCCCGGTTCGGTTGGGCCATTAGTCTCGGTTCACGAACCGGGACTAAACAACTGGGACTAATGCTAGCCCCGGTTCGGCCCCGAACCGGGGCTAATGGTCCTCCACGCGGCGGGGCTTGGAGAGAGGGGGCAGGGGTATTAGTCCCGGTTCTTATCACGAACAGGGGCTATTGCTTCGCTTCTTTTATTTATTTTTTAGCACTTTAAGAACCGGGACTATTGCGTCGCTGCTTTTATTTATTTTTGAGGACTTTATAGGGTTTAGGGTTTTGCGCTAAATTGGATGGGGCTATTTTGCTTCCCCCTATTTCCCCATTTATTTGTTTTGGGCATATTTTAATTCTTGTTTTGCACTAAATTGGATGGTACATACACAACAATAAAGGAACAACTATATTGCACATCATCGTCACGAATATATTACACCATCTCATCCCCGTGCTTTGTCGAACATATTACGAAATGTAGACACAAGTTACACATGCACATATGCATCTCTTTTACACTTTAACATTTCATTTGAATTGCATCGACGTGCAATAATATTCTCCCTTCACATCTAGGACCTTGCTACTGCAACAAAAGACCTTCCAACGGCACCAGAAACACGTGCTGATGGGAGACTGTTCTTGTCTTGATACTCCTCAGCAACGGCACAAGGAATCCTTCTGCTACGGCTACGCCTTTAGGGACTTCCTAGGAAAATATGCAAAGGATTTCCCTTGTGGCCTTGGAGCCTTGCGTTGGTGTTCCCTCGAAGCGGAAAGGGTAATGTAGCACAGCGGTGGTAAGTATTTCCCTCGATTTTGAGAACCAAGGTATCGATCGAGTGAAGGAGTATCACAAGTACCTGCACAAACACAAAAGCTTGCTCCCAACGCTATGAAGGGGTTGTCAATCCCTTATAGATTGTTTTCCAAGTGAGAACTGAAAGCAACAAAGTAACAAAGCAAAGTAAAAGCGAAAGTGGAAACGGTAGGTGTTAATAGACCCGGGGGCCGTAGTGTTTACTAGTGGCTTCTCTCATGAAAGCAAGTAGACGGTGGGTGAACAAATTACTATCGAGCAATTGATAGAACCACGCAAAGTCGTGACGTCATCTATGGCAATGATTATATCTATAGGCATCACGTCCAAAACAAGTAGACCGATACTTTCTGCATCTACTACTATTACTCTTACTCCACACGTCGACAGCTATCCAGCATGCATCTAGTGTATTAAGTCCAAAAGAACAGAGTAACGCCTTAAGCAAGATGACATGATGTAGATGGACAATCTCATATCTACGACAAAGCCCACCTTGTTACCCTTGATGGCAACTACACGATGTGTGCCTTGCTGCCCCTACTGTCACTCGGAAAGGTCACCACACGGTAAGAACCCAAAACCAAGCACTTCTCCCATTGCAAGAATCATAGATCTAGTTGGCCAAACAAAACCCAAGACTCGGAGAGACTTACAAGGATATCAAATCAAGCATATAAGAAATCAGCAAAGACTCAGATATATATCATAGATAATCTGATCACAAATCCACAATTCATCGGATCTCGACAAACACACCGCCAAAGAGGATTACATCGGATAGATCTCCATGAAGATCATGGAGAACTTTGTATTGAAGATCCAAGAGAGAGAAGAAGCCATCTAGCTACTAACTACGGACCCGTAGGTCTGAAGTGAACTACTCATGAGTCATTGGAGGGGCGATGATGTTGATGTAGAAGCCCTCCAACTCCAAAGTCCCCTCCGGCAGGGCACCGGGAAGGGTCTCCAGTTGAGATCTCGCGGAAACGGAAGCTTGCGGTGGCGGAAAAGTGTTTTCGTGGATTCCTTGATTTTTTCTGTATTTTAGGGAATATATAGGCGAAGGAGCTAGGTCAGGGGGCGCTAGGGAGGCCACAGGCCTGCTAGCCGCCGCCCCCCTGGTGGCGGCTACAGGGCTTGTGGGCCCCGTGTAGCTCTCCTGGCTTGGCCCTCAACCCCCCTGATCTTATTCCGTTCGGGAAAAATTTATTTCGGGGATTTTATTCCGTATGGACTCCGTTCCAAAATCAGATCTGAAAAGAGCCAAAAACACAGAAAAAACAGCAGCTGGCACTTGGCACTGAATTAATAAGTTAGTCACAAAAAAGATATAAAAGGTACATAAAACATCCAAAGATGACAAGATAACAGCATGAAACCATCAAAAATAATAGATACGTTTGAGACGTATCAAGCATCCCCAAGCTTAACTCCTACTCGTCCTCGAGTAGGGAAGTGATAAAGAATGAATTTTTGATGCTTTCATGCTACCTAGCATAGATGTCCTTTGTAACTCCTCTTATGTGACGTGAATGTTCAGATCCATTAGATTCATAACAATAGTTTGCTATTGACATGGAAACAATGATAATTCAAGCAAACTAGCAAGGTAATCATGAACTTTCAAAATAACAAGGCCAAAAGAAAGTTATCCCTACAAAAGCATATAGTCTGGCTATGCTCTATCATCATTGCACAACGAATTTAAATCATGCACAACCCCGGTATTGGCCAAGTAATTGTTTTCACACCTTTACTTTCTCAAACCTTTTCAACTCTCACGCAATACATGAGTGTGAGCCATGGTTTTAGCACTATAAGTGGTGTGGACTGTGGTGCAGGTTGCAAGACAAACAAGGAGAACATGATCACATTAACTAGGCATATCAATGAGTTGTGGAGATGCTTGTCAATAGATATAAATGTGAATGAGTAGGCATTGCCATACAAATGATGCACTAGAGCTAAGAGTATGTAAAAGCTCTTAAAGAAAACTAGTGGGTGTGCATCCAACTTGCTTGCTCACGAAGACCTAAGGAAATTTTGAGGAAGCCTATCATTGGAATATACAAGCCAAGTTATGTAATGAAAATTTCCCACTAGCTATATGGTGGTGACAAAATGAGAGACTCTCAATCATGAAGATCATGGTGCTTAATAAGCACAAGTGTGGAAGGATAGTAGCATTGGCCCTTCTCTCTTTTTCTCTCATCATTTTTTTGTGGGCTCTTTGGCCTCTTTTTGTTTGTATTTTTTTTGTGGGCATCTTTGGCCTCTTTTATTTCCTCACATGGGACAATGCTCCATCAATGATGATCATCACACTTTCAATTCAAAACTTAGAGAAACGATGACTCTATATGGAATGCCTTCGGTAGTGTACCGTGACAATGATCTAGCATGGCATAGACATTAATGGAAACATCATGCTAGCTATCTTACGATCATGCAATGGCAATGTAGAAGTGGTGGCACATGTCATGGTGGTAGTTACATGGCAATATATCTCGGAATGACTTTGAAAAAGCCATAGTAGGTAGGTATGGTGGCTGTTTTGAGGGAGGCTAATGGTGAGTTTTGTGCACCGGCGAAAGTTGCACGGCATTAAAAAAGATAGTGAAGGTGGAAGGTGAAAGTGCATCTAAACCATGGACTCAACATTAGTCATGAAGAACTCATATACTTGTTGCAAAAGTTTTATTAGTAATTGAAACAAAGCATTCAACGCATACTCCTAGGGGAAGGGTTGGTAGGTATAAACCATCGTGTGATCCCGACCGCCACACAAAGGATGACAATCAATAGATTAATCATGCTTAGATTTCATCACATAGCGGTTCACCATACGTGCATGCTACGGGAATCACTAACTTCAACACAAGTATTTCTAGATCCACAACACCTTACTAGCATAACCTCAATATTATCATAACCACAACTCAAAATTAGTTGAGATGAATCAAATTTCTCTAACTATTCAATGCACATGAAGGTCGAAGTTTTCGTATCCCTTTGGATAACTGCCCCTTTTGAGACTACTTTCAAAGCATAGATCAACTACCAAGCCACACACCGATGTGCTCTAAAAGATATAAGTGAAGCACATAGAGCAAAATCAACTAGCTCAAAAGATATAAGTGAAGCACATGTGAGCTGAATTGTCTACCAAAGGATATAAGTGAAGCGCGACAAAATCACGGTGAGTGCATGTCTCTCTCTCTAGGTGTGCAGCAAGGATGATTGTGACACAACAAAAATAAAGGACTCCTACGATACAAGACGCTCCAAGCAAAACACATAACATGTGGTGAATAAAAATATAGCCCCAAGTAACGTTACCATTGGATTGAAGACGAGAGAGGGGATGCCTTCCCGGGGCATCCCCAAGCTTAGGCTTTTTCGGCATCCTTGAATCAAGTTGGGGTGCCTTGGGCATCCCCAAGCTTGAGTTCTTGCCACTCTTTATCTTTTTGGCCATAAGAACTTCACCCAAAACTTGAAAACTTCACAACACGAAACTTAAACAGAAACTCGTGATAACATTAGTATAAGAAAGCAAACCACCACTTCCTTAGGTACTATAGAAAACTTAAATTCTACTTATCTTGATGTTGGGTTACTGTATTTTCAATCTTCCATGGCTAATACCCCCCGATACTATCCATAGTTTCTTCAAAATAAGCAACCAACTCAACAAAAACAGAATCTGTTAACAGCAGACCAGTCTGTAGCAATCTGTATACTTCGTATACTTCTCGTACTTCAAAAATTCTGAAAAATTACGACAGTCTAAAGAATTTGCGTAGAAATCCTAAGCAAGAAGAATCAACTCAAAAGCTCTTACAGAAAAAAAAGAAAATTATTTCCGTGAGTAGAAAGTTTCTATCTTTTCCAGCATGACCAAACGATCATCCCCAAGACTAATCATAATGGTTTTACTTGGCACAAACGCAAAAGAAACACACACAAAAAACACAATCATCACAGAATTATGAAAGTGTTGAAAACACAAAACAGCAAGAAAAGGATAGATTCGTCGGGTTGCCTCCCAACAAGCGCTATTGTTTAACGCCCTTAGCTAGGCATAAGGCAAACATATCTAAGTCTAACATACTTCCTATGCATAGGCATTTTATAGAAAAACAAATTGGCAAGACAACCAATAGTTACCAAATGCAAGGAAGAAGGAAGAGACAATAGAAATCTGAACATAACGAGAGGTGATTTGGTAACATGAAAGTTTCTACCGCAATATTTTCCTCTCTCATAGCAATTACATGTGGGACCATATTGAAATTCAACAATATAGCAATCACAAAGGATATTCTTTTCATGATCCACATGCATGCAAAGTTGACGCTCTTCAAAAATAGTGGGATTATCATCAACTAAAGTCATGACTTCTCCAAACTCACTTTCAATAGTATTGCAAATATCATATTCATCATGAGGCTTAAACAAATTTTCAAGATCATAAGAAAAATCATCGCCCCACTCATGATCATTGCAACAAGTAGTGGTCATAGCAAAACTAGCATCCCCAAGCTTAGGGTTTTGCATACTTTAGCATGATCGTCACTAATAGAATTTATAGTGAAACCATTGCAATCATGCTTTTCATTCAAGCAGCCCACGTGAATCACTTCATGAATTTCTTCATCACGATTTTCAGATTCACGCATCTCAAGCAAAACTCCATAGAGAAAGTCAAGTGCACTCAACTCACTAGCAATAGGTTCACACAAGTGGATCTCTTAAAGAGATTAGCAAGTGGGTGAGGATCCATATCGATAGATTTTCGGCAAGCGAAGATGCAAGCATATTGAAGGCACATAGCACACAAGCAAAGGAAAGGCAACGAAAGAAAAGGGCGAACAAAAGGGAGAATGAAAAGGCAAATGAAAAACGCAAATGAAAACGGCAAATATGAAGTGGGGGAGAGGAAAACGAGAGGCAACTAGCAAAAAAGGTAAATGCAAGAGATGAGTTTGTGACACCTACTTGGATAGATCTTTCCTTCCCCGGCAACGGCGCCAGAAATACTTCTGCTACTGCAACAAAAGACCTTCCAATGGCGCCAGAAACACGTGCTGATGGGAGACTGTTCTTGTCTTGATACTCGTCAGCAACGGCACCAGGAATCCTTCTGCTACGGCTACGCCTTTAGGGACTTCCTAGGAAAATATGCAAAGGATTTCCCCCGTGGCCTTTGAGCCTTGCGTTGGTGTTCCCTCGAAGCGGAAAGGGTGATGTAGCACAGCGGTGGTAAGTATTTCCCTCGGTTTTGAGAACCAAGGTATCGATCCAATGAAGGAGTACCACAAGTACCTGCACAAACACAAAAGCTTGCTCCCAACGCTATGAAGGGGTTGTCAATCCCTTATAGATTGTTTGCCAAGTGAGAACTAAAAGCAACAAAGTAACAAAGCAAAGTAAAACCGAAAGTGGAAACGGTAGGTGTGAATAGACCCGGGGGCCGTAGTGTTTACTAGTGGCTTCTCTCATGAAAGCAAGTAGACGGTGGGTGAACAAATTACTGTCGAGCAATTGATAGAACCGCGCAAAGTCGTGACGTCATCTATGGCAATGATTATATCTATAGGCATCACGTCCAAAACAAGTAGACTGATACTTTCTGCATCTACTACTATTACTCCACACGTCGACCGCTATCCAGCATGCATCTAGTGTATTAAGTCCAAAAGAACAGAGTAACGCCTTAAGCAAGATGACATGATGTAGATGGACAATCTCATATCTACGACAAAGCCCATCTTGTTACCCTTGATGGCAACTACACGATGTGTGCCTTGCTGCCCCTACTGTCATTCGGAAAGGTCACCACACGGTAAGAACCCAAAACCAAGCACTTCTCCCATTGCAAGAATCATAGATCTAGTTGGCCAAACAAAACCCAAGACTCGGAGAGACTTACAAGGATATCAAATCAAGCATATAAGAAATCAACAAAGACTCAAATATATATCATAGATAATCTGATCACAAATCCACAATTCATCGGATCTCGACAAACACACCGCCAAAGAGGATTACATCGGATAGATCTCCATGAAGATCATGGAGAACTTTGTATTGAAGATCCAAGAGAGAGAAGAAGCCATCTAGCTACTAACTACGGACCTGTAGGTCGGAAGTGAACTACTCACGGGTCATTGGAGGGGCGATGATGTTGATGTAGAAGCCCTCCAACTCCAAAGTCCCCTCCGGCAGGGCACCGGGAAGGGTCTCCAGATGAGATCTCGCGGAAACGGAAGCTTGCGGCGGTGGAAAAGTGTTTTCGTGGATTCCCTGATTTTTTCTGTATTTTAGGGAATATATAGGCGAAGGAGCTAGGTCAGGGGGGCGCCAGTGAGGCCACAGGCCTGCTAGCCGCCGCCCTCCCCCCTGGTGGCGGCTACAGGGCTTGTGGGCCCCCTGTAGCTCTCCTGGCTTGGCCCTCAAGCCCCCTGATCTTCTTCCGTTCGGGAAAAATTTATTTCGGGGATTTTATTCCGTTTGGACTCCGTTCTAAAATCAGATCTGAAAAGAGCCAAAAACACAGAAAAACAGGAACTGACACTTGGCACTGAATTAATAAGTTATTCCCAAAAAAG
The DNA here is from genome assembly GCF_904849725.1 of Hordeum vulgare subsp. vulgare. NCBI lineage: Eukaryota > Viridiplantae > Streptophyta > Magnoliopsida > Poales > Poaceae > Hordeum > Hordeum vulgare. The sequence continues at coordinate 494,620,555 of NC_058524.1, read as the reverse complement.
ATATAAAAGGTACATAAAACAACCAAAGATGAAAAGATAACAGCATGAAACCATCAAAAATTATAGATACGTTTGAGATGTATCAGACCACTACATCTAAGAATCCGACAATTTCCTCTTGAATTGCTCGTACACGTTCGTGTGGTAGAAGACCGTCCCGCAACCGTTCGATCTAATTTAAAGAAGGGGTCAATATATATCAATGAAACTGAACACAATTGACGGTAATAAAATAAAGTTGTGAGTATTGTTTATCGTACTTCAATTTTTTTTATGTCCCGGTTTTTGCCCTTCTCATGGGTCGTCTGGCGAATGAACTCGCAAACATAATATCCACATAAATTATTCCCCCGTTCCTGCCTCAAGCACTTTACGAGAACAGAGTTCAAGCAAAAACATAATCAAGAATGATAATGGTATTGAAACTAGAATAAAGAGATGCGTGGATCTAGCTAGTAGTTACTTACATCCATTTGGATAAATGTAAGCTCTGACTTCCAAACACCCCAAGCCTTGGCGGTGAACCGTTTCCAAGCCCTGCCAAGAAAAGGAAATGAATAAAGGAGTTCTATATTAATTCCTTGCTATCAGGAAATGAACAAAAAGTTGCCGATATAGTGCCATAATGATTGAAATTACCTCTGGAGGCATTCCTGCATGTTCGCCCATTCAGCGAGAGGTGTGCGTTTTGGGTCCACGACTTTTACTTGTCCCTCATCAGGTACACTGATTAACAGAATATAGTGGAACCCGCGCACGCATAACGAGTTAATTATACACTTATAATAACATCGAGTAAGCGAAAATAGAATGTGTGTAGTAACACTCACTTGAAGTTGTAAGGAAATTGTATTTCCCTTTTGGTACCGGCAAACCTTAACCCTTGTACCAAGTTATTCTCTGTCTCGCAAGGATTCGTCGCGAGAATTTGGTGATGAATGAAATATGGGTCAATGAACCCAATGTCTTAGATTTGACCTCTTTTGCATTTGAGAATCTTCATTCTGCAAAATTAATATAGTGAGAGTAAGATTATACATGCAAGAACGAGCTGAGTAAGACTTAATGACATAAATTAATAATACTTACAAACAATAAACACTGATAATAGATTTGTCGAGGGCTCATGTTTGTATAACTGAAATAATTTGTCAAATTCAATCATGATCACGCTGTCTACATGCCCGTAATTCTCGTCGTTATATGCACAGTAGATCCACTTTAGCTCTTCAGCACATGTTCGCATGTACCAGTCCTCCAATCTTCGCATTTTTGTTGGTAGCTCATTGTGACGCCCTCAATGTAATCGTACGGTAATCATACACGCAAATGCGTACGTTCAAACTCAATGACTCACGAGAAGATATCACAACACAACTCTAGACACAAATAAAACAATACAAGCTTCATATTACAAGCCAGGGGCCTCGAGGGCTAGAATACAGAAGCTCTATAACCACACGAGTTAGCGGAAACAACAATATATGAGTACAGACATAAAACATGGGGTGCCTTAGAGAAGGCTAGCACAAAAGATACAATGATCGAACGAGGCGAGGCCTCCTGCCTGGGAACCTCCTAACTACTCCTGGTCTTCAGCGGCCTCCATGTAGTTGTAGGCACCATCGGGTTGGCACGCGTCGGTAGGAAAACTCCATCTCCTGGGCTTCATCATCTGGTCGTAGCAACGGATCAAGGGGCAAAGGGGGAGCAAAGCAACGGTGAGTACTCATCCAAAGTACTCGCAAGACTTATATCAGAACTATGCTAATAATGCAACAGTATCAAAGAAGGGGGTTTATGTGTGGACTGACTGCAGTAATGCGAGAATAGAGAGAAGGCCTAGTCCTATCGAAAACTAGCATCTTCAGGGTCTTGCAGCAATAGATAAGAGTAGAGTAAGGTAACACATTTAATAGTCATATTGTTACAGCAATATTAATTATGAGGTCGCGGCCAGAGATCCTCCCTCGACTCCCTGCGAGGAAGCAATCTCGGAGCAACTATTCCAGTTAAGTAATAATTGTAGTTGTATATGATCAGGGCACAACTCTCAGTCGTCCTATAACCGTGGACACGGCTATCCAAATAGTTAATTTTCATCCCTGCAGGGGTGCACCAAGTTTCCCGTCACGCTCGATAACACTCTGGCCGGACACACTTTTCTGGGTCTTGCCCGGCCTCGGAATATCGACACGTCGCAGCCCCACCGAAGCTCAACACAGAGGCCAGCCCGCCGGTCTAACTCCTAAGCATAAAGGGGTCGTGGGCCCACTTTCCCTCCGCTCTCCTGCATGATGCGTGGGCGGCCGATGTCAGTCCTAGCACCCCTTAATACAAGAGCGATGTATCTCGGGACCACTTGGGCGCGCGTTGCTCCATCGCTGACGTCTGAAGAGCTTCGGCGGATACTGCGACGTCGAGTACCCATAATTCTTCCCGCGTAGCCGGTTAGTGCGAAAGGGTCTCCGACCAACCCAGATCAAATACCCAAATCCATTATTATTTTAATTATGTCATCGACACAAACACGTGGGAATCCACCCGCCTTACAACTATTCATCAAAGATCCCAGTAACATTGTCAAGTAGCTGTGTGGTAGAATCATCAGGGGGGATCCAAGGTATCACCCTCGTTGGATTCCGAACGATGTATCCGTCAAGGAGGACTTAGAGGAATCACCATCGAGGGTCCCACGCTTGAGGGGTTGCATGACAGAGGCATCGTCGGGAATGGTGAAAGAGGAATCACCCTCGATAACCACGACTGACTAGCTGTACTACAGAGATATCATCAGGAGTACTTCGCGAGGTGTTACCCTCGGTACCCGATAGTATCTCTGTAGCGTCGCACAACTACGGGGGTGTGAGTGTTGTGTCTAATTTGGCTCGTCGATCGGGGATCGAGACTTAACATTAAATCGGGGCAACTTGACTAAGGGGTCAGAGGGATGACTGCTCCACCTATACTAAACAGATTAAAAGTGTAGTACTTGAAGTATCAGTTCATAAGAAATTAGGCTATGCATTAGATATAGGAGCTAACTACAACAGTAGCAAAATTTGAATGCAAGTAGGAGGAAGAAAGAAGAGGCGATATAGGAATGATCAAGGGGGTTTTCTTGCCTTGTTGATGTGCAGCAAAAGGCTGGTCGGCAGGGTCGTAGAGGTACCCGGCAGCAGCGTTAGTCTCGGGGTCTACCCATAAGAAGAGGGGGGAAGAAACAATAAATAACATTAATAGGTGCAACACTAAGCATGACATGGCAATATGCAGGTCTAGGCATGAGCTAACGCAACAACACATGTCGTAGACGGGTCGGAAGAATATCTGACGATATTTTCCGGGTCTGTGGCTACTACCGGTCAGACGGAAAATGATGGAAAAGTTCCACGTTTTCTATGCTATGGACGCGTGACAGACGAATGGACTGTGTATCCGGGTTCGTCTCGTTCTGCTGATCAACTTTCATGTTGAAAATATTTTCATGTGACTTACGATTTATTTTATATTATTTTTTAAAGTTTTACTAATATTTAGGAATTGAAAACATATTTAATTAATTATTAAAAGCTATTATGACACCAGCATGATGTCATGCTGACATCAGTAGTTGACTGGTCAACTGACCAGTGGGACCCACGTGTCATACTCTAATAGGATAATTATTTATCTATATTAACATATTACTAATTTATCTACTTACCCATAATCATTATAATTACCTAATTAATTCATTAATTAATTATTTCACTACTTAATTATTTAATTAATTAACCTATTTATTAAATATATTATTTTTATATTTACTTTTATTATTATTTTTAGCATAGGTTTGTGTGGGGCCTCCCTGTCAGTGAGAGTGGGGGGTTGGCCCCACATGGCAATGGCCCATCGGCCACACCATACACAAAACACACACATACATCCACATGTTGTACACACACACATCCATATATACACAACCATACATATACATTATATATCTCTTTCTACATACATGCATACATACTCAAATATATCAATACATACATAAAAGTTTGCATACATACATGCATATTTCCTTTTTGTTGTATTTTCTTTTTTTTCACCTCTCTCTCTCAACGCACATGGACAAGCTACTCTTCCTCCTCCCCTCCTGACATAGGGAGAACAGCGGCTGGTCGGCGGTACGAGGCAAAGGTCGCCAGAGGGAGAAGGGAGGACGGGGGTGTTCGTCACCCACGTTGTAGTCGAGCAGCGGCTGGGTGAAGTCCGTTGGGGGGGCGTCGGCGTCGAGGTGATGGCGGCGGGGCAGATCCAGCGCGAGGGGGCCGCCGAGGGTCAGTCCTGGTGGCGGAGACCGAAGGGGGAGCCGCCTGCCGGTGAGCTGCTGGAGGGCGACGGCGGGTGGAGGCGAGGCGCGGCAGATCCGACGTGGGCTTCGACGGGTGTGCATACGGCACGGGGCCGGTGCGGGGCAAGGGCCGACCAGAGGGGCCCCGGCAGCGGGGCGCAGCGACGGGGCGGCACGGGGCGGTGACAGGGAGAAGGCACGGCGGCTCGGCGGAGGGCGCCGGCGCAGCCCCGGTGTGGCTCCCGCGCGGGGTGACGGCGGCCGGCGCGGTGAGTGGCGCTGGTGGAGAGGGGTGGTGGCGGCTCTGGCAGGAGAGGGTGGTGGCGCGAGGCGGTGAGGAGGAGAGGCGATGGTGGCGCGAGGCAGTGGCCCAGGGAGCCATGAGGGGAGGGAGGCGCTGGTGGGATCTGGGGCGAGCCACGAGAGGAAGTGGGGAGGGGGCAACGGGATCGAGGCGAGGGGGCGCTGTGCGAGCGAGGGATCGGGAGGGAGTGACATGGGGGTTAGGTGGGCCACGGGAGCGACGGGGCGAGGGGGGTGGCGGGGCGGCAGGGAACTAGGAGCGCTGCTAGGGTTCCCACGGGGGGTTAAGTACCCCCAGGCGAGTTGGGATGTGGAGGGGGGTTTGGCCCACTGGGCCACTTGGCCGAGTTGGGCCGGGGCCTTTTGGGGTTTTCCTCTTTTTTATGTTATTTGTTTATTTATAGTTTATGTTTTAATTATACCCTTTTTATCTCATTTCCTTTATATTTTTCTGCATTTTAGTTTAGAAAATATTAACCATTATTTATCTGCTACAACTCAAACATTTTTATTTTTACATTTGAAAATTTTATTCATTTGACTTCATTCTAAATTTGAATTACAATCGTTTTTAACTAACGCGAGATTAACAATAGAATTGACAGTGACATGGCACCATTAGCATAGGTTTACTTAGTTTAATTACGGAGGTTACTGTAGCAATAGCTGAGGGTGTCACAACTCTCCCGTACTAACAAGAATTCTCGTCCCGAGAATTTAGAGGTAGAAGGAAAGAGCTCGGGGTATTCATCACGAAGATGATGCTCGCGTTCCCAAGTGGCTTCATCTTCAGAATGATTTGACCACTGTACTTTAAGGAACTTGGTGACTTTGTGACAAGTCTGAGATTCAGCCTGGTCGAGAATGCGGACCGAATGCTCTTTATAAGAGAGGTCTTGTTGGAGCTCAAGCATATCATGATCCATTGCTCGAATAGGATCCTTGAAGCAGCGGTGGAGCTGAGACACATGGAAGACATCGTGAACCTGAGAAAGGTTTGACGGCAGTTCCAATTGATAAGCCACTCTTCCACGCCTTTCGAGAACAGTGAAAGGACCAATATACCGAGGAGCTAACTTGCCCTTGATTTCCAAACGGTGTGCACCTCTCATTGGTGTGACGCGAAGATAATCTTTTTTGCCAGATTGATAGACCATAACTTGATGATGACGGTCATACTGACTTTTCTGACGAGACTGGGCAGCCTTCGGATTCTCAAGAACAACACAGATTTGATCTTCACCGTGTTGGATATCATCCGGACTGAAGAGTGATCGGTACTTTGAACGGTAGCTCGGGAATTTCATATGAGCCAAGTGCAAAGGATACTTTGGAGTCAAGGGTGTACAGTAGAGTCAGGTTTCAATCATGTGGAACTTTGGTTATGGGTCCACCATGTGGGCCGAGAGTAGGCAGAGCGGTAGCATCTTATACGTTCTTGGTACCAATACATGTCACAGGATAGTCTGTCAGTTATGTTGGCAACAACGTCGGTACCAAGGGCGGGGAACGAATAGGACCATTTTCCTCCTCGTTGCAACGAGGCGGACCAATAGGCAAAGTTCTCGTCCACCGGCGGCTACCGAATGTTAATCACAATAGTAACAGGGTGCTACCTCTTGAGCTTGCGTTGGTTTTTCCCTTGAAGAGGAAAGGGTGATGCAGCACAGTAACGATAAGTATTTCCCTCAGTTTGAGAACCTAGGTATCAATCCAGTAGGAGTATCAAGATGAGGCACCAATGTACCTGCGCAAAAACAAACAAACTTGCACCCAACGCTATAAAGGGGTTGTCAATCCCTTCACGATTATTTGCAAGGTGAGATCTGAAGGTGGAAAGTGCAACAAAGTAAAAGTGTAGATAAGAAAATATGATGTGAAGTAGACCCGGGGGCCATAGTGTTCACTAGAGGCTTCTCTCATGATAGCAAGTATTATGGTGGGTGAACGAATTAGTGTCGAGCAATTGATAGAATCGCGCAAAGTCATGATGATATCTAAGGCAATGATCATACATATAGGCATCACGTCCGAGACAAGTAGACCGATGCTGTCTGCATCTACTACTATTACTCCACACATCGACCGCTATCCAGCATGCATCTAGTGTATTGAGTTCATAACAAATAGAGTAACGCCTTAAGCAAGATGACATGATGTAGAGGGATAAATTCATGCAATATGATATAAACCCCATCTTTTTACCCTTGATGGCAACAACACGATGCGTGCCTCGCTACCCCTTCTGTCACTAGGTGAGGACACCGCACGGTATGAATCCAAAACCAAGCACTTCTCCCATTGCAAAAATTATAGATCAAGTTGGACAAATGAAACCCACAACTTGAAGAGAATTACAAGGATACGAAATCATGCATATAAGAGATCAGAGGAGACTCAAATAATATTCATAGATAATCTGATCATAAATCCACAATTCATCGGATCTCGACAAACACACCGCAAAAGAAAGTTACATCAGATAGATCTCCATGAAGATCATGGAGAACTTTGTATTGAAGATCCAAGAGAGATAAGAAGCCATCTAACTACTAGCTATGGACCCGAAGGTCTGTGGTGAACTACGCATGCATCATCGGAGAGGCAATGGTGTTGATGAAGAAGCCCTCCGTGTACGAATCCCCCCTCCGGTAGGGCACCAGAACGGTCCCCAGATAGGATCTTGTTGATACAGAAGCTTGCGGCGGCGGAAAAGTATTTTCGTGGCTCTCTCTAGTGGTTTTGGATTTTTAGAGAATTTATAGGCGGAAGAGGTAGGGCAAAGGAGCCACGGGGGGCCCACAAGCCTGTTAGGCGCCCCAGGTCGCGACTAGGGGGCTTGTGACCTCCCCCGAGGTCCTTTGCCTTGGTTCTCAAGTCTCGTGCGTATCTTTTGTTATGGAAAAAATCATTCCGCGGGTTTTATTCCGTTTGGACTCCATTTAATATTCTCCTCTAAAAAAGGTCAAAAACATGGAAAAACAGAAACTGGCACTTGGCACTGAGTTAATAGGTTGGTCCCAAAAAAGATATAAAATAGCATATGCATGCATACAAAACATCCAAAGTTGACATGATAATAGCATGAACCATCAAAAATTATAGATACGTTGGAGACGTAGCAAGCATCCCCAAGCTTAACTCCTGCTCGTCCTCGATTAGGGAAGTGATAAAGACTGAATTTTTGATGTGGAATGCTACCTAACATATTTTTCCTTTGTAACTTCTTTCTTGTGGCATGAATGTTCAGATCCGTAAGATTCAAAACAATAGTTTACTATTGACATGAAAACAATAATACTTCAAGCAAACTAGCAAAGTAATCATGAACTTTTGAAATAACAAGGCCAAAGAAAGTTATCCCTACAAAATCATATAGTCTGGCTATGCTCCATCATCCCCACACAACGAATTTAAATCATGCACAACCCCGGTATTGGCCAAGTAATTGTTTTCATACTCTTACTTTCTCAAACTTTTTCAACTCTCACGCAATACATGAGTGTGAGCCATGGATATAGCATTATAGGTGGAATAGAGTGTGGTGGAGGTTGTGAGGCAAAAAAGGAGGAGATGGTCACATTGACTTGGCGTATTAATGGGCTATGGAGATGCCCATCTATAGATATCAATGTGAACGAGTAGGGATTGCCATGCAATGGATGCACGAGAGCTATAAGTGTGTGAAAGATCAAAAGGAAAACTAGTGGGTGTGCACCCAACTTGCTTGCTCACGAAGACCTAGGGCAATTTTGAGGAAGCCCGTCATTGGAATATACAAGCCAAGTTATATAACGAAAATTCCCACTAGTATAAGGAAGTGTCAAAATAAGAGACTCTCTATCATGAAGAACATGGTGCTAATTTGAAGCACAAGTGTGGAAAAAGATAGTATCATTGTCCCTTCTTTCTTTTTCTCTCATTTTTTTGGGCTCTTTGGCCTGTTTTCATTTTTTTTTGGTCGGCATCTTTGGCCTCTTTTTTTCCTCACATGGGACAATGCTCTAATAATGATGATCATCACACTTTTATTTACTCACAACTCAATACTTAGAACAATGATGACTCTATAGGAAATGCCTCCGACAGTGTACCAGGATGTGCAACGATCTAGCTTAGCGTATGACGTTGAAACATCTCTCTAGCTATCTTACGATCATGCAATGGCAATATGGAAGTGACGGCACAAGTCATGAGATGGAACGGTGGGAGTTGCATGGCAATATATCTCGGATTGGCTATGAAAATGCCATAATAGGTAGGTATGGTGGTTGTTTTGAGGAAGGTATATGGTGGGTTTGTGCACCGGCGAAAGTTGCGCGGCACTAGAGAGGCTAGCTATGGTGGAAGGTGAAAGTGCATCTATACCATGGACTCACATTAGTCATGAAGAACTCATATACTTATTGCGAAAGTTTTATTAGTAATCGAAACAAAGTGCTAAATGCATACTCCTAGGGGAAGGGTTGGTAGGTGTTAACCATCGCGCAATCCCGACCACCACACAAAGGATGACAATCAATAAATCAATTATGCTCCGACTTCCTAACATAGCAGTTCACCATACGTGCATGCTACGGGAATCACCAACTTCAACACAAGTATTTCTAGATTCACAACACCCTACTAACATAACTCTAATATTACCAAATCCATATCTCAAAACTTAATTGTTAGGAATCAAACTTCTCTTACTAATCAATGCACTTGAATATGGAAATTTTTATTATATCCTCTTTGGATGCCTATCATATTTAGGACTACTTTCATAGCACACGCCAATTACCAAGTTACTGAGAGAGAGCACTCTCAAAAAGATATAAGTGAAGATCGAGAGTTTTTATTTCTACAAAATATGACACCGCCGTGCTCTAAAAAGATTTAAGTGAAGCACTAGAGCAAAATTATCGAGCTCAAAAGATATAAGTGAAGCTCAATGAGTATTCTAGCAAATTCACGATGAGTGCATGTCCCTCTCAAAAAGGTGTGCAGCAAGGATGATTGTGACAAAACAAAAAGAAAAGACTCCTATAATACACGACGCTCCAAGAAAAACGCATATCATGTGGTGAATAAAAATATAGCTCCAAGTAACGTTACCGATGGATTGAAGACGAAAGAGGGGATGCCTTCCCGAGGCATCCCCAAACTTAGGATTTTTGGTGTCCTTGAATTTGGCTTGGGATGCCTTGGGCATCCCCAAGCTTAAGCTCTTTCCACTCTTTATCCCACTGTCCATGAGAACTTCACCCAAAACTTGAAAACTTCACAACACAAAACTTAAACAGAAACTCGTGATATCCTTAGCATAAGAAAAAAACTACCAACTCTTTAGGTACTATAGTAAACTTGATTTCTATTTAGATTGATGTTAGATTACTGTATTATCACTTTTTCATGGCTAGTAACCCCCGATACTATCCATAGTTTCATCAAAATAAGCAATCAACACAACAGAAACAGAATCTGTCAAAAATAGACCAGTCTGTAGCAATATGTATACTTCGTATACTTCTGGTATCCCAAAAATTCTGAAAAATTATGACAATTAGGGAAATTTTCATATCAACCAGCAGCAAAAATAGTCAACTCAAAAGATCTTTCTGGATAGGAATTAAAAATAATTTCTCGAGCACAAAGTTTTTGTCTTTTTCAGCATGATCAAACAACCATCACCAAAACTAATCATAAAGGTTTTACTTGGCACAAACACAAAAAGAAACACAAAAAACACAATCATAACAGAATTTTTATGGTGTGGGAACAACAAAACAGAAAGCAAAAAGCAAAGATAAATTCATTGGGTTGCCTCCCAACAAACGCTATTGTTTAACGCCCTTAGCTAGGCATAAGGTGATAGAATCAAGTATCATCGTCTTTGGTGCTCAAACCATAAGTATCCCTCATCATGGATTCATAAGGAAATCTTATTTTCTTTCTAGGAAAGTGTTCCATGCCCTTCTTTAATGGTAACTGAAATCTAATATTCCCTTCCTTCATATCGATGACAGCACCAATAGTCCTAAGGAAAGGTCTACCAAGAATGATGGGACATGTCGGATTGCAATCAATATCAAGCACAATGAAATCTATGGGTACGTAGTTCCTATTTTCAATAATAAGAACATCATTGATCCTTCCCATAGGTTTCTTAACAGTAGAATCCACAAGATGCAAATTAAGAGAGCACTCATCAATCTCATTGAAGCCTAGAACATCACATAAAGACTTTGGAATAGCGGAAACACTAGCACCCAAATCACACAAAGAATTGCATTCATAGTTTTTAATCTTGATTTTGATAGTAGGTTCCCACTCATCATGAAGTTTTCTAGGAATAGATATCTCCAACTCAAGTTTCTCTTCAAGAGATTTCATCATAGCATCAACGATATGATCGGTAAAGGCCTTATTTTGGCTATAAGCATGTGGAGAGTTTAGCACGGATTGCATCAAGGAAATACATTCAATCAAAGAGCAACTATCATAATTGAATTCCTTGAAATCCAAAGTAATAATTTCATTACTACTCAAAGTTTTGATATCCTCTACTCCACTTTTAGTACTTTTAGCATAAAGATAAATAGACTCCGAATCATTGGGGCGTTTCTCAACCAAAGTGGATTCATATCCAGCCCCATCATCATTATGATTGACATTAGAAAACAAGGATTCAATAGGAGTCACACCAAGCACTTTACGATCTTCGTGATTGTCATCACGAGAACACGCCTTTTTAAGCCATTCATGTCTAGCACAAATTTCGGCGGTTCTTTCTTTACTCTCATTCATGGAAACACGCATAGCTTTCAAAGTTTCATCCATATTAAACTTGGGAGGAGCACATCTCAATTTCAAAGCATCAATATCAAGAGATATTCTATCAACGGTCCTAGCTAAGTCATCAATTTTGAGCAGTTTTTCTTCTATGGACGCATTGAAAATCTCTTGCGAGTTGATAAACTCTTTAACATTACTCTCAAGATCAGAGGGTAATTTATTGTAATTGGCATGAGCATTGTTGTAGAAATTGACAAAGTTATTAGAGGGATTACTAGGAAAAGGCCTAGGAATAAAGTTACCTCTATAAGCATTGTTGTTGCCAAAATTATTCCTACCAACAAAATTAACATCCTAGCTTTCATTGCTATTCTCAATCAAGGAAGACAAAGGCATATCATTTGGATCTATAGGATCACCTTTACTACCAAACAATTTCATTAACTCATCCATCTTAGCACTCAAAGAGTTAATTTCTTCTATAACATGCACTTTTTACTAGTAGGTGACCTTTCAGTGTGCCATTGGGAATAGTTTGTAATGATATTATCTAGGATTTTTGTGGCTTCTCCTAGTGTGATTTCCATGAAAGTTCCACCGGAGACGGAATCCAAGATATTTCTAGAAGCAAAATTCAAACCAGCATAGAAGATTTGTATAATCATCCAAAGACTCAAGCCATGAGCGGGACAATTTCTAATCATCAATTTCATTCTCTCCCAAGATTGTGCAACATGTTCATGATCTAGTTGCTTAAAATTCATGATATCATTAGGAAGAGAGATAATCTTAGCCGGTGAAAAATACTTGGATATATAAGCATCTTTACACTTGTTCCAAGAATCAATACTATTTTTGGGTAAAGATGAAAACCAAGTTTTTGCTCGACCTCGTAATGAGAACGGAAATAGCTTCAATTTAATCACATCATTATCCACATCTTTCTTATTTTGCAAATCGCATAACTCAATGAAGATATTAAGATGGGATGTGACATCTTCACTAGGAAGGCCGAAAAATTGCTCTTTCATAACAAGATTCAGCAAGGCAGCTTTGATTTCATATGATTGCGTACTAGTGGCGGGAACAATCGGAGTACTAATAAAATCATTATTATTAGTATTCGAGAAGTCACACAATTTGGTGTTTTCAGTCATGGTGACTCAGCAAGCACACAAGCACACAAGTGAACAGAAAGCAAGCGAAAGAAAAGGGCGAACGAAAAAGGCAAATATTTTTGTAAATTTTTTTCAGAAGTGGGGGAGAGTAAAAAAAGAGGCAAAAGGCAAATAATGTAAATGCAAGAGATGAGTTTGCGATAGTTACTTGGATATGCTTCACTTTGAATACTCCCCGGCAACGATGCCAGAAATTCTTCTTGCTACCTCTTGAGCTAGCGTTGATTTTTCCCTTGAAGAGGAAAGGGTGATGCAGCACAGTAGCAATAAGTATTTCCCTCATTTTGAGAACCAAGGTATCAATCCAGTAGGAGTATCAAGATGAGGCACCAATGTACCTGCGCAAAAACAAACAAACTTGCACCCAACGCTATAAAGGGGTTGTCAATCCCTTCACGATTATTTGCAAGATGAGATCTGAAGGTGGAAAGTGCAACAAAGTAAAAGTGTAGCTCTGAAAATATGATGTGAAGTAGACCTGGGGGCCATAGTGTTCACTAGGGGCTTCTATCATGATAGCAAGTATTACGGTGGGTGAACGAATTACTGTCGAGCAATTGATAGAATCGCGCAAAGTCATGATGATATCTAAGTCAATGATCATATAGGCATCACGTCCGAGACAAGTAGACCGATACTGTCTGCATCTACTACTATTACTCCACACATCGTCCGCTATCCAGCATGCATCTAGTGTATTGAGTTCATAACAAACAGAGTAACGCCTTAAGCAAGATGCCATGATGTAGAGGGATAAATTCATGCAATATGATATAAACCCCATCTTTTTACCCTTGATGGCAACAACACGATGCGTGCTTCGCTACCCCTTCTATCACTAGGTGAGGACACCGCGCGGTATGAACCCAAAACCAAGCACTTCTCCCATTGCAAGAATTATAGATTAAGTTGGCCAAACGAAACCCACAACTCGAAGAGAACTACAAGGATACAAAATCATGCATATAAGAGATCAGAGGAGACTCAAATAATATTCATAGATAATCTGATCATAAATCCACAATGCATCGGATCTCGACAAACACATCGCAAAAGAAAGTTACATCAGATAGATCTCCATGAAGATCATGGAGAACTTTGTATTGAAGATCCAAGAGAGAGAAGAAGCCATCTAGCTACTAGCTATGGACCCGAAGGTCTCTGGTGAACTACTCACGCATCATCGGAGAGGCAATGGTGTTGATGAAGAAGCCCTCCGTGTCCGAATCCCCCCTCCAGCAGGGCACCAGAACGGTCCCCAGATGGGACCTTACGGAGACAGAAGCTTGCGGCAGCGGAAAAGTATTTCCGTGGCTCTCTCTAGTGGTTTTGGATTTTTAGAGAATTTATGGGCGGAAGAGGTAGGGCGAAGGAGCCACGGGGGGCCCACAAGCCTGCTAGGCGCCCCCCCCCCCCCCCAGGCCGCGGCTAGGGGGCTTGTGACCTCCCCCAAGGTCCTTTGCCTTGGTTCTCAAGTCTCATGCATATCTTCTGTTATGGAAAAAACCATTCCGTGGGTTTTATTCCGTTTGGACTCTGTTTAATATTCTCCTCTGAAAAAGGTCAAAAACACGGAAAAAACAGAAAGTGGCACTTGGCACTGAGTTAATAGGTTAGTCCCAAAAAATATATAAAATAGCATATTCATGCATACAAAACATCCAAAGTTGACATGATAATAGCATGGAACCATAAAAAATTATAGATACGTTGGAGACGTATCACACGGTCTTACTGATAGAGTTGTATACCGAGAATTTTACCTAAACAGGGAATTAACACTGCTTAGATAAGTTATGCCACAAGAAAGGTCAAATAAACCAATGGGAAGGAAAAATGTGTTCACACACACAACCATTAGAGTATACCATTCCCGAGGAAAACATAGAGTATGGTATACATGATAGGTCATCCAATACATAACCGTTTTGATAAAGAGGCAAGAAGAATCATGATGTTTACCCATACCATACGGTTTGGATAATTGATCAGGAACAAATTTAGCATGACGCTTCCAATGTTCCTGTTGAAATTTGAAGTACGACGTCCATGCTTCGGGGTAGCATCGACATGGTCATCAGGTAAAGGCCGGACCATTGGGTACACAAAGAGGATCCATGAGGAACAACTTATGAAATAAGTCATGTAGTTTCCGCATGGTAGAATGGCTAACCTTACGTATGGAAGAATCTATAAAAATAGGTCCTTCGGCCCGGTGTGTTGGAAAGACAGCACCGTACCGGTTTACCTAAAGACCAAAGTTATAATTATTGGGAAATGTTCCAACCATTATATATGCCCAAGATTCAGATCCGATTGGTGTCGGGACATCTCACACTCAAGATGCCTGAGAAGAAAGATGAAGATGCAAGATTCTCATGATATGAGCTACACAAGCAATCCTTGAATCATGAGTTTGATTGTGAGACATATGAAGACAATGTCAACATATTCGTGCCCACATAGAATTCTTACATCAAAATGCAACTGAGTTCTCATTTGGAAACATCATCAAGGATAACAAGGCTCCATGTGTAAGTTTGGATTAGCTCTTATGAAGGAACTTCTTTTCCTTGATCAAATCAGTCAGTGGCTTCGCGTGCTAAGAGAAGTTATATGAAGTTAAGATAACAAATCTTCAAAACATATAACACTTCGCACATGCGTGAATAATTTAGTATTTCCCGAGAGGAAGCGAAACAAAACTTTCACATATTCACGGCGGAAAGAGTGCACGTGAACTTTGGGAAAATACACTACTTCTATCCAACATATTCTTCATGAGCTAGGCACAAGGATAATGCTTGCAAGAGCTTCATCGTGGAACATGGAGAATTTGAGGGTGTGGTTGATGGGCTCAACAACAACCCCTCAAGATTTTGAAAGGGATGAATTTCCAAATTTTATAATATCAAGGAGATAGCATTTGTCAAGTCAAATGTTATAATGTCGTATTCTCGAGAGAACAATAACAATTAGACACTGGTTGAATGGTGCGCTCGGAAATACGGACAGAGTAGCACAACCAATGTCAAAAATAATGAGCCAACACCCAACACACTAAGAATGAATCAATCAGTTGTTAACCTCAAGGCAATATGGTTGCCAGAAGTATTCGACCCACACATCAGAGTTCACTTGTTGGTATTCCGGTTTGAAACAACACGGGACCAAGAAATGAATGGTGATGGCGAGAAGTATTACTATATCAAGAATTCTTAAGACGTGTGCAATTTTCATGACATTCTTGACATACCAGATAGTAATACTCCAAGGTAGAAGATAACATAAGCTGAATTAATAAGGAACTCAAAGGACAACACAAAACATGATCAAGTTTGTGTTGGAGGGAAGGCAAAAAAAGTTGTTGATGAAAACACAAATCATCGAGGGGCAAGTATGTTATTTCTCATCATGCATTTGATTGATACCCTGCAAGAGCTCAGAATGTTGATGGCGATCACGACACATTTGTCGAGAAGCTTCACGAAGATGTAATCGATCAGCGACGACATCAAGCAAGGGAATGATGAATCGAAAGGATGCCGGAAACATAGTTAAGACTGCTAGCTTGGAATCAAAATTGCCTTTCAAAACAACCAATATGATGTGGAAAGCTCGATGTGAGCTTAACACAGTTGCAAATGTGTTCCGGAGATGGAGGACATAGATAGCATGGTCAAGCTCCAACATGACGATGATGATATAGCTTAACAGCTTGGAATGACATGACCGAGTACAAACTCATAAACAAAGAATACTACTAAGAGTTGTTGGATCACAATGCGTACTCGATTCAGCTATCGGTATCCTTGAGTGCCCAATAACTCAAAACAAGAGGAAATCTGGAAGTAATGGAAATATCACAGTTGATGAGGAGCTCACAAGAGGTTTTATAGCTCCGTGATATCCTCGAGCTACAAGGGATAATACTCGGAGGTAGATCAACATTAAGGCTTGGACTGATGTATTGATCTGAAGAAGACAAGTACTTTAACTCGTCTGAGAATGAAATCAAGGTAGGACAACATGGACGGAACCACGATTGCAAAGGACAAGATCACAGATACCAGATTTAAACCACCGAATGAATGATTATTGATACGAGAAGCTTCTATGGTAAGATCAACGTCGTCTCCATGGGCATGAACACAAAGTTCAAGGTCGACTCCCACTTCATCAATGCATCACCTGCCATTTACTCCTCGCCTTTGATGAGGTTGTAGCTTGGGAAGATTATCTAGCAAAACACCAGAAGAGCAATACTCGTGAAAACTCGTCGGATCATATTGTTTTATGAAGGCATAGGTTCAACTCGTCGGGGCATCTTAGGAACATATACCCAAAACTTCAAGAGTAATTAACACATGCTTGAAGAGCATGGCTAACAAGGGCATAGGATACAACTTATCAGAAGGAGAAGACACGATTTACCAATGGCATTATGTATCAGGGGAACAATATCACAAGAATTTCGAATGTAAAGGATGCCATCGGATAATAACACAGCAATGGGTCTGGCAGTCCACAAGGGACCTGATGTGAGTATCAGTACTCATTCAAAGGGAGATAGGATGCAATGCATCACGTTAGTAGAACATTTGAAAAATACCGATACTTAAATACCAAGGGAATTTATGATTTCCAGATTGGTGTATCACATTCAGATGCTCCGATCAAATACAAGTAAGCTGAATGGACTTAGATGGACAATAAATCAAGGTTGATTTGTCGAGATCCAGCTCTGTCTGGAAGGACGTCTGAGCCGAAAAGATAGTTTATGAGTATCAACAGATGATTGTGTTCATTCACACAGAGGTTGAATCAATAAGATTAGAGGAAAATCACAAAGGATTTTAATGAATGATGTGAGACATATGGATTTAAGCATAATGCAAGCAGGTGAGAAAGGTTAAGAGTAATAGGCTATTGGGGATTCCGAAAGATCAAATAGTAATTCGAAGAACTCTCGAAACCCGTGACAACTGATGATGGACGAATCCCCGATAAGATAATTTGTTGCATCTCGTAAAACAAGAACAATTGGAAAGAAAATATGAGTGACATTTGTATGTAGTCATCCATAGTGGTTGACGGAGGAAGGGAAAATTGCAGAAGCAATGAGCAAAAGATCTCAAGAGAACATCGAAGAGTAACTGCAGTTCTTCTGATGGATAAAGCCATCGTCTGGAATACGGGGCTCTCCGGGAGGAAGTCTTTACGAGAACCTAATGTTAGAGTTAGCAAAATATTTATCCTGAAAGAGAAGAGAGAGTAGAGCCCAGAGTATAGGAAAGGAGTAAAATATACTAATACCACCCAATTGAGATGTGGGCCCGTAAGCCACAGCATCAGTGTTAGTAAAGTTTTTCAAACACTAGACTCAACTTTGGCCAAGGAGTTGGAAAGGGGGCTACCTACAGGCAGTCTGCTCTGATACCAACTTGTGACGCCCTCGATTAATCGTACTCTAATCATACACGCAAATGTGTACGATCAAACTCAAGGACTCATGGGAAGATATCACAACACAACTCTAGACACAAATAAAACAATACAAGCTTCATATTACAAGCCAGGGGCCTCGAGGGCTAGAATACAGAAGCTCGATAAACACACGAGTCAACGGAAGCAACAATATTTGAGTACAAACATAAAACATGGGGGTACCTTAGAGAAGGCTAGGACAAAATATACAACGATCGAACGAGGCGAGGCCTCCTGTCTGGGAACCTCCTAACTACTCCTGCTCTTCAGCGGCCTCCACGTAGTAGGAGGCACCATCGGGTTGGCAGGCGTCGGCAGGAAAACTCCATCTCCTGGGCTCCATCATCTGGTCACAGCAATGAATCAATGGGCAAAGGGGGAGCAAAGCAACGGTGAGTACTCATCCAAAGTACTCGCAAGACTTATATCAGAACTATGCTAAGAATGCAACAGTATCAAAGAAGGGGTGGTTATATGTGGACTAACTGCAGCAATGCGAGAATAGAGAGAAGGCTTAGTCCTATCAAAGACTAGCATCTTCAGGGTCTTGCAGCAATAGACGAGAGTAGAGTAAGGCAACACATTTAATAGTCATATTGTTACAACAATATTAATTATGAGGTCACGCCCAGAGATCCTCCCTTGACTCCCTGCGAGGAAGCAATCCCGGAGCAACTATTCTAGTTAAGTAACAATTGTAGTTGTATAAGATCAGGGAACAACTCCAAGTCGTCCTATAACCGTGGACACGGCTATCCGAATAGTTAATTTTCATCCCTGCACGGGTGCACCAAGTTTCCCATCACGCTCGATAACACTCTGGCCAGACACACTTTTCTGGGTCATGCCCCGCATCGGAATATCGACACGTCGCAGCCCCACCTAAGCTCAACAGAGAGGCCAGCCCGTCGGTCTAACTCCTAAGCACAAAGGGGTTGTGGGCCCACTTGCCCTCCGCGCTCCTGCACGATGTGTGGGCGGCCGATGTCAGTTCTAGCACCCCTTAATACAAGAGCGATGCATATCGAGACCACTCGGGCACGCGCCGCTCCATCGCTGACGTCTGAAGAGCTTAAGGTGATACCGCGACATCGAGTACCCATAATTCTTCCCGCGTAGCCGGTTAGTGTGAAAAGGTCTTCGACCAACCCATATCAAATACCCAAATCCATTATCATTTTAATTATGTCATCGACACAAACACGTGGGAATCCACCCGCCTAACAACTATTCATCAAAGATCCCACTAACATGCTCAAGTAACTCTGTAGTAGAATCATTAGGGGGAATCCGAGGTATCACCCTCGTTGGATTCCGAATGATGTATCCGTCAAGGAGGACTTAGAGGAAACACCCTCGAGGGTCCCACGCTTGAGGGGTTGCACGACAGAGGTGAAAGAGGAATCACCCTCGATAACTACGACCGACTAGCTATACTACACAGATATCATGAGGAGTACTTCGCGAGGTGTCACCCTCGGTACCTGATAGTACCTCTGTAGCGTCGCACAACTAAGGGGGTGTGAGTGTTGTGTCGGATCTGGCTCGTCGATCTCGGATCGAGACTTAACATTAAAGCGGGGCAACTGGACTAAGGGGTCAGAGAGATGACTGCTCCACCTATACTAAACATTTTAAAAGTGCAGTACTCAAAGTAGCAGTTCATAAAAAAATAGGATATGCATCAGATATAGGAGCTAACTATAACAGTAGCAAATTTCTAATGCAAGCAGGAGGAAGAAAGAACATGGGATATAGGAATGATCAAGGGGGTTTGCTTGCCTTGTTGCTCTGCGGCAAAAGGCTGGTCAGCAAGGTCGTAGAGGTACCCGACAGCAGCGTCAGTCTCGGGGTCTACCGATAAGAAGAGGGGGGAAGAAACAATAAATAACAGTAACATGTTGAAAATATTTTCATCTGACTTATGGTTTATTTTGTATTAATTTTTAAAGTTTTATTAATATTTAGGAATTAAAACATATTTAATTAATTATTAAAAGCTATTATGACATCAGCAGTTGACTAGTCAACTGATCAGTGGGTCCTACGTGTCATAGACACAATTTTTAATTAGGTTTAATTACTATTTAATCACATTAATTTAGTGGGGGACCCACGTGTTATACTCTAATAGAATAATTATTTATCTATATTAACAGATTACTAATTTATCTAATTATCCATAATCATTATAATTACCTAATTAATTCATTAATTAATTAATTCACTACTTAATTATTTAATTAATTAAACTAGTTATTAAATATATTAGTGCTGCTGGTGGCGAGGGGTGGTGGCGGCTGCGGCAGGAGAGGACGGTGGCACGAGGCAGTGAGGAGGAGAGGCGGCGGTGGCGTGAGGCAATGGCCCAGGGAGCCATGAGGGGAGGGAGACATTGGTGGGATCTGGGGCGAGCCACGAGAGGGAGTGGGGGGGCGAGCGGGATCCAGGCGATGGGGCGCCGTGCGAGCGAGGGATGGGAGGGAGTGACGTTGGTGGTTAGGTGGGGCACGGGAGCGACGGGGCCAGGGGTGGCGGCGCGGCAGGGAACCTTGAGCGCTGCTAGGGTTCCCAAGGGGGTTAAGTACCCCGAGGCGAGTTGGGCTGTGGAGGGGGGTTTGGCCGGCTAGGCCACTTGGACCAGTTGGGCCGGGGCCTTTTGGGGTTGTCCTCTTTCTTTCTGTTATTTATTTATTTATTTATTTATAGTTTCTGTTTTAATTATACCCTTTTGTTTATCTCATTTCTTTTATATTTTTTTGCATTTTAGTTTAGAAAATATTAACCATTATTTATCTCCTACAACTCAAACATTTTTATTTTTACATTTGAAATTTTTTTTTGTTTTACTTTATTCTAAATTTGAATTAGAATCGTTTTGAACTAACGTGAGATTAACAATAGAATTCACGGTGACGTGGCACCATTAGCATAGGTTTACTTAGTTTAATTACGAAGGTTATTGTAGCAATAGTTGAGGGTGTCACACTCGTTGACTAACTCAGGTTTGATGAGAGGAGCCCCGTACTGGTACACGTATGTCATGTGAGCGAATTCCTGCATACGGTTTAAGTACTCATCAATAGACATGCCATGAGCCTTGGTCGCTTCTCCGTATTGTGCAAGAAACTCCAGATCGATACCAGCTGTTTCATCATTCCTCTGCTCGACCAGAGCTCCGCTCGAGCACACCTTTGTATCGGAATACACTTTGAGCGGGGGGCACGATTGGTTTTTCTGTTATCCGAGCTGGGCAACTGATTTCCCGATGGACATACTACTCTTCAACCGCTGGTTTTTTTATCCGAGCCGACTTGTTATCCGAGCGGGGGTCTGCAAGGGTTTTCAACATTTTCACGCACGCGACGTGATCTTCTAGGGTGATTGGGAACTCTGACTCTTTCGGTTTCTTCTTGTTAGCCACGTCAGCCTTCCACTATTGATGTTGGGCGTCTGCCCTCTTAATATTGTCCTCTCCAGTATAGTCCCAAGGTCTCTTCTCCATATTCTTATGAGGTACTTTTGGGAGGGGCGACAACTTATGTTTTGGTGATCGAAACTCCTTTCTGCCGCCACTATTAGCGGTGGTACGTTTCCGCTTTTTGCTCTGATCCTCAGTGAACGGAGACGGCTGACGGGGCAGTGGAGACGGCTGATGCGGCGGTGGAGACGGCTGCGCTGGAGACTCGTGAGGCGGCGAAGACGATGGTTGCACTGGAGACTGGTGAGGTGGCAAAGACGATGGTTGCGCTGGAGACTAGTGAGGTGGAGGCGAAGAAGGATTGCTGCTCTGAGGAGCCGGTGGCCTTGGCGGCCAATTTGGAAGCAAGATGTCCTCCTTTGGCCATACAACGGTTTGTTTCTTGACTTCTCCAAGTTGGGTCAAATCCCTATCTTCACCTGTAGGGTGGTCGAGCTTCAGCTCCTCATAATATTTCATCACTTCATCCACCACGACGACAGCATACCCTTCTAGAACCGGAGAGCAATGCCAAGTTGGATTATGTCCAATTGGTACGGCCATGCCGATCGCCACCGTCAACCTTAAATTAGCAACTTTCACCTTTAGCTCACAATGTGTGCTCTTTGTGATATCATCCACTGGGTAGCGACGAGGAGGATCCGTCGTCAGTGCATCATCACCATCATCCTGGAGCTGCGTGGAAGCGACACTGCTTTTCCGATTCGATGCAGCTTCTATCATGAGCCGCTGAGATTGGCCGCTACCTTGCTGTCTGTCGATTTGATCCTGCTGCAGCCGCTTTACTACTTCTTCTATATTACGTAGCCGATCTGTAGCAGCCGCTTTCTCAGCTGCCTCCTTTTCCTATCTCCTCTGATGGCTTCTATCGGGAAATATCTTCCTTTCCTCGAAAAACGCAAGCATCCACGGCGGGGAGCCTGGTAAGCCTCGTGCTCGTCCTTTGTGTTCCTTATTCCCAAGGGCGCGTGTGAGCTCGTCGTTCTCTCTATCTGGAAAGAATTGTCCCTCTTCAACCTCATGTACTGCACGTCTAATTTCCTCGATGGGTAGGGGGTTATCTTTGTGTCTTTGGTTATATATTGTCTTCCCTTCTTCGACCAACAAGCCTCCATGCCCGTAAAACCAGTTTCTTCCCCGTTCAAGCCATCTTAAGGGCTCTCGAGTGATATTTTTTTTCCAGAAATGATGCCTCAAGTGCTTCCCACTTAGCCATCTTACCGTCGTAGCCAGCAGGCCCCATAATATGGTGGTACTTCTTCTTACCTGCATTCGTCTTATTTATTGCGGACTTTTTCAAGGCATCCTCCTATTTCTTGTACGCCACAAATTCGGCCTAGTAGTCTTTTATCTTCTCATAGCCATGATTGAAATCTGGAGTCTTATCTTTCAAGATAAATTCCTGGTGCAATCTTTTTTTCCAGCCCCTCAATAGATCGGTCATCTTCTTAAGAGCCCACTCCTTGACTTTTTTCTCTAGGGCCTGTTTTCGCCTCTTCATTTCCTCCTCATTTGGCTCCTCCTCATCTAGATCCATCTCTCACGCCGGCAGGGTGAAATGAAGCATGAGCTTTATCCAAAGGTTTTCTTTGGCTGTTGTGCCGACATATGAGACTCATTCCTCCCTTGGCTTAATCCGTTCTCGAGTGGTGATAGGGATGTGGTCCCTAACAACAACTCTGCATGCCTTCACAAACTTCTGCTTTACATCTGTGGGAGCAATTGGTTGGCCGGCATTTGAGACTGTTTCGATCCTGTAACACTCACCGTCATCCAGCTTCTTGGTTGGGCCTTGTTTCGTCCGTACTGAAGTTTTGCTCAATCCGGAGGGCTAAAAGAAAGAGCGTTAATATATGCATATAGCAGAGGATTAATTTATTAATATATATATATATATATGTACCTCGACGGAGCGGTCGGCTTCTTCCTCATTAGAGCCGTCGATTCCTCCCTCGCCCGAGGCGTGGGCATCTACCTCACCGGAGCTTCTACCTCCTCTGTTGAGAGACTCATCTCCCTCGCCGGACTCGTTCAGAAACTGGTTGGTGACATCGACATCGTCAACTAAAATATCATCCCCGCGGATGACACCATGCATCACGTCTTCCTGATATTTGTCTCTGTCGTGTATTGGATCCATAATATCTACAAATTAATTAAACATAAAAAAGTAAATTAACTAACAACTAAAACTCCCGCTTATATACATCGAATAATCCACTTAATTAATGCATCATCGAACAATCCACTTAATATTATCGAATATATAATCTAGAATACATAAATAATACATCTCTCGCATACAGTAATACATCGAATAATATATAACTGATCAACCAACAAAGAGTCGTCGTTGTACTGAGGCGTGGGCGGTGGACACCCAAAGAGCACGGACCATCACCGGATCATAGCTCGGGTGAGATCCGTGAAGAACCTGCCACGTACTGGAGAACCTGGCATCCAACGCCTCCATGTAGCGACGGACGTGCTCGTCCTCCTCCCTGACACGGCGACGTACCTCCTCCTCAAGGGCCGGCACCCTAGGCACCGAAAGTGGCCCCTGCGACCGCCACCAAAGAAGCTCCGGGTCGACGACGGGAGCCCGGTTCCTCATCAAGCTGCGCACCCGGAAGGTAACTCCTCCCAGTGCCAGCCCAGCGGAGCCCAGTCCCGCACATATTGGTGCCTATCAAGCACGTGGTCGCCACCGAGTCGATGACGAGGATGCGGGCCGAGCATCATATGTCCTACTATTTAAATTCCTACTATTTAATAAACTTTTCTAAACTTGTACTCCCTCCGTTCCAGAATAGAATACCTTTTAAAGATTTCATCAGAAAACTACATACGGAGCAAAATGAGTGAATTTATACTCTAAAATATGTCTAACGGATTCTCTTGACCTTTAAGGGATTTAACAAAATGGCGACATTCTGGATGTGTAGAAAATGATCCATATTTTTCTTTATCTCATCTACCCTTCTATATGTCACATTGTCTACTATCAAAGGATTCAAGAAAACCATGACTTCATCATTACCTAGTAGTAATAGGCGCTTGATGCTACGAAGCTTTACAAAGTTGTTTTGTAACGGAATCCTGAATAGGATAATTAGCTTTTTGGTACGCAGTTCAAAAAAAGCCATCCGAATATCGCTATTTGGATGGACTTTGCTGAACTTCGTATCAAAAATGAATTATTCTATCAGGAACTCCGTTCCAAAACAACTTTCGAGAGCTTCATAGCGTCGTGCGTCTGTTACTACCACGTAATGATGAAGCCATTGATTTCTTCAATACTTTGACAAACAACAACGTGACATATAGAATCTAGCTAGCTAGGTTACATAGATGAGACCAAAAAAATTGAATCAACTTGTGCACATCCATAATGTGGCATTCTTGATAAATCTATTATTAACACTAACAATGGTGTTTCCTCTAGCTTAACCTACACCTAAAAGAAAATTCACCAAGTATTCTACAAATAACACTTAAGCATATACAAAAGCTATTTTCATGAAAATGTTTATCACCACATTGGCCAACCTAGGTATCAAGGAAGTGTCTTTTATGAGCCTCTAAAACCATTTTTTATATGTTTGTGTGTACTCTATCAGTTTTCATTAGTTTTTTGGCTTATATTTTTCTACATTTTTATGCCTTTTTCAGTTTTTCTTTTTCCTTTTTTTTCTTTTCAAATACATGTCTATTTAGGTCATATGCATGGTAAATTTTTTGGAGATATAAGGAACATTTTTTGGTTCATGCTGCACGACGTGTTCATAGCATATGTACCTGCGTGTGGCGGTGCCGCCCATCTCCTCGTACACAGGGACGTGCGCCTCCGCCACCCGCTCCACATCCGCCGTCGCCAGTAGGCCTTCCGCCAGCATGGCCTGGGCTCCTGGTAAGTCCGGAGGAAAGTAACAATAGTTTGTCAGTCACTAGTAGAAAAAGGGGCTCCGTCCCACCTCGATTTACACATTAGTCCCAGTTCCATTATGAACCAGGACTAATGTTAGCATTAGTCCCGGTTCGAGCGGCAAGGGCGTCGGTCGGGCATTAGTCCCGGTTCAAATGGGACCTTTAGTCCCGGTTCGTATCTCGAACCGGGACTAAATGGGTTTAGAGGCTTTAGACTAAAGGGTAGACATTTAGTCCCGGTTCGAGACACGAACCGGGACTAAAGGTGTTTTGAATTATTTTTTATGTTTTTAAATTATTTTCTCTTTGTAGTTTCTGTTTTAAATTGCTTATATCTTTTAGGATATTTAATGTTTTTGAGTAATTCTTTTTGCATTAGATTCAAAAATTTGTCTAGTTTCTGTTTGTGCAATTATTTTTTAAATTTGAATGATTTCAATTTGAATTTGTTCAAATTTGCTTCAAACCCAAATTGTGAATAACTTGAGTTTACAAATTGTTTTTAATTTAATTATTTTTCCTCCTAGTCATTTGGTAGATTGTTGTCACAGTAAGATTTATTTGGTTATTTTTAGAATAATTAAAATTAGGATTTTAATTAAAATAATATTGTTTTGCTTATATAGTTGTCTTAGTCATTTAATTGTTGTTTTTTTATTACTTTTAGTTAGTTCTTTATATAGATTTTAATATGTTATAGTATGGTGCATATTGAGTGCATAAAAAGTCTGGAGTTAAAATAATTTTAATAAAATGCCTTTGTAGCAGATGGCTTTTCGTCTGAAACCTTGATACTTCGAAAGATGATCTAGTTTGTAAAGAAAGTGCATCCAGTTTTTATCGTAACTCTCTTAAATTTTTAGCACAAACTATGTGGATGAAATGATGATATCAATGCCAAGTTTCAACATTTTCAGAGTTCATTATAGTGCTTTTAAATTTCAGGGTCATTTAGCTCAACATAGCAAATAAAGTTAGAAAGGGTTAACTCTGGCTTGATTAACCTTAGTTGTGACTCTGGCGGGAACGGTGCTAGGAAATGTAGTCGACGGGTATGATTGGACTCTTGGCTAAAGGGGGATTCTGAAATTTTCAAACTCTACCCCCCACCCGGTGGACCGTCTTTTTTAGTTTTGTAGAAAATAAACAAAAATGATAAAATCTTTAAAAAATAAAATCCTTTGAGATGTAGTTAGGTTTTAGTGCCTAGTTGGTATACAATTTTTGAGATATGAATTTTGACCGTTTTTTCAAAAAAGGGGAAAATGTAAAACGGCCATAACTTTTACATACGACATCGAAAAAAAAATATCAAAAAAAGCTAGAGAAAAATTGGGACTCGATTTCACCTGGGCTAGCCCGGTGAAGTTTTCTTAGATGCTCAAAATTCCAAATGTAAAAAAAGTTATTTCAAAAAGAAGTTTTTTTCCAGAAAAATAAGAAAAAATAATTTTATTTAAAAATAATAGGTTGTTTTCATTGAAATTCATTATTATTATTACCTATATAGTTTATTTTAATAATTGTTTGAATTCAAAAAATTAAATCATGTGACATGACATCAAGACAGCAGGTTGTTTAGGATTGATAGCTTACTATTGTCAGAAAAACAACAAATACAGACTTGGCAACTAGGGACGATAGAACCAGAAAGTTAAGCGTACTCGGGCTGAAGCAGTGAGAGGATGGATGACCGGCCGAGAAGTTAGACGATTTAGAATGAGTGGTTCACGCTAGAGCAGTGAGGATGCGTGGTTAGAGATTAAATTGTCAAATAATTCAAAGATTTGAAAATTAGAATAAATCATAAAAACAAATTAAAAAATATTCAAAAATAAAAGTTGAAAAAAAATAAAAAAAAATCTATCTTTTCGGGTTAAACAAACAAAATAAACAGACGGATCCTTTAGTCCCGGTTCGTAACTAGAACCGGGACTAAAGGTCCTCCCTCCCCCTAGCTCCCAACCCCGCCATGTGGAGGGTCATTAGCCCCGAATCGGGGGTAAATGACATTTTTCTACTAGTGACGTACATATTAAATGCTACTAAAAGGATTTATTTTTATAAAATATTTTTAGCAATAGTTTATTTTAAAAATTACTTTCATCTTTGCGTTATTTTTATTCATATTGCTGAGTATGGCCATCTAAATGACCCGCTAATTGCCCATCGTTGCAAAATTAGGTTTATCAAGGAATGTGCGTGTCATGTGATTCTTATGGGTGGCCAAAGTAGAGACCGGTCGAGCTTTGTGCATGTACAGTCTCAATACTTCATCTAGCGTAATATAATTTTTTCTGTCTGGAAATATTTGTCGAAGAAATAAATATATCCAAACATATTTTAGTTTTAGGTATATTTATTTTCATTAATTTCTACGACACGTAATTCATAACAGACTAACTATTATTTTATGAAGAATAGCATGAGATGAGAGGTTTGGTGCACTTAGAGCATCTCTAGCAGACCGTGTAAAAGGGTTGAACCCGCAAAATTTCGACGAGTATACGAGTTCGACCCGTTTTAGTGGCCACAACAAATTCCGTATCGCGCATCCGATATGTAAATTTTTTACCGCGGCCCGGACAAAGACCCCTTCAACCGGCATATATGCGGTTTCACAGCGTGTTTATGGGTCAAACCCTTTCCTCCGCCGTGATTCATCTCCCACTCCGCCCTAATATCTCACCGCCGACGAGACAAAAAACCCATAGCGGGCCGTCCCGACCAGGGACGGCCACGGAAATGGAGGGGATGACGACGAGCACCGTCGCCGCCGCGCCTCCGACGCCGGACACAAGCGGGGATCACGGAGGTGGCTGAACTACGGTCGTCGGCCGCCGCCGCCTTTCAAACATAGGGAGCTCGAGGAGTACGAGCGCGAGCTCGTGACTCTATGCATCGGCTCCTCTGGCTCCTCTGCCGCTGGGAGTTCGTCCGCGTGCGCCTTGTCTTGCGGACCATCACTCTGGTGAAGAGAAGGACGAAGGAGCTCGGGCCGCTCGCCATCAAGCTTGAGTACTATGTCGTCCTGCTGCTTGGAGGGGTCATCGCCCTGGGGCAGGAGGATCATCTCATGCGGGCCATCATGGAGCGCTCGGTGAGGTAAGCGGTGGAGGACGTCGCGCGCAACCGCCACGAGATCAAGATCGAGTTGATCTTCCTCGAGCAAGGGGTCACAGTGTCGTAGGCTAGCGCGTCCAAGGAGGCGGATCTGCGTGTCCTAAAGGCCGAGCAGGACAAGATCTGGATCGACCTCGACTCCGATGAGGACTCAGCTCCTCCGGCTGGTCCGCCGCGTCGTCGTCACCGCACTCGTCATTGTTGGTAGCCTTGGCTCGGGTACACCGCACAGCCCACAGATCCCCCCTACCTAGTAGCAGTACGAAGAACTGATGTAGTGTGACCAAGAATTGATGTAGTTTGATGAAGAATTATGATGTAGTTTGATGAAAACCATGATGTAGTTTCACCTGCGAACCTTTTTTAAATTTTACAGTTTCATATACGGGGTCTGATCTTTGACGCACGAAATAGCCCCGTAAAATTGCTGCACATCGACCTGTAAACCTATTTTACGGGGTATGCTAGAGATATAATGCTACATAACTGCTCTATCGTATGGGGTGGTATCATTTGGTTGGATATCACCAGACCCACAGCGAAATTCGGATAGTATCTTGTAACTGTAGTACTTTTGGGTGGTATGGTCGGAAGGAGGCATGAAAGGATCCGGCATTTTCGATGCTGAAGTCAGCTATTCAAAAATTGTGGTACAAAGTAGAAATAGTGATGTTAAATAATATATTTACATAAAATTTATAACCTTTTCTTTGATAAGAAGGCTTTGTAAAAATCTGGTGGTCATATGACTACACAGTAGCCCTTGAAGTTGCCACTAAGTATTTTGGTCACATGTCGTGCCAATATATATATATATATATATATATATATATATATATATATATATATATATATATATATACTCTATTCATCAAACAGGGTGTAGATTAAATTATTTCTCACCCGAGGTAATTTTACGACCATTTCATATATAAATTAAATTTGAAATGCAAATAGATACGTTTATATTGATTCACTACGAAAATTTTGACATAAGAAAACAAAAATATAGGTCATAAGACCAGAAAAATCACATTTTATGTATAATTTACACTATATTTTTATGTTTGTAATTTTACGTGATATAAAATATTTTTTACGATGACTATGTATTTTTTTACGGTCTCTTTTTACGTATGAGATAAGATTAAAATTTCATAAACGTAAAACTACAGTGTATTGATGTGAAAATAAAGGGGGAGTAAAAAATAACTATTCCTCACCTAGGGTGACGAATAGCGCGACCCTATATATATACATATATATATATACATATATATATATACATGTCGTCCTGCTGCTTATGTATATATATATATTGAGAAAACAGAGCAGCCACAGTTTTACAAATTAAAAGGGGAGCTATTACAATCCTCTCTGAGGATATTCCTTAAAGAGGGAGGGACATCTCCTAATTTGAAGTAGTCACCGTATCTCCTAGCTAGAGCAGCAAGCTCATGTGCCATGTTGTTGCTGGTTCTGTTTATGGATCTGAAAGTTACCTCCTTGAACACCTTCCTGAAGTGCTCAACATCCGCGATTAGTGGAAAGTGGCAAGACTGGTTTGTCCCCTTACTGTTTAGCAGCAAAACAATAGTTGCACAATTCGATTCCACATTCATCAGACCCCTGTAATATTTGTTGAGGATTGAGAGCCCGTGCAAAACAGCAGCTAATTCAGCTTGTTCTGGATCCGTGGATGCCTATATTCGCTGTCCACATGCTATAGCCACCATACCTTCATGCGTTCTAACAATTATCTCCGTCGTTGTGTCACCCGTATTGGCTAGAAAAGAGGCATCTGTGTTCAGTTTCCACCGGTCTTTATCAGGTGGTTCCCAATTGCTACTCACAGCCTGCTTTTGTCCCAAAATTGTTGGTGGGCTTCGACCTGTATGTATCATACCACGGCCACTGATCATCTGGTCTTTCCCAGAACACTGCCCTTGGGGTTTCTTCCCCTCTCTTATTTCCAAACGCCTCTGATTCACAGGGTCAGTCACTTGATGGTTAGCCCAGCGGGCACCCTCCGAGTGCTC
Organism: Hordeum vulgare subsp. vulgare; assembly: GCF_904849725.1. Classification (NCBI taxonomy): domain Eukaryota; kingdom Viridiplantae; phylum Streptophyta; class Magnoliopsida; order Poales; family Poaceae; genus Hordeum; species Hordeum vulgare. Next base: position 494,589,901 of record NC_058524.1, on the reverse strand, counting down.
CAAGCACTCGTCGCCTCCCAAGCGTATTTCCTCAGCGTATTTTACTAGCAAACAAACTGATTGCCCAATCAACGCCTTTCCATCTGCATGAATGCAGTCATCTAGCAACCACCAAGCACGCCACAACAAGAGCAATATTCTCCTTCTAGTTTCATTATCACATTTTCCTAATAGGTTTTGTAACCAGTCTATTCCAGTAAATTGAAACTGGTCTTTATCTGGCAAAGCCCAATGAACTCTTATTCCCTCCCGTAGTGTCCGGGCTTTTGTGCAATTTATGGTAGCATGGAATTCATCCTCTGCCTCACGCCCACAAATACTAGAGGTGTTGTCCAACTCGATTGTTCGTTTCCATTTGTTTTCTTTTGTTGGGAGAGTTTTGGTCGTGCCAATATATTGTATAGATGAATGGAGGAAGCCTCTAAATTAAATGTGGCATTGTATATTGTAACTAATTCAAAATACTCCATAAATTGAAGGGTTCCATAAATGCGACGGAGTACTCCATAAATACATTTTAACTATTTTTCAAGTTAAGATATACTTCAATTAGTTAGTGCACCAACGGAAATAATTGTTCTTCGGAGTACACCATAAATATATAATATATAATGGACCAATGCAAATAATTTAAATGTGGCATTATATATTTTCACTAATTCAAAAACATTTAAATATGCTTTCAGTATTTTGAATTATTTTTTCAGAGTATTTTGAAACCCAAGACGGTGTCACTTGTTCACCTGCACAGATTTTGTTTTTAGTAAAGGTGAGTCGCCAGAAAATATGGCAGCCCTAGGAGACAGACTCATTTGGACTGGGACTGATTGCGAAACCCGCAGGTCGTCGTACAAACAAGAACTTCATGATTATATTGAGAAAGGATTTCAACTCCACAAAGAATCAATCAAACAAAAGTGACACAACCAAATACGATAAAGTCACTAGAAGAATTGACTCTCTCTATGAGTCTTCTTTGGGCAATGGCCCATTTGGCTTTCTTTGTCTCATAGGACACCCCTACGAGCTCATCTTTTTATCGGATGTCAACGGTTCTCTAGAGGGCATAATTCATATATATATTTTTCTGGTTTCTATTCCGTATTTATCTCTTTCGCTATCTCCATTCATTTATTTTTCATTTTTATTTTCTTCAAGAACATTTTTTAATTCATTAATGGTTTTGGAAATCATGAATGTTTTAAAAAACTGACATACATTTTTTGAATTATCTAGAAAATAAATTCATGATCATTTCTAAAAAATTAAATGTTTATTATTTTGCAAAAGTAATTAATCTATCTAAGAAATCGGGTAGCATGTTTTCTTACACATAATAGGCAATTTGTTTCTGTAATTGATTTCTCTTTATGAACAGAACATCAGAACATTGGGTCAGGCCTAGTTGCAAGATTTTCTAGTTGGCGGATAGGAGATCTTAAGCGTAAACACTCATCGAGTTCTCGGGTTAAAGGTAAATCTAACAATGACGTGGCAAAGGAGGCAGGGAGTTAAAGGAGAAGCACTACAGACACCCCAATGAACAACGATGTCCATCAGAGTGTTGACTACTAAATTTATCCGCATCTGTTTGCCAAATCATTCTACTAGGAAGAAGGATCATACTTGGAAGAAACTGGACCCGGAAACAATCAAGATCAACGTTGATGCCTCATTCTGTGCAGAAACCCATACGGGGACATGTGGGGCGGCAGCCAGGGATCATGCGGGTAACTTCATTGCTGCAACAACATGGGTGTTATCGCATGTGTCCTCGTTTGACTCGACCGGGATCAGTGCTATCCATCGCGGGGTTCTACTTGCATCTAATATTGGCTGCACTAAGGTTACCCTAGAGAGTGATAGTATGAATGCTCTATCGGCAACGGAAAGCCCGGAGGTATATATGGGACCTGATGTTACTACTATGATTGAGGCCACTATTTTATCTTTGGAGTTTTTAGAGATTTCCTTCATACACTGTAATAGAGATGCAAAGCTAGTTGCAGATAGCCTAGCTAAGTACTCTTCTAGCACTCATTTATCAGAGTCTTGGGAAGGAGATTTCCCTAACTTTATTCTTCCTCGCATTATAAACGATATGGCTATTATTTGGGGAATAAAGTTTGAATTGTTCAAACAAATCTAACAAGGACGTGGGGTGTTATCCAACCCCCCCCCCCCCCCCCCAAGTTGGGTTGACCCACTCTTCAAGAGATACCTTCCCGTTTTAGGAGGGTTTCGGAACATCTTGGACTTTTTCTCGCTTTTCATTTTTCTTTCCTTTTCCCATTCTTTTTTCTGCCTTGTGTTTATTTTTTACACTTATCTTTGATTTTTTATCTGTTTTTTAGTTTAACACATTTCTTACTTTTTAATATATAAAATCATCAAGTATTTTTTTTATTTCACACATACTCACACACACATATATAACGATTGAATATTCATTACCATGGATGAGGAATAATTATTCTTCACCCACTTTATTTTAACATCAATGTACTGTAATTTTAAGTTTTATAAATTTTGTATTATTTACTACGTAAAAAGAGACCGTAAGAAAGTATATAGTTGTCGTAAAAAATATTTTACGCTATGTATTATTACAAACGTAATCATACAGTGTAAAATATACATAAAATGTATTTTTCTTGTCTAATAACCTATATTTTTATTATCTTGTACCAAATTTTACGTAATGAATCAATATGAATATAAATAATAGTATTCCAAATGTAATTTACTTATCTTATGATCGTAAGATTACCTCAGGCGAAGAATAACTTATCTTGCACCCTGGGTGATGAATAGTAAATAGAGAGAGAGAGAGGGAGCGCATGTTTTGAATCTGCGGTTATGTTTTCATCCGTGAATAATTTCAAGTTCTGGTTATTTTCGCAAATTTGGAAGTGTTTTTATATTTGTAAAAGAATCAGTTTTAAATTTGCTAATCTGAACATTTTTCAAACTACTGACATTTAATTGAATATGTGGATTATCAAATTCTAAATCGTAAAAAACAACTTTTGAATTCCCAAAGATTTCTTAGAAAATTTGGAACAACAATCGATTTTTTCTAATATCTTTATTCTAAAAAGTTGAATTTGTGAATATTTTAAATTCATGACAATTTCTGGAAATGTTTATCCTTTTAATAAATTTTGGATATTTTTATTTTTTTGGACCTTTTTAAATTCACAAACCTATAGACTAAATTGCCAAGTATTTTATAATATCTGGAACCATTATCCAAAATAGTGATTTTATAAAACTGGTGAGCAGTAATTCTATTTTATTTCCTAATAATAAAATTATAATGCAATATAAAAGAGTGAACAGGTCCAGCCCAAAGTAAATGATGGACAGGTCCTATTTTGTTCCTGCTCCCATGTTCCTTTTTCTTTCTTTGTTTTTTTGAAATAATGCGGGATTACAACAAGGTTCCAAAATTCCAAGAAATGATAAGGATTTTTAAATAAATGTCCAACAAATCATAAAATGTTAACAAATTCTAAAACAGTAGTCACTTTAACATAAATGTTCATGTATTTAGAATCCGCGAATTCAATAAAAAATAATTTATTTGTAAAATATGTATTCTAAAACTGCGCATAATTTCATTAAAGACGTTCAGAAAAAATAGCTGCATATTTCAAAAATTATCAGGAAAATGAAGTAAATGCTAACATACTAGCAAATTTAAAAAAACTATTCGCAAATTTCCAAGATGAACGATTCATGAATATTCAAGGATTGAAAAAAATGTTCACGTTTTTTACAAACAAAATTTTTAATTTTTAAAAATCGTGCACATAAAAAATGTTCAACAATTTGAAGCATGTTCATGATTTTGAAACGAAAAATCACGATGTATAAGTTCACCAATGTTATAATTGTTCAAAAAAATATATAAGAAGAAGGGTATAACATAAAAATGGTAAAAAAGGAAATAAGAAACATAATTTATGAAGGAAAAAAATCAGAATAAAAAACAAGAAATAATAAGAAATACTGGTTTGGGAAGCTGCTGAAATGAGCTTGTTCGCCCCGACAAAATGCAGCCGGAATCAAGTGGTGCGCGCACGGTCGCCAATCTGCGGATGCGCGCCGAATATTATCCCCGTAATATGTGCTCCTTGTTTGACGAGGCAGATTCTATTATGCGTGCCAGTTCACTTTGATCCGGTCAATTATGATCTTTTCACACAAGGTTTTAGAAACGTTCTAAAACATTTCCTGAAACCATTTTCCCTTTTTTCTGACTTCCCTATATCTTACATTTATTTTTCTACTTTCTTTTCAATATTTATTTTTTTCATTTTTATATTTCTTATTTACAAGTTTGTTTATCATTTTCATTTTAATTTGAATTGTTGTTCTTTATTTTTACTTTTTCCATTTTCCTATTTTCATTTACCATGTTTGCAAACAATTCCTTCAAATTTCCAAACGTTTTGTGAAATCAGAACATTTTCTGAAATAGTGATCATTTTTGAATTCGTGAACATTGTGTTTATGTAAATGTGACTATTTTTCTAATTTTTACGAACTTTTGTGCATCCAATTGTCTACATTTAGCTTAATCTTGCTAACATTTTCTTTAGATCTGTTTTCAAATATACGAACATTACTTTGAATCAACAATCCTTTTGAATTGATAAACATTTTTTGAATTGGCTAATATTTTCTGACACAAAGAATATATTTTGTTCGGGATACATTTTTTGAACTAGATTAATAATTTGAATAAGTGAGCATTTTTTGAATCTGTGAATTGTTTTTAATCGGTAAACAGCTTTTGAATCAGTGAATATATTTTTAATTGGCAAACATTGTTTGAATCGATGATTTTTTTTGTTTATCAAACCTTGTTATCTGAAATGCATGAATAATTTGAAGGAGCAAAGATGTTTTTTGAATCAATATTTTTCCCTATTACGTAAGTTTTTTGAATCGATTAACAGTTTTTCAATCAGCAAACTTTTTTTGAATCAATGAACATTGTTTTCTGTTCGCGAACATTTTTTATAATGTGCAAACATTATTTGAATCGATAAACATTTTTCAAATTGATTAACCATTTTTGTTTGGCGGACAATATTTTGAAATGCATGAATAGTTTGAATCAGCAAATATGTTTAAATTGACGAACTAGTTTTATAATGCTCGACCATAGTTTTTTCATGAACATTTGTTGATTTTGAAACAAAAATCGTGAATATACTTTTTAATGGAAGGACACTATAATTTCAGGAATATTTTTGCCAAAATCCACATTTTATGATATCTTGAATTATTTTACAGAATAAATAATTAAAATAGAAGAGGAACATATAATGGTGATGTCCGACGCCGCTGATGGGCCGGCCCAATAGAGCGTGTGGGATGGGCAAGGGTGCACGATGCCTCGATTCCCAACACATGACGAGAGCAACTAGTTAGCGAGTGCTCATTCAAAAGCCTCCCAACGAGCACTACCACGCGCTGCCTCTTGGCGACGTTCTCAAGCGTCGTCACGTGACGCGCTCTGAACGCTTTCTTCAAATTTTGTTTTTTATTTTTTCGGACGCATTTTCGGTTTTTAGATTGTTTTTTCGATTTTTTTGGTGTTTCAGTTTTTTCACCGTTATTTCTTAGCTTTTTGACGATTTGTTGCGCACGTGACACGGTTGTGCTTCCGCGAGAGACACGGTCGTGTGTCTTGGAAACGGAAAAAACATGTTTTCGGTTGTTTTTAGAGAGGCACGGTTTTGCTTTCGTGAGAGGCACGGTTTTGCTTCCGCGAAAGGCATAGTTTTGCTTTCGCAAGAGACATGGTCGTGCCTTTCAGAAAGGAAAAACGCGTTTCTATTTTTTTGCGACACACACGATTTTGCTTTTGCGAGAGGCACGGTTTTGCCTGTGCCTCTCGAAAAAGGGAAAAACACAATTTTTTTGCGAGATGCACGGTTTTGCTTCCGCAAGAGGCACGATTTTTTCCTTCGTGAGAGGATGATCGTGCCTCTCACAAAATGAAAAAACACAAAAAAATGTTTTTTTGTTTTTTCCTATCACGAGAGACAAGGTTTTTTCGTGAAAAAAAGTTCTTCAAAACCTATCAACATGGGATCTACTTTTAAAGAAATCGACGCGAGAAAACGGTTCGATATTTGAACGCATAGTTTAGTAGATAAAATATTTTAAAAATATGAATCTACGAAAAAAGAGAAAACTCGCAGGTTGCGACAAGTGGCACGCATGCAGTCCGTGAGTTGTCGCAACATGAGAGATGGGAATGATTTTTGGAGGTGTACTTCTTAATTAGTGATTTTGACGGGTGGTGGCCTAAATTGAAGCACTTGTTTTACGCATTTGGTACCGACTGCTCCACATGTCAAATCCTATTTGTCGCTCTCTGCGGTAAACAGTCGGGGCTTCGCACAGCCTATCGACAGGGCGCTCGCAGCTGGGCCGGCTTGTTAGGCGTTCGAACCATAATGGAATTAGGAACCTTCTATGATGTTTCAAACGAGTGTTTCTTTCGGTATTGCGAACTTCTAGAAGGTTTCTAATCCATGTTTTCTTTTTATATTTTTCCTTTTTTTCGGTTTTATTATTCTTTTCTTTCCTTTTTCTCTTCCTTTTTCTGCCTTTTTTCTTTCTTCTAGCTCTTTTATATTAGTTTTATTTTCTATTTTCAACCAATGTTTCAGAAATCATTTAAAAATGAAATTGTTAGATTTTGTTCTTTTTTCTAGAATTTTTTTCTATTTTTTCTATTTTTTGTTCAGAATATTCATAAAAGTTTAGAATTTGAAACATTGTTTGCTTATTTTCAAATAATGTTCAAATTTTAAAAAGTGTTCATCTTTTTTATTTTATTTTCTTTCCTTTTTTATTTTCTTTTTCTTTTTTCTTTTTCTTTTTCGTCTTTTTTCTTTCTTCTTGCTCTTTTCTTTTGAATTTTTTTGCTATTTTTTATTAAAAATTTAAAAAGTGTTCATCCTTTTAAATTTGTTCACAAACTACAAAAGGTTCGGTTTTTGGAAATATGTTCATGTTTTCAGAATTTGTTCAAAAATTCAAAACGTATTCATGTTACAAATCGTTGCGTAGTCATCATGAAAGCTAACAAATACAGTCTTTGAAGGCTTTAGGAGAAGAGATTTGTCTATTGTTGATTTTTCTACAGGTCCACAACCGGGGAGGTGTCTACTTGCAAAAGCCTTAGAGGGATAGCTATGGCATGGATGACTTGGTCATGCTGGCATGAGGAACTTGCACACTCTCGTGAAGAAGAAGCATGTCATTGGCATCGAGGGGGTCAAATTTCTCAAGGATCATATGTGTGGGGCTTGTGAGTCTAGAAAGATGACCAGATTCAAGCACCGCTCGAAGAATATTATGACTACCACTCGTCCCTTTGAATTATTTCCCATGGACCTCTTTGGCCGTACTCATAATGTCACACTAACCAATGCAACATCTCTATATGGCTTTGTCATTGTTGACGATTATTCACGTTACACTTGGGTGCATATTATGTGTTACAAAACTGAAGTGCAGGAAGTCTTCAAACTATTTTCCTCAAGGGCATCGACGAATTTCGGTTACAAGATCAAGCACATCACGAGTGATAATGGGACTAAGTTCAAAAACACTGGTCTTCATGACTATCTTGATGAACTTGGTATTGCTCATGAGCTATCTGCCTCATATACCCCTCAACAGAATGGCTTCGTGGAGCTCAAGAATAGGACTCTTGTTGAGATGGCTCGCACTATGCTTGAAGAATATCAGACTCCACGTCATTTCTGGCCTAAGGCAATAAACACTGCGTGCCACATCATCAACGGGGTATATCTTCAGAAATTCCTCAAGAAGATCTCATATGAACTCCTCACTAACAAGAAACCAGTGTAAGTTATTTCAAAGTCTTCGGTGCAAGATGCTGGATTAGAGATCATCACCACAGTTCTAAATTTGCAACGAAAGCACATGACGGTTTTATGCTTGGTCACGGAAAGGACTTGCACACCTATAGAGTCTTCAACAACTACCACAACAAGGTTGTCGAAACTGTAGATGTGCAATTCGACGAAACTAACGGCTCGCAAAGAGAGCACCTACCTCCTGTGCTAGATGAAATGACTCCTAAGGAATCCATTAGGTTCAAGGCTAATGAAGATATAATACCCACTAAAGAACCTTTGCCTACTGTGGAAGTCATCCCGGACAATGAAGGAATTCATACTGGTGCACCTGAGGAAATTGCTAGTAGCAAAATCCTCAACCGCAACAAAGTCGTCAACCTCCTGATCCTACACTCGCAAATGAAGTGCAGATTGACAAAATCCTCGATGATATCAATGCACCAGGTCCCATCAGGCGCTCAAAAGCTTCAAAATTAACTAACTTTTGTGGGCACTTTTTCTTTGTGTTTATTACAGAAACCTCAGAAGTTGATGAAGCCTTTATGGAGCCCGAGTGGATTCAAGCAATGCAAGAGGAATTGCAGCAATTCAATTCCAACAACATGTGGAAACTTGTCAAGCAACCTGATCCTCGCAAGCACAAGAGTAAAGTCTGGTTTAAACCTTAAAATTATAGGGATCGTCGGAAATGAACCGTCACTTTTAAATCCCTAAACTTTGTACCCTATACTCTTCAATCCCGATCGTTTCTAACCTTAATGTCCTTTTATAAGGGGATTTGCTCACGTGCACGGAGACATGGAATTGCTGACTAAGCTTGGGTTCCAGAACACACACGCATGCATGTTTTTTATTTGCATGGATCGATGGATGAATGAATGGATGTGGGCAACAAGTTGGCTGCTGGGAAGGTTTTGTACAATTCTGGTGTAGTCGCACACCATGCGTAGTCACCGGTGTACTGCTCCATTCCGGCGCCCCACACCAGCGATGCTCGACGGACTCGGAGCTGGTAGCATGCTTGCGGCTCAGCTTTGAGCCGGTGTCATGCACATCGCATTCCCGCGGGGTTCCACCCGAGGTCCCATCGTGCAGCCATGGTTGATCATCGTCGAGTACGCCATCGTGCAGCCGTGCTTGCTCGCTCCCTCCTGCCTAGAGCCGTCCTCGCTCCTAATTGCACATTACCTCGTCTGGAGCCGCACTTCAGCGCACTCGCTCCAGCGGCTGGCTATCATTCCAAATTGCCAATGCTATAAGGTACAAAGAAATATAGGAGTAGCTACTTAGTTAACATAGGAGTTAGTTAACTTGGATGGTTATCGGTTGCGTTAATCTATCAGCCAAAGTTCGGTTGAATCCTATGCTGCTCTGTTTTTTATCCTACACTCCTGCTGACATGTGGGTCTCATCCTCATCCCGACGAATTCTGTTTGGATAGGATTCCAAGGTTAAAAATGACCGGGTTCGAAAAGCATAGGGTATAGACTTCAGTGATTTAAACGTGAGGGTTCGTTTCCGATAACCTTTACAATGTCAAGGTTTAAATCCGACTTCACTCCAAGCACAATATCATCGGTACCAAATTGATCTACCACAACAAATAAGACGGAAATGGTGAGGTAATGAAGAATAAGGCTCGTCTTGTAGCTCAAGGCTATACACAAGTTGAGGGAATTTACTTTATTGAAACTGTTGCACCTGTTGCTAGATTCGAAGCTATTCGTATATTGCTTGCCTATGCTAACCGTCACAATATCACTTTATATCAAATGGATGTGAAAAGTGAATTCCTGAATGATAAGCTTGAGGAAGAAGTATATGTTGCTCAACCCCCATGTTTTGAAGATCCAAAGCATCCGGACAAAGTCTTCAGACTCAACAAAGCTCTCTATGGCCTCAAGTAGGCCCCTTGGGCATGGAATGACACATTGAAGGAATTCCTCACGAAGAAAGGATTCAAACCTGGTACACTCGATCCAACTCTTTTCACAAAATCCTATGAAAATGAACTATTCGTGTGCCAAATATATGTAGACGATATTATCTTTGGGTGTACTGACAAACGTTAGAGTGACAAATTTGGCTATATGATGGGTGAAGAATATCAAATGTCCATGATGGGGGAGTTGAAATTCTTCCTAGGTCTTCAAATTCTTCAACAACGCAATGGCATCTTCAACTCTCAAGAGAAATACCTCAAGGATATGCTGAAGAAATTTGGCACGCAAGATTGCAAAGGCATCAAGATTCCAATGCCCATGAACGACCACCTCTACACTAACGAAAATGGTAAATATTTCGATCAGAAGGCATATCACTCCATGATTGGCTCCTTATTGTACCTATGTGCATCTAGGCCATATATTATGCTTAGTGTTTGCATGTGTGCCGTTTCCAAGCAACACCGAAGCAATCACACCATAATGATGTGAAGCATATTGCTCGGTATCTAGCTCACACACAAACGCTTGGATTATGGTACCCCAAGGGCTCAAATCTTCATCTCATTGGATATTTTGATTTGACTATGCTGGTGATCGTGTTGACCGCAAGTCAACATCAGACACATGCCATTTCCTCGGATGATCCTTAGTCAGCTGGTCCTCGAAGAAATGGAACTATGTGTCACTTTCCACTTCTAAAGCTGAGTATATTGTTGCTCGTTCATGTTGTGCTCAACTACTGTGGATGAATCACACCCTCGAGGACTACGACATCAAAGTTAAGAATGTGCCACTCTACTGCAAGAATGAGAGTGCAATCAAGATTACTCACAACCCAGTTCAACACTCAAAGACCAAGTACATCCAGATTCGTCATCATTTTCTTCATAATCATGTACTGTTGTGGAATTTTTGCACGGCAGATGCCAGGGGTGACTTAGAGAGGTGAGAGCAAGGCCATCGTGGAGATTCGGGACGGGATTGGGCGACATCACGTGGTGATTTACACAGGTTCGGGGCCCTCGCATGGAGGTAACACCCGTAGTCCTGCATGTCTGATGTATATGAAGAGTATATGGTTGTACATGGTTGCTCCTTCACCTGTATGGAGGCAGAAGAAGGAAGTTATGAGCTCTCCTCTTCCCCTCAAGATTGGGTGAACGAGAGAACAAGAGATCTAGGTGGAGTCCTCCCCCTCGTCTCCGTCCCTCGTGTGGGCTAGCTCCTTGGGTCACCTTACAAGTGGGTGCCGAGGGGACAAAGTGTGTCCCACATGGCCTAACTTTATTGTTGGAGGTGACGGGTGACAAGTGCACAGTACAACACTATTTGCCAATAGTGCTGGACTGCTCGGGTGCAGTAATGCTATGCATGATGCAGGCAACAACGCCCTTGCATCGCATCCAACGGGACGTTGTAGTTGACTTCGTTGGGCTGCAACTAGCAAGGCTCTAGTTGGACAGGCTCCAGCCGACCGACTGTAGGTGGCAGCCCGTAGTTGGCTAGGAGCAACATGTAGCTGGCACGACTCCAGCCGAACAGGCTCCAGCCGGACATGCTTGAGTCGGACAAGCTTCAGTCGGATAGGCTCCAGCCGGGAGGCTCCAGTCGGACAGGCTCGAGCCGGACAGGCTCCAGTCGGACAAGCTCACAGGTGGTCTTTTGCCTTCACTTCTTCAATTGTCTTCCTTGATTCGCGGGGTTTTGTATACCGGGGGCAACTCCCCCAATGTTTTGAAACGTTGTATTGTCTCCTTTAGCCTACTCGGGGGTCATCCCGCTGACAGTAGCCTTCGAGCCTTTGCGGGATTTGAAGAGTCAAGCGGAGGCTTTTCGTAGCAACTAGCAGTGTCAAAACACTGACAGGTGCAGGCGAGGAGTCCGCTGGCTCTTGCGCGCGAAGCGCTACTACGCGCGGACACGAAATCTGCTCATTCTTTGTGCATGGGGAACTGTCCGGCATGGACGCGGAGTCTGCTGGCTGTTGTACGTGAGGCACAACCATGCGTGGATGCGGAGTCAACAGGCTCTTGTGCGTGGGGCACTGCCATGCGCAAATGTGGAGTCCACTGGCTCTTACACGCGAGGTGCTGCCGTGCGCGGACGAGAAGCCCGCTCGCTTTTATGCGCGGGGCGCTGCCGTACGTGGACACGGAGTCTGCTATCTCTTGTGAGTTGGGTTCTTTCGTGCGTGGACACAGAGTCCGCTGCCTCTTGCATGCGAAGCGCTGCCGTGCATGGACGTGGCGTCCATTGGCTCTTGTGCGCGGGACACTGCCATGCGCGGACGCAAAGTCTGCTGGCTCTTGTGCGCGAAGCGCAGCCGTGCATGGACGCGGAGTCCACTGGCTCTTGTGCGCAGGGCACTTCCATGCATGGACGTGAAGTCCCCTGTCTCTTGTGCGTGAACCGCTGCCATGCGTGGACGTGGAGTCCACTGTCTCTTGTGCGTTGGGCACTGCTATGCGTGGACGCGGAGTCAACTGGCTCTTCGCGTCAAGCGCTGCCATGCGTGGACGTCGAGTCCACTGGCTCTCGTGCGCGGGGGCACTGGCATGAGTGGACGCGGAGTCCACTAGATCTTGTGCGTGAAGGGCTGTCGTGCGTGGATGCCTAGTCGACTGGCTCTCGTGCGTGAGGGACTGCCATAAGTGGACGCGGATTCCGCTGGCTATTGCGTGCAAAGCGCTGCCTGGCGCGAACGCGAAGTCCGCTGACTCTTGTGTGTGAGGCACTATCGTTGTTGTGGCCGAGATTGCCGATGGCGTACGGGTGCGGGCTACAGCCGACAGTAGCTTTCTTCTAGTGGGGGCGCATAAGTGCACCCACTAGATGTAGCCTCCGTGCCTCGGGGCGACTCGAAGAGTCATGCAGAGGCCTCTTGCTGTTTTTGTAGCGATAGCTGCCGATGGCGGCCGGCTACAGGTTGTAACCGGCATAACTTTCTTCCAGTGGGGGTGCGCCAGCGTGCCCACTAGGTGTAGCCTCTCGGCAACTCGAATAGTCCTGCGGAGGCTTCTTGCTGTTGTTGTAGCATAAGGTTGCCGATGGAGGCCGGTTGCGGGCTGCAGCCGACGTAACTTTCTTCTAGTGGGGGCGCGCCAGCGCACCCACTGGATGTAGCCTCCGAGCCTCTGGGTGACAGGAAGAGTCATGTGGAGGCTTCTTCTTGTTGTTGTAGCAGAAGGTTGTCGATGGAGGCCTGCTGCGGGTTGCAACCGACATAGCTTTCTTCACTTGGTGTAGACTCCCTGGCTCTGGGCGACTCGAAGAGTGTGTGGAGGCTTCTTGATGTTGTTGTAGAGAAGTTGTCGATGGCGACTGGCTGCGGGCCGCAACCGGCAAGGCTCTATCGGCGAGGCTTCAGCCGACAAGGCTCCAGCCGAACATGATTAGCGAGCAGCCGGCAAGGCTCTAGCAAGACACGAGTAGCCAGCAGCCAGCAAGGCTCTAGCAAGTGGTTCTCCAGCGAGACAGGAGTAGCCAGCACGCGGCAAGATTCGAGATGGCAGGGCTCCAGCCCGCAGGGCTCCAACCGGACAGGAGTAGCCAACAACCGACAAGTCTCCAGGAGGCGGGGTTCCAGCCGGGACACAAGTAGCTAGCAACAGGCAACTCTCCAGCTGGCGGGTCTCTAGCCAGATACGAGTAGCCAGCAGGCGGCACCCTGCCAGGCTCCAGCGAGCCGGGCGATGGGGACTTCCCGCAAAGGTGATCGCGCAAAATACAAATTTATTCATCGCAGATTTATCAAATATTTAACTATGGTCGCGCAAGTTTTATGCGGGGTGAATGCTGACTGGGTTTCGTCTGAGTCCCCTGGGTCATTTCGTGTCCCCTCGGCTCTTTGGATTTTGCTCTTTCTAGACGAACAACCGCGATACGATCTCTAGTTGAGACGAAGAGTGGGCCGCGGAGGGGAGCGCATAGTACTCAGACTCTGGGAGCAGACTCGACAGGGTTCATAAAGGAAACGACCGGTTTGCCCAAGCCATTTTCTTCCCAGACATTTTTCGCGAGGTGACATCCAGCTTTTGCTCTTCCTACCTCGACAGTCGCGATATGGTGTGTAGATGAGACAAGGAGTGGGCCTTCGGTACCGTAAACGCTACTAGCTCCGTCTACCGGGAAGAACGTATCGGGCCAAACAACCAGCATCCGGGCTGAGACTAGTTGGCGCCGGTGGGAGTAGCAAAGTAGCTCAAACGAATGCGGGATGGCCCCCGAGGGTCGCTCGGGGTATCCTCTTTTGTGCACCGTCCAAAGATATACGGACGGGGCTCACATTGCTTTTTTGGTGCCGACTAGGCGGTTGTTGTCGATGACACTCGACACAGCTTTCTGTGAGCGGAGCGTGCCGGTGCGCCCATTGGGTGTGGCCGCCGATCCTTGGGCGGTCGATGGATGTGCCGACCGGTCAAGCCCGTCGACCCGATGTCGAAGCGGATGAGTAGTCGGGTGAGCCCGATGTCAAAGTAGCAGGGCGGACTGGCAAGTTGGCGACGTGGTCATGCAGTACAGCCGACCGAGTGATGACTTGGGTGGGCGACACCTCTTTTTTCTTTTCTTTTTTAACCGGCCCCACCCCTTTTTTCACTTCTCTTGCCCCGCATGGGCAGCTGGTCGCCGCAGTTGTGAAGCAGGAGGTGCCGGCTTAGGCGAGCGAAAGCCGGCTAGCACGGGCTGACGAGCCGGCGAGCATGCTATGTGGGGCAAGGCCGACCACGGATGTGGACGTGCGTGAGCCAGGCGCGGCTTGGCAGCGCATGGATGGCCGACTGCGAAGCCAGATGCGGGCGCGGGCTCATGCATGAGTCGGAGCAAGAGCAAGGCATGGCGGCGATGGTAGCACGAGCGTGGACACGCGGTTGGCGGGACGACACTTGGGCCGAGCGACATGCACGGAGGGCGATGCCAACACGGGTGGAGCCGGCGGTGACGGGGCGGGTGGCGAGGGCGCGCTGTGGAAAAGGCTGGAAGCGTATGCTCTTAGGAGGGACGCGTGCATGTTTATATAGGCGGCATAAGCCAAAGAGATATACATCAAAGGGTGGTTTAAGATCAATCTATCTTATCTACAGTTTAAACACAACGATATAGAGAGAGATCCTAACCTACACGCACGCCTATACGTGTTATACAAGTCATGTATAATACAAGAGTTATATTGTCTAACATCCCCCCTCAATCACAACTGCCTAAGTTGAGACTGCGACGAAAAACATCCAGTTGCCGAGCTGTCAATGGTTTAGTGAACCCATCCGCCACTTGATCACGAGTAGGAATAAACCTGATATTCAACAACTTGTTGGCAACCCTTTCCCAAACAAAGTGATAATCAACCTCAATGTGCTTGGTGCGAGCATGAAAGATAGGATTGGCAGACAAGTAAGTAGCACCCAAATTATCACACCAAAGAGAAGCTGCTCGAGGATGAGGCACACCAAGTTCTGTCAACAGAGTTTGTACCCAAATAACTTCAGCAATAGCATTGGCCAGTGCTTTATATTCAGCTTGTGTACTGGAACGAGAGACAATGGGTTGTTTGCGAGCAATCCAAGAGACAAGATTACTACCAAGAAAAACTGCAAAACCTCGTGTGGAGCGGCGGTCATCAGGACAACCAACCCAGTCAGCATCTGAAAAGGCACTAACCAGCATAGAATCTGACTTACTGATACGGATACCATGATGCATAGTTCCTTGTAAATAACGAATAATGCGCTTAACCAAGGACCAATGAATAGTGGTAGGAGCATGTAAGAACTAGCAAACTTTGTTGACAGAAAAAGAGATGTCAGGACGAGTTAAAGTCACATATTGCAAGGCACCAACAATGCTTCTGTAGTTTGTAGAATCCTCATCACAAAGCGGCTCACCATCATAAAGAGATAATTTTTCTGCTGTTGGTAGAGGAGTGGAAACAGGTTTGCAACCTTTCATGTTCACACGGGTGAGGAGATCTACCAAATACTTGCCTTGTGAGAGAACAATACCATCGCGAGTAGGGTTTACCTCAATGCCAAGAAAGTAGTTAAGTGTACCAAGATCTTTGAGGGCAAAGTCCACACGAAGATCTTTTAAGAGAGCATCAACCGCTTGAGCAGAGGAACTAGTAACAATGATATCATCAACATAAATAAGCATGAAAATTGTGACTCCATGTCTGGAATAGAAAAATAAGGAGGTATCTGCCTGTGAAGGATGAAATCCAAGTGACTGAAGTTTGGAAGACAAACGAGAATACCATGCCCGAGGTGCTTGTTTTAGGCCATAGAGTGCTTTGTCAAGCTTGCAAACAAAGGTAGGTGACCGTGAACTTTTATACCCAGGTGGTTCTCTCATAAAAACATCCTCTTCCAGAACACCGTGTAGAAACGCGTTCTTGACATCAAGTTGTCGCATAGACCAATTACGAGACACAGCAATAGACAAGATTAAACGAATGGTTCCAGCTTTGACAACTGGGCTAAATGTATCCTCATAATCAAGACCATAACGTTGCTTAAACCCTTTTGCAACTAGACGAGCTTTATATCTATCAATGGTACCATCAGAGTGTCGTTTTACCTTATAAACCCATTTGCAGTCAATGATATTTTGTCCATGACGCGGTGGTACCAAATGCCATGTGTTATTGGACAAAAGTACACCAAATTCTTCATCCATAGCAGCTTTCCACTTAGGATCAGCAATAGCCTCCTTGAGATTTTCTGGTTCACCTGTAGCACAAAAAGAGCCCCAACGAATACAACCATCGGTGTGAACTTTGGGTTTAAGAATACCACTTTGGGACCGAGTATGAGCCCGAGGAGGTGGAGGTGTTGGCGGCGTTGGTTGCATGTTGTGCTGGACACGACGGGCCAACGCAGAATCAGACGATACCTCGTCAGGTGACAGGCCAGAGGAAACAGCAGGGGAATCCATCTGGGAGTGCTCGGTCGGCGCAGCAGGCGAGGTAGCAGACTCCACGGGAGAATCCGTCGTGTCGGCCTGTAGCGGTGCGGCACGTGTGGAGGAAGCGCCCACGCCCGAGGCAGGGGACAGGGTAGGCCCATGCATGAGAGAGACCACGGCAGATCCGAGGTGCGGGGTGGAAACGGACCCGCTGCAGGCGCTCCACGTGGGGGAGACCACACTAGGGCCGAGGCAGGGAACAACGCTGTTCCCGCTGTCGCAACTGCTGACGGGCGCGCCGGGTCCGAGGTTCATGCGGGGGACCGGTCGGCAGGCGTGCCGGGTTGGCGCACGAAACCCGAAGGGGATCCAGGTGCTGTGGAAGCCGATCCCGAGGCCTGGAGTGCAGGAGTGCCTGACCCAGGTGCTGCAGCTGCTGATCCCGAGGCATGCAGCCCCGGATTTTCTGTGGCCACCAGATCTGTAGGATGGTTAGGTTGCATAAAATCATGAGAAATACCTGCCGAGTCCTGTACACTGTTAGCAGAGGTGGGTGCATAAGTAGTGGAAATTGCCATGGGGTCATTTGGTGCTGCGGAAGGTGTAAGAGGACTTGACGTATTTAGAAGGGTGGGTGGAAGAAGCACAAGTTCAGCACGGAGTTGAGCTCCGGCATTGGGATGTAAAGATGCAAAGGGAAAGATATGTTCATCAAAAATAACATCCCGAGACACATAGACCCGCCCGGTTGAGACATCAAGGCATTTATATCCTTTGTGTAGATCACTGTAGCCAATGAAAACACATTGTTTTGAGCGGTACTCAAGTTTATGTTTGTTGAATGGGCGCAAATTGGGCCAAACAGCACAACCAAATATACGAAGAAAGGTGTAGTTAGGTGTGAGACCAAAAAGACGTTCCAAAGGGGTTTGATTGTGAATAACACGACTAGGAACACGATTGATAAGATAGACCGCCGTAGAGAAGGCCTCATCCCAAAACTTTAGAGGCATGGAGGCATGAGCAAGGAGGGAAAAGCCAACTTCTACAATATGGCGATGCTTACGTTCTGCAGAGCCATTTTGTTGGTGAGCATGAGGGCATGATACATGGTGTGTAATGCCAAGTCGTTGAAAAAATTGGTTCAAATTTTGATACTCATCCCCCCAATCGGTTTGCATAGCAATGATTTTGCGGGCAAACAAACGTTCAACAAGTGCTTGAAAAAGATGAAATTTTTGGAAGACATCTGATTTGTGTTTGATAAGATAAATCCAACTAATTTGCTGAAATCATCAATGAAGCTAACATAATATTTTTGTCTACCAACTGAAAGAGGCCCAGGGCCCCAAACATCAGAATAAATGAGCTCTAAAGGAGCTTGAGAAACACTAGTTGAATGAGAGTAGGGTAATTGATGGCTTTGAGCCATTTGACAAGCATCACACACAAGGTGATGATCTACTTTATTTGACACTTGGAGACTATGACTGCGAAGAATCTGCTGCACCACGGGAAATGACGGATGACCTAGGCATCTATGCCACCTAGAAGTAGATGGTTTGATTGCTCCAAGGATGTGACGCCCATGAGCACCCGGTTGGCCAGCAGCAATAGGGTACAACCCGTTCTTACTAGGACCGTGAAGAATTGTGCCCCCCATTTCCTGATCGTGAATAGAAAAGAATTCAGGGTAAACAACAAGATAGGCATCATTATCTTTTGTGAGTTGAGAACCAGAGAGGAGATTCTTGGATTTGGGAACATGAAGGATGTTGTTTAGGTGTAAAGGTTTATGTGGAGTAGGAAGCAGCGAATGACCAACATGTTTAATCTCCATACCTTGACCACTTGTGGTGTGGATTTGCTCCGGTCCAGTGTAGCGATCATGCACGACAAGCTTCTCCAACTCGCCGGTTACATGGTCCGTAGTGCCGGTGTCGAGATACCAGTTGGTATCGACACCGTAGGCTGCAGAGACGGTATTTGCGGACTTGGTGTTACCACCGCCACTGTTTCCACCGCCGCCGCCGCTGTTTCCGCCACCACCACCTTGACGCTTGGGAGGAGGGTTGAAATTCTTGTCGTAGCGCTTGAAACAGCGCCACGCAGCATGGCCCCGCCGCTTGCAGATCTGACACGTCTCATCCCTTCCACCAGAAGGAGGGGGAGCAGCAGCGTTGGGGAAGAAACCACCACCGGCACCATGGTAGGCGGCACCAGAGTTGCCACCGCCGTGACCAGAGGAGCGGGCATCGTTGTTGTTGCGGGAGCCCCCCTTGGAGGCGAGGTTGATGGAGAAGGAGTTGGTGTTGCTGCCGTTTTGTGCGTCGATGCGGGCCTCCGCCGTGTTGAGCAAGGAAAATAGCTCAGTGAGGCCGATCTTCTGATCAGCCTCGGGACGAGAGGAGAGGGCGGCAACGTACGGGTTGTAGTCGGAGTCCAATCCTTGCAGGATATAGGAAACCAACTCGTCATCGTCGATAGATTTTCCTGCCGCCGCCATCTCATCGGCAAATCCCTTCATCTTGGTGAAGTAGATGGCGACGGGAGAGTCCCCCTTCTTGGTGTTGCTGAGCTGCCCCGAGAGTTGGATGTGGCGCGCCCTGGAGTGGGACGCGAACATCTGCTGGATCACCGTCCAGACGCCGGTTGCAGAAGCCAGGGAGTGCACCTGAAGGAGAACATCACGGGACAGGGAGGCAAGGAGAAAAGTGAGGACCTGCTGATCCTGCGTGTACCAGAGAACATGGGCAGGATTTGGAGTCGAAGAGATCTCCTTCTTCCCTGCAACATCAGTCTCGGTGGTTAAAACGGCGGGCGGCTCGGCCATGGTGCCATCAAGGTAGCCCATGAGACCAGCGACGCGCACATGTGGAAGAACCTGTGCCTTCCACACCAAAAAATTATCCCTAGCTAGCTTTTCGGTTATGGTGTGGCCTAGTGCAGCAAGGGAAGCAACCATGGTGGAGCTTGAGGAGGAAGATGACATGTCGATAGGAAGAGGTGGCTCTTATACCATGTGGAAAAGGCTGGAAGCGTATGCTCTTAGCAGGGACGCGTGCATGTTTATATAGGTGGCATAAGACGAAGAGATATACATCAAAGGGTGGTTTAAGATCAATCTATCTTATCTACAGTTTAAACACAACGAGATAGAGAGAGATCCTAACTTACACGCACGCCTATACGTGTTATACAAGTCACGTATAATACAAGAGTTATATTGTCTAACACGCGCGTAGGCGGAGCCGGCCGCGGTTGAAGGCGGAGCCGGCGCCCCGACGGTGACAGCAGGTGACAGAGTAGAGGCGGAGGTCGGAGCAGCGCCAGACGTTGAGGCATGGAGGAGGAGACGACATTGGGATGCGCGTGGGAGAAGGAAGGCGGAGCCGGCGCGCGGGTGACACGGACAGGCGAGGCGAGCCGAAGTGGTGACCGGCCTGCGGGCGCGCGCACGACGACGAGGCAGGACTGACACATCAGCATCCAAGGGGAGCAGGACGCCCGGCACGAGCGGGAGCCGCGGGAGGGTGGAAAAGTCATGCGTGGGTGGAGTAGAATGTGCATAAGAGGGGCTGGAGGCAGGGAAGGCAAGCAGAATCACAGCCCGCATGCGTGCTCGCAGGCGAGGGGGATGAATCCCTTGGAGGAGTAGGTGGAGGAGCGAGCCAACGGCCACGAGGCATGGATGGTCACGTCGACAGCAAGGACGACGGATCTAACTGACGTCGAGGAGGTCCGGGCGGCCCAGAATCCAGAACCGATGGCCATGGCGCAGCCCGATGATGAGACCAATGGTACAGCAGCCTGAGCTGGGGGGGCACACCCTGGGAAACGAGCGGAGGCGTGCCCCATCCTTGCACTTACTATGCTGCGGTTTCTTGTTGCCGACGCAAAAATTGGCTCAGTTGGATTGTGGTGGCAGAGCAAAAGAAGGTGGTGGCGGAGCTGATCATTCAAGAGTTGTTGCCTGACCTCACCGCGTGTGGGATGAGCAGTGAGGAATCAAGACAAATATTTTCTTCTAGTGGAAGAGCAGAAAATGAGCTTTAGAGAGCCTGTTAGAGGCAGGCGGCCGCTGCAGCCGCTGGGACACGGCCGGAGTTGGCGCAAGCATGATGGCTAGCTGCAGCGCCAAGGCGAAGAGCACGATGGCCAACAACAGTGCCACCGCGTCCAGGGCGGCGATCAGTCGAGCAACAACAGCTACAGTCGTCGAGACACGGGCGACGTTGTTGCGAGCACGACGGCCAGGAGTAATGCTAGTGCGAGGAGCTAGCCCCGACGTGCACGGGGTTTGGGGAGTGCTAGACGAGTCAAGCTCGCAGACGACGGACGCAGGCGAAGGAACGTGGGAGCCACGACAGACAACCAACATCAAGGTGGTAGTGACGAATAGGGTCCCCATCGTACCGCGGTTCTAGCAACAGCTTGCCGCATGGTGGGCATCAACTATCATGGTATTTTCGCACGACAGGTGCCACGGGTGGGGTAGAGAGGTGAGGGCAAGGCCGGCGTGGAGATCCGGGATGGGATTGGGCAACAACATGTGGTGATTTACCCATGTTCGGGGCCCTCGCATGGAGGTAACACCCCTACTCCTGCATGTGTGATGCATATGAAGAGTATATGGTTGTACATGGTTGCTCCTTGAGCTGTGTGAAGGAGAAGAAGGAGGCTATGAGCTCTCCTCTCCCCGTGGAGAGTGGGTTAACGAGAGAATGAGAGAGCCAAGGGGAGTCCTCCCTCTCATCTCCGTCCCTCTTCTGGGCTAGTTCCCTCGGTCACCTTATAAAGGGGTTCCCAGAGGACAAAAGATGGCCCACATGGCCTAACTTTACTATTGGAGGTGATGGGTGACAAGTGCCCAGTACTACACTATTTGCTAATTGTGCTGGACTGCTGGGGCACAGCGATGCGACGCATTATGCAGGTGAGAGCGCCCTCGCGTCGCGTCCGACGGGATATTTTAGTTGACTGCGCTAGGCTGCAGCCGACAAGGCTCCAGCTGGACAGGCTTCAGCCGGTCAGGTGTAGACCGCAGCCCACAGTTGGCGAGGAGCAGCCTGGAGCCGGTAGGGCTCTAGCCGGACAGGCTCCAACCGGCCGCGCTCGAGCTGGACAGGCTCCAGCCAGATAGGTTCCAGTCGAACAGGCTCCAATCGGACAGGCTCCTATCGGATAGGCTCAAGCGAGACAAGCTCTAGGCGGACACACTCCAGCCGGACAGGCTCCACCCGAATAGGCTCACAGCTGGTCATCTGTATTCACTTCTTCGATTGTCTTCGTTGATTCACGGGGTTTGGCGTACGGGGGGGAAACTCCTAGATGTTTTGAAATGTTGTATTGTCTCCTTTAGCCTACCCGAGAGTCATCCCCCCGACATGTACTCAAGGGCGACATCTTCATCGACCACGTGAAGACTGAAGAACAACCCGCTGATACCTTCACTAAGCCCTTGGATGGAAGGAGATTTTGCAAGTTGCGGTGTGAGCTAAATATCTTAGAATCGAATGTTCTGTGAAAGAACACACATCCTAACAGTTATGCAAAACTGATGACTTAGATGTGCAACACACAAAGTAACATTTTTCTTCAACAAATGAAGACTAACATTGTGAGTGTGGAGAAATTAATGAAGAATTTGATTCTCAGAACCCTACGACAATTGTACGCGGTGTTTGAAATCATCATTCTTATACGGCGGATCACGCCACCAACCAAATTGAGATATTTTGCAAATTCTTCAAATTTGTCACATTCTTCAAGTTTGCAAACTCTTCGAACTTTTTGAACATGTGTCTTCATTGACTATATACATACAAACATATATATATATATATATATATATATATATATATATATATATATATATATATATATATATATATATATATGGTGGCTCTATTCTTACAACACCCTTAAGAGTCTTATTCTGCTAACAGTTTCACACCGCCCCGAACCAAAAAAAAACCACATAAACACTGGAACGAACTGCCCCACCCACCACTCCCACCTCCCTCATCCCCATCCACTCATTTCCCCCTGATCCCCTCCCACCTTATTCCTCCACGCCCCCGAGCCCCGACCTCTCCACCTTCTTCCTCCACGCACATCGCAGTAGGGGCTCTGTCCTAGTGACCACCACCACTGCTCGCACCACCTTCAATGTCGCCGGTGCCACCCACCCTAGTCGCCATCTCCGACGCGACGACGTCCACCCGAGCCGACAACCTAACATCCCCAACTTCTCCTCCACAACAAACCCACCCGAGACGCCTCCCCACCTTCCTCCGACAGCGCGCCATGGCCACCCAACACCGGCAACCTCCCACTATTCTGACCCCGGCTGCCTCCTAGCGCACCGTCTCTTCGCCAGCCGCCCCCTTCACCTCCTTCCCCGCAGTGGTGCTGGGCCACCATACCGGCAAATAGATCCACACCACGACTATGAATCTGGGCCAGATCCGCCAAAATCTAGGGGTCCCCATAGGCCCTTTACTTCCCCGCGGCAGCGGCGGCGCAGCTCACCAACTCTCACCCCGTGGCGGCGTAGCTCAGCACCGATCACATCCACACCTCCCGCACCGATGAATCATGCCGCTCCCCGACCAACCTCTTCCTGATGCTTCCCCCGTCCGGACAAACCGATCGCATTGACGGATCCGAGCTGCGCTGCACCTATGCCTTCCCCAGGACGCGTCCTCCCTCCAGCGTCGGCCAGCGCCATACCAGGCCATTCTCATCTGGCCGATAGTAGCGATGCAGTGTAGTTCCTTGAGCATCACCCCCTTTCGCCCCAATTTGCAGCTTGCTAGCGATCTGGTCACTCTATGCACGGCCGCCGTGGTGCAGTGCAGTTCGACATGTTGTGGAGAGTGTAGGCCCCCTTCATCCGCATCATTCCTGCTACTGTAGTTCGGTATGAATCCTTAACCCCATCCTCCTCCCATTCTCTCTCTCTCTCTCTAACGTTTGTCTCGATTCATCTCCTACTGCGGCGCAAGCCATCAGCGGTAGCAGTCCGTGCATGTCATCTTCTCTCGTCCAATATCTAATCACAGAAAAAGGTGCAGAATAGGAGGAGGATTCATGAATTAACCGGGGAGGTGCAGTTCGACCAAACACCGTGTGTAGACCAGCAGTTGAGTTTGTGGATGCGGTCGCGGTGTGCAGTTCGTTCGGAGTGAGGATGCGGTTCGTCCAAATCAAGCGTTTGCTTGAAAATTTATGAGTGCATTTTTTATCTGTCTCCCGTGTGATGTTAATTTTAGGTGTTTTGCACTTTCATGAGTGTGGCTATGTAAAACAATGATATACATGTGTATGTTTCGAACCTCATTTTGTTCTTTCATGAAGTTTGTTATAAAAATCCTTTGTGCTTGATGACCCACAAGTATAGGGGATCTATCGTAGTCCTTTCGATAAGTAAGAGTGTCGAACCCAACAAGGAGCAGAAGGATCTGACAAGTGGTTTTCAGCAAGGTAATCTCTGCAAGCACTGAAATTATCGGTAACGAGTAGTTGTGTGGTGAGATGATTCGTAGCAAGTAGCAAGTAACAAAAGTAACCACGGTGCAGCAAAGTGGCCTAGTCCCTTTTGTAGCAAGGGACAAGCCTGGACAAAGTCTTATAGGAGGTAAAGCGCTCCCGAGGAAACATGGGAATTTCTGTCAAGCTAGTTTTCATCACGTTCGTTACTTTGATGGTTTGATATGTGGGTGGACCGGCGCTTGGGTACTGCCCTTACTTGGACAAGCATCCCACTTATGATTAACCCCTCTCGCAAGCATCCGCAACTACGAAAGAAGAATTAAGACAAAGTCTAACCATAGCATTAAACTAGTGGATCCAAATCAGCCCCTTACGAAGCAACGCATAAACTAGGGTTTAAGCTTCTGTCACTCTAGCAACCCATCATCTACTTACAACTTCCCAATGCCTTCCTCTAGGCCCAAATAATGGTGAAGTGTTATGTAGTCGATGTTCACGTAACACCATGATCGTGCAATCTCTGGTGTTAGCTAGACGAATGCTTATGACAACAAATCTTCTCCTACAACGGCACCAGAAGAATGCTGATAGCACTCCCCAGTAATGAAACTAGACGAATATTGTTGACGGCCCACCAACGCGTGGGTTCGCAGCAGTTTTCGAGGGTAGCGTATTCGACCCAATTTGTTGATAAGCCACAGGAGGTGAGAGGATACTCTCGAATATTAGCAGCTGAATTTGTCGGATTCAAGCACACCTGAAAGATTAGTATCTGCAAGCACAGTAGTAACAACAAAGTAATATGATAACAACGGTGTCAGAAACGATCTGTTGACGTCAGACTATTCCTAACGATTGTATTAATGGCGCCACCATTGCCGCGTTGACGGAAGTTGTCAGTTCCCGTCAACGGTCAGCGAACCAACAGTGTAGCAGGTAGCAGCAGTGTAACGAGCAATAGCAGTGGCAAGGAACAACAATGGTGACAACAGTAGCAAGTAGCAACAGTAGAAAGCGACAGTAGTAGCGATAGTAGTAGCAGCAGCAGCAGAGCAAGACAAGTAACAGAAGTAGCAACAATAGTAGCAGCAGCAGCAGAGCAAGACAAGTAACAGCAGTAGCAACAGTAGTAGTAGCAGAAGCAGAGCAAGACAAGTAACGGCAGTAGCAAAAGTAGTAGCAGCAGCAGAGCAAAACAAGTAACAACAGCATTAGGACAAACTCGTAGGCAATGGGTCGGTGATTTGTTTGGATGATATTCATCATGCAACAGCTATAACACGGAGAGATATGTGGCTAGCTCCCGTTCGTCAATGTGATGTAGGCATGCATTCCGTGTGTCGTCATACGTGCTTAGGAAATAGAACTTGCATGACATCTATTGTCCATCCCTCCCTTGGCAGCGGGGTCCAAAAGGAAACTACGGGATATTAAGGTTCTCCTTTTAATAAAGAACCGGACCAATGCATTAGCACTTGGTGAACACATGAACTCCTCAAACTATGGTCATCACCGGGAGTGGTTCCGGTTATTATCACTCCGGGGTTGCCGGATCATAACACATAGTAGGTAACTACAACTTGCAAGATCGGATCTAAAACACACATATATTGGCAACAACATAATAATTTCAGATCTAAAATCATGGCACTCGGTCCCTAGTGACAAACATTAAGCATGGCAAAGTAGTAGCAACATCAATCTCAGAACATAGTGGATACTAGGGATCAATCCCCATCAAAACTAACTCGATTACAAGATAGATCTCATCCTACTCATCACCGCCCAGTGAGCCTACGAATAGATTACTCACGAACGACGAAGAGCTTCATGAAATTGGAGAGGGAAGAAGGTTGATGATGACGATTTCCCCTCTCCGGAGCCCAAGACGGACTCCAGATCTGCCCTCCAGATGAAGAACAGGTGGTGGCGGCGCCTCCATATCGAAAACGCGACGAAAACTTCTCTTTTTTATTTTTTCTAGGACGAAAGACAACTTATAGAGCTGGAGTTGGGGGCGGCAGGTTCCTGTGGGCCCCACAAGCCTGCCCACCGCCACCAGGGGGCGGTGGCAGAGCAGGGGGTGGTGGCCCACTGGCCCACCCCCTGAGGTGGAACTTGGCGCAGATATTTTTGATATTTTCCAAAACTGCCCCCCGTAAATTTTCAGGACGTTTGGAGAACTTTTATTTCTGCACAAAAATAAGATCAAGGCAATTCTGCTGAAAATAGCGTTAGTCCAGGTTAGTTGCATTCAAATCATGCAAATTATAGTCCAAAAAAAGGGAAAAAGAGTTTGGAAAAGTAGATACGTTGGAGACGTATCAACTCCCCGAAGCTTAAAACCTTGCTTGTCCTCAAGCAACTCAGTTGACAAACTGAGAGAGAAAGAAAAACTTTGACAAACTCTGTTTGATCTTGTTGTTGCAACTATGTCTAACTCATAACCAGAATTTCAGCAAGATCACAAGTTAACCACATAAGCAAATGACACAAAGGTCTCACGGTGAACTAATATCAATGGCATAATCAGCTAATGAGCAAATAATAATGAGTTTCAAATACCAACAGTTCAATCAAGACAAGTATGAAGCAATATGAATAGGTGGTATCTCGCTAGCTCTTTCTGAGACCGCAAAACATAAATGCAGAGCACTTTCAAAGACCAAGGGCTGACTAAACATTGTAATTCATAGCAATGAAGATCCAGTCATAGTCATACTCAATATCAATCAAAAGCAAAGCATACAAATGACAGAGGTGCTCTCTAATTGGTGCTTATATAAGAGGAGGATGACTTGACAGGAAAATAAATAGACAGGCCCTTCGCAGAGGGAAGCATTGATTTGCAGAGGTGCCAGAGCTCAAGCTTTGAAAACAGAGATAATAATTTTGGGTGGCATACTTTCATTGTCAACGCAATGACCAAGAGTTCTCAATATTTTCCATGCTACTCATGCTATAGGCGGTTCCCAAACAGAAAAGTAAAGTTTTAACTCCCCCACCACCAATCAATTACACTCCACGGCTAGCCGAATCCTCGGGTACCGTCCATACTAACATCAATCCGGGGGGAGTCTTGTTTTATAGTTATGTTTTCGATTTAAGCGTGCAACTGGGCATCCCAAATACCGGCCCCTTTCTCGTGAATGACTATGAATAAAAACATGTCGAGGATAACAATCCTAGCATTGAAGATACCAATAGCCCCCTGTCACCACATGAGCGGTTCAGGCATGCAAAACAGATTATTTATTGAAGGTTTAGAGAGTAGCACATGCAAATTTACTTGGAACGGCCGGTAGATACCACAAATAGGTAGGTATGGTGGACTCTCACGGAAAAACTTTTGGGTTTATGGAAGTGGATGCACAAGCAGTATTCCCGCTTAGTACAACTGAAGGCTAGCAAAAGACTGGGAAGCGACCAACTAGAGAGCGACAACAGTTATCAAGATGCAATGAGTTTGACTAACATTGAATGCAAGCATGAACATGATATAAATCACCATGAACACGAACATCATAGAGGCTATGTTGATTTTGTTTCAACTACATGCATGAACATGCGCCAAGTCAAGCCACTTGAAACATTCAAAGAAGAATACCATCCTATCATACTACATCACAGTCATCTCAAAATCTATGTTGGCATTCAAGACAAACCATTATAAGCTCTCAGCTAAATAAGCATGGCATCAGAAACTATGATCTCTAAGTTGTCATTGCAAACATGGTTCTCTCACAACAAAGCTAAATCTGGGTCGACAAGCTAGTCATATTTACAAAAACAAAATAGATAGAGTTCATACCAGCTTTTCAGTCTCAGTCACTTCATCATATATCATCATTGTTGCCTTTCATTTGCACGATCGAACGATGAAAACGATAATAAGCGCATTGGACTAAGCTGAATCTGCAGGCAAACACAAAAGGAGAAGACAAAGTAATATGGCTCTTTGAAAGCTAAACAGGTAAGCATGTAAGAACCACTAAGCATTGTAACCAATATCTTCTACCTTGACACAAAGAAAAAGAAAGCTATTTACACGGGAAAGCTCCCAACAAGCAAAAGAAGAAAGAAAAATCTTTTTGGGTTTTCTCAAAAGGACACAAAATAAGAAAACAAGAAAACAAAAAGAAACTAGCATGGATAATACAGTGGCAAAGTGTAAACACTGGCTAACAAAGTGAAAGCATAATCATGAATGTAAAGTCGGTGAGAACACGTACTCCCCCAAGCTTAGGCTTTTGGCCTAGCTTGGTCTACTCCCATGGATGAACCTGGCGAAACCCAAAGTCATAATGGGTGTTATACGGGAGTGCTGCAGCCACTGCCTGAATAGCAGCCTCACGAAGTTGAGCAGCAGTCGCCTCCCTCTCATACTCCTCTACCTCTCCTATGGTTATGTAGTATCTTCGTTTTACCTGAAAGTCAAAGAAAGCAGGAGCAGGAAGGGTAATATGGAAAACACGCTGCCGGTTAAATATCAAGCGGTATAGGAGGGATCCATGATCTCTCTCAAGGAACTGGTAGCGTGTTAGAGCGACACGATCAAGGTAGGTTGTACGGAGAGGAGGGTCTTCTAGACAGATGGGTACTCCAAGAAAATTTGCTAAGCGTGTAGGATAAACTCCACCAAAGAAATCCCCCTCACTAGCATTATTATTCAGCCTCCTTGCTATTATAGCTCCCATATTGAAGCTCTTGTCACGTGTTACTGCGCTCTTAAGGATACTAAGGTCGGAAGCGCATAGGTGACAATGTGCACCCTTGCCGTTAATGCACCTACCTATGAAGAGGGCAAGGTAGTGCAAGGCAGGGAAATGGATGCTTCCTATGGTGGCTTGCGTGATATCTCTAGTTTCTCCAACAGTTATACTGGAGACAATGTCTCTGACCGAAGACTTAGGAGGATCATTAACACTACCCCCATCAGGTATCTTGTAGATCCTATTGAAATCCTCCAGATCCACGGTATAGGATTTATCGTACAGTTCAAACAGTATGGATGAGTCATGGCCAGCTAAAAATTTAAATCTACGCACGAAAGAGGTAGTGAGCATAGCATACTGTTCACGTTTATCTGAGAGGAATTCTTCTAACCCGGCATTGCGAACAAGTGCATCAAACTCATCCTTGAAACCTGCTTTGATCATGAACTCATCGAAAGGCCATTCACATGGTTGCACCGGTGCGTCCCTTAGTTGAAAAGGTTCGGGCTCCCGAAAAGAGAGACAGGGACCCTTCTTACTTCAGGAACCACCATGAAACTTCCTCCTGAACATAATTTCCTTTTGCTGAAATTTTTGAAGTTCAAGAGAAAAGTGAATGAGGACAAACCATACCTTGTAGCAACTACTCCTACTAGTGCCTAGAGACCGTATCACGCGCTAAAACTACTTGGGACCAACTAAAATCAACATTTCTAGCTCAAGAACAGGGTCACCAAGGTAGCAAGAATACGCGAAGGATAAAGCACTAGAGAAAAAACTAATTGGACCAATGGAGGAGTCACTTACCAAGGAGTAATTTCCCCAAAACGGTTCGGAGAATAGTGCTTTGATCAAGGAGATCGAAAATTACACCCAAATGAGCAAGAACACGGGTTTGAGCTGCAAAATAATTTTTTCTGGAGGTGGAAGAAGAGGCTGAGAGCTGGAATGAGTGGAGGGGGTGCCTGTGGCCCCCACAAGCTTGCACCCAACCACCAGGGGGGTAGGTGGCGGTGGGGGGCTTGTGGCCCACTGGTCTGGCCCCCAGGCCAGCTCTCAGGCCCAAAAAATTTCAAAAATTTCAGAAAAAATCATACTAAATTTTCACGACCATCGGAGAACTTTTATTTTCGAGGTATTTTTGTCCGGGGTGCTAAAACAGAAAACAGCAAAAACTAAACTAATTCTATCATTTTTCTTCTAAGAAAAAGAAAAGGAAACTCAAAACACAGGTATGTGACTCTCTGATTCATCCGTCTCATGGTCATCGAAAGAAATCCGTCAATGGGATTGATCAAGTCCTTATGACAAAACCTTCTCGAATCGCAAAAGAGAACGGAGAATTTTCAAATAGCCACTAAGTCACCTCAATGGGGATATGAATCTCCCCAACAAGAAAATCATACCTCATCTTGACACGAGGAATAGGGCATTCAAAGCTCCCAATAAGAATCGATGAACTCTTTTCGATAGCATTGATGCAATGTAGTGGATATCGTTTCTTCGGAAAGTGCACTGTGTGCTCATTACCGTTGACGTGGAAAGTGACATTGCCTTTGTTGCAATCTATAACAGCCCCTATAGTGTTTAAAAAGGGTCTTCCGAGGATGATAGCCATGGCATCGTCCTCGGGAATATCCAAGATAACAAAGTCTGTTAAGATAGTGGTATTAGCAACCACAATAGGCACATCCTCGCAAATGCTGATAGGGAAAGCAGTTGATTTGTCGGCCATTTGCAGAGAAATTTCAGTGGGTGTCAACTTATCCAATTCAAATCTACAATAAAGAGAGAGTGGCATAACACTAACACCGGCTCCAAGGTCACATAAGGTAGTTCTTACGTAGTTTCCTTTGATGGAGAAAGGTATAGTGGGCACTCCGGGATCACCAAGTTTCTTAGGAGTTCCACCTTTGAAACTGTAGTTGGCAAGCATGGTGGAGATCTCAAGATCTGGTATCATTCGTTTATTAGTCACGATATCTTTCATGTACTTGGCATACAGAGACATCTTGAGCATATCAGTTAACCGCATCTGCAGAAAGACGGGTCTTATCATCTCAACGAAGCGCTCAAAATCCTCATCATCCTTTTTCTTGGATGGATTAGGAGGAAAGGGCATAGGTCTCTGAACCCATGGCTCTCTTTCTTTACCATGCTTCCTAGCAGTGAAGTCATTCTTGTCGTATTTCTTAGGTTGTGGGTTATCAGGATTAACCGTAGGTTCAATCTCCACACCCTCATCATTGCTAGGTT
Source organism: Hordeum vulgare subsp. vulgare (assembly GCF_904849725.1). NCBI lineage: Eukaryota > Viridiplantae > Streptophyta > Magnoliopsida > Poales > Poaceae > Hordeum > Hordeum vulgare. Next base: position 494,558,674 of record NC_058524.1, on the reverse strand, counting down.
GAGCATTATTATGAACATCACTGTCCATATTGTCACCAGGTTCATGTTTATCACCAGATTGTGTTTCTGCATCAGACGCAAAGATATCATTAGGTTCTTCAGGTGTGAAAATATTTGGTGAACTGGCGTGCATGTTTCTATCATCCTTCTTCTTCTCCTTAGGATGACTAGGTGTATCAGCATTGATTCCTTGAGAATCTTGATCAATTCTCTTAGGATGGCCTTCAGGATACAAAGGTTCCTGAGTCATTTTGCCTCCTCTAGTAATGACTCTGACAGAGTTGTCATTTAGTTCATTGAGCAGGTCATTCTGAGCTTTAAGTACTTGTTCTACCTGAGTAGTAATCATATAGGCATGTTTACTCAGGAGCTTCAGAGCATTGACATTTCTGTCTACACAAGCACTTAAATGGCTAAGCATGCGAGTACTTTGTTCCAAATGTCTGCTAACATAATCATTGAAACTCTGTTGTTTGGCAATAAAGTTGTCAAATTCATCAAAGCATAGGTTAGCAGGTTTATCAAAAGGAATAGCACTCTCATCAAACCTACGCAGAGAATTCACTTCTACTACATGTGTCGGGTTGTCGAGACCATGGATCTCTTCAATAGGCGGTAGATTTTTGACATCTTCAGCTCTAATGCCTTTCTCTTGCATAGATATCTTGTCTTCTTGCATATCTTCGGGACTGAGGAATAGAATACCTCTTTTCTTAGGAGTTGGCTTAGGAGGTGGTTCAGGAATAGTCCAAGCATTATCGTTGATCAAGAGATTATTCAGTAGGGTCTCAGCTTGTTCTACAGTTCGTTCCCTAAAAACACAACTGTCAAAACTATCTAGGTAGTCTCTAGAGGCATTGGTAAGTCCGTTATAGAGGATATCAAGTATCTCGTTCTTCTTAAGAGGGTGATCAGGCAAAGCATTTTGTAGCTGGACGAGCCTCCCCCAAGCTTGTGGAAGACTCTCTTCTTGGAGTTGAGCAAAGTTGTATATTTCCTGTAAGGCAACTTGCTTCTTATGGGCAGGGAAATATTTCTCACAGAAGTAATAGACCATCTCCTGGGGACTATGCACACATCCAGGAGCAAGAGAGGTGAACCAGGCTTTAGCGTCATCCTTTAGAGAGAAAGGAAACAGCTTAAGGATATAGTAGTGGCGAATCTTCTCCTCATTAGTGAAGAGGTTGGCTATTTCGGATAGTTTGGCAAGATGAGCTATGACCGTCTCATACTCATAACCGTGAAAAGGATCAGATTAGACTAGAGAGATTATCTCAGGGTCGACAGAGAATTCATAATCCTTATCGGTGACAAAGATAGGCGAAGTGGCAAACTTCGGGTCATTTTTCATCCTAGCTTCCCGAGATTTTTCCTTCCACTTGAGAAGTAATTTCTCAGCGTCATAGGCATCCTTACACGCAAGAAAATCCTCAGCTATCTCTCCCTCCATAACGTAACCCTTAGATATATCAGGCAATTCATATCTAGGAGAGCTAGATCTAGTAGGAGCAAAAGCAGGTTCTATCTCAATAGTATCGGCAGTATCAGAAGCATCACGAGCATTGGCAGTAACTCTAGCAATATGAGCATCAAGGAACACTCCTAGTGGAACATCAGGCAAAGTAGTATATCTAGCAGTATCAAGCATAGCATCACCAGGCAAAATAGCATCTCTAGCATAATTAGGCAAAGCAGTATCAAGCATAGGATCTCTAGCAGTATCAGGCATAGTATCAAGCATAGCATTTCTAGCAGTAGCATCATAAGCATCATCAAGCACAGGCGACATATCAAGATTTCTAGCAGGAGGTGATGTCGCAAACTTACTCATAACTGAAGGTGAATCAAGTGCAGAGCTAGATGGCAATTCCTTACCTCCCCTTGTAGTTGAGGGCAAGACTTTGATCTTCGGATCCTTCAGATTCTTCATAGTGATCAGCAGATATAAATCCCAAGTGACTCACAGAATATAGCAATACCTCCCCGGCAACGGCGCCAGAAAAATGTTGATCGTGCAATCTCTAGCATTAGCTAGACGAATGCTTATGACAACAAACCTTCTCCTGCAACGACACCAGAAGAATGCTGATAGCACTCCCCAGTAATGAAACTAGAAGAATGTTGTTGACGGCCCACCAACGTGTGGGTTAGCAACAGTTTTCGAGGGTAGAGTATTCAACCCAATTTGTTGATAAGCCATAGGAGGTGAGAGGATACTCTCGAGTATTAGCAGCTGAATTTGTCGGATTCAACCACACCTGAAAGATTAGTATCTGCAAACACAGTAGTAACCGCAAAGTAATATGATAACAACGGTGTGAGAAACGATCTGTTGACGGCAGACTATTCCTAACGATTGTATCAATGGCGCCTCCGTTGCCGCGTTGACGGAAGTTTTCAGTTCCCGTCAACGGTCAGCGAACCAACAATGTAGCAGGTAGCAGCAGTGTAACGAGCAATAGCAGTGGCAAGGAACAATAATGGTGACAGCAGTAGCAAGTAGCAACAGTAGCAAGCGACAGTAGTAGTGACAGTAGTAGCAGCAGCAGCAGAGCAAGACAAGTAACATCAGTAGCAACAGTAGTAGCAGCAGCAGCAGAGCAAGACAAGTAACAGCAGTAGCAACAATAGTAGTAGCAGCAGCAGAGCAAGACAAGTAATGGCAGTAGCAACAGTAGTAGCAGCAGCAGAGCAAAACAAGTAACATCAGCAGTAGGACAAACTCGTAGGCCATGGGTCGGTGATTTGTTTGGATGATATTCATCATGCAACAGCTATAACACGGAGAGATATGTGGCTAGCTCCCGTTCATCAATGTGATGTAGGCATGCATTCCGTGTGTCGTCATACGTGCTTAGGGAAAAGAACTTGCATGACATCTATTGTCCATCCCTCCCGTGGCAGCGGGGTCCAAAAGGAAACTACGGGATATTAAGGTTCTCCTTTTAATAAAGAACCGGACCAACGCATTAGCACTTGGTGAACACATGAACGCCTCAAACTATGGTCATCACCGGGAGTGGTTCCGGTTATTGTCACTCCGGGGTTGCTGGATCATAACACATAGTAGGTAACTACAACTTGCAAGATCGGATCTAAAACACACATATATTGGTGACAACATAATAATTTCAGATCTGAAATCATGGCACTCGGGCCCTAGTGACAAGCATTAAGCATGGCAAAGTAGTAGCAACATCAATCTCAGAACATAGTGGATACTAGGGATCAATCCCCATCAAAACTAACTCGATTACATGATAGATGTCATCCTACTCATCACCGCCCAGCGAGCCTACGAATAGATTACTCACGAACGACGAAGAGCTTCATGGAAGTGGAGAGGGAAGAAGGTTGATGATGACGATGGCGACGATTTCCACTCTCCGGAGCCCAAGACGGACTGCCGATCTGCCCTCCAGATGAAGAACAGGTGGTGGCGGCGCCTCCGTATCGAAAACGAGACAAAAACTTTTATTTTTTATTTTTTCTCGGACGAAAGACAACTTATAGAGCTGGATTTGGGGGCGGTAGGTGCCTGTGGGCCCCACAAGCCTGCCCACCGCAACCAGGGGTGGTGGCGGAGCAGGGGCTTATGGCCCACTGGCCCACCCCCTGAGGTGGAACTTGGCGCATATATTTTTGATATTTTCCAAAACTGCTCCCCGTAAATTTTCAAGACGTTTGGAGAACTTTGATTTCTGCACAAAAATAACACCAAGGCAATTCTGCTGAAAACAGCGTCAATCCAGGTTAGTTCCATTCAAATCATGCAAATTATAGTCCAAAACAAGGGCAAAAGAGTTTGGAAAAGTAGATACGTTGGAGACGTATCACACCACTAGAGGAAAAACAACATACAACACATCAAATTATCTAACGAATACCAAATTCACATGACTACTTATAGCATGACTTATCCCATGTCCTCACGAACAAAAGTAACTACTCACAAAGCATAATCATAATTATGACCAGAGAGGTAATGAGTAGCATCAAAGATCTGAACATAAACTCTTCCACCAAGTAATCCAACTAGCATCAACTACGAAGAGTAATTAACACTACTAGCAACCTTACTAAGCCTCCCCTCGATTTTTTCCAGGACGAAACCCTTCTTGTAGCAAAAGACGGGAGCCAGATGGCCAAGTGGGAGCCCACAAGCCCCCTAGGCGCGGCCAGGGGGCCCACGCCTAGCAAGCTTGTGGCCTCCTGTTGATTTTCATGGCTTTTGGAGTTGCGCAGAATAGGTATCTCAAACTTGCTCCTTTTTCAGGCCAGAATTCCAGCTGCCGGCATTCTCCCTCTTCATGTAAACCTTGCAAAATAAGAGAGAGAAGGCATGAGGATTGTACTGTGAAGTGTAATAACAGCCCAAAACGCGATAAATATCAACATGAAAGCATGATGCAAAATGGACGTATCAACTCCCCCAAGCTTAGACCTCGCTTGTCCTCAAGCGAAAGCCGAGATCAATAAATATGCCCACATGTTTAGGGAGAGAGGTGTCGACAAAACAAGATACGAACATGCAGGCATCATGATCATGATCAGAACAGCAATACCATCATAACATCTCTTATGCTAAAGTGACAATTCCTTCACAAAGTAAAGCATGGATCAAGAACCTTTCCGAGAATTAATAACCGATAGCCTTTAGTCATTGAAACAATTGCAATTTATCACAACATAGGAAAGAGTCAAATAAGAGCTTGTAAAGCAAATCCACATACTTAATCATCTTTTTGTCTTCTACAATTGCTACAACTCACGTGGTACTCATGAGATCAAAGTTTTAGCTGAACACAAAGAAATATAGGGGCTTATAGTTTCGCCTCCCAACCATTTACCTCAAGGGTAATGTCAACAATAATAATTTATGAATACTTACTTCCAAGTTGACATATGAATATAGATCTTTCCCAAGCATATGACGTTAGCCAAGATAAAGGCGAAATAAGGAATTGGTGAGGATCACCATGACTCTTTCAAGGGCAAAAGGTAAAGGTACAAGATAAGCCCTTCGTAGAGGGAAGCAGAGGTTTTCATGCGCTTTTGAGGTTTGGATGTGTGTCCTCTTAGTGTGAAGGAACGTCACATTATATTGCCTCGTGTGATAAAGAACTTTATTATGCAGTCTATCGCTTTTATGTCTTCCTCATCACACGTTCGTACAAAGCTTATTTTCCACACACTAATAGATCATACATATTAGGGAGCAATTTTTATTTCTTGCACCGATGACAACTTACTTGAGGGATCTTATTCAATCCATAGGTAGGTATGGTGGACTCTCATGGCAAAACTGGGTTGAAGTTTTATGGATGCACAAGTAGTATCTCTACTTGGTGCGGGAGGTTTGGCTAATTGAGGTGGAAGCAATCGTCACATGCTAAGGGATCTCTAATCATATAACATTGTTCGGAACCAACAAAACACAATTCATTATGTTGTCTTCCTTGTCCAACATCTACTTCTAAGCATGTAATAGTTTAGTGAGTGTTCACAATCATAGATGGTGTCAGAGATGATATATTTATATGTGAACCTCTCCTTCTTTATCACTTCCTATTAATTGCAACAATGACCAAGGTCTACGTTTGTCTACCCTCAACAAGTTTCAATCAACATTCTTTTTATATGTGAAGCCATCACTTCCCATAAGATCATTACATGATCATTCATGCTTTTGTTCTTTTCTCATTCTTTTGATCATGGCATGAGGCAAGGCCCTTAACTAAGACACTCTTTATTATATGGCTCACGAGCTTGAATACATTGGGGTGACACAAAGAAAAACTCAAGCCTAAAACACTAAGACTTTAAATCTACTAGAGAAAGATAAAACCGAAAAGGAACGAACTAAAACAAAGGTAAAGGCAAAAGATGTGATGGTGATATTGTTGGGGAACGTCGCATGGGAAACAAAAATTTTCCTACGCGCACGAAGACCTATCATGGTGATGTCCATCTACGAAAGGGGATGTGTGATCTACGTACCCTTGTAGACCGTACAGCAGAAGCGTTAGTGAACACGGTTGATGTAGTGGAACGTCCTCACGTCCCTCGATCCGCCCCGCGAACCGTCCCGCGACCAGTCCCACGAGCTAGTGCCGAACGGACGGCACCTTCGCGTTCAGCACACGTACAGCTCGACGATGATCTCGGCCTTCTTGATCCAGCAAGAGAGACGGAGAGGTAGAAGAGTTCTCCGGGAGCGTGATGGCGCTCCGGAGGTTGGTGATGATCTCGTCTCAGCAGGGCTCCGCCCGAGCTCCGCAGAAACGCAAAGAGGTAAAACCGTGGAGATATGTGGTCGGCCTGCCGTGGCAAAGTTGTCTCAAATCAGCCCTAAAACCTCCGTATATATAGGGGGAAAAGGGGGAGCCTTGCCTTGGGGTCCAAGGACCCCTAAGGACTTCGGCCGAGCCAAGGGGGGGAGATCTCCCCTTCCAAACCGAGTCTAACTAGGTTTGGAAGGAGGAGTCCTTCCCCCTTTTCCCACCTCCTCTTTTTTTTCTTTTCTCTTTGATTTTTCTTCCTATGGTGCATAGGGCTCCTTTGGGCTGTCCCACCAGCCCACTAAGGGCTGGTGCGCCACCCCTAATGCCTATGGGTTCCTCGGGGTGGGTTGCCCCCCGGTGAACTCCCGGAACACATTCGTCATTCCCGGTACATTCCCGGTAACTCCGAAAACCTTCCGGTAATCAAATGAGGTCATCCTATATATCAATCTTCGTTTCCGGACCATTCCGGAAACCCTCGTGACGTCTGTGATCTCATCCGGGACTCTGAACAACATTCGGTAACCAACCATATAACTCAAATACGCATAAAACAACGTCGAACCTTAAGTGTGCAGACCCTGCTGGTTCGAGAACTATGTAGACATGACCCGAGAGACTCCTCGGTCAATATCCAATAGCGGGACGTGGATGCCCATATTGGATCCTACATATTCTACGAAGATCTTATCGTTTGAACCTCAGTGCCAAGGATTCATATAATCCCGTATGTCATTCCCTTTGTCCTTCGGTATGTTACTTGCCCGAGATTCGATCGTCAGTATCCGTATACCTATTTCAATCTCGTTTACCGGCAAGTCTCTTTACTCGTTCCATAATACAAGATCCCGCAACTTACACTAAGTGACATTGCTTGCAAGGCTTGTGAGTGATGTTGTATTACCGAGTGGGCCCCGAGATACCTCTCTGTCACACGGAGTGACAAATCCCAGTCTCGATCCATACTAACTTAACGAACACCTTCGGAGATACGTGTAGAGCATCTTTATAGTCACCCAGTTACGTTGCGACGTTTGATACAGACAAAGTATTCCCCCGGTGTTAGTAAGTTATATGATCTCATGGTCATAGGAACAAATACTTGACACGCAGAAAACAGTAGCAACAAAATGACACGATCAACATGCTACGTCTATTAGTTTGGGTCTAGTCCATCACGTGATTCTCCTAATGACGTGATCCAGTTATCAAGCAACAACACCTTGTTCATAATCAGAAGACACTGACTATCTTTGATCAACTGGCTAGCCAACTAGAGGCTTGCTAGGGACAGTGTTTTGTCTATGTATCCACACATGTATATAAGTCTTTATTCAATACAATTATAGCATGGACAATAAACGGTTATCATGATACATGAATTATAATAATAACTATATTTATTATTGCCTCTAGGGCATAATTCCAACAGTCTCCCACTTGCACTAGAGTCAATAATCTAGCCCTCACATCATCATGCGAATTACATTGTAATAAATCTAACACCCATACAGTTCTGGTGTTGATCATGCTTTGCTCGTGGAAGAGGTTTAGTCAGCGGGTCTGCTACATTCAGATCCGTGTGCACTTTGCATATAGTTACGTCCTCCCCTTCGACGTAGTCGCGGATGAGGTTGAAGCGTCGTTTGATGTGTCTGGACTTCTTGTGAAATCGTGGTTCCTTTGCTAGGGCAATGGCACCCGTGTTGTCACAGAACAAGGTTATTGGATTCAGTGTGCTTGGCACCACTCCAAGATCCGTCATGAACTGCTTCATCCAGACACCCTCCTTAGCCGCCTCCGAGGCAGCCATGTACTTCGCTTCACATGTAGAATCTGCTACGATGCTCTTCTTGGAACTGCACCAGCTTACCGCACCCCCATTAAGAATAAATACGTATCCGGTTTGCGACTTAGAGTCGTCCGGATCTGTGTCAAAGCTTGCATCGACGTAACCTTTTACGACGAGCTCTTCGTCACCTCCATACACAAGAAACATCTCCTTAGTCCTTTTCAGGTACTTCAGGATATTCTTGACCGCCGTCCAGTGATCCACTTCTGGATTACTCTGGAACCTACTTGCCATACTTATGGCCAGGCTAACGTCCGGTCTAGTGCACAGCATTGCATACATGATAGAACCTATGGCTGAAACATAGGGGACGGATCGCATATGCTCTCTATCCTCATCAGTTGCTGGGCACTGAGTCTTACTCAATCTCGTACCTTGTAAAACTGGCAAGAACCCTTTCTTGGACTGTTCCATTTTGAACCTCTTCAAAACATTATCAAGGTATGTGCTTTGTGAAAGTCCTATCAGGCGTTTTGATCTATCCCTGTAGATCTTAATGCCTAGAATGTAAGCAGCTTCTCCTAGGTCCTTCATAGAGAAACTTTTATTCAAGTAATCCTTTATGCTCTCCAAAAACTCTACGTTGTTTCCAATCAGCAATATGTCATCCACATATAATATTAGAAACGCCACAGAGCTCCCACTCACTTTCTTGTAAATACAAGATTCTCCAACCACTTGTATAAACCCAAATGCTTTGATCACCTCATCAAAGCGTTTGTTCCAACTCCGAGATGCTTGCACCAGTCCATAAATGGATCACTGGAGCTTGCACACCTTGTCAGCATTCTTAGGATTGACAAAACCTTCGGGTTGCATCATATACAACTCTTCCTTAAGGAATCCGTTAAGGAACACCGTTTTGACATCCATCTGCCAGATTTCATAATCGAAAAATGCAGCTATTGCTAACATGATTCTGATGGACTTAAGCATCGCTACGGGTGAGAATGTCTCATCGTAGTCAACTCCTTGAACTTGTGAAAAACCCTTTGCCACAAGTCGAGCTTTATAAATGGTCACATTGCCGTCAGCGTCTGTCTTCCTCTTAAAGATCCATTTGTTCTGAATAGCCTTGCGGCCCTCAAGCAGTACTTCCAAAGTCCACACTTTGTTCTCATACATGGATCCTATCTCGGAGTTCATGGCTTCTAGCCATTTGTTGGAATCTGGGCCCACCATTGCTTCTTCATAATTTGCAGGTTCATTGTTTTCTAACAACATGATTGATAAGACGGGATTACCGTACCACTCTGGAGCAACACGTGGTCTCGTCGACCTGCGTGGTTGGACAGAAACTTGAACCGGAGTTTCATGATCATCATCATTAACTTCCTCCTCAACCGGTGTCGCAACGACACAGGTTTCTCCTTGCCCTGCGCCACCATCCAGAGGGATGAGAGGTTCGACAACCTCGTCAAGTTCTATCTTCCTCCCACTCAATTCTCTCGAGAGAAACTACTTCTCGAGAAAAGCTCCGTTTTTAGCAACAAACACTTTGCCCTCGGATTTGAGATAGAAGGTGTACCCAACTGTCTCTTTTGGGTAACCTATGAAGATGCACTTTTCCGCTTTGGGTTCCAGCTTTTCAGGCTGAAGCTTTTTGACATAAGCATCACATCCCCAAACTTTAAGAAATGACAACTTTGGCCTTTTGCCATACCACAGTTCGTATGGTGTCGTCTCAACGGATGTTGATGGTGCCCTATTTAAAGTGAATGCAGCTGTTTCTAATGCATAACCCCAAAATGATAATGGCAAATCGGTAAGAGACATCATAGATCGCACCATCTCTAATAAAGTACGATTACGACGTTCGGACACACCATTACGTTGTGGTGTTCCAGGCGGTGTCAACTGTGAAACAATTCCACATTGTCTTAAGTGAGCACCAAACTCGAAACTCAGATATTCACCCCCACGATCAGACCGTAGGAACTTGATCTTCTTGTTACGATGATTTTCAACTTCACTCTGAAATTGCTTGAACTTTTCAAATGTTTCAGACTTGTGCTTCATTAAGTAGACATAACCATATCTACTCAAATCGTCAGTGAAGGTGAGAAAATAACGATATCCGCCGTGTGCCTCTACGCTCATCGGACCACACACATCGGTATGTATGATTTCCAACAAGTCACTTGCACGCTCCATTGTTCCGGAGAACGGAGTTTTAGTCATCTTGCCCATGAGGCATGGTTCGCACGTGTCAAGTGAATCAAAGTCAAGTGACTCCAAAAGTCCATCGGCATGGAGTTTCTTCATGCGCTTTACACCAATATGACCTAAGCGGCAGTGCCACAAAAATATGGCGCTATCATTGTTAACTCTAACTCTTTTGGTCTCAATGTTATGTATGTGTGTATCACTATCAAGATTCAATATGAACAATCCTCTCACATTGGGTGCATGACCATAAAAGATGTTACTCATAGAAATAGAACAACCATTATTCTCTGACTTAAAAGAGTAACCGTCTCGCAATAAAGAAGATCCAGATATAATGTTCATGCTCAATGCAGACACTAAATAACAATGATTCAAGTTCATAACTAATCCTGATGGTAACTGAAGTGAAACTGTGCCGACGGCGATTGCATCAACCTTGGAACCATTTCCTACGCGCATCGTCACTTCATCTTTCACCAGCCTTCGTCTATTCCGCAGTTCCTGTTTCGAGTTGCAAATATGAGCAACAGAACCGGTATCGAATACCCACGCACTACTACGAGAGCCGGTTAAGTACACATCAATAACATGTATATCAAATATACCTGGTTTTTCTTTGGACGCCTTCTTATCAGCCAGATACTTGGGGCAATTGCACTTCCAGTGACCCATACCCTTGCAATAGTAACACTCTATTTTAGGCTTAGGTCCAGCTTTGGGTTTCTTCGTCGGATTGGCAACAGGCTTGCCGCTCTTCTTTGAATTACCCTTCTTGCCTTTGCCGTTTCTCTTGAAACTAGTGGTCTTATTCACCATCAACACTTGATGCTCTTTACGGAGTTCAGACTCTGCGACTTTCAGCATCGCAAACAACTCGCCGGGAGACTTGTTCATCCCTTGCATGTTGTAGTTCAACACAAAGCCTTTATAGCTTGGCGGCAGTGATTGAAGGATTCTGTCAGTGATAGCTTCTTGCGGGAGTTCAATCCCCAGCTCAGCTAGACGGTTTGAGTACCCAGACATTTTGAGCACATGTTCACTGACACACGAGTTCTCCTCCATCTTGCAAGCATAGAATTTATGGGAGGTCTCATACCTCTCGATCCGGGCGTTCTTCTGAAAGATAAACTTCAACTCCTGGAACATCTCAAATGCTCCATGACGCTCAAAGCGACGTTGAAGTCCCGGTTCCAAGCCATACAAAACTGCACATTGAACTATTGAGTAGTCCTCCTTACGTGCTAACCAAGCGTTCTTAACATCCTGATCGGCCGTAGCGCGTGGTTCATCTCCTAGCGCAGCATTAAGGACATAATCCTTCTTCCCAGCTTGTAAGATTAGCTTAAGATTACGAGCCCAGTCTACAAAGTTGCTTCCATCATCTTTCAACTTAGCTTTCTCTAGGAACGTATTAAAATTCAGGGTGACTGTCGCGTGAGCCATGATATACAACACAAATATATTCAAAGTGGACTTAGACTATGTTCAAGATAATTAGAGTTTAACTTAATCAAATTACTCGCTAAACTCCCACTCAAAAAGTACATCTCTCTAGTCATTTGAGTGGTTCATGATGCACTTACACTAGCTCAAGTCCGATCATCACGTGAGTTGAGCATAGTTTAAGTGGTAAGCATCCCCATGCTAACCATATCATCTATATGATTCATGATCGACCTTTCGGTCTCATGTGTTCCAAGGCCATGTCTGCACATGCTAGGTTCGTCAAGCTTAACCCGAGTGTTCCGCGTGCGCAACTGTTTTGCACCCGTTGTATGTGAACGTTGAGTCTATCACACCCGATCATCACGTGGTGTCTCGAAAGGACGAACTGTAGCAACGGTGCACAGTCGGGGAGAACACAATTTCGTCTTGAAATTTTTAGTGAGAGATCACCTCATAATGCTAGCGTCGTTCTAAGCAAAACAAGGTGCATAAAAGGATTAACATCACATGCAATTCATAAGTGACAAGATATGGCCATCATCATGTGCTCCTTGATCTCCATCACCAAAGCACCGGCACGATCTTCTTGACACTGGCGCCACACCATGATCTCCATCAACGTGTCGCCATCGGGGTTGTCGTGCTACTCATGCTATTACTACTAAATCTACATCCTAGCAAAATAGTAAACGCATCTGCAAGCACAAACGTTAGTTATAAAGTCAACCCTATGGCTCCTGCTAGTTGCCGTACCATCGACGTGCAAGTCGATATTATCTATTACAACATGATCATCTCATACATCCAATATATCACATCACATCGTTGGCCATATCACATCACAAGCATACCCTGCAAAAACAAGTTAGACGTCCTCATCCAAGGACGTGGATGTTTTACGTGGTGACCATAGGTATCTAGTAAGATCGCATCTTACTTACGCAAACACCACAACGGAGATATATGAGTTGTTACTTAACCTCATCCAAGGACCTCCTCGGTCAAATCCGATTCAACTAAAGTTGGAGAAACTGACACCCGCCAGTCATCTTTGAGCAACGGAGTTACTCGTAGCGATGAAACCAGTCTCTCGTAAGCGTACGAGTAATGTCGGTCCGAGCCGCTTCGATCCAACAATACCGCGGAATCAAGAAAAGACTAAGGAGGGCAGCAAAACGCACATCACCGCCCACAAAAACATTTTTGTTCTACTCGAGAAGACATCTACGCATGAACCTAGCTCATGATGCCACTGTTGGGGAACGTCGCATGGGAAACAAAAAATTTCCTACGCGCACGAAGACCTATCATGGTGATGTCCATCTACGAGAGGGGATGTGTGATCTACGTACCCTTGTAGACCGTACAGCAGAAGCGTTAGTGAACGCGGTTGATGTAGTGGAACGTCCTCACGTCCCTCGATCCGCCCCGCGAACCGTCCCGCGATCAGTCCCACGATCTAGTGCCGAACGGACGGCACGTCCGCGTTCAGCACACGTACAGCTCGACGATGATCTCGGCCTTCTTGATCCAGCAAGAGAGACGGAGAGGTAGAAGAGTTCTCCGGCAGCATGACGGCACTCCGGAGGTTGGTGATGATCTCGTCTCAGCAAGGCTCCGCCCGAGCTCCGCAGAAACGCAATCTAGAGGTAAAACCGTGGAGATATGTGGTTGGGCTGCCGTGGCAAAGTTATCTCAAATCAGCCCTAAAACCTCCGTATATATAGGGGGAAGAGGGGGAGCCTTGCCTTGGGGTCCAAGGACCCCTAAGGACTTCGTCCGAGCCAAGGGGGGGGGGGAGATCTCCCCTTCCAAACCGAGTCCAACTAGGTTTGGAAGGAGGAGTCCTTCCCCCTTTTCCCACCTCCTCTTTTTTTCTCTTTGATTTTTCTTCCTATGGCGCATAGGGCTCTTTTGGGCTGTCCCACCAGCCCACTAAGGGCTGGTGCACCACCCCCAATGCCTATGGGATTCCCCGGGGTGGGTTGCCCCCCCGGTGAACTCCCGGAACCCATTCGTCATTCCCGGTACATTCCCGGTAACTCCGAAAACCTTCCGGTAATCAAATGAGGTCATCCTATATATCAATCTTCGTTTCCGGACCATTCCTGAAACCCTCGTGACGTCCGTGATCTCATCCGGGACTCCGAACAACATTCGGTAACCAACCATATAACTCAAATACGCATTAAACAACGTCGAACCTTAAGTGTGCAGACCCTGCGGGTTCGAGAACTATGTAGACATGACCCGAGAGACTCCTCGGTCAATATCCAATAGCGGGACCTGGATGCCCATATTGGATCCTACATATTCTACGAAGATCTTATCGTTTGAACCTCAGTGCCAAGGATTCATATAATCCCGTATGTCATTCCCTTTGTCCTTCGGTATGTTACTTGCCCGAGATTCGATCCGTATACCTATTTCAATCTCGTTTACCGGCAAGTCTCTTTACTCGTTCCGTAATACAAGATCCCGCAACTTACACTAAGTCACATTGCTTGCAAGGCTTGTGAGTGATGTTGTATTACCGAGTGGGCCCCGAGATACCTCTCTGTCACACGGAGTGACAAATCCCAGTCTCGATCCATACTAACTTAACGGACACCTTCGGAGATACCTGTAGAGCATCTTTATAGTCACCCAGTTACGTTGCGACGTTTGATACACACAAAGTATTCCACCGGTGTTAGTAAGTTATATGATCTCATGGTCATAGGAACAAATACTTGACACGCAGAAAACAGTAGCAACAAAATGACACGATCAACATGCTACGTCTATTAGTTTGGGTCTAGTCCATCACGTGATTCTCCTAATGACGTGATCCAGTTATCAAGCAACAACACCTTGTTCATAATCAGAAGACACTGACTATCTTTGATCAACTGGCTAGCCAACTAGAGGCTTGCTAGGGACAGTGTTTTGTCTATGTATCCACATATGTATATAAGTCTTTATTCAATACAATTATAGCATGGACAATAAACGATTATCTTGATACATGAATTATAATAATAACTATATTTATTATTGCCTCTAGGGCATAATTCCAACAGATACGATACCGGAGCAACTCCCCCAAGCTTGGCACGAGCCAAGGGGATTGCCCTTACCTATGCTCAGTTGTCTTCCTTTGGAGGTGATGGTGGTGGAGTTGTTGCAGAGGCCTTGGACTTGTTTAATTTCCAATTGAGCATAAAATTTTGCTCCCTCAGATTATCATTTTCCTCTTCAAGCCTCAACACCCTTTGGCATAATTCCTGCTTACTCTCGTGCAAGAAACGAGAAGGGATAAACAAAGTCTTAGGCTTCTTCCTTGAGTGAGGGAGGCTCGACTTCTTGAACTCCACATGTGTGTCTCCAAGTTGAGGTAGAGGAGCCTCCTCTTCATCAGAACTTGTTCCTTCCTTCCCCTTGGGATCATAATATTCTTCCTCATCAATGGTCCAACCATAACGATCCAAGTCCCCATAGACCTTGGGGTTAGCAAGGTAATCGGCCACATAGCTCTCCCCCTCTGAATCTTGAGAAGACATCTTGCCCTAAATCTGTGACAGAGAAGAGGCTCAAAACGAAAACAGAGGAAAATTGTGTGATACGAGGGTCAGACCTTTTGGGAGAATATATAATGTTTTTTCCAGACCAGAAGGCGTACTCCACAAGAAAACGGAGTCCGGGAGGCACACGAGGTGGCCACAAGCCCCCCAGGCGCGGCCAGGGGGTGGCCTGCGCCTGGCAGGCTTGTCGCCTCCTTGTGCGCTTTCCGGACTACTTCAAAATTTTCTATTTTTTCAAATATTCCAAAACGGAGAAAAATTCCTACTGGAAAAGTTTTGGAGTCTATTTTTTTTTCCGAATCACATACCTCTTCATTTTCGGAGTCTGAAACAGGCTGATAAATATCCCTTAGGTACTCTTCCGGAGTTATGGTATTGATAATATTGCTTTCAACATTTGTGGGAGTACCTGAGATATAATGCTTGATTCTCTGCCCATTTACCACTCTCGGAAAATTACCTCCGTCTTGTTGATATTGATAGCATCGGAACGATATACTTCCTCAACAATGTAAGGACCTTACCATTTAGAAAAAAGCTTGCCTGCAAAAAATCTTAAACGAGAAATGTAAAGCAATACATAATCACCTACACTGAACTCACGCTTTGTATCATTTTATCATGCCACCTCTTAACCTTTTCTTTGAACAACTTGAAATTTTCATATGCCTGAGCTCTCCATTCATCAAGTGAGCTAATATCAAATAACCTCTTCTCACCAGCAAGTTTGAAATCAAAGTTGAGCTCTTTGATTGCCCAATAAGCTTTATGCTCTAGCTCAAGAGGTAAATGACATGCTTTACCGTACACCATTTTGTACGGGGACATGCCCATGGGATTCTTATAGGCAGTTCTATAAGCCCACAATGCATCATCGAGCTTCTTAGACCAATTCTTTCTAGACCTATTGACAGTCTTTTGCAGAATCAGTTCAATCTCTCTATTTCTTAGCTCTACTTGACCACTGAACTGAGGGTGATAGGGAGACACAATTCTATGGTTGACATTGTACTTAGGAAGCGTTTTACGGAAAGCACCATGAATGAAATGTGAACCACCGTCGGTCATTAGATATCTAGGGAAAATAACTTCTTTAAGCATCCTGATAGAGGTGTTTTGATCAGCACTACTAGTTGGGATAGCTTCTACCCACTTAGTGACTTAATCAACAACAACTAGGATATGAGTATACCCGTTAGATTTTGGACAAGGTCCCATATAATCAAAGCCCCAGACATCAAATGGTTCAATGACAAGTGAATAGTTCATAGGCATTTCTTGACGTTTACTGATATTACCTATTCTTTGACATTCGTCACAAGACAAGACAAACTTACAGGAATCCTTGAAGAGAGTGGGCCAATAGAAACCTGATTGAATACCTTGTGTGCAGTTCTATCTCCCGCATGGTGTCCTCCGTAGGCCTCGGAGTGACACTTCTGTAGGATCTGTCCCTGTTCATGTTCACGTACACAACATCTAATAACACCATCTACTCCTTCCTTATAAAGGTGACGATCATCCCAAAAGTAATGTCTCAAGTCAAAGAAGAATTTCTTCTTTTGCTGCTATGTGAAACCAGGTGGTATATATTTGGCAACGATAGAGTTGGGATAATCAGCATACCATGGTGCACTACGTGAAGTATTGATGACATTCAATTGCTCATTAGGAAAGCTATCATCAATAGGTTGTGGGTCATCAAGAACATTCTCCAACCTAGACAAGTTATCTGCTACAGGGTTATCAACACCCTTCCTATCGACAACGTGCAAATCAAATTCTTGTAGCAAGAGAACCCATCAGATAAGTCTAGGTTTAGCATCTTTATTCTCCATGAGGTACTTAATAGCAACATGATCAGTGTGAATAGTGACTTTGGAATCAACTATGTAAGATCTGAACTTTTCACATGCAAACACGACTGCTAAAAATTCCTTTTCCGTAGTAGCATAGTTCCTTTGGGCACTGTCTAGAGTTTTACTAGCATAGTGAATAACATTCAACTTCTTATCAACTCTTTTCCCTAGGATAGCACCAACAGCATAATCGCTAGCATCACACATGATTTCAAAAGGTAAGTTCCAATCAGGTGGTTGAACAATAGGTGCAGTTATCAAAGCCCTTTTAAGTATTTCAAAGGCTTCCTCACAATCATCATCAAAAACAAAAGGAATATCCTTTTGCAAGAGATTGGTAAGAGGCCTAGAAATCTTAGAAAAGTCCTTAATGAACCTTCTATAGAAACGAGCATGACCAAGGAAACTTCTTATACCTTTGATATCCGTGGGGTATGGCATTTTCTCGATTGCATCAACCTTAGCCTTATCGACTTCAATACCTCTTTCAGAAATTTTATGTCCTAAGATGATGCCTTCATTAACCATAAAGTGACACTTCTCCCAATTCAAGACAAGATTGGTGTCTTTACATCTCTGTAAGACTCGATCAAGGTTGTTGAGGCAATCATCAAAAGAAGACCCGTAAACGGAGAAGTCATCCATGAAAACCTCAACAATCTTTTCACAAAAGTTAGAGAATATAGCCATCATACATCTTAGAAAGGTGGAAGGTGCATTACATAAGCCAAAAGGCATACGTCTATAAGCAAAGGTACCGAAAGGGTAGGTGAAAGTGGTTTTCTCCGGATCATCTTTTGCAACTGGTATTTGGGAGAAACCAGAATAACCGTCTAGAAAGCAGAAGTGTGTGTGTTTAGATAGTCTTTCTAGCATTTTATCGATAAAAGGTAAAGGGTAATGATCTTTCCTAGTGGCTTTATTCAATTTCCTAAAACCGATCACCATCCTATAGCCAGTAATAATCCTCTGTGGGATCAATTTATCCTTATCATTAGGGACAACGGTAATACCTCCCTTCTTAGGGACGCAATGCACTGGACTCACCCAATCACTATGAGCAACAGGATAGATAATACCTGCTTCCAGGAGCTTTAGTATTTCTTTTCTTACTACCTCTTTCATCTTAGGATTTAATCTCCGTTGATGATCAGCAACTGGCTTAGAATCAGGATTAGTTTTAATCTTGTGCTGGCATAGAGTGGGACTAATGCCCTTAAGATCATCAAGATTATATCCAATAGCAGCACGGTGCTTCCTCAGAATTTTTAATAACTTCTTTTCTTCATGCTCTGAGAGGCTAGCACTAATAATAACATGATATATCTCTTTTTCATCAAGATAAGCATACTTAAGAGTATGAGGCAACTGTTTAAGCTCGAACACAGGATCACCCTTTGGTGGGGGTGGATCCCCAAGCAGTTCAACATGCAAGTTATTCTTAAGGATAGGATATTGTTCTAAGACAACTCTATATATCTCATCCCTTTCATCCATATGCATATCATTTTCATGCTCAAGCAAGTATTGCTCTAAACGATCAGTAGGAGGCACATCTATAGAAGTAGGGCAATAATTTCATCCTTACTAGGCAACTCCTTTTCATGAGGTTGTCTACCAAACTTGGAGAAATTGAACTCGTTTGACACACCTTCAAAGCCAACCGTGATAGTTTGCTTCTCACAGTCAATATGAGCATTGACAGTATTGAGAAAAGGTCTACCAAATATGATGGGACAAAAGCTATCTTGTGTGGTAGCAAGAACAAGGAAATCAGCAGGATACTTCGTTGTACCACACAAGACTTCAACATCCCTAACAATTCCCACAGGGAAGATAGTATCTCTATTGGCAAGGTGAATAGTGACATCAATAGGTTCTATTTCAACAGGTGCAATCTCGTCTTTGATTTCATCATATAAGGATTGAGGTATTGCACTAACACTAGCACCCACTGAAGGACGTGGATGTCGCCTAGAGGGGGGGGGTGAATAGGCGCTTTAAAATAATTAAGGTTTAGGCTTGAACAAATGCGGAATAAAACTAACGTTTAATATGTCAAGCACAAAACCTCAAACAACTAGGCTCACCTATGTGCACCAACAACTTATGCTAAGCAAGATAAACAACTAAGTGATAGCAAGATATATGACAAGAGACAATATGGCTATCACAAAGTAAAGTGCATAAGTAAAGGGTTCGGGTAAGAGATAACCGGGGTACGTGGAGACGATGATGTATCCCGAAGTTCACACCCTTGCGGATGCTAATCTCCGTTGGAGCGGGGTGGAGGCACAATGCTCCCCAAGATGCCACTAAGGCCACCGTAATCTCCTCACGCCCTCGCACAATGCAAGATGCCGTGATTCCACTAAGGGACCCTTGAGGGCGGTCACCGAACCCGTACAAATGGCAAACCTTGGGGGCGGTCACCGAACCCGTACACATGGCAACCCTTGGGGGCGGTTACCGACACCCGTACAAATAGCTCGGGGCAATCTCCACAACCTAATTGGAGACCCCGACGCTTGCCCGGAGCTTCACACCACAATGATTGAGCTCCGAGACACCACCAAGCTTCTAGGACGCCAAAGCATCCACGAAGAACAATATCTAGGGTACTAAGTACCAAAGGTAGTAAGCTTCTCAACTTCTCACCTCCACGTATCACCGTGGAGAACTCAAACCGATGCAACTAACGCAATGGCAAGAACACACGAAGTGGTCAAGTCCCTCACACTCAAATCCCTCCACAACAACGAAAGCTATGGAGAAATATGAGAGGAAGAACAAGGAGCTCACAAAAAACTCCAAGATCAAGATCCAAGGGGTTCCCCTCACATAGAGGAGAAAGTGATTGGTGGAGATGTGGATCTAGATCTCCTCTCTCTTTTCCCTCAAGAACAAGCAAGAATCATTGGAGGGATTGAGAGTAAGCAAGCTCTAAGAATGTCAACAATGGAGGTAGAACAAGAGCTCAACGGATAGATAAGGCCAAGGGGGAAGAAGACCCCCTTTATATAGTGGGGGAAGGAATCAGACCGTTACCCCCAATCTCTCCTCGAGCTCCAGCGGTACTACCGCTGGCTGCAGCGGTACTACCGCTCGCACTCCAGCGGTACTACCGCTGACCAGGGGCGGTACTACCGCCAGCTAGTGGTACTACCGCTGGTTGCAGCGGTACTACCTCTGGCACTCCAGCGGTACTACCGCTGGCCCCAGTGGTACTGCCGTTGGGCCCCTGGTAGTGCAAAGGCACTACCACCTCCAAGAAAGTCTTCGCAAAAAGGTCCGTCCACAAACAACCGCTAGGCAGGCGGTACTAAGCTCCTGGAGCGGTACTACCGCTGACCAGGGACGGTACTACCGCCAGCCAGCGGTACTACCGCCAACTCTAGCAGTACTACCGCTAGGTCCAGCGGTACTACCGCTCTCCACTGAAACAGCCATAACTTTCGCATACGAGCTCCGAATCGAGCAAACCCAAGCTTGTTGGATTCAGGACGACAAGAGCTATCCAAACAGCAGATATGAAATCTTAAGACCATGCAGATATGAAAATGCCAATGATATAGAGATGTGAGTCCTCTATGAATGAAGAACCGGCAAAAACTCCAACATCGAAAACATCATAGTAGATGCATATGGACTCCGTTTTCGATGAACTCGAGCTTGTCACGAAGATGACCATAAGCTCTAAAACTCACAAAGAGAAACACCAAACAAGAACCAAGAAGTATGATGCAAGGATGCAAATGGTTTGAGCTCTCAATGAACGATACAATCAAGATACTCACTTGAGAGCCCCCTTGATAGTACAACAATCTATCCTAAAGAGAAAACCTATCAAGGGCAAACATATACCTTGCACCTCGTCCTCTTGAGCTAGATGATGATGATCTTGGCTTCCTCAAGATGGATCACCTTTCTTGATTGCGTTGGCTTGATGAAGACTAGTTGATTGCTCCCCCATACTCACTATGGGTGAGCCACTCTTCAGCATATCTTCACAAGTCCATTGCCACCACAATGGACGGCAAGCTTCAAGCATGATATCTTCGCGCTGATCCACTTGAACTTGCACATTGCAATCTTGATGACGATCACAACTTGACGTCATACTTCATGGGTTGTATGAGATCTTCCCTTTGACACAAGCCCATGGAAACACACCTAACCCCCACATAGAACTCTCACGAAGACTATGGGTTAGTACACAAACACGTAATGGACAATGCTTACCATACCATGGGATCACTTGATCCCTCTCGGTACATCTTGTACGCTTTGTGTGTTGATCATCTTGATTTACTCTTTGTCTGAGATCTTGATCAACCATGTGTCTCTATGACCATACTTTGGATAATACCTTGAATACCATCTTGGTCATCATATAAACTCCTTGAACCCAACAGATGGACTTCAAGAAGTGCCTATGGACAAATCCTATAAATGTAACTTAAGGAAACCATTAGTCCATAGGAATTGTCATCAATTACCAAAACCACATATGGAGATATATGCTCTAACACCCACGCCACATAAACCATGATAACAATGATCTCCTATCTTAACAAAAACAACATGCGTGCCAACAATAGGCCTATGTTTGTCTCTAGCATGAGGTTTAGCAATTCTAGCTGCATCTTCACAGAAGTGAAGATCATGGACCTCAACATTGTCGTACAGAAGATCTTTGATAATAGCAATGCTAGGTTCAACTCTAATTTTCTCACGGGGTCTAGGTGTTCTAATGTAGCCTCTACATATCACAGTTGAAGCTTTAGAATGATCCTTTATCCTAACAAGGAAAGGTGGTTTCTCAATGTAAGCATTGGGAACAATAGGATCATTATAGGCAATGACTTTCTCTTCAACTGGATTGGGTTTAACTACATTGGCTTCTAAGGGAGGATGGTATTTGAACCACTTCTCTTTGGGGAGATCAATATGAGCAGCAAATGATTCACACAATGAAGCTACTATCTCAGAGTCAAGTCCATAGTTAGCGCTAAAATTCATACGTGACTCCTTACCTTCTTCAAGCTCCCAATCTTCAGAGTTGCGTTTAATTCTCTCCAATAAATTCCATTTGAAGTCAATATCTCTCTTCATAAAAGAACCGGTACAAGAAGTGTCAAGCATGGTGCGATCATCATGAGAAAGCCGAGCATAGAAGTTCTGAATGATAATTTCTCTCGAGAGCTCATGATTGGGGCATGAATATAACATTGATTTATGCCTCCCCCAAGCTTGAGCGACGCTTTCTCTATCACGAGGCCAAAAATTATAAATATAATTCTGATCATGATGTACTAGATGCATAGGATAAAACTTTTGATGAAGTTCCAATTTCAACCGGTTGTAGTTCCATGATCTAGTATCATCACATAGCCTATACCATGTCAACGCCTTATCCCTCAAAGATAAGGGAAAGACCTTCTTCTTGACCTCATCCTCAGGCAAACCTGCAAGCTTAAATAAACCACAAACTTCATCTACATAGATTAGATGTGAGTCTGGATGTGATGTTCCATCTCCTGTAAAAGGATTAGCGAGCAGTTTCTCAAGCATACCCGAAGGAAATTCACAGCAAATATTTTCAGTAGGTGCAGCAGGTTGAGGAGCAACTCTTTGTGCTTCCGTTCGAGGTGAATATACCCCGAACAAGCCCCTCAAAGGATTAGTTTCCATAGTGACAAGTGACAACAAATTTCAGCACACTATATAAATGTTTCCTTACCAAATTCCACTTACCAAAGGCGCTTCACTCCCCGGCAACGGCGCCAGAAAAGAGTCTTGATGACCCACAAGTATAGGGGATCTATCGTAGTCCTTTCGATAAGTAAGAGTGTCGAACCCAACGAGGAGCAGAAGGATCTGACAAGTGGTTTTCAGCAAGGTAATCTTTGCAAGCACTGAAATTATCGGTAACGAGTAGTTGTGTGGTGAGATGATTCGTAGCAAGTAGCAAGTAACAAAAGTAACCACGGTGCAGCAAAGTGTCCTAATCCCTTTTGTAGCAAGGGACAACCTGGACAAAGTCTTATAGGAGGTAAAGCGCTCCCGAGGACACATGGGATTTCTGTAAAGCTAGTTTTCATCACGTTCATATGATTCGTGTTCGTTACTTTGATAGTTTGATATGTGGGTGGACCAACGCTTGGGTACTGCCCTTACTTGGACAAGCATCCCACTTATGATTAACCCCTCTCGCAAGCATCAACAACTACGAAAGAAGAATTAAGACAAAGTCTAACCATATCATTAAACTAGTGGATCCAAATCAACCCCTTAGGAAGCTACACATAAACTAGGGTTTAAGCTTCTGTCACTCTAGCAACCCATTATCTACTTACTACTTCCCAATGCCTTCTTCTAGGACCAAATAATGGTGAAGTGTTATGTAGTCGACGTTCACATAATACCACTAGAGGAAAAACAGCATACAACACATCAAATTATCGAACGAATACCAAATTCACATGACTACTTATAGCATGCCTTATCCCATGTCCTCATGAACAAAAGTAACTACTCACAAAGCATAATCATAATCATGACCAGAGAGGTAATGAGTAGCATAAAAGATCTGAACAGAAACTCTTCCACCAAGTAATCCAACTAGCATCAACTATAAAGAGTAATTAACACTACTAGCAACCTTACTAGTACCAATCGGAGTCGCGAGACGGAGATTGGTTACAAGAGATGAACTAGGGTTTGGAGATGAGATGGTGCTGATGAAGATGTTGATGTTGATGAGTCCCCTCCTATGAGAGGAGTGTTGGTGATGACGATGGCGACGATTTCCCCCTCCGGGAGGGAAGTTTCCCCGGCAGGATCATCCTGCGGGAGCTCTAGATTGGTTCTGCTCAAGTTCTGCCTCGTGGCGGCGGCGAATCCTCGAAAAAGCCTCCCCTCTATTTTTGCCAGGACGAAACCCTTCTTGTAGCGAAAGAGGGGAGCGAGAGGGCCAAGTGGGAGCCCACAAGCCCCCTAGGCGCGGCCGGGGGGGGGGGGGTGGGGCGCCTAGCAGGCTTGTGGCCTCCTGCTGGCGCTCCTCCGGTACTTCTTCGGCCCAGTATTTTTACGGCTTTTGGAGTTGCGCAGAATAGGTATCTCAAACTTGCTCCTTTTTCAGGCCAGAATTCCAGCTGTCGGAATTCTCCCTCTTCATGTAAACCTTGCAAAATAAGAGAGAAAAGACATAAGGATTGTAAAGTGAAGTGTAATAACAGCCCAAAAAGCGATAAATATCAACATGAAAGCATGATGCAAAATGGACGTATCTGTGCTCCACTAGTTAAACGAGAGAATAAACATCTCAAAGAAAAAAGTTCGCTTCTCGTTAGACGAAGTTCACTCTCTGAGTCCCTACACTTTACTTGCCCGGTCTACGCGTCTAACAAAACAAGTTATTAAAAACGAAAAAAAACACATGTGGTTCATTTCTCGATAGCGTCGTGGTTCACTTATGTTCGATGTGAAGTGCACTCCACTTCCTCATCTTAAAAAATCACGTTCGATGTAGTGCGATGCAGTTTGCTTGCGTGTTCGATGCAGTGCAGTCTTCAGTCCGATGTAGTGCGTTCTTCTCTCTCATTCGGTTCACCCGTCGACTTTGGTGTCGAGAAAAACTCAGTGTCTAACAAAAGAAAAACTGCCGTGCACTTGCCCGTCTGATGCAATGCGGCTTCCCGTCAAAAAGCAGTGCACTCTTCTATCCGATGCGGTTCACACGTTGATTTGGGTGTCGCGAAAAAATAGTGTCCGCATTTCGGTAATTTTAAAAACTGCTCTTAAACCAAAAGGAATTAGAGAAAGTGTTCTAAATGAAAAATTGGCGCCTCGTCGATACCTTTAGAATGTTGTATCATTTGCTTCATTCCGACGAGTAGTATGGAAAAATTTACGGAAATACGCTCGTTGCAACTCGTAGGCAGCCACGCCGTTTTCAAAATTCATTTAAAACCACGAGAAATCTCAACAAATGATCAACATATCAATCGTGCGCCTATTCCACAGCTTTTCAACACCGTATCATATGCCTCGTTCCGACAAACGGTTTAAAAACTGCAGCGAAAACGTACAAAAAATTGAAACTTTTGAACAACAGAAGTCCGTTTTTTAGTAAATTTGAAATTACTCTCAAACCATAAGGAATTAGAGAATGAAATGTATATGAAAAAGATGTGCCTCGACGATACCTTTCAAAGCCATATGGGTTGCTTCATGCTCACGAGTGGTTTAGAAAATTTCGCAAAAATATGCTCGCTGCAGCCCGTCATGCGCCCACCATTTTCGAAACTTATCTCAAACAGCAAGGAATCGCGAAAAATGTTCAACATGAGGAAGTTGGGGATTTTCCGTAGCAATCCAATGGCATATTATACGCCTCATTTTGAGAAACGATTTAAAAACTAGAGCTAAAACGGTGTGAAAAAAAGGCGTGCAGTTTTTTGTGATGACATTGGATTGCTTGTTTTGAAAGGGATGCACTGCACTACCATTGAGCATGGAGTAGAATATATGTACATACATACATACATACATACATACATACATACATATATATATATATATATATATATATATATATATATATATATAAGAAAAATACATCCTAACACTCAGGGATAGTTAGCTCACATGTTCCATATACTATCACGTGGTAGTATATATATATTAATTTATTATTTTCATTATGTTCATATACTCCCTCCGTCCCAAAATAAGTGTCTTAAGTTTAGTACAATTTTGTACTAGAGCTAGTACAAAGTTGAGACAGTTATTTTGGGACAGAGGGAGTAATACATAGAACATTTTTCAAAGTGAGTTGCATGAAAAAATTACAAGTTAACCTATAGTTTTTATTATATTTGTGAAATACATATATATTTGTACGTAAAAAAGAGCATACATAAAATATAATACATACTATAAAAAAATAGTATATATATACTACCTAAACATTATTATAGACTACATAGTACGCATACATACTCTCCAATTTAATAGATAATATATACAACATAGTTAACGCAGGTGGTGGTAACAATCACTGGTGGTAGATAAAATTTATCATATATATATATATATATATATATATATATATATATATATATATATATATATATATATATATATATAGGGATTGACTATTCGTCATCCAAGATAAAGACTAGTTATTCTCCATCCTCCTTTATTTTCAATTCAATACACCATAATTTTATGTTTTTTTTATTTCATACGTAAAAAAACCATAAAAATATATATAGTCACCATAAAAAATATTTGATGTCACGTAAAATTACAAACAAAAAAATATAATGTAAAATATACATTAAATACAATTTTTCTTGTCTTATGACTTATATTTTTAATTTTTTACATAAAATTTTACGTAATGAATCAATATAAACATAACTATTGGTATTCCATATGTAATTTATTTATAAAACGGTCGTAAAATTACCTGGATAAAGAATAACTTATTTTGCACCCTAGGTGACGAATAGACTTTCTCTCTCTCTCTCTCTCTATATATATATATATAGGTAAAATGTTTGGGGGCACCTAGGTAGATATATTTAAGTTTTCAAAGTTCTCAACAACATTCACTTATTTCTAATTTTTCAAATTGATTTTCTTCAAGGTGAATGTGATCAGACCCTTTCCCTCTCTATGCTAAGCTCAATCGAGTCTATTCACAAGTTATACACATGCGTTTTATTTGAAACCCGTTCAAAATTTTCACTAAGTCCTTGTGAGCTGAAGAATTTGTGAACAAAAACTTAAAATATGTGTAAGACGCCAAATAAAATTAACCATGATTTTATTTATTAAAATTTGGCCATGTTTATTTAAATTTTTATTTCGGGGTTTTCTATTGTTTTCAGACCCAGTTCTTTTCTTTGAATTATAAAAATTTCTTCCCTCAAGTAGGAGTTTTTGAAAATTTTGGTGAGACTTGAATGTTGGCATCAAAACATTTCTATTTATTTCACAAAATTCACTCGAGGCCTTTTGATAAATATTTTTTTTCAAGTTTCATTTATTCAAAAATGGATTTTTTTATTCCTTTAAAGACCTCATTTGCACTGCAACCATTTGATAAATTCATTTGAAAATTCTACGAAAATTTGTAGGTCACATGTGATATCCCTGGATCACTTTCATGCAAAAACCTGGTTATGTGTCTTGGAAAAATTTAGCAAAACAACCCCTTTTCTATTATGGTCCAGTTGGTGTTTGAATTACAACCACTTGATCTACTCTTTCAAAAATTATAGAAAACTGGGAGATGTCAAGGGGGGCATGTATATCATTTGATGCAAAAATCTACTTTGGTCTTTTGAAAATTTTGAGCACCCCACCCCCTTTTCCGTTTTGGACCAGTTTTGCAGTTTGTACTACAATTATATTTTAATTTGCCCCAACTCCATTGATATTTTTACTGCTGATAGTAGGCCTTACCAAACTCTTAAATCGAGGAGAGAAGACCCATTAGGATGTTTTGAGACCATGCAATAATGACCTGTAGTTTGTGTCCACAAACAAAGTTTAGAAAAACTTGCACTAACAAGTTCCTGATTTTCAAAAACTAACTTTGCCATCACCCTTAGGACCTAAAGAGAATTTGTACTGGAAATTTTGGTGGTCAGAAAGATACTCTAGACCCTATGTGCATCGCCAAAATTGACATACTTTCTAGTTTGCACGATGGATTTCATTTTTGTGCCAAACCAACATGTCTAACACAGCTTTGGTGACCAACCTAGCCATCCTGTTTAGTTGCACCTCAAACCAAGCCTTCTAGCTTGTCGTGCATTTGCTCGAACATTTGGCGTGCGTGCTGTGCGCGAGCAGAGCGCGCGTATTGCAGCCACACAACTCGAGCCACCGCGTCCACCTACCCCGCCCCTTTGGCCCTTGCTCGCCCGAAGAGTCGCGTACTATCTCTTCCCTCTCGCGAGAGCCACGCGGCCGTCCTCAGGAGCCCTGCAGCACCACCGTCAGAGCAACCTTGGTGGCTTGCCGTCGGCCGCACCTGGCCACTGCCATGGCAGCACCGCCCGAGCCACCCGAGCGCGCCACCTAGCCCCAGTATGACTCCCTTGCTCGTCTGCTAGCTTGTGGTCCTCGCTAGCCGACCGCCACATCACCCCCCTGCAACAGTTCGTTGGAGTTATCCGTAGCAGCCGGGAACCGACCTCGCCTGCATATATAAAGGACCCTCGAGCTCTCCCTGAACCACAGTAGGCCCTCTTCGACCCCTCTCGAGCTCCCCTAGCAACCAATCGACTCGGGCATGCCATCTTCCTCACCTCGGGTCAAAGTTCGGTCGCCGCCTCCCTCGTTAAATTCGAGGCCAACAGGGTTGACCCTGCTCCGTTCTCCCCTTTTGTTGAACCGCCCTGACATCGCGAGCCCATTCCCCCTCTCAATTCCACTCGAGAAGAGTTGTGGGCAAAGGTACCATGCGGACCAGCGCCGCCGTCCACCGGCCTCGTAGACGCCAGAGCCTCCCGGCTCTCCTACGACCAAATCCCCATCTCCGCGGATCGCCTTGGGACCCCGAGCACATTGGTGCTCCCAGAATCGGGAGTAATGGCCCCAATCGCCCGCGAGCATCGCCAGAGGACTCTCCTCCTCTCGGTTGGAGGAGGGAGATGACCAGTTTGACGAGGGTCAAACCTGTCCAGCGGTCCCCACACGTTAGTAACAGAGCCGAGCGAGAGCCGCCTTAAGTGAAGGCATATTCGCGCAAGTACATGGTCCTTTTTGTGAAAGCGTAATCCGAGCCAAATCGTTTTCTTTGATGATTTATTCAAAAACAGAACTTTGACCAATCTTTGGCTGGCTCTAATTTGTAAAATAAGACTCCAAATGATTCGGTTCATTTTCCTACCTTTCTCAAATTTCACCTAGTTTATTTTAGGATTTATTTCAAAATTTTCTAAGACAACTTTTTGTATTGTTTTTAAATTATGTGTTAATTAGAATATTTTCAAAAATAGGATATGGAGAGAGAGATAAAAACTTCCAGAAAGTTTTGATGTGCACCTCATCCCTCTACACCTTAAAGGAAAACATTCTGAACTTGGATTTATTATTGTTGTGTGTGATATGTTGAAGGAAACATTATGGTTTTGTTAATATAAGTGATGGTATTTCATGTGGTGATATGATCATGCACATGAGTACATGGTGAAAAATTAATTCTGTTGCATATTGAGATGCATGTGCTAGTAGTCACTCCCTTCTGCCACACATGCCTACCGGATGGGATCCGAGAAGAGTGGGTGTCTCGAAAAGACATGACCTTGGGGACTGACATCTCGTAGGACGAGCATGGTCACTGAGGCATATTGGGGTATGAAAGGTAGTGATTCTGTCCGGAATTGTGAAACATTTTTGTTGTGCTAATCATGCAGGGAATAACTTACAATCAAGTCTTGTGAGTGTCTCACCTTGCCCTTTCGTGCTGCTACAAGTCTTCCTGAAAGGGAATATGGTTTAGTAGGTCGTAAACATATTATTAGGTACACACCAAATAGAGGGGCCGGAATGAAGCTCTCCGGACACTGGAATAAAGCAAGTCATCCTATAAGGGGGCATGTGTGTTTCCGGTATGGGACCGAGAGGGAAGAGCTCTTCCCTTGTAGCGCATGGTATAAATGTGATCCCATGCTATTCGAGGGTGTTGTCCTCCGCGTCTTATGGTTTTTCCCTTGCAACGTAGTTTGGGTGAGGCTGGTCTTCGTGAGGGAAAATGGGTGTGTGCTGGTTCTAAGTGTTTACTTTAAAAATACCGTACACAAGATTAGTCTGAGTGACTATTGAAACCCGTGGGCCGTGGGTAAAGAGTACACGCTATGCAGAGTCAAAACTATTCGAGTAGCCGCGTCCACGGTCAAGGACGACTGGTTGACACGTCAAATGTCGGTCTGAGTGTCGGTCTTTGGAGAAAGTTAACTTAACCATGAGAGAAATCGTGAAATATGATGGATGATCATAATTATTATTTTATCATGGACTAACCCTTATGATACATGAATGTTGAACATAAGTGGGACGGTTTTACTTCCTCAATATTCATTGTTATATATAAGCCCTTTATGTGGTGTCGATTAGATGCCTGACTGTGGCATGCTTGTTATTATTTCATATAAGCCCTTTGTGTGGTGTCGCTCAGACGTCCGACTGTGGCATGCTTGTTATTATTTCATATAAGCCTTTTATGTGGTGTCGCTCAGACGCCCGACTATGACACACATGTTATTATTTCTTATAAGCCCTTTATGTGGTGTCGCTCAGACGCCCGACTATGGCATGCATGTTATTATTTGTTATAATCCCTTTATGAGGTGTCGCTGAGATGCCCGACAGAGGCATGCCTTATATCTTATCCTTTCAAGGCATCGCTCCAGACACCCGATCGGGCTATTTCACTGTTCTTGGAAATATTTGGGAGGATTACCACTCGATGTTCTGATTAATCTTTATTTCTTTGATTGCTTATTAAATTATCAATATGGTTAAATTATCTGTTTGTTTGCACTTAAGAAGTTGGATTATGACTGACGAAATATCATTGAATTATTTCAAGTGCATATTAACCACCTGCTATTTTATGTTTGATTTCATGATGTTTACGAGTACATTTAAAGTACTTACTGGCATGTCCCTCGCTATTGTCTTGGCCAGATTGCG
This sequence comes from Hordeum vulgare subsp. vulgare, assembly GCF_904849725.1. Lineage (NCBI taxonomy): Eukaryota > Viridiplantae > Streptophyta > Magnoliopsida > Poales > Poaceae > Hordeum > Hordeum vulgare. Next base: position 494,527,782 of record NC_058524.1, on the reverse strand, counting down.
TGTTTGGAGAGGAGCGTCCCGACGACAGCCCGGAACCTAGGCGCCAAAGACAGCAGCCATGTGAGATAGGAATTATCCAGGTGATCTATTCCTGTGGGAAATGGAGTCCCATAGACGCTGGAGATCCCCTAACTGCTTCCGCCATCAATGAGTAGAAACCTTTTTGATGTACTCCACATGCCATCTTGGTCTTGTACTTCAAATTTGTAATTTGCTTGGACATTTGTATCAAGGATTTGTGTACCAGCTAACAATATTCCTAGGGCTGGTATGCACAAGGGTCATTTTGATGGGAATTAAAATCCCAGAAAAATCGGCCCTGACAATATCGTATCAAAAATTTCGGTCGTTGCCGCTCAAACTGCTCCCACTTTCCATGACTAGATAACCCACGACCCCCCACGATCACCACCTGTATGTACGTGAGTGACACATGTTGTGTAGAGAGGGAGGGTCAGGGGCAATCTGGTCTAAAATGTTCGGACGAGACAGTTTTTTACTTCAGCTATAAATACCCCCTTCACCCCTCCTCTACATCAGTTACTCCACCTCTACTCCCACTCGAACCGAGACCTCAGCGCCGCCGCTGTCCTTCATCGCCGCTGGAGAGGACGAGCTTAGCTGCCTTAATCTCCTAGATGTCGTACTCACACCGGCCGCGGAAATCTTCATTCTGACGTCACCGTAGCTGATTTATGCCGTCGAGTTAGGGCGCAGTAGATCTGAACCGACGAGCTTCCTCCATTCTCATTTTGTGTTCATCGAGTTCTTCAACAAGGGTAATTAAAAGCTAATTTTATTGCCCTGTTTGATCTTTATAACTTCACCGTTTCTTCAAAATGTGTTTATTACTTCCCAGTTATCTAGTAAACACTTGAATCAATCTCTTTTCCCTTGATCTTTTTCACTAAGTCATGAATTTCTTCAAAGATTCCTCAATTGTGTAAATTTCCGAATCTCCACAACTCTGGAACCTACAACAAGAACACTTAGCGAAATTCCTCAAGAAATTCCATGGTCAAATTCCTCAATTTGATATTCTTTTGAAAAATTTCTTAACCTCTTCAAATTCTTCGCACCTATACTCTGTTCACACGTACAAAATGTTCACACGTACAAAATGTCTGCTAATGAATCTCTAGGTTCACATCGACTTAACTTATTTACAGTGTTCCTTGAAGAAAATTTGCACAAATCCTTAGAATAATCAAAAGCACAAATTCCATAGTTGAAGAAAATGGTTGAAGGGAAAAGACCTCAGAAAGGAGAAAAGAAGGCTAAGACCAACACTGCATTTGATATCCTTGAGGATATCTATGATGAGTACTGCACTCCTGATTAATAAATCTATGGCAAAGAGACCAAGGAGAAGCGCAAAACACGCATCCAAAAGATAGAGAGGAGATGGATGAAGGAATGGAAGGAGTACCGATACGTTACTTCTTAGTACATGAAGAAATTCGCTGTCAATCCTCCATGCCCAAGACCTCCACTAGATGAAGGCCAAGTTGATGATCCCACTAGCATCGTCAGTGGTGAAGAATTTCCCATAGAGTTGGCCAAGCATCAAGCTAAGCTAAAGAAGATTGCAGCAAAGGCTATGCAGGACGTCAATCTTGAGATTGTTGCTGCAGCTGCTGCTGCCACCTCCTCTGCTGCTGAAGCATTTGTCACTAACAAAACTCCAAAGCGAGCTTTAGTGAAGAAACCTGTTGTGAAGAGAAAATCTTCAAGCTAAAAATCCTCACAGAAAATTCCTCAACCACCTCCAACTATGGCTGCAACTTCCTCAGCAACAGCCACAAAGTCCTCAACACCCGTACACCTTGCGACATGTCAACAACATGTCAACACCCGTACACCTTGTCACAATTCCCTCAGGAACTTCTTCCTCTGGCTCTGCACTTGATGACCCACAATTATAGAGGATCAATTGTAGTCCTTTCGATAAGTAAGAGTGTCGAACCCAACGAGGAGCAGAAGGATCTGACAAGTGGTTTTCAGCAAGGTAATATCTCCAAGCACTGAAATTATCGGTAACAAGTGATTGTATGGTGAGATGATTCGTAGCAAGCAACAAGTAACAAAAGTAGCAACGGTGCAGCAAAGTGTCCCAATCACTTTTGTAGCAAGGGACAAGCTTGGACAAAGTCTTATAGGAGGAAAAACGCTCCCGAGGACACACGGGAATTTCTATCATGCTAGTTTTCATCATGTTCATATGATTCACGTTCGTTACTTTGATAGTTTGATATGTGGGTGGACCGGTGCTTGGGTACTGCCCTTACTCGGACAAGCATCCACTTATGATTAACCCTCTCGCAAGCATCCGCAACTATGAAAGAAGAATTAAGACAAAGTCTAACCATAGCATTAAACTAGTGGATCCAATTCAGCCCCTTACGAAGCATAGAATAAACTAGGGTTTAAGCTTCTGTCACTCTAGCAACCCATCATCTACTTACTAGTTCCCAATGCCTTCCTCTAGGCCCAAATAATGGTGAAGTATTATGTAGTCGACGTTCACATAACACCACTAGAGGAAAGACAACATACAACAGATCAAAATATCGAACGAATACCAAATTCACATGACTACTATTAGCATGACTTATCCCATGTCCTCAGGAACAAAAGTAACTACTCACAAAGCATAATAATATTCATGAGCAGAGAGGTAATGAGTATCATCAAGGATCTGAACATAAACTGTTCCACCAAATAATCCAACTAGCATCAACTACAAGGAGTAATTAACACTACTAGCAACCTTACAAGTACCAATCGGAGTCGTGAGACGGAGATTGGTTACAAGTGATGAACTAGGGTTTGGAGATGAGATGGTGCTGATGAAGATGTTGATGGTGACGAGTCCCCTCCGATGAGAGGAGTGTTGGTGATGACGATGGCGACGGTTTCCCCCTCCGGGAGGGAAGTTTCCCCGACAGGATCGTCCTGCCGGAGCTCTAGATTGGTTCTGCTCAAGTTCCGCCTCGTGGCGGCGGCGAATCCTCCGAAAAGCTCCCTTCTAATTTTTTTCCGGACGAAACCCTTCATATAGCAAACGATGAGCGCCGGAGGGGCAACAGGGGGCCCACAAGCCCCCAGGCCCGGCTAAGGGGGTAGGCCGGGCCTGGCAGGCTTGTGGCCGCCAGGTGGCGCCCCTTTGGTACTTCTTCCACCCAGTATTTTTTATATATTTCCAAAAAATTCCACGTTGATGTTCACGGCTTTTGGAGTTGCGCAGAATAGGCATCTCAAACTTGCTCCTTTTTAGGCCAGAATTCCAGCTGCCGGCATTCTCCCTCTTCATGTAAACCTTGCAAAATAAGAGAGAAAAGGCATAAGTATTGTACCGTGGAGTGAAATAACAGCCCAAAAAGCGATAAATATCAACATGAAAGCATGATGCAAAATGGACGTATCAACTCCCCCAAGCTTAGACCTCGCTTGTCCTCAAGCGAAAGCCTAGCTCAATAAATATGTCCACATGTTTAGGGAGAGAGGTGTCGACAAAACAAGATACGAACATGCAGGCATCATGATCAAGATTAGAACAACAATACCAACATATAATCTCTCATGCTAAAGTGACAAATTCTTCACAAATTAAAGCATGAATCAAGAACTTTACCAAGAATCAACAACCGATAGCCTTAGTCATAGAAGCAATTGCAATTTATCACAACATCAGAAAGAGTAAAATGAGAGCTTGTAAAGAAAATCCACATACTCCATCATCTTTTCGTTCTCTACAATTGGTACTACTCACGTGGTACTCATGAGATCAAAGTTTTAGCTGGACACAGAGAAAGATAGGGGCTTATAGTTTTGCCTCCCAACTGCTTACCTCAAGGGTAATGTCAACAATAATAAATCATGAATACTTACCTCCAAGTTGACATATGAATATAGATATTTCCTTAGCATGTGACGTTAGCCAAGATAAAGGCGAAACAAGGAATTGGTGAAGATCACCATGACTCTTTCAAGGGCAAAAAGTAAAGGTACAAGATAGGCCCTTCGTAGAGGAAAGCAGAGGTTGTCATGCGCTTTTGAGGTTTGGATGCGTGTCCTCTTAGTGCGGAGGAACGTCACTTTATATTGCCTCTTGTGATAAAGAACTTTATTATGCAGTCTGTCGCTTTTATGTCTTCCTCATCACAGGTTCGTACAAAGCTTATTTTCCACACACTAATAGATCATACATATTAGGGAGCAATTTTTATTGCTTGCACCAATGACAACTTACTTGAGGGATCTTCTTCAATCCATAGGTAGTTATGGTGGACTCTCATGGCAAAACTAGGTTGAAGGTGTGTGGATGCACAAGTAGTATCTCTACTCGGTGCGGTATTTTAAATTCGGAGACTAATATTCTATTGTATTCGATAAATCTGTTGTTTATATGTTGTGCTCTCTATATTCTGTGCAATAATATATTTTGTAATCTGTGCAAATATCATAAAAAATAAAATAAATACCTAATATTCATACTAGTGGCGCACTTCAAAAGCACACTAGTGGCGCATCGTCAACTAGTGCACCATTAGTAAGCCAGAGCACATGGGTAAATATGGCCCTGGGAGGCATACTAATGGCGCACCATAAGCTATACTAATGGCGCACCAGGAGGTGCTCCATTAGTATACCAGATGCTAATGGCGCACCAGGATCTATACTAATGGCGCACCGTGTGCAATACTAATGGCGCATTGCGTGGTGCATCATTAGTATACCAGATACTAATGGCACACTTATGGTGCGCCATTAGTAAAAAAATCTAATGGCGTGATGCTAGTGGCGCACCTATAGTGCGCCATTAGTAGCCAAAATAGGTGCACCATTAGCAGGCCTTTTCCTAGTAGTGGTGCAAGCAATCGTCACATGCTAAGGGATCTCTAATCACATAACATTGTTCGGAACCAATCAAATACAATTCATTATGTTGTCTTCCTTGTCCAACATCTACTTCTAAGCATGTAATCGTTTAGTGAGTGTTCACAATCATAGATGGTGTCAAGGATGATATATTTATATGTGAACCTCTCCTTCTTTATCACTTCCTATTAATTGCAACAATGACCAAGGTCTACGTTTGTGTACCCTCAACAAGTTTCAATCATCATCCTTTTTATATGTGAAGCCATCACTTCCCATAAGATCACTATATGATCTTTCATGCTTTTGTTCTTTCTCGATCTTTTGATCATGGCAAGAGGCAAAGCCCTTCAACTAAGATACTCTTTATCATATGGCTCACGAGCTCGAATACATCGAGGGTGACACAAAGCAAAACTCAAGCCTAAAACACTAAGACTTTTATTCTACTAGAGAAAAAGAAAACTGAAAAGGAACAAACTAAAACAAAGGTAAAGGCAAAAGATATGATGGTGATACGATACCGGGGCAACTCCCCCAAGCTTGGCACAAGCCAAGGGGATTGCCCATACCCATGCTCAGTTGTCTTCCTTTGGAGGTGATGGTTGTGGAGTTGTTCAAGAGGTCTTGAGCTTGTTTAATTTCCACTTGAGCATAAAATTCTGCTCCCTCAGATCGTCATTTTCCTCTTCAAGCTTCAACACCCTTTGGCATAATTCCTGCTTACTCTCCTGCAAGAAACGAGAAGGGATAAACAAAGTCTTGGGCTTCTATCTTGAGTCGGGGAGGTTCGACTTCTTGAACTCCACATGCGTGTCTCCACTTTGAGGTAGAGGAGCCTCCTCCTCATCGAAACTCGTTTGCTCCTTCCCCTTGGGATCATAATCTTCTTCCTCCTCAGCGGTCCATCCATAAGGATCCAAGTCCCCATAGACCTTGGGGTTATCAAGGTAATATGCCACATAGCTCTCCCCTCTGAATCTTGGGAAGACATCTTGCCCTAATTCTACGGCAGAAAACAGGCTCGAAACGAAAACAGAGGGAATTTGCATGATACAGAGGTCAGACCTTTCGGGATAATATATAATGATTTTTTTCCAGACCAGAAGGGGTACTCCGCACGAAAACGGAGTCTGGGAGGCGCACGAGGTGGCCACAAGCTGTCCAGCCCCGACCAGGGGGTAGGCCGGGCCTAGGAGGAAAATTGCTACGGGAAAGTTTTGGAGTCGGTTTACTTACCGAATCACATACCTCCTCGTTTTCTGTGTCTGAAACAGGCTGATAAATATCCCTTATGTACTCCTCCGGAGTTATGGTATTGATAATGTTGCTCTCAACATTTATGGGAGTACCTGAGATGTAATGCTTGATTCTCTGCCCGTTTACCACTCTCGGACAATTACCTTCCGTGTTGTTGATTTTGATAGCACCGGAACGATATACTTCCTCAACAATATAGGGACCTTCCCATTTAGAGAGAAGCTTGCCTGCAAAAAATCTTAAACGAGAATTGTATAGCAAGACATAATCACCTACATTGAACTCACGCTTTTGTATCCTCTTATCATGCCACCTCTTAACCTTTTCTTTGAATAACTTGGCATTTTCGTATGCCTGAGTTCTCCATTCATCAAGCGAGCTAATGTCAAATAACCTCTTCTCACCAGCAAGTTTGAAATCAAAGTTAAGCTCTTTGATTGCCCAATAAGCTTTATGCTCTATCTCAAGAGGTAGATGACATGCTTTACCGTACACCATTTTGTACGGAGACATGCCCATAGGATTCTTATAGGCACTTCTATAAGGCCACAGTGCATCATTGAGCTTCTTAGACCAATTCTTTCTAGACCTGTTGACAGTATTTTGCATAATCAGTTTAATCTCTCTATTGCTTAGCTCTACTTGACCACTGGAGTAAGGGTGATAGGGAGACACAATTCTATGGTTGACATCATACTTAGCAAGTGTTTTATGGAAAGCACCATGAATGAAATGTGAACCACCGTCGTTCATTAGATATCTAGGGACTCCAAATCTAGGGAAGATAACTTCCTTAAGCATCCTCATAGAGGTGTTGTGACCATCACTACTAATGGGGATAGCTTCTACCCACTTAGTGACATAATCAACAGCAACTAGGATATGAGTATACCCTGGATTTTGGAAATGGTCCCATATAATCAAAGCCCCAAACATCAAATGGTTCAATGACAAGTGAATAGTTCATAGGCATTTCGTGAGTTTACTAATATTACCTATTCTTTGACATTCGTCACATGACAAGACAAACTTACGTCCATCCTTGAAGAGAGTGGGCCAATAGAAACCTGATTGCAATACCTTGTGTGCAGTTCTATCTCCTGCATGGTGTCCTCCGTAGGCCTCGGAGTGACACTTCTGTAGGATCTATCCCTGTTCATGTTCAGGTACACAACGTCTAATAACACCATCTACTCCTTCCTTATAAAGGTGAGGATCATCCCAAAAATAATGTCTCAAGTCAAAGAATAATTTCTTCTTTTGCTGATATGTGAAGCTAGGTGGTATATATTTGGCAACGATATAGTTTGCATCATCAACATACCACGGTTCACTATGTGAAGCATTGATGACATTCAATTGCTCTTCGAGAAAGTTATCATCAATAGGTTGTGGGTCATCAAGAACGTTCTCCAACCTAGACAACTTATGTGCTACTGGGTTATCAGCACCCTTCATGTGGACAATGTGCAAACCAAATTCTTGTAGCAAGAGAACCCATCTGATAAGTCTAGGTTTAGCGTCTTTCTTCTCCATGAGGTACTTAATAGCAGCATGATCAGTGTGAATAGTGACTTTGGAATCAACTATGTAAGACCTGAACTTTTCACATGCAAACACGACTGCTAAAAAATCCTTTTCCGTAGTAGCATAGTTTCTTTGGGCACTGTCTAGAGTTTTACTAGCATAGTGAATAACATTCAACTTTTTATCAAATCTTTGCCCTAGGACAGCACCAACAACATAATCACTAGCATCACACATGATTTCAAAAGGTAAGTTCCAATTAGGTGGTTGAACAATAGGTGCAGTTATCAAAGCCCTCTTAAGTATTTCGAAGGCTTCCTCACAATCATCGTCAAAAACAAAAGGAATATACTTTTGCAAGAGATTGGTAAGAGGCCTAGAAATCTTAGAGAAGTCTTTAATGAACCTTCTATAGAAACCAGCATGACCAAGGAAACTTCTTATGCCTTTGATATCTGTGGGGTATGGCATTTTCTCGATCGCATCAACCTTAGCCTTATCGACTTCAATACCTCTTTCAGAAATTTTATGTCCTAAGACGATGCCCTCATTGACCATAAAGTGGCACTTCTCCCAATTCAAGACAATATTGGTGTCTTTACATGTCTGCAAAACTCGATCAAGGTTGCTGAGGCAATCATAAAAAGAAGACCCGAGGGTCATCCGAAGGGAATTGAACAAGATTCTCAAGGAGTTAGCACCAATGCACCTAGTCATCCTAGAAAGAAGAAGAAAGATGATAGGGATGTGCACGCTAGCAACCCTGTTGCTGCTACCCCTGAGAGTCCAAATGATGTCTATGTCTCTGATGCTGAAACACAATCTGGTGATGAACATGAGCCTAAAGATGATATCAATAGTGATGTTCATGTTGATGCTCAACCTAGCAATGATAAGGATGTGGAGATTGAACCTGTTGATCTTGATAACCCACAGCCTAAGATTAGAAGATACGATAAGAATGACTTCGCTGCTAGGAAGCATGGTAAAGAAAGGGAGCCATGGGTTCAGAAACCCATGCCCTTTCCTCCCAAACCATCCAAGAAAAAGGATGATGAGGATTTTGAGCGATTTGTTGAAATGATCAGACCTGTCTTTTTGCAAATGCGTTTGACAGATATGCTCAAAATGTCTCCGTATGCTAAGTACATGAAAGATATTGTGACTAATAAGAGGAGGATACCTGAGGTTGAGATTTCCACCATGCTTGCAAACTATACCTCCAAGGGTGGAACTCCTAAGAAACTAGGTGATCCCGGTGTGCCCACTCTACCTTGCTCCATTAAAGGCAACTACGTGAGAACTGCTTTATGCGACCTTGGAGCCGGTGTTAGTGTTATGCCTCTCTCTCTTTATCGTAGACTTGAACTAGATAAGTTGACTCCTACTGAAATCTCTCTGCAAATGGCCAACAAATCAACCACTTTTCCTATCGGCATTTGCGAGGATGTGCCTGTTGTGGTTGCTAATGTCACTATCTTAACACACTTTGTTATCTTGGATATTCCTGAGGACGATGCCATGGCAGTCATCCTCGGAAGACCCTTCTTGAACACTGCAGGGGCTGTTATAGATTGCAACAAAGGCAATGTCACTTCCCATGTCAACGGTAATGAGCATACGATGCACTTTCCGAAGAAACAATATCGAGTACATTGCATCAATGCTATCGAAAAGACTTCACCGATTCTTATTGGGAGCTTTGAATGCCCCATACCTCGTGTCAAGATGAAGTATGATTTGCTTATTGGGGATATAAATCTCCCCATTGAGGTGACCTAGTGACTATTCGTAAATTCTCCGTCTTCTTTTGCGATTCAAAAAAGTTTGTCGAAGAGGCTTGATCAACCTCACTGACGGATTTCTTTCGATGACCATGAGATGGATGAATCGAGGAGTCACAAACCTCTGTTCCAAGCTTTCACCTTCGATTTCTTAGAAGAAAAATGATAGATTTAGTTTAGTTTTCCCTGCTTTCTGTTTTAGCGTCCGGTAGAAAAGTACCCCGAAAATAAAAGTTCTCTGAACGCCCTGAAAATCAAGTATGGTTTTTTCTAGAATTTTTTAAAAATTCTGAGACAAAGAGCTTGTCTGGGGGCTGCACTAGTGGGACACAAGCCCTTGGGGCGCGGGCACCCCCCTGGCCGTGCCACCCAGGTTTGTGGGCCCCACAGGCATCCCCTCCACTCATTCTTGCTCTCATATGGTTCTCCTACCTCTAGAAAAAATCGTTTCGCAGCTCAAACCCATGTTCTTGCTCCTCTTGGTGGGATTTTCGATCTCTTTGCTCAAATCACCATTCTCCGAACTGTTTTGGGGAAATTACTCCTTGGTAAGTGACTCCTCCATTGGTCCAATTAGTTTCTTCTCTAGTGCCTTATACTCCGCGTATTTTTGCTGCCTTGGTGAGCATGTTCTTGAGCTTTGCATGCTGATTCTGGCTGGTCCCAAGTACTTTTGATGCGTAATATGGCCTCTAGGCACTTGTGGGAGTAGTTTCTACGAGTTTCGTTGAGCCTTGTTCACTTTTCCTTAGAATCACTAAAAATTTCAGAAATTTTCAGAGATAAAAAAGGGAAAAGATGAGGAGGTTCTTAAGAGGCTCTTCAAGCCGTGACCCCAAGGATGATGGGAGTGAGAAGAAGCCCAAGTATTTGGTCCCTCGAGTCGCAGAAGTTCAAGCTTGCGAGTGGCCAAGCGACGTGTTCTTACGCGCCGCTGGAATTTATGAGGACTTCTATCACTTGGTGGAAAACACAGGCCTCACCGCCTTCGTTGAAGATAAGTGTCCGCAATACCTCCTCCTCACTAATATCTTCGTACAAAGATTTAACTTCTACCCGAGGAAGAATCCTCCTATGGTTGAGTTTAAACTTTATGATATCCCCCAACACATGTCACTCCAGGATTTTTGCAATATCTGCAAATTACCTTACGTTGGGGATATTCATGAACCTCGTCCACGAGACTTGGAAGCATTCATCGATACAATTGCTGTAGGAGAGGAGAGAGGAGTGTCTTGCTCTAGAGCTGCTAGCATTCATTTTCCCGTGCTTCGGTACTTCTCACTATTTGTGGGAAAATGTTTGATTGGCTGTGGGAAAGCTGGGTCACTTAGTTCCCCAGATCTTGCGGTCTTGCGCGAAGCCCTTTATAATGATAAAACTTATAGCTTGGGTGCTATAGTAGCTCAACGGTTGAACCTGAACCGTTCTAAGGGTGTTGCCTATGGAGGTATCTTTGCTACTCGTCTTGCTAGACACTTTGAGATACCTATTAGACTGGAAGAGGAAGAATAGATTCTTCTTCCCGAGAGATATCTATATTATGATAGCATGGTTCGCCATGACTTTCTTGATAGAGATATAAGTAGAAGGATGATTTATAACCTGGTATTTAGTCAGGGTACTCATGAGACTATTACTTTGCCTGCTCCTTCTTTGTTCAATCTTCATGCAGGCATGTACATTATTATGCCCTCGGACATCTACGCATATTGGGCTTAGCCCAACCACAGGTGCCCGTGCCCGAGCCACCAGTCGAGTACCAGATGCCAGTTTATCAGTGGGAGCCGGAGGAGCTCACACAGCAGTGGCATCCTCAGTCCACTCCGGAGTACCCCGGAGCTGGTTATTTCCCTCTTTGGGAGTAGACCAACTTAGGCCAAAATCCTATGCTTGGGGGAGTACGTGTTCTCACCGACTTTACATTCTTGCTTATGCTTTCACTTTGTTAGCCGGTGTTCACACTTTGCCACTGTATCATCCATGCTAGTTTATTTCTTTTTCTCGTTTTCTTTTCGTGTGTCTGTATAGTTTGAGAAAACCCAAAAAGATTTTCTTCTTCTTCTTTTGCTTGTTGGGAGCTTTCCCGTGTAAATAGTTTTCTTTTTCTTTGGGTCAAGGTAGAAGATATTGGTTACAATGTTTAGTGGCTCTTGCATGCATACCTGTTTAGCTTTCAAAGAGCCATATTAATTTGTCTTCTCCTTTGTGTTTGCCTGCAGATTCCAGCTTTAGTCCAATGCACGAGCACGCTTATTATTGTTCACATCGTTCGGTCGTGCAAGTGAAAGTCAATAATGATGATATATGATGAAGTGACTGAGCCTGGAAAAGCTGGTATGAATTCGATCTATTTTGTTTTTGTAAATATGACTAGCTCATCATGCCTGATTCAACTTTGTTGTGAGAGAAACATGTTTGCAATGACAACTTAGAGATCATAGTTGGTTATGCCATGCTTATTTAGCTAGGAGCTTATAATGGTTTACCTTGGATGCCCACATGAATGTTGAGATGACTGTGTTGTAGTATGATATGATGGTATCGTCCTTTGAATGATTCAAGTGGCTTGACATGACGCATGTTCACGCATGTAGTTGAAACAAAATCAACATAGCCTCTATGATATTCATGTTCATGGTGATTTATGTCCTACTCATGCTTGCACTCAATGTTGGTTAATCTCAATGCATTTTGATGACTGTTGTCGCTTGATGCCAACTGTTCTTCCCCTTTGCAACGACACCAAAAGAATGTTGTTAGCACTCTCCGGCAATCGAAACTACAAGAATGTTATTGACCGCCCACAAGCGCATGGGATCGCATCAGTTTTCGAATGTAGAGTATTCGACCCAAATTTGTTGATTAGCACGACGGGAGGTGAGAGAATACTCTCAAGTATTAGCAGTTGAATTGTCAGATTCAACCACACCTGAAAGATTAGTATCTGCAAGCAAAGTAGTAACAGCAAAGTAGCGAGTAACGATGGTGTAACGATCAATAGCAGCGGCAAGGAAAAGCAGTGGTGATAGCAGTAGAAAGTAGCAACAGTAGCAAGCGAGAGTAGTAGCAATAGTAGCAACAGAGCAAGACAAGTAACAACAGTAGCAACAGTAGTAGCAGCAGCAGAGGAAGACAAGTAACAACAGTAGCAACAGTAGTAGCAGCAGCAGTAGGACAAACTCGTAGGCAATGGGTCGGTGATTTGTTTGGATGATATTCATCATGCAACAACTATAACACGGACAGATATGTGGCTAGCTCCCGTTCGTCAATGTGATGTAGGCATGCATTCCGTGTGTCGTCATACGTGCTTAGGGAAAAGAACTTGCATGACATCTATTGTCCATCCCTCCCGTGGAAGCGGGGTCCAAAAGGAAACTACGGGATATTAAGCTTCTCCTTTTAATAAAGAACCGGACCAACGCATTAGCACTTGGTGAACACATGAACTCCTCAAACTATGGTCATCACCGGGAGTGGTTTCGGTTATTGTCACTCCGGGGTTGCCGGATCATAACACATAGTAGGTAACTACAACTTGCAAGATCGGATCTAAAACACACATATATTGGGGACAACATAATAATTTCAGATCTGAAATCATGGCACTCGGGCCCTAGTGACAAGCATTAAACATGGCAAAGTAGTAGCAACATCAATCTCAGAACATAGTGGATACTAGGGATCAATCCCAATCAAAACTAACTCGATTACATGATAGATCTCATCCTACTCATCACCGCCCAGCGAGCCTACGAATAGATTACTAACGAACGACGAAGAGCTTCATGGAATTGGAGAGGGAAGAAGGTTGATGATGACGATGGCGACGATTTCCCCTCTCCAGAGCCCAAGACGGACTCTAGATCTGCCCTCGAGATGAAGAACGGGTGGTGGCAGCGCCTCCGTATCGAAAACGTGACGAAAACTTCTCTTGTTATTTTTTCTGGGACGAAAGGGATCTTATAGACCTGAGATTTGGGGAGGCAGAGCCGTGTGGGCCCCACAAGCCTGCCCACCGCCACCAGGGGGGTGGTGGCGGAGCCAGGGCTTGTGGCCCACTTGGCCACCCCCTCAGGTGGAACTTGGCGCATATATTTTTTATATTTTTCAAAACTGCTCCCCGTAAATTTTCAGGACGTTTGGAGAACTTTCATTTCTGCACAAAAATAACACCAAGGCGATTCTGCTGAAAATAGCGTCAGTCCAGGTTAGTTCTATTCAAATCATGCAAATTAGAGTCCAAAACAAGGGCAAAAGAGTTTGGAAAAGTAGATACGATGGAGACGTATCATCGCTCTCTAGTTGGTCGCTTCCGAGTCTTTTGCTAGCCTTCACTTGTAGTAAGCGGGAATACTGCTTGTGCATCCACTTCCATAAACCCAAAGTTGTTCCATATGTGTCCACCATACCTACCTATGTGCGGTATCTACCGGCTGTTCCAAGTAAATTTGCATGTGCCACTCTCTAAACCTTCAAGAAATAATCTGTTTAGCTTGCCCGAACCGCTCTTGTGGTGACAGGGGGCTATTGGTATCTTCCATGCTAGGCGTGTTATCCTCGATATGTGTTTATTCACTATCATTCACGAGAAAGGGGCCGGTAATTGGAATTCCCAGTTCCATGCTCAAATGGAAAAGATAATTGCAAACAAAACTCCCCCAGGATTGATGTTGGTATGGACGGTACTCGAGGATTCGGCTAGCCGTGGAATGTGATTGATTGGTGGTGGGGGAGTCAAAACTTTACTTTTCAGTTTGGGAACCGCCTATAGCATGTGTAGCGTGGAAGATGTTGATAACTCTTAGTCATTGCATTGACAATGAAAGCATGCCACCCAAAATTATTATCTCTGTTTTCAAAGCTTGAGCTCTGGCACCTGTGCAAATCAATGCTTCCCTCTGCAAAGGGCCTGTCTATTTATGTTCCTATTGAGTCATCCTCCTCTTACAAAAGCACCGATTAGAGAGCAACACTGTCATTTTTATGCTTTGCTTTTAACTGTGTTGAGTGTGATTGTGACTGGATCTTCATTGCCTTGAATTACAATGTTTAGTCAACCCTTGGTCTTTGAAGGTGCTCTGCATTTATGTTTTGCGGTCTCAGAAAGAGCTAGAGAGATACCATCTATTCATACTGCTTCATGTTGTTTTGATTGAAGTGTTGACATTTGAGGCTTATTATTATTTGCTCGCTAGTTGATTATGCTGTTGATATGAGTTTACCGTGAGACCTAGATGTCATTTGCCTATGTGGTTTGCTTGTGATCTTGCTGAAATTATGGTTACGAGTTAGACATAGTTGCAACAACAAGATTAAACAGAGTTCGTCAAAGTTTTTCTTTTGTCTCTCTCAGTTTGTCAACTGAGTTGCTTGAGGAAAAGCAAGGCTTTAAGCTTGGGGGAGTTGATACGCTGTTTTCAGCAGAATTGCCATGCTACTAATACTTTGCTTGCAGACACTAATCTTTCAGGTGTGGTTGAATGTGACAAACTCAGCTGCTAATACTTGAGAATATTCTTTCGTTTCTCTTGTGGCGAATCAATAAATTTGGGTCGAATACTCTACCCTCAAAAACTGTTGCGATCCTCTACACTTGTGGGTTATCACCCGGCAACGGCGCCAGAAAAGAGTCTTGATGACCCACAAGTATAGGGAATCAATCGTAGTCCTTTCGATAAGTAAGAGTGTCGAACCCAACGAGGAGCGGAAGGATCTGACAAGTGATTTTTAGCAAGGTAATATCTGCAAGCACTGAAATTATCGATAACAAATGATTGTATGGTGAGATGATTCGTAGCAAGCAACAAGTCACAAAAGTAGCAACGGTGCAGCAAAGTGGCCCAATCCCTTTTGTAGCAAGGGATAAGCCTGGACAAAGTCTTATAGGAGGAAAAACGCTCCCGAGGACACACGTGAATTTCTGTCATGCTAGTTTTCATCATGTTCATATGATTCACGTTTGTTACTTTGATAATTTCATATGTGGGTGGACCGGCGCTTGGGTACTGCCCTTACTCGGACAAGCATCCCACTTATTTTATTTAAATACCTTTTACTGAGACTAGGAATGGTGTTTCATAGCGACAAATTATTTTCTTGCTTCAAAAATATTTGAGAAAATTTAGGGACACTGAGTGGACATATATTTTCCTGCTTCAACACCTGGTCATGTTCGAAATATTGGACAAAACCCCTCAAAACGATTTTTGTCTATTTCAAGCTTTTGAAATATTTCCAAAGGAAATATTCTCAATAAATTCTAGAAAAATTCTAGAAAAATTCAGACATGATAAATGTGGTGATCTTATAAAGTTTCATCTCAATCCAAGTTGATTTAATGCACCTATTAATCCAAAAACCCTTCTTGTCCACAAACAAGTTTGAGCAACTCTACTTTGCCAAGTTTACCCAATTGATCTCAAACTTCATAGGAGTGATCTAGCCCCCAAATAAGGATGCCACACAAAGTTGTGCACTTGTGGGAGTTGATTTGATCACCTTGGTTCACATAAATCTGATTCTATCCATTTCTAGGGTTGTTCATGTCTACGCTGTCAACTTTTCTCAAATGAGCTCAAACTTGGTGAAACCTATTGATTTATCTCAAAATTTAGTATGGTTAAATATCACTGCTGGTGGTGAGGTTTATCTTGCTCAAACCAACATCGAACACCTTCTAGTGATTTGGTAAAACTGCTACTTTCACCCCTTACACTCTTCCACACTCCAAAATTTTACCACAAGCCCACACAGTCACTCTTCACCGGCTGTAGAAAGATCCAGCTCTAGTTCACACGTGGAGTTAGACAAAAAACCCAATTAATCCTATGGTCCACCCTAGCAGAAGCCTTTTACCTCTTTCTCTTTGACCATAGTCTACCCCCACGACTCCAAAGCACCCCAGGAGCATCCCACATCCCCCAGACTCTAGAGGACAAGGTGGGACGCCCCAGAGCGCGCGAGCATGCCGTGGCATGCCAAAAATGCGCTCTGGACACACTAAAGTGTGCACCCGCACATTGAGAGCCAAGCCTCGACCAGCTTTGGACCCCTCCGACTGTCCCTCGCGCCCCCCTCGATGGCAGGAGTCCTACGCCACGTCGTGCCCCTCCTTTCCCCCTTCTCCCCCTACAACGCGTTCCCCCGACGGAGATTCAATCATATGGCAACCGCCATCGCGGCACGCCTGGAGCCAGGTCCCGCTCCTCCTTGACCTCGTTCCAACCCCGGACCACGTCCACAAAGACCGCAAACACATTCCCAAGTCCTCTCTCTTCCCCTCGCCGCCACCACGATCTCACCGGTGCATGAACCTTTGGTGAATCGTGCCCCCTCTATATAACACCACCCCAAGCCTCCTCTCCCACCCTTCGACCTCCTGCTACAACTAATCGCACCCCTGAGCCGCCGAATCATCTCTAGGAGCCCCCGAGCTCGAGATCGAGCTCCAGATCCGCCACATCAAAATTCCGGCAATCCCTAGGTACAAGGCTGCTCTGGCTCTCATTTCTTTTGCAAAGGAACCGCAACAACTTCCTGATTCTTTCCCCTCTCTCACCTATTCTTTTGCTGCAGGATTCGGCCCCGATGACCACCCTCCCAAAACGCCTCCGCCGCGGGACCTCGTCGCCGATGACTCCCTGCACCCCGGCTCCTCTCTCTACCACCATTCGAACGACGGCTCATCCCTGGACCCATTTCCACGCCTAACTGCACTTGTTGTGCCCTCTGTCATTGCTGGTGAGGTCTCCACCCTCTCTGTCCCGAGGTTGAAGATGACAGGTGGGGACCACCTGTCATCCTCACCTCTCCCTCGCCTCCCCTCGCTAGCACTGGCAGCTAGGCCCCGCGTGTCGGGTTTAAACCCCGGCCGGTGCGCGCGCCTCGTCCACGTGGGCTGGTTCGCTGGCTGGGCCGACTAGGCCAAGAACTTCTGGCCCAGGAACTGTGGTCCTTTTCTTTTCCTTTTTAATTCTGTTTTGTAAAAATTCCACATGATTTAATAATTATGCAAATCCAAATACTCCCCTAGCAAAAAAATTCTAATATCATGTAGTATTTTAGTGTGCCACTTGTGCAATTTTTGCAAATTGTTGCATGCACTATATTATTTTAAAACCTTGTTTTATGCATTTTAACACTTTGTTAAAATAGTTTCTACAAATTTTTGCAGTCCCATAATAAAACCTATTAATTTTTATAGTCCAATAATAAAACCTATTAATTTTACAGAACCTATACTCATCCTAGCATTTCACAAAAATGGTGTGACATTTTCTGAGTAGGATATTTTCCGTGTTTTTGGTCGAGTGCTTATTTTTGCCTGTTTGTATTGCGGCGATAAGTTACATTGCTAGTGAGGGGCTTGGACCAGAAGGCCTTGAAAACCCCGGAGAGTAATTTGAACAAGGCAAGCATCCTTTTACCATGTCTAAGAAACTATTTTTATGCATGTAAAATAGCACTTTGTTCCGATGCATTGAATCATGTTGAATCGGTGACCACCTTAATGGGTTGTTTCCGGTAACTCCTTGTTGATACTTGCACTTGGGCATGACCCTACCTTCCTATGAGGGTTGTGCGGGTGGGAAGTAGTTAGGTTGCTTGTAGTGGTACGCATGGGATTGGGTACATGCATGGAGATGAAAAGAGGAGATGATTTCAAATGTTTTATGAAAAGACCGTCAGGTGCCACTAATGCCCGAGGGTGATGTCTTGGGCTCGATAACCACTTGATGAGGGAGTGGTATACCGAGGCCAGCTGTGTGAGTTGTTTCCAAAAAGTAGATTAGATTTAAGATTTTTCGACCGTCCCAACCTTACATGTACGACCACAGTACCGCTGATGGGACGGAGCTCTGCTAATTACTTTGGTCGATGCTAGTAGAAATCCCACATTACTAGTGGCGGGAGTGACCTGATCACTCTCGAGACAGGTCGTGCCAGGAAAAAGGGTGACCATGGGTTGTTTTTATAGACACCAGGCACACCTTTGCGTGCCCGCGTGGATGATACGTGTGATGTACACCACGAGGGATTGTCACCAAGGATTTGTCTGTTTTCTAGTATCGTCATGGGAAAGGTGATGTATGACTACGTACCTCGGGTATGATAAATACCAAGAGTCGTGTTCTCACACAGAGGTTTCTTGAATCTTGTGGGTAAAGTGTGCAACCTCTGTAAAGTGTAAAACTGTTAGAATAGTCGTGTCCACGGTCAAGAACAGTTGGGTGGTGCTGCTTAAACTACGTCCAAGAATTTTCGCTTAAACCAAATGTGTGTGTGTTGGGGGGGGGGATGGTGGCAGTACGAATGATGAGAAAAGTCAGATGACTTGGCATCATTGGTGAACATGGGTTGTTCAACCCTCAGTTGATATTGTTATCTGTAACCTGTTCTCTTGGTTACGGTTTAACTTATGATGCATGCCGCACGAGAAGCCGATCATGTTATTACACTAGGGAAATATCTGCTTTCCGCAAAATAGCACATTAGTGTTATGTCATACTTCATTATTGCCTTGTTCCATGTCATGGGTTGTTTGCGAGTCCATTCAAAGTACTCATTGGCTTGCCACATGTTATTTAATTGGCCAGACATGGAAGAACATGACTTTGGAGAAGAGTTCGTGGGTGATGAACATGCGAACTAGGATGCTTCCTAGTTAGAATGCTTGTAGGTGAAGGTAGATGGCATGGGTTAACACTTTCAACCAAGTTATTCGCTACTAGTTGTGTTTGGTGTGTCGGCCTTCGAGGCCCTACCTATGTAATGACTTGGCCTTAATGGTCCTTAAGTGTATCAGACAATATGGATGGATGCAAGACTCTTGTTATTCAGCTTCTGTGTGTTGAGTGAGCATTCATCTCTAGGATCACTTAAACCTTGTAGATGGCCGTCGTACCCGAAAACCTCCTAGAATTCGGATTTCCCGTACACCTTGAGCACAGCTTGGAGAAGTATCGGGTTTGTTGATCACTAATTTTCCTCTACTACGAGCACTGGGTCAATGCCACCATGAAGGAGTACCACGTTGATGTTGTCGTGAAGGAAAATGACTCCCCGGCTAGCTGGTTCTTTGAACGACCACAGATTGAGACTCTGGTGTTAGCAGTCGCAACAACGGCGCGAAAGGCAATCATCCACCTTCGCGACATCCTCCGTAAGATGGCCGACGAACTGGCTACTGACCACATTCCTTTTGTGAAGGATGATGTTGGCGGGAGTTGGATGTTAACCCCATCCCCGAAAGAAGGAGCACCACTCGGATTCCAGACCTACTTCATCCTCTCTGCCTGCAGTCTGGCTCACAACCTGATCAAGGAATCCATGAAGCTCCGCCAGGAACTTCACCACACTCGTGAGCTACTTTGTCAAGCTAAGACGAAGCCAAGCAAGATCAAGAAGGATGGAGCCCCCGAGGGTCTACCCGCTATCACTTGAAGAGGAGGAGTACCCCCAGCTAGAGGTACACCCACGTGGCGTCATTGCATGAGTGCAAAGGAGTATCGTGAGCTCTTCACTGGTCCATCGGCGAAGTGTCATTCGGATGAACCTCCCCATTCCCTAACTCCCTTGACGAGGGACGATGCCCGTACACACGATGATCAGGAGGAAGACCCAAAGGAGTGCGAGTACGAGATCGAGCACTCCACTACTTGAGTCCGAGAACCCCTAGGGTAGGACACACTATGAACCCCTGATGCAAAGTCGAGTCCGTGTAATGGTTCATATGAAACCATGTGTGCTTGTTGTTTGTTTTTGTGTTTGTGTTTCGATGCAAGTCGCGCTTTTGCCTTTGGCAACATGTAGGCGACTACATCACTTATATTATCTTAAGGTTATGTGATGGGACTTTTGACCCTTTGTTTGACACACTTGCACTGTACTGATGTCCCACAAGCGTATGGGATCACTGCGGTTTTCGAGGGTAGAGTATTCAACCCAAATTTATTGATTCGCTCACAAGGGGAAGCTAAAGGATATTCTCAAGTATTAGCAGCTGAGTTGTCAATTCAGCCACACCTGAAATATTAGTGTCTGCAAGCAATGTATCAGTAGCAAGGTAGTACGATAGCAACGACACCAGAAAAAGCTTTGGCAATTACCAGCAATGGCGCCAGAGAAGGCCTTGTTGACGGGATGTTAGCGCGGACAAAGTCTTGCAACAAGTAACAATAGAGTAGCAAGGAACAGTAGTAGCAGCAGTAGAAAAGTAACAAGTAACAACAGTAACAACAGCAGCAAAGTAATAGCACTAGTGACAACAGCAGCAAAGTGTCCCAATCCGTCTTGTAGAAAGGGACAAGCCTAGGCAAAGTAATGTAGCGAGGACCAGTAGTAAAAGACTCGTAGGCAGTGGATCGGTGATGGATGAGTGTGACAGATGTGATTCATCATGTAACAGCTATAACACGGAGAGATATGTGGCTAGCTGCCGTTCATCAATCTAATGTAGGCATGTATTCCATATGTAGTCATACGTGCTTAGGGAAAAGAACTTGCATGACATGTATTTTCCATCCCTCCCGTGGCAGCGGGGTCCTAATGGAAACTACGGGATATTAAGGTTCTCCTTTTAATAAAGAACCGGACCAGTGCATTAACACGCGGTGAATACATGAACTCCTCATACTATGGTCATCTCCGGGAGTGGTTCCGGCTATTGTCACTCCGGGGTTGCCGGGTCATAACACATAGTAGGTGACTACAACTTGCAAGATAGGATCTAAAACACACATATATTGGCGCCAACATAATAGGTTCAGATCTGAAATCATGGCACTCGGGCCCTAGTGACAAGCATTAAGCATAGCCAAGTAGTAGCAACATCAATCTAGAACATAGTGGATACTAGGGATCAATCCCCGTCAAGAACTAACTCGATTACATGATATATCTCATCCAGCTCATCACCGTCTAGCAAGCCTACGATGAGATTACTCACGAACGATGAAGAGCATCATGGAATTGTCGATGGAGAAAGGTTGATGATGACGATGACGATGATTTCCCCTCTCCGGAGCCCGAAACGGACTCCAGATCTGCCCTCGTGATGAAGAATAGGATGTGGCGGCGCCTCCGTATCGCTAAACGCGATGAAACCTTCTCTCTGATTTTTTTCCAGGTGAAACGGAAGATATAGGACGGAGATTGGGGGCGGTGGTGCCACGTGGGCCCCACAAGCCTACATGGCGCGGCCTAGGGGGGGTGGCCGTGCCGTGTGGGCTTGTGGACTTCTCGCACACCCCCTCAGGTGGATCTTTGCGTAGGTATTTTTCTTTTATTCCAGAAAAAATCTCCGTAAATTTTCAGGACGTTCCGAGAACTTTCATTTCTGCACAAAAACAACACCATGTCAACTCTGCTGAAAACAACGTTAGTCCGGGTTAGTTCCATTCAAATCATGCAAATTAGAGTCCAAAACAAGGGCAAAAGAGTTTGGAAAAGTAGATACGACGGAGACGTATCAACTCCCCCAAGCTTAAAGCCTTTCTTGTCCTCAAGCAACTCAGTTGACAAACTGAGAGAGATAAAAGAAAAACTTTGACAAACTCTCTTTGATCTTGTTGTTGCAATTATATCTAACTCATAACCAGTATTTCAGCAACATCACAAGCAAACCACAAAAGCAAATGACATCTAGGTCTCACGGTAATCTCATATCAATGGCATAATCAACTAGCGAGTAAATAATAATAAGCCTCAAATGTAAACACTTAAATCAAAACAACATGAAGCAGTACGAATAGATGGTACTTCGCTAGCTCTTTCTGAGACCGCAAAACATAAATGCAAAGCACCTTCAAAGACAAAGAGCTGACTAAACATTGTAATTCAAGGCAATGAAGATCCAGTCATAGTCACACTCAACACAGTTAAAAGCAAAGCATTAAAATGACAGAGGTGCTCTCTAATTGGTGCTTTTTGTAAGAGGAGGATGACTCAACAGGTACATAAATAGACATGCCCTTCGCAGAGGGAAACATTGACTTGCAGAGGTGCCAGAGCTCAAGCTTTGAAAACAGAGATAATAATTTTGGGTGGCATGCTTTCATTGTCAATGCAATGACTAAGAGTTCTCAACATCTTCCATGCTACACATGCTATAGGCGGTTCCCAAACAGAAAAGTAAAGTTTTGACTCCCCCACCACCAATCAATCACACTCCACGGCTAGACGAATCCTCGGGTACCGTCCATACCAACATCAATCTTGGGGGAGTTTTGTTTGCAGTTATCTTTTCGATTTGAGCATGGAACTGGGAATTCCAATTACCGACCCCTTTCTCGTGAATGATAGTGAATAAACACATATCGAGGATAACACGCCTAGCATGGAAGATACCAATAGCCCCCTGTCACCACATGAGCGGTTCGGGCATGCAAATCATATTATTTCTTGAAGGTTTAGAGAGTGGCACATGCAAATTTACTTGGAACGGCAGGTAGATACCGCACATAGGTAGGTATGTTGGATTCATATGGCACAACTCTGGGTTTATGGGAGTGGATGCATAAGCAGTATTCCCGCTTAGTACAAGTGAAGGCTAGCAAAAGACTGGGAAGCGACCAACTAGAGAGCGACAACAGTCATCAAAATGCAATGAGATTAACTAACATTGAGTGCAAGCATGAGTAGGACATAAATCACCATGAACATGAACATCATAGAGGCTATGTTGATTTTGTTTCAACTACATGCGTGAACATGCGCCAAGTCAAGCCACTTGAAACATTCAAAGGAGGATACCATCCTATCATACTACATCATAGTCATCTCAACATTCATGTTGGCAACCAAGACAAACCATTATAAGCTCCTAGCTAAATAAGCATGGCATAAGCAACTATGATCTCTAAGTTGTCATTGCAAACATGTTTCCCTCACAACAAAGCTGAACCAGGCATGATGAGCTAGTCATATTTACAAAAACAAAATCGATCGAGTTCATACCAGCTTTTCCAGGCTCAGTCACTTCATCATATATCGTCATTATTGCCTTTCACTTGCATGACCGAACGATGTGAACAATAATAAGCGTGCTCGTGCATTGGCTAAAGCTGGAATCTGCAGGCAAACACAAAGGAGAAGACAAAGTAATATGGCTCTTTGAAAGCTAAACAGGTATGCATGCGAGAGCCACTTAAACATTGTAACCAATATCTTCTACCTTGACCCAAAGAAAAAGAAAATTATCTACACAGGAAAGCTCCCAACAAACAAAAGAAGAAAAAGAAAATCTTTTTGGGTTTTCTCAAACTATACAGACACACGAAAAGAAAACGAGAAAAAGAAATAAACTAGCATGGATGATACAGTGGCAAAGTGTGAACACCGACTAACAAAGTAAAAGCATAAGCAAGAATGTAAAGTCGGTGAGAACACGTACTCCCCCAAGCTTAGACTTTTGGCCTAAGTTGGTCTACTCCCAAGGATGGTCCTGGCGAAACCCAAATCATAATCGGGGTTATACGGGAGCGCTGCAGCCACTTCCTGAATAGCTGCCTCACGGAGACGAGCAGTTGTCGCCTCCCTCTCATACTCCTCTGCCTCTTCTCTGGTTATGTAATAGCTCCATTTTACCTGAAAGTCAAAGAAAGCTGGAGCAGGAAGGGTAATATGGAAAACACGCTGCCGGTTAAATATCAATCGGTATAGGAGGGATTCATCATCCCTCTCAAGGAACTGGTAGCTTGTCATAGCGACGCGGTCAAGGAAAGCTGTATGGAGCGGGGGATCTCCTTCGCGGATGGGTACTCCAAGAAAATTTTCTATGCAGGTGGCATAGATCCCACCAAAGAAATCCCCATCAATAGCATTCTTATTCAGCCTCCTTGCTATAATAGCTCCCATGTTGAAGCTTTTGTCACCTGTTACTGCGCTCTTAAGGATACTAAGGTCAGGTGCGCAGAGGTGACAGTGCTCAATCTTGCCATTAATGCATCAGCCTATGAAGAGGGCAAAATAATGCAAGGCAGGGAAATGAATACTCCCCATGGTAGCTTGCGTAATGTCTCTAGTTTCTCCAAGCGTAATACGAGCGCAAAAATCTCTAGCTAAAGATTTAGGAGGATCATTGAGGTTACCCCAAATAGGTATTTTGCAAATTCTACTGAAATCCTCTAAATCCAGGGTATACGATTTATCATAGAGATCAAACAGTACCGATGGCTCATGACCAGCTGAGAATTTGAATCTACGAACAAAAGGGGCAGTGAGAGCAACATACTGTTCACATTTATCGGAGATGAATTCTTCGAGTCCGACGTTGCGAACAAATGCATCAAACTCATCTTTGAAACCTTCCTCAATCATAAATTCATCAGAAGGCCATTCACATGGTTGTACCTGTGCGTCCCTAGGTTGGTAAGGATTAGGCTCCCGAATCGCAAGACGAGGATCTCTCTTGCTTGAGGAACCACCATGATAGTTTCTCCTCAACATCTTTCATTTCTGAAATTTTCAGTGACCCAAAGGAAGGGTGAACAAGGTTCAACTAAACTTGTAGCAACTACTCCCACAAGTGCCTAGAGACCATATTACACATCAAAACTACTTGGGACCAACTAGAATCAACATGCAAAGCTCAAGAACATGGTCACCAAGGCAACAAAAATACGCGGAGTATAAGGCACTAGAGCAAAAACTAATTGGACCAATGGAGGAGTCACTTACCAAGGAGTAATTTCCCCAAAACAGTTCGGAGAACAGTGATTTGAGCAAAGAGATCGAAAATCCCAGCAAGAGGAGCAAGAACACGAGTTTGAGCTGCGAAACGATTTTTTCTGGAGGTAGGAGAACTGGATGGAAGCAAGAATGAGTAGAGGGGGTGCCTGTGGGCCCCACAAGCCTGGGTGGCGCGGCTAGGGGGTGCCCGCGCCCCTAGGGTTTGTGGCCCACTGGTGTGACCCCCAGACAGACTCTTTGTCCAAGTATTTTTCAAATATTCTAGAAAAATCAAATTAGATTTTCACACCGTTCGGAGAACTTTCATTTTCGGGGTACTTTTCTACGGGACGCTAAGACAGAAAACAGGGAAAACTAAACTAAACATATAATTTTTCTTCTAAGAAACCTAAAGTGAAAGCTTGGAACAGAGGTTTGTGACTCCTCGATTCATCCATCTCATGGTCATCGAAAGAAATCCGTCAATGGGGTTGATCAAATTCCCTCGACAAAACTTTCTCGAATCGCAAAAGAAGACGGAGATTTTTTTTGAATAGTCACTAAGTCACCTCAATGGGGATGCGTATCTCCCCAACAAGCAAATCATACTTCATCTTGACACGAGGAATAGGGCATTCAAAGCTCCCAATAAGAATCAATGAAGTCTTTTCGATAGCATTGATGCAATGTACTCGATATTGTTTCTTTGGAAAGTGCACCGTATGCTCATTACCGTTGACATGGAAAGTGACATTGCCTTTGTTGCAATCTATAACAGCCCCTGCAGTGTTTAAAAAGGGTCTTCCGAGGATGACCGCCATGGTATCGTCCTGAGGAATATCCAAGATAACAAAGTCTGTTAAGATAGTGGTGTTAGCAACCACAACAGGCACATCCTCTCAAATGCCGATAGGGAAAGCAGTTGATTTGTCGGCCATTTGCAGAGAGATTTCAGTGGGTGTCAACTTATCCATCTCAAGTCTACGATAAAGAGAGAGAGACATAACACTAACACCGGCTCCAAGGTCGCACAACACAGTTCTAACGTAGTTGCCTTTAATGGAGCAAGGTATAGTGGGCACACCGGGATCACCTAGTTTCTTAGGAGTTCCACCCTTGAAAGTGTAATTAGCAAGCATGGCGGAGATCTCAAGATCAGGTATCCTCCTCTTATTAGTCACAATATCTTTCATGTACTTAGCATACAGACACATTTTGAGCATATCTGTCAAACGCATCAACAGAAAGACTGGTCTGATCATCTCAACGAAGCGCTCAAAATCCTCATCATCCTTTTTCTTGGATGGCTTGGGAGGAAAGGGCATAGGTTTCTGAACCCATGGCTCCCTTTCTTTACCATGCTTCCTAGTAGTGAAGTCATTCTTATCGTATCTCATATTCTTAGGCTCTGGGTTATCAAGATCAACAGTAGGTTCAATCTCCACATCCTTTTCATTGCTAGGTTGAGCATCATCATGAACATTGTTGGGGATATTATCTGCCATGTGACCGCCCTAGTTGGGCGGGGTCACCAAGCGGGTGACTCATACTTTGGCGGTTCAAGCTTTGGCCCAGAAGGCCCAGGAGCTGGATGGCGGTTCAAGATCTACATGGAGGATAAGTCATTAGGGAGTCTTCGAGTCTTGGAAAGCACGACGATTTAGAGATTAAAGGAATTACAACTTGTGTTATGGAAAGGACTCTTGTAAACCCTAGGGCCTCGACCTGTATATAAAGGCGAGCCCCTGGAGAGGGGAGGTCAGGTGAGAAATCATCGAGAGCTAGGTCACGCGATTTACGCCCTCCTTGTAATCGAAACATCATCAATACAACACAAGCAAGACGTAGGCTTTTACCTCATCACGAGGGGCCGAACCTAGCTAAAACCGAGTCCCGCTTCCACTCAAACCCCTTTGAGTCGCCACCAAGGTGCGATGGCTCCATCATTAAGTCCTTTCACTAGGACATCTGTCGTGAGAAAACCACGATAGTTGGCGCCCACCGTGGGACCTACGCACGGTGGAGTTGAGTTCTCGAAGGGAGCCCTACCAGGATCAGGGAGCTACGCGGCTGGGCTCATGACCCGGAGCCGCCGCGGAAAGTACTACATCGACAACTCGCTGTGGGGACCCAAGTCCGATTCGATCGAATCCGGCTACAGAGTCCCCTTCGGCAAGGTCAACATCTTCATCGGTATGGTCGGAGCACCCATGCCTGAGCCAGACAACTTCACCGACACCGTCGAGCCGCCTAGGTATGTCCGTCCCGTTGCGTCACAAAGCCTGACGCGCCCAGTTTTCGCCGGCTTCACGCAGGGATGATGAGCCAGAGCGGTCGGCCACTCGGGAGGCCACACCGGTGAACACTGACGACGAGTGATCCATGGGCGACACAGATTCAATCCAGTCCCTGCATGAAGGCCGCCTCGGAGATCTGTCGCTGGCGATGGATCCCGAAGTCCTCGATCGGACCCGTCGTTAGATCGCCATATACATGGCGGGGGCGACACAGTCCCAGCAAAACCCTGCAGGAAACAATGAGGCTGGCGGCCCATCCAAAAGCCCAGCTGAGGTCCTGGTGGACCTGTCGGCGGAGATAACGAGGCTCATGGCAACCCCCATGACGGCAGAAAACCACGGAACGATCAACGCCGAGTTGGCAAAGCTGCGAGATGAGATGGCGAAGGCCCAGCGAGATGCAGAGGCAGAAGCCGCCAGGATTGCGACCCAAAAAGCTCAGATCACCGCGGAGACGGCCCACTTAAACACTGAGAACTGGCGACTTGAAAGACAGCGACGCGCGTCCGACGCTGTCCATCAGAGGAGGCACCAGGGGCGTTTACCCCCTGATCTGAACCCTACCCGCCTTTTCGACACTCAACGTACCCCCGGGACGGGAACCGTTCCAGGGGGAGGGCCGGCTCAGCCACCAAACCCACCGCCTCAGCCAACGGATGATCGCGTTCCCCGTTTCCAAACGCCTCAGGGCCACTTTTCCAACCCCATGGACAACGTGCTTGCAGCGACTCGCCACTTGGAGTCCCTTCCAATTTATGGAAACACCCCGGCTGAAATAGAAGCAAGAAACACCATTGAGATGTTGAAAACGGCGGTGGTCCAGAACGTGCAATTCTCACATAGCCTCGACCGGCTGCACTCCACCCCCGAGGCAAGCCGCACCAGAAGCCGTCCGGAGGACCCACCCGCCGTAACCAGCGGACCGCGACACCTACCTCAGGGTAACCCGCCCGACCATCGGGACCCTCCTGCCCGCAACACAGTTGGTGCGACGGGCCAGGATCATCAAGGCCACATCCAAACCCACCCAGCGCCACTCAGCGGAGGCGGCAGGCACGTCGGGGTGCCGTGTTTGGCCCTTTCTCTGCGCAACGAGCGAATGCCGAAGGACTTCAAAAGACCAAGGAAGGTGCCTAACTACACCCCGGATCTTGAGCCTGCATCGTGGGTTGAGAGTTATGAACTCGTGATTGACATGCTCGACGTGAGTGAAGCGGTCTGTGCCAGGTACTTCACAATGATGCTCGGAGGAACGACACACACTTGGTTGAAAAACCTGCCACCCAACTCCATCCAGACTTGGGCTGAACTAAAGGAGCGTTTCATCAAAAACTTTCGGGGAACTTGCAAACGCCCAATGATGATCGTCGACTTACAGCATTGCATTCAGCGGCCTGACGAGTCAGCTCATCATTGGACGCGGCGGGTTGCAGAAATCATCCACTCGTCGGACGGCATCACGGCGGCCCATGCCGTGCTGATTCTGGAGCAAAACTGGCACTACGAGCCCCTGGTACAGAAGCTGGGGCGATCCAAGCGCAAGGTCCAGGATATGGGCGAATTGATGGATACCCTCACTCGGTACGCCGAAGCGGACGATACCAAAGATCCAGGAGAGGACGGTAGCAAGGCCAACCCGCCAAGAAAAGGCGAGTCATCCAAGAATCACTCCCAGTTTCAAGGACGCGCCCACCATAATCATGGTGGAAATGGGAAGAGAATGCAGCAGGATGGACCAACGGACTTCGTCGCCAATACCAACGCTAACAATGGCAACCAGCGCCAGAAGAAGAGGGATTACAGTGGCAAGAAGCCGTGCAATTATAACGAGATACTTAAGGGCCCCTGCCCGCATCATGCCACGGTAGAAGGACCGGCGACCCACTCTTGGGAAGACTGCTACGTGATGCAGGAATTTCGGGCGGAGGCACTCAAGAAAGGCCAAGCCGGCGACCAGAGCCAACGTCAGGAACAGTTCGGTGCGCCTAATCAACGTCGGAGCCCGTTTGGCGGATTTCCTGAACCAGGACCCCAGGTTGGCTCGCAACCAAGCAGTGGCCAGTACCCTATGCATAACCAGCAGCGGTATAACCCGACCGGAGTGTTTCAGCAGCCACCCCCATAGGGGGCTCCCCAGGGGCAAGATGATAATGGCGGATTCCGCAGTAATCCCAAGCAATTAAACAACGGACAATACCATGTATTCACCACCAGTGCCTGTAAGCGAGACAAGAAGGTGAAGCACATGACGTATAGCGTGTCCAAGCCGGCGCTCCCCAGGTACCTCCATTGGTCTGAGCAAACTATCTCTTGGAGTAGGGAGGATCACCCGCCCAGAATCGACAACCCCGGCGACTTGGCATTGGTCGTGGCCCCCCAAGTCGAGGGATATACCCTTTCAAAGGTTCTTATGGATGGTGGAAGCAGCATCAACATATTATATTTTGACACCTTTCGAAGGATGCACCTCTTGGAGAAGGACCTAATGCCGTCATCCACGGTTTTCCATGGCATCATTCCGGGTAAGTCGGCATACCCAATTGGGCGAGTCAAACTTAACGTGGCTTTTGGTACAACATCCAATTACCGGAGCGAGTCGCTTATATTTGAGGTGGTTAAGCTGAAGATCCCTTATCATGCATTGTTCGAGCGGCTGGCTTACGCCCGGTTCATAGCTCACCCATGCTATGTCTACCTTAAACTCAAGATGCCTGACCCTAAGGGACCCATCACGGTCGATGGTGACAGGAGGATAGCAAAGGACTGTGAGGAAGGAGATGCGGCTTACGAAGAAATCGCTTGCGCCGCGGAAGAGCTCAAGTATCACCAAGCCAATGTTGACCCGGCGGATATGTCGCCTCTCAAGAAGCCAACAACTAATGCTGAGATGCTCCTCAAGTTTAAGCCGACGGATGACACAAAGATGGTGGACTTCACTCCTGGCGACTCGTCCAAGCAGTTCACTATCGGGGCGGGTCTGGATCCCAAATAGGAAAGCACGCTCATCGAATTCATCTGTGAGAATCGGGACATCTTCGCATGGAAACCTTCTGACATGCCTGGTGTACCGAGAGAATTCGATGAGCACCATCTTAATGTTGACCCTAAAGCAAAGCCGATTCAGCAATGTCTTCGCAGATTTAATGAGGAGCGATGCAAGGCGATCGGAGAAGAAGTTGCCCGTCTTTTGGCCGCCGGATTCATTGTTGAGGTCTTCCACCCTAAATGGTTGGCTAACCCGGTCCTGGTGCTCAAGAAGAACGACACTTTTCACATGTGCATCGACTACACCAACCTCAACAGAGCTTGCCCAAAAGATCCTTTCGCCCTTCCCCGCATTGATCAAATCATTGACTCGGTTGCGGGATGCGAGCGTTTGTGTTTCTTGGACGCCTACTCCAGATATCACCAGATTAAGATGGATGTGGAAGATCAGGAGCAGACGGCCTTCACAACCCCATTTGGGGCTTTTTGCTATGTATCCATGCCGTTTGGGCTCAAGAGCGCTGGGGCGACTTACCAGCGTTGTATCCAAAACTGTCTCCATGGCCAAATCGGACGCAACGTCCATGCTTACGTTGACGACATCGTGGTTAAATCTCGCAAGAAGGAGACGCTCTTGGAGGATCTCAAGGAAACCTTTGATAATCTACGTGTGTATCAGATGAAGCTTAATCCCACCAAATGTGTCTTTGGTGTTCCTGCAGGAAAGCTTTTGGGTTTTGTGGTGTCAGAACGTGACATTGAGGCCAACCCGGACAAAATCGAACCAATCACCTCGCTTGGAAAACCAGCGAATGTTAATCAAGTCCAACGCATGGCGGGTCGTATTGCAGCCTTGAGTTGCTTTATAAGCCGCCTGGGGAAGAAAGCCATTCCCCTCTATCAGTTTCTTAAGAAATCTGATCAATTTGTTTGGACGGACGAGGCCAACGAAGCTTTTGAAGCCCTGAAGCAGTAACTGGTCAACCCGCCGGTTCTGGCCGCCCCAACTGAAAAGGAGCCTATGCTTTTGTACATCGCGGCAAATACCAAGGCGGTGAGCGTGGCAGTGGTTGTTGAACGGAAGGAAGAAGGAAAGGAATACCCAGTACATCGCCCGGTGTAATTTATCAGCGAGGTTCTAACCCTCTCCAAACAACGTTATCCACATTGGTAGAAGTTGGTTTATGGGGTGTTTATGGCGAGTCGGAAGCTAAAACATTATTTCCAAGAACATCCTATCACGGTGGTTAGCTCCGCTCCTCTTGGGCATATCATCCAGAACCGAGAAGCAACGGGACGAATCGCCAAGTGGGCAATTGAACTCGGGCCACACCACATGCAGTATACGCCTCACATGGCTATCAAGTCCCAGGCATTGGTCGACTTCATCAATGATTGGACCGAGTTACAGATTCCCGAAGACAGGCCTGATCTCACGTACTGGACCATCTACTTTTATGGGTCTAGGCAATTGGAGGGCTCGGGGGCTGGCGTGGTGTTGATTTCACCCCAGGGAGACAAGTTCTGTTATGTTCTCCGACTCATGTTCCCGTGTACCAATAACACTGTGGAGTATGAAGCCCTGCTTCATGGTTTGCGACTCGCCAAGGAGATGAACCTCACACGCGTCAGGTGCTTCGGCGATTCCGATCTGGTGGCACCACAAGTTTCAAGTACATGGGATTCCCGGGACCCCCTGATGGCGGCTTACAGAAGGGTTGTGTCTGATGTGGTGGGTCATTTCCATGGTTATCATGTCGATCATATTGACCGGCGACTCAACGAAGCAGCTGATGCCCTCTCGCGACTCGGCTCACAATGTAAGCCGGTTCCTCCTAATGTCTTTCTAGATATTCTAAAGACATTCTGCATAATCCTTCTGTGAGATTGCCTTCAGAAGAGGAATTGGTGATAGCAGATCCTGAGTCTCAGTTTGTGACGGCTCTACGTGTTATGCCGGATTGGGTTCTTCCTTACTTGGCATACCTCACGCGAGGAGAGTTACCTTCGGATGAGGTGTTGGCCCGTCAAATCGTTCGTCGGAGCAAGTCCATGGTCGTCATCAAAGGCGAGTTATACAAACGAAGTACTTCTGGGGTATTTCAAAGATGTGTTTCTTCTGATGAAGGGTGCATATTTCTCAACGAGGTCCATGCAGGAGATTGCGGGCATTACGCTGGGTCATGTTCCCTGGTTTCCAAGGTGTTCCGACATGGGTTCTTTTGGCTGACGGCTCATGCAGATGCAGAAGAGATAGTTCGTCGATGTGATGGCTGTCAACATTTTGGACGACACGTTCATGTGCCGGCTCAAGAATTAAGGATGATCCCCATCACTTGGCCTTTTGGGTCTGGGGGTTAGATATGGTTGGTCCCTTTAAGATGTCATCCAATAAAAAGACTCATCTACTGGTGGCGGTTGATAAATTCACCAAGTGGGTCCAGAGCCTGTTGGCAGCTGTGACGCGGAAACGGCCGTCAAATTCTTGAAAAAGTTGATATTCCAGTTTGTATACCCACACAACATTATCACTGATAACGGTACCAACTTATCACAAGGGGCGATGCAGGAGTTTTGCAACCGGGAGCATATCTGGCGATGCAGGAAGTGCTGCGGGGAATCAAACCCCGACTTATGTTTCCCCTGGAACGCACCCCAGGGTGTTGGGTTGAGGAGTTGCCTTCGGTATTATGGAACATTCGAACCACCCCGAATCGTTCTATGGGGTTTACTCGTTTCTTCTTGGTATACGTAGCAGAAGCCGTTCTTCCCAGTGACATTACGCATGACTCGTCCCGAGTCGCCGCTTATGTGGAGCAGGATAATGAGTTGGCACGTCAAGATGCTTTGGAGGAAGCACGCGATTTGGCTGCCTCCCGATCGGCTATCTATCAGCAAGACTTGCGGCGTTATCATAGCTGCCGGGTCAAGAGCCGAGCTTTTCAAGAGGGCGACTTAGTGCTCCGGTTGATCCAAGATCGCACTAGCATGCATAAGTTGTCACCACCATGGGAAGGACCGTTTGTCGTCAGCAAAAATCTTCGCAACGAGTCATACTATTTGGTGGATCTTCGGCCTGATCGGCCAACCACGGAGGCTGAGTCAACTCGCCCCTGGAACATAGCCCATCTACGGTCTTACTACACTTGAGCTATTGGCTCCCCTTTTTTCCTTTCTCTCCCATCTTTGGAAATTGTAAGTCCTTTGTTTATATAAAGCAATAAAGTCGATACCCACGAATTTTGGGTTTTCCTGCCACTTCATCTTCTTGAAAGCATGGATCTTTATTGTCCTTCAACAAGTCGCCCAAGCATGGACGCTATCAATACCAGAGAGCAGAAGTCGCCATGCTGCACTTATTACAACACTGGGTATCGATAAGCCAAAGAGGATCAAGTCGCTACAAGCGCACGATTCAAACATGGGCGCCTTATATGATTCCGAGGATTAGGCCGGCTTACTTGGGGGCTATCAGCTCCCAAGACGTTTTGTGGTAAGAGCATATACGCTTCTACAATCCTATGACCGGTCTTTCCCCTAATCATAGGTCACTTGGGGGATTCCTCTCACTGAGATCAGCCTAACTACCCATTTGGCTAGCGAAAAAATACCGCACTACAAATGGTTATAATGGACTGTGTGTTGGCCAAATTGCCATATGGACCCATGAACTCTTGGCGAGTCAATCCGCTATTTGGACCCTGAACTCACCTTGGTTAAAACATGCATGGTACCGGCTAGCGCCCCACATGGAAAATAGAGAAACCATTGGTTCATTGAACCTGCTTCACCGAAGCTTGACTCGCGCCTGATCAGCCGGTCTAAATACTTGAGCTTTTTTATACAAAAAGTCTCCTTTGGGTAGCACTTGAGTTTTTCTAACTCGTCCTATCCCGTCGCGACTTGAACGGGCCGACGAAATTCTTACTATCACCTTCCTGGCACTGCCACAAGGTTTCACAGATTTATGAGACTCGCCGTGTCTCATTGAGCCGGGTTTCTTCATACAATTCGCCAAGACACCTTGAGTCGGTTATTATTTATCATCATCCATTACTCATTGAGATGGTTTGGTATATGCTTTTGCTATCCAAACAGGTTGGTGATCGAATCTTTACTGACATGGCTGTTCAAGCATCATGGCACTCCAAGGGCGGCACAAGGTTTTTTCAAAGGTAACAGAAGAGTTCCAAAACAGACATAAGCAAAGGATTGTTTTCTACAATGACCTATTACATGGCTCAGATGGCCAAATCAGTAGGGTCTATTCAGCTGGTGCCTCCGGGTCAACTTGCCTCGAGCTCTGGCCGACTTCAAGTTGTAAATCGCCCAGTACCCAATTACAGTTGGACAGAGCGGCAAATTCAACTTCATCGTTCAAGAATGCCGAGAGATCCAACTCCAAATCAAAAGGGTTCTTAGGCCGGCGAGGAGTTAAGCTGGTTGTCACAAATACAGGCGGGTTTACTTTCTTGTTCTTTTCATCATAAGCGGCTTGGTACTTTGATAAATCCAAGCTTGCTGCTAGCTGAGTCACCGTCGAGCGTGATTCCTTGACGACACGATGATAATCATCTTGAGTAAACTCTGACTCGTCATCCTTGAGCTGTGGGAAGCCTGCTTCTACCTCTTCGGGCTTCAGTTCTGGAGCATACGCCAAACACCGACTCAAGGTAGTCAGCGCCCCCTTCCGGGCGGCTGATCGGGTTAGCTCACCTATATGAGGCGGAAGGGTGGATAAGCAGCCAAGCATCTTTTTGATTGATGTGATTGGTTCCTTGGTGCCCATCACTGCCTTCATGGTCAGCATGCTGCCAGTATACAGCTGCTCAGTCAGTGTGTAAATCGCCTTTAACTTCAAGATGCAGTCGTCTTGAAGGTTAGTACTTTTTTTTTCACACTAATTTTTTCTTTCAGAGATATGAAACCAGGAATTCCTTCTTACCAAAGATGGCCTGTGTCATGCTGGAAATATGTTTCTTTAAACCGGCCAGCTCTTGTTGCACGGCTCCCAGTTTTGTTTTAGCCATTTCAGCTCGCTTTAGCGCGGTGGCTTGATCAGCTTGAGATTTCTTGTTGGCGGCTTTTAGCTTTTCCATATCAGCTAAGATCGCCTGGTATTTTTCTTCTGCTTGAGCCCATGCGTCTTGCTGGTCGGCTAAACTTTTCTTTAAGTCGCCCAACGTCGACTCGGCTTGGGCTGTAGATTCCTGTCAACATATTTTGGAGGGACAAGTCTCAGAATTGTTGCAAGCAACATCCCTGACACTTGGGAGCTAATGTATATTTTTTTAGAAAAATACAAAATTATACCACGAACAAGACCCGGCTCATCTTTCAATAGATGACCCGGCCCTTGGGGGTTACAGGTCGAAGATTTTTTCTACATCAAGACCCGGCTCATCTTTCAAAAGATGACCCGACCCTTGGGGGTTATAGGTCGAAGATTTTTTGTACATCAAGACCCGACTCATCTTTCAAAAGATGACCTGGCCCTTGGGGGTTACAGGTCAAAGATTTTTTCTACATCAAGACCCGACTCATCTTTCAAAAGATGACCCGACCCTTGGGGGTTACAGGTCGAAGATTTTTTCTACATCAAGACCCGACTCATCTTTCAAAAAATGACCCGACCCTTGGGGGTTATAGGGCGAAGATTTTTTCTACATCAAGACCCGACTCATCTTTCAAAAGATGTCCCGGCCCTTAGGGGTTACAGGTCGAAGATTTTTTCTACATCAAGACCCGGCTCATCTTTCAAAACATGACCCGTCCCTTAGGGGTTACAGGTCGGAGGATTTTCTAACGCAAGACCCGACTCATCTTTCAATAAGATGACCCGGCCCTTGGGGGCTAATGAGGAGGGTATGCATTAAGGCGTACCTCATGTTTATTCTTCATCATATGGAGCAGGTTCTTCTCCATTTCATAACTTGTTTCCAGGCGACTTGCGAAGCCGGAGCAAAGTTCATCAAACTCAAGTTTTTCATATTGAGGAAGTTTGGCCTTCGAGATCTCATGTCTGGTGGAAGGATGGGCGATGTTGATACATGCTTCGATAAGATTGCCGAAGCTGGCTTAGAGAAGCAAGTACCAGTAATGACCACATCATAAGGATCTTCAGCTGCCTTCAATGGAATTGGCGGGTTCGTTGTTTCCATGCCTTCCTTGGGAGAACTTGGAAGGTCAATTCGGTCATCAGGTATATCTTTTGCTGGGTCAACATGAGCCGGTGCTGGGTCTTCTTTAAGCTCTAGAACAGAAGGAGTGGAAGTTGAGACGCAGGTTTTTCTCTTCTTTGCTTGCGCTCTAAGAAAAATAGGGTCATGTTTAAAGCAAGCATCATTATCATCAGGAAAGACATAAGTATTATAAGGACTTACCCTTGTACGCGAATCATTGGCGGAAGGGCCGACATCACTGAGTCGCCCGATGAAGGGGGAGAAGTCTGCAAAAGTAATATCTCAAAATATGAGCGAGTTACAGGTGTGATCTAAAAGAAAACAAAGGTAGAAATTGATAGAGGGTACCTCATTTCGCCGTTTCTTGGTAGGGGTTTTTACTGGTAACCCGGACATCAAATCCCTTGAGTGGCTTCGAGTTTTCCGAAACGAAGTGTGTTGCGCCTTCTTCAAGAGGAAATTGGGGTCCAGATAAGCATTCGGGTGAGACATGGGAACTTTCCCACAAACTCGCCTGGCCGGCTTAGGCGAAGGAGAAGTTGAGTCGGAAGAAATGGAAATTACCTCTACGACGTCATCCTGGCTTTCGTTATCATCATTCTATACATGGAAATGCAGATATATAAGCACAAATTAGAGTAAAAGGGCGTCAAGACAAAAAGATAAAATTTTACCTCTGAAGATGCTTCGCCGACTTGGGATTTGTCCACATCAGACAATTCGGCGACAGTGGCTTGGTTTTTACCCTTGGACTTCTTTTTAGGAGGCGGTTTGGTTTGCTTTAGGGCAAGCTTCTTCGGCCTTCGTGACCAGAATCGGTCGCCCTTCTGAGGTGGAATTGTCATTATGCAAGTCAGAATTCGGGTAAGTCGGAAAGAGTGAACCAAGGGCGGTTCAAATTATTTACCTTAGGAGCCGGGTTAATCTTGCAAAATGGCCTAAGCCCTATTTGCCTACATTTGGCCAAAGGCTCACTAGTTTGCTTCTTGATGATGCTCACAATGTATTCCTCTGTGAGTGCTGTGTGGAAGTAGCATTGAGGATGGTTCAAAGTACCATCAAACTCGCACATCAAGCCGTCTCGACGACTCAAGGGAAGGATGCG
Organism: Hordeum vulgare subsp. vulgare; assembly: GCF_904849725.1. Lineage (NCBI taxonomy): Eukaryota > Viridiplantae > Streptophyta > Magnoliopsida > Poales > Poaceae > Hordeum > Hordeum vulgare. The sequence goes on along the minus strand of NC_058524.1, from coordinate 494,490,086 downwards.
CCATTCCACCCAGTAGCGGATCAGATCAACTCCAGTAAGACCATTGTTCGTTAAAGATCGTAACTCGGATATCACTCGAATGAAATCTGATTCACCTTCTTCGGTGAGCTTGTCAGGAAGTTTGAAGTTTGTGGGCAGACGCTCCTTCCTGTAGCCTAGGAGTTTGTTCTCACCCGGAGGAGAAGTGTCGTGGCAATAAAACCAAGACTTGGCCCAGCCTTTGGGGTGGCTGGTCATGGCGAGTGATGGGAATGGACTGTCCTTGCATCATTGAACGTTAACCCCTCCAAGTTCTAAGCTAGGGCCATTGGAGAACTTGGTCTGGCAATTCAGGTGGAAGTAATACCAAAACAAGTGACTGACGGTTCCATTCGTAGGTAAGCTTCACAGAATACCTGGAATTGGCACATGTTGCTGATCGAGTTGGAGCCCAGGTCTTGGAGGCAGACGTTCATGAAAAACATAGCATCTCTGAAGAACTTTGACCCTGGCGGCTTAAACCCTCGTTCAAGGTGGTCAGCAAAAACAACTATTTCCCCTTCGGTCGGGTTGGGAATTTCGTCGCCTAGTCCAGATTGCCATCCAATGACTTCCTTCGGGTCAAGGTTCCCTGTCTTTACGCACTGCTCGAGGAAGGTGTCGTCAATTTTGGTCAGGCGCCAGTCGGCCTTAAAAACGGTACCCATAGCTACAGAGGAAAAGGACATGGGTATGTTAACCCGCCAAAACGCTTGTCGAGTGGCTGAGAGAATCTATTAACTCGCCAACAAGGGACCAGGTTTGGGCACGAGGGCGATTTAGGAATTTCCCATTACTCAGAGGAGGTATCTCAGGGCATCAAAAACATGCAGAAAAATGACGAAGTATGAATCTACAAACAGTCTTGTACATAGCAAGCAATGCAATATGGATCTACGAGCAAGGTAAAATAACGGAGAAAACCTGGATAAAGTGAAACAGGTCACGGTTGAAAGCAACTACGGTAGGGGTGATTTAACCAAAGCCCTCTTGGTTCTCTAAACCGAAATTAAATGGATTGGAGATGCGGTCGGTGCTAATATGCTAAGCTACCATTTTGAATCGAATGGCAAACGCCGAGGAGTTCGAGGAGTTCTAGGGCGCAGCAAATGGCGAACGTTGAAAAGCTCGGATTTGTTCGTAATGGCAGAAGACTAACCTTTTAAACGACGTCCGGAGGCGGTTGTACAAACCCGCGGTGGAGATGGTGTCCCCGTTTAGCTCGACGATGCGACGGACGCGGTGGCCGGCGGCGGAGACCCTCGGGTGGCGATGGAGCTCGTCGGGCGGCGGAGTTCCTTGCGTGGCTTCGAGGAAGAAGAAACAGAAGACGAATGGGCAAAGATTCCCTCTACCCCTGTTCCCAAGCCTATTTAATAGGCCACGTGTGGGGATCGAGGCGCCTTGCGCTGGAACCGAAGGGGGCAAATTAAAGATTCGCACTTATGGCGCCAAGATTTTCGTGATATTTGCGCCGAGAGATCCGTTGGGGATTGCGTCATCATTTTCCGGAATTAAAGGGATAAGGTGACGTCATCGGAAATGGTTCGGTGACTTGGGTATTTCCATGGTGGATGGCGGCTTAAGCGTATGGTGCACGAGAAAGGTGGAATGAGTCGTTCCTAAAACTAGGTAAAAGTTTATTGGCGTGAACAGGTTCAAGTCAATCTGGGGCCTAATGTTGGGGATATTATCTGTCATGTGACCCGCCCTAGTTGGGCCGGGTCACCAAGTGGGCGACTCATACTTTGGCGGTTCAAGCTTTGGCCCAAAAGGCCCAGGAGCTGGATGGCGGTTCAAGATCTACATGGACGATAAGTCATCAGGGAGTCTTCGAGTCTTGGAAAGCACGGCGATTTAGAGATTAAAGGAATCACGACTTGTGTTATGACAAGGACTCTTGTAAACCCTAGGGCCTCGACCTGTATATAAAGGCGAGCCCCTGGAGAGGGGAGGTCAGGTGAGAAATCATCGAGAGCTAGGTCAGGCGAGTTACACCCTCCTTGTAATCGAAACATCATCAATACAACACAAGCCGGACGTAGGCTTTTACCACATCACGAGGGGCCGAACCTGGGTAAAACTGAGTCCCGCTTCCACTCAAACCCCTTTGAGTTTCCACCAAGGTGCGATGGCTCCATCATTAAGTCCTTTCACTAGGACATCTGTCGTGAGAAAACCACGACAAAAATCACTATTGATATTATCATTAGGCTCATGTTCATCACCAGATTGCGTTTCAGCAACAGAGACAGAGGCATCGTTTCGACTCTCAGGGGTAGCAGCAACAGGGTTGCTAGTGTGCAGGTTCCTATCATCTCTCTTCTTCTTTCTAGGATGACTAGGTGCATCAGTGCTAACTCCTTGAGACTCTTGTTCAACTCTCTTCGCATGACCCTCAGGATACAAAGGTTCCTGGGTCATTCTACCGCCTCTAGTGACGACTCTGACGGAATTGTCATTCAACTCATTGAGCAAGTCATTTTGAGCTTTAAGTACTTGTTCTACCTAAGTAGTAACCATAGAAGCATGTTTACTCAGAAGCTTAAGATCATTGACATTTCTGTCCACACAAGCACTTAAATGACTAAGCATACGAGCATTCTTTTCCAATTGTCTGCTAACATAATCATTGAAACTCAGTTGTTTGACAACGAAGTTATCAAATTCATCCATGCATAAGCTAGTAGTTTTATCAAAATAAATACCACTCTCATCAAACATACGCAGAGAATTTACTTCTACTACCTCTATCGGGTTATCAAGACCATGGATCTCTTCGATAGGCGGTAGATTTTTGGCATTTTCAGATTTAATGCCTTTCTCTCGCATAGATTTCTTGGCTTCTTGCATATCTTCAGGACTGAGGAATAGAATACCTATTTTCTTCGGAGTTGCCTTAGAAGGTGGTTCGGGGATAGTCCAAGCATTCTCATTGCATAAGATGTTGTTCAACAGAATCTCAGCTTGTTCTACAGTTCGTTCCCTAAAAACACTACCGACACAACTATCTAGGTGGTCTTTGGAAGCATCGGTAAGTCCATTATAGAGGATATCAAGTATCTCATTCTTCTCAAGAGGGTGATCAGGCAAAGCATTCAGTAGCTGGATAAGCCTCCACCAAGCTTGTGGGAGACTCTCTTCTTCAGCTTGAGCAAAGTTGTATATTTCCTGCAAGGCAGCTTTCTTCTTATGTGCAGGGAAATATTTGTCAGAGAAGTAGTATACCATATCCTAGGGGCTACGCACACATCCAGGGGCAAGAGAAGTGAACCAGGTCTTAGCATCATCCTTTAGCGAGAAAGGAAACAACTTGAGCATATAGTAGTGGTGGATGTTTTCCTCACTAATGAATAGGGTGGCTATATCGTGCAGTTTGGTTAGATGGGCTACAACCGTTTCAGACTCATAACCGTGAAAAGGATCAGATTCGACCAGAGTGATTAACTCGGGGTCGACAGAGAATTCATGATCCTTATCGGTCACAAAGATAGGCGAAGTGGCAATCTTTGGGTCGTATTTCATCGTAGCATTCAGAGATTTTTCTTTCCACTTACGTAGTAGTTTCTCAACATCATAGCCATCCTTACATGCAAGAAAATCCTCAGCTATCTCTCCCTCCATAACATAGCGCGTATCAGGCATAACAGGCATAGTAGCAGGTTCCACTACAATAGTATCAGCAGTTTCAGAAGTATCATCACATCTAGCAACAACTCTAGCAATATGTGCATCAAGCAATGCACCAAGTGGCAAAGTAGTATCAGTCATAGCAGGCATAGTATCAAGCATAGCATCATCAGGCATAGTATCAAGCATAGCATCATCAGGCATAGTATCAAGCTTAGCATCATCAGGCATAGTATCTAGCATATCATCATAAGCATCATGGGCAGCAGAAGTAGCATCATCAAGCACAGGCGACATATCAAGATTTCTAGCAGGAGGCGAAGTCGCAAACTTACTCAAAACTGAAGGTGAATCAAGTGCAGAGCTAGATGGCAGTTCCTTACCTCTCCTCATAGTGGAAGGTGGGATTTTAGTTCTTGGATCTTTCGGATTCCTCATAGTGATCAAGTGACTCAGAGAATATAGCTGTGCTTCCCCGGCAACGGCGCTAGAAAAAGCCTTGATGTCCCACAAGCGTATGGGATCGCAGCAGTTTTCGAGGGTAGAGTATTCAACCCAAATTTACTGATTCGCTCACAAGGGGAAGCTAAAGGATATTCTCAAGTATTAGCAGCTGAGTTGTCAATTCAACCACACCTGAAAGATTAGTGTCTCCAAGCAAAGTATCAGTAGCAAGGTAGTATGATAGCAACGACACCAGAAAAAGCTTTGGCAATTCCCAGCAACGGCGCCAGAGAAGGCCTTGTTGATAGGATGTTAGCGCCAACAAAGTCTTGCAACAAGTAACAGCAGAGTAGCAAGGAACAGTAGTAGCAGCAGCAGCAAAGTAACAAGTAACAGCAGTAGCAGTAGCAGCAAGGTAACAACAGTAGTGACGACAGTAGCAAAGTGGCCCAATCCCTCTTGTAGCAAGGGACAATACTAGGCAAAGTAACGTAGCGAGGACTAGTAGTAAAAGACTCGTAGGCAGTGGATCGATGATGGATGAGTGTGATGGATGTGATTCATCATGTAACAGCTATAACACAGAGAGATATGTGGCTAGCTCATGTTCATCAATCTAATGTAGGCATGTATTCCGTATGTAGTCATACGTGCTTAGGGAAAAGAACTTGCATGACATCTATTGTCCATGCCTCCCATGGCAGCGGGGTCCTAATGGAAACTACGGGATATTAAGGTTCTCCTTTTAATAAAGAACCGGACCAACACATTAACACGTGGTGAATACATGAACTCCTCATGCTATGGTCATCTCCGGGAGTGGTTCCGTCTATTGTCACTCCGGGGTTGCCGGGTCATAACACATAGTAGGTGACTACAACTTGCAAGATAGGATCTAAAACACACATATATTGGTGACAACATAATAGGTTCAGATCTGAAATCATGGCACTCGGGCCCTAGTGACAAGCATTAAGCACAACCAAGTAGTAGCAACATCAATCTAGAACATAGTGGATACTAGGGATCAATCCCCGTCAAGAACTAACTCGATGACATGATAGATCTCATCCAACTCATCACCGTCCAGCAAGCCTATGATGAGATTACTCACGAACGATGAAGAGCATCATGAAATTTTCGATGGAGAAAGGTTGATGATGACGATGGTGATGATTTCCCCTCTCCGGAGCCCGAAACGGACTCGAGTCTGCCCTCCAGATGAAGAACAGGATGTGGCGGCGCCTCCGTATCGCAAAACGCGATGAAACCTTCTCTCTGATTTTTTTCCAGGCGAAACGAAAGATATAGGACTGAGATTGGGGGCGGTGGTGCCACGTGGGCCACACAAGCCTGCATGGCGCGGCCTAGGGGGTGGCTGTGCCGTGTGGGCTTGTGGCCCACTGGCACACCCCCTCAGGTGGATCTTTGCGCAGGTATTTTTCTTTTATTCCAGAAAAAATCTCCATAAATTTTCAGGACGTTCCGAGAACTTTCATTTCTGCACAAAAACAACACCATGGAAATTCTGCTGAAAACAGCGTCAGTTCGGGTTAGTTCCATTCAAATCATGCAAATTAGAGTCCAAAACAAGGGCAAAAGAGTTCGGAAAAGTAGATACGACGGAGACGTATCATGTACCAACCCCCCTTTTTAGGCGTGTTTCCCTATTGTTACTATTCCTTTCGTCTATTTCTGTTGATTGACTTGGCTGCTCCAAACAGGATGGTGACTCCTACTCGCACCAGTACTTTTGGCAACCCCAACACCGGCAACTCTAGCTAGCAGCCAGAAGCCGGTGGATCTGCTCAAGATGGAGGTCACCAGGAGCAGACACAAGACAATATTCCCCCGCCACTACCTCCATCGGAGAACATGACTATGGCTCAGTTTCTCCAAGCTCTTTGGGAGGAACGCTAAGCCAACACTGCTGCTAACCAGCAGATGACCCAGGTTCTCATGAACAACCCACGACAGGGCTGGAACGGCAACGGTCATTCCACTCTGTCGGAGTTCATGAGGTCTTCGCCCCCGACCTTCACTGAGACAGCTCAACCTTTGGATGCTGATGACTGGATCCGCACCATCGAGGACCTCCTTGCATTGGTTAACTGCAATGGAGACTGTGAGAAGGTTCTCTATGCCTCTCACTACCTCAGAGGTACCACCAGAGCTTGGTGGGATGGATTCAAGGTCATGCAAGGAGAGCATGTTATCACCTAGGATGATTTCAAGCAAGGATTTCGCACTTCCCACATCCCTTATGGGATTATGGCCATCAAGAAGAGGGAGTTTCGACCGCTGAAGCAAGGAAGTGGCTCAGTCAAGGAGTACCTTCAGAAGTTCAACCTCTTATCGAGGTATGCACCTGATGATGTCAGCACTGAGGCAGCCAAGATAGAACGCTTTGTGGAAGGGCTTCAACAATTGCCGCAGTATCAACTTGCTGTGTGTGACTGCCGAACCTTCTTCGAGCTGGTGAACAAGGCCCTAATGCTTGAAGATATGCGTCATGCCATGGAAGGCACACACAAGTGCAAGCTAATTAACATTGGTGGTTCCAACAACCAGAAGAATCGCCCCTGGCAATCAGCCCCAACAAAGCCAAACTATCAGCATCAACACTCGAGGGCTCCTGCACCTCGTTTGAGCTACCAGCCTCAGCCGTATGCCAACCCGTAGGAGGAATACAACCCTCCCAATAACAACAATGGCGACAATACCAACAACTTCGGGCAAACACTTGCTTCGGGTGTGGTGAGCCTCGACACATCTCGAGGCAGTGCCCCAACAAGAAGCTAGATGCACCACGCCCCAATGCGCCAACCCAGGGACAAGGTCGTGGAGCGCAAACCCAGGGACAAGGCCATGGAACACCACCCAGGAACTAAGCTACCCCCAACCTGCCCAACAATGGCAAGGGTCGTGTGAATCACGTGTCCGCAGAGGAAACCCAGAAGGATCTGGATGGTATACTGGGTACATTCCTTGTCAACTCAACCCCAACAATAGTTCTGTTTGATTGTGGTGCTTCGCATTCTTTTGTCACCCAAAATTTTGTGCTAGAAAGTGACTTGAAGCCTACGGTCTTGAATGGTCACATGACGGTACAAACCCTGGGTGCTGTATTGAGGACTAAGATAGGGTGTAGAGGAGTTGGGATCAACATCAACGGGGTAGACTTCTTAGCAGATTTCATTGCCCTTAAGTCGCATGGCTTGGACGTGATCCTTGGCATGGATTGGTTAGCCAAGTACCAAGGCTTGTTGCACTGTGTCAAGAGGGCTATTATAATGACCAATACCCCAGCAGTCGAGGTCAAGTACGTTCCTAACCCTACGTCCAATCGAGGCCCTCAGGTTAATTGCCTTTCAGGTGTTGAGATGGATCAAGTACCACTGGTATGTGAATATGTGAATGTCTTTCGTTACAAATTGCTCGGAATGCCACCTGATAAGGACATTGAGTTCATTATTGAGCTAATGCCCGGTGCAGGACCCATCTGTAAGAAGCCCTATAGAATGGGATCTGAAGAGTTGGCTGAACTAAAGGAGCAACTCGTTGAGCAGCTTAGAAAAGGATTCATTCGTCCTAGCTCCTCTCCTTGGGGATCTCTTCTTATATTTGTGACAAAGTAGGACAGAATCATCCGACTCTGTGTTGATTACCGTTCTTTGAATGAAGTTACAATAAAGAACAAGTATCCGCTCCCCAAGATTGAAGACCTATTCGTTCAGCTGAATGGTGCCAAGGTGTTCTCCAAGATTGATCTCAGCTCTTGCTATTACCAGTTGAAGATCAGACCCGAGGATATCCTGAAGACAGCGTTCGTGACCAAATATGGCATGTGTGAGTAAACGGTCATGTCATTTGTGTTAAGTAATACCCCAGCCATTTCATGTACCTCATGAAGAAAGTCTTCACGGGTTATCTAGAAAAGTTTGCCATTGTCTTCATCGACGACATACTCATCTTCTCTAAGTCGGAAGAACATCATGAGCAGCACTTGAGGATGGTGCTCGAAAAGCTTCGAGAGCACCAACTTTATTCCAAGTTCAGCATGTGTGAATTTTTGCTGCATGAAGTTGGGGTTTTGGGCCATGTGTTGACAGCAGATGGTTTGTCAGTTGACCCTGCCAAGATTGAAGTCGTCATGAAGTGGAAATCGCCGATCAACGTGAAGGAAGTCAGAAGCTTCTCTGGACTCGCGGGGTACTACCGCAAGTTTGTTGAAGGATTCTCAAGCATCACCCAACCTATGACTCAACTCTTGAAGAAGAACAAGAAGTTCGAATGGACACCGAAGTGTGAGGGAAGTTTCCAAGAGCTCAAGAAGAGGTAGACAACAACCCCAATCCTGGCCACCCCTGATATTCACAAGGAGTTTGTGATATATTGTGATGCATCAAGGATTTGTCTTGGTGATGTCCTGATGCAAGATGGCAGAGTCGTGGCATATCTATCACACCAACTGCGTCCTCACGAAGAGAACTACGCCACTCGCGATCTTGAGCTGGCAGCAGTGGTTCATCCTTTGAAGACTTGGCGACATTACCTTCTGGGAAGTGATGTGAGATATACACAAACCGCAAGAGTTTGAAGTATATTTTCACTAAGACGTAATTGAACATGAGGCAACGAAGATGGTTGGAGTTGATCAAATATTACAACCTCACTATTCAACACCACCCTGGAAAGGCCAATGTGGTAGCAGATGCCTTGAGAAGAAAAGATTGTTCCTTGAATGCTATGATCAAGGAAAGGCTACTCGCCTTGTATGAGGATCTTGAGAGCTTCGGGTTGGAGCTCGTCGCACCAGGATTCCTAGCCAACCTCGAAGCGAAGCCTACATTGATGGACAAAATCAAGGAATTTGAGAAGGGACACGAGAGCATCGAAGGTATCAAGAATAAGATCAAGGATGGCAAGGCCCCGAGATTCTTCATGTATGAACAATGAGTAATATGGTTTGGATGCCGCATTTGCGTACCTGACAAAGCTAAGCTCAAGAACTTGATCTTGCAAGAAGCACACGACACTCCGTATTCCATCGACCCTGGAGAAACCAAGATGTACCAAGACCTCAAGGCAAGATTCTGGTGGCATGGTATGAAGAGAGACATAGCCTATTATGTCGCTGAATGCGACGTATGCGAGAGTATCAAGGTTGAGCATCAGCGACCTGCTGGACTGCTACAACCTCTCCATGTGCCTGAATGGAAGTGGGACAAACTTGGGATGGACTTCATCACTGGTCTGCCCAGATCAAGCAAGGGACACTATTCCATTTGGGTCATTGTCGACCACGTGACAAAGGTATACTTCATTCCCGTCAGTACCACCTATGGTGGGAGACAACTAGCCAACCTCTACATGAATCACATCATGAGCCTTCATGGAGTTCCTAAGGTGACCATGTCAGATCGTGGCACCTAGTTCACCTCGAAGTTCTGGAAGAAGTTTCATGAAGTTATGGGAACCAAGCTATCCTTCAGCACCGCTTTTCACCCGTAGACAGGCGGGCAGACGGAACGAGTAAATCAGATACTCAAGGACATGCTCCGTGCCTGTGTCTTGGCTTGTGGAGCCAAGTTGGAAGATTTTTTGCCCGTTGCCGAGTTCTCCTACAACAACATCTATCAGTCCAGCCTGCATATGGCACCATTTGAGGTGTTGTATGGTCGTAAGTGCCGCACTCCCCTCAACTGGTCAGAAACCGGAGAAGGGATGGTCTTCGAACCAGATGTCCTCTATCAAGTAGAAGAACAAGTTCAACTTTTTAGGGAACGCCTAGAGGCCACCAAATCAAGACAGAAGAGATACGTCGATTCCCATCGCCGAGACATGAATTTCCATGTTGGGGACTATGTCTATCTTCGAGTCATGCCTCTCAAGGGGATAAAGCGCTTCCACGTCAAGGGGAAGCTTGCGCCAAGGTACATTGGACCCTTCAAGGTCACTGCAAGATGAGGAGAAGTTGCCTGCCAGCTAGAGCTACCATCCGAGCTTTTGGATGTGCACAACGTCTTCCAAGTTTCGCAACTCCGAAAGTGCCTCCAAGTTCCCAACCTCCCCGAGCTCTACAAGGATATCGATCACTGAGCCATCGATCGTCAGCCTGACCTCACTTATTGTGAGAGACCAATCCGCATCCGGGATGACGCTGAGCGTTGCACTAGAAGCCACACCATCAAGTATTTCAAGGTCCGGTGGAGCAACCACACTGAAGCAGAAGCAACATGGTAGTGTGAAGACTACCTCAGATCCAAGTTTCTTTCTCTTTTTAATGCCTAGCCTAGGAATCTTGGGGATGAGATTCTTGTAAGGGGGATAGGTCAGTTATACCCTGAGTTTGTACCACTTTTTCCACATGTTGTTTTTATGAAAATTTGGGACCAATTAAAACTTTTTCATGTTTGTGATGATTGATTTCTATTCCAACTTGCTTGTGTGACTAATTGAGATTTTGAATAACTATAGTTGTTCTCCTCTCTAAAACTTACCTCCTTGACTCCAAGACCTTGCCCAATGATCATGCCATGTGAATAGGACCAGAAAACCATTATTCATAAATTATTATTTTTAACAAAAGGCATTTAATCATTTCAAGTTTTCAAAAACCCCTAATTGGTATTTGCACTGCAAGTACCTAAATTAGGAGGGATGTTTTACACCAAAGATTTTATTTGAATCCTATTATTCAAAGGACTTCCCAAAACCACAAAATAATTATTTTTAAAGTTATTTTCCTATTTTATTTAAATAACTTTTTGTAATGCCAGGAATGGTATTTCATAGGGAATAAACATTTTCTTGCTTCAAAAATATTTGAGAAAATTTAGGGATACTCAGTGGACATATATATTCAGTACATAAGAGTTTTAACACATGGTCATGTTCAAAATATTGGACAAATCCTCTCAAAACCCTTTCTGCCTCTTTTAATCTTTTGAAATATTTCCAAAGGCAATATTATCAATAAATTCCAGGAAAATTCTAGCAAGTCACATATGATAAATGTGGTGATCCTCCAAAGTTTCATCACAATCCAAGTTGATTTGATCCACCTATTAATCCCAAAACCGTTCTTGTCCAGAACCAAATTTGAGCAACTCTACATTGCCAAGTTTACCCAATTGATCTCAAACTTTACAGAAGTGATCCAGCCCCCAAAGAAGGATGCCGCACCAAGTTGTGCATTTGTGGGAGTTCATTTGATCACCTTGGTCCACAGAAATCTTATTCTATCTATTTCTAGGGTTTTTCATGTCTACATTGTCAACCCTCAGTTCTATCGGATGACTTGGCATGATGGGTGAACATGGATTGTTCAACCCTCAGTTGATATTGATATGTGTAACCTATTCTCTTCGTTACCATTTACCTTATGATGCATGCCGCACGAGAAGTTGATCATGTTATTGTACTAGGGAAAAAATCTTGTTTCCGCAAAATAGCATAATAGTGTTATGTCATACTTCATTATTGCCTTGTTCCATATCATGGTTGTTTGCGAGTATGTTCAAAGTACTCATTGTCATTCCACTGGTTATTTATCTGGTCAGGTATGTAAGAATAGGAGTTTGGAGAAGAGTTCGTTGGTGACCAACATGTGAACTAGGACGCTTCCCAATCACAATGCTTGTAGGACAAGGCAGATGACCTGGTTTCATGCTGTCAACCAAGTTATCCGTTGCTAGTTTTGTTTGGCGTGTCGGCCTTTGAGGCACTATCTATCTAATGACTTGGCCTTAATGGTCCTTAATTGTATCATACGGTATGTATGGATGTAAGACTCTTGTTATTTATCTTCTCTGTGTTCAGTGAGCATTGATCTCTGGGATCACTGTACACGTGCATTCAGTGATCATGACTTACAAGTCCGGGTCTCACAATGACTTATTGGGATATATAAGCCAAATCTTCAACCCATGCCACTTCAGCCATACAAAGGTAAAAAGCGACCCAAATTCCTCAAGGAGATATTTTATGATGACCATCACTTATTCATGGGTGCAAATCTGTATGACACTCCGAGGATAAGGCGCAAGAGGTTCTGGACTTCCACTCAAGTGAACTTCTATGTTGATGTGCTGTTTGAGAAGAACAAACTCTTCCAGCATCGTCAAATTTCTCATGTAGATATGGAGATCATTCCTTGCTTCACTCCAGCCCTAAGTGTTCCGCATGATGCTGACCTCTTGCAGTTGTAGATGGATATCCTCTTGGGGAACGTCGCATGGGAAACAAAAATTTTCCTACGCGCACGAAGACCTATCATGGTGATGTCCATCTACGAGAGGGGATGAGTGATCTACGTACCCTTGTAGATCGTACAGCAGAAGCGTTAGAGAACGCGGTTGATGTAGTGGAACGTCCTCACGTCCCTCGATCCGCCCTGCGAACAATCCCGCGATCAGTCCCACGATCTAGTACCGAACGGACGACACCTCCGCGTTCAGCACACGTACAGCTCGACGATGATCTCGGCCTTCTTGATCCAGCAAGAGAGACGGAGAGGTAGAAGAGTTCTCCGGCAGCGTGACGGCGCTCCGGAGGTTGGTGATGATCTTGTCTCAGCAGGGCTCCGCCCGAGCTCCGCAGAAACGCGATCTAGAGGAAAAACTATGGAGATATGTGGTCGGGCAGCCGTGAGAAAGTCGTCTCAAATCAGCCCTAATTGCTCCATATATATAGGAGGAGGGAGGGGGACCTTGCCTTGGGGTCCAAGGGACCCTCAAGGGGTCGGCCGAGCCAAGGGGGGGAGGACTTCCCCCCAAACCGAGTTGGACTTGGTTTGGTGGGAGGAGTCCCCCTCCCTTCCCACTTCCTCCCTCTTTTTTTTTCTTTTCCTTTGATTTCTTTATTCTTGGCGCATAGGCCCCCTTGGGGCTGTCCCACCAGCCCACTAAGGGCTGGTGTGTATCCCCAAAGCCTATGGGCTTCCCCGGGGTGGGTTGCCCCCCCGGTGAACTCCCGGAACCCATTCGTCATTCCCGGTACATTCCCGGTAACTCCGAAAACCTTCCGGTAATCAAATGAGGTCATCCTATATATCAATCTTCGTTTCCGGACCATTCCGGAAACCCTCGTGACGTCCGTGATCTCATCCGGGACTCCGAACAACATTCGGTAACCAACCATATAACTCAAATACGCATAAAACAACGTCGAACCTTAAGTGTGCAGACCCTGCGGGTTCGAAAACTATGCAGACATGACCCGAGAGACTCCTCGGTCAATATCCAGTAGCGGGACCTGGATGCCCATATTGGATCCTACATATTCTACGAAGATCTTATCGTTTGAACCTCAGTGCCAAGGATTCGTATAATCCCGTATGTAATTCCGATCCCTTTGTCCTTCGGTATGTTACTTGCCCGAGATTCGATCGTCAGTATCCGCATACCTATTTCAATCTCGTTTACCGGCAAGTCTCTTTACTCGTTCCGTAATACAAGATCCCGCAACTTACACTAAGTTACATTGCTTGCAAGGCTTGTGTGTGATGTTGTATTACCGAGTGGGCCCCGAGATACCTCTCCGTCATACGGAGTGACAAATCCCAGTCTTGATCCATACTAACTCAACTAACACCTTCGGAGATACCTGTAGAGCATCTTTATAGTCACCCAGTTACGTTGCGACGTTTGATACACACAAAGCATTCCTCCGGTGTTAGTGAGTTATATGATCTCATGGTCATAGGAACAAATACTTGACACGCAGAAAACAGTAGCAACAAAATGACACGATCAACATGCTACGTCTATTAGTTTGGGTCTAGTCCATCACGTGATTCTCCCAATGACGTGATCCAGTTATCAAGCAACAACACCTTGTTCATAATCAGAAGACACTGACTATCATCGACCAACTGGCTAGCCAACTAGAGGCATGCTAGGGACGGTGTTTTGTCTATGTATCCACACATGTAAATGAGTCTTCATTCAATACAATTATAGCATGGATAATAAACTATTATCTTGATACAGGAATTATAATAATAACTATACATTTATTATTGCCTCTAGGGCATAATTCCAACAGTCTCCCACTTGCACTAGAGTCAATAATCTAGCCTTCACATCACCATGTGAATTACATTGTAATAAATCTAACACCCATACAGTTCTGGTGTCGATCATGTTTTGGCCGTGGAAGAGGTTTAGTCAGCGGGTCTGCTACATTTAGATCCGTGTGCACTTTGCATATATTTACGTCCTCCTCCTCGACGTAGTCGCGGATGAGGTTGAAGCGTCGTTTGATGTGTCTGGTCTTCTTGTGAAACCTTGGTTCCTTTGCTAAGGCAATGGCACCAGTGTTGTCACAGAACAAGGTTATTGGATCCAGTGCACTTGGCACCACTCCAAGATCCGTCATGAACTGCTTCATCCAGACACCCTCTTTAGCCGCCTCCGAGGCAGCCATGTACTCTGCTTCACATGTAGAATCTGCTATGACGCTTTGCTTGGAACTGCACCAGCTTACTGCACCCCCATTAAGAATAAATACATATCCGGTTTGCGACTTAGAGTCGTCCGGATCTGTGTCAAAGCTTGCATCGACGTAACCTTTTACGGCGAGCTCTTCGTCACCTCCATACACGAGAAACATCTCCTTAGTCCTTTTCAGGTACTTCAGGATATTCTTGACCGCTGTCCAGTGATCCACTCCTGGATTACTCTGGAACCTACCTGCCATACCTATGGCCAGGCTAACATCCGGTCTAGTGCACAGCATCGCATACATGATAGAACCTATGGCTGAAGCATAGGGGACGGAGCGCATATGCTCTCTATCTTCATCAGTTGCTGGGCACTGAGTCTTACTCAATCTCGTACCTTGTAACACTGGCAAGAACCCTTTCTTGGACTGTTCCATTTTGAACCTCTTCAAAACTTTATCAAGGTATGTGCTTTGTGAAAGTCCTATCAGGCGTTTTGATCTATCCCTATAGATCTTAATGCCTAGAATGTAAGCAGCTTCTCCTAGGTCCTTCATAGAGAAACTTTTATTCAAGTAACCTTTTATGCTCTCCAAAAGCTCTACGTTGTTTCCAATCAGCAATATGTCATCCACATATAATATTAGAAACGCCACAGAGCTCCCACTCACTTTCTTGTAAATACAAGATTCTCCAACCACTTGTATAAACCCAAATGCTTTGATCACTTCATCAAAGCGCTTGTTCCAACTCCGAGATGCTTGCACCAGTCCATAAATGGATCGCTGGAGCTTGCACACCTTGTTAGCATTTTTAGGATCGACAAAACCTTCAGGTTGCATCATATACAACTCTTCCTTAAGGAAACCGTGAAGGAACGCCGTTTTGACATCCATCTGCCAGATTTCATAATCGAAAAATGCAGCTATTGCTAACATGATTCTGACGGACTTAAGCATCACTACGGGTGAGAAGGTCTCATCGTAGTCAACTCCTGGAACTTGTGAAAAACCCTTTGCCACAAGTCGAGCTTTATAAACGGTCACATTACCGTCAACATCCGTCTTCTTCTTAAAGATCCATTTGTTCTGAATAGCCTTGCGGCCCTCAGGTAGTATCTCCAAAGTCCACACTTTGTTCTCATACATGGATCCTATCTCGGATTTCATGGCTTCTAGCCATTTGTTGGAATCTGGGCCCACCATTGCTTCTTCATAATTTGCAGGTTCATTGTTGTCTAACAACATGATTGATAAGACGGGATTACCGTACCACTCTGGAGCAGCGCGTGATCTCGTCGACCTGCGTGGTTCAACAGAAACTTGAACTGGAGTTTCATGATCATCATCATTAACTTCCTCCTCAACCGGCGTCGCAACGATAGAGGTTTCCCCTTGCCCTGCGCCACCATCCAGAGGGATGAGAGGTTCGACAACCTCGTCAAGTTCTATCTTCCTCCCACTCAATTCTCTCGAGAGAAACTCCTTCCCGAGAAAAGTTCCGTTCTTAGCAACAAACACTTTGCCTTCGGATTTGAGATAGAAGGTGTACCCAACTGTCTCTTTTGGGTAACCTATGAAGACGCATTTTTCCGCTTTGGGTTCTAGCTTTTCAGGCTGAAGCTTTTTGACATAAGCATCACATCCCCAAACTTTAAGAAACGACAACTTTGGCCTTTTGCCATACCACAGTTCGTATGGTGTCGTCTCAACGGATTTTGATGGTGCCCTATTCAAAGTGAATGCAACTGTTTCTAATGCATAACCCCAAAATGATAACGGAAAATCAGTAAGAGACATCATAGATCGCACCATCTCTAACAAAGTACGATTACGACGTTCGGACACACCATTACGCTGTGGTGTTCCAGGCGGTGTTAACTGCGAAACAATTCCACATTGTCTTAAGTGAGCACCAAACTCGAAACTCAGATATTCACCCCCACGATCAGACCGTAGGAACTTGATCTTCTTGTTACGATGATTTTCCACTTCACTCTGAAATTGCTTGAACTTTTCAAATGTTTCAGACTTGTGCTTCATCAAGTAGACATAACCATATCTACTTAAATCGTCAGTGAAGGTGAGGAAATAACGATATCCGCCGCGTGCCTCCACGCTCATTGGACCACACACATCGGTATGTATGATTTCCAACAAGTCACTTGCACGCTCCATTGTTCCGGAGAACGGAGTCTTAGTCATCTTGTCCATGAGGCATGGTTCGCACGTGTCAAGTGAATCAAAGTCAAGTGACTCCAAAAGTCCATCAGCATGGAGTTTCTTCATGCGTTTTACACCAATATGACCCAAGCGGCAGTGCCACAAAAATATGGCGCTATCATTGTTTACTCTAACTCTTTTGGTCTCAATGTTATGTATATGCGTATCGCTATCAAGATTCAATATGAACAATCCTCTCACATTCGGTGCATGACCATAAAAGATGTTACTCATAGAAATAGAACAACCATTATTCTCAGACTTAAAAGAGTAACCGTCTCGCAATAAACAAGATCCAGATATAATGTTCATGCTCAACGCAGGCACTAAATAACAATGATTTAAGTTCATCACTAATCCCGATGGTAGCTGAAGTGACACTGTGCCGACGGCGATTGCATCAACCTTGGAACCATTTCCTACGTGCATCATCACTTCGTCTTTCGCCAGCCTTCGTCTATTCCGTAGTTCCTGTTTCGAGTTGCAAATGTGAGCAACGGAACCGGTATCGAATACCCAGGCACTACTACGAGAGCCGGTTAAGTACACATCAATAACATGTATATCAAATATACCTGATTTTTCTTTGCCCGCCTTCTTATCTGCCAGATACTTGGGGCAATTGCGCTTCCAGTGACCCATACCCTTGCAATAGAAGCACTCTGTTTCAGGCTTAGGTCCAGCCCTGGGTTTCTTCGGCGGATTGGCAACATGCTTGACGCTCTTCTTCGAATTTCCCTTCTTGCCTTTGCCTGTTTCTCTTGAAACTAGTGGTCTTGCTCACCATCAACACTTGATGCTCTTTACGGAGTTTAGACTCTGCGACTTTCAGCATCGCAAGCAACTCGCCGGGAGACTTGTTCATCCCTTGCATGTTGTAGTTCAACACAAAGCCTTTGTAGCTTGGCGGCAGTGATTGAAGGATTCTGTCAGTGATAGCCTCTTGCGGGAGTTCAATCCCCAGCTCAGCCAGACGGTTTGAGTACCCAGACATTTTGAGCACATGTTCACTGACAGACGAGTTTTCCTCCATCTTGCAAGCATAGAATTTATCGGAGGTCTCATACCTCTCGATCCGGGCATTCTTCTGAAAGATAAACTTCAACTCCTGGAACATCTCAAATGCTCCATGACGCTCAAAGCGACGTTGAAGTCCCGGTTCTAAGCCATACAAGACTGCACATTGAACTATTGAGTAGTCCTCCTTACGCGCTAACCAAGCGTTCTTAACATCCTGATCAGCCGTAGCGGGTGGTTCATCTCCTAGCGCAGCATTAAGGACATAATCCTTCTTCCCAGCTTGTAAGATTAGCTTAAGATTACGAGCCCAGTCTACAAAGTTGCTTCCATCATCTTTCAACTTAGCTTTCTCTAGGAACGTATTAAAAATTAGGATGACACTCGCGTGAGCCATGATCTACAACACAAATATATTCAAAGTGGACTTAGACTATGTTCAAGATAATTAGAGTTTAACTTAATCAAATTATATGCTAAACTCCCACTCAAAAAGTACATCTCTCTAGTCATTTGAGTGGTTCATGATCCACTTACACTATCCCAAGTCCGATCATCACGTGAGTTGAGTATAGTTTCAGTGGTAAGCATCCCTATGCTAATCATATCAACTATGTGATTCATGATCGACCTTTCGGTCTCATGTGTTCCGAGGCCATGTCTGCACATGCTAGGCTCGTCAAGCTTAACCCGAGTGTTCCGCGTGCGCAACTGTTTTGCACCCGTTGTATGTGAACGTTGAGTCTATCACACCCGATCATCACGTGGTGTCTCGAAACGACGAACTGTAGCAACGGTGCACAGTCGGGGAGAACACAATTTCGTCTTGAAATTTTTAGTGAGAGATCACCTCATAATGCTACCGTCGTTCTAAGCAAAATAAGGTGCATAAAAGGATTAACATCACATGCAATTCATAAGTGACATGATATGGCCATCATCACGTGCTTCTTGATCTCCATCACCAAAGCACCGGCACGATCTTCTTGTCACCGGCGCCACGCCATGATCATCCATCAACGTGTTGCCATCGGGGTTGTCGTGCTACTTATGCTATTACTACTAAAGCTACATCCTAGCAAAATAGTAAACGCATCTGCAAGCACATATGTTAGTATAAAGACAACCCTATGGCTCCTGCCGGTTGCCGTACCATCGACGTGCAAGTCGATATTTCTATTACAACATGATCATCTCATACATCCAATATATCACATCACATCGTTGGCCATATCACATCACAATAATACCCTGCAAAAACAAGTTAGACGTCCTCTAATTTTGTTGTTGCATGTTTTACGTGGTGACCAAGGGTATCTAGTAGGATCGCATCTTACTTACGCAAACACCACAACAGAGATATATGAGTTGCTATTTAACCTCATCCAAGGACCTCCTCGGTCAAATCCGATTCAACTAAAGTTGGAGAAACCGTCACTTGCCAGTCATCTTTGAGCAAAGGGGGTTACTCGTAACGATGAAACCAGTCTCTCGTAAGCGTACGAGTAATGTCGGTCCAAGCCGCTTCAATCCAACAATACCGCGGAATCAAGAAAAGACTAAGGAGGGCAGCAAAACACACATCACCGCCCACAAAAACTTTTGTGTTCTACTCGAGAAGACATCTACGCATGAACCTAGCTCATGATGCCACTGTTGGGGAACGTCGCATGGGAAACAAAAAATTTCCTACGCGCACGAAGACCTATCATGGTGATGTCCATCTACGCGAGGGGATGAGTGATCTACGTACCCTTGTAGATCGTATAGCAGAAGCGTTAGAGAACACGGTTGATGTAGTGGAACGTCCTCACGTCCCTCGATCCGCCCCGCGAACAATCCCGCGATCAGTCCCACGATCTAGTACCGAACGGATGGCACCTCCGCGTTCAGCACACGTACAGCTCGACGATGATCTTAGCCTTCTTGATCCAGCAAGAGAGACGGAGAGGTAGAAGAGTTCTCTGGCAGCGTGACGGCGCTCCGGAGGTTGGTGATGATCTTGTCTCAGCAGGGCTCCGCCCGAGCTCCGCAGAAACGCGATCTAGAGGAAAAACTATGGAGATATGTGGTCGGGCAACCGTGAGAAAGTCGTCTCAAATCAGCCCTAATTGCTCCATATATATAGGAGGAGGGAGGGGGACCTTGCCTTGGGGTCCAAGGGACCCTCAAGGGGTCGGCCGAGCCAAGGGGGGGAGGACTCCACCCCCAAACCGAGTTGGACTTGGTTTGGTGGGAGGAGTCCCCCTCCCTTCCCACTTCCTCCCTCTTTTTTTCTTTTCCTTTGATTTCTTTATTCTTGGCGCATAGGCCCCCTTGGGGCTGTCCCACCAGCCCACTAAGGGCTGGTGTGTCTCCCCAAAGCCTATGGGCTTCCCCGGGGTGGGTTGCCCCCCCGGTGAACTCCCGGAACCCATTCGTCATTCCCGCTACATTCCCGGTAACTCCGAAAACCTTCCGGTAATCAAATGAGGTCATCCTATATATCAATCTTCGTTTCCGGACCATTCCGGAAACCCTCGTGACGTCCGTGATCTCATCCGGGACTCCGAACAACATTCGGTAACCAACCATATAACTCAAATACGCATAAAACAACGTCGAACCTTAAGTGTGCAGACCCTGCGGGTTCGAAAACTATGCAGACATGACCCGAGAGACTCCTCGGTCAATATCCAATAGCGGGACCTGGATGCCCATATTGGATCCTACATATTCTACGAAGATCTTATCGTTTGAACCTCAGTGCCAAGGATTCGTATAATCCCGTATGTAATTCCGATCCCTTTGTCCTTCGGTATGTTACTTGCCCGAGATTCGATCGTCAGTATCCGCATACCTATTTCAATCTCGTTTACCGGCAAGTCTCTTTACTCGTTCCGTAATACAAGATCCCGCAACTTACACTAAGTTACATTGCTTGCAAGGCTTGTGTGTGATGTTGTATTACCGAGTGGGCCCCGAGATACCTCTCCGTCATACGGAGTGACAAATCCCAGTCTTGATCCATACTAACTCAACTAACACCTTCGGAGATACCTGTAGAGCATCTTTATAGTCACCCAGTTACGTTGCGACGTTTGATACACACAAAGCATTCCTCCGGTGTTAGTGAGTTATATGATCTCATGGTCATAGGAACAAATACTTGACACGCAGAAAACAGTAGCAACAAAATGACACGATCAACATGCTACGTCTATTAGTTTGGGTCTAGTCCATCACGTGATTCTCCCAATGACGTGATCCAGTTATCAAGCAACAACACCTTGTTCATAATCAGAAGACACTGACTATCATCGACCAACTGGCTAGCCTACTAGAGGCATGCTAGGGACGGTGTTTTTTCTATGTATCCACACATGTAAATGAGTCTTCATTCAATACAATTATAGCATGGATAATAAACTATTATCTTGATACAGGAATTATAATAATAACTATACATTTATTATTGCCTCTAGGGCATAATTCCAACATATCCGTGACTGGAATCAAGAACTAATTATTCAATTCTATGCAACATTGCATCTCTCTGGTGAAGCACATGATATGAACACATGGGTACTTGACTGCTTGACTGAAGACACACACTACACTGCTCCTGCAGCAGAATTGCTACATGTGGTCCTAGTTGGTATTCCCTCAGAAGGAGCCCGATGCATCTATGATCAACCTGAACTTCCAAATCATCTGATGCAAGTGTTGTTGAAGCCTTTGTCACCAGGCAAACCTCCCAAAAAAACATTCCTCATCAAGGACTTTCTCTATGTGCCAAGAACGGTCTACCGCATCTTGACCAAAACCCTCAATCCTATCAAGGGTAATAATTCTGAAGAAGAAGATGTGGTGGGAATCATGAAAAATTTGTTGTTCAACATCATTCATAGGATTCCCACAAATCTTCACAATTTCTTCATGAGGACTTTGGCCAACATTTCTTTGTCACTGTTTGAACTGAAGCCTTATGTGTCATGGATCATGAAATTCATCAGGGCTAGATCCTCAATCCGCTATAAAGCGGATTTCCAGAATCACTTCAGTTTCCTGCCCCCACCCGAAGTCATCAAGAAACCCTTCGACCCAATAAAAGGTAAGGGAAAAACTATCATTGATGAAGGATCTCACCCCCTCTATGGAGAATTTCATCAAGCTCCATCATATTCCACCAATGATGAGACATCATCACAAGATTCTACAGCAAAAGCGTCAGCTCAAATTACTCGAGAGCTTCCCCACGTGTGATGACTGATCGCGAGATTCTTCTAAGTCTTCATCAAAAGGTCGATCGCAATCACAAGTGGGTAAAGCGTCCGTTTGGTGCAATTCTTCGAGACATGACAGTCATGCATAATTCTGTGACGAAGAATCACTATTATCTTCATGAAATCTTCGACGGCAAATGGTCCATTCTCTCTCACCTCAAGACTCCTAAAGAAATTAAAGAGATGGAATTTCAGTAGGACTGTGATTTTTGGTTTCCTCTCAAGAAGAAATTCAAGAAAGTTAAAGTTCCTGTGCTAGTGACCAACTCATTTTCTTCATCGCGCTCGACAGATGAAGCTGTGGATCTTGACGACATTGCTGTAGGCCCTTCCTTGACAAACGACCCTGACAATGCTGGCGCTCATCAACCACCAACATGATGAAATTCTTCAGGGGCGTTAGTCCTCTATTTCATCCCTTTTCGTCACATGATGACAAAGGGAAAAAAATTGAGTTAGTCTTCTGAAGTGTTTTTACTGTATGAGTTGTAAACTTATGTCCTATGGTGGTCTACGATGCATTTGTTAGGATATGATGAATTGTGGGATTATGTTTAGATTATTCATTGAAATTAATTATATATTTTTGTATTAATAATATCTAATTTTATATTTATGTATGCTTTCCGATATATGAGTTTTCTTTGTCGAATTAAACAAATAGATCATGACAGGGAATGGTGCATAGTAGTGGGTTTAATCTTGCGGTGTCCCTCCTCCATGATAGGAGGAGTTAAAAGGAACATATTGTATTGTTGCTACTATAGATGGAACAATGGGATGTGAACATATTATTTGGTCTTATCTTGTTTACATTATGTCGTATTAGTCCAAGCATTACTCTATTTGTTATGAACTTAATACATTGTGATGCATGCTGGATACCGGTCAAGGGGTGGAGTAATATTAGTATATTTAGTAAGATTAAGGTCCACTTATCACGGACATAATGCCTATATACTAATTACGCCATGAAGAATCACATAACGATGCACTTTTCTAACAATTGTTTACCCACCGAATCATGCTTACGACTGAGTTTCCTCTAGTGAACACTACGGCCCTGGTTCCAGTTCTCCTATTAGAGACAAAAAAGGGATTACCTTTCTATTTTCATTTAATTTTTATTTAATTTTATTACCTATTTATCACTATTGGATTTAATCCTCGCAATTGGCAGGAACAAGGGGACTGGCAACCCTTTTGCCTTGTTGTGTGCAAGCTTTTCTTTGCGTGTGTGCAGGTGTTGTTCACATTATCTATGTGGTGTATCCTAATGTTAGATAAACCTAACCGAGGGAAATACTATCTTCTGCTATACCTCTTCATTCCTTCCTCTTCGAGGAAAACCCAACATCTACGCAAAGTAGTATAAGGATTTATGGCGCTATTAACGAGAAGGCTTTACCAAATAGCCGAAGTACCTCGACACACACACACACACAAACCTCATTTGCTTGTTTTATTTCTTGCCTAGTCATGCTATCTTTATTGTTGACTAAAAACAAAAAACAAAACAAAAGACATATGGATCCTCGTCCAGTTGCTAATCTTCTCAAACTTGCTGCATGTCGTAAATCAATAGCTAATAATGAAGAAGTGATAAAAGTAAATGCTACCAGGATACATTTATTGAATAAAAATCATGATTCAATTATGTTAATATGAATTGCATGGAAGCCAATTGTGATAATGATCATGATTAGGTGATAATTATGATGCTTATTGTGATCTTCAAAATTTATTTGAGCCTCATAATGAATCTACTATTGATAAAATAAATTGCAATACTATTAAAAGACAGTTTGCAAGAGTGTCAACCTAACAGAGAAAGAATCCCACATATTCGGAGAGCGTTTAGTCTTATGAAATTCTTGATAAAAGGTTGTATGTAGAGCTAATAACTATAGTTCATATTAATCGCACTATCTTAGAAGATTATAAATTTGCATGCATGTAGATCATGAAGAGAATGTTGTGCATGATAGCTATATGGTTGTATTTGAATATGATCCTACATGTAATTATTTTTAGAGATGCAAGTATGGTTATAACAAAATTAATGTTAGTAAATTAATTCTCACCATGTTAAACTTCTTAATGTTTCCTTCTTTCTATTTGTACATGCTAGATACTTCCCGTCTTGATATTTTGTTCCTATAAAATGCCTATGCATAAGAATAGGGTTAGATTAAACTATGTTTTTTCATGTTTTATGATGTACTCTTTGTGATTCATTTCTTATCTTTTATACGAGTACCGTTAAAATCTCAAACTTACCTTAATGTCTATGAAGCAAGAGTATGTTGGGAGACAACCCAATACTTATAACTTTTGTGAGTGACCATGATTATTACCACTGTAGTGATAATGTTTGTATCTTCTATTTTGGTTTTTGTGCCAAGTAAAAACTTTGTAATAGTTTAAACATGAGTTGAATTGATCCCGCGCGGAAACGAAAACTTTGATGTCGAGTATTTGAATTTCCGTTTTTACTGGAATGTGATAAATTGCTTGATTTTTTACACCGTATTTGTATACAAAATTTTCCTGTTTTCCTAAATTTTCAGAATCTTTTGATGTTATAGAAGTATGGTTTCAGAATGAAAAAATTACATACTGTTCTGTTTTAGGCAGTTTCTGTTTTTATCTCGTTATGTGCTTAACTTGATGTTTTTATGGATTATATTGGTGGATATAAGCCATGGAGATGATATATCATAGTAGGCACTATGAAAGAACAACTTTTAATCTATTTATGATAGTACCTAAGTTAATGATTTATCTATTATACTAATGGATCTTACAAGGTTCTGTTCAGTTTTCTGTGGTTGAAGTTTTCAAGTTTTGGGTGATATCACGATGGAGAAAAGAATATGGAGTGGGGAGACCTTAAGCTTGGGGATGGCCAAGGCATTGCAAGGTAATATTCAAAGAAGAACCAAGCATCTAAGATTGGGTATTCCATGAAAGGCATCCCCTCTTTCGTCTTCAATCTATCGGTAACATTACTTGTAGCTATATTTTTATTCATCACATGATATGTATTTTGCTTGAAGCGTCGTGTGCTTCTATTTTATTTGTTTACTTCTTTCCACAATCATTGTTTACTTGTTTCACCTATTATGTGAGATAGTTACTCATCATTATTTATTAGAATGCTCATTATGCTTCACTTATATCTTTTGAGTTAAGACAATTTGCTCATGTGCTTCACTTATATCCGTAGAGCACGACGATACTTATATTTTAAACAAATATTTTGCACTCTCAAGATTCACTTATTTATCTCTGATAAATGAATAGGAAGTGGTAATTTGCATGAGTTATAGTAGCAAATATGCCTGTACTTTGCAACAGGTATAAAATAAACTTGAGCGTTCTTATGGTATTCTAGAGTGTACCGATAGTGGTGCACTGTTGAGTTGTAGTTGTAATATGCCTACTTCTACCTGTACATATGCTTCCTAAATGGTTTTAGACACATCTTCTTATATCGAAATCACAAAAAATACATGAATTTTTTAACACGATATATTTGGTATTTTGTGAGTGATGATGTACATCATAGCCGATTTCTAGGGTAAGAATTTTCTATATGAACTGGTGTTCACACTGCTGTACCGAAATAGTTGATGATCGTGAACAATAACTAACCAAACAATCACGTTAACGTATTCTAGTTTTCATTAGAAACATTTTCTTTAATTACCCTTCCTTAGCATTTGATCATCGGTTGATCATGCATGTATCTCAGAACTTGAAGCCATGATGTCATCCTAATTCTAACACGGTTCCACATGTGTCATGAAAGTTCAGAAACATGCTAAAAATAAAATAAAAATGCATGGACTACAGTCCACCTTTCATTGTAGTAGGTGCATGACCTCTCGTGAGCGGCTACATGTAGTTTTCAATGCAGAAGGCCGTTTTATTGGTTCATCTCATAACTACTAACCCCATGCATGAGGACCACCGTCTGGCACCTGGCGGTAAACTTTGTGTCACCGCAAATCTTATATATTTTCCTTCAATTGATCTAAAACAAAGTATGGGTTCTCAACAATTAATGAAGTATATCTGATATGTACTCCATGGAATGGCCTCATTGTTGTTGTCAATGCTGGTGTAATCTATATTGTCTATACTCCATGCAACCCGGTGGAGAGGAGAGTGGTGGCTCACATGTTATGGCGAGGTAGCACACATCACAGATGGGCGTCCCTTCGGGAGGGGTTCGGGCTGGCGCGCATGGAGAAGATCAGGATTGGGAGAGTGGTGCAATCACCGCGACGGGGGTTATCCTGTCGTGGCAGGTGGTGGCCGATGGACTGGCTACTATGGAGCGGTTTGCTGGACGGGGGCTGGTGTCACTTCCGGCGGCCTACTGGACCAAGCATTTGAAATCCACAATGAAAGCGAGATGCTCGCGAGGGGATTGTAAGACATGGCGTAGGAAAGTGGCAGAGGGAGAGAGGCATATACGTGCGTTCGTGCAGGCCTTATTAGCAATGACTAGCAAAAAAGCCCGTGCGTTGCAACGGAAGAGAAAATAACACACGTTTTGAATGTAATATATTTTCACATGGTATCACATTTGTGTTGTCGACGATGGCCTCAGTGCTCACACAACGAAAACTGTTTGAATGTACAATCACTCGGAATAAGATGAGAAGTATGTTGTTTCTCCCCACGAGATTTTCTAAAGGTGTGCATGTGTGGTTAACGATGTTTTCTTTCCTCTCAATTTGGTTTTAATTTAATGGATATTTGTTGCAATTCGTATGGTCGTCGGAAAGAGAGAAAAAAAGACCGTGCACTAAAGATTAAGTTTGCACCAAAAAAATATATTTAAGAAGTATTCAACAGCTAAAAATAACATCCTATTTAGATTCTACACATTTTTCAATCAAATTTCATATATAACATGTTAAAATCGGAGTTATGGTTTAAAAGATATGGATAATTTTGTTTTAGATAAAATATGGATTGATTAACTCAAAAGTCAGGGTCTTTTTTGTTAAAACAAAAAACTTTTTGACTGACTTAAATAGGGACGGCGGATTGATTACGTGAAACATCAGGAAGTTTTCTGTAAAATGCAAAAAGAAAACGGTTCGGCTCTGACTAAAAGATGGACCGAGGGTTGATTATCTAAAACTGTGAGGACTTTTCAGCAAAACGACAGAAAACGGTTCGTTCTGACTTAAAGTTGGACTGCGGGTTAATTAACTGAAACTGCGAGGGATTTTCTGCAAAATGACCGACGACGGACGACAGAAGCGCTGCGCGCTTTAGTATTAGGGGAGATTTATGTCGTATACCAAAATGTATTAGCCCAATTGTAATGCACCAGGCCTTGTGAATATTTCTTGAATTTAACATTAATGCCATGACCATGTTTTTCTTTTATTATTTGATTTTTATTTGCATCATGCATCATTCCATCACGTCTCCATTTTATTTTTTGTTGTCTGTTGTGTGCTCCCTTGTCCCTTCCCTTTTCTTTTAGACCAACTCTCAACTTGTGTTTTACCAAGTTTCCAACATATCAAGCCTAGCTTCCCTTTCTTCATTTTTCTACCAAATATTTCATGTAGCATTATTTCTGTGTTAGATTAATGTCCACTATTTTTCTTAATTGCCTAATCCATGGCTAGACCCCCCCTTCAAAATTCAGCTAATTTCAAAATGTTTTGGTTAGATTTGAAAACCAGATAATTTGAATTAAATTCAAACTTGTTTTAGTATACAACTTCCAAAAATTACCCAACCATTCCATCCAAACTCTCAATATTTTCCCGAGTCCAGAAAAATATCCCTCATGGTGAACTTCTTCTCCAAACCCTATATTCATTTCTATTCTCCTTTTCTTCTCTCAAAAAAGAATAACGAGAGAAACAACCGAGAAGGAGGGTAGGCCCAACAACAACCCAACGCAGCAATCCAGTCAAGACAGCCACACCCAAGCCACTTTCCTCACCCAGCCGCCCATGTACCACAAGCACGTACGCCCACTGGCGGCTACGTCCCCACTTTCCATCCTATGGCTACAGTCAACCTGTGCGTGCCCTTTTCGTCCACCTCTCATTGGTGCCATGGGGACCGCGAGGCCGAGGGCATGCGAGCTCGCCCAGCCTCCCCCTCGCCCACAAAAACCCTAGCCGCCCTCCTCATTGATATCTCGGTGATGCCCAATGGCGCCAGAGATCCTGTCCATGATGCCATCGTGAACTGCGACCTACTCCACCCCCAATATTGTGTCTATCCTCTTCCCTGTCATCCTCTTCATCGATTACGACCCCTACTTCATCGCGGGACACTAAGGCCATGTCATCTTATTCCTCTTCATCACTGTCGGCCCGAGGGATTTGTCTCAAGAATTCCATCGACTCGATCCTCCTCTCTACGAACCAAGTGCATCGGCGTGATCATGGTGAGCATGCACATCTCCCCATGCCACCCGCCTTCATTGCACCATTTAGTTTCGTTTGCCATGTGACCCCGAGATCATCTCTATTGGACCTCGTCATCGACGAGTGATCCAACATCGTTTCATTGCATGCTCGTAACCATCAAGCCCGCGTCACCGTTTAGGATAATTTCATCGCAAAAGTCCCCTTTTTACTTCTCGGGTCGTCGTGTTCAAGATCGTCACCGCCGCCTCTGTTTGCACCTCTTCGGTATTGCCATCGTCGTTGTCTGGTGTCGTGTAAGGCATGTGTGCGTGCGGGTTTTTCTTGCGATTCAATTGCACCTAGCTGCTGCTCTTTTGGTCGTCGGAGTCAACCTTCGGTAGGGCCACCGACGTGTCTGCCTCATCGTCGATGAATGCTCTATGTTTTCCTTTGGTTCCAATTTCTCGCCATCGTTCGTCATTGGGATTTGAACCGTATGGCGGTCATTATATCTATCTCATACTGTTTCGCTTGCGCCGTTGTTCGTCGTTGTTTCACAGCCTTTTGGGCCGCACTTGTCCGCTTCAGATCTAGGCAAAAGGCTAAGCGCTCATTCCTTAGGCTAGTTGTAATGGGTAGTATCATATACTAGTATCATGCATATGATACTAGTGTATGATACCACATCCGTAATGCATAATATCATATGTCAGTATCATAGAGTAGTTCATTTATTGCCATGCAAGACACATAGTAGCACATCATTTAATATGATACGGTATCATGATATGATACTCAACTCTCTCTTTCTTCAGTCAATACTATGCCACCTCATCAAAATTGCCTAGTTGGCATGTATGATACTACCTATGATACTTCCATTATGGGCAGCCTTATGGAAGGCACATGCATAGTCCGAGTGGTACCTATTCATTGCTTAGTTTCAATTGGTTGAGGTTTGAGCCCCTACGGGGCAGTGGCGACTTAAGCCCCATTTTCTATTTTCATGTCTCACTAACCTATGGGCTACTCCGGGTCCACCATTCATACACACAAGTGTTTCACGTGGCCCCTGGGTGCACTAGTCATTCTCAGTGGCTAGCTAGTCCTAGGTGTCCTAGGAATTTAGCCTTGTCTCTATTTTTAATGATTTTTGAAATTTGCGTTTTCTATTTTCTTGATTCTCAGAAATTGCTTTAATCTTGCATAATGAAATATGGCATTTTCCATGCAATATATGTTTTTAGGGTAGAAAAATTGAAAAAAAATCCATATGTGTCATAATTTTATGGTTTTGAGAAAGTTTTAATGCACGTCATTTTGCATAGGAGGGCATTTTGCATAAGTCATAATTAATTGCCTATACCTCATATGGATGAACTTGGTATCACTATAGGAATCAACTTCTTCGGCGTCTGCCATAACGGAGGGCAAATGACCGTTCCACGGATGGCAAAGACTTTTGCCGTCCACCGGCAGACAACACAATTTTCACAGTAGCTAGCATCTGTAAAGACCTTATTTGCCGTCTGTCGGCTTGCAGTGGACGACATAGATCGTTGCCATCGGTCTGCCATGACACCAAGACAACAAAAGGAGCAAGACGACAGCCGACATGAACCTACTCTGTTATATAGCTAACGGAGCCTTTGTCGTCTGCCTTGAGGGGTCATTTTCCATCTGCCTTGGGGGGGGGGGCTTTGCCATCTGCCTTGGGGAGGGGTCTTTTCCATCTGCCTTGTGGGGGCTTTGTCGTCTGCCTGTGGGGGGGGGGGGGCTTTGCCGTCTCCCTGTGGGGGGGGGGGGCTTTACCGTCTCCCTGTGGGGGAGGCTTTTCCGTCAGTTTATGGGGGCCTTTGCCGTCTGCCTTGGCGGGGGCTTTGTCGTCTGCCGATGGGGGTGGGGCTTTGTCGCATGGGAGGCCTTTTCCGTCTTCCTTGGGGCCTTTGTCGTCTGCCAGGGTCACCAGCTGATGGCAAAGTGACCATATAGGTTAGCCATGCTGCCCCCAGGTTGCATCGGTGTGTGCCACGTGGCACCTTTGCCACCAGCTGGCAGACGGCAAAGGCCTTTGCCGTCCGTTGGCAGACAACAAAATGCGTGTATTATCTCTTTTTTGTTTATTTTCAATTATTTCCCTACATTTTCTGAAAACTTCTATGATATATCTAATTTCAAACATCACATGTAGATTCAGACATAATAGAAGAAGCATCACTACACAAATCAAGCATTTTGCCGTTAGGGCGCTACAAACAGCAAAGAGTAATTTTGTCGTCAGTCGTCGTTCAGGAAGACGACAATGATTTTGCCGTCTGTGAATATGTTTTGCCGTGAGCTAGACCATACACACAACAGAAAAAGGTAATAGACAGAACGGCCGGCCAAATGGACGGCGTTAGTTATTTTTGCCGTCAGCTCGATTATCCTACAGAGGGCAAAGACAAGAATTTTTGCCGTCAGCCTCCTACGATATAGACGACAAAGAAAATGATTTAGTTAAAAAAATGAAACAACATTCCACTATAAAACAGAGGTCGTAAATGCTCAAAGGCATATGATTTCTTTTTTTTTTGCTCATTACAAAAAAAGCTAATTACAATGCTTGTCACATGTAGAGCAGTTTTCACCATGAAGCTAATTACAAACTAATCCACATAAAAGATTAGAGAGTGAAAAAAGCAAGGAAAACAAAAGATGCATCGAGGCACTCGGCCTCCTCCTTCGTCAGGAAGCAGGGATTTGTAGCAGGGGTGGTGGTCATCTTTCGATGGAGCTTCCGATGGCGGAGCACATGCAGCGGTGTCCGGCTACAGGCAGGTGACACGGGAGACGGTTCGGGGCTGTAGGGTGAGGTGGTGGCCGACTCGTGCGACGGGGGAGAGGCCGGGGCCTATGCACAGCCGGGGCGACGAGGGGTGAGGCCGAGGACTGCGGCCGATGGGGGCACGAGAGGCTGAGGACTGTGGTCGGCGGGGGTCATAGGAGACGAGGCCGAGGCTCGCGGCCAGCGAGGGCAACAGGAGAAGAGGCAGGGGTTGATACGTCCATTTTTTGCATCATGCTTTCATGTTGATATTTATCACTTTATGGGCTGTTATTACACTTCACGGTACAATACTTATACCTTTTCTCTCTTATTTTGCAAGGTTTACAGGGAGAATGCCGGCAGCTGGAATTGTGGCCGGAAAAAGGAGCAAGTTTGAGATACCTACTCCGCGCAACTCCAAAACCGTGAAAATCAACGAGGATTTATTTTGGAATTTATAAAAAATACTGGGCCAAAGAAGTACGAGAGGGGAGCCAGCAGGAGGCCACAAGCCTGCTAGGCGCGACCAACCCCCCTGGCCGCGCCTAGGGGGCTTGTGGGCTCCCTGCTGGCCCTCTAGCCCCCTCTTTTGCTATAAGGAGGGTTTCGTTCTAGAAAAAAATTAAGAGGAGGCTTTCGGGAGGAATCATCGCCGCCACGAGGCGGAACTTGAGCAGAACCAATCTAAAGCTCCGGGAGGGTCGTCCTGCCGGGGAAACTTCCCTCCCGGAGGGGGAAATCGTCGCCATCGTCATCACCAACACTCCTCTCATTATAGGGGACTAATCACCATCAACATCTTCATCAGCACCATCTCATCTCCAAACCCTAGTTCATCTCTTGTAACCAATCTCCATCTCGCGACTCTGATTGGTACTTGTAAGGTTGCTAGTAGTGTTAATTACTCTTTGTAGTTGATGCTAGTTGGATTACTTGGTGGAAGATTATATGTTCAGATCCTTGATGCTATTCAATACCTCTCTAGTCATGAATATTATTATGCTTTGTGAGTAGTTACTTTTGTTCCTGAGGACATGGGATAAGTCATGCTATAAGTAGTCATGTGAATTTGGTATTCGTTCGATATTTTGATGCGTTGTATGTTGTTTTTCCTCTAGTGGTGTTATGTGAACATCGACTACATAACACTTCATCATTATTTGGGCCTAGAGGAAGGCATTGGGAAGTAGTAAGTAGATGATGGGTTGCTAGAGTGACAGAAGCTTAATCCCTAGTTTATGCGTTGCTTCGTAAGGGGCTGATTCGGATCCATTAGTTTAATGCTATGGTTAGAATTTGTCTTAATTCTTGTTTCGTAGTTGCGGATGCTTGCGAGAGGGGTTAATCATAAGTGGGAGGTTTGTCCAAGTAAGGGCAGCACCCAAGCACCGGTCCACCCACATATCAAACTATCAAAGTAGCGAATGCGAATCATATGAACATGATGAAAACTAGCTTCACAGAAATTCCCATGTGTCCTCGGGAGCCAGGGGGTAGGCCCCGCCTATCACGGGCTTGCGGCCAACGGCGGCGACTGGGGTTGAGGCCGGGACTGGCGACCGGCAGGTGCATTGAGCGATGAGGCTGGGGCCTGCGACCGACGTAGGCCAAGGGGGATGAGGTTAAGGCCAGGGCCGGTGGGGTTGATGTTAATTCGACGGCTCGTCGAGCCACTAAGGGGGGAAGGGGCCGGAGCTAGCGGCGAAGAGGGCGGGCAGTCCAGCGGAGGCGCGAGCTGGTGGGAGAGGAGGGAGCTGGCTGATGAGGTGGTGGCGAGGCAGCGATGATTCGGATCGGGAGGAGAGGAGAACATGGGTGGTGGTGTGTGCTGTGTGGAGAGGATAAGGGAGAACGTGGGTGGGGCTGGAGTGGGTGGGCGGGGGGTGGTGTGGGTTTCAGATGTGCGGACGATATCTCACCATATCATCGATCCGTGTGCTGTGCTTCTTCTTTGCCATGTGTGAACAAAATAATAGATGGCAAACAGGCATTTTTTCCGTGTGCTAAAAAGTAACAGACGACAAAGACTTCTTTGCCGTCAATTATTTTTTCACACATGGTAAAATGCATCTTTGCCGCCTAGTATTCTTTGTCGTCCATCGCTGATGGAAAAACTGGTCATTGCTGTCAACCACAATGAAAAGCTGACAGCAAAGATCTCCACAAACGGCAAATTTCGTGATTCCTGTAGTGCATAGGCCATGTATATATCCAACATGATCGTGACAATATTGAGCAAGAAAACAAATATTTTCACATAGTTCATCCATATATACACATAATTTGACACATCACACTGTTCATCCATACAAATCCAAACAAAAAGGAAACAATAGCAGCCCATCAATGCCACCTTCCATGAAGTGAACCAAATCTGCAAAATGAGAATAAGAAAGTTAGAAGGAGAAGAAGAAGAAGAAGACTAGATGATGATGAAGAAGAAGAAGAAAGAGAAGGAAAATAATAGGAAGAAAGAAAGAAGAAGCTAATTGTTCTTCTTATATTCTTTCTTCTTCTCCTCTTTCCTCTTTTATTCTTTATTTTCCATTTTATGCCATTTTTGAGCTTATTATGTCATTTTGTAGGAAAACAAGCTAAGTATATGACATTTATGAGGTAACCAAGGTTCTGATGCTATTTTTGACCTAACTAAGCAAATTATGTAATAAATGAACTAAATAAGCTAGTTATGTCATTTTGGAGGATAATTAGCTAAGTAGAAGAACAACAAGAAGAAGACAAAGGAGAAGAAGGAGAAGGAGAAGGAGAAGAAGAAGAAGGAGGAGGAGGAGAATAAGACTAAGAATAAGAATAATAAGAAGAAGAAGGAGATGAAGAATGAGAAGAATAAGAAGGAGGAGGAGAAGAAGAAGGAGGAGGAGGAGGAGGAGAAGAAGAAGGATAAGAAGAAGAAGCAGGAGAAGAAGAACAAGAATAAGAAGGAGGAGGAGAAGAAGAAGAAGAAAGAGGAGGAGAAGGAGAAGAAGAAGGGGGAGAAGAAGAAGAAGAAGGAGAAGAAGAAGGAGGAGTAGAAGAAGAAGGAGAAGATGATTACAATACTTATCTTATTTTGAGCTTATTATGTCATTTAGGAGGAAGATAAGCTAAGTATATGACATTTTATGAGCTAACCAAGGTTTTTATTCTATTTTTGACCTAACTAAGCTAATTATGTCATAAATTAACTAAACTAGTCGTCCACACCGTGCATTTGCACGGGCTAGTTATTACATACAACTTCGGCACTATGCGTGAGATATCATTAAATGAATTATTTCGTTTTCCACTCCTCCTACTGATAAAACATAAGAAATTGTAGTATTGGTAAACCATGTACACATAAGTTATTTTATATAACAAAAATATATGAAAATGAGTACTCTATGTTAACTATTTTTGTAATTGTTACCCAATATATATCATGGAGATAATAATTTAATGAATCAATGAAATCTATATCACATACATAATTATTTGCTATTTCAAGAATAATTTGGTAAATTTTCACATCTTTGCATTTAATTAAAGTGAAACTTCAACAATTGATAAAAATTAAAAAAGACCTTCATTACGAAGTTAGAAATAATATAGAATGCTAATACTGAGTTAGTTAATGATCTATTAATTAAAAAGACAACACATTCAAATTTATGCATCTACAGTGCAGTCATAAGCCTTTCATGTATAACTTTCGCTTTGATTGTGTCAACAGTAACACCCCATTGATAGATGGATCATTGTTATTCAAAACTAACGACGAAGGCTGACACCAAGTTCTCAAAGCTTTATGTATGTCAAATAAACAAACAATATAACTGTACGTCTGTTCCGTTCGATTTTGTTTAGAGACAAAACCATTTTGTTTAGTAATAATTTATCATATCAGTTGAAGTGATGCAAAGTCTAACATGTCTATCTCCAACAGTGTATTAGCATTTGGGACAAACAAACAAACAAACAGTAGCACCATGTATATAGAAAACATAGCACCATTAGTTCTTGCAAGATGCATATATGCAATTGGATAACTGGATGATCATAAAACTAATCGATCAACCTGATGAAAATCACACAGTTTCGGTGTGTTACAAAACAGAGAGTAGTTTGAACAAACCGTGTTGTGCTCAAAAATGACCAATCCAGATTCAAACGAAATTAGAAGAGGTGTTCTAGTCCACACTGTCCAAGTATATATGTCACACATTTGTGAATTGGATAACACAATTGGATTGTAGAGCACTTTGAAATTCTACCGGCCCATCTAACTAATGCATATTTTTTCTTTCCTGGAAATACATATATAAATATGTAGGTCAGGAACTAAGGAACACTCATAATAAAAATCCCACTAAAGATACCCCTAGTCTATGCTTGCTCATTAGAGACCAAATATCAAATTGCAGGACCCAAACATAAAAATTCCCAAAGCGAAAAACATAATCTGTTTATGTTCCTTGCAGACCAGGAGGCGCGACATGGGATGTTAACAATCGCAACGTTAGAACGGGTGGGGATGTGGGGTTGAGTTTGATGCCGGATAGATCTACCATGAACATATCGAAGAGAGGTGATTATATCTTTATAGCAATGTAGTTTATGAACCTCCTCGCTATTGTTAAAGTTGCTGACGAAGATACAAAAATCCGACCGCCTGCCAGACATGTGTATCATTGATGTAGTAAGCCATATTCCTCATGTTATGCATATCCATCTTCCTCTACCGCCTCCATGCCTCGCGATGGATGAGGGCATCAGGATTGGACGTGCGTGGAGGAGCTTGTGTGCTGATGCTTTGGTTCGAGAGCCCCACATGATTTCAAAATCTGTTTATGATTTTTGATATTGTCCTACCTCTTTTTCTATTGTTAGACAATGTTTTTGACCCATGACAAGTTTGATTAGTGATTTCTAAGACTACGTATGAAAATAAGACTGTAATTAGGCAACGCATGGAACTAATAACATGTACGACCTGGAAAAAATGTAAGACCTGAGCTATCTTCTAGGTCTCCATAGAATACATGACTCCTTTTTTTTACGTGAGAAAATGGGACTCCTTGATCGAGAGAAAGAATATAGAAGAAGGAACGGTACAAATCTACCAGAGAGGATTATGTGTGTGGATAACCTGAATAAAATGAACATGCACGCCCAAAGCTAATACTCTCCGTATGAAAATAGGAGTCCTTGATCGGGCTTTTTTTGTCTGATTCATTAAAAATTAATTCTATTGATCAGTTGTACATTAAATCTGGCCGACATAACTCGGTCCCATTAAATTGACGGTTGTAGTTTTTTTAATAACATGGTAATTTCTTTGAGTCTCTAATTAGTAAGCTGATTAATTATAGATTAAAGGGAAAATCTAACTGACTGCGCCGCACCATCGCGTTCTTGTGCGGCGGCCGGACGCACAGACCCATGTGATTAAGTCTAGTAAAAATAGTTCAGTCAAACGGTGCAGAGTGGATGAGTACATTGTGTCGCCAAAGCAGGGTGAAAGTATTATATAAAGAAAAAGCAGGAGGATGCGTGAACTATTTGCTACAGTAGCAAAACAGTGATAATTTGGGAGATGTCACGGGCACCAGACTCTATTGGTTTGAAATCTAAAAAGTTTTATCTCTAAAATTGTTAATTTAATTGACGATCCGTTTTCATCATTGGCTTTGTCGCGACGAGATCTTTAAAACTACACGCCATGTCGACATGTTACGAGAACTTTTATTCTCCATCCATAATTACCACATTTTTAGACTTACTTGTCGTATTATTAGCCTCTTACTTGCCGGAAAAAATAACTTAATTGTCATTTTTTTCTCGATGTGAACCATGTGCCGCATGTATCCATATTTCAGCACACAGCAGCGTAGGCTAGAAGCATATCCAGATGACATCACAAAAATATATATTGCATACAAAGCGTCACACAAAAAATCTGTAAAAAAAGTGTTACACACAAAACATGTGTTGGTAGACTGTATTCACAAGCTAAATGCATCTGGTTAGTACTAATACTAATAGTAGTAGTTTCAAATTGCATAGTTGCCAATTTTACAAAAACTTAGTTGTCAAGATGCTATAAATGATTTGTTGTCCTTTGATAATTATAACTATGCAATTTTTGTCATGTTTAGAGGTGATTGTCACTGATAATTTGTTAACTGTGGCAACTTGATTTAAAAGCATCAACAAGCTTTGTGCGAAATCACATTAAAAAATGTCAATTAAGTTATTTTTTCAGGCAAGTAAGTGGTTAATAATATGGTAAGTGAGTCAAAAAATGTGGCAACTATGAACAGAAAAAAATAGTTGACAGACCATGTCGACATGAGATCTAGTTTCGAAGTACTCGTCGCGAGAAAGTCAGTGATGAAAACGGATCATCGATTGAATTAACGATTTTGTAGATAAATTTTTTAAAATTTCAAACATCAAAGAAAATCTTGATGACATCATTGCATGCATGTATGTTGGAGAGAGGGTGAATTAACCGGTGCATATCAATACATAACGCAAGAACATGCATGTGATGATGTGCATGCAGGTTGTAGGCCCCTTTGTTTTTCTTTTACCGTGTTTGTGCATGCATATAGCAGCCGCCGCACGGGAATACGTGGGTGCGGCGCGGCTTCCTAGTTGGCTCCTAGATTAAATCTGGTTGTTATAACTCGGTCCCACCAGATTAACGGCTCTAATTTTCTGATAAACGAGTGGAGAGGGAGAGGATTTTGCTGCGATGAAGGTGAGATTAGAGGAAACATATTTGTTTTCCTAGGATTACGGATATGTCTTTGTTTTTCAATGGCCATTAATTCGGCAGGTTTTTTGAGGGAAAGATTGAGCAGGTTTTGTAGCTCGTCAACAATAGATACGGTAGACTGTTTTTTTACTTTACAATGGTTTTCACGTTTAGATAATTAGGAAATTTTTTTATAATCATTGACAGGTGTAAGGTGTAATGGTCGTGACCAATTTGGTAATGTATAAAGGTTCACGTATACATGTGTAATAGTAAGTTTCAAAAGAAGTTTAGATAGATCTAAACCGTTATAAATCGGACCTACCAGATTAACGTTCCTTAATTTCTATGTATATTAGTTAAATCATTTTTTATCTAACAGATCAAGAATCGATCTACACCGTAATAATTCGGCCCCACGAGATTAACGGCTCATAAAATCTAATTAATGTGAGATTTTTTAGAGAGCCACAAATTAGTATAAGTATAAATAAGCTAATTTTTCATTTTGGGGGATAATTAGCTAAGTATGTCTTTTTAGGGGAAAATAAGATAAGTATGTCGCATAATAGGGCTAACTAGCATGCATGAAGTTAATTATGCATTTGTTAAGGAGAACACTAGAGAAAATTTACCATCGTCGTTATCAAGGATGTGAATCACCGGGGTTGCAAGGGGCGGGTTCACCTGGAGAAGGGTTGTGCGATACGACTCGGGAGTTATTCTGCACCAAAGATATTTTGCGATGAGTTATTAGCATGATGACACTCAAATGTTAATATGAGTAACTAATGACCATTCAAATTAAACTCAGCGTTCTAACCGCACAAATGTCTGGCATCGGCAGAGGGATGTGACCGGTCTTCTCGCACATAGACGACATATTTGGTTTTGAGGAGTTAGTCATATTAGTTAGTAATGAAACGGACATTACATACATGATTTGGATAATGTGAAAAAGAAAATTACCACAAGGAGCTCGTACATGGCTCGGTGAGCCGCCTCATCTTGTGCCCTCTTCTCCTCCAACAGCCGAGCCATCTTCTCCTCTGCGGCCCGAGCCGTCTCCGCCGCCACCCGGTCCCTCTCCGCCACCACCCGGTCCCTCTCCTGTAGGAGCTCCTGAATAGCATCCTAAGTTGTCGTTCTCTCTCTCTAAAGAGGAGCCTGGAACAACACTCCTCATTAGCATTGTAATCATCGATAGCCATACATATAATGTAATGGACGAAAGTTTTGTCAGTCCGTATTACTAACCTCGAGGGTGAGATCGACTCGCCGTGGACGATGCCTTATCTCTGGAGAGGAGCTCGTCTGGCGCGCCCTGATCTCCATGAGAGTGAGAGGACAACATATCAGCCCATCTCCAATGGCTATCGAGCCATGGGGCGTCCCGCCACCAAATACCATGACCAGCTCTGGATCCAAAGGTTCCTGGCTTGGATTGAAGTCCTCCCCATTCCTCGCCTTCACATCCTCCTTGTATCTCACGAGCTTGTTGTGGGAGGAGATGTTGGTGAACTTCTGTGGATGATTGACGTGAGATTCAGAGAATGCCTTGACCTTCTTGTAGGAGGCAGTATGGGCCATGCCATAGAGGTCGTACACATCTGGCACCTCCGTGTTATTGTGATGCGCCTAAAAGAGAGAAAAGGTATTAGTAAAGTGCTCAAGCTCGCATGAAGAATGAATTGCATGAATCACGAGGCAAACCACGTACCCTGTTCCGTCCAAACGCAAATAATTTTGCGCTGCCTCGATGGTGTCGCACACCAACCATTTGGGCACGCTGATCCTTCACATTGTCATGGATGGCTCGCCATTATCCCGTGCACCACTCATCCACCAATGCCTCCCAACAATCCATCTCATTCACACACCATCTCGGGGGCACCTATAAGTTAGTAAAGAGAAATTTGAGCGCCACACCTACTAATCAAATCAAGAAAACTAAGTACAAGGACTTAAGAATAGCTAATTACCTTCATGTACTGCTCCTTCTTGAGAAACGTTCCACGACACTCCGACTTGTCCTTCTTAATACTATGCGATGCATAGTAGTCTCGAACAACCTGCACCCGAGCCTCGTGGCGTAAGTTCTGTAATAGCCGCTTGCACTCGGCCTCGATAACCTTGGACGCCTCCTCCTCATATCCCTCCTCACACCTAGAGAAGGTCTACAATCAAATGAGACAACACTGATTAATAAAATAACTAGCTATATTGTTAATTTTAGATTGTGTAAAAGGATAAATTACCCAAAAGCTGTTGATCACCATCTCGGCCCTCGTGTGGCACAAGACGCCATCGATTATCTCCTCCGGCGGGGCATGGGCAGCCCTGTAGTGCTCCCAGCTAAATCCTAGTGTAGGAACCTCACCCTCACCGGGCAACGTGAAAAACCCTGGGAAATTTTGCCGACAAAGCACACCAAGGACGGTGTTTGGCTTGCAGACTGCAAGGTGGTGGTCCCAACCCCTGCAGTATGAAAAGGTCAACACATTAGATATTTTAAGAATCTTGAAGGCAAAAGGTACAAAAAGAGTAAATGCACTTACTTCTCCCCTTCAGTCCTAATCACTGGCCTCTGCTCGTGGGTCACCAACATGACCGGGAGACGTGTACTATCACGCTGGTACATGGTGACCCCCTCAACCACCTCGCCCTCACTACTAGTACACTCATCCCAGCCACCATCAGCATGGCCACCCGCCCCCTCGACCCGATCCGGCCAGGTACCCCATCCAGACGAATCATCTCGGATCGGAGTCTCCTTGGATGTACCCCCTCGTACAGGAATATCATGGGCCAAAGCCTTTGGAAATGGAGTCTCATGGGCTGAAGGCCCGTCGACCCGAGGATCCTGGTCCGTAGTCCCCATAGCCTCCACCTCAAATGGGTCCACTGTAGTAGTCCTCTCCTCGGGGTGAATAAGTTGGGGGTGGCGGCGAGGACGACGTAGCAGCACGCCTAAATCTCCCGCGGCCATGTCCTATACCCTTCGTCTTCTTCCTTACCCGACCTCCTCTCTGGGTGGGAACGACACTGACGAAGAAGCACATGCGGGTGTCCCCTCAATAGTAACACTCTACGTATAGATAGGGGTGGAGTGGAAGGACCCCTCCTATGGGCCGTTGACAAATAAGTACTCGCCAAGTGATCTGGACCCACGCCCACCACCTTTCAACAATTGCCATGACAAAGAGTAAAAGAAAGTAGTACCACATAAAAAATCGAATACCCGACATGAATAATAATTTGTACATATATAATTTAAGTTGACATGCATACAAACTAATAATAGTTTGGATCGTCTATATATGCTCCAGCATTAATAAATGCATCATCATCATCACTATCACGTGTGCCGTCATGAATGACATGCTCATCGGGTTCACCGGCATCAACATATGGAAGGCTTTTCTGTAATCGGTCAAGCATTGACAGGTCATCCGCAATAGTAACCTCTTCTAGTTCCGGCTCAGGGGTGAAGTCGGATTCACTATCGTGTCTACTTCCATGTTCTAGGGTGAAGTAGAGAGGTTCTTGAAACATTTCTTGGAAAGACTTGTTTCTTGGAAGAATTTTGTGTCATATGAGTCTGGGCTAATGTGAGGTTCATAATCCTCTTCATTTTGGGGATGTGGTCTAGCATGTGGCGGCACTTCATATACAACATCCCAGCTATTCAGATTCTTATTAGTTTGGCAGGCCCACGGTAGGTAGAAGACTTGGGTCACATGTTGAGCCGTAATATAGACATCGGGAACATCTAAATGGGTGCTTTGATTGATTTCTACTAGCCCTATATTTTCGTGAGTCATGCTAGTCTCCTTCGGCTGAAAAAAAACATTTGAAGACTACAACGTACGGTGGGTTTTCACCATAGAATTGAAGTTCATAAATTGATTCAACTCTTCCATAATACTCGATACCTCCTTCGCTGATAGCAGAGACACCACAATTTGTAGATTTCTTGTCGGGCATAGATAGCTCTTTACCAAAGGTACGAAAGCGATACC
Source organism: Hordeum vulgare subsp. vulgare (assembly GCF_904849725.1). Classification (NCBI taxonomy): domain Eukaryota; kingdom Viridiplantae; phylum Streptophyta; class Magnoliopsida; order Poales; family Poaceae; genus Hordeum; species Hordeum vulgare. The sequence goes on along the minus strand of NC_058524.1, from coordinate 494,448,072 downwards.
CGTTGATGGTGTATTTCTCAAATGAACAAACCTTATAGTCAAAACCATTAGAGGCTTGTCTCAATTCAGTGTCCATAGACTCTAAATTCGGCGTCCATTAGCTGCAAATTAGACCAAGAAATGAAATGATCCATTATTGATAATTACAGTTCGTTTGAACCAAGAGATGAAACCAGGATAGCAGCCTCCATGCTTTTCCAGAAGCTCACACTCTTCGACGGAATCATTTTGGATCACCGCTCCGTGCGACAATTTGACAACGTATCGAATGTATCTAATATCCGGGAATAAGAGCAGTTCAAAGGAATTAGAAGTTGTGAAAAAATGTACCGAGAACTTACTCGATGTACGGCCGCACTTCTGTTAGGTTGTTGAAGATATAGAACAGAATGGTCCGCCATTCTTTGACATCCAACATTATTGGTTTCGAAGCACTATCTTGTGCAAGCTTCCCTTTGAATAGGCTGAGGTTGGATCCACCTTTTTTAGGGTCTCCATCATTGTACCGAGCCTTCGGATTATGCAAATGATGATTTCAGGCTTCGTAGTGTGCTGTCATGAAGTTTTCCACCTCCTTAGTAATGAATGCCTCGACCATCGATGCTTCAATTCGACGTTTATTTTTACATTTTTCTCAAAGCGTCTTGTGCATCCTCTGAGTTGCACGACACCAACGATTTTGCATGGGCCACCGAATCTTGCCTCCGTCGGGAGATGTAAAATCAAATACCGCATTGGATTAAAGAAGCCCGATGAAAAGATCTTCTCTAATTAGCAGAGAAACTCTGGCACCAACTCCTCCATGTCATCTACTACGCCATGCGATAGTTCTTTCACACAAAGAACGCAGAAGAAATAGCTCAGATTTGCCAGTACTAGCAATTCATCCTCAGGAATAAAGCCACGTAACATCACCGGCATTACGCACTCAAGCCATATGTGCCAATCATGACTCTTGAGACCAAATATTTTCATTTTTTCAAGACTTTCTCCCCTTTTTGGATTCGGTGCATACCCATCGGGGAACATCAAGTGCATTTTGACCCACAAGATAATTTCCCTCATAGCTGGCATTCCAAGATTGAACCAGGCCTTTGGCTTCGACCACTTCTGCTTTAGTTTTGATTGTCGCATGTTTTGTAATGGTCTATGAAATAGAGTCTCTTGATAGACTCTAGCCTTAGGATTATCCTTTGACTTACCCTCTATGCCGAACAATGTACCAAAAATGGCCTCTCTGATATTCTTTTCAGTGTGCATTATGTCGATGTTGTGTGGAAGAAGGAGGTCTTTGAAGTAAGGCAGATCCCACAAGCATGTCCTGTGAGTCCAGGCGTGTTCTGAATTATACCCCGTGAAATACTCTGGACGCTCTGGATCAGGCTCGACAGAGTTTAGCCGATCCAAGATCTGTTGGCCTGTCAACGCAGGTGATGCCAAGTTTTAGACAATTTTACCTTTGATGAAGTTACTCTTGCCTTTTCTGAACTGATGGCGAGGATCCAAGAACTGTCAATGCAAGTCAAAGCAAGAATACTTCTCAAAGCACAATTGCTCCCTAGGGTGGTTTTGATAATTGATCACAACATATGCATCATTGGACTAATATGTTTTCCAAGTATATTTCAGAAAAGTTCAAAAGATACTTTGCCTGAAGGCTTATGTGGAGATGTCCCTTGATGCAAGAAATTAATAAGATAGGCTCAATCTTCAAGCTAGAAGACTTCATTTTATATTTGTGAGAAATCACTTTTGAGTCCATAGGAAAGCCAGTACTACTTAAAGGGGGTGAGGTATTAAAATGAACTGGTTGCTCAAGTGCCGAAAGTTAGCCACCAAAATACTCAGTCATTTTTCCCACATAACCATTCTGTCCAATTCCACATACTCAAATTCGGTGTCACCAACATTCCCATTTAGGCCCCACCGAGTTTGACCCTAGATAGAACCCTAGCCATTCCCACCAAATTGGTGCAACCCAAACCATATCAGTGCTACCGAGTTTAGGGTGACCAACTTTCTGTTGCCTCTGTACACAAAATCAGAATTTCGGAGTTCGAGTATGGGTGACACCGAGTTGGGTCATCTCACTGTTATCCACCTTTTCGGTGCCATCGACTTGTGTATATCGGTCCCACCGATATTCAAAAGTTGCTGCCTTTTGTGCGAGCCGATACCACCGAGTTTATGACTTTGGTGTCACCGAGTTTGCCACTTTAGGTGTAACGGTTGGATTTTGTGTGCTGCCTATATATACCCATTAACCCACCTCTCATCCGTGGGAAAAGCACTCAGAACACACACTTCATGTCCAAATCCACTTTCTGAGAGAGAACCACCTACTCATGTGATGAGATCAAGATATTCCAATCTAATCATTTGAAACTTGATCTCTAGCCTCCCTAAACTGCTTTCCATGAAATTAATCTCTCCTATCCATGCCTATTCTGTGAGAGAGTGATTTTGTGTTGAGGAGACTATCTTTAGAAGCGCAATAGCAAGGAGTTCATTGATCTACAACATCTATTACCTTTTGGAGGGTGGTGCCTCCTAAATTGGTTAGGTGTCGCTTCGGAGCCTCCTACTTTGTGTTGTGGAGTTTAACCAAGATGTTTGTAAGGGCAAGGATATCGCCTACTTCGTGAAGATCTACCGTGAGTAAGGCTAGTCCTGCGTGGGCGGAAGCCGTGGTGGAATAGACAAGGCTGCTTCTTCGCGGGCCCCTTGTGGGTGGAGCCCTCCATGGACTCTTGCAGCCGTTACCCTTCGTGGGTTGAAGTCTCCACAACATGGATGTACGATAGGGCGCCACCTATTGGAACCATGCCAAAAATCGACGTGTCAACCTCATGCGTTTGATCTCCCTACCTTACTCCTTTACTTTACACTTGCATGTTTTACATTCCGCTGTTACACTATTAGAACTGCATGTGCAGGGTGTACTTGACTTGCTATAACTTGCAAAGCTACCCCTCAACTAAAATTGGGAAAAGGCAATTTTTTATCTTGTCAAGTAGTCTAATCACCCCATCTAGACATACTTTTGATCCTACAAGTGGTATCAGAGCTTTGGTATCCATTGCATTGGTTTCACAACCTAGGAGAGTTTGCCGTCTAGTGAGGGAAATTATCACGGTAGAGGTCCATACTTTGATAGCACTAATTTTGCTAGTTGGAAGCATTAGATGAAAATGCATATTCTTGGCTTTAATACTCATGTTTGGGTTGTCATTCGTGTTGGTGTGCAAGGTAACTTCTCCGGAGAAGGGCATCAACTGGATCGTGATGCGACAGCTAATGAACTGAAGATGTTGCAACTCAATGCTCAATCCTGTGACATCATCTTGAACTCTCTATGCCCCAAAGAATTCAACAAAATCAGCTGTCTTGAGATTGCAATGTTTTTTTGGAATACTTTGATCCATATGCATGAAGGTACTGATTCTGTCAGAGAGTCTAAGTTGGATGTGCTTTAAAGTCAGCTTGATAAGTTCAAGATGAAGGATGGTGAAGGTGTCGCTGAAATGTACTCTAGGGCAGCTCTCATCAACAATGTGATTGTCGGCTTAGGAAGCAAAGAGATGACCAAAAAATTCATCATCAAGAAGATACTTAGAGCTCTTGATGGAAAGTATGACACTGTGTGCACATTGATCCAAATGATGCCAAACTACAAAGATGTCAAGCCAACTGAAGTCAGTGGTAGGATTGTTGCTCATGAGATGTCACTCAAGGACAAAGATGAGCTGCACAACAAGTCAAGAGGTGCTTACAAAGCTTCATGTGATGATCCCGTTACTTCAAAGGACAATCTTGTCACTAATGAAGAGATAAGCCTCATGGTCAGAAAATTCAACAAGTTCTACAATAGTAGAGGCAAAGAGAGAAGCTCAAGCTCAAGACATGATGAGAAGCGTTCGTGCAGTCATGACCAAAACTGCTACAATCATGTGAAGCCCAGACACTACTTCGATGAGTGCTCGGCCCCCTACAAACTAACAGAAAAGTCACCTCTAAGAAGAAGCTCAAGACATGAGTATCTCGGAGAGAGAGGCGTAGAGAAGATTGTTATGAATGAAGACACTCACGGAGAGGCAATGAATCGGAGAAGAAGGACAAATACACCAAGAGCAGCTCAAGAAGAAGACAGCAAGCTCATGTTGGTGAACGGGTTTCTATATCCGAGTTTGACAACCAATCCGAGAGAAGCTACCACTCCAACTCCGACTATAGTCAAGATGAAGGTGTTTCCCGCATTACACTTGTTTCCTCCAACTCCTACGACTTATTTGATTAACTAGATGAGGGGTTCGGAAATTTCTTCATGGCTAAAGGCCCCAAGGTATCACACCCCGCGTATCTTGATTTTAATAGTGATGAGGATGACTTGTTAGGAGAAGATGACTTGCTATTTGATAAAACAAGTGATTGCAATTAAAATGAACCTGCAAATTATCATGCTAGTCAAGAGAAATTGACTGATGATGATAATAAAGAGATTGATCGACTAACTCAAGAATTGAAAACTCTTTATTTAGCTCATGAAACAACTCTAGAAGATCACAGAGATCTTGTGAGAACTCATCACAAGCTATGCTTTGAGAAGTTCAATTTGGAGCAAGAGCATGAGTTCCTGAAAGCGATGAATGATGATCTTCGAAAGAAGAGTTCTTGTTATCTAGCCAAATGATTACTCTTGCCTAATTTTGTTCCACAAGTTAAACCTAAGAACAGTGGTAACAAAGGCAAGAAATTTTCTTCATCGAGTAACAACAATGCTAAAGCTAAATCCAATAATGTTGTTGCTAGTAGCTCTCTTGATTACACTAATGATTCTCTTAGCCAAGTTACACTTGAGCTAGAAAATGATTTATTGAAATGGATTATAGAGAGAGGTGTCTTCAAGAGTCTTGCCGGACGTGAGTAATTTGCGTAAATTGTGCGCAAGAAAGGAGGACATCAGAAGAAACAGGGTGTTGGCTACTTCAACGTCAACGGAGATGATTGGGAAGAAGGTCCATATCCCATTCCTAAGTTTGTTCCCCAAGAGGAGAATTATGATATTACCCCTCCCAAACGAACAAGCTCACAAGACGGCCTTCTACCACAAGACCACAAGGGTAAGGGAAAGCTTCAAGATGACATTGACTTATTTAAAGAAGAACCCCAAGTCAAGGTCAAGTAGATTCCCAAGGACACTACTAGCACTACCTCATCTAGTGCTACCACAACCCTAAGAATTCCCATAAAGTTGATGTGGATCCTCAAGAGGAAGAACTAGAAAGTTCATGAGGGGTGACTCCCCCAATGAAATTCACTCTTATTCATTTTGGCAAGAACTATATGCTATAAACCTCAACCATATGCATTAGTTCAAGGAGTCACACATTCCCTCAAAGGTAAGCTAGGAACAAGTTAATTAATGAATCTTTGGACATCATCCCATGTGTGTTTCACTCCATGTCCATAGATATTCTTGCATACGTTCCTTTTGCTTTGGTACTAACCCATGTAGGTGAGAAGAGTAAGAAACAATAAGGATTGCTCTCAACTCAAGATGATCTTCATCAACATTGAGCATCCACTACTACTTCACCTAGTTGAAGTCTTCTACGGAAAAACCCAAGGTTAGTTTATGCCTCTTATGGGGTATGTCATATCAAGGGGGAGCTTTCCTCTAAGTTTTGACTATAAGCATATCCTAAGGATATGAAGGCATTAATGCTTATGTGAAAGTGGTAAACCCACTTGTGCTTAGCGATGAGTATGACCTATGATCAAGTATTCTTACTTGGCTCCTAAGTCAATATACTCATATATATATATATATATATATATATATATATATATATATATATATATATATATATATATATATATATATATATATATGAATTTGTCATCGCCCAAGTGCCTGATAGATGCTAGGATGGTTTTGCATGTTCACCATTTTTTATCTATAATCTAATTGTGTGAGCATGTTGGTCTGCATGTGTTTACTGATTCGAGGACATCCAATTGTTCTTATTTCTCTCTTGATTTATATTTTGCCAATTGGATGGACAAGAATGCCTAGGACCCTTCTCTAGCTATCTATGCTATCTCATCTCAAGTTCTATTCATGCTTCACGAGAAAACTTGAACAAGCACTTGCCGACCCCTCTTTGTGAAAGAGCACTCGGACTTCCGTATCATCAAAGGCTGCCTTCCAAAACCTCTTTGTAAATCTCGGGGAGACCAACCCCACAAACTCAATTCCACTGAATTTACAAAGTTGATCGGGTCTTCAATCTCGATACCTCCAAAATCACAAACTTGGTTACACCGAGTTTCCCTATCAGCTGACACTAGATGAACTCAGTTACACCGATTTTGTAATCTCGGTGACAGCAATAGCGAAGGGGTATATATTCTGGCGGATGGGTCTTTGAAATCAGTTCTTCAAAAACTCTTTGTATCAAACACTAAGCTGCCCCTAAGAACCCCTGGTCGTCGCCTTTGGCTCCTCTAGCGCCTCCGCCGTTGAGAATCGCCATCGTCCACAGAATCTTCACCGCCGTCGCTGTCGTAGCCGGACCGCCACCAAGCTAGGGTATGGTTTCGGTCTCCTTCTGCACTCCCTCTATCCAACTCATGCGCATTCGGAAATTTTATCTACAAGCCACCATGTGCAAACCCCTCCATTCCACCAAAGTATCTCATAGCATAGAGAATGACGAAATTTTGGATGTGATCTTCCGCAGCATGCAACTCGGTGAGACCGAGTTGGTATTATCGGTTCCACCGATTTCACTTTTAGGTTTCCTGAGAAGCAACTCGGTGAGACCGAGTAGATCTTTTCAGTCACACGAAACAAACTACCAAGTTTCTGTTACTTGAGTAAACTTTCTTGATGGCTGCAAAATTACCAACCCAGTGCTACCGATTTACATTCCATAGAAGATCATACCCTAAGTTTCTGAATTCAAAATTTGAAAAATCCTTCTATGTTTTGTGATGCTAAACCCTTCTGCCTTTCCTATATCTATTTCACAGGATTGCTAGTTGGTGCTGAGTTGTTGCTTGTCTGCCAAGATGTCTGGATCTAAGGATAGCCAGAATGATTTCGGAGAAAACAGTGTTGAGATGGACTCAGGGACAAGTCTTGAGAAGACTTACTCTGACCCTGGATCTTACAGCTCCCATGGCTTGCCCAAGGAAGCCACCAGACAGAGGAAGAAACTGAACTCAGATGAAAAGGACTCAGATTTTGTGCCATAGGAAACTTCAACTACTCCAAAGGCTCCTAAGAAGACTGTCAGGAAAGAGTACTCAAGACCTGCTGATCTTAGAGCTCCTAAGTCTGCAAGGCAGAGCACGACACTCTCCACTGATAAACCTGCCAAGAAGGCTGGTGTGAAGAGAGCCAGGAAGAGGATAGTTCATATTGTTGGGAGGCACACTTCTATGTATGAGGAACCAAAAGATGCTGCTGGAGAAGATGAGATCCCAGATCCTCCTAAGAAGAAGAAGCTCATGCTGATGCCATGCCCAGGAAATCTGCTCCTAAGCCTCCTTCCAAGGCTAAAAAGGTTGTAGCTCATAAGAAGACTACAAAGGATATTCCTGCAGCTACCAAGGAGAAATGTCATGCTTCCAGTGCCTTTGCTGCAGAGGAACAAGATGAGAATGCACCAATTCTCAGGAAGCTCCGACAAAATCTATGAGTGCACAATGGTGCTCACCTAGGAGCTGAAGATATGACGAAGAGGAAAGATGCAAGTTTGAGGAAATGGAGAGCTTCAGATCCATATGCCATAAGGAGAAGAATTGCTCTTGATCCAAGGTTTCACAACAAGGAACAACAAGACTTTTATGAGAATGTACTTTATGAGAAGAGTCTAGCTGTCAGTGATATGAGATATGTTGACTAGGCTTATATCGAAGGAAATGAAAATTTCTTTCCCCATATGCAAGAAAATTTCAGATTAGTGGACATTGAATATTTTGTAGGAAAAGAGATGGCCCCATGGAATGATGAGCTGATCATGCAATTTTACTCAACTGTTCATTTCTATGGAGATGGTTCTATTGTTTGGATGACTTATGGTCACAAGTATGAGTCTACAATTGGTGAGTGGGCCACTATCATTGGTGCCCCTAAGCAGAAAGACACTGATGTTGATGTGTATTCTGAAGCAGAGATGAGCCACAACTCCATGGCCAACTTATACAAGCCAATTCCTCACAAGTATTTGGCAAGCCACAAGATGGTCTCAGTATACTTCTTGCAAGCTGGGATACCCACAACTAACACCATTCTGAGACACACCTTGATGCCTAAATCAGGTGATGATAGGATGATTCGACGACACTCCATCAATATCACACTAGATTCAGAGTGATGGACTTGATAGTAGAAACTATCCGGAGGACTCCTGGTGATCAGAAAAGATCTTGTGGATATTCCCCTTACATTCAGATGCTTATCAATGCGAAGCTAGGCAAGCATGCATATCTCCTTGATCGTCCCGATCTACCCCTTCAACCAGAATTTGAAGACAATGTAGTGGTGATGGATGACAATGGTCCCAGCTCAGTTGCATCAAGAATGGAAGTACAGGCAGCCGAAGCTGAGGCTGCTAGAAATGAGCCCGCCACCAGTTCCACAGCTCAGAACTCAAGCTCAGAAAATGGCATTTCTAGTTAGTTCTGTCCAAGGTATGGGGAAGAACATCCACGAGATGCTGCAAAATTAGAAAAGCCTTGAGAGAGTCGTGGTAAAAAAGTTTCATGACATGGATGTGAAGGTAATGGAGTGGAACATGATGCCAACTATTCTTCCCCTTTGCAACGGCACCAAAAGAATGCTGCTAGCACTCTCCGACAATCGAAACTAGAAGAATGTTGTTGACGGCCCACAAGCGCATGGGATCGCAGCAGTTTTCGAGGGTAGAGTATTCGACCCAAATTTGTTGATTCGCACGACGGGAGGTGAGAGAATACTCTCAAGTATTAGCAGTTGAATTGTCAAATTCAACCACACCTAAAAGATTAGTATCTGCATGCAAAGTAGTAACAACAAAGTAACGAGTAACAGCGGTGTAGCGAGCAATAGCAGCGGCAAGGAAAAGCAGTAGTGACAGCAGTAGCAAGTAGCAACAGTAGCAAGTGACAGTAGTAGCAACAATAGCAGCAGAGCAAGACAAATAACAGCAGTAGCAACAGTAGTAGCTGCAGCAGAGCAAGACAAGTAACAACAGTAGCAACAGTAGTAGCAGCAGCAAGGCAAGGCAAGTAACAGCAATAGCAACAGTAGTAGGAGCAGCAGAGCAAGACAAGTAACATCAGTAGGAACAAACTCGTAGGCAATGGGTCGGTGGTTTGTTTGGATGATATTCATCATGCAACAGCTATAACACGGAGAGATATGTGGCTAGCTCCGTTCGTGAATGTGATGTAGGCATGCATTCCGTGTGTCGTCATACGTGCTTAGGGAAAAGAACTTGCATGACATCTATTGTCCATCCCTCCCGTGGTAGCGGGGTCCAAAAGGAAACTACGGGATATTAAGGTTCTCCTTTTAATAAAGAAACGGACCAACGCATTAGCACTTGGTGAACACATGAACTCCTCAAACTATGGTCATCACCGGGAGTGGTTCCGGTTATTGTCACTCCGGGGTTGCCGGATCATAACACATAGTAGGTAACTACAACTTGCAAGATCGGATCTAAAACACACATATATTGGTGACACCATAATAATTTCAGATCTGAAATCATGGCACTCGGGCCCTAGTGACAAACATTAAGCATGGCAAAGTAGTAGCAACATCAATCTCAAAATATAGTGGATACTAGGGATCAATCCCCATCAAAACTAACTCGATTACATGATAGATCTCATCCTACTCATCACCGCCCAGCGAGCCTACGAATAGATTACTCACGAACGACGAAGAGCTTCATGGAATGGGAGAGGGAAGAAGGTTGATGATGACGATGGCGACGATTTCCCCTCTTCGGAGCCCAAGACGGACTCCAGATCTGCCCTCTAGATGAAGAATAGGTGGTGGCGGCGCCTCCATATCGCAAACGCGATGAAAACTTCTCTTTTTTATTTTTTCTGGGATGAAAGGGATCTTATAAACCTGAGATTGGGGGCGGCAGAGCCGTGTGGGCCCCATAAGCCTGCCCACCGCCACCAGGGGGGTGGTGGCGGAGCCAGGGTGTTGGGGATATTACCTATTGATAACCCGCCCTAGTTGGGCCGGGTCACCAAATTAGGCGATTCATTTAAGCGTGATTCGGGTCTTGGCCTGGCAAGATCGAAGGTTGTATGGCGGTTTAAAACTTCCGGAAGGTCTCCAAGCTTTGGAAGATGGCGACTTGGAGATCGTAAAAGTCACGGTTTATAGAAAGGAAAGTACCCTTGTAAACCCTAGGGACTCGACCTGTATATAAAGGCGAGTCCCAGGGAAGGAGAGGGCAGGTTAGAAATCATCGATTGCTAGGTCTGGCGAGTTACGCCCTCCTTGTAATCGAAACTCCATCAATACAACTCAAAGCAGGACGTAGGCCTTTACCTCCTCACGAGGGGCCGAAACTGGGTAAATCCCCGTCTCTCTCCCGTTCAACCCCTTTGAGTCGCCACCAAAGTGCGATGGCTCCAGTACTAAGTCCTTTCATGAGGACATCTACCGTGACAAAACCACGACAGTTGGCGCCCACCGTGGGGCCTGCGCACGGTGGAGTTGAGTTCTCAAAGGGAGCCCTACCAGGGTTTGGGAGCTACGCGACGGGGCTCATGACCCGGAGCCGCCGTGGGAAGTTCAACATCAACAACCTGCAATGGGGGCCCGAGGCGGATTCGACCGAATCTGGTTACAGGGTCCCCTTCGGCAAGATCAACGTCTTCATCGGCATGATTGGATCATCCGTGCCTGAGCCGGACATCTCCACCGACATCGTCGAGCCGGCCAGGTACGTCCGCCCACTAACGACGTCAACTCTGACTCGCCCGATCTTTGTAGGATTCACGCAGGGATCTCAGGAGCCAGAACACTCAGCGACCCAGCAAACCACACCCGTCAACACTGATGATGAATCATCCATGGGCTATTCAGATTCAATCCGGTCTCTACATGGGGATTGTCTCGGGGGCTTGTCGTTGGCCATGGACCCCGAAGTCCTTGACCGAACCCGCCGCCAGATCGCTATTTACATGGCTGGGGCGACTCAACCCTCGCCAAACCTGGCAGGCGGGGATGGGCCTGGCGAGACATCTAGAAGCCCGGCCACTGTCTTGGTGGAATTAGCAGCAGAAATTACAAGGCTTATGGCGACTCCCATCACACCGGAAAACCAGGAGGCAGTAAACACGGAATTGGCGAAGCTAAGAGAAGCAGTGGCAAAAGCTCATCGGGATGCCGAGGTGGAATCTGCCAGAATCGAGACCCGGTAGGCTCAAATTACCGCCGAAAGAATTCACTTAAATACTGACAACTAGCAGCTCAACAGACACCAGCGCGCATCTGACGACATTCATCAGCGGAGGCACCAGGGTCGCCTTCCCCCTGATCTCAACCTAACCCGCCTGTTCGATACTCCGCGAACTCCCGGGGCGGGAGCCGCTCCAGGGGGAGGACCGGGCCAACCACCTAACCCGCCGGTTCAACCAATTGAGGATCGCGTTTCCCGATTCCGGACACCTCAAGGTCACTTTTCCAACCCAGTGGACAACGTCCTTGCTGCAACTCGCCATTTGGAATCTCTTTCGATTCACGGCAATACTCCTGCCGAGATAGAAGCAAGAAACGCCATTGAGATGTTGAAGACGGCAGTGGTTCAAAACGCCCAGTTCTCACATAGCCTAGATAGGCTGCATTCCACTCCCCAGGCGAGTCATAGCAGGAGTCGGCCAGAAGACCAACCCTCTATAAACAGCGGACGACGACTCATCCCCCAGGATAACCCGCCTGACCATCACAACCCGCCGGGCCGGGAACTCCCAAACATCCAAGTCGCCCCAGCCCCTCTCGTCGGGAGCGGTTGACGAGTGGGGGTGCCGTGCTTGGCCCCCGCTCTCCGCGACGAACGAATGCCCAAGGATTTTAAAGGACCAAGAAAGGTTCCTAATTACACCCCGGACCTTGAGCCGGCATCGTGGGTCGAGAGTTATGAAATCGCCATGGACATGCTCGATGTAAACGAAGCAGTTTGCGCCAGATACTTCACGATGATGCTCGAAGGGTCAACACGTACTTGGTTAAAAACTTACCCCCCAACTCCATCCAGACCTGGGCTGAATTGAAAGAGCGCTTCATCAAAAATTTCTGAGGAACCTGCAAACGTCCAATGACGATTGTCGATCTGCAGCACTGTGTTCAGCGCCCCGATGAGTCGGCCCACCATTGGTCACGGCGGGTCGCGGAAATTCTCCATTCATCAGACGGTATTACGGCGGCTCAGGCTGTGTTGATCCTTGAGCAGAATTGCCACTACGAACCCCTGGTGCAGAAGTTGGGGAGACTCAAGCGAAAGGTCCAAGACATGGGGGAGCTAATGGATACTCTCACTAGATACGCTGAAGCGGACGACACCAAAGATCCCGGTGAGGATGGTAAAGCTAACTCGCCAAAGAAGGGCGAGCCATCCAAAAATCATACCCGTTTCCAGGGACGTAACCGCCACAACCAGGGAGCCAATGGCAAGAGAAGGCAGCAAGAGGAATCTTCGGATTTAGTCGCCAATACCAACACCAACAATGGTAACCAACGCCAGAAGAAAAATAGGGGTTACAATGGTAAGAAGCCGCGTAACGGTGAAGAGTTACTCAAGGGCCCTTGCCCGCACCATGCCATGGCAGACGGACCGGCGAATCATTCCTGGGAGAACTGTTTCGTGATGCGGGAGTTTTGGGTGGAAGCGATCAAGAAAAGCCAAAATGTTGACCCGGACCACCGGCAGGAGCAGTTTGCTACACCCAACCAACGTCAGAACCCCTTTGGCGGTTTTCCCGAGCCGAGGGCTTAGGGGGGCCCGCAGCCAAGCGGTGGCCAGTACCCAGTGCATCACCAGCGGCGGTATAACCCGCCCTGGGCTTTTTAGCAACCACCCCCACAGGGAGCTTCGTAGGGTCAGGATGACAACGGTGGCTTTCGCAACAACCCCAAACAGTTAAGCAATGGGCAGTACCACGTTTTCACCACCAATGCTTGCAGGCGTGATAAGAACGTGAGTCACCGGTCGTACAGTGTGTCTGAGCCGGCACTTCCCAGGTACCTCCACTGGTCCGAGCAGACCATATCATTGAGTAGGGAGGATCACCCGCCAAGAATTGACAACCCTGGCAACTTAGCTTTGGTCGTAGCTCCTCAAGTTGGGGGGGGGGGGGTACACCCTATCCAAGGTACTAATGGACCGTGGCAGCAGCATTAATATCTTATATTTTGACACTTTCCAAAGGATGAATCTATAGGAGAAGGATTTGATGCCTTCAACCACGGTATTCCACGGAATCATCCCGAGCAAGTCGGCGTACCCCAGGGCCGAGTCAGGCTCACAGTCGCATTTGGAACAACATATAACTACAGGAGTGAGCCGCTGATGTTTGAGGTGGTCAAATTGAAAAGCCCCTACCATGCGCTGTTTGGGCGGCCGGCTTACGCCCGGTTCATGGCTCGCCCATGCTATGTTTACCTCAAACTCAAGATGCCTGATCCTAAGGGACCCATCATGGTGGACGGTGATAGAAGAATTGCAAGGGAGTGTGAAGAGGGGGACGCAGCTTATGCAGAAGTCGCCTACGCTGCAGAAGAGCTCAAGTACCATCGGGCTAATGTTGATCCTTCTGACATGTCGCCCTTAAAGAAGCCAACGACAGATGCTGAGCCGCCCCTCAAGTTCAAACCAACGGATGACACTAAAATGGTTGATTTCATTCCTGGCGATTCATCCAATCAGTTCACCATTGGGACGGGTCTGGATCCCAAATAGGAAAGCGCGCTCATCGAATTCATCCGTGAGAATCGGGACATCTTCGCATGGAAACCTTCTGACATGCCGGGTGTGCCGAGAGAATTCGCTGAGCACCATCTTAATGTTGACCCAAAAGCAAAACCTGTCCAGCAGTATCTTCGCAGGTTTAACGAGGAACGGCGCAAAGCAATCAGGGAAGAGGTTGCCCGTCTCTTAGCCGGCGGATTCATCGTGGAAGTTTTCCACCCCAAGTGGTTGGCTAACCCGGTCCTAGTACTAAAAAAGAATGGCACTTTCTGTATGTGCATTGATTACACGGACCTTAACAGAGCTTGTCCCAAAGATCCTTTCGCTCTTCCCCGTATCGACCAGATTATTGACTCGTTGGCGGGATGCGAACGTTTGTGCTTTTTGGACGCCTACTCTGGTTATCACCAAATCAAGATGGTCGTGGAAGATCAAGAAAAAAACAGCTTTTATAACCCCCTTTGGGGCTTTTTGCTATGTCTCCATGCCGTTCGGGCTCAAGAGTGCAGGGGCGACTTACCAGCGCTGCATCCAGAATTACCTCCACGACCAAATCGGACGCAACGTTCACGCCTATGTCAATGACATTGTGATTAAGACCCGCCGGGGGGAGACGCTACTGGAGGATCTCAAGGAGACTTTCGATAATCTGCGGGTGTATCAGATGAAGCTGAATCCCGCCAAGTGTGTTTTTGGTGTTCCCGTAGGGAAATTGTTGGGCTTCCTGGTGTGTGAGCATGGCATTGAAGCTAACCCGGACAAAATCGAAGCGGTCACGTCCCTTGGGAAACCGACGAATGTTAACCAAGTCCAACGGATGGCGGGTCGCATTGCGGCTTTAAGTCGCTTCGTAAGCCGCCTGGGAGAAAAGGCGATTCCCCTTTATCAATTACTAAAGAAATCTGACGATTTTGTTTGGACAGATGAGGCAGATGAGGCTTTCGAAGCCTTGAAACGGAAATTGGTCAACCCGCCAGTCAAGACCTAAGAATAATTCCCATCACTTGGCTTTTCGCGGTCAACCTTTATCAATTACTAAAGAAATCAAGAACTAAGAATGATTCCCATCACTTGGCCTTTCTCGGTCTGGGGGTTAGACATGGTTGGCCCCTTTAAAATGTCATCCAACAAGAAAACCCATTTGTTGTTGGCGGTTGATAAGTTCACCAAGTGGGTTGAGGCAGAACCTATTGGAACTTGCGATGCGGAGACGGCGGTCAAATTCTTGAAGAAGCTGATTTTCCGCTTTCGATATCCAGACACTATCATTACTGATAATGGCACTAACCTGTCTCAAGGGGCGATGCAGGAGTTTTGCCGTCGAGAGCATATCCGGCTTGATGTTTCTTCGGTCGCTCACCCGCAATCTAATGGGCAGGCGGAACGGGCGAATCAGGAAGTTTTACGGGGAATTAAGCCCCGACTCATGGTTCCCTTGGAAAAGACCCCGGGATGTTGGGTTGAAGAATTGCCTTCAGTGTTATGGAGCATCCGGACCACCCCGAACCGGTCCACGGGTTTTACCCCTTTCTTTCTGGTCTATGGAGCACAAGCTGTTCTTCCCACTGACATAAGACATGACTCGCCCAGAGTTGCCGCTTATGTGGAAGAGGACAACGAACTGGCGCGTCAAGACTCTTTGGACGCCTTAGAGGAGGCGCGTGACTTGGCTGCGGCCCGATCGTCCATCTATCAGCAGGATTTACGGCGTTATCACAATCGCCGGGTCAAGAGCCGAACCTTTCAGGAAGGCGACTTAGTGCTTCGGCTGATACAAGATCGTGCTGGCATGCATAAGTTATCACCACCATGGGAAGGACCGTTCGTCGTCAGCAAAAATCTTCACAACGGCTCTTACTATCTGGTGGATCTCCGGCCTGACCGGCCAACCACGGAGGCTGAGTCAACTCGCCCCTGGAATATTGCCCACTTGCGGCCTTACTACACATGAGCTTTCAAGTTCTGCATTTTGTAAGTTTTTTAGTCTTTATTATAAAGCAATAAAATTGAAACGCCTCCCGACTTGGGGGCTTCCTCTTATTGAGATCAGCTTATTTATTATTAATTTTGGTCTATGAAATCATTATCTTGGGCGGTACTTGAGCTTTCTGACTCGCCCGATCCTGTCGCGACCTTATGAGCCGACGAAATCATTATCTTGGGTGGTGCTTGAGCTTTCTGACTCGCCCGATCCTGTCGCACCTTATGAGACGACGAAATCATTATCTTGGGCGGTGCTTGAGCTTTCTGACTTGCCCGATCCTGTCGCGACCTTATGAGCCGACGAAATCATTATCTTGGGCGGTGCTTGAGCTGTCTGACTCGCCCGATCGTGTCGCGACCTTATGAGCCGACAAAATCATTATCTTGGGCGGTGCTTGAGCTTTCTAACTCTCCCGATGCTATCGCGACCTTATGAGCCGATGAAATCATTATCTTGGGCGGTGCTTGAGCTTTCTGACTCGCCCGATCCTGTCGCGACCTTATGAGCCGACGAAATCATTATCTTGGGCGGTGCTTGAGCTTTCTGACTCGCCCGATCCTGTCGCGACCTTATGAGCCGACGAAATCAGTATTTTGGGTGGTGCATGTGCTTTCTGACTCGCCCTATCCTGTCGCGACCTTATGAGTCAACGAAAGTACTACTTTTACCTTCGTGGCACTGCCGCAAGGTTTTTCAGACATTTTTTTTCTGATTCGCCTCAAAATATTTTGGGGCGACTACTATTTGTTATCACTTCTTATTCAGTGAGATGATTTCACATATGTTTTTCAAAGCTTAGAACAGGTTGATGATCGATATCACTTTATCCATGGCGGATTAAGCATCATAAAAAATCCTCAAACGGCGGATCAAGTATTTCAAATCGCCTTAAGGGCGACATAAGGTATCACAAAGGCAGTATCGATTCCTAAAGGGGACCTATTACATGGCTCTCATGGCCAATTCAATGAAAATTTAATCTGCTGACGCCCTTGGATCAGCCTGTTGCGAGCTTTGGACAACCTCAATCTACAAGTCGCCCAGTACCCAGTTACACTTGGACAGAGCGGCAAATTCATCTTCATCGGTCAGGATTGATGGAAGATCCGCGTCCAAGTCAAAAGGATTCTTGGGTCGCCGCAGAGTTAAGCTGGTCGTCACAAAGGTCGGCGGGTTGACCCTCTTGTTCTTACTATCATAAGCAGCCTGGTACTTTGATAAGTCCAGACTTGCAGCAAGCTGAGTCGCTGCCAGGCCGGAGTCCTTGACAACACGTTGGTAGTCCTCTTCGGCGAATTCTGACCCGTCATCCTTGAGTTGAGGAAAGACTGCCGCTACTTCTTCTGGGTTAATCTCTGGAGCATATGCTAAGCATCGACTCAGTGTAGTAAGCACCCCCTTCCGGGCGGCGGACCAAGTTAACTCGCCAATCTGGGGAGGAAGCGCAGATAGGCAGCCAAGCATCTTCTTTATGGAGGTTATAGGCTCCTTGGCGCCCATCACCGCTTTCACAGTCAGCACACTGCTGGTATATAGCTGCTCTGTCAGTGTGTAAATCGCCTTCAGCGTCAGGACGCAGTCATCTTGAAGATTCGCGGCTCTTGGACCTGCATAAGGGGTGATGATAGTCAGCGATTCAGGTAAGAGGTATTTGTTTGCAAAAATCAAGAGTTAGTTATTTACCAAAGACGGCTTGTGCCATGTTTGAGATATGACGTTTTAAGCCGGAGAGTTCTTGTTGCACAGTATCCAATTTGGCCTCAGCTTTCTCTGCTCGCTTTGTTAACACATCTTGGTTATCTTGAGCCCTTTTTAAGTCGGCTTTTAGCTTTTCCATCTCAGTCAGGACTAGCCGATACTTATCCTTCGATTTGGCTCGGTCATCTTGCTGATCAGATAAGCTTTTCTTCAAATCGCCAAGTGCTGATTCAGTCTGGATAAGAGATTCTTGTTGAAGCATATAATCAAGGGGCAAGTCTCAGAACTATTGCAAGCAATATCCCTGACACTTGGGGGCTAATGTATAATTTTCAGAAAAAATTATATAGCATCAAGACCCGACTCATCTTTTTACTGATGATCTGACCCTTGGGGGTTACTGGTCGAAAGTTTTTAAGTTATCAAGACTCGGCTCATCTTTTTACTAATGACCCGGCCCTTGGGGGTTACTAATCGAAAGTTTTTAAGTCATCAAGATCCGGCTCATCTTTTTACTGATGACCCGACCCTTGGGGGTTAATGGGGATAATATAGTATACAACAAAACTTACCTCATGTTTATTTTTCAGCATCCGAAGCAGGCTTTTCTCCATCTCATAACTCGCCTCCAGGCGACTTGCAAAACCAGAGCAAAGTTCTTTGAATTCCAAGTGTTCATATTCAGAGAGCTTAGCCTTGGAGAGTCCAGACTCAGGAACAGTCTGAGATGACGATGGGACATGCTTTGATAAAACCGCTGTGGCCGGTTTAGAGAAGCTGGTACGAGTGATAATTACCGCGTCCGGGTCTTCTGCTGTTGTCAATGGACTTGGCGGCTTGGGGGCATCCATTGCTTCCTTGGGATAGTTAGGGAGATCCACTTGATCCTCAGGATTGTCTTGGTCCGGGTTATCTTGGATCGGCGTCGGCTCTTTGATAGGCTCCGAAATTAGGATAGGAGTTGACCCGCTGGTTTTCCTTTTCTTCGCCTGTGCCCTGAAAGAGGAAAGAGGCGCGTTTAAGGATTTAAAATTTATCACCATCAGATTCAAAGTAAAATTATCAAAGGACTTACCCAGGGACACGGATCATTGGCGGAAGTGTCGACATGACTGAGTTGCCAGATGTAGGAGGAGAATTCTGCAAGAGTTGTACGTCAAAGATATAAGCTGGTTACAAATGCGATCCAAAGAAACATGAAGAAGTGTTGTTCAAGGATACCTCATTTGGCCTTTTCTTGTTCTTTGTTGGTAAGCCGGACACCAGATCACCGGAATGACTTCGGGTCTTCCGATTTGAAGTGTATTGTGCTTTCTTCAGAAGAAAATTTGGGACCAAACAAGCATTTGGATGTGAGAGGGGAACTTTCCCACAAATTCGCCTGGCCGGCTTAGGTGGAGAAGGAGATGAATCGGAAGAAACAGAAATTACCTCTACAGAATCCTCCTGGCTTTCGTTGTCTTCATTCTATTCAAGAGATGCAGAGATATAAGTATAAAGTTAATAGTAATGGATGACGAGTTAAGAGAAGATAGGTCTTTACCTCCGAAGGTGCGTCACCGACTTGAGATTCATCGGCCTCGGATGGTTCGGTCACAACAGCTTTGCCCTTGCCCTTGGTTTTCTTCTTTGGAGGCATCCTAGCTTGCTTCATGGCTGGCTTTTTGGGCTTCTTGGACCAAAATTTATCACCTTTCTGAAATGGCATATGTTATAAAAGGCCATAATTCGAATGAAACATAAGGAGTAAAAACAAAAGGCGGGTTAAAGCTACTTACCTTGGTTGCCGGATTAATCTTGCAGAAGGGTTTAAGGCCTATTTGGCCGCATTTTCCCACAGGCTCGCCGGTCAGCTTCTTGATGATGGTGACAATATCATTTTCCATTAAAGCCGTGCGGAAGTAACATTGAGGATGATCTAGGGTGCCGTCAAATTCGCACATTAACCCATCCCGGCGACTTAAAGGGAGGATGCGCCATTCGACCCAGCAGCGGATCAAGTGTTTGTCAAATATCTTAACTCCGACAATACTGGGATAAAATCTGATTCCTCCTCTTCGATGAGCTTGTCCGGGAGCTTGAAATTCGTTGGAAGGCGATCTGCCCTATAACCCAGAAGCTTGTTTTCACCTACAGGCGAGGTCTCTTGACAATAGAACCAAGACTTGCCCCAGCCTTTGGGGTGGCTTGGCATTGCAAGTGACGGAAATGGGCTATCCCTGCGGCGCTGAACATTTACACCGCCGAGCTCCAAGCTGGGGCCGTTATAAAATTCCGTTTGGCGATTTAAGTGGAAGAAATACCAGAATAAGGGAACTGAGGGTTCCATCTGCAGGTAAGCCTCACAGAACACGTGGAACTGGCATATGTTGCTAATTGAACTTGGCCCTAGATCCTGGAGGCGGACATTCATGAAAGCCATGGCGTCTCTAAGGAACTTCGATCCAGGCGGTTTAAAACCCCGTTCAAGGTGTTCAACGAAAACAACTATCTCCCCTTCTTTGGGATTGGGGATTTCCTGTCCGAACCCGGTGCGCCAACCGATAACATCCCGAGGGTCCAAATTTCCCGTTTTCACATAATCCTCTAGTATGGCGTCATTGACCTTGGTAGGGAGCCAGTCACTTTTGAAGACGGTGCCCATGCTACAAAGGAATAAAGTACGGGTGAATTGACACGCCAGAACACCTATTGTACGAGGCAAAACAATTTCATTTGACTCGCCAAGTAATTTGTTCGCGAGCTGAGAAAAAATCTTGACCCGCCAAATGAAGGCCCGGGTCAGGTTGCTATGGTGACTTACGAAGTTTGGCTACTTAAAAAGAGTTGTGTCTCAAGGTGTCAGAGGAATTTATCCCAAAATGGTGAAGTATGAAGACTACAAACAATTTTCACATAACGAGCGGTAGATTATGGATCTACTGGACAGCTGAAAATAAATGCGGAAAATGACCGGATACGGCAACCTACAACCAAGATGGGATAATACTGTTGGTTTGGTGAAATACTATTCTAAGTGTGCAAATCGAGGGCGGACAAATAAAGGTATTAGAGACATTGTTTTTTTCGTCGTCATCGAAATCAACTAATCAAGGACAAGTAACAACTATTCGGGAAAGCATCAAGAACATGGCAGTGATGAACTTCGAAAATGAATGGGGATCTGCTCTTGATTAAACGGAGACCTAACCTGGTAGGTTCGGCCGGAGATGGTCGACGGCGATGAAGGCTTCTGGAGGGGCGCGAAAACCTCGGACGGGTGCGGAAATCTTTGGTGGCGACGAAGTGCTTGGCAGCAATGAGGTGGTCGATGACGGCCAGCAGCTCGGCCGCGGTGAAGTGCTTGACGGCGACAAGATCCTTGGGCGGCGCCAAAGCTTTCGGGCGACGGCAAGAACTGCGGTCGGTGGCGGAACTCTCGGAAGGCAATAAAGGTTTTCGCTGTGATAATGGGGAGAAGGGTGAAAAGACTGGTGGGTGGAATGCGCCAGACCTGTCCCCCCACCTGTTTAACAGGGCAGGCGCTGGAATCGAGGCGCCAGGAGCGGGAACCGCCAAAGGATAAAAGATTCGCCATGATGGCACTTCGAAAATTTTGGGATAGCGATACAAAAGGATCCGTTGGGATTACGTCATTATCTTTTCCGGAATTCAAGGGATAAGAAGATACCAACGAGAAATGGTTTGGCGATTTAAGTTTTTCCGCAACAGATGGCGGGTTAAGTTCATGGCATATGGAGGAGGATGAAAAATGAATCGCCCTTAACTGAGCAGGAATATTGGCGTGAAGAGAATTCAATTCATTCCGGGGCCTAATGTTGGGGATATTACCTATTGATAACCCTCCCTAGTTGGGCCGGGTCACCAAATCAGGCGATTCATTTAAGCGTGGTTCGGGTCTTGGCCTGGTAAGATCGAAGGTTGTATGGCGGTTTACAACTTCCGGAAGGTCTGCAAGCTTTGGAAGATGGCGACTTAGAGATCGTAAAAGTCACGGTTTATAGAAAGAAAGTTCCCTTGTAAACCCTAGGGACTCGACCTGTATATAAAGGCGAGTCCCAGGGAAGGAGAGGGCAGGTTAGAAATCATCGATTGCTAGGTCTGGCGAGTTACGCCCTCCTTGTAATTGAAACTCCATCAATACAACTCAAAGCAGGACGTAGGCCTTTACCTCCTCACGAGGGGCCGAACCTGGGTAAATCGCCGTCTCTCTCCCATTCAACACCTTTGAGTCGCCACCAAAGTGCGATGGCTCCAGTACTAAGTCCTTTCACGAGGACATCTGCCATGACAAAACCACGACACAGGGCTTGTGGCCCACTGGCCCACCCCTCAGGTGGAACTTGGCGCAGATATTTTTTATATTTTCCAAAACTGCTCCCCGTAAATTTTCAGGACGTTTGGAGAACTTTTATTTCTGCACAAAAATAACAGCAAGGCAATTCTGCTGAAAACAACGTTAGTCCAGGTTAGTTCCATTCAAATCATGCAAATTAGAGTCCAAAACAAGGGCAAAAGAGTTTGGAAAAGTAGATACGATGGAGACGTATTAACTCCCCCAAGCTTAAAACCTTGCTTGTCCTCAAGAAACTCAGTTGACAAACTGAGAGAGAAAGAAAAACTTTCACAAACTCTGTTTGATCTTGTTGTTGCAACTATGTCTAAGTCATAACCAGAATTTCAGCAAGATGACAAGTTAACCACATAAGCAAATGACACAAAGGTCTCACGGTAAACTAATATCAATGGCATAATCAGCTAACGAGCAAATAATAATGAGTTTCAAATACCAATACTTCAATCAAAACAAGCATGAAGCAATATGAATAGGTGGTATCTCGCTAGATCTTTCTGAGACCGCAAAACATAAATGCAGAGCACTTTCAAAGATCAAGGGCTGACTAAACATTGTAATTCATAGCAACGAAGATCCAGTCATAGTCATACTCAATATCAATCAAAAGCAAAGCATAAAAATGACAGAGGTGCTCTCTAATTGGTGCTTATATAAGAGAAGAGGATGAATCAACAGGAAAATAAATAGACAGGCCCTTCGCAGAGGGAAGCATTGATTTGCAGAGGTGCCAGAGCTCAAGCTTTGAAAACAGAGATAATAATTTTGGGTGGCATGCTTTCGTTGTCAACGCAATAACCAAGAGTTCTCAATATCTTCCATGCTACTCATGCTATAGGCGGTTCCCAAACAGAAAAGTAAAGTTTTAACTCCCCCACCACGAATCAATCACACTCCACGGCTAGCCGAATCCTCGGGTACCGTCCATACTAACATCAATCCGGGGGGAGTCTTGTTTTACAGTTATGTTTTCGATTTAAGCGTGGAACTGGGCATTCCAATTACCGGCCCCTCTCTCGTGAATGACTGTGAATAAACGCATGTCGAGGATAACACTCCTAGCATGGAAGATACCAATAGCCCCCCGTCACCGCATGAGCGGTTCGGGCATGCAAAACAGATTATTTCTTGAAGGTTTAGAGAGTGGCACATGCGAATTTACTTGGAACGGAAGGTAGATACCGCAAATAGGTAGGTATGGTGGACTCTCATGGAAAAACTTTTGGGTTTATGGAAGTGGATGCACAATCAGTATTCCGCTTAGTACAAGTGAAGGCTGGCAAAAGACTGGGAAGCAACCAACTAGAGAGCGACAATAGTCATCCAGATGCAATGAGTTTGACTAACATTGAATGCAGCATGAACAGGATATAAATCACCATGAACACGAACATCATAGAGGCTATGTTGATTTTGTTTCAACTACATGCATGAACATGCGCCAAGTCAAGCCACTTGAAACATTCAAAGGAGAATACCATCCTATCATACTACATCATAGTCATCTCAAAATCTATGTTGGCATTCAAGACAAATCATTATAAGCTCTCGGCTAAATAAGCATGGCATCAGAAACTACGATCTCTAAGTTGTCATTGCAAACATGGCTCTCTCACAACAAAACTAAATCTGGGTCGACAAGCTAGTCATATTGACAAAAACAAAATAGATAGAGTTCATACCAGCTTTTCAGTCTCAGTCACTTCATCATATATCATCATTATTGCCTTTCATTTGCACGATCAAACGATGTGAACAATAATAAGCGCATTGGACTAAGCTGAATCTGCAAGCAAACACAAAGGAGAAGACAAAGTAATATGGCTCTTTGAAAGCTAAACAGGTAAGCATGCAAGAACCACTAAACATTGTAACCAATATCTTCTACCTTGAGACAAAGAAAAAGAAAACTATTTACACGGGAAAGCTCCCAACAAGCAAAAAGAAGAAAAAAAATCTTTTTGGGTTTTCTCAAAAGGACACAAAACAAGAAAACAAAAATAAAATAGCATGGATAATACAGTGGCAAAGTGTAAACACCGACTAAAAAGTGAAAGCATAAGCATGAATGTAAAGTCGGTGAGAACACGTACTCCCCCAAGCTTAGAGTTTTGGCCTAGCTTGGTCTACTCCCATGGATGATCCTGGCGAAACCCGAAGTCATAATGGGTGTTATACGGGAGTGCTGCAGCCACTGCCTGAATAGCTGCCTCACAAAGTCGAGCAGCAGTCGCCTCCCTCTCATACTCCTTTGCCTCTCCTATGGCATTAGAACCAATGAAATCCTCCAAGTCCCATGGACGAGGGTCACGGATATCCCCAAAATAAGGTAATTTGCATACATTGCAAAAATCCTGCAGCGTCATGCACTAGGGGACATCGTATATCATGAACTCAACCATGGGAAGATTCTTCCTCGGATAAAAGTTGAAGCTTTGAGCGAAAATATTGGTGAGGAGGAGGTATTGTGAGCACTTATCTTCAACGAACGCAGTAAGACCTGCGTTCTTCACCAAGTAATAAAAGTCTTCATAAAGTTCGGCGGCGCGCAAAAATTCATCACTTGGCCACTCCCACGCTCGAACTTCTGTGACTCGAGGGACTACGTACTTGGGGTGGTTCTTCTCATCCTCCTTGGGGTTACGGCTTGAAGAGCCTCTTAAGAACCTCCTCATCTTTTCCTTTTTCCAGCTGTGAAAAATTCTGGAATTTTTAGAGACTTCGAAAGAAAAGTGAATAAAGATTAACCCAACTTGTAGCAACTACTCCTACAGTGCCTAGAGACCGTATCATGCGCTAAAACTACTAGGGACCAGCTAAAATCAACCTTTCTAGCTCAAGAATAGGGTCACCAAGGTAGCAAGAATACGCGAAGGATAAAGCACTAGAGCAAAAACTAATTGGACCAATGGAGGAGTCACTTACCAAGGAGTAATTTACCCAAAACGGTTCAGAGAATGGTGCTTTGAGCAAAGAGATCGAAAATCACAGCCAAATGAGCAAGAACACGGATTTGAGCTACGAAACAATTTTTTCTCGAGGTGGAAGAAGAGGTTGAGAGCTGGAATGAGTGGAGGGGGTGCTTGTGGGCCCCACAAGCTTGCACCCCGCCACCAGGGGGTAGGTGGCGGTGCCAGGGATTGTGGCCCACTGGTGTGGCCCCCAGGCCAGCTCTCAGGACGAGAAATTTTCAAAAATTCCAGAAAAAATCATACTAAATTTTCAGGACCATCGGAGAACTTTTATTTTCAAGGTATTTTTCTCCGGGACGCTAAAACAGAGAACAGGAAAAACTAAACTAGTTCTATCATTTTTCTTCTAAGCAACAGAAAATGAAAGCTTTAAAACAGAGGTATGTGACTCTTTGATTCATCCGTTTCATGGTCATTGAAAGAAATCCGTCAATGGGGTTGATCAAGTCCTCATGACAAAACCTTCTCGAATCGCAAGAGAGAACGCAGAGTTTTCGAATAGCCACTAAGTCACCTCAATGGGGATATGTATCTCCCAACAAGCAAATCATACTTCATCTTGACACGAGGAATAGGGCATTCAAAGCTCCAAATAAGAATCGATGAAGTATTTTCGATAGCATTGATGCAATGTACTTGATATCGTTTCTTCAGAAAGTGCACGGTGTCCTCATTGCCGCTGACGTGGAAAGTGACATTGCCTTTGTTGCAACCTATAACAGCCCCTGCAGTGTTTGAAAAGGGTCTTCCGAGGATGACAGCCATGGTATTGTCCTCGGGAATATCCAAGATAACAAAGTCTGTTAAGATAGTGGTGTTAGCAACCACAACAGGCACATCCTCGCAAATGCTGATAGGGAAAGCAGTTGATTTGTCGGCCATTTGCAGAGAAATTTCAGTGGGTGTCAACTTATCCAATTCAAGTCTACGATAAAGAGAGAGAGGCATAACACTAACATCGGCTCCAAGGTCACATAAGGCAGTTCTTACATAGTTTCCTTTAATAGAGCAAGGTATAGTGGGCACTCCGGGATCACCAAGTTACTTAGGAATTCCACCTTTAAAAGTATAATTGGCAAGCATGGTAGAGATCTCAAGATCTCGTATCTTCTGTTTATTAGTCACGATATCTTTCATGTACTTGGCATACGGAGACATCTTGAGCATATCAGTTAACCGCATCTGCAGAAAGACGGGTCTTATCATCTCAACGAAGCGCTCAAAATCCTCATCATCCTTTTTCTTGGATGGCTTAGGAGGGAAGGGCATAGGTCTCTGAACCCATGGCTCTCTTTCTTTACCATGCTTCCCAGCAGTGGAGTCATTCTTATCGTATTTCTTAGCTTGTGGGTTGTCAGGATTAACCGTAGGTTCAGTCTCCACATCCTCATCATTGCTAGGTTGAGCATTATTATGAACATCACTGTCCATATTGTCGCCAGGTTCATGTTCATCACCAGATTGTGTTTCTGCATCAGACGCAGAAATATCATTAGGTTCTTCAGGTGTGACAGTATTTGGTGAACTGGCATGCAGGCTTCTCTTATCCTTCTTCTTCTCCTTAGGATGACTAGGTGTATCAGCATTGATTCCTTGAGAATCTTGATCAATTCTCTTAGGATGACCTTCAGGATACAAAGGTTCCTGAGTCATTTTGCCTCCTCTAGTAATGACTCTGACAGAGTTGTCATTTAATTCATTGAGCAAGTCATTCTAAGCTTTAAGTACTTGTTCTACCTGAGTAGTAATCATAGAGGCATGTTTACTCAGAAGCTTCAGATCATTGACATTTCTATCTACACAAGCACTTGAATGGCTAAGCATACGAGTACTTTGTTCCAAATGTCTGCTAACATAATCATTGAAACTCTGTTGTTTGGCAATAAAGTTGTCAAATTCATCGAAGCATAGGCTAGCAGGTTTATCAAAAGGAATATCACTCTCATCAAACCTACGCAGAGAATTTACTTCTACTACTTGTATCGGCTTATCGAGACCATGGATCTCTTTGATAGGTGATAGATTTTTGACATCTTCGGATCTAATGCATTTCTCTTGCATAGATTTCTTGGCTTCTTGCATATCTTCGGGACTGAGGAATAGAATACCTCTTTTCTTCGGAGTTGTCTTAGGAGGTGGTTCGGGAATAGTCCAAGCATTATCGTTGATCAACATGTTATTCAGTAGAGTCTCAGCTTGTTCTACAGTTTGTTTCCCTAAAAACACAACGAGCACAACTATCTAGGTGGTCTCTAGAGGCATCGGTAAGTCCATTATAGAGGATATCAAGTATCTCGTTCTTCTTAAGAGGGTGATCAGGCAAAGCATTCTGTAGCTGGACGAGCCTCCCCCAAGCTTGTGGAAGACTCTCTTCTTGGAGTTGAGCAAAGTTGTATATTTCCCGCAAGGCAGCTTGCTTCTTATGGGCAGGGAAATATTTCTCACAGAAGTAATAGGCCATCTCCTGGGGACTACGCACACATCCAGGAGCAAGAGAGGTGAACCAGACTTTAGCATCATCCTTTAGAGAGAAAGGAAACAACTTAAGGATATAGTAGTGGCGCATCTTCTCCTCATTAGTGAAAAGGTTGGCTATATCGTGTAGTTTGGAAAGATGGGCTATGACTGTCTCAGACTCATAACCGTGAAAAGTATCAGATTCGACTAGAGAGATTATCTTAGGATCGACAGAGAATTCATAATCCTTATCGGTGATAAAGATAGGTGAAGTGGCAAACTTCGGGTCATATTTCATCCTAACTTCCCGGGATTTTTCCTTCCACTTGAGAAGTAATTTCTCAGCGTCATAGGCATCCTTACATGCAAGAAAATCCTCAGCTATCTCTCCCTCCATAACGTAACCCTCAGGTATATCAGGCAATTCATATCTAGGAGAGTTAGATCTAGCAGGAGCAAAAGCAGGTTCTATCTCAATAGTATCGGCAGTTTCAGAAGCATCACGAGCATTGGCAGTAACTCAAGCAATATGAGCATCAAGGAATACCCCTAGTGGAACATCAGGCAAAGTAGCATCTCTAGCAGTATCAAGCATAGCGTCATCAGGAAAAATAGCATCTCTAGCATCATCAAGCATAGCAGTATCAAGCATAGCATCTCTAGCAGTATCAAGCATAGCATCATCAGACACATTATCAAGCATAGTATCAAGCATAGCATCATCAAGCATAGTATCAGGCATAGTATCAAGCATAGCATCTCTAGCAGTAGCATCATAAGCATCATCAAGCACAGGCGACATATCAAGATTTCTAGCAGGAGGTGATGTCGCAAACTTACTCATAACTGAAGGTGAATCAAGTGCAGAGCTAGATGGCAATTCCTTACCTCCCCTCGTAGTTGAGGGCAAGACTTTGGTCTTCGAATCCTTTAGATTCTTCATAGTGATCAACAGATATAAATCCCAAGTAACTCAGAGAATATAGCAATACCTCCCCGGCAACGACGCCTGAAAAATGCTTGGTGCCAACTGTTCTTCCCCTTTGCAACGGCACCAAAAGAATGTTGCTAGCACTCTCTGGCAATCGAAACTAGAAGAATGTTGTTGACGGCCCACAAGCGCATGGGATCACAGCAGTTTTCGAGGGTAGAGTATTCGACCCAAATTTGTTGATTCGCACGACGGGAGGTGAGAGAATACTCTCAAGTATTAGCAGTTGAATTGTCAGATTCAACCACACCTGAAAAATTAGTATCTGCAAGCAAAGTAGTAACAGCAAAATAACGAGTAACAGCGGTGTAGCGAGCAATAGCAGCGGCAAGGAAAAGCAGTAGTGACAGTAGTAGCAAGTAGCAACAGTAGCAAGTGACAGTAGTAGCAACAGTAGCAGCAGAGCAAGACAAATAACAGCAGTAGCAACAGTAGTAGTAGCAGCAGAGCAAGATAAGTAACAACAGTAGCAACAGCAGTAGCAGCAGCAGGGCAAGACAAGTAACAGCAGTAGCAACAGTACTAGCAGCAGCAGAGCAAGGCAAGTAACATCAGTAGGAACAAACTCGTAGGCAATGGGTCACTGGTTTGTTTGGATGATATTCATCATGCAATAGCTATAACACGGAGAGATATGTGGCTAGCTCCCGTTCGTCAATGTGATGTAGGCATGCATTCCATGTGTCGTCATACGTGCTTAGGGAAAAGAACTTGCATGACATCTATTTTCCATCCCTCCCGTGGCAGCGGGGTCCAAAAGGAACCTACGGGATATTAAGGTTCTCCTTTTAATAAAGAACTGGACCAACGCATTAGCACTTGGTGAACACATGAACTCCTCAAAGTATGGTCATCACTTGGAGTGGTTCCGGTTATTGTCACTCCGGGGTTGCCGGATCATAACACATAGTAGGTAACTACAACTTGCAAGGTCGGATCTAAAACACACATATATTGGTAACAACATAATAATTTCAGATCTGAAATCATGGCACTCGGGCCCTAGTGACAAGCATTAAGCATGGCAAAGTAGTAGCAACATCAATCTCAGAACATAGTGGATATTAGGGATCAATCCCCATCAAAACTAACACGATTACATGATAGATCTCATCCTACTCATCACCGCCCAGCGAGCCTACGAATAGATTACTCATGAACGACGAAGAGCTTCATGGAATTGGAGAGGGAAGAAGGTTGGTGATGACGATGGCGACGATTTCCGCTCTCCGGAGCCCAAGACGGACTCCAAATCTGCCCTCCAGATGAAGAACAGGTGGTATCGCAAACGCGACGAAAACTTCTCTTTTTATTTTTCTGGGACGAAAGGGATCTTATAGGCCTGAGATTGGGGGCGGCAGAGCCGTGTGGGTCCCACAAGCCTGCCCACCGCCACCAGGGGGGTGGTGGCGGAGCCAGGGCTTATGGCCTACTGGACCACCCCCTCAGGTGGAAGTTGGCGCATATATTCTTTATATTTTCCAAAACTGCTCCCCAAAAATTTTCAGGATGTTTGGAGAACTTTGATTTCTGCACAAAAATAACACCAAGGCAATTCTGCCGAAAACAACGTCAGTCCAGGTTAGTTCCATTCAAATTAGAGTCCAAAACAAGGGCAAAAGAGTTTCGGAAAAGTAGATACGATAGAGATGTATCAGACCACTATAGTTAAACAGCTTCAACATGAAGTTGACTCAATGGAGATTCCACACTCAGATGATGATGATGATGATAACCATGATCAAGAGTCACCTCCTATCACTACCACTCGGTTCAGCACCCAACCTAGATCAACTGTTCGACCTGCTCCGGAGACAAGACAAACTTCATCATCTCAAGCATGTGCACCTTCAGCTCCAGCACAAGATCCATCTCAAGCACCTCCAGTATCCACTCCTCCAGCTCCAGGACACTCAATAGATGCCTTCGTGGATGCTCTTCTATTGACTCCGTCATCAGCTTCCCACAGAGACGAGTAGGTCTATACTTTTTGAACTCTTTGGTAACTTGTTGCCAAAGGGGGAGAAATGTATAGATCATAGGGCTTCGAGGGAGAGAGATAGCTTTTGACTTTATTTGCTCTCATTTGGTTTTACAAAACTTTGGTCTTTTGGATGACTTTATCCCGTTATCTGTGTTTGATCATACGCTTTGCTTGATTGATGCTATGTTATTATCCTTTTAGCTACCTATGTGATGATCATCCACTTATCTTGTTGGTGTCATGTGCATTAATGTTCATTCTTATCTTGTATGTGCACCACCAAGATGTATGTGACATGGAAGAGTGACCCATGATCCTAATCGATTATGCATTTGCATTCAAACACAAATTTTATATGGTGCACAAATTTAGGGGAGCTCTTGCTTTTCATATACTTCTCAAAGCTTCGATGCTAATCATTGATTATATCTTTTGTCGAAGCTTTGATCTATATGTTGTCATCAATTACCAAAAAGGGGGGAGATTCAAAGCACAATTGCTCCCTAGGGTGGTTTTGACAATTGATCGAAACATATGCACCATTGGACTAATATGTTTTTCCAACTATATTTCAGAAAAGTTCAAAAGATGCTTTGACTAAAGGCTTATGTGGAGATGCCTCCTGATGCACGAAATGAATAAGATTGGCTCAAGCTTCAAGCTAGAAGACTCTTCATTTTATATTTGTTAGCAATCCCTTTTGAGTCCATAGGAAAGCCAATACTATGAAAAGGGGGTGAGGTATTAAAATGAACTGGTTGCTCAAGTGCTCAAAGTTAGCCACCAAAATACCCAGTCATTTTTCCCACATAACCATTCTGTCCAATTCCACATACTCAAATTTGGTGTCACCAACATTCCCATTTCGGCCCCACCGAGTTCGACCTCAGACAGAACCCTAGCCATTCCCACTAAATCGGTGCAACTGAAACCATATTGGTGCTACCGAGTTCAAGGTGACCAACTTTCCGTTGCCTCGGTACACAAAATCGGAATTTCCAAGTTTGAGTATCGGTGTCACCGAGTTGGTTCATCTGACCGTTAGCCATCTTTTCGGTGCCACCTAGTTGTGTATATCGGTTCCACCGAGATTCAAAAGTTGCTACCTTTTGTGCAAGTCGGTACCATCGAGTTTATGACTTTGGTGTCACCGAGTTTGCCACTTTAGGTGTAACAGTTGGATTTTTTGTGCTGCCTATATATACCCCTCCACTGACCTCTCATTCGTGGGAAAAGCACTCACAATACACACTTCATTTCCAGATCCATTTTCGGAGAGAGAACCACCTACTCATGTGTTGAGACCAAGATATTCGAATCCAATCATTTGAAACTTGATCTCTAGCCTCCCCAATCAGCTTTTGACGAAAATCAATCTCTCC